>NC_091283.1:290250622-292650622 GCF_032444005.1 Ranitomeya imitator | reverse complement strand
CTGGAGGAGTTGACCCGGAGGGCACAGATCCAGAAGAGGCTGTGCGGGATGCCTCGTGGCGGCGGTGGTGCTGTGTCTTTGCCTCTGTGAAGGAAAAAAAAAAAAAAATTTAAAAAAAAAGGTCTGTTAGCATATATGGCAACACTGGCTGCCGGGGGAGGGGGGGGAAGAGGGGACCTGCAACTGAATCCAAATCACATAATTGTGGGAACCTACTAGGATCTGGAGGAGTTGACCCGGAGGGCACAGATCCAGAAGAGGCTGTGCGGGATGCCTCGTGGCGGCGGCGGTGCTGTCTCTTTGCCTCTGTGAAGGAAAAAAAAAAGGTAGGTCTGCAGTTAGCTGTGCCACATAGTACTTTTCACCGTTCATACTGTCCCATAGCTGTGCCGCATAGTGGCTCTGCAACGTTCATACTGCCCCATAGCTGTGGCACATAGTGGCTCTGCAACGTTCAAACTGTCCCATAGCTGTGCCACATAGTGGCTCTGCAACGTTCAAGCTGTGGCACATAGTGGCTCTGCAACGTTCATACTGCCCCATAGCTGTGGCACATAGTGGCTCTGCAACGTTCAAACTGCCCCATAGCTGTGCCACATACTTTTGGGTACCTGCGTACTGACCTCTGCGAATCTCCTTGCGAAGCTCCTGCAGGCGCTCTGGGCTTTTGGACTTGAGATCGCCCCATTTTTTCACAATCTGGGCCTTGCTGCGAGTTATCCCAAACCGCTTCCTGAGGCCCTCAGACACCACACGGACAACTTCATCCTTGTGCTGGTTGCGGTGCAGCACCAGCCCAGTTGTCTCGTACTGCATCCGATCCATTGTTCCAATAAGGAACTTGAGCTCTGGGATGCCCATAGGAGGATCACGGCGACTGGCAGCCATTATCAAGATGTCAGGGAACCAAAACAAGCTAGCGCAGGCACGCCGGAACGCTGTAACGTCATCACGCCGTCATAGACCACGAGCGTACATTACGTGACGCTCCGGCGTTAAATAACCATCCTTCGAACGGCATTTACTATGTGCGTTCATTCCGTACCGCTCAGCCGTCACAAATGTGACGCTGTTCATAAACGGCAACGCTATTGCGATGCCAATGGCGCGGCAGGACGGCGGAGCGCAGCTCCTCCTCTGGGCGTTGCTCTTCAGGGTCATTCCATCTAAAATGGCGGCGAGAATGCGTTCTGCTCCTCTGGGGCAGCCAGAGCTCCTTTTTTTTATTAGACAGATGGATGCCCTGGATTATGAGGGTCTGGAGAGCCGCCCTGCCCACCCACACATCCACAAGCGGGAAGTGCTTGGCCACATAGCCAGAATGATGGAGAGGAGGTTTGGCGTCTGCCGCAGTCAGCTTCAGCTGCGTAAAAAATGGGCTGACCTCCGCTATAAAACGCCACAAATGTTTGCTGAGTTGCGTGCGGAGGCAAGGCGAGGCAAGTACTAGTATGGGGGGATTGGGAGATGCACGCTGTCAGGAGGGGGGGGTTTGGGAGGGAGGCTTGCGCTCATGGTCGCCAACGTGACCTCAAATGCATTAAAACACATGCCCCGTTTTTGTAATATTTAGTTATTTTCCAAGCAGAATATGCGTTGTCCGTGAGAAAACTTGTCGGGTTCCCTAATCTCAACCACCATCTTGAAATTATTATGATGTCCATTATTTTTAGTTTCTCAATTTCCCAAAAATATTAACGGAGGAGGTTGGCCTACTGATGAAATAATACGTTTTCCAAAGACAGGAAGACCATTGAACACCAGAGCCCACATACATGTCTGAGTATCGCACCCCTGTAAAGTGTGATCTCTATTTTATGTTTGAGTATATTGTAAGCTTTGATCTGCAGCACTCAACATTTGTGTGTAAACATTGTGATTCTTTACTTTAGGTGTAGAGAGACAGCGGCGGCAAGTGAGACCCACCATTGCCACCAGTACCCCATCGTCAGACACCAGTGGGAGCCCACAGTCCGGGACATCACGTAAGTTCACAATCATTGATTGCATTTTTTTTAACATCACACGGGACATAACAGGGTAGCTGAAATATTTGAAGACATTACAGACGCAGTAATGACCCAGCGGCCTACCACGCCTCCACCATCTGTTGCGACCATGCACCCTCGCACCCCTGTGAAGTGTGATATAAATTTTATGTTTCAGTATATTGTTAGCTTTGATCTGCAGCACTCTACATGTGTTTTTAAAGATTGTGTTTGTTAACTTTATGTGTAGAGAGACAGCGGCGGCAACAGGTACCTGCCATTGCCAGCAGCACCACAGCATCCACCACCAGCGGGAGCCCACAGTCCATGACGTCACGTAAGTTAACAATCATAGATTACAGTTTTTCAACTGCATACGGGACATAAGAGGGTAGCGGAAATATTTGAATACATTACAGACGCAGTAATGACCCAGCGGCCTACCACGCCACCACCAGACAGCAGACGGCCTCGCACCCCTACACCACCCTCAACACCTCCCTTCCGACACTCCTCTTCCTCCCCCGGGTCGGCGGCATTCTCCCCAGAACATAACATACGTAAGTGACCAAAACAGCGAGCGCTTCCCAACGGCGTGTTCCATAGTTAACCAGATCTGTTATTATTTCCTTTAAGGTGCTGCAGCAGTGGCCAGATCGCTGGGGTGGGAAATTAGCAGCTCTGGTTCTGGCAATGAGGAACCGGCGTCCCTTCTCCGTATGTATCAAGATAATACGAGTGGTTTTCTGCTGGATGTCACAATAGACAACTAAAACTGTAAAATTTAATAAAATTTACATCGCCCTGTGGTGCCAGACCAAATAGAAATTTACAACACACAAAATTTGGTCCTGCCCCAGAGGTCGAGATGTATTTTCAGCGGAATCAACGTTGGTTCTCCAACCTCTTCTATCCACAGAACCGCCCACCGTAAGAGAGCTCCTGGCGAGACAATTGCGCCTGGAGCGGACAGCAGCGCTCCTGCAGCAGACAGCAGCGTTCCTCCAGACTCAAGTAGAGCAGCAGGGCGTGACGCTGCGACACCTCTTGGGCCGTGGAAGGAGATAATTTTTTTTTGGGGGGGTTTATGTTATATTTTGTTGTTTAATAATTTAAAACCAAGAAATTGTTACAAAAAAAACCAAAAATCTTCGCATTCTTTCTTTAATGTTTACCAAGCTATAAGGGTTAACAGCACCATTTTATAGGCATCACATTTAAAGTTATTTAGAGAGGTTTATATGACAGCAAAGCAAAAAAAAATATTTTTTTATACGGCGCGATCCTGCCAGGGTACAGCTCCAGAACCATTAAAGTACTGACAGTATTTTTCGCGACAGTCCCTTGCATCGTCTGCCTGTCTGCCAGATCCAAGTGCTTGAAGAGCTGTAAAATTATCAGGTTGTGTACGCCATTCCCCGGGCACAATATCTCCGGTTCTTGCGTCCACTGCATCAATAAACGAAGGAGGAGAATAGGAGCTCGTATCATGACGTCTCAGGAAATTATGGAGCACACAGCATGCCAAAACCACAAAGTCTATAGACGGCAGCTTCAAGTTGATAGCTGTGTGGAACACTCTAAACCGATTTGCCATAATCCCAAAGGCATTTTCAACCACACGACGGGCCCTCGACAACCGGTAATTAAAGATTCTGCGCTCCGGTGTGAGTGTTCTCTGTGCAAATGGCTTCAGCAAATGTGGATGAAGAGGGAAAGCTTCATCAGCGATGAAGACAAAATTTAGGTTTGCTTTTGTGTCTTCATTTAGTGGCAACAGCAGTTCATTGTTCCTCAAGCTTTCCCCAAATGAAGTGTGTTCAAAAACACCACCGTCGGAGACTCGACCATTCATGCCAACATCCACATCGACAAACTCATAGTTCGCATTGACAAGGGCCATGAGGATCACACTGAAATATCCTTTGTAGTTGAAAAAAAAGGATCCAGAGTTGGCTGGTTGCGTGATGCGCACATGCTTTCCATCTAATGCACCACCGCAGTTTGGAAACTGCCACAGCTCATCAAAATCGGAAGCAATCCTCTTCCAGTCATCCGCCGTCTTGGGAAACTGCAAGATGAGAAGGAAACATGTACAAATTAGGTCAAATATATTATGCACATACACTCTCATGTGGACATCCTACAGTGATTGAGGCGCAGTATGGATTAGTATAACAAAGTCAACAACCCTGAGTATGCAGGCAGCCATTTTTTCAGATGGCTTCGGTGACTCAGAGGGGGTGCTAAACAATATATCTAAATTATATAATCAATAAAATTACGTTGGGAGCAGCAAATAAAAGAAGGGTGGCGCAGGGTTGGAGCAGCACATATCAGAATGGAGACGCAAAATGGTAGCAGCACATGTCAGACTGGAGGCGCAGGATCACAGCAGCACATGTCTGAATGGGGGCGCAGGATGGGAGCAGCACATGATAGGATGTAGAACATATACCAATAGAAATGCTCGCCATCAGGGCGTAGAACGGGTTCAATAGCTAGTATAATATATCGACATAACACAGCAGCCAAAAAATATATAGTAGTACCTCCATATAATGCCTTAAGCTCTGCACAATGGCCTCGCATGTCTCCGGAATCACAACGCTCAGGAAAGGTCTGGAAACAGCGTCGGAAAACTGCAAATCCTGAAGAGACCTTCCTGTTGCCAGGAACCGCAGTGTCACCGCCAACCTTTCCTCCACGGGCACGGCTGCACGCATCGGCGTATCACGCCTTTGTATGAGTGGCGTAACAGCAGACAGTATTATTTTGAAGGATTCCTCGGACATCCGAAGGTAGTTTCGGAAATCATGAGGGTTATTGTCACGTAACTCTCTTATGAGACCCATGTGTGACAATGTGGATCTTTTCTGCAGCCAGCTCCGGGTCCACATGCGACGTTTTCGTTTAAGACGTCTCTCCTCTTGGAGACGTGCTGCCTCAAACACCAGGGCAGCAGCAACAACAGAACTCTCATCGGAAGTGAGCATAGTTCCTAAAAAGAAAACAAACGTACAATAAATACACGTGCTTACAAAACAATGTTCTGACCATTGATCTAATAACTATATATGTTACTACTGGTATTAAATGGGGCAGTCAACCATCTCGATCTGTAAAAGGATTAATTAATTGGGCCACGCTACAGCTGTGTACCTGAGGTTCTCAGGCCTACCCTACTCAAAGGAACAATCGACCACACTCCAGCGTTTATCCCCGTTGAAGCGCAACATATGCTACGCTGTAGCGTTATACATACCTTTTGCGGTAAAAGTCTAGTAGTTAAAAGTCCAGGGAATCCAGCGAATTTAGGAGTTCTGTTTACAGCACGTGCTACAGAGAGAAATGAATAGCGCGCTCGAGAGCTCCGGTTTTATCCGCTGGGAACAATAGTCCTTTGTCGAATGAGCGCACAGTATTGTACCGCCCAATCAGCACACGGGAGGTGGAGAATTCAGCGCTCCTACGTAGCCAGCTCCTCCGCCCTTTACATCGTATACAATATCGTGCACACCTTTGTTACACCATGCGATCATGCCGCCACAGCGGGACACTAGATGACGAAAGAAAGTTTCAAACGATGTGCTACGACGTACGATTCACAGCGGGGTCCCTGATCGCAGGAGCGTGTCACACACTGCGATATCGTACCTATATCGCTCGAACGTCACAAATCGTGCCGGCGTAGCGATCAAAATTGCACTGTGTGACGGTACCCTAAAGGTTTGATGTTTATCCTGGTATGTGTACTGAAGCCTTAAGGCCAAATAGATAAGAACTCCCCACTTGGCATCTCTCAATGCTTAACAAGTATCTGTCTAATTAATATTTACATGATACCATCTCATGGGAATAAGTCCATTCCAAGGGTTCTCATCTTTGAAGATAAGTGTAAAGTGTACACTAAATGTAAATTACTGGGTCATTTACATTACTTTGCTTAGACTGACCATCTGCAACAATTGACATGTGGCTGGACAAGTTTTCAATTAGCTTTCTGCTATACTCTTTGAAAGTACATATATACTGTATATTATATAACAAAAACCAATCAATATCTCTATCACTCATATTAATTAATTGGAGTGTTGAAATCATATTAAAAAATATATAATACAACACACCATATAATCTCACAACATGACAAATACACAGCCTGGAGAGGGTCAGCATTAGGTAACCCTGACAAAGGAACACACTGAGCCTGTGCACTGAATCACCCCAAATAACAGTCTTCCCACCAGACATCGGGAAGATACATGGACAGAGAAACTGTTGTGAATTCAGCTTTTGGGCTCCCAAAGGTGGTTGTAGAGGGTAATGCAGTTGTGCCTGGACTGCAGGAGTGGACAGGTGTATCTACTAATTGCAAAACTGACTGGGGTATATAGCTTTGCTGGATCCTTTAGTCAGTGCCAGTTGTCCATTGTTCTTGAAGGATTCACTTCCCTGCTGGTCTCTCCAGTTTGCTGTGTTTTTCTACAAAGATAAGTCCTGGCTTGTTTTTGCTGTCCACCTGCAGTGGACCTTATAGTTCTGTGCATTTTCATGTTTTTGTTTTGTCCAGCTTGGTCTGTGAAGGATTTTTTGCAGCCTAGCTATTTCTCTGGAGATGCAGATATACCCCCCATGTCTTTAGTCAGATGTGGTGATCCGTATTTTCTGCGGTGGATATTTTCTAGTGTTTTTATACTGACCGCATAGTACTGTGTTCTATTCTTTCTTTTTAGCTAGTATGGCCTCCTATGCTAAAATCTGATTTCATATCTGCGTATGTTATTTCTCTCTCCTCTCACAGTCAATATTTGTGGGGGGCTATCTATCCTTTGGGGATTTTCTCTGAGGCAAGATAGGTTTCCTGTTTCTGTCTTTAGGGGTAGTTAGTTCTTAGGCTCTGCCGAGGGGTCTAGGGAGTGTTAGGTACCCCCCACGGCTGCTTTTAGTTGCGCTGCTAGGTTCAGGGTTTGCGGTCAGTACAGGGACCACCTTCTCCAGAGTACGTCTCATGCTGCTCCAAGGCCACCAGATCATAACAGTACAACTGGCCCATAATGAGTTAATTGCATCTCAGAAGAAGGGTGGAAAGATTTTGAGCCATTTTTTTTCCTTAGCCTGTTTGGTCTGTTCCTCCCTCTTTACCTCTGGGTGGCTACGGAGTCTAGTATTAACATTAATTTTCAGGAGTTAGTTTCTCGGGTGGATCAGCTTGCTGCTAGGGTACAGGGTATTTCAGATTTCATTGTTCAGACTCCTGCCTTAGAACCTAAGATTCCCACTCCTGATTTATTCTTTGGTGACAGATCCAAATTTTTGAGTTTCAAAAATAACTGTAAACTGTTTTTTTGCATTAAGACCCCGGTCTTCTGGTGATCCTATTCAGCAGGTTAAAATCATCATATTTCTGCTGCGTGGTGACCCACAGGATTGGGCATTTTCCCTGGAATCTGGCAATCCTGCTTTGCTTAATGTTGATTCGTTCTTTCAGGCATTGGGGTTGTTGTATGATGAGCCTAATTCTGTGGATCAGGCTGAGAAAATCTTGTTAGCCCTGTGTCAAGGTCAAGAAGCGGCAGAATTGTATTGCCAGAAATTTAGAAAATGGTCTGTACTGACTAAATGGAATGAGGATGCCTTGGCGGCAATTTTCAGAAAGGGTCTTTCTGAATCCGTTAAAGATGTTATGGTGGGGTTGCCCACGCCTGCTGGTCTGAGTGATTCTATGTCTCTGGCCATTCAGATTGACCGGCGCTTGCGCGAGCGCAGAATTGTGCACACTGTGGCGTTGTTCTCTGGGCAGAGCCCTGAGCCTATGCACTGTGATAGGATTTTGTCTAGAGCTGAACGTCAAACATTCAGGCGTCAGAATAGGTTGTGTTTTTACTGCGGCGATTCTGCTCATGTTATTTCTGATTGCCCTAAGCGTACTAAGAGAATCGCTAGTTCTGTTGCCATCAGTACTATACAACCTAAATTTTTGTTATCTGTGACCTTGATCTGCTCATTATCATCATTTTCTGTCATGGCATTTGTGGATTCAGGCGCCGCTCTGAACTTAATGGACTTAGAATTTGCCAGACATTGTGGTTTTCCCTTGCAGCCTTTGCAGAACCCTATTCCTTTGAGGGGCATTGATGCTACACCGTTGGCTAAAAATAAACCTCAGTTTTGGACACATCTGACCATGCGCATGGCGCCAGCCCATCATGAAGATTGTCGTTTTCTGGTTTTGCATAATTTGCATGATGATATTGTGCTGGGTTTTCCATGGTTGCAGCTACATAATCCGGTGTTAGATTGGAAATTCATGTCTGTGACTGGTTGGGGTTGTCAGGGGGTTCATGATCAGGTTCCTTTGATGTCAATCTCCTCTTCCCCCTCTTCTGAAATTCCTGAGTTTTTGTCTGACTTCCAGGATGTATTCGATGAGCCCAAATCCAGTTCCCTTCCACCGCATGTGACTGTGATTGTGCTATTGATTTGATTCCAGGTTGTAAGTTCTCTAAGGGCCGACTTTTCAACCTGTCTGTGCCTGAACATACCGCCATGCGGAGCTATATTAAGGAGTCTTTGGAGAAAGGGCATATTCGGCCATCTTCTTCACCGTTGGGAGCGGGTCAGTACAGGGACCACCTTCTCCAGAGTACGTCTCATGCTGCTCCAAGGCCACCAGATCATAACAAGAAACACAATGAGCCTGTGCACTAAATCACCCCCGAATCACAGCCTTCCCACCAGACATGGGGGAGATACATGGACAGAGGAATTAACTGTCTATCTGGAATTGGCAATGGCAAACTTAAGACAGACTGTAGTGAGTGAACAAACTTCTCAAGCATATACAAAATCTTTAGTATCAATATTCATAGACGACCACCAAAAAAGCCTAATAATAGCTTTCTGCATAACTATGACCCATGATGACTAGAGATGAGTGAATTTTTCAATGTTCGGCTCGGATTATGGTTGCTGAATTTGCAATATTTGCCGATTAAGCTACTTTCACACATCCATCTTTCGCCGTCAAGCATCATCCAGCGGCAGGATGGATGTCCGAATCCGTCAAAATTACTGAAAAAACTGATGCGACGGATCAGTTTTTCTGCCGGATCCGAGTAGCTGTTCTGGCCAATCGGATCAGGTAAGGAGAGAGAGAAAGACAGAGAGATGGAAAAATACAAATTCTAGGCATGTGCAGTTTGAAAAACGGAATCCGTCTCACGGAATCCGGTGCCATAGGCTTCAATTACAGGAAAAGCCGGACAGCGCAGGATCAGCCGCTGTCCGTTTTTTCACCAGATACAAAAACATTCCTCTGTCAGTTTTGTCCGGCCGCCAAATCCGCAATTTTTGCCGGATCTGGCGAAAAACAGATGAAACATAATGCCATCCAGCGCAAATACAAGTCTGTCCACAGTACAGATTTTAGCATGTAACTGCAGCAATCAGCCTGGGATGAGGCATCGGACAGCATTTACAGCTTTGAACATCACAGACGAGGTGGGTGAAGGATCGGTCTAAGTCTCCCTGCTTTCACTATCAGCCACACTCAGGTGGCACAAATATCAGTTTTGTAGACTATCGTTGTCCCAATCCTACAAACAAACGGAAGCAAATACCAAATATATAGAAACAACTTTACATACTATTTTAAACATATACTTTACAATACAAATTAAAATATGAGGGATACAATTACAAACAAAACTGCAGGCAAAGGGTGTTAGAATATCTCACCTGATGAATGCTGTGTAGATTTAAAATCTATTTAACCCCTTTACCCTCAAGGGTGGTTTGCACGTTAATGACCGGGCCAATTTTTATCATTCAGACCACTGTCCCTTTATGAGGTTATAACTCTGGAACACTTCAATGAATCACAGTGATTCTGACAATGTTTTCTCGTGACATATTTTAATTCATGATAGTGGTAAAATGTATGTGATATTACTTGCGTTTATTTGTGAAAAAAATGAAAATTTGGCAAAAATTTTGAAAATTTTACAGTTTTCCAAATTTAAATTTTCATGCCCTTAAATCACAGAGATATGTACACAATATCTACTATATAATTGTCTAATGGTCACTTCCGTCTGTCTGTCTGTCCTTCTGTCATGGTTATTCATTCGCTGATTGGTCTCGGCAGCTGCCTATCATGGCTGCCGCGACCAATCAGCGACGGGCACAGTCCGAAAGAAAATGGCTGCTCCTTACTCCCCGCAGTCAGTGCCTGTCGCCCGCATACTCCCCTCCGGTCACCGCTAACACAGGGTTAATGCCGGCGGTAACGGACCGCGTTATGCCGTGGGTAACGCACTCCGTTACGCCGCTATTAACCCTGTGTGTCCCCAACTTTTTACTATGGATGCTGCCTATGCGGCATCAATAGTAAAACCATCTAATGTTAAAAATAATAATTAAAAAAAAAACATCTTATTCTCACCTTCCGCCGTCGCATCCTCTCCTCGGCACTGCAAGCGGCAGGTTCCGCTTCCAAAGATGCTATGGGAGAAGGACCTTACATGACGTCACGGTCATGTGACCACGACTTCACGGTCATGTGACCACGACGTCATGGAAGGTCCTGCGCTCATACCAATCCTGGGACCGGACAACGCACACAAGTGCCGGAACTACAACGGGCTCTTCGGATGGTGAGTATGTTTCTTTTTTATTTTTTAACCTGTTACATACGTGACTGGGCAATATACTATCTGGCTGGGCAATATACTACGTGTCTGTGCTGTATACTACGTTACTGGGCAATATACTACGTGGCTCTGTGCAATATACTACGTCGCTGTGCAATATATTACGTGGCTGGGCAATATACTACATGGCTCTGTGCCGTATATTACGTGGCTGTGCAATATACTACGTCACTGGGCAATATACTACGTGACTGGACAATATACTTTGTGACTGGGCAATATACTACGTGGCTGAGCAATATACTACGTCGCTGTGCAATATACTAGGTCACTGTGCAATATACTACGTGGCTGGGCAATATACTATGTCGCTCTGCAATATACTACGTGGCTGGGCAATATACTACGTGACTGGGCAATATACTTCGTGACTGGGCAATATACTACGTGGCTGGGCAATATACTACGTGGCTGGGCAATATACTACGTCGCTGTGCAATATACTATGTCGCTGTGCAATATACTATGTGGCTGGGCAATATACTACGTTGCTGTGCAATATACTATGTGGCTGGGCAATATACTACGTCGCTGTGCAATATACTACGTGACTGGGCAATATACTACGCGACTGGGCAATATACTTCGTAACTGGGCAATATACTACATGGCTGGGCAATATACTATGTCGCTGTGCAATATACTATGTCGCTGTGCAATATACTATGTGGCTGGGCAATATACTACGTCGCTGTGCAATATACTACGTGGCTGGGCAATATACTATGTCGCTCTGCAATATACTACGTGGCTGGGCAATATACTACGTGACTGGGCAATATACTTCGTGACTGGGCAATATACTACATGGCTGGGCAATATACTACGTCGCTGTGCAATATACTATGTCGCTGTGCAATATACTATGTGGCTGGGCAATATACTACGTCGCTGTGCAATATACTACGTGGCTGGGCAATATACTATGTCGCTGTGCAATATACTACGTGGCTGGGCAATATACTACGTCGCTGTGCAATATACTACGTGACTAGGCAATATACATGACTGGGCAATATACTTCATGACTGGGCAATATACTATGTGGCTGGGCAATATACTACGTCGCTGTGCAATATACGTGGCTGGGCAATATACTACGTGGCTCTGTGCTGTATATTACGTGGCTGTGCAATATACTACGTGACTGGGCAATATACTACGTGACTGAGCAATATACTACGTGGCTGGGCAATATACTACGTGGCTGGGCAATATACTACGTGGCTGGGCAATATTTTACGTGGCTGGGCAATATTCTACGTGGTTGGGCAATATACTATGTGACTGGGCAAAATACTATGTGGCTGGGCAATATAGTACGTGGCTGGGCAATATAGTACGTGGCTGGGCAATATTCTACGTCGCTGTGCAATATACTATGTCGCTGTGCAATATACTACGTAACTGGGCAATATAGTACGTGGCTGGGCAATATAGTAAGTGGCTGGGCAATATAGTATGTGGCTGGGCAATATACTACGTGGACATGCATATTCTAGAATACCCGATGCGTTAGAATCGGGCCACCATCTAGTACTTAATAAGTAACATTTCCCACATGTCTACTTTACATCAACACAATTTTGGAACCAACATTTTTTTTGTTAGGGAGTTATAAGGGTTAAAAGTTGACCAGCGATTTCTCATTTTTACAACACCATTTTTTTTAGGGACCTCATCACATCCAACCCTAACCCTAACTTTAGCCCCGACCCTAACCCTAACTTTAGCCCCAACCCTAACCCTAGCCCTAACCCTAATGGGAAAATGGAAATAAATACAATTTTTTACTGTATTATTTTTCCCTAACTAAGGCGGTGATAAAGGGGGGTTTGATTTACTATTTACAGCGGGTTTTTATAGCGGGTTTTTATGTTTGGCAGCCGTCACACACTAAAAGACGCTTTTTATTGCAAAAAATATTTTTTGCATCACCACATTTTGAGAGCTATAATTTTTCCATATTTTGGCCCACAGAGTCATGTGAGGGTTTGTGTTTTGCGGGACGAGTTGAAGTTTTTATTGGTACTGTTTTAGGCACATGACATTTTTTGATCGCTTTGTATTCTGATTTTTGTTAGGCAGAATGAACAGAAACCAGCAATTCATGAATTTCTTTTGGGGGAGGCGTTTATACCGTTCTGCGTTTGGTAAAATTGATAAAGCAGTTTTATTCTTCGGGTCAGTACGATTACAGCAATACCTCGTTTATATCATTTTTTTATGTTTTGGCGCTTTTATACAATAAAAACTATTTTATAGAAAAAATTATTTTTGCATCGCTTTATCCTGAGGGCTATAACTAGTTTCTTGCAGGACAAGATGATGTTTTCAGCTGTACCATGTTTATTTATATCTATCTTTTTGATTGCGTGTTATTCAACTTTTTGTTCGGCGATATGATGATAAAGCATTGTTTTTTGCCTTGTTTTTTATCTTTATTTTTTACGGTGTTCACTGAAGGGTTAACTAGTGGGACAGTTTTGTAGGTTGATAACCAAGAAAAAGATGGACACAAGAGCTAAAATTAACAATTTTATTGAGAAGACTCTAAAATATTACATATAAATACAACAATAAAAGCCAGAGTAAAAAAAAGAAGATACAATGGAAAAAAAGAAAGGCAAACCTAGTGCCACGCACGGATACAACAATCAGATGAGGAGCAAATCAACAATCATAAGAATACCAAAAAACATATATATATATATATATATATATATAAACATGTAAGGATGTTACAGATAGGTAAAGATGTTAGCCCAACATACAATCTAATCATGGAGAGTAATTATACCAATAGGTGGGCAACTACACCAAAGAGAGAGCTCCTGAATAATTACTGAACCTAGCAGCGCAACTAAAAATAGCCGTGGGGGGTACCTGACGCTCCCTAGACCCCTCGGCACAGCCTAAGATCTAACTTCCCCTAAAGATGGAAACAGGAAACCTATCTTGCCTCAGAGAAAATCCCCAAAGGAAAGATAGCCCCCCACAAATATTGACGGTGAGAGGAGGGGAAAATAACATACGCAGAAATGAAATCAGATTTTAGCATAGGAGGTGTTGTGAATTCTGTGGCTGAATTCACTTCTGTGGTCACAAGTGGTATTGCAGTCTCTGGGCTTCCTCCCTCAGGTGTTTTGGTGAGCTCGTTGGCTGCCTTGCTATTTAGCTCCACCTGAGTCTGTCTTCCTTGCTCCTTGTCAATGTTCCAGTGTTGGATCTGAGCTACTGCATCTTTCCTTGGGCCTGCTGCTCTGCTAGATAAGTGCTTCTAGTTTGTTTTCTGTTTTTTCTGTCCAGCTTGCTATTAACTTTTGCTGGAAGCTCTGAGAAGCAAAGGGGTGCACCGCCGTGCTGTTAGTTCGACACGGTGGGTCTTTTTGCCCCTTTGCGTGGTTTTCGTTTAGGGTTTTTTGTAGACTGCATAGTTCTCTTTGCTATCCTCGCTCTGTCTAGAATATCGGGCCTCACTTTGCTGAATCTATTTCATTCCTACGTTTGTCTTTTCATCTTGCTAACAGTCATTATATGTGGGGGGCTGCCTATTCCTTTGGGGTATTTCTCTGAGGTAAGTCAGGCTTGTATTTCTATCTTCAGGCTAGTCAGCTCCTCAGGCAGTGCCGAGTTGCATAGGTAGTGATAGGCGCAATCCACTGCTGCTTATAGTTGTGTGAGGATAGATCAGGTACTGCAGTCTACAGAGATTCCACGTCTCAGAGCTCATCCTATTGTTTTTGGTTATTGCCAGATCTCTGTATGTGCGCTGATTACTGCACGCTGTGTTGCCTGATTGCCAGCCATAACAGTACAAGGAGCCACACCAATGATTCCCAATAGAGGGAAAAAAGAAATCCTGACAGCATTTTTTTTTCTTAGCTCTGTCTTCAGTCTTTTTTTTCCCCTAGACATTAGAGTGCTTCAGGACACAGCTGTGGACATGGATATTCAGGCTCTGTGCTCCTCAATGGATAATCTCGTTGTAAATGTACAAAAGATTCAAGATACTATTGATCAGAAATCGATGCTAGAACCAAGAATTCCGATTCCTGATTTGTTTTTTGGTGACAGAACTAAATTCCTGAGCTTCAGAAATAATTGTAAGCTATTTTTGGCCTTGAAACCTCATTCTTCTGGTAATCCTATTCAACAGGTTTTGATTATTATTTCTTTTTTGCGCGGCGACCCACAGGACTGGGCGTTTTCTCTTGCACCAGGAGATTCTGCATTGAGTAATGTTGATGCATTTTTCCAGGCGCTGGGATTGCTTTACGATGAGCCTAATTCAGTGGATCAGGCTGAGAAAAATCTGCTGGCTTTATGCCAGGGTCAGGATGATGTAGAAGTATATTGTCAGAAATTTAGGAAGTGGTCAGTACTCACTCTGTGGAATGAATCTGCACTAGCGGCTTTGTTCAGAAAGGGTCTCTCTGAAGCTCTTAAGGATGTAATGGTGGGATTTCCTATGCCTGCTGGTTTGAATGAGTCTATGTCCTTGGCCATTCAGATCGGTCGTCGCTTGCGCGAGCGTAAATCTGTGCACCATCTGGCGGTATTGTCTGAGAGTAAACCTGAGTCTATGCAGTGCGACAGGACTATGACTAAAGTAGAACGGCAAGAACACAGACGTCTGAACAGACTGTGTTTCTATTGTGGTGATTCTACTCATGCTATTTCTAATTGTCCTAAACGCACTAGGCGGTTCGATAGCTCTGCCGTTATTGGTACTGTACAGTCCAAATTCCTTTTGTCCATTACCTTAATGTGCTCTTTGTCATCGTATTCTGTCATGGCGTTTGTTGATTCAGGCGCTGCCCTGAATTTGATGGATTTGGATTATGCTAAACGTTGTGGATTTTTCTTGGAGCCTTTGCGGTGTCCTATTCCGTTGAGAGGAATTGATGCTACACCTTTGGCCAAGAATAAGCCTCAGTACTGGGCCCAGCTGACCATGTGCATTGCTCCTGCACATCAGGAAGTTATTCGCTTTCTGGTACTGCATAATTTGCATGATGTGGTCGTGTTGGGGTTGCCATGGCTACAAACCCATAATCCAGTATTGGATTGGAACTCTATGTCGGTAACCAGCTGGGGTTGTCAGGGAGTACATGGTGATGTTCCATTTTTGTCTATTTCGTCATCCATTCCTTCTGACATCCCAGAGTTCTTGTCGGACTTTCAGGATGTATTTGAAGAGTCCAAGTCTGATGCCCTACCTCCGCATAGGAATTGTGATTGTGCTATCGATTTGATTCCTGGTAGTAAATTCCCTAAGGGTCGTTTATTTAATTTGTCCGTACCTGAACACACCGCTATGCGCAGTTATGTGAAGGAGTCCCTGGAGAAGGGACATATTCGCCCATCGTCGTCACCATTGGGAGCAGGGTTCTTTTTTGTAGCCAAGAAGGATGGTTCGCTAAGACCGTGTATTGATTATCGCCTTCTTAATAAGATCACTGTTAAGTTTCAGTATCCCTTGCCATTGATTTCTGACTTGTTTGCTCGGATTAAGGGGGCTAGTTGGTTTACTAAGATTGATCTTCGTGGTGCGTATAATCTGGTGAGAATCAGGCAGGGAGATGAATGGAAAACGGCATTTAATACGCCCGAGGGTCATTTTGAGTATCTAGTGATGCCGTTCGGACTTGCCAATGCTCCATCTGTTTTTCAGTCTTTTATGCATGACATTTTCCGTGAGTATCTGGATAAATTCTTGATTGTTTACTTGGATGACATTTTGATCTTCTCAGATGATTGGAAGTCTCATGTGAAGCAAGTCAGAATGGTTTTCCAGGTACTGCGTGCTAATTCCTTGTTCGTGAAGGGATCAAAGTGTCTCTTCGGTGTGCAGAAAGTTTCATTTTTGGGGTTCATCTTTTCCCCTTCTACTATCGAGATGGATCCGGTTAAGGTTCAGGCCATCCAGGATTGGACTCAGCCGACATCTCTAAAAAGTCTGCAGAAATTCCTGGGCTTTGCTAATTTTTATCGTCGCTTCATCTGTAATTTTTCTAGCATTGCCAGACCATTGACCGATTTGACCAAGAAGGGTGCTGATTTGGTTAATTGGTCTTCTGCTGCCGTGGAAGCTTTTCAGGAGTTGAAGCGTCGTTTTTGCTGTGCCCCTGTGTTGTGTCAACCTGATGTTTCTCTTCCGTTCCAGGTCGAGGTTGATGCTTCTGAGATTGGTGCAGGGGCGGTTTTGTCACAGAGAGGTTCTGGTTGCTCAGTGTTCAAACCATGTGCTTTCTTTTCCAGGAAATTTTCTGCTGCTGAGCGTAATTATGATGTGGGCAACCGAGAGTTGCTGGCCATGAAGTGGGCATTCGAGGAGTGGCGTCATTGGCTTGAGGGTGCTAAGCATCGCGTGGTGGTTTTGACTGATCATAAGAACCTTACTTATCTTGAGTCTGCCAAGCGCTTGAATCCTAGACAGGCCCGTTGGTCGTTATTTTTTGCTCGTTTTGATTTTGTGATTTCATACCTTCCGGGCTCTAAAAATGTGAAGGCGGATGCTCTGTCTAGGAGTTTTGTGCCCGACTCTCCGGGGTTATCTGAGCCGGCGAGTATCCTCAAGGAAGGAGTCATTGTGTCTGCCATCTCCCCTGATTTGCGGAGAGTGTTGCAGAAATTTCAGGCTAATAAACCTGATCGTTGTCCGGCCGAGAAACTGTTCGTCCCTGATAGGTGGACTAGTAAAGTTATCTCTGAACTTCATTGTTCGGTGCTGGCCGGTCATCCAGGAATCTTTGGTACCAGGGAGTTGGTTGCTAGATCCTTCTGGTGGCCATCTCTGTCGCGGGATGTGCGTGCTTTTGTGCAGTCCTGTGGAATTTGTGCTAGGGCTAAGCCCTGCTGTTCACATGCCAGTGGGTTGCTTTTGCCCTTGCCGGTCCCGAAGAGGCCTTGGACACATATTTCGATGGATTTCATTTCTGACCTTCCCGTTTCTCAAAAAATGTCGGTCATTTGGGTGGTCTGTGATCGCTTTTCTAAAATGGTCCATCTGGTGCCTTTGGTTAAATTGCCTTCCTCCTCTGATTTGGTGCCTTTGTTCTTCCAGCATGTGGTTCATTTACATGGCATTCCTGAGAATATTGTTTCTGACAGAGGTTCCCAGTTTGTCTCGAGGTTCTGGCGAGCCTTTTGTGGTAGGATGGGCATTGACCTATCTTTCTCCTCGGCCTTCCATCCTCAGACTAATGGCCAGACCGAACGAACCAATCAGACCTTGGAAACATATCTGAGATGTTTTGTTTCCGCTGACCAGGATGATTGGGTGTCATTTTTGCCGTTGGCTGAGTTCGCCCTTAATAATCGGGCCAGCTCGGCTACCTTGGTCTCTCCATTTTTCTGCAATTCTGGGTTCCATCCTCGTTTCTCTTCAGGACAGGTTGAGTCTTCGGACTGTCCTGGTGTGGATTCTGTGGTGGACAGGTTGCAGCAGATCTGGACTCAGGTAGTGGACAATTTGACCTTGTCCCAGGAGAAGGCTCAGCTTTTCGCTAATCGCAGACGCCGTGTGGGACCCCGACTTCGTGTTGGGGATCTGGTTTGGTTATCTTCTCGTCATATTCCTATGAAGGTTTCCTCTCCTAAATTTAAACCTCGTTTTATTGGTCCGTATAGGATTTATGAGATTCTCAATCCGGTGTCTTTTCGTCTGATCCTCCCAGACTCCTTTTCCATACATAATGTATTCCATAGGTCGTTGTTGAGGAGATACGTGGCACCTATGGTTCCATCTGTGGAGCCTCCTGCCCCTGTTTTGGTGGAGGGGGAATTGGAGTATATTGTGGAGAAGATTTTGGATTCTCGTGTTTCTAGACGGAAACTCCAGTATCTGGTCAAATGGAAGGGTTATGCTCAGGAAGATAATTCCTGGGTTTTTGCCTCTGATGTCCATGCCCCAGATCTTGTTCATGCCTTTCATGTGGCTCATCCTGGTCGGCCTGGGGGTTCTGGTGAGGGTTCGGTGACCCCTCCTCAAGGGGGGGGTACTGTTGTGAATTCTGTGGCTGAATTCACTTCTGTGGTCACAAGTGGTATTGCAGTCTCTGGGCTTCCTCCCTCAGGTGTTTTGGTGAGCTCGTTGGCTGCCTTGCTATTTAGCTCCACCTGAGTCTGTCTTCCTTGCTCCTTGTCAATGTTCCAGTGTTGGATCTGAGCTACTGCATCTTTCCTTGGGCCTGCTGCTCTGCTAGATAAGTGCTTCTAGTTTGTTTTCTGTTTTTTCTGTCCAGCTTGCTATTAACTTTTGCTGGAAGCTCTGAGAAGCAAAGGGGTGCACCGCCGTGCTGTTAGTTCGGCACGGTGGGTCTTTTTGCCCCTTTGCGTGGTTTTCGTTTAGGGTTTTTTGTAGACTGCATAGTTCTCTTTGCTATCCTCGCTCTGTCTAGAATATCGGGCCTCACTTTGCTGAATCTATTTCATTCCTACGTTTGTCTTTTCATCTTGCTAACAGTCATTATATGTGGGGGGCTGCCTATTCCTTTGGGGTATTTCTCTGAGGTAAGTCAGGCTTGTATTTCTATCTTCAGGCTAGTCAGCTCCTCAGGCAGTGCCGAGTTGCATAGGTAGTGATAGGCGCAATCCACTGCTGCTTATAGTTGTGTGAGGATAGATCAGGTACTGCAGTCTACAGAGATTCCACGTCTCAGAGCTCGTCCTATTGTTTTTGGTTATTGCCAGATCTCTGTATGTGCGCTGATTACTGCACGCTGTGTTGCCTGATTGCCAGCCATAACAAGGAGGCCAGTCTAGCTTGATAGATAGGACAGGAAAGGATACTGTGCGGTCAGTATAAAAACTACAAAACAATCCACACAGAGTTTACAAAATCTCCACACCTGACTAAAGGTGTGGAGGGTAAATCTGCTTCCCAGAGCTTCCAGCTAACAGAAAAAATCCATACTGACAACTGGACAAAATATAGAATGCACCGAACAATAAGTCCACAACATGTGGACTGAAATGAGCAAAGCCAGAACTTATCTTTGCAGAACTGGTCAGGAAACCAGGAGAATCCAAGCAGAGATGTGAATCCAGCCAGGAACATTGACAAGTGGCACAGACTGAATAAAGAGCCAGACTTAAATAGCGGACAGTAAGTGGAGGCAGCTGATGACAGCTAACTCCAAGGAGCAGCCATACCACTAGAAACCACAAGATGGAGCCCAAGAGCAGAACTCACAAAAGTGCCACTTACAACCACCGGAGGGAGCCCAAGAGCGGAATTCACAACAGGTATCACTGTAATGTTGTTTCCAGATTTTTCATCTGACTTGCAGAAATAAAGAGCCTCATTTATATCGATCAGGAGATGCCTGAAGAGTTCCAATGTGATTTCTTCAATCGCGTACCCTGCCAGGCTGAGGTAGTAGATGGCGAGAGGATAATTTTCTTTCAGAATCTGGCGGAAGCAGACGAGTGAATTTCCAGAAGAGGGAGGCGCCAGAGGCAGAACTGACAGTGCAGGTCAATATGAAAAGTTTATTGTATTAACACTGAATTATCTGTTTCAGATAGAGGTTATCAACTTGAACCCCGCAGGTTACTGTTCAAAATGCTTGGCAATGGCTATGTTTATCTCTGTATGGGGTTATCAGAATGACCAATTGAAATACCTCTCTGAATTTGATATCTGACTATCGAAATAGCGTTTATACTTGTATGGGCTTGTTGAACTCTTCATATATTGGTTAACTAAACTATGTTTTACCTCCCCTGAGTTGGTTAGTTAGGAGGAAAGGAGGCAGTGTATATTGAAGGGGGTAAGACTCATGCTTAGATTATGTACCCCTATGTTAGTGCTTTCAGAAAAGGCTGATGGAGATTATCGAAGATCAAAAATGGGATGGTGGCGAGGTACACATTTCTGCAGGTGCCTGCGCCTCAATTCCTGGCCTGGGGACTTGGTTACCCTTTTGGGTTCAGCAAAAAACGGGTTGTCAGACCAATAATTCTGTAGTTGCCTCTGCAAAGAACTATGTAAGATATATACATTGAAACTATTATAGTTGTTATTAGTGGCTCGGATAGACAAGAATGCAAGAATTTCTATTTATGCCTATATTTAAGTTTTGGGAAGTATATGGGCATCCCCAGTTGTATTTCTATGGTCAATATTGGTCAATGGTTCTAGATCCAATTGTAATTTCAGTTGAATATGAGCATTGCACTTATACTTCATTGTCCAAGGGCAGTCTGCAAACGATAAATGTAACCACTCTTGAAGGGAATAGTATCCTATATCCAAATTTTATATGGAGTCTATATGGCTTCACTTAAACATCTTTCATGGAACAGTAAGGGGTTGGGAAACGCCAGGAAACGTTATATGGTATTCCCCAGATACGTAAATCACAGGCACAGATAATATGTCCTCAGGAAACCCACTTAACACCAGATACTATATCCAGAATGAACAAACCTTGCAAAAGCATGCCATGAACACTTCCTATTCTAGAGGGGTAGTCACTATGGTGCATAAGTCACTGACATAGTTGGTTCAAGGGGTCAAAAGAGACTTGGAAGGTAGATTTATTTTTATATACGCATTTGTAAATATTAAGGAGTACATAAGGCACCATATCTATAACCCACCACTATGTAAGGACTTGGACTGTATATCTGTTTCTGTTTGCTGTTTGCCCTCAGTTCAGTTACTTTTGCCCTTACCTAAGATGGAGTCATTGGCCTCACGGGGGCCATCTTGTTTCTTGTCAGATTTTCCTTGTTCCTGTCTGTGGTGTATTTAAGGGAGCTCTTTATATGTACTCATTGCTTGAGTATCTTCTTCCTGACTTGTGATCAAGCTGGAAGAACTGCTATCTTGCTGGTTTCTTCGTTACTTTGGGATACCCCATCTGTCTCCGGTTCTACATCTCTTCATTGCAAAGACTTGTTTTTCTGGATCTGCTCTGCACTCATCTCTGCCGCTGGACTGCTCCCTGCTAGGAGTCCTGGTCTGGTCTCCAGGCCTCTGGACCTGACATACTTGGACTTCCACGGTCTGTATACGTGTTTACTGCTTATCCAGCTCTGTCTGCTACTAACCTGCTGTGTCATAGCTGTTTACCTGCATATCATTATAAATATTCTTGAACTCTTAATCTATTGTCTCTCGGCCTCTTTTCTGACCCATGATACTGATCTCCACTGCACTTAGCACTAAGTTTATTACACACTAGCCAAAATGGATGTACTCCAACAGGCAGCGATTTTTGTATCACAGTACCCTGATGCCAAGATGTTATGTATGGGTGATTTTAATATGGCTTTCAGGGTACATTTGGATAGAATGAGCGTGGCAAATTTTAGGCCTGGTAATCAAGACCCCACGGCATTAAATGCTTTCATAACAGAGATGGGCTGGATTGATTTATGGAGGCAGCAACATCCACTTAAGAAAGAATTCTCCAGCCGCTTGATGTTTATCTAGGATAAAGCATATATTTGGGAATAATGCTGTATTTTCAGATCTGAGTAAAATGGAATATTCCCCTAAGGCAATGTTAGATCATGCTCCATCGGTGGTATGCCTTCAGCTAGGGGGCCCTACCAGACCTAAGAGATTCCGCATACATCCATTTTGGTTATCCCTTATAGGGGAACACGATAGAATAACAGATCAATTGGAGGTATTTATAGCAGATCATGGTGATTTCCCTGATAGATTGGTGGTGTGAGACACACTTAAAGCATATCTGAGAGGATGTGTCAGGTCCACGATTTCATATAATAAAAGTGAGTCCTCCACTGGGGAACAGAAGCTTGCCGAGGAATGTAAATCGCTAGAAGCTGAGTATATTAATAACCCCTCTGATAACTCTTTACATAATTGTCTCGGGAAAGGGAGGGAATACCTGATTCATTGACAGGAAAAAGCCCAGAGAATACTTTTTTTCTCTAAGCAGACTTATTTTGAATTAAGTAACCAATCGAGTAAATTTTTGACATACATAGTCCAACAAAATCAAATGTCCCCGTCAATTTTGGCCATTAATACAAGAGTGGGAACTCTGCTACTTCGATCAGATTGCAGGTAGATTTCAAGAATACTTTAGAGAGCTGTATAGCTCCCAATTAAAACATGCTGTAGAAGAAATTGATGAATATTTAAACCAAATAGAATTTCCCAAACTTTCTTGGGAAGATCAGGCGTTCTTGGAAACAGCTATCAGTTTTGAAGAAATTCGTGAAGCAGCTATGTCTCTCTCTAAAGGGAAAGCACTGGGGCCTGATGGCATGCCCATAGAATTATACAAAAGATATCTAGATCAGATAGGCCTGGTTCTCTTGCAGATTCTTTCTGAAGCACTTGCAAGGCACTCACTTCCTCAATCCTTCTACGATGCCACGTTAGTGGTAATTCCAAAGCCAGATAAACCAGCTGAAGAGTGTGGTTCTAATCGCCCCATGTCCTTAACACGGATTACAAAATACTTACAAAACTTATAGCTAACAGATTGAAAACAGTAATATTAAGCATTATACATGAGGATCAATCCAGCTTCATGCCAGGAAGGTCCACCTCCTCTAATATTAGAAGAGTGCAGGTTGTGACGCAGAAAGGTCATAAATATGGGGAACCCTGGGCGATAGCTTCTTTAGACATGGCAATAGCTTTCGATTCCTTGGAGTGGACATTTTTTGCAGTGTGTGCTTCTGAAATTTGGTTTCTCTGACAAATTTTGCAAGTGGATTAAATTACTTTACTGCATGCCAAAAGCTAATATCTTTGTAAATGGAATACTGTCGGAGTTCTTTGATCTAGGTAAAGGAACGAGACAAGGCTGCCCTCTGTCCCCGATGCTTTGCCCTAGCGATAGAGCCTATTGTGCTTAAGATTAGACAGGACCCATTGGTGGAGGGTATTAATATAAATTCCAGAATAGACAAAGTGGGATTATATGCAGATGACCTGGTACTTTTCCTAAATAGAGTGGAACAATCAGAGGAATTGACCTCATTAACTGTTTTGGAGAGTTGTCAGGTCTCAAAATGAATTGGAGCAAATCTGTGGTCATGCCATTTATAGATAACATAACTGAACCTGTGATGTTTGGACTACAAGTAGTACAGAAGTCCAAGTATTTAGGCATTATAATGAATCAAAACCCAATTAAAGACCTTAGGAACAATGTATTTCCCTTAGGTGATATGATGAAAAAAAGATTTGCAGTCTGGTCTCAGCCACCCCTATCTGTGGCATGCAGAATTGGTTTAATCAAGATTATAATTCTTCCAAAGTGTTTATATGTACTGAAACCTTCAATCAATTAAGGTCTCTAAAGGATGTTTTAGCAAATTGCATGGCATGATGGTGGCATTTATATGGGGTTCATCAAGGCCTAAATTAAGTATTGGATCCCTGCAGAAACCCAAAAATCTGGGTGGATATGCAGTACCTGACCTCTTTTTGTATTATCTAGCTGGTCAACGACGTTATTTAAAAACTTGGATAGTTGGTGACAAGCTAACTAGTGCAGAAGCTTATCTCATACACTTTTTGGGTGGACTTGCACCATGGGCAATATTAGAGGATTCCTACAGACCATCACACGGTTTATTATTTGCACATAGCTTGGCGATACAGGTGTGGCGAGAAAGTAAGCTTATTATGAAATTCATTGATCAAGTTGGAGAAACTCAAATGGGATAATCCCGAATTTCCACACCTCAAAAATCTACAAGACCCAAATTTCTGGAAGTAATACAGAATAACAACGCTTAATCAGATTTTTGAAAATGAAGTTTTATTATCATTTTAACAAATTCATATAAAGTTTGGGATCCCCCATAGTGATTTTTATAGATATTTGCAAATGAGACATGCCATAATGCACCAGTTTCCATATCCTAGGATGCAAAAATCAAGCTATCCTTTGATAGGAGTGCTATCAACTCAAGGAGCCACGGGCACAATATCCTCCCTATATACCTTTCTACTAAACTCCAGAATTGCCTCTACTCAACTTGCTGTAGAGAGTAAATGGCGGCAAATAATCCCCTTTATCACTGATCAGCGGAAAGATGCTCTAGAGACACATACGATGGTGTTGCCAGCCACAAATAATAAATTAATTCAACTATATATACTTCACCAATCCTACCTGACCCCGGGTAGACTACATAGATTTGGCAGACTGGTAATTGATGAATGTCATAGGTGCAGGGAGTCGGGAGCAGATTTCTGGCATCTTATTTGGAATTCTGGGATAGTACGAAGATACTGGAGTGAAGCAATAACTTCATTAGGACAGATATTTGGGATACCAATTGATTGTAGTCCAGAATTGTGTATCTTGGGAATTGTAGATGAAGAATAGTGGGTGCATTATGAAAGAATATTTATCCGGGAACTTCTATTTATGGCTAGGAAAGCAATAGCATTAAGGTTGATGGGGGGTGGGGGAACCTCCTATTATTAATCAGTGGGAAAAAATAGTGAATTATATAATACTATATGAGAATATATTATATAGATATAGAGGATGTCCCCAGAAATTCTATAAGATATGGGAGAGATAGTGTGATTCACCCTTAATGTACCTCTCCTAATGCCATGACTCCATCTATCTTACGACACGTACCCTGATGTATATGAAAGTAATGGTATATGTAGACTTAGGGAGTGTTTTTTTTTATTATGACCCAAATTGGTATGAGTTCTGAATTCTGATAAAGAACCTGTTAATTTGAGTGTGCAATGCTTTGTGATGGAAATTGTCTCAATAAGCTATGTTCCATTCTGTATGTTTATTTTTCTTTACTTGTTTACTCTATTATTGAGAGTGTGATGTTACATCCATGTTATTGTGGAAGGCGACTGTATGGATTATTCTGACCTTACACTGCACTGTTATGTGTTTCTAACCTTATCCTGCGGAATCTTTCAATAAAAAGAATTTAAAAAAAAGTTAAATTCTGTATAAAACATTTCCCACATTCTGAATGGAAAAGGCTTCTTCCCTGTGTGAGTTCGCTGGTGGATATCAAGATTTGCTTTGCGGCTAAAACATTTCCCATGTTCTGAACAGGAAAAAGGCTTCTCCTTGTGTGAGTTCTCTTATGTGTAGCAAGAGTAGATTTATCTACAAAACATTTCCCACTTTATAAACATGAAACGGGCTTCTCCCCTGTGCGAATTATCTGATGTATCTTAACACTTAATTTCTGTCTAAAACATTTCCCACATTCTGAACATGAAAAGGTCTTCACTCCTGTGTGTGTTCGCTGGTGACTAACAAGATGCGATTTCCATAAAAAACATTTCCCATATTCAGAACTAGAAAAAGGCTTCTCCCCGGGGGGAGTTTGCTGGTGACTAACAAGATTTAATTTGTGGTTAAAACATTTCCCACATTCTGAACACGAAAAAGGCTTCTCCCCAGTATGGGTTCGCTGGTGGCTAACAAGATCTGATTTCAGGTTAAAACAGTTCCCACATTCTGAATATGAAAAAGACTTCCCTCCTGTGTGAGTTTGCAATTGACTAACAAGGTTTGATTTCCATAAAAAAAACATTTCCCACATTCTGAGCGTGACTAACAAGATTTGACTTCTGGTTAAAACATTTCCCACATTCTGAACATGAAAAAGGCTTCTCCCCTGTGTGAGTTCTCTGGTGACTAACAAGATTGGATTTCTGGTTAAAACATTTTCCACATTACGAACATGAAAAAGGCTTCTCACCTGTGTGAGTTCACTGGTGACAAACAAGATTTGAGTTGCGTTTAAAACATTTCCCACATTCTGAACATGAAAAAGACTTCTCCCCTGTGTGAGTTATCTGATGTTTGGAAAGCCATAATTTCTGTCTAAAACATTTCCCACATTCTGAACATAAAAAAGGTTTCACCCCTGTGTGAGTTCGCTGATGACTAACAAGATCTGATTTGTGGTTAAACCACTTCCCACACTTAGAACAAGAAAATCTATTCTTTGCTGTGTTTTTTTTTTTTTACAATTAAGAAAAGACTTTTCTAGGGGAAAACTATTTTCATAGTCTGAATGAGGAAACAGCTTCTTTACATAAGGAGCTATTCGTTTTTAATGCTTATTTTGTGACTCTGATTTTGCTTAGCAGTCGGTAATGAATCACGTGAGAGTTTTGCTATGATGGGATGATGGTATATCATGGTAATGGAATTCACTTCAACTGTGTCCTGTGGGATCTCATGATCATCTGATTTAAAAATTGAAGATGTCAGCTGTCCCTCTGATCTCCTGGTACAATCATCTGCCAAGAATAAAACGAATTATTATTTTTGAAAAAAATATCCGTGATCTTTTTATTTTTTAACATTTCTACTTAAACAATTATTATACAAGTAGCAAGTTATGTGAAAATATTGAATTATTTACCAAGACAATGACAGTTCACAGTCTAATAGAAAACCTAATTGGATGAACAAGTGGAGCTGTGTACAACTGTTTGTTCATTCCGCCACCCAAACAAGGAATAAAAATCCAACAATGTTATGCAGGCAAAAATAATACCAAAAAAGTTTCTTCTCATCCCGCAAAACAAACATCCCCACACAGGTCCATCATCTGCCAATGGAAATATCTTAGTTACTTACAGGTAATGGGACTTTACAGAGCCCTTGACAACACTATCTGAGAGAGGGTGTCTGCCCATAAAGTACAGGAAACCTATTGAATAAAATGGTGGTACCTCTTATCAGTTGGATTTCAGAACATGAGAGGACCTCCAGATAGTTAATAACACAGCAATCACCAATCAACTGTAACAACTCTGCTGGCATCACGTCATGGCCTCACATCTCTCACACTATCTTACCCACTGCTCCAGGCCATGATGTGGTTTCTGTTTCATGCCAGCTCCATGTTCTGTGTCTCTGCTCTCTGCATGCCTCATGGCTATGTGTATAGGGGGCCGGCGCCTGAACTCTCTGGTTCTTATAGGAATCAGGTGCATCTGTCTAATCAGTTCCTGACCAATTATCAAGAGGCCTCCTGTATGTAGTGCAGCTCCACCCTGTGGTCTGGGCCTGTGCAATGTGTTAGCTCAGTTTGTTTCTTGCTTCTGAGTTTGCCAGGTCTTGCTCTGAGTTACTCCCTCTCTGGAGGCTTTTCTCTGTGCTATTGCCTTGATCTTGTAGTCCGCCCTCCAGGAGGCAGAATATCCTGGTCCCTGTGTCTTTGTCCCTGTGTCTTGTTCCATTGCCTTGTCTGTACTTTGTCTTTTCTCGGTCTCCTTGTCTGTGGCTTCCTTCCCTGCTGTGTCTTTCCTTGTGTTCTCAGTCTGCTTACACTCCGCACTCTTGCGGCTCTGCCTGCTCTGCATCTTGGTGGCTTTACCGCTGCTCCGCACTCCTGCGGTTCTGCTCCGTTCTACTCTGCTCCGCTCCCGTTGCTGCAGAAACCTCTTGCTGCAGTTCCTCTCTGCAATCCTTGCGGTTCCACTCTGCTTAGCTTCTGCAGTATCTCTTGCTGCAGCTTCTCTCCACATTCTTTGTGGCTCTGCTCAGCTTTTGTTGCTACACTATCTATTTTCCACTCCTATCTGCAGTCTTGCACTCCTATCCTGTGTGAACAGGTCCCAACCTGTTTCTTCATACCTCATTCGTTTCTGCTTGTTTCCTTTCCTGCACCCCCTGTGTGAACAGGTCCCTACCTGTTCCTTCATATTTCATATCTGTTCCTGCATCTCCAGTGTGAACAGGTCCCGACCTGTTCCTCCAAACTATATATCTGTACCTGCACCTCCAGTGTGAACAGGTCCCTACCTGTTCCTCCAAAATACATATCTGTACCTGCACCTCCAGTGTGAACAGGCCCCTACCTGTTCCTTCATATACTACATCAACCAGTCCTGTGTTCTCTGCCGTGCCTCCCAATCCTGTGTTCCTGCCAGTCCTGCCGTTCCTGCCCTGCCTTCCAGTCCTGTGTTCCTGCTGTCCTAGCCAGTCCTGTTTCCTGCCGTGTCTCTGCCAGCCCTGTGTTCTCTGCCGTGTCTCTGCCAGCTCTGTCTCAGCCGTGCCAGCCTACTCGTCTGAGTTCCAGCCATGCTCTTCTGCCAGTCCTGCCTAATGCCCGCACCAATCCTGGTGTTCCTGTCTCCCAAGAGGGATCAGCAGCCACAGCCAGACACCACCCTGGAGTAGCACCTGGCAGCTGCCTGCTGCACAAGCCTGACCTCACCATCAGAGGCTCCAGTGAAAACCCAGGCAGCTGTCATAGTTATGCCCCTTCCAGGGTAGTCTGGTTTGTGGCACAGTGGGGCCACAAACCCCCCGAGCTCACGCCCACCAGTCAGGGCGTGAGCGTGACATCAACATTTCTTCTTAAACACTCCTATGTAGTGCACACCAACTAGTGATAAAAAGGGAGGGAATATAAGGGTTCTGTCATGGGTTCTGTAAATTCCCGTTACCGGTAAGTAACTAAGATTTTCCCCCTTCTCTCATGACAACATCACCTGAGAGATTTACATTGACCAAAGCACCTGAGGGAGGGTTCACCACTTGCAACACCTTTCTCCCAAACTACAGGTCTTCAGGAGAAGACAGATTATATATCCTGTCGATCAACACTTCTTCTTAGCCCAGGAAGTTGCCATGGACCTGGTGGAATGAGCCTTCAAGTTCTTTGGAACTGGTATATTACTAGAGGAGTAGACAAAGCTAATGGCGTCCCTAATCTGTCAAGCTACGGTTGCCCTTGTTACCTTAAGACCTTTCCTAACTCCTTGGAATGACACGAATAAGGATTCACTCTTTCTTCACTGTTTTAATATGGCTAAATACTGTACCAAGACCCATTTAACATCTAGTGTGTGAAATCTCTGCTCCTCTGCATTTTTAGGATTGCTAAAGAAAGAGGGGAGAACAATTTCTTGGCTCCCATAAAATATAGATGCCACCTTTGGATGATATGCTGGGTCTGGTCTCAATATACCCTATTTTTCAGATTATAAGACACTTTTTTCCCCTAAATTTGAGGGGAAAATGGAGGTGCATCTTATAATGCAGATACACCTTACTGGTAATTTTGCTGCAGGCTGCTGGCTGGGATGAGGGAGTGTCTGTCAGCGCTACAGCGGTCTTCGGTGCTGGGGGGGTCCTGTCAACATTTTGTGAAAGGACAGAGCCCCCGCAGTTCCATGGCTTCATATGCAGTGGACTCCAGGAAAATGGCCACCGGGGGGCAGCACATGTGCAGATGGAGATCTCGGCACCAAGATATCAGGAGATTGAGATCTCGGCACTGAAATCTCATCTACTAAGATCTTGGTGCCAAGAACTCCATCTGTGCATGTGCCGCCTCCTGGAGGCCATTTTTCCAGAGTCCACTGCATAGGAAACCGTGGAACTGTGGGGGCTCTGGCCTTTCACAAAATGTCAGCAGGGCCCCCGCAGTACCGGAGACCCCTGCAACAACACTGGACACCTGAAGCAGCACCGGACACCTGAAGCAGCGCGTCGCACATTGGAACACCCCCTTATCCCAGCCTGCGGCCTGCAGCATCACCCCACTCCTGCCTCCTGCAGCAGCGACCCTGGGACCCTGCTTTACCGTAGCCACCTGTTACAGAACCCCCCAGAACCAAGAATGTTATGCAGTATATGTATGTATAATAGTTTCCATGTGAAATGCGCCCCTGGACAAGATATTCTCTTTCTGACCTCCCCCACCTTTGTAATTCCCACAGTAAATAGCGGCAGGCTCCGGCCCCCTGCGGCTATTGTAATGTATGTCTGGCCAGCTGTTTTCCTATTGGCCTGTCCTGTGTATCTGTGTTATATATTCTGTGTGCTGAAAATAAAGTGTGTTCTTAGACTGGAAATAAGTGAAGAAGCAGTCAGCTTTTATATGCTCTCACGTAACCAAGGAATTCCAGCCAGCTTCCTTCATTCAGAATCTCTAGCAAAAGCAGAGTGGACCTCCTGAAACACGGGGTGGTACTGAAAGAGGTACCCCAGCTTGTTAGACCCCGTTACACCTGTGGCAGACAGCGGGATCTGATACCCCTTCTACAGGAGGAAAGGAATGAATGGAAGACAACTACCAGAAGTTAAAGAGGACTACATTAAAAGATCTGGTGGAAGCCCGAGGGTTAATCGCCAGCAAGAAAACAAAATCGGATTTGATAGCAGCCATCATGGAACACGACAGTGCATTGAAACCAGCAGAGCAAAGTGTATGCATACAAATTGGGATCACCACAACAATATAGAAAATATACAAAATTATCTTTATTTATGGAACACAACACAAAAACATAAAAAGATTTAAAACCCCCCAATAAAACCTGGGGTAACGGGTCCATACAGATAACAGGTGAATACCATAGCAGAATGTACAACACTGCACAGCAAATACGCATAAGAATGCATTATAATAAGAAAGGACACAAACCCATTGTCCATTAAGATACAGGGAAGATATATTTGTAAGTGTACTATGTCCTACGAACCAATACCCAGGTAATAAAGCCCTGTGAGTGGCAAACAATATAATATAGAGGTCAATCGATGTGACCACACAAAGTGGTCTGCTCCAAAAAGTAACGAACCTCACTAGTACACCGGGGGACTTGTGCCCCAACCCTGTAATCTTACCCTATCTACAGATTAGGCTTGTAATGCAGCTTCTGGCAGAGTGGGTTTGTGGGCTTAGTAAGCTGTGCGATTGTAGAGACCCACGCGTATCGACGCCTGTAGCGTCTTCCTCAAGGTCGATAATGGACAAACGGTGTGTGCTCCAACTTAAATAAGGTAATAATTCCTAATAACACATACCAGGTGTAAGCAGCTACGGCAGCAAACGGACACCATTCTCGGCGTCTACCAGGATCCATTGCGCAAGTGCGAAAGTGTTACCTGTAATCACGTGGCGTCCAAAATCCGCGCTTGCGCCCTACAGCCATAGGGAGGCGACGCCTCCATGTAAACAAAGGTCTCCCGTCACTAAGGCACATGACTAAAGCCCGTATCAGCGTACCCCGAGTGTATGCTGGACGTACCAGCGGTTCAGGCGTCGCTGCCAGTACGAAGTAGCCTGCCGGCGCGCCACAATATCTAGTGCGCTTGCGCGGCCAAGCTGTGCAGGGGGGAAGAAAATACCCACCTCGCCAGCGTACTGCTTGCCGCACATAATATTTAGATGACATAATAGTCCCAATGTGAAGGCATAGAACACTGGTGCAAGCTAGCACAGACCTTTTAAGCACAAGAGAGTATTAGGGCAAACAATAATAATGGCAAATAAATGCGGTTATGCGCGTGCGCCAATAAACAGTGAAAGGCGACCTATAGATTTGTTTGTAACTTCCTTGTAGGTGCACCAGTAACGGGTAGGTGTGCCAGGGCAGTTGCACAATAAAGATTAGTAGTGCAACTCGTCATGTTACCCCAATAAATATACAAACCATAAGGGGAAAAAATGGCACAAGTATGGCACGCCCTAAAGGTAACAGTGATATAAAAGAACCACAGCCATTTAATATGTATGCGCATACATAGTTAGGGTGCAATAAAATTTATGCACCCCAAAGAAAAGGATGGTAGAAACAAAGTTTCATACCAGCATACAGAATATGTCCCTGATATAAAGAGAACATCATAGATTAAATGCCGAAGCTGATAGTAGAGACGCGGTGGAGATATCAAGCCACAATGGAGAGTCGTAAAACATACATGATAAGGGGGACGAAACTACACAACACAAACTAAACTAAATAAATGTATCCGTGTTATAGTATGTACAAATAGGTAGTTACAAAGATGAAGTTTCTATATACCAATGATAAGTGGTGACACCACTACGAATAGGGGTGGCTATCCCATGTCCGATCACGATAGGCAGTAGATACTGAATAAGTGATTAATACCATAATTGCAGTAGGAACAATATTGCAAAATACAAAAACAAGTATTAATATAAAAAAAAAAAATATATATATATATATAAAAATAAATTATAATAAATTATAATAAATCAACCACGGAAACCCCCCCCCTCCCTTGAACATAACATCCGGGTAATCGGTACCCATTATAAGTACTAATGAGTCCACACTCTCCAGTTCTTCCTAGAGCAGATATATACCGGGGGGGGAAAAACAGTAGTTCTAACTAATAGAATAATGATAAAAAAGAAGAAGAACCAAAAGGATATACCCAAATGAAAACAAAGAACCCCAACCTTCCCAACCAACGTGGGCCCATAACAGTCCACAAAACACACATAGGTAAAGTCCCTATAGTCTTTTGTAGAAACTTGTATATAGGAGTTTCTCGTTAAGGCCAACTGGCACCAGACTCTTAAGTTCGTATATCAAGCGGGATTCTCTCCTCAACAGTTCATCTGTTAATCTTCCTCCCTGATGTTAGGGGTGATCCCCTCAAGTCCCATCACCCTAAGAGTCCTGGGGCAACTGCCATGGTGCTCCAAAAAGTGAGTGGCCACAGAAGTCATCTGTTTCCCTTTGTCTTTGTCACTTCTGGCTGTAGATATGTTGGAGATATGCTGTTGCACTCTACGACGTAATTCTTGAGTGGTTTGCCCAACATAGATCTTCTGGCAACCACAAATGAGGGCATACACCAAGTTGCGTGTACGGCAGTTGAAATATGAGCTTGACTTCACCTGAAAGGACAAGGAGGGAATAACAATACCAATATCGGCCAACATGTGAGGGCATATAGAACAGCTCCCACATGGGTAGGAACCAATGATAACTTTACCTGATTGAGTTCTAGAAGTTGGTCTCCTAAAGTGGCTCCTGGATAAACAATCCTTCAAGTTCCTAGCTCGCCTTGCCACCACCCTAGGTCTGCCAGGAACAAGTGCTTTCAATCTCGCATCACTCAATAAGATGCCCCAATTCGCCTCCATCAAATGACGTACATCACTCCATTGGTTGTTGAACCTTGTGACAAGACTTAGCTGGTCCCTATTAACTTTTTGCTGGGCTCCAAGGACCTCCTCCCTGGATCTCTGCCGCGAGTGTTCAAATGCTCTTGAAATAACCCTCCGTGGATATCCATGTTCGTGGAAGCGATTTGTGAGTTGTCTCGATTCATTTTGAAAGTCTGTTATGGTGCTGCAATTCCTCCTAACACGAAGAAACTGTCCCTTAGGGATACTATTACGTAAGTGGTTGGGGTGAAAACTAGAATAGTGTAGCACATTGTTTGTGGCGGCCTTCTTCCGGAAGAGGGTAGTATTGATCCGGTTATCCTTAACCATGATCTTCAGATCTAGGAAATCCACCGAACTCTTTGAGTGACAAGATGTCAGACGGATGTTGCATTGGTTAGTATTAAGCTCGCTGACGAAGTGTTATGTTTGCTAATGACAGGTGTTATGAAGGCAATCCAGAAACACAGTGTGCTTAGCGATCAGAGCGCACACAGTGATCTGACAAATACCCAAAAATACAAGAACGAGCTCTGAGACGTGGAAACTCTGTAGACTGCACACCTGATCCTATCCTAGACACAACTAAAAGCGGCTGTGGATTGCGCCTAACAACTACCTAGGCAACTCGGCACAGCCTAAGAAACTAGCTAGCCTGAAGATAGAAAAATAGGCCTGACTTGCCCCAGAGAAATTCCCCAAAGGAAAAGGCAGCCCCCCACATATAATGACTGTGAGTAAGATGAAAAGACAAAACGTAGGGATGAAATAGATTCAGCAAAGTGGGGCCCGATATTCTAGGACAGAGCGAGGACAGTAAAGCGAACTTTGCAGTCTACAAAAAACCCTAAAGCAAAACCACGCAAAGGGGGCAAAAAAAAAACCCACCGTGCCGAACTAACGGCACGGCGGTACACCCTTTGCGTCTCAGAGCTTCCAGCAAAACAAAAGTTTTTTCTTCTATCCTTCCAGTAGACGGGCATGGCACCAGGAGATGGAACAGGATCCTTGATGCAAACAACTGGCTAAGACGATGGTGCAGACAACAAGGATTTGGATTCCTGGACCACGGTGTGAATTACTGGTATGATGGACTCCTCGCCAGAGACGGACTACACCTCAACAAACCTGGGAAACACACATTCGCCAGAAGACTCGCTACACTCATCAGGAGGGCGTTAAACTAGAAGAAGAGGGGACGGTAAGAAAAACATTAGACTCGAACAAAGACGACCCAGGAAAACATATTCAGAAGGGAGGTAAGAACATTTCTAAAACAATCCACAGTGAGGAGATTGGAACAAAACAAAATCCTCTAAACTGCATGCTCGCAAACGCCAGAAGCCTGACAAACAAGATGGAAGAACTAGAAGCAGAAATATCTACAGGTAACTTTGACATAGTGGGAATAACCGAGACATGGTTAGATGAAAGCTATGACTGGGCAGTTAACTTACAGGGTTACAGTCTGTTTAGAAAGGATCGTAAAAATCGTAGAGGAGGAGGGGTTTGTCTCTATGTAAAGTCTTGTCTAAAGTCCACTTTAAGGGAGGATATTAGCGAAGGGAATGAGGATGTCGAGTCCATATGGGTTGAAATTCATGGAGGGAAAAATGGTAACAAAATTCTCATTGGGGTCTGTTACAAACCCCCAAATATAACAGAAAGCATGGAAAGTCTACTTCTAAAGCAGATAGATGAAGCTGCAACCCATAATGAGGTCCTGGTTATGGGGGACTTTAACTACCCGGATATTAACTGGGAAACAGAAACCTGTGAAACCCATAAAGGCAACAGGTTTCTGCTAATAACCAAGAAAAATTATCTTTCACAATTGGTGCAGAATCCAACCAGAGGAGCAGCACTTTTAGACCTAATACTATCTAATAGACCTGACAGAATAACAAATCTGCAGGTGGTTGGGCATTTAGGAAATAGCGACCACAATATTGTGCAGTTTCACCTGTCTTTCACTAGGGGGACTTGTCAGGGAGTCACAAAAACATTGAACTTTAGGAAGGCAAAGTTTGACCAGCTTAGAGATGCCCTTAATCTGGTAGACTGGGACAATATCCTCAGAAATGAGAATACAGATAATAAATGGGAAATGTTTAAGAACATCCTAAATAGGCAGTGTAAGCGGTTTATACCTTGTGGGAATAAAAGGACTAGAAATAGGAAAAACCCAATGTGGCTAAACAAAGAAGTAAGACAGGCAATTAACAGTAAAAAGAAAGCATTTGCACTACTAAAGCAGGATGGCACCATTGAAGCTCTAAAAAACTATAGGGAGAAAAATACTTTATCTAAAAAACTAATTAAAGCTGCCAAAAAGGAAACAGAGAAGCACATTGCTAAGGAGAGTAAAACTAATCCCAAACTGTTCTTCAACTATATCAATAGTAAAAGAATAAAAACTGAAAATGTAGGCCCCTTAAAAAATAGTGAGGAAAGAATGGTTGTAGATGACGAGGAAAAAGCTAACATATTAAACACCTTCTTCTCCACGGTATTCACGGTGGAAAATGAAATGCTAGGTGAAATCCCAAGAAACAATGAAAACCCTATATTAAGGGTCACCAATCTAACCCAAGAAGAGGTGCGAAACCGGCTAAATAAGATTAAAATAGATAAATCTCCGGGTCCGGATGGCATACACCCACGAGTACTAAGAGAACTAAGTAATGTAATAGATAAACCATTATTTCTTATTTTTAGTGACTCTATAGCGACAGGGTCTGTTCCGCAGGACTGGCGCATAGCAAATGTGGTGCCAATATTCAAAAAGGGCTCTAAAAGTGAACCTGGAAATTATAGGCCAGTAAGTCTAACCTCTATTGTTGGTAAAATATTTGAAGGGTTTCTGAGGGATGTTATTCTGGATTATCTCAATGAGAATAACTGTTTAACTCCATATCAGCATGGGTTTATGAGAAATCGCTCCTGTCAAACCAATCTAATCAGTTTTTATGAAGAGGTAAGCTATAGGCTGGACCACGGTGAGTCATTGGACGTGGTATATCTCGATTTTTCCAAAGCGTTTGATACCGTGCCGCACAAGAGGTTGGTACACAAAATGAGAATGCTTGGTCTGGGGGAAAATGTGTGTAAATGGGTTAGTAACTGGCTTAGTGATAGAAAGCAGAGGGTGGTTATAAATGGTATAGTCTCTAACTGGGTCGCTGTGACCAGTGGGGTACCGCAGGGGTCAGTATTGGGACCTGTTCTCTTCAACATATTCATTAATGATCTGGTAGAAGGTTTACACAGTAAAATATCGATATTTGCAGATGATACAAAACTATGTAAAGCAGTTAATACAAGAGAAGATAGTATTCTGCTACAGATGGATCTGGATAAGTTGGAAACTTGGGCTGAAAGGTGGCAGATGAGGTTTAACAATGATAAATGTAAGGTTATACACATGGGAAGAGGGAATCAATATCACCATTACACACTGAACGGGAAACCACTGGGTAAATCTGACAGGGAGAAGGACTTGGGGATCCTAGTTAATGATAAACTTACCTGGAGCAGCCAGTGCCAGGCAGCAGCTGCCAAGGCAAACAGGATCATGGGGTGCATTAAAAGAGGTCTGGATACACATGATGAGAGCATTATACTGCCTCTGTACAAATCCCTAGTTAGACCGCACATGGAGTACTGTGTCCAGTTTTGGGCACCGGTGCTCAGGAAGGATATAATGGAACTAGAGAGAGTACAAAGGAGGGCAACAAAATTAATAAAGGGGATGGGAGAACTACAATACCCAGATAGATTAGCGAAATTAGGATTATTTAGTCTAGAAAAAAGACGACTGAGGGGCGATCTAATAACCATGTATAAGTATATAAGGGGACAATACAAATATCTCGCTGAGGATCTGTTTATACCAAGGAAGGTGACGGGCACAAGGGGGCATTCTTTGCGTCTGGAGGAGAGAAGGTTTTTCCACCAACACAGAAGAGGATTCTTTACTGTTAGGGCAGTGAGAATCTGGAATTGCTTGCCTGAGGAGGTGGTGATGGCGAACTCAGTCGAGGGGTTCAAGAGAGGCCTGGATGTCTTCCTGGAGCAGAACAATATTGTATCATACAATTATTAGGTTCTGTAGAAGGACGTAGATCTGGGTATTTATTATGATGGAATATAGGCTGAACTGGATGGACAAATGTCTTTTTTCGGCCTTACTAACTATGTTACTATGTTACTATGTAAAAGACAAGCTGGACAGAAAAAAAAGCAACAAAAAAGCAAAAGGCACTTAGCTATACAGAGCAGCAGGTCACAGGAACAATCAGGAGAAGCTCAGATCCAACACTGAAACATTGACAAGGAGCAAGGATAGCAGCATCAGGCGGAGTTAAGTAATGAAGCAGTTAACGAGCTAACCAGAACACCTGAGGGAGGAAGCTCAGAAGCTGCAGTACCACTTGTGACCACAGGAGTGAATTCAGCCACAGAATTCACAACACGAAGTCCTCTAACGCTTCTGCCATGCCTGTCCACAAAACAATAATATCGTCAATGAATCGGTACCACTTAAGCACGTTCTCATGGAAATACCGATTCTTTGAAACTTGAGTCTCCTCCCACCACCCCATAAAGAGGTTCGCGTAAGAGGGCGCGCACCTAGCCTCCATAGCTGTTCCCGTAACTTGTTTATAGAACACCCTGTCAAAGATTAAATAACTCTTTTCCAGGACCAATCTGAGGAGATCCAGAATGAACGAGTCATGCCCCCTATTTCCTTTTGAAGACTTATCCAAAAAATACCCAATGGCTGAAATACCTAAGTCGTGCTGGATGTTGGTATATAAGGCTTCCACGTCCATTTTGGCAAGAATGATGTCATCCGGCAGTAACAGAGGGTCCAGTTGTTGGATCAGGAACGATGAGTCCCGTATGTATGAATTCAGATTAAGGACGATGGGCTGTAAATAGAAGTCAAGATAAATACAACACTTCTCATAGAGACCACCAATCCCCGAGACTTCCCTGTATCTTAATGGACAATGGGTTTGTGTCCTTTCTTATTATAATGCATTCTTATGCGTATTTGCTGTGCAGTGTTGTACATTCTGCTATGGTATTCACCTGTTATCTGTATGGACCCGTTACCCCAGGTTTTATTGGGGGTTTTTAAATGTTTTTATGTTTTTGTGTTGTGTTCCATAAATAAAGATAATTTTGTATATTTTCTATATTGTTGTGGTGATCCAAATTTGTATGCATACACTTTGCTCTGCTGGTTTCAATTGATGTTTGGTATGCATGTGGTGATCCCTTCAGGTTTCTTATATATGTAGATGGTGCCCACTCAGCCTAGTGTTTGCTGGAACACGACAGTGCAGCGCCCCCCAATGTGAACGTGGAGGACACTGAATTCCAGAGGGAGGTAAAGAACAGACTGGCGTTCTATGGCCCAAACCCTGCAGTAGAGATCATACGAGAGGTGATGGCTGATGTGCGTACTGATCTGAAGGAAAAGATGGCCGAGCGGACCAGGATAGAGCTGGCCAAGATGGAGATGGCAGAACGGACCAAAGTGGAACTGGCCAAGATGGAGATGGCAGAGTGGAGAGAGGAGAGTCAGCGAGCAAGGGGAGCTCTGGCCTCCGACCAGGTACTTTCAACAGTAAGCCACAAAAAGATCCAGTATAATGCCTTCCGACAGTTGGGGGAGGCAGAGGAAGACATTGATGACTTTCTGCAGGACTTTGAGCGGCAGTGTGCCCTTCATCAAGTGAAGCTGGAGGAACGGGTTCAGATTTTGGCCAGCAAGCTGACAGGCCGGGCAGCGGACGCCTATCACAGGGTACCTGATGAGGACTGTATGGACTATGAGTGGATCAAAGAAGTGATCTTGGCCCGGTATGCGCTGACACCAGAGGCATACCGCCAAAAGTTCCGCGGACTTATAAAATGAGTAACCGATACCCACGCTGAATGGGCCTGTAAATTACGGCGGTCACTGCTACAGTGGGTACAAGGGAGCAAAGCAACCACTAAGGAGGACGTCCTCCAGCTCTTCTTGTTAGAATGATTCTTTAATGGACTAAACCCTGAGACACAAGAATGGCTTCGGGACAGGCGGCCAATGACTCTTGAGGAAGCCGCTCGTCTGGCTGATGAACATCATGATGCCAGGAGGCCTCAGTTGTCAGGATCAAAGATGGTCACTAGGGGTCCGCCCATGGACCTGGAGGGCTCCAAACCACCGAAGATTGTAGGGGGACCAGCTAGAAACCCGGCCTACCACAGTTCCCCTGGGGCGCGATGCCACACCTGCCGTCAGCTGGGCCACCTGCAAAGACAATGTCCCAACCGGACTCAGCATACCCAGTGGCCAAAGGCGGGAACAGCTACCTTCCGCCGGGCCGCTGTACACTGCTACCAAGGCGAAGCTGACCCGGCATTGGGGGTTACAACTAACCAAGGGGTGGAAGACATGGAGGAAGTGCTGCATGAAGTAGACCCCATGCAGGCAGCCTGGGCAGATAATCGACAACAGCATCGACAGGTCGAGTGGGTTAATGGGAAACGCATGCAGGGACTAAGAGATTCCAGAGCAACTTTGACCCTTGTGAAGCCTCATCTCGTCCGGGACCAAGAGAAGACGGACCGGACAGTGGCAGTCCGTGTAGCAGGCAGAGCCATACATCGACTGCCCACTGCCAGGATTCACCTGAACTGGGAAGTTGGGGATGACCTTGTTGAGGTCGGCTTGATGGAGGATTTGCCTGCAGACGTTTTGCTGGGAAATGACTTGGGGCCCATGTTATCTGCCTTCTCGGTTGCCCCTCTGGCTGAGACATATCCTGTGACCACCCGGAGACAAGCTCGAGCTGCGGAGGCAGAATCAAACTCAGAGGAGGCCCAGGTAAGACATCCCAGCCCTACATGTATTCCCATAGCCAGACACATTTCTTGGGCCACCCCAGATGAATTTAAGAGGGAGTTACTTGAGGATCCTTCATTGGAGGGATATCGTGGGAAGGCACAGCAGGGGAGAGGGGTACTGGATGGGGAACAGTTTATATGGAAGCAGGGACTCCTCTACCGGATCACAGAGCAGCACCACACAGGGACGAGCCCCACTATAAAACGACAGCTGGTAGTTCCCAAGAAGTATAGGCAGGAGTTACTGCAAATCTCTCATGACATACCCTTGGCCGGGAACTTCGGCGTCAGTCGCACCAGGCATCGTCTGACACAAAACTTCTTTTGGCCGGGGGTAACCTATGATGTTCGTCAATACTGCCAGACCTGTGACAGTTGCCAGCGCATTGGCAAGAGGGGAGATCGATGCAAGGCCAAATTACGCCCCCTCCCCATTGTGGAGGAACCATTTAGCCGAGTAGGGGTCGATCTGATAGGGCTGTTAGCCAAACCCAGTCCATCAGGGAAAAGGTATATATTGACAGTGGTAGATTATGCCACACGGTATCCAGAGGCGGTTGCGTTACCTAACATACTGGCAGAGACGGTGGCGGCTGCCTTGCTCCAGGTTTTCTCACGGGTTGGATTTCCCCGGGAGATTATCTCAGACCAGGGTACCCAGTTTACAGCAGAGATGACCAACCAACTGTGGAAGCTGTGCGGCATAAAGTCCATTAGAAGCGCCCCGTACCACCCGCAAACCAATGGGTTGTGTGAACGCTTTAACGGGACGTTAAAACAACTCATTGGGACTTTTACCAGGACCTACAGGGACTGGGAGAAATTCTTGCCTCACCTCCTGTTTGCCTATCGAGGGGTGCCCCAAGAATCCACGGGGTTCTCCCCATTCGAACTGGTATACGGGAGACGGGTAAGGAGACCCCTAGACTTAGTGCTAGAACACTGGGAAGGGGAGGGCATCAGAGAAGGGGCACCTATTGTACTCTATGTGCTGGAATTCCGGGACCGCCTACAGGAGCTGACCCAGGCTGTACGTGGGAACATGCAGGTGGCCCAGCGGCGCCAGCGCGTATGGTACGATCGGAGGGTCAGAGATCGCACCTTGGAAATAGGGCAGAAGGTCCTGGTGTTAGAGCCCTCTAGGCAGAACAAGTTCCAAGCTGCATGGCAGGGGCCCTGCCAGGTATTGGGGAAAATAGCTGACACCACCTATAATGTCGCCGATTGTGACGACCCCAGGGTTATCCGCATGTTCCACGTGAATATGCTGAAGCCCTATCGGGAGCGCTCTGAAGAGGTAGTGGCCATCTATGCACCTGAAGCAGAGGATTTAGCCGGACTTCCCTTGCCTGATGTCTTAGGGGAGAGGACTCAGCCTAAAACATGGGACCAGGTACACTGGGGTGAAGACTTAGATCCCTGGGAGAGATAGCAGGCGGAGGAGTTGTTGAGGCAGCGACAGAGGATGTTTTCGGGGAAACCCGGGTACACTCACCTGGCACAACACAAGGTTGAGACCCAGGATCAGACCCCCCTGCAACAACCCCCCTTCCGCATCCCTGAGTCTGTACGAGAAGGGATGCGACAAGAGATACAAGAGATGTTGCGTTTAGGGGTCATTGAATAGTCAGATAGTCCCTGGGTATCCCCCGTAGTGTTAGTGCCCAAGAAGGATGGGACTACACGGTTTTGTGTAGACTATCGTAAGCTCAATGAGAAAACAGTGACGGATGCGTATCCCATGCCGCGTGTGGATGATTTGTTAGACCGGCTGGCAGGGGCAAAGTATTTGACCACCATCGATCTATGCAAAGGCTACTGGCAGATTCCCCTTAGCCCTGATGCTATTCCCAAGTCGGCATTTGTCACCCCGTTTGGCTTATTCCAGTTTCGAGTTATGCCATTCGGGATGAAGACTGCCCCGGCGACCTTCCAGAGGCTGGCTGACCGGCTTCTGGATGGTCTCCAGGACTATGCGTGTGCCTACCTGGATGACATAGCCATCTACAGCGCGACATGGGAAGCGCATCTATATCATCTAGAGACAATATTAGAGAGGATCCACAAGGCTGGAATCACCCTGAACCCAAACAACTGTCACGTGGGCAAAGAAGAGGTTCAGTATTTAGGGCATTGGGTGGGAAGTGGGAAACAGAGACCAGAACCAGCCAAGATTGAGGCCATAGCCAAATGGCCCACCCCACGCACTAAAACCCAGGTCATGGCGTTTCTAGGGACAGCGCGGTATTACAGGAAATTCGTTCCCAATTACAGCAGCAAAGCCAAGCCCCTCACTGATCTGACCCGTAAGAACCAACCACGCCAGGTAACCTGGACTCCAGAGTGTGAGGAAGCCTTCCACCAGCTACAGGACGCCCTCACCAATACCCCTGTATTGGCCGCACCCGATCCAACTAAACGTTTCCTGGTCCACACAGATGCTTCTATGTTTGGATTGGGGGCAGTACTGAGCCAAGTCGGGCCGGACGGCCAAGAACACCCGGTAGCTTACCTGAGTCAGAAACTACTGCCCGGGAAGGAGTGCCTGGCAATAGTATGGGCACTCAAAAAGTTACAACCATATTTGTATGGATGACAGTTTTCCCTCCTAACGGACCTTAATCCCCTAGTCTGGCTTAATCGGGTCTCCGGAGACAACGCCAGATTACTGCGGTGGAGTTTAGCCCTACAACCTCTGGACTTCACCATCCACTACAGACGCTGCAAACAAAACGGTAATGCCGATGGACTAAGTCGACAAACGGAACTTGTACCAACCCCATAAACTTCGGTCATCCCCAAACCGATCCGTTAAGGATCAGACTGTGTATGCCGATCGCGTCGCTGAAAAGGGGAGCCATGTTACAGAACCCCCCAGCACCAAGAATGTTATGCAGTATATGTATGTATAATAGTTTCCATGTGAAATGCATCAGTCCACAGGCTGCGCCCCTGGACAACATATTCTCTTTCTGACCTCCCCCCACCTTTGTAATTCCCACAGTAAATAGCGGCAGGCTCCGGCCCCCTGCGGCTATTGTAATGTATGTCTGGCCAGCTGTTTTCCTATTGGCCTGTCCTGTGTATCTGTGTTATATATTCTGTGTGCTGAAAATAAAGTGTGTTCTTAGACTTTAAATAAGTGAAGAAGCAGTCAGCTTTTATATGCTCTCACGTAACCAAGGAATTCCAGCCAGCTTCCTTCATTCAGAATCTCCAGCAAAAGCAGAGTGGACCTCCTGAAACACGGGGTGGTACTGAAAGAGGTACCCCAGCTTGCTAGACCCCGTTACACCACCACCCCCAGTAAGCAATAAGACACATGGATTACAAGAAGCACCATCATTTTATTTAAAAAAATTATTATATTTTTCTCCTCAAAATTTGGGGTGTGTCTTATAATCCGGAGTGTCTTATAATCCAAAGGATACGGTGACTATCTTCCGTGATCTGTGTAAACAAGTGGTTAATTTATAGAGCCTGTAAGTCACTGATTCTGTGGGATGATCTTAAGGCCACCAATATTACCGTTGTTAAGGTGAGTATCTTGAATGGTAATTTGTCTAAGGGCTCAAACGGAGAGCTTATTACCGCCTCCAAGATCAGGTTTAGATCCCAAGGAGGCATTTTGGGTGCTGGTATCAGCCCAGACCTATCACATTGCATAATGAATTTAATTATCCACCTATCTGCCACTAATTTATAATTACCGTATATATTCGAGTGTAAGCCGACCCGAGTATAAGCTGAGACCCCTAATTTTGCCACAAAAAACTGGAAAAACTTATTGACTTGAGTATAAGCATAGGGTGGCAAATGCAGCAGCTACTGGTAAATTTCAAAAATAAAATTAGGTACCAATAAAAGTAAAATTAATTGAGACATCAGTAGGTTAAGTGTTTTTGAATATCCATATTGAATCAGGAGCCCCATATAATGCTCCATAAAGTTCATGATGGGCCCCATAAGATGCTCCATATTAAAATATGCCCCATATAATGCTGCACACAAGGTTAACGATGGCCCCATAAGATGCTCCATAGAATATTATGCCCCATATAATGCTGCACAAAGGTTGATGGCCCCATAAGAAGCTCAATAGAATAATATGCCCCATATGCTGTTCCATAAATGTTGATGGCCCCATAAGACGCTCCATAGAATATTATTCCCCATATAATGCTGCACAAAGGTTGATGGCCCCATAAGATGCTCCACAGAATAATATGCCCTGTATGCTGCTACTGCTGCTGTGATTAAAAAAAAATATGACATACTCACCTCTCGATGCTTTGAGCCAGGTGCCGGTGTAGCTGCAGGCTCAGGCCCCCGGCACTTGCGATATTCACCTGTCTCCGTTCCACTGCTGCGTGCCTGTTATGACCTGGTGGTTAAGAGGCCACACTGAAATGACCTGGTGGCTAAAACGCAACATGGAACGAGCTCTGAGGAGGTGGTATCTCTACTGACTGCAGTCCCTAATCCTAACAACACAACTGGAAATAGCCGTGGGATGTTCCTGACACTCCCTAGACACCTCGTCACAGCCTCAGATATAACTACCCCTAAAGAAGGAAATAGAAAGCTATCTTGCCTCAGAGAAACCCCCAAAAGGAAATACAGCCCCCCACAAATATTGACTCATCCTGATCAGCCGACACGAAGCATCTCAAATAGGTTTCCAAGGTCTGATTGGTTCGCTCCGTTTGGCCATTTGTCTGAGGATAGAATGCAAAAGAAAAAGACAAATCAATGCCCATTCTAGCACAAAAGGACCGCCAAAACCTAGAAACAAACTGGGAACCTCTGTCAGACACAATATTCTACGGAATACCATGCAAACGAACCACATGCTGAAAAAATAATGGAACCAAATCAGAAGAGGAAGGCAACTTAGGCAACGACACCAAATGGACCATCTTAGAAAACCGGTCACAAACCACCCAGATGACAGACATCTTCTGAGAAACAGGAAGATCAGAAATAAAATCCATGGAAATATGCGTCCAGGGCCTCTCAGGAATAGGCAAAGGCAAAAGCAACCCGCTGGCACGGGAACAGCAAGGCTTAGCCCGAGCACAGGTCCCACAGGACTGCACAAACGAACGCACATCCCGCGACAAGGAAGGCCACCAAAAGGACCTAGCCACCAAATCTCTGGTACCGAAAATCCCAGGGTGACCAGCCAACACCGAACAATGAACCTCAGAAATTACCCTACTTGTCCATCTATCAGGAACAAACAATTTCCCCACAGGACAGCGGTCAGGTTTATCAGCCTGAAACTCCTGAAGTACCCTCCGTAAATCAGGGGAGATGGCATAAAGAATCACCCCCTCCTTGAGGATCCCAGCCGGCTCAAGAACTCCCGGAGAATCAGGCAAAAAACTCCTAGAAAGGGCATCAGCCTTCACATTCTTAGATCCAGGAATATACGAGACCACAAAATCAAAACGTGAGAAAAACAAAGACCACCGAGCCTGTCTAGGATTCAACCGCTTAGCAGACTCGAGGTAAATCAGATTCTTGTGATCAGTCAAGACCACCATGCGATGCTTGGCTCCCTCAAGCCAATGTCGCCATTCCTCAAATGCCCACTTCATAGCCAACAACTCCCGATTGCCGACATCATAATTACGCTCAGAAGACGAAAATTTTCTGGAGAAGAAGGCACAAGGTTTCATCAAAGAGCCATCAGAATTTCTCTGAGACAAAACGGCCCCTGCCCCAATCTCAGAAGCATCAACCTCAACCTGAAAAGGGAGAGAAACATCTGGCTGACGCAACACAGGGGCAGAAGTAAAACGACGTTTAAGCTCCTGAAAGGCCTCAACAGCCGCAGAGGACCAATTCACCACATCAGCGCCCTTTCTCGTCAAATCGGTCAGAGGCTTCACCACACTAGAAAAATTAGCAATAAAGCGACGATAAAAATTGGCAAAGCCCAAAAATTTCTGAAGGCTCTTTACAGATGTAGGTTGAGTCCAATCATGAATGGCCTGGACTTTAACAGGGTCCATTTCAATAGCCGAGGGAGAAAAAATGAAACCCAAAAAAGAAACCCTCTGAACTCCAAAGAGGCACTTAGACCCCTTCACAAACAACGCATTAGTACGAAGGACCTGAAACACCATCCTAGCCTGCTTCACATGAGACTCCCAATCATCGGAGAAAACCAAAATATCATCCAAATACACAATCATAAATTTATCCAGATAATTCCGGAAGATATCATGCATAAAGGACTGAAATACCGATGGAGCATTAGAGAGCCCGAATGGCATTACAAGATATTCAAAATGGCCTTCAGGCGTATTAAATGCTGTTTTCCATTCATCACCTTGTTTAATACGCACAAGATTATACGAGGCCACACTGAAATGACCTGGTGGCTAAAGCGCAACATGGAACAAGCTCCGAGAAGGTGGTATCTCTACTGACCGCAGTCCCTAATCCTAACAACACAACTAGAAATAGCCGTGGGATGTTCTCGACACTCCCTAGACACCTCGTCACAGCCTCAGATATAACTACCCCTAAAGAAGGAAATAGAAAGCTATCTTGCCTCAGAGAAACCCCCAAAATTAAAGACAGCCCCCCACAAATATTGACTGTGAAAGGAGAGGGAAATGACGAACACAGAAATGAAATTAGATTTCAGCAAAGGGAGGCCAAAACTAAACTAGATAGACAGAAAGCAAAGGATACTGTGCGGTCAGTATTAAAAACTACAAAATCCACGCAGAGTTTACAAAAATAAACTCCACAACGACTCACGGTGTGGAGGGGCAAATCTGCTTTCCCAGAGCTTCCAGCTAGCCTGAAAAAGACATAGTGACAAGCTGGACAAAAGAGACAAAATGCAAAGCAATAGAGTCCAAACAAATGGACAAACAAAACTAGCAAAACTTATCTTTTGCAGACAAGGACGGGCCATATGAGAAATCCAAGGGAAGAATCAAATCCAACCAAGAACATTGACAGCAGGCATGGACTAAAGCCCAGAGCAGGTTTAAATAACAAACCCAGGCAAGGCGATTAGTGAAGACAGCTGCTACAGCTACCCAACGGAGCAGCAGTTCCGCTTGAAACCACCAGAGGGAGCCCAAGGGCAGAACTCGCAAAAATACCATTAGCAACCACAGGAGGGAGCTCCAGAACGGAACTCACAACACACGCCGCTGTGTCTTCTGGGTCTCGACAGTGACTGTTCAGGCAGAGCACGCGCAGTAACCACGTCATTGCATCCTCTGACCTGAGCGTCCCAGCCAGAGGACGCGGAAGACAGAGCCCGGTGGTGGAACAGGGACAGGTGAATATCGCATGGCTCACCCTTCCCTATCATACTCACCCTCCTGGTGTGGTCTTTGCTTCTCCGATGGTGTCCGGCGCACGCCGGCAGCTTGTTCCCGTGTTCAGCGGTCACATGGTACCGCTCATTAAAGTAATGAATATGCGCTCCACGCCTATAGGAGTGGAGTCGCGTCCATATTCATTACTTTAATGAGCGGTACCATGTGACTGCTGAACACAGGAAGAGCTGCGGGTGCCGGAGACCATCGGAGAAGCAGGGAAGTGCAGAGACCGCGCCGGAAGCAGGTGAGTATGATGTGGCAGCCGCCACTCCTGCCACTCCCCCTCCCCTGCCAACCCCTGGGACAATGACTCGAGTATAAGCCGAGAGGGGCACTTTTAGCGTAAAAAAAATTGGCTGAAAATCTCGGCTTATACTTGGGTATATATGGTATTTAAGGCTCCTAGAGCCGACACCTGCACCTTAAGCGTGCTGTTGGCCAAGCCAATCTCCATACCTTTCTGAAGGAACTGTAAAATGGCCTTTATTAGAAATTTTAATTTTAATGATTGTCCTGAACTAGACCATGATTTTGCCCAAGTCCTACCAAACACTCTAATTGTTACTGGCTTCCTGCTATGAAGCAGGGTAGAGACTGAGGCCGGGGAGAAGCCCTTTTGGATTAATAGCGACCTTTCACACTCCAGGTGAATATCGCAAGTGCCGGGAGCCTGAGCGACGAGAGGTGAGTATGCCATTTTTTTTTAATCGCAGCAACAGCATATAGGGCCATCAACCTTTATGCAGCATTGTATGGGACACATGTTTCTATGGAGCATCTTATGGGGCCATCATTAACCTTTATGCAGCATTGTATGGGGCACATGTTTCTATGGAGCATCTTATGGGGCCATTATTAACCTTTATGCAACATTGTAAGTGGCAAATGCTTCTATGAAGCATCTTATGGGGCCATTAATAACCTTTGTGCCGCATTATATGGGGCACATTTTGGTATGAAGCATCTTATGGGGCCCATCATAAATTGTATGGAGCATTATATGGGGCGTATTTTGTATAGAGCATGTTATGGGGCCCATCATGAACTGTATGGAGCATTATATGGGTCTCCTGATTCAATGTGGATATTCAAAAACACTTAACCTACTGATGTCTCAATTAATTTTTACTTTTATTGGTATCTATGTTTATTTTTTAAATTTACCAGTAGCTGCTGCATTTCCTACCCTAGGCTTATACTTGAATTGTTAAGTTTTCTCAGTTCTTTGTGGCAAAATTAGGGGTCTCAGTTTATACTCGGGTCGGCTTATACTCGAGTATATGCGGTACCTAAAAAAAGAAAAATCAGACAAACTGAAAATTTTGCAGTGATCTCTTATTTTTTTGACATGGCTGTATTGTCGGTCGGCTCATCGCATTTTTGTTTTAGTTTGTGACCACCATTCAACTGAACTTACTCTACTGTTTGATCTGATTTAAAGGAGAAAAATGCCCCAACAGTGTATCAATCATCCGAACAGATTCTGCTATGTGTGTGGTTCTTTTATACCAAAAGGCCAAGTATGTTCAATCACTCATGATATTAAAAAGATGTACCAGATGTACATTAAGTGTCCACTCGGTGATCAAATAAAAAACTGGGCCCCTCATGTGATATGCTCAAGTTGTTCAAATGGTCTTCATGACTGGTTGAATATGAGGAAAGTGACTATGCCATTTGCTCTTCCCATGATTTGGAGAGAACACAAAAATCATAGTGATGACTGCTACTTTTGTTTTGTCAAACTGAAGGGATTTTCTACAAAGAACAAACATAAGATTAATTACCCTGAACTTGAAACTGCGATTAAGCCAGTTCCACATAATGGAACCTTGCCAGTTCCTGTACCACCATTGTCTGAATTGGATGAAAATTAAGTAGAATACGAAGACTATGAAGCTGAAGCTACTGGAGAAGAAATGGAGACCTCAAGTCAAGATGAATATGTGCCTGATGGAGCAGCCAGAACGCTGTACTCAACATGAATTAAATGATCATATCAGAGACCTTTCATTGTCAAAAGTTAAAGCTGAACATATTGCTTCTAGGTTGAAACAGAAGAATCTTCTTCATGATGATGTCAAAGTGTGTGTTAGGGGTCGAGTTCCTGCCTTTGCACAGGGGGAATCTCGGGCCGTCTCCGCTGCAGTCTCCCATTCTTCTCCTGCCGCAGTGGAGTCTGCTCAGCGGAGAAGTCGATCCCAGCATTTTGCTCAGTCACACTCTGTACAAAGAGTTACTGCTGTTTTTCCTGCTTCTGCCATTGAAGTCAGTGTTGGACAGCGGCGAGCAGATGCTTTTGGGACTAAGTCCTGCTTTTCTCTTTCTGAGCATGCCCAGGGCAAGATCCCCCGTTGGAGATCGAGGGTCACATGCTCAGGTACTGCAGCACATCCCATTGGTCCTCCAGGAAGGTCCTGAAAGTGCAAAACTTCGGTAGCAGCTTCCCATTGGTCCTTTATTGGAAGGTCCTGAACGTGCTGCAATTATATAAGCTGCTCATGACCGCATGGCCATGCGCTAGTATTGACTTGATATAATGTGTGTGTAGATGGATGTATGTCGATGGATGAAAGCTCCTAAATCATTCCCATTCCTAGTGTTGTTGACTGTTCGCGAATGATGGTAGCTATCTAGCGCCCGACTAGACCATCAGCACGAAACACACATTGCAGCGTCTAGTTGTTGTGACTGCCAGTGCGGCGCCGTGTGCTTTCTCAGCGCTTTCCTGACCCAAGCCTGGGTGGTTAGTGGCGTCCACCAGTGTGGCACCGCACGCACTCACGTGCATCTTTAATACATTTATTTCTGTCACTCTGACACCCCAGTTGCGGTGTCGAGCGCATGAGGTTTTTATGAACTCTATTCCTGTGACTTGGGATTGAGTTCTGAGACTCCTTGCTTGCGCTCTTGGTGCGGTACCGCGGCCCTGTGACGCAACAGGGTTCGCTTCCTTCACACAGGGAGAAGTAAACCCGTGTGTGTATTCACATTATACCGCCATATCGTCCGTCATCACTAGCAGCAGGTTTTCACCTGCACGGTGGACCCCGGACTGCAAACGCACAGATACTATTCCATCTTAAACTTGGTGCGTTCCGCCAGTCCTAACAGTGTGTTATTACCAAAACAGAAGTAACACTTTAACACAATTTTTCACGGTTGATGGCCCAATGGTGTACTGTAACAATGTGAATTGCCTCTTTGAAGAACTGAATCAAGAGTATATTGTTGCAGATTGGCGATTGTTTATTGACTCATCCCAGAGAAGTTTGAAAGCAGTGTCGCTTCACAATGGAAATATGAAACCATCAATCCCTATTACTCACTTATGTCATCTAAAGGAAAGTTATGAAAATCTGTCAGTTGTTTTGGATCGTATACAATATAAGCATCATCAATGGAATATCTGTAAAGATTTGAAAGTGATTGGTCTGCTAAAGGGAATGCAAGGAGGTTTCACAAAATATTGTTGCTTCTTGTGTTTATGGGACAGTAGAAATACAGTAGAGCATTCTGTTCATCGTGATTGGGAACAGAGAAACATCTATGCTGCAGGTAGAGACAATGTTCAGCATAATCCTTTAGTTGCTCCAACAAAATCTTTCTTCCCCCACTACATATAAAGTTGGGATTGATTAAAAACTTTGTGAAAGCCATGGCAAAGACAAATTCACAAGTGTCCCAGTACATTTCACAAAAATTCAACAGCAAAAACTAAAGGAATGGGTATTTGTTGGTCCTCAGATCAGAGAGCTTATGAGAGATGATGTGTTTGAAGGAACTCTAAATGATAAGGAATTGAGATCTTGGAAAAGCTTCAAGTCGATCTGTGAAAACTTGTTAGTAAAAAAAAAAATCTCCAGGAATATGTTGAAGGTGTTGAGGAACTTCTAATTGCATACCAGTTTCTTGGGTGTTGCATGACTCTGAAAATGCTCTTTTTGCATTCACATTTAGATTTCTTCCCTCAAAATCTTGGGGATGTAAGCAATGAACAAGGCGAGCAGTTTCACCAGGACATTTGGGTTTTGGAATGACTCTATGGCAGATTACTCTTGGATGTTATATAGAGACAACCCTGAAAAATCGTGTCATCGACAGTCTAATGTCAAGCACTTTTAATTTCTGCTCATATTTTGGTTTATATTTTGCATATGAAATTATTTTGGATCAGTAAAGTGAAGCATTTTTTTCTGATATGTAGATTACTGTTTTTTTTAATGTTGCCAGTATATTTCCTATACCTCATAATAATGATGCTTCTTCATGGAAACTATACGTGCTATCGAAAAACTATACACATTTTTAAAATCAGGACAAAAAGATGATTCAGAAAAGTACAAAGTCACTGCGATGATTACAAAAAATATTTTTTTGTAGACCTGTGTTACACAAGTATAAAACATATAATACTGGTGGATAAAACAAGACTGAACACAAGATCTTCACAGCCGTCTACACATCATAGGGGAGATCTCATGACAACTTCTCTCCATCTACCTGATGATCCTGAGGAACATTGGGATCTCCTTGCTTACAGTCCTGTGGAAGAAGAGGATGGGGACATCTCTCTGGTGTTGTCCTCTTACTGGATAGATCTGGAGGAAACACATACAGGGAGTGAATTCATTCTTTACATACAGATAATTATAGGCCGCCCGTGTGTATTTAGTCCTGTCTATTACCTGGTGATGTGAGGGGCTGGGGAACCTCCATCATGACGTCCATGTACAGATCTTTGTGTCCTTCTAAATACTCCCACTCCTCTATGGAGAAATAGACGGAGACATCCTAACACCATATAGGAACCTGACACATACAATGATCAGGGGGTGAGGTGGAGGCTCTGTGATTTGAGCTCAGGGGTCTTCCCCATCCCTCAGACACAGGGTCCTGACAGCGCTCACTAGAGGTCTTCTTCACTACTGTGTAATCCTGGTTATGGAGAAACACATTAATAAACCTCAGTAGAGACATTTCCAGAGTCCTCACCTCTCCAGTTCTGTCCATCTGTTATTCCCATAGATAAGAATGATGTAATGTGATGTCATCAGAATCTCTCACCTCTCCAGTAAGACGGAAGAGGATCTCTAGGGTGAGGTGTACTATCCTCTCCACCATCTTGTCTCTGTCCATATCCATCTTTGATGGGTAAATCAGGAAAATTCTCTTAGATAGAAGATCTTCACTGAGAGGATCCGATATTGTAGAGACCTGAATGAGAAGAAGATGAGCCGATGTTTCCAGGATTTTTCTTGTGGGAATTGGCTGTGATATCCCCTGTGCAATATATTTCTAGTATTAATGCGCCAGTAATGGGGAATCTCCTCCACCCGCAGAACCGCACTCCACATATATGGCTGCTCTGTGCGCACAGGACCTGTGATGAGGTCACAGGAGGGGAGGAGTCAGGGGTCACATGATCAGGGCCCTCAGTGTATGCAGGACTCTGCTGTGCTGACAAGTATTCAGCTCGTCTGCTCGAGTTGCTCCTTTAAGAACAGGTAACGTTGCAAAAAGTAGAACAATTCCCCCTTTAAGTGATTGGATCCCCCCAGATCTTTCATAGACCTTAGTGATATTACTTACAGGAGATTCCAAGAGCGCTGGATTCAGGGGTAATCCTAGTGCTGACTGAGCCATGCGCCTCCATCTAAGAGAGCGGCCACAACCCCAGACGAGGCAGCGGCCGGAGCAATGTTATTGATTGGGGGAATTTCTGAGAGCAGCAAATTAATAAGAATGTTTTACCGGAACCTCCTGGGGCATCAAGGAAAACCGTCTCCTATTCCCACCTGGAATCTGAGCCATAATTGCCAAATACCCCGATCTGTGGTCATCAACCAGAAGAGGCTTATTTACTGGGACAAATCCTCTCATCTTTCCCAAATCCTACTGATACATTGGCTCCTTTCTTCTAGAGTCAGGAGGACTTTGGTGAATCTGTCGGCAGTGACATTGATGTCTAAGTCCGGATTACCTCTCCTGTGCTCTCTATGAAGATCTTCTCTAGGATATTCTGTGTATTTGTCCCACAGAGTCGGGGATTGGAAGGTGCACAGGTTGTAGTTATTATAGGGAGCAGGTTAGAAGATGAGGAGGAAAACGAGTGGCGGACGCCTCCTGCAATGTCAGGTCCCAGTGTGGAGCATCCTCCATCAGACCACGCTTTTGGCATGGCCTCCCTGTGTTTGTTGGTTCAGTCGTATGTACAGAAGACGCTCGCTTTCCACCTTGGCATAAGGATCTACTATACATTGATGAGAAAGTTGCCTCCATTGTTGTCTGGTCATTATTTGGTAGGTGTAGAAGTCCATAGCTGATATGTTTATTGGTTGGTTTATTGGTTGGCCTAGCAGTGTTGGGATCAGTCTGTTAGATTATAGTGATCGCCATCTTGGCCATTCCACAATATTATCGGATATTGCAGAGCATCATATGATCTATGTGTTTCTGTAATATGCTGAACATGTTCTCTCCGTCGCTGAATAATTATATCTCGGCTTAGAAAGTCCCGTCCAACCATTACAATAGCTACTACATTAACACTGGGAGAAGTAAATCTCCTTTTGTGTCACCAACCGGTGTCTTGTCTGCTCTTATTACAGCCTGATATTCCGCACTTGGCATTCTTTCTAAGGTTGTATTATAAAGGTTTACTAACTGACTGTGTTGATGGGAAAATCTTTGCAAATTCAAAACAATGTTTTTTTGTCTCAGGTAAAACTTCACAACGTCGCTCAGCTTGTATCTGTTCATCTGCCAAACAGTAAATTTGTAAAAATGTTGGGTCTTGATTTGCTACAGGAAGCATCAGACCTATTTTGTGATATATTTGTCCCAGTCAGACTTTTCTAGTTGCCCATAGCAACCAATCAGAGCTCAATTTTCACTTTATTACAGTAGCTTCAATGCTGAAAGCTGCACTCTGTTGCTATAGGTAACTAGAACGATCTTACTTTGAGGCAATTTTTATTAATGAGACCCCAGTTACTTCTGCCGTTGCTATAATTACAGATGTTAGAGCGACTTATCAGGTTGCCCAACCTTAGTGACGATATGGTTGCTTCCCCTTTAAGAGCGACTCTTTAGGTGCTGTCCCCCTAAATCTTTATGACCTTTAGGGCAACAACTGTCATTTTGCATTTGACACATAGACACCCATTTTCTCCTTCATTTCTATAGAGTTTTAATTCTTAGGGCCAAATATCGTGAAGGAGGGATATTTTGCGTTTTAATGTTTGCAGTATTTTTAGTCTGGTGTTAAATACGGGCTGTACAAAATTTCACTCAAACCAAATGAAAAATTTGATTTTGTATTGCACGGGCTACCACACACAGAGTTTCTGCTTTATAAATATAGATGTTAAAAAGAAAACGAAACACTGTAAAATAATAAATCTTCTCATATGTTTCCCTTACTATCTCTAGTAATTGTATTACACACAGGATTTTTATGATGTTACATCGGCTCATCTTCTTCTCATTCAGGTCTCTACAATATCGAATCTTCTCAGTGAAGATCTTCTATCTAAGAGAATTTTCCTGATTTACCCATCAAAGATGGATATGGATAGAGAAAAGATGGTGGAGAGGATATTACACCTCACCCTAGAGATCCTCTTCCGTCTTACTGGAGAGGTGAGAGATTCTGATGACGTCACATTACATCATTCTTATCTATGGGAATAACAGATGGACAGAACTGGAGAGGTGAGGACTCTGGAAATGTCTGTAGTGAGATTTATTAATGTGTCTCTCCATAACCAGGATTACACAGTAGTGAAGAAGACCTCTAGTGAGTGCTGTCAGGACCCTGTGTCTGAGGGATGGGGAAGACCCCTGAGCCCAATCACAGGGCCTCCACCTCACCCCCTGATACAAGAGAACATCAATGACCAGAAGATCCTAGAACTCACCTACAAGATGATTGAGCTGCTGACTGGAGAGGTGACACTGCTGGGAATGCTGGGACATTATACAATAACATTATGAAGGGATCGGGGGATGATGGTATCATTGTATGTGTCAGGTTCCTATAAGGTATCAGGATGTCGCTGTCTATTTATCCATGGAGGAGTGGGAGTATTTAGAAGAACACAAAGATCTGTACAAGGATGTCATGATGGAGGTTCCCCAGCTACACACATCACCAGGTAATAGACAGGACTAAATACACACGGCCTATAATTATCTGTTTGTAAAGAATGAATTCAGTCCTTGTATGTGTTTCCTCCAGATCTATCCAGTAAGAGGACAACACCAGAGAGATGTCCCCGTCCTCTTCTTCCACAGGACTGTAACCAAGAAGATCCCAATGTTCCTCAGGATCATCAGGTAGATGGAGAGAAGGTGTCATGAGATCTCCCCTATGATGTGTAGATGACTTTGAATATCTTGTGTTCAGTCTTGTTTTATCCCCCAGTATTATATATTTTATACTTGTGTAATGAGAACGGTGGAGATGGCAGGATTAGAGCTGATCATAGATGTGACTTCTCCAACTGTCTGTGACTTTTACAATATTTGTTTCAGGGTGAAGATCTGACCCATATTAATACTACAAAGACATATGTGAGTGGTGATGAGTGGTGTAAAGACGAGATACCTACATATGACTACCCAGGTGAGTAGTAACCACTAAATACAACAAGTCATAGATTCTTCTCATATAGAAAAGCCACGGAGACACCATCACATGTTTCTCAACGCAAGCAATAAACAGCCAGGTCTTTCACCAGGAAGGAACAACCACGGGAAGGGCAGCATCCATAAAGGAAAAGCACCTATGCCAAAACATGGCATCCATCCACAGACAGCTGTTTCGGGGTATTTGCTCCTCATCAGTGTGGAGTAGGAAACTGGCTATTAGGAGCAGTGCCCAGTAAAATGACTATAAACATAAGGATGAATTACCTCGGGGAGATCAAAACATCCAACACCGCGGAGACACCATCACGTGTTTCTCAACGCAGTGATCCAGAACACTGTACCCATCCCTTATGGGAAATTTGCCAATGCATATAGAAAAGCCGCGGAGACACCATCACGTGTTTCTCAACGCAAGCTATAAATAGCCAGGTCTTTGGCATTGGCATATTTCCCATAAGGGATGAGGGCAGTGTTCTGGATCACTGCGTTGAGAAACACGTGATGGGGTCTCCGCGGTGTTGGATGTTTTGATCTCCCCGAAGTCATTCATCCTTATGTTTATAGATTCTTCTCAGTCACCGGCTGTGGCTGCTTTATTGTTGTTGTAGTCTAGCCGTATCGGAATCGTGTGATCACCATTTTGCCTCTAGACCACAACATTCTCCTCTACCCAAAACTGTTCAAATGAATTTGGGCATTTAAAGCCCTTTTCTACAGGCCTTACAATCTGGAGGATCCATCTACCCCCTGGGATTATAAGATGCTGTCCGTTACCTGCCCAGATATGTAAACTACAAGGCCAAATAACAGCGAACGTAGAACGTGCTGACAAGTGAGAAAATCAATTGAAGAAAAATATTATGATGGGCCTGTAATAGAAAGTGGAGGGTAATGATGCTGTTGGTTCCTAGAACCCTGATATCTTATTGGATGAATCTACCTTCTCTCCCTTCTGTGCTGCTGAATGTGCTCATATGGTCCCTACAAGACCAGGTCCAGTCTTTCTGGACAAACTTCACTTTTATGATCGACAACATTAAATGTGTAGTGAGGCCAAGTGTGAATTTCTGTACAATAACAAGAGATTTTCCCTTTATCCTGATTTCATGGATTCACTCCACGTCATAAATTACATTATGTTTTCTATACTAAGGAATTCAGATTACTGCACAATCTCTCCTGAAATGGGAGGCACTAATACTTTCGCTACTCTTCTGCTCTGGACCATCAGAAGCACCAGAAATGGAGTACAACTCCGGTTTAATTTTGAAGTTCTCACTCCAAACATACGTTGTTGTTGTTGGGAGTGTAACTTCTTTTTTACAGGTTAATTTTGTATGATAGTTTGATTGTGGTGAGATCGGCCTGTCTCACGTATAACTCCTTGGTAGTCTTTAAAAAAAAAGTCTCGATTGCCTCTTCCAAATGCCCGAGATCTAAGTTTAAGGCACCTCTGCTCTGCAGTATTATAAAAGGTTATTTTTAAATATCTAAAATTTCTTCTTGAAACTCACCTGATTGAAAATATTGGCCCTTACGATAGTTTAGATAGCCCAGAGCCAGTGAGCAACATACACTAATACATCAGAGAAGTTTCATCACTAGTTTTTACTGAAGAAGACTGTTGGGTTTGATAATTTCAGTAGATGTGTTATTGTGTACACTCACAGTTTTTGACTACAATAATAATAATCTTTATTTTTATATAGTGCTAACATATTCCGCAGCGCTTTACACACACATTATCATCGTTGTCCCCGATGGGACTCACAATCTAAATTCCCTGTCAGTATGTCTTTGGGATGTGGGAGGAAACCCACGGAAACACAGGGAGAACATACAAACTCCTTGCAGATGTTGTCCTTGGTGGGATTTGAACCCAGGACTCCAGCGCTGCAAGGCTGCAGTGCTAACCTCTGAGCCACCGTGCTGCCACAATGATTGGTACTCCAAATATTCTGATTTAACTACTTCCCACAGCCAGTTTTGTGTTCCTAATCAGTCCCCATTTTTCAGATCTGATGTGTGTCACTTTATGTGATGATAACTTTTGGATTCTTCCCAAAGGATAAAAGGAAACAAATGTTCCTCAAAAATCATTTTCCAACTTCTCATGAATCTGACAATACCCTATATACAGTTGTACACTGCTGTCTGGGCACATGGCAGGGTTAAGAAACGAAGGAGCGCCTTTTAGCTATTAAAATACAGACCTTGCTGGAATAGTTGTGTCTGCAAATGTATTGTAGGCACTAGGGTTGAGCGAAACGGATTGGACAAATTTAAAAATCGACGAGTTTCGGCAAAGTCGGGTTGCAAGAAACCCGACCCGCTCCTAGTGTGGGATCGGCCATGAGGTCGGCGATCTGCGCGCAAAAGTCGCGTTTCATATGATGCTTTCAGCGCCATTTTTCAGCCAATGAAGGAGGACGCAGAGTGTGGGCAGCATGATGACATAGGTCTTGGTCCCCACCATCTTATAGAAGGGCATGACAGTGATTGGCTTGCTTTTTGCAGCGTCACAGGGGCTATAAAGGGGCATGCACGCCGACTGCCATCTACTTCTGCCGATTTTAGCATAGGGAGAGGTTGCCGCAGCTTCATCAGAAGAAGGGATATAGTTAGGGAGGGAAGATTAACCCCCAAACTGCTTGTGCTGTAGCAATTTCCACTGTCTAACACCACCATTTGTTTGCAGGGACAGTGGACTTTATATTTTTGTGCATCAGCTCTGTAGCTTATTAGGCTGCCTTATAAGGATCCCTGATAGCTACATTGCTGTTTGCACGCCGCTGTGCAAACCAACTGCTTTTTTCAAAGCACAAATCCGGTTGCTCCTTTCTGCACAGTTATCTTGTTTATTTGTCCACACCTTTGTGTGCAGCAGTCCTTTTTATTGCTGCCATACTTGTCCTGAGATCATTGTAGGGAGATTGAAATTGTACTACAGTCCTTGTATTTTTTCATATATCTTCCAGCCACTTTCTGCTACTTACATTGTGTTGTTTTATACACAGGGCCTGAGTTTTGGTTCAGTCTCCCCCCAAAAAAGTGAGATTCAAATTCCCACAAAGTGGATATACTTCAGTCCTGTTAGTTTGTCGTATTTCAGCCAGCCACTTTCTGCCACTTACATTGTGTTGTTTTATGCACAGGGCCTGAGTTTTGGTTCAGTCTCCCAAAAAAAAGGGAGATTTAAATTCTCAACAAGTTTATATACACCTTCTACCTTGCTTTACAGTACCATATAACGGTTATTATTTTGGTTAGATTTTCCAAAAAATGAGGAAGTCTGGTGGAAGAGCCCGTGGGCAGTGGTTGCATGCTGGTACTGATGGTGGTGGTGGTGGTGCATCTGGTGGTAGTGGCAAAAGCACAATAGCACCTAAGGCTGGAGGTGTTGAGCCAGCGTCATCGTCTGGCTACACAAGGCCTCGAAGGCTCCCTTATCTGGGAGTTGGAAAACAGCTTTTAAAGCCGCAGCAGCAGGAAAAAGTTTTGGCTTTCCTTGCTGACTCAGCCTCTTGCTCTTTTGCCTCCTCTTCAGAAAGTTCCAAATATAAAAGCAGCGAGTCGTCAGTGGATGCTCCCGGTCAGGAACAAGTCACTTCCTTGTGTCCTTCACCCAAACCAAAAGTGAAGGATGCGTCAGGCTACACTACAGGTTACTCCATGGAGCTCTTTACATATAACGTGCCTGGGTTAGAAAGGGAAATTGTAAACTGCCCATTACAAGATGAATCGGACATGGAATGCACTAATGCACAGCCACAGCTAGATTATTATGCTGTTCCATTGACTCAGATCACTACATTGCCCTCACAGTGTACTGAGCCAGAATCTGACCCTGATGAGATTATGGTGCCCCGTCCCGAACGCTATAACACCTTATGCAGCGCCCCAGAGTCCTGGTCGTTGCAGTAATGTCGCTCTGAATATTAATCTAAAAAAAAGATCCAGTAAGCACGAGGTATAAATCCTCAAAATCATATGAAAAAACCTCAGTCTAAAATGGTATAATTTTATTATTAAAAGCAAGGCAGACAGACACACCTACAAAACCAAACACTAATCAAAAACAACCAAAAACGTGAAAAAAAATGTGCACCAAACGAATAAAAAACTAATGGGGAGACCTAGATCACCCTACTCAGGCCACTAGTTTGCCCCTGCCTAGCTGCGGAGGTAGACACCCTAGGGGGGAGCGTTATGGCGCCCCCGCTCCTCGATGACTGACCTAGGGGCCCTACATGACCCCACGGCCACTAATGTAAGCCACTACCCACACACTAAAGGGTCCTCTAGCGCTAGACAGAAAGATACTCTTCTAGGGATGACCTAGTTCCCACCAGTAATACGCTATATACACACACACATATGGCGATATAGATGTCACAATGGTATAATTATTCACAGCGGCCCCAAGATACTATGCACAGTGTAAATACACTTATAGACAAATCCAACCTGATCATCTAAGCATATATATTTTTTCTCTCTTGGGCTAACATTTATACTAGTGTGGGTAAAGATCAAGATAATTCCAGCCAAATTAGCTCAATATCATGCATGGGTAGTGTCTCTGCTACCTCACTCCAATATCCCCACACTATTTAAGCAATGCTAGCAGTAGCCCATATATAGCCACAGGATAAGGCCATGAATACTCATCTGAGCCGCTGTGTATCACCGACCGCCATATGAAGAACACGCCTCAACGCGTTTCGCCTCCTTTGAAGAGGAGGTGATAGATGACCCAGTTATTGACCCAGATTGGCAGCCATTGGGGGAAGAGGGTGCCGCTGCCAGTAGCTCAGAAGCGGAGGAGGATGATCCTCAGCAGCCATCTACATCACAACAGCTGTCATCTGGCAGGCCCGTATCAGGCCAAAAACGGTTTGTCAAAAACAAAAACAGTTTTAGGACAGCGTGGCCATCCGGTGAAAGTAGCACAGCGTGCAATGCCTGAAAAGGTATTCCATAGTAGGAAGAGTGTAGTGTGGCAATTTTTTAACCAAAATCCGAATGATCAGTCAAAAGTTATCTGTAAGAAAAGCTCAAAGACCTTTAGCAGAGGGAAGAATCTCCAAAATTTAAATACAACGTGCATGCTTAGACATTTAACCAGCATGCACTTGCAAGCCTGGACTAACTATCAAATGTCCCGTACCATTGGTGCACCTGCTCAGAATGAAGGTAGTCAGCAACGCTACATTGCTTCCCTCACTGTAAGCCCACTGGTTAGGACACCACCAGCAGCAAATGTGGAGGTATCGTCGCAAGGCAAAAGCAGTCATGGAATCACAAGGTTCTTGGTAGGAAACACTATATGTAGGCCAACATCAAGAATACCATCACCAACTCTCTCTCAATCCGCCATGTTCACCACCAACACCGCTATTTCCACCATATGCAGCTCTCCAGTCCAGCTCACCCTACAAGAAACTCTCGTTAGGAAAAGAAAGTACTCATCCTCTCATCCGCGTACACAGGGTTTGAACGCCCACATTGCTATACTAATCTTGTTAGAGATGATGCCCTACCGGTTGGTTGAAAGCGAAGCTTTCAAAGACCTGATGGCCTACGCAGTACCACGCTATGACCTACCCAGTTGGCACTTCTTTGCGAGAAAAGCCATCCCAGCCCTCCACCAGCATGTCAAAGACCGCATTGTCCATGCACTGAGGCAATCAGTCAGTGGAAAGGTCCACCTCACAACAGATGCATGGACCAGTAGGCATGGCCAGGGACGAATACGTGTCCATCATGGCGCACTGGGTTAATGTGGTGAATGCAGGGTCCACAGGGGACAGCCATAGTGGGACAGTTCTGCCTAGCCCACGGTCTAGGAAACAGTTGGCTGTAGGCATTCGCCATCCCTCCTCCTCCAGAAGCGAAAGCTCTTCCACAGAGTGCAGTTGCACGACCACTCCATCCGCAGCTGCCAGTGTTGCACACGAGGTGTCCCTGGGCAGTGTACATCTTGAGGCAGACAAGGTTGTCAGCGATAACAGAAGGAATTTTATGGCTGCCATAGCTCTTTCAGATCTTAAACACATACCTTGCCTGGCTCACACCTTGAACCTGGTGGTGCAATGCTTCCTCAAAAATTATCCAGAGTTACCAGCCCTGCTCCTGAAGGTGCGAAGACTTTGCTCGCATATCCGCCGGTCGCCTGTATACTCCAGCCGTATGCTCAACCATCAGCGATTGCTGAATCTTCCCCAGCACCGGGTAATAATCGACGTTGCAACAAGGTGGAACTCCACACTGCACATGGTTCAGAGGCTGTGCGAACAGAGGCGTGCTGTAATTAATTTGTGGGAGGATACACATACACGGGCAGGCACTTGGATGGCAGACATGGAGTTGTCTGGTGTGCAGTGGTCGAAGATCCAAGTGTTTTGAGGAATGCACACGGCTGGTAAGTGCAGATGACGCCATCATAAGCATGAGCATCCCACTAATGCATCTGCTGATGCAAAGTTTGACGCACATTAAGGAGCTGGCGTCTGCAGCCGATGAGGAGGGAAGCCTTGGTGACAGTCAGCCATTGTCTGCTCAGGGAACTCTCCTGGACGAGGTGGCGGACGAAGAGGAGGAGGATGATGGGGATGAATATTTATGGGAGGAGGATGCTTCTCAGGGGGCAATGGAAACTGGTGGCATTGCAAGGTCAGGTACAGGGTTTTTGCGGGACAAAAGTGATGTTGACTTGTAAGAAAGTGCTCCTCAACCCAGCACAAGCAGTGAATTGACACCTGGAACATTGGCCCACATGGCTGAGTATGCCTTGCATATCCTAAAAAGGGATCCATGCATTATCAAAATGATGACTGATGACGATTACTGGTTGGCCTGCCTCCTGGATCCACGATATAAAGGAAAATTACAAAATATCATGCCACATGAGAACCTTGAGCAAATATTGGCTACCAAACAAGCAACTCTTGTAGATCATTTGGTTCAGGTATTCCCAGCACACAGCGGCGGTGATGGTTCTCACACGAGCCATAGGGGGCAACATGGCAGAGGTGTTAGAGGTGCACAAATCCAAAGTGGCATTGGACAGAGGGGTTTTATGATCAGGTTGTGGAGTGATTTCGCAATGACCGCTGACACGACAGGTACTGCTGCATCAATTCAAAGTGACAGGAGACAGCATTTGTCCAGTATTGTTACGAACTAGTTTTCCTCTCTTATCGATGTTCTCCCTCACAGGTCATTCCCCTTTGATTACTGGGCATCTAAAATAGACACCTGGCCTGAATTGGCAGAATATGCATTACAGGAGCTCGCTTGCCCTGCTGCTAGTGTGCTATCAGAAAGAGTCTTCAGTGCTGCTGGTTCAATACTGACCGAAAAAAGGACACGTTTGGCTACCCAGAATGTTGATGATCTAACCTTCATTAAAATGAACCAATCATGGATTTCAAATTATTTTGCCCCACCTTCCCCTGCTGACACGTAGCTTGCCTGAAAAATGTCTTGCTTTTGGCCTCCTCTTACTGACTTCTCCAATTCCTCCATTTGCAGCTGCTGAATGTCCACCATAGGCCATTTTTATACCTCCCTAAATGGGCTGACTCCCCCCACAGGGCCGTGGTCACCACCTGGTGCAAGCACCCGTGCGAGTGCCGTTTGCCTGGACAGGTGGGTGTGCCCACTCTTGGGTGACGGCACTGGCACAGTGTCCCTCATAGCACAATGAAGTGTCTCTGATGGTGGTGGTGCACAACCAACGTCAGACACACCGTCATAATATGAGGGGCCCTGTGCCAGTACCGCCGCCCACGAGAGAGTGTTCCCCCCAGCTCAAACAGTGCTCTACCACTTGCAATGCTTACCTCTCCCTGCTCCTCCACTGTAAAACCAAAAACACATGGGCTACTTGCACAGTGAACAAGTCTTTAAAAACCTGATCATCTGTATAGTACCTGTATGAGCAGGGTTCAGAGAGAAAATATCCATGTAGAACATGCAGGATGGAACAGCTACAATGCAAATGACCCACAGAGGAGTGGTGGACTCCGCAGTCTTGTAGAAACAAGAAAACCAAAAACACATGGGCTACTTCCACAGGGAACAAGTCTGTAGAAACCTGTTCACACCACCAAAGAACTTGAAGACACAGAAGCGCACAGAGAGGTAAAAAAATACTCTGTTGTAAAAAAGTCACAGTAAATAAGCAAGTGATAGTCAAAAAATGAAAAAATACAGGGTATTTAGTTAATACATTTTTTTGCAAAAAAACACCACTGTGTAGACTGTGCTGTTAAATCCTTCAATGGCACTGCCAATACAAATTTGTTGAAATAATAGATGATAGTTAATATATACAGGGGCCCTGGCCTCCATTTAGACCAGTTAATACTTTGCAAGTAAACAATGAAGGACAGCATCCAATCCAGGTGAAAGTGTTCAAAAATGGATTCCAGGGGTCTTTGTCAAGCATGTGGGTTGAAACGTTGCACTTTGGCAAATAAAGGAATCCATTTTTGAACACTTTCACCTGGATTGGATGCTGTCCTTCATTGTTTACTTGGTATGTACACTTTCCATGGGGGTCCAGTGGAACTAGGACGTGCATCCACTTATCCCATGTGCTGTCGGCCATTTTGCTATTCTGTCTGCTACTCAGCAGAAAAGCCCACCCCTGTACCTAGCTATGCCAACTGTTTATTTATGAACAATTTAGCCCACTTTATTATTTGGGCATACTAACTTAGTCTGCTACTCATTACCATTTACCGACACTGAGCAAAGCTATGTCGCCTGTTTAGTCCTGTTACCAATTTTGAAGTGCATTTAGCCTACTTTATTATTTACGCCTATATCTGTTTTTCCTCCTCATCCTGCCCATTGCCCAGCCACTGCTAGGTGAGTCTGCTGGTACATTGACCCAGACCACTACAGTCATGGCCAAAATTTTTGAGAATGACACCTAAATTATATTTTCACATGATCTGCTGCCCTCTGGTTTTTATTAGTGTTTGTCTGATGTTTATATCACATACAGAAATATAATTGCAATCATATTATGAGTACCAATAGGTTATATTGACATAATGAGTTAATGCAGCAAGTCAATATTTGCAGTGTTGACCCTTCTTCTTCAAGACCTCTGCAATTCTCCCTGGCATGCTCTCAATCAACTTCTGGACCAAATCCTGACTGATAGCAGTCCATTCTTGCATAATCAATGCTTGCATTTTGCCAGAATTTGTTGGTTTTTGTTTGTCCACCTGTCTCTTGATGATTGACCCCAAGTTCTCAATGGGATTAAGATCTGGGGAGTTTCCAGGCCATGGACCCAAAATCTCTATGTTTTGTTCCATGAGCCATTTAGTTATCACCTTCGCTTTATGGCAAGGTGCTCCATCATGCTGGAAAAGGCATTGTTGGGCGCCAAACTACTCTTGGACGGTTGGGAGAAGTTGCTCTTGGAGGACATTCTGGTACCATTCTTTATTCATGGCTGTGTTTTTAGGCAAGACTGTGAGTGATCCGATTCCCTTGGCTGAGAAGCAACCCCACACATGAATGGTTTCAGGATGCTTTACAGTTGGCATGAGACAAGACTGGTGGTAGCGCTCACCTCTTCTTCTCCGAATAAGCTGTTTTCCAGATGTCCCAAACAATCGAAAAGGGGATTCATCAGAGAAAATGACTTTGTCCCAGTCCTCAGCAGTCCACTCCCTGTACCTTTTGCAGACTATCAGTCGGTCCCTGATGTTTTTTCTTGAGAGAAGTGGCTTCTTTGCTGCCCTCCTTGAAACCAGGCCTTGCTCAAAGAGTCTCCGCCTCACAGTGCGTGCAGAAGCACTCACACCAGCCTGCTGCCATTCCTGAGCAAGCTCGGCACTGCTGGTAGTCCGATCTCGCAGCTGAAACAGTTTTAAGATACGGTCCTGGCGCTTGCTGGTCTTTCTTGGGCGCCCTGGAGCCTTTTTGACAACAATGGAAGCTCTCTCCTTGAAGTTCTTGATGATGCGATAGATTTGTTGACTGAGGTGCAATCTTTGTAGCTGCGATACTCTTCCCTGTTAGGCCATTTTTGTGCAGTGCAATGATGGCTGCACGTGTTTCTTTAGAGATAACCATGGTTAACTGAAGAGAAAAAATGATACCAAGCACCAGCCTCCTTTTAAAGTGTCCAGTGATGTCATTCTTACTTAATCATGACTGATTGATCGCCAGCCCTGTCCTCATCAACACCCACACCTGTGTTAATATATCAATCACTAAAACGATGTTAGCTGCTCCTTTTAAGGCAGGACTGCAATGATGTTGAATTGTGTTTTGGGGGTTCAAGTTCATTTTCTGGGCAAATATTGACTTTGCAAGTACAGTAATTGCTGTTAAGCTGATCACTCTGACATTCAGGAGTATATGCAAATTGCCATTAGAAAAAATGAAGCAGTAGACTTTGGAAAAATTAATATTTGTCTCATTCTCAAAATTTTTGTCCATGACTGTACATTCCCCTTGCACTCTACACAGCCAGAATCTGACCCTGCTGAAAGTCAGGTTCCCCTTCCCGCATAATATACCACCTTACACGGGGACAAAGAGGAAGGTGCAGATGAAAGAGCAGGTTCCTTCATCAGGTGGGGGGCATACTCGTTTGCAATGTCACTGGCACAGGGCCCCTCATAGTACGCAAAAGTGTCTCTGCCAGTGGGAGGTGCCACCCGCTGTCAAACACACCGCTGTACTATGAGGGGCCCTGTGCCAGTGCCAACGAGTGGGCCCCCCCCTGCTTGCTCAGGATCACAGCACTTGCAAAGTTGAAATACTTACCTCTCCCTGCTCCACCGCCGTGAGGTATTCCACGTTTCCTGGGCCCACGAAAATCTTGAGCCAGCCCTACCCCCCACAACTTTAGCCAAATGACCCCGTTTTCAATGCCTAACTATTATTATTAAGTAAATTAAGATTGACAAGCTTAAGTAATAAGAATTGATGTTTTTGGCATTAAAATGGGCGCTGTAGGTGTTTTCCTGTCCTCCACTGATTGCCGGCTTTGATTCCCCATTGACTTGCATTGGGTTTCGTGTTTCAGTCGGTCCCCGACTTTTCGCAACAATCGGCCGATTTCACCCGACCCGACTTTTGACAAAGTCGGGTTTCGTGAAACCTGACTCGATCCGAAAAAAGTAAAAGTCGCTCAATTCTAGAAGGCACTGTTCATTGTCACCTGGTGTTAAGGTTGGCGGATTGCACTTAATAAAATATAAAATAGAGTGCAATCACAACCCGGGGTCCACCGTGCAGAGAGGAACCCTGCTGCTAGTGAGAATAATGAGGAACAAAACTGTGAGCGTTACCTTACACACTGTGTTAACGCCACACAGTGTAATCAGAACACTGAGTACCAAGCTCAGTTGCTTCATTGAGAGATACTACACTTAGAGTGCTAAGTGCTAAGCCCTGTTTAAGTCACAGGGACGTTAGCACGTAGATTAGGCTTGCTCTGCAAATAAGCTGTGCTAACTGCACACACGAATGAAGCAGATGCTGAGCCAATAGAAAGAACTCTTATGAAGCTAGATCCAATACCCTGTCGCTTTCGCTAAGAAGTATAGCGTAAGGATTGAGCTTGCTCTGTAACTGAACTGTGCTAACTGAACACAAGGACTAAATAGATGCTAAGCCAAGCTGCTAGTTACCCCAGTCCTGACACTACCGAACCTGTGCCTGACAAGCACCCAAAGCATGTAGCAGACTAGAGACTCAAGCGGAGAGCTATGGGTACGAAATCGTATAAGTGTACAACTTGCCTGCCAACGTGTACAGGCTCAAAACAAAAGGCAGACACACAAACGTGCAGGCAGCGTGGTAGAGTGTCCACCCTCACAGATCAAACGTAAATGACACTAGCGCACCCGCATGCACCGCTGAAAGTCTTTTGTACGCTAGGCTCCACCCTAAAGACTCATGCCCAGTCGGCTGAGACATCGCCTGTAGGCCAATCCGGAGCTGCCACATCATCAGACTTAGACTCCAGATCACAAGGCTGCAACTGCATATCACTGGTTACCATGGACTTGGCTGAAGGGCCAGCAGTAATCAAACATATACCATTAGCCTGAGCAAAACACTGGGACCGACATCTGTGCTGAGAAGCAATCGCAGCAACCAGGCCTGAATGGGAGACCGCAGAGCCAGATAATGCCTGGGATCCATCCTGCACAGCGGGAGAATCGCGACTCCTAACACCTGGCAGCTCAATAGATAGTTACCATGAACAGACTTGGCACTATCTACTCCTTTCTCCAGATTTCAGGTATTGTCTTTCTCGTCTCCATTTTAAATAATCTACATGGATCTGCATTTACACAGAGACTCCTAGGCTTGGGCCATGGTGTTACCTGCTGTTCTGTGGAGTGAGATTGCGAGAAGAATAGTCAGGTAGCCAGGCGAGAAACAGGAAGGCAGAGAAAATACAAATTCAGAAGTCGCAAGAGGGCATCAGTAAACAGGGTGAGACACAGCAGGAATCAAATGCACAAGCCAGAAGAAGACTAGAGAGGACTGAGCCAGAGAAGAACAGAGCTGTATCGGGCTGCTACCGGCAATATGCTTTGAGCTTTACTACGGGTGCGGTGCATTCATATTGGCTGAATCAGGGAGCTGATTAATTCAGCTGGACAGCACACACATCCATACTGCCAGACTGGATGATACTGCGGGATCTATGCACCCTAATCTTAGGGCTGGACATAGCCTGCACTGCCCAGATCATCTGGTTTTGACATTTCCTCCATTACCAGCGCCACCTGCAGAATGAAGCAGAAGTCGCAAGAGCAGTTCCCAGAGGAGTTGTGACACGCCATTTGCAGAAGCCCTAATTTGACAAAATGGTCGAAAACCAGAACAGTATAAATCCCTGACGCTTGACCTGAGAAGTGTAGCCTGAGGGTTGGACTCAATTGTGCTAACCGCACACATAGAGGAAACAGATGCTAAGCCAAGGGGTAGCTTCTCAGTCCTAACCCTACCTGCCATCATAAGACCTCTCACTGTATAGAGCATCTCTTGCAAAGAGTGGTAGAGTATTCGCTCACAAACACCACACATAAATGATACTAGCACGCCCACATTCGCCGCTGAGAGCCTGTTAAACCCTAGGCTCCTCCACAAACACTCATGCTCAGCCCGTGGGCAAATCTGGAGCAGCCACATCACCAGAGCAGCAAACGCCCAACCACCAATTAGAAGACGCCATATCATGGACATGTTCAGTAGGTGATCTCTGGATTTGGTTGGAGAGCCAGCAGCAACCAAGCATACACCAGGAGCCTGAGCAAGAGGCTGGGACCGACGTGTGTACTGAGCAGCACTCGCCTCAGCCGAAGCTGAATGGGAGACCACAGCACCAGGCAATGCTTGGGATCTATCCCGTACAGCGGGAAAATCCAGACGCCTAACACATAGTGCCTACATTGTGCTCCAGGGAACACACGCACACAGTAAATTTAAGTAAGTTCTTCTCACTATAGTAATGCCAATTACATGGATGCTAAATGTGGTGTGGGTACACTGCAAGGATCAGAAGCGAGGGGGAGATTTGACTTTGGAAGAGCGGTGATTGCTGGATTGGTTTATGGAAGCCATGTTGATTTTCAAGAGTCTTTGGGACACTAATAATGTGGAAAACTATGTTTTTCCACTGACAGATGATGATCATGAGTGGGGACGTGTTTTTTGTAAAATGTGTAGAAGTTTTATTTTCTCTTACATAACATTGTTTCATGCTTTTTATTCTAGATTTGGTAGAATGAACAAACAGTTGAACACCATGCTCTACTGGTTCATCCTATGAGGGTTTTCTCCTAATCTATGAATTGTCATTGCCTTAGTGAATAGTTCAATATTTTAACACAACTTGCCATTTTTTCCTCATAGTTTAAGTAAAAATGTTCAAAAATATAAAATTCATTCAAGGATGTTTTATTCAAAAATAATAATTAGTTTTATTTTTGGCAGATGACTGTACCAGGAGATCAGAGGGACAGCTGACCACTTCAGTTTTTAAATCAGATAATTTTAAGATTACACAGAATACAATTGAAGAGAATGCTATTACAACAGATATGCCATCATCCCTTCACAGCAAACTTCTGTCATCTTATCCTTTGAAACAGGTCCTGTCTTCTGATTCATTACCGACTACTAAGGAAAATCAACGTAAAAAAATAAGCATTAAAAAACAAACTGTTCCTAAAGCAAAAAAAACATTTTCAGGTTCAGAATATGGAAATGGTTTTCCCCTCGAAAAGTCTTTTCTTAAACATCAAAACATTCACACAGCACGGAAAAGATTTTCTTGTTTCAAGTGTGGGAAATGTTTTAACCAGAAATCGGATCTTGTTCGTCACCAGAGAATTCACACAGGGGAAAAGCCATTTTTATGTTCAGAGTGTGGGAAATGTTTTTTATGGAAATCATTTCTTGCTAGACACCAGAGAAGTCATACAGGGGAAAAGCCATTTTCATGTTCAGAATGTGGGAAAAGTTTTGTAGCTAAATCATGTCTTGTTAAACATCAGAGAAGTCACACAGGGGAGATGCCTTTTTTATGTTCAGAATGTGGGAAATGTTTTGTAGATAAATCAAGTCTTGTTAAACATCAGAGACGTCACACAGGGGAGAAGCCTTTTTTATGTTCAGAATGTGGGAAATGCTTTACCCAGAAATGGAATCTTGCTATGCACCAAAGAATTCACACAGGGGAGAAGCCTTTTTCATGTTCAGAATGTGGGAAATGTTTTAACCATAAATCAGATTTTGTTAAGCACCAGAGAACTCACACAGGGGAGAAGCTTTTTTCATGTTCAGAATGTGGGAAATGTTTTAACCGGAAAGCTCATTTTGATAGCCATCAGAGAACCCACACAGGGGAGAAGCCCTTTTCATGTTCAGAATGTGGGAAATGTTTTACCCAGAAATCACATCTTGATAGACACCAGGGAAATCACACAGGGGAGAAGCCTTTTTCATGTTCAGAATGTGGAAAATGTTTTAGCCATAAATCAGATTTTGTTAAGCACCAGAGAATCCACACAGGAGAGAAGCCTTTTTCCTGCTCAGAATGTGGAAAATCTTTTATCCATAAATCAGATTTAGTTAAGCACCTCAGAACCCACACAGGGGAGAGACCTTTTTCCTGTTCAGAATGTGGAAAATGTTTTGTGAAGAAATCATCTTTGCTTAGTCACCAGACCAGTCACACAGGGAATAATCCTTTTTCACGTATTAATGTGGGAAATGTTTAACATGGAAATCACTCTTAATAAACACCAGAGAAGTCACATTGCGGAGAAGCCATTTTTATATTCAGAATGTTGGAAATGTTTTATCTGAAAAAAATGTATCTCAACGGGTTGTCTATTACTAGGACAACCCCTTGTCATTCCTCATATTTTTTACCTTGTTAAATTAAAAATATTCATCATTTCCTCATGTGCTAGTGCCGTTTTAGTGGTGTTGGAGGTCACTTTCCTGTGGCTTATTTGAGGTTGTTACATCACATGAGCCCTGAGCCCAATTAGGGACGATCTCACTGTCCCCGCCTTTGGATGTACAGTGATGAGCAAAAAGGTAGCAATGTTCTGACCTTTTCATTTTCAAGATCCATATTTCACCATCCACTACTGCATTGAACTGTTTCATTTCATAGACAATCCTCTTGGCTATCTCATACATAAATTTGACTTGCAACTATTTAGGATATGATTGGGATACAGATTCTTGTCCGGTCACTGCATTGTTACGGTTTTGCTCCAGGTGGTGGAAAAATCTTTTTCTTCCTGTATTCTACAAAATACAACCTATTCTCTCATTCCCTAATAGCTCAGTGTGTTATTAGGTTGATTCCCAAGCAAAAGGTCACTGGTTCGAATTGAGGAGCAGCCGCGAAGATTTCCCAAGAAGAGAGAAACAGCATCATCTAGCTCATCGACAGCGGTCTCTTGGCTAAAAAAATTGCCAGACTGCATCATGTAAGTGCCATGACTGTTGGAAGATTACAAAATTAAGTCCGTCAATCCATTAAAAAGCTAAGATGTGAACATCCTAAAAAAATTTCAGAATCAACAACTCTGCTCATTGAAAGGTCTATCAGTTATGGGGCAACAAACACAGCAGTAGAGGTGGTTCGTATGTTTCGAAATACTGAGATCACAGACTGCCATGTAAGCACCAAGCTACGCACGTCACAGAAGTCTGGAATGGTGGCTCGAAAAAAGGTGGAGAAGCCTGAACTTCAAAATAGTCATAAGAAGCATGGAGTTTGGAAAAAAGTATGAAAAGTGGACAGTGTAATATTGAAAACGAGAGATTTGGAGCGATGAGCCGAAAGGCAACAGACTAGGCTCAGATGGGTGAAAATGGGTCTGGAAGAAACAAGTGAAAAGGGCTAAGAAATTGAAGTAACTGTCAAGTTTGGTGATGGAAGCCCGGTAATATGGGGTTGTTTCACAGCAAAAGGCATTCGCTACTTGAACAGAATCAATGGGTTTTGAGTGCTGAGCTATATGTGAGTATCTTACAAGATGGTTACTTCGTACACTCGAGTACTATGTGTATGAAAAGGGCAACAGTGTGTTCCAGCAGGTCGACCCGATACATAAGTGGAGATTAGCGAAGAAATGGTTCAATGACAATGAAGTAGATGTGTTGGATTGGCCCTTACATTCCCCAAACTTCAAACCAATTGTTGAAGAAAAAGCTGCAAACATACCTATGTGAGATGACTAGTGATGAGCGAACATGCTCGCCACTACTCGGTACTCACCCGAGTATAACTGTGATCAGTGTACTCGGCGAGCACTGAGCATTTCCGGGATTATTCGGTGGGAACTCGGGTCTCCACCCTGCATTTTTGGCGGACTTTAGAGACCCAATCAACATACAGGGAGTGTCTGCCAGGCACTGTAACACAGCAGCCATCTTTGCTTTGGTCTTGCAGTGATTGGCCTGCCGCACAGCATCATCAGTGGTATAAGAGACCGGATGCCACCCTGCTCGCCGCATTCTGCTCCGGAGTCAGCTAGTGTAGTGAGAGATGCTGCTGAGATAGGGTCAGAATCATTTTTTTAATAGTTAGTGTGGGTCTGCTAGTGTTCAGTCCACAAATCCTGATAAACCAACAGTCCTTTTTAGGGCTAATTCGACTGCACATAGATTGCAGCGACAGGTAGGCAGGGGAGTCTATGTGCACATATCCACATCAGTGCAAGGCCTGCAGGCACTTTATGCGAGTACATAGATATCACAGCATACGTCAAAAAGCTCCATTACTGCCTGCTGCTGCTTATTTTATATATATATATATATACCTAGCTGCAGTTATCCATGGCAATTTTTTTTTGCAGCTTATATCTGCTCATTTTTATTATACAGCATTCCATAGACCCCCTTTTTCTACATTTATTTGCTTGGTCATGATGCAGACTACAGCCAGGTCATTGCAATACAAGAGCTTGCAAATCTAATAATTTAAAAATGAGTGTGAACCTGATATTACTCACCCTGATCCTCCTTCCTCCCACCATGGCGAGTGCCCTGAGACAACTGATCCCACACTTGGACACCCTGAAGAGCTGTTCACTTTTCCCTTTAAAGATTCCGGACTCTCAGCCGGTCAACTTGAAGTGGGGCCAGATGAGCTCGCATGTGGCGATGGCCAAAGATTTGAACAGCCATTGTCACATGAAGGCAATGGTGGTAGATGACAGTGACTGACCCAACCTGCCAGGAGGACATGCAGAGTGAGGACAGCAGCACAAATGGGGAAGGAGGTGTATCACCCCAACAGGCAGGAAGAAGCAGTGTGGTGGCCGCAGACAGGAGGCGTGCATCCGTTCCCCATAACACCAACATGATGGAAGTTGCCACTCCAACTGTTAGAGCTTCCCGAGTCTGGTTATTTTTTAAAGACTCTGCCGATAACCCCAAACAGGCCATTTGCAGCACCTGGTATGCCCGCATCAGCAGGGGAAGCAAAACTACCAGCCTGACCACCACCAGCATCATTAGGCACATGGAAGCAAATTCCTGCTTTTGTGAGCCAAACCTCAGGCTCCAGGAACACTGTCTGCAGGTGACAACACTGCTTCTTCCACTGTTTTGCATACAAGCCAATCCCCAGTTCACCGTGCCTGTGGAGATGCCTCGGGCCCTGCACCTGTTGTTGCCCACAGTCAATCAGCACAATCATAAAGCCCGTCCTTGTCCCAGCCCAGCCTTCAGTTGTCTATACCCCAGTCAATGGAACACAAGTGGAAATATCCAGCCAATGCCCCACAGGCAGTGGCGTAACTACAAAGTTATGGGCCCCTGTGCGAACTTTCAAATGGGGCCCCCCCACCATGCCAAAATATTTTCCACCCAAAATCACATTTTCCCTATTCATTTTGTACACTATAGCTTTATTGCAAAGTTGTATAGTGTGACCTTAGTGGCGTAACTATCCAGTGCCCCATCCTGGTATATATTTATCCCCTGGACTTCCGTTGTTATGTAATGTATTAAAGAAAATAAACCATTATACTCATCAGGGGCTTACATAGAAGTCATGGGGATCCATATAAGAATATACTGCACAGTTTATAGTCATCCATATAGTATAATACACTCCCAATAGTCCTCCATATAGTATAATACACTCCCCATAGTCCTCCATACAGTATAATACACTCCTCATAGTCCTCCGTATATTAAAATACACTCCTTATAGTGCTCCATATAGTATAATACACTGCTCAGTCCTCCATATAGTATAATACACTCCTCAGTCCTCCATATAGTATAATACACTCCCCATAGTCTTCCATATAGTATTATACACTCCTCAGTCCTCCATATAGTATTATACACTCCTCAGTCCTCCACATAGTATAATACCCTCCTCATAGTGCTCCATATAGTATAATACACTGCTCAGTCCTCCATATAGTATAATACACTGCTCAGTCCTCCAAATAGTATAATACACTCCTCAGTCCTCCATATAGTATAATACACTTCTCAGTCCTCCATATAGTATAATACATTCCTCAGTCCTCCATATAGTATAATACACTCCTCAGTCCTCCATATAGTATAATACACTCTCCATAGTCCTCCATATAGTATAATGCATCACTCATAGTCCTCCATATAGTATAATACATTCCTCAGTCCTCCATATAGTATAAAACACACCTCAGTCCTCCATATAGTATAATACACTCCTCAGTCCTGCATATAGTATAATACACTCCCCATAGTCCTCCATATAGTATTATAAACTCCTCAGTCCTCCAAATAGTATAATACACTCCTCAGTCCTCCATATAGTATAATACACTCAGTCCTCCATATAGTATAATACATTCCTCAGTCCTCAATATAGTATAATACACTCCCCATAGTCCTCCATATAGTATTATACACTCCTCAGTCCTCCATATAGTATAATACATTCCTCAGTCCTCCATATAGTATAATACACTCCTCAGTCCTCCATATAGTATAATGCACTCCCCATAGTCCTCCATATAGTATTATATACTCCTCAGTCCTCCATATATTATAATATACTCCTCCGTGCTCCATATAGTATAATACATTCCTCAGTCCTCCATATAGTGTAATACACACCTCATAGTCCTCCATTTATTAAAATACACTCCTCATAGTGCTCCATATAGCATAATACACTCCTCATAGTGCTCCATATAGTATAATGCACTGCTCAGTCCTCCATATAGTATAATACACTCCTCAGTCCTCCATATAGTACAATACATTCCTCAGTCCTCCATATAGTATAATACACTCCCCATAGTCTTCCATATAGTATTATAAACTCCTCAGTCCTCCAAATAGTATAATACACTCCTCAGTCCTCCATATAGTATAATACACTCAGTCCTCCATATAGTATAATACATTCTTCGGTCTTCCATATAGTATAATACACTCCTCAGTCCTCCATATAGTATAATACTCTCCCCATAGTCCTCCATATAGTATAATGCATCACTCATAGTCCTCCATATAGTATAATACATTCCTCAGTCCTCCACATAGTATAAAGCACACCTCAGTCCTCTATATTGTATAATACACTCCTTAGTCCTGCATATAGTATAATACACTCCCCATAGTCCTCCATATAGTATTATACACTCCTCAGTCTTCCATATAGTATAATACACTCCTCATAGTCCTCCATATATTAAAATACACTCCTCATAGTGCTCCATATAGCATAATACACTCCTCATAGTGCTCCATATAGTATAATACACTGCTCAGTCCTCCATATAGTATAATACACTCCTCAGTCCTCCATATAGTATAATACATCCCTCAGTCCTCCATATAGTACAATACATTCCTCAGTCCTCCATATAGTATAATACACTCCCCATAGTCCTCCATATAGTATTATAAACTCCTCAGTCCTCCAAATAGTATAATACAATCCTCAGTCCTCCATATAGTATAATACACTCAGTCCTCCATATAGTATAATACATTCCTCAGTCCTCCATATAGTATAATACACTCCCCATAGTCCTCCATATAGTATTATACACTCCTCAGTCCTCCATATAGTATAATACATTCCTCAGTCCTCTATATAGTATAAAGGTACCGTCACACTTAACGATATCGTTAACGATATCGTTGCTTTTTGTGACGTAGCAACGATATCGTTAAGGAAATCATTATGTGTGACAGCGACCATCGATCAGGCCCCTGCTGGGAGATCGTTGGTCACTGAAGAAAGTCCAGAACTTTATTTCGTCGCTGGATCTCCCGCTGACATCGCTGGATCGGCGTGTGTGACGCCGATCCAGCGATGTCTTCACTGGTAACCAGGGTAAACATCGGGTAACTAAGCGCAGGGGCGCGCTTAGTAACCCGATGTTTACCCTGGTTACCAGCGTAAAAGTAAAAAACAAACAAACAGTACATACTTACCTACCGCTGTCTGTCCCCGGCGCTGTGCTTCTCTGCACTCCTCCTGCACTGGCTGTGAGCACAGCTGCCGGAAAGCAGAGCGGTGACGTCACCGCTCTGCTTTCCGGCCACTGTGCTCACAGTCAGTGCAGAGGAGTGCAGAGAAGCACAGCGCCGGAGGACAGACAGCGGAAGGTATGTATGTAGTGTTTTTTTTTTTTTACGTTTACACTGGTAACCAGGGTAAACATCCGGTTACTAAGCGCGGCCCTGCGCTTAGTAACCCGATGTTTACCCTGGTTACCCGGGGACTTCGGGATCGTTGGTCGCTGGAGAGCTGTCTGTGTGACAGCTCTCCAGCGACCAAACAGCGACGCTGCAGCGATCGACATCGTTGTCGGTATCGCTGCAGCGTCGCTTAGTGTGATGGTACCTTAATACACTCCTCAGTCCTCCATATAGTGTAATACACTCCTCATAGTCCTCCATATATTAAAATACACTCCTCATAGTGCTCCATATAGCATAATACACTCCTCATAGTGTTCCATATAGTATAATACACTCCTCAGTCCTCCATATAGTATAATACATTCCTCAGTCCTCCATATAGTATAATACACTCCTCAGTCCTCCATATAGTATAATACACTCCTCAGTCCTTCATATAGTATAATACACTCCTCATAGTCCTCCATATAATATACACTCCTCAGTCCTCCATATAGTGTAATACACTCCTCATAGTCCTCCATATATTACAATACACTCCTCATAGTGCTCCATATAGCATAATACGCTCCTCATAGTGCTCCATATAGTATAATACATTCCTCAGTCCTCCATATAGTATAATGCACTCCACAGTCCTCCATATATTATAATACACTTCCCATAGTCCTCCATATAGAATTATACAATCCTCAGTCCTCCATATAGTATAATATACTCCTCATAGTCCTCCATATATTAAAATACACTCCTCAGTCCTCCATATAGTATACTACACTCCTCATAGTCCTCAATATATTAAAATACACTCCTCATAGTGCTCCATATAGCATAATACACTCCTCATAGTGTTCCATGTAGTATAATATACTGCTCAGTGCTCCATATAGTATAATACACTCCTCAGTCCTCCATATAGTATAATACACTCCACAGTCCTCCATATTGTATAATACACTGATTATAGTGCTCCATATAGTATAATGCTCCACTCATAGTCCTCCATATAGTATAATACATTCCTCAGTCCTCCATATAGTATAATACACTCCTCAGTCCTCCATATATTATAATACACTCCCCATAGTCCTCCATATAGAATTATACAATCCTCAGTCCTCCATATAGTATAATACACTCCTCATAGTCCTCCATATATTAAAATACACTCTTCAGTCCTCCATATAGTATAATACATTCCTCAGTCCTCCATATAGTATAATACACTCCTCAGTCCTCCATATAGTATAATACACTTCTCAGTCCTTCATATAGTATGATACACTCCCCATAGTCCTCCATATAGTATTATACACTCCTCAGTCCTCCATAGTGTAATACATTCCTCATAGTCCTCCATATATTAAAATACACTCCTCATAGTGCTCCATATTGTATAATGCACTGCCATCATCATCCATGTCGTACAATTCACTTCCCATAGTATAATGCACCCCATAGTTCTTTATAAAGTATAATGTATTCTTCATAGTCTTCGATACAGTATAATGCAGCCCACATATAGTATAATGCAGCCACTCCACAGAGTATAATGCAGCCATCCCAGAGAGCATAATGCAGCCACCCCACCGAGTAAAATGTAACCCCCATAGAATATAATGCAGCCCCCCTCATATAGTATAATGTAGCCCCCTTATAGAGTATGATGCAATCACCCCTCATAGAATACAAATATAATACAGCCCCCCATAGAATATAATAGTCCCGAATAGAATACAGACCACCTCCCCATAGAATATAATGTAGCCCCATCAAAGAGTATGAGGCAATCCTCCCTCATAAAATCTAATACAGCCCCCATAGAATATAATACAGCCCACCTCCCCATAATATATAAAGTAGCCCCATAAAATATAATAGAGCCCACCTGCCAATAGTATATAATGTAGCCCCCCATAGAATATAATACAGCCCACCTGCCCATAGTATATAATGTAGCCCCCATAGAATATAATGACAGCCCCCCATATTATATAACACAGCCTCCCCAGTAGAATATAATGTACTCCCATAGTATATAACACAGCCACATTGTATATAACACAGCCTCCCCCATAGAATATAATATACCCTCAATAGTATATAACACAGCCGAATAGTATATAACACAGTCTCCCCATAGAATAGAATATATTCCCCATAGTATATAACACAGCCCTCATAGTATATAGCACAGCCCACGCAGTATATAGCACAGCCCATGTAGTATATAGCACAGCCTGCATAGTATATTGCAGAGCCCGTATAGTATATAGCATAGCCCGCATTGTATATAGCACTGCCCACGTAGTATATAGCACTGCCCGCCTATTATATAGCACAGCCCACACAGTATATAGCACAGCCCATAGTATATAACACTGCCCACGTAGTATATAGCACAGCCCGCATAGTATATAGCACCTCCACATAGTATATAGCACAGCCCGCGGAGTATATGGCACAGCCCGCATCCCTCCCCGAGAATGGCCCCACAGTCCAGTACTCATAGTAACATAGTAACATAGTAACATAGTTAGTAAGGCCGAAAAAAGACATTTGTCCATCCAGTTCAGCCTATATTCCATCATAATAAATCCCCAGATCTACGTCCTTCTACAGAACCTAATAATTGTATGATACAATATTGTTCTGCTCCAGGAAGACATCCAGGCCTCTCTTGAACCCCTCGACTGAGTTCGCCATCACCACCTCCTCAGGCAAGCAATTCCAGATTCTCACTGCCCTAACAGTAAAGAATCCTCTTCTATGTTGGTGGAAAAACCTTCTCTCCTCCAGACGCAAAGAATGCCCCCTTGTGCCCGTCACCTTCCTTGGTATAAACAGATCCTCAGCGAGATATTTGTATTGTCCCCTTATATACTTATACATGGTTATTAGATCGCCCCTCAGTCGTCTTTTTTCTAGACTAAATAATCCTAATTTCGCTAATCTATCTGGGTATTGTAGTTCTCCCATCCCCTTTATTAATTTTGTTGCCCTCCTTTGTACTCTCTCTAGTTCCATTATATCCTTCCTGAGCACCGGTGCCCAAAACTGGACACAGTACTCCATGTGCGGTCTAACTAGGGATTTGTACAGAGGAAGTATAATGCTCTCATCATGTGTATCCAGACCTCTTTTAATGCACCCCATGATCCTGTTTGCCTTGGCAGCTGCTGCCTGGCACTGGCTGCTCCAGGTAAGTTTATCATTAACTAGGATCCCCAAGTCATTCTCCCTGTCAGACTCACTGTTATATTAAAACAAAAAAAAAAAACACCCCTCACCTCTCCACGTGCCTGCGCTGCTCCCTACTCCTGTCTAAGCGGCTGCACTGCCTGGCACACAGTGAGTGCATGATGATGTCATCGCACTCCCGCAGTGTCAGAGGCAGAGCGGTGAATGATGGGAGAGGGAATGTCAGCTGATGCCCTCTCCTCCATCATTGCTTTGAACTCTACCGGCAGATGCTGGTATAGTTCAATGCGGGGTAGTCGGCGCTGGCGGTAGGCGGGCCCCCCTACCTAACAGGGGCCCCATAGCAGCAGCATGATGTGCCGCTAGTTGGGAGCCCCTGGCCCCTATTGCCGGCCCTGTTGCTTTGAACTATATCGGCTTTATAGACGCCAGTATAGTTCAATGTGGCGGCGACAGGGTAAGTTGGGTGCCTATGACCTGCCGGGCCCCTGACCTGCGACCGTGGTAGTTACGTCCCTGCCCACAGTACTAAATTCTAACATTTCTCGTCTGCTTAAGCTCGAAATGTTGCCTTTTAGGCTCGTTGAGGCGGAAGCTTTCCGCAACCTGATGGCGGCAGCCGTCCCAAGGTACTCAGTCCCCAGTCGCCACTATTTCTCTCGGTGTGCCGTACTGGCATTCCACCAGCATGTGTCCCACAACATTACCCGTGCCCTCAACAATGCTGTTACTGGGAAAGTCCACCTAACCACGGACACATGGACAAGTGCTTGTGGGCAGGGACGGTACATCTCTCTGACAGCACACTGGGTTAACATAGTGGAAGCCGGGACCCAGTCAGACCTTGAGATGGAATACATCCTCCCCACTCCGAAGATTGTGGGCCCTACGTCAGTCAGGGTTGCCCCCACAGTCTACAGCTTCTGCACCTTCTCCTCCTCTTCATCCTCCATCTCTGAAATGAACACATCAGTCAGAAGCTGGAAGCACTGCAGCACTGCCTCAGTCAAGCGGCAACAGTATGTGCTGAAGCTAATATGCTTAGGTGACAAACCGCACATTGCTGAAGAGTTGTGGAAAACACTGAAAGAGCAGTCAGATATTTAGATGACACCGCTGAACCTACAGCCAGGCATAGTCGTGTGTGACAATGGTCGGAACCTGGTGGCGGTTCTGAGGCAAGCTGAGCTCACACACATACCGTGCCTGGCTGTGTTTAACAGTGTCGGACTGGGGTGCCTAGGGCCCACCAATGGAGCTGACTCCAGGGACCCACTCTAAATGTCAATGCTCAGGCTAGGTAACCTTTGTTTTCTAGTATTTGTTAGGAGGCTCTCTAGTAAGTTTTATTATATTCATTAGAAGAACAGGTACAAGATGCTGCACATTTTTTTTCGCTAAAAAGATAAACACTCTAACGGAAACAGCAAAGATCTGATCCGTGTATTTAAAGGGAACCTGTCACCCCCCCAGGGCATTTTTAAGTAAAAGAGCCACCTTCAGCAGCACTAAGGCTGCTTCCTGTGAGGTTGGCTCTTATGCTTAGTATCCCTAGGAATGCTGAAATAATCACTTTTATAAATTTTGCGCCATACCTGTATTGAGTCCCGGAGGTATGTCTTCTCTCCCGGTGTCAACCTCCTCCGAGACGTCAATCATCTCCCTCTTGCATCTGTGCGCCGTCTCCTGTGTTCAAAATACATGCCCGATGCCTGTGTTCTGCCAACATTTCTCGGGCATGCACCATACGCGCTTGCCCATGAACTTACATCAGGCGAGAAATGTTGGCAGAGCTCAGGCATCGGGCATGTATTTTGAACACAGGAGGCGGCGCACAGACGCAAGAGGGAGATGATTGACGTCTCGGAGGCGGTTGACACCGGGGGAGTAGACGTACTATTCCGTCAGCTGGCAGAAAGGGGTTAATGAACAATATGTTTCAGTTAAAAGAAAGTGAAAAAAATGGCATGGGCTCCCGTGCAATTTTCTGCATCAGAGGGTGAAAAACCGACGGCTGGGAGCCAATATTTGTAGCCTGGGAAGGGGGTAATACCCATGGCCCCTCTCTAGGCTATGAATATAAGCCCGCAGCTGTCTGCGTAGCCTTTACTGGCTATTAAAATAGGGGGACCCCCAAAAAAATGACATGGGGTCCCCCTATATTTTATAGCCAAAAAGGCTACGCAGACAGCTGTGGGCTGATATTCATAGCCTAGAGAGGGGCCATGGATATTGGCCCCCCTGGCTACAAATACCAGCCGGCAGCCGCCCCAGAAATGGTGCATCCTTAAGATGCACTAATTCCGGTACTTAGCCTCTTTCTTCCCACTCCCCTGTAGCGGTGGAATATGGGGTAATAAGGGGTTAATGTCACCTTGCTATTGTAAGGTGATATTAAGCCCAGTTAATAATGGGAAGGCGTCAATAAGATGCCTATCCATTATTAATCCTAGAGTAGTGAAAGAGTTAAAAAAAGACACAGCCAGAAAAAAGTATTTTAATATTCTTAATTTCACCATACTTACTATACTCGATCGCCTGCAAAAAATTAAAAATAAGCCGTATACTACCTGTCTGCCGTAGTCCAATTCATTACGAGTGTCCCACGACAATCTCCCCTATAGAACAGTGACATCAGGTGATGTCACTGCTCTATAGGCCTCCAGTGACACACTGACAGGAGATAGTGGCATCACTGAGGTTACCTTAGTTCAGACCCTCTCACTTTATGGCAAAGCTGCGTGGGAATTTTCCCATACAGCAATGCCACAAGTGAGAGTAGGGACTATTTCTCACAGCAGCGGAGAAATACAGTGCGGAAGGATACCTTCCGTCATTGTATTGCCGGGGCCCCTGGAGAGCGGTCGCATCAGGTGCTCTCCACGGAAGATCGTCGTGGGACACTTGTATTTATTGGATATCTGCGGATCAGGGAGTATATTGTTTGTTTATTATTTTAATATTTTTTACAGATGAGCAAGGGCTTCGGAGATCAAGGTGATGGTGAGTATGTACTCCATGTTGTATGAACTGTATGTATGTACTGTATGTCTATATGTATGTACTGTATGTTGAATGTCTATATGTATGTACTGTATGTTTATATGTATGTTGTATGTCTATATGTATGTTGTATGTCTATATGTATGTTCTGTATGTATGTTGTATGTCTATATGTATGTCTATATGTATGTTGCATGTACTGTATATGTTGTATGTCTATATGTATGTTCTGTATGTATGTTGTATGACTATATGAACAGTACCAAAAGTTTGGACACACCTCTTTTAAAGATTTTTCTGTATTTTCATGACTATGAAAATTGTACATCAAGCTCATCAAGAGAATGCCAAGAGTGTGCAAAAGCAGTCATCAAAGCAAAAGGTGGCTACTTTGAAGAATCTAGAATATAACACATAATTTCAGTTGTTTCACACTTTTTTGTTAAGTATATAATTCCATATGTGTTAATTCATAGTTTTGATGCCTTCAGTGTGAATGTAAAATCTTTAAATGAGGTGTGTCCAAACTTTTGGTCTGTACTGTATGTTTTATGTCTATATGTATGTTCTGTATGTATTTTGTATGTCTACATGTATGTTTTATGTACTGTATGCATGTTGTATGTCTGTATGTATGTTGTATGTCTATATGTATGTTGTATGTACTGTATGTATGTTGTATGTCTATATGTATGTTCTGTATGTATGTTGCATGTCTATATGTATGTTGTATGTCTATTATGTCTATATGTATGTTCTGTATGTATGTTGTATGTCTATATGTATGTTGTATGTATGTTGTATGTCTATATGTATGTTGTATGTTTGCATGTATGTCTATATGTATGTTGTATGTTTGTATGTATGTCTATATGTATGTTGTATGTACTGTATGTATGTTGTGTGTACTGTATGTATGTTGTATGTTTGTATGTATATTGTATGTCTATGTTGTATGTCTGCATGTATGTTTGTACATATGTTGTATGTACTGTATATGTGTATGATTATTTTTTTTTTACATTCAACACATTAGCCGGATGATTGGACTACTACTGTCCCATGATTGGCTAATGTGTCACTCACTATCACTGTAGCAGTCATAGCCAGATGGGACTTGTAGTCCCATCGGACGATGCCTGCACACAGAGACACACACACCAATGACCCCCCCCCTGCCCGAAGTAGACCCCAGCACCGCACCACCCGCAGATCCCAGCACAGCCAGCAGACCCCAGCACAGCCAGCAGACCCACCGCACAGCCCCGCAGACCCCCTCGCCCGGAAACTCCAGCACCACAGATCTCAGCACTGACAGCAGGCCCACTGCGCAGATGCCTCCTCCCCCACCGCCAGCAGATCCTAGCACCGACAGCAGACCCACTGCGCAGACCCCCCTGCACCGCCAGCAGATCCCAGCTCCGACAGCAGTCCCACCACGCAGACCCCCCAGCACCGCCCACAGATCCCAGCACCGCACATCTTCCCAGCACAGACCCCAGCACCGCCCACAGCCCAGTCACTCTTGATGAGTGACTGCTGTCTATGGAGGCTGGGTCACTCCTGCTGATGACGTCACGCCAATTTCCAGAGTCTGAAATTTGACGTGACGTCGGCAGAAATTAGCGGCGGCTGCAGTCTGGGGGTCACGTGACCCGGACTCAGCCGCCGGCATAGTGCCACTCACAGGCTAAAAAAGCAACAGAAGGTATTTACAAAATTCATTAGGGGCTCCAGGGGGATACATTGGGGGGTTAATTGAAAGTAGTGGGCAACCCCTTTAAACAACAGAATATAAGGCGGCCGTCACACTAGCAGTATTTGGTCAGTATTTTACATCAGTATTTGTAAGCCAAAACCAGGAGTGGGTGATAAATGCAGACGTTGTGCATATGTTTCTATTATACTTTTCCTCTAATTGTTCCACTCCTGGTTTTGGCTTACAAATACTGATGTAAAATACTGATCAAATACTGATAGTGTGACGGCAGCCTAACTCCAAGTAAATCAAACTTCTGTGAAATCAAACTGTCCACTTAGGCAGCAACAATGATTGACAATCAATTTCACATGCTGTTGTGCAAATGGAATAGACAACAGATGGAAATTATTGGCAATTATCAAGACACACTCAAAAGAGTGGTTCTGCAGGTGGAGACCACAGACCATATCTCAGTACCAATGCTTTTTGGTAAATGTTTTGGTCACTTTTGAATGTTGGTTGTGCTTTCACACTCGTGGTAGCATGAGACAGACTCTACAACCCACACAAGTGGCTTAGGTAGTGCAGCTCATCCAGGATGGCACAACAATGTGAGCTGTGGCAAGGTTTGCTGTGTCTGTCAGCATAGTGTCCAGAGGCTTGAGGCGCTACCAGGAGACAGGCTAGTACACCAGGAGACATGGAGGGGGCCGTAGGAGGGAAACAACCCAGCAGCAGGACCGCTACCTCAGCCTTTGTGCAAGGAGGAACAGGATGAGCACTGCCAAAGCCTTGCAAAATAGACCTCCAGCAAGCCACAAATGTGCATGTGTCTGCAAAAACGGTTAGAAACCGAGTATGTGGTTGGTCTGAGTGCCCGACATCCACAGATGGGGGTTGTGCTCACAGCCCAACACCGTGCAGGATGCTTGGCATTTGCCACAGAACACCAGGATTGGCAAATTCGCCACTGGCGCCCTATGCTCTTCACAGATGAAAGCAGGTTCACACTGAGCACATGTGACAGACATGACAGTGTGGAGACACCGTGGAGAGCGATCTGCTGCCTACAACATCCTTCAGCATGACCGCTTTGGCAGTGGGTCAGTAATGATGTGGGGGGGCATTTCTTTGGAGGACCGCACAGCCCTCCATGTGCTTGCCAGAGGTAGCCTGACTGCCATTAGTTACCGAGGTGAGATCCTCAGACCCCTTGTGAGACCATATGCTGGTGCGGTTGGCCCTGGGTTCCTCCTAATGCAGGACAGTGCCAGACCTCATGTGGCTGAAGTGTGTCAGCAGTTCCAGCAAGATGAAGGCATTGAAGCTATGGACTGGCCCAACCGTTCACCAGACCCAAATCTGATTGAACACATCTGGGACATCATGTCTTGCTCCATCCACCAACATCACGTTGCACCGCAGACTGTCCAGGAGTTGGAGGATGCTTTAGTCCAGGTCTGGGAGGAGATCCCTCAGGAGACCATCTGCCGCCTCATCAGGAGCATGCCCAGGCATTGTAGGGAGGTCATACAGGGACGTGGAGGCTACACATGCTACCCAACATCCTTTCCTTGTCTTGAGGCATTTCCACTGAAGTTGGATCAGCCTGCAATTTGATTTTACACTTTGATTTTCAGCATCATTCCAACTCCAGACCTCCGAAGGATATTAGTTGTGATTTACATTGATCATGCTTCGGTTTTACTGTTCTCAACGCATTCCACTATATAATGAAAGATTTACAACTGGAATATTTCATTCAGTGATATCTAGGATGTGGGATTTTGGTGTTCCCCTTACTTTTTTGAGCAGTGTATGTTGCATAGACAAAGTATAGTTTGCGACCACTGCATTCATATGTAGCAAACGCTTCCCTCTGATCTCCGGGTGAGTGTTGCTGTGGAGACGTGTTCATGTTGCTGCCAATACCGCCCCTTCATCCTGAAGCATTGGAGGTGAGGCTAGGTGGCTTGTGGCGCTGACACAGCGACGTCACACATCCAGTCTGTTGCTGTGGAGACACGTTCATGTTGCTGCCGATACCACCCCTTCATCCTGACGTGTCAGATGGAGGCGTTGCTAGGCGGTGTGTGGCGTCGACACACAGCGATGTCACATGCCCGGTTTGTTAGCGGAAATGCCATGGTTTACTGCTGACACCACTGACGTACAAAGGTACGCATTCTATATACAGCTACATGATAACCCCCCTATGAAGAAGCTATACGCAAAACACGTGTTGGGGATCAGTGCAGCCTGGACAAGGTCATATACCCTTTACCTATCTATGCACTATTGCCACTTTCCTTTGCTGCTTTTTGTCTGGTGTTTACAATTGCTGCCTCACTTGAGGTATCTACCTAGTATGCTTATGTGATCTCTGGTTATGCACTATATTTTTGTATGGGGTCTTAGTATATTTCTACCCATGAGTTATTATATATGCCCACTAATCTTAGACCCGTGACCGCCACATCTATAATAGAAGGATCTCTACCTATGTACCTTGGATATACATAGTAACATAGTAAGGCCGAAAAAAGACATTTGTCCATCCAGTTCAGCTTATATTCCATCATAATAAATCCCCAGATCTACGTCCTTCTACAGAACCTAATAATTGTATGACACAACATTGTTCTGCTCCAGGAAGACATCCAGGCCTCTCTTGAACCCCTCGACTGAGTTCGCCATCACCACCTCCTCAGGCAAGCAATTCCAGATTCTCACTGCCCTAACAGTAAAGAATCCTCTTCTATGTTGGTGGAAAAATCTTCTATCCTCCAGACGCAAAGAATGCCCCCTTGTGCCCGTCACCTTCCTTGGTATATACCATTTATGGTGATTTATATTTTGGGGACTTGCCACTTTAGATTTTATTCTCTATCTCAGCCTCGGTGGGGCTATAGACTTGGGATCTGAGCAGTGATTTGAGATTTTTGGTAAATATTGTTTGTAGTTGGGTCACACTAGCTGATTATATGCGGAGTGCATGGGGTTGTTACAGTATTTCATTGGACATATACTCCTTTTTTTAATTTATCTGTATTTTTCCAATAAAGTTGATTAATTTTACTTCATGGCTCATGCTTCCTTGCTCTAATTGGAATTGCTTATATTTTGGGAAGCGTCATTGATCTAGGCCTTTTTTCTGTAGGTTTTACCTCACGGGAGACTGGATTCTCCAGAAGCAAGGGGGAACTTCTTCGCTGACAAAACAGCAAAAACTTATGCTGCGGATCCATTTGGGAAAGAGAAAGCAGCGATGTACCTGTCACAAGACACTGAAGAACGGCCTCAAAGCTCTCTTATGAGGTTTATCCATCTACATAAAGACAAGACACCAGATGATGAAAAGAAGTTTTTGCAAGAAGAAGGAGCTAAAAAGGATGAAGATGGAGTATTGAGCGATGAACAAAAAGATCTGTCTACCCTGTAATCTGTACCCCTTGATGACAGACTGGGCACACGGTATCACCCATAGAGGCAAGAATCAGATGAATAACTTGATTTGGAAGACTTATATGGCACCTGGGATCTCTACTGTCACCCATAAATATTGTAAGTCCTGCCTTGTGTGTGCAACCTGCAATCCAGCACCGCCTCAGAAAGTTACTCGGAAACATTTGGCTAAACCACTCAATCCCTTTCAGAGAATTCAAATCAATCATATTCAAATGCCAAAAGTATGGAAGTATGAGTATGTACTGGTAGTGACTGACATGTTCTCAGGATGCCGCAAAGCCTATCCAGTAACCAACATGACTGCCAGAGTGACTGTTAAGAGACTGATGACTGAAGTCGTATGCAGGGGCAATAACCCACATATGGTACCTTATGCACTTTAGCACAGCATATTGTTTTTAGGCAATTCATTTGACATAATACCTATTGATTGGGCTAATAATAACAAAGGAACAGGTTATTAAGAGACTTATCTCATTAGGTACCATAAGTGGGTTATTGCCTTAATATTTGCACCACACAGTAAACCAGTTTTTGGATTAGGAGGCATTCTATACATCATGAAATTGTATATGTTGAGTGATGAAATTTTATCTCAATTGTTATAAATTCTATGTTTGAACTGAACATTCTGTGGCCTGATTAATTATTTGTGAGGCCTCTTTTGGTATATTATTGACTTGCATAGACAGCATATGGTTGTTGATGATGTCACACACATGGCCACATAAGGTTGTAAAATGATATTTCCCAGTGAATGCATTTGTCTTGGTTGAAAGCAATGCTAAATTTGAAAAACACATAAAAAATGCTATGTGTGAACATAGCCCAAGTGGTGGAGGAACATTTTTATTTTGGGTTATTTATTTTGCCTTACATACAAATCATTACTCTGGAAAGGATATTCCTTAACATATTTCCCAGGAAAATCCACTTTGGTTTGGTTTTTGTATGTTTTATTGTGCGCCTGTAAAAGTGGTTGTAAGACTCTTACAACATTGTTCACAGCTGTGACCTGAGAGTCAGAAATGCTTCCAGGGGTATTTCCCATGAGGATCCTATGTCATTCCAGCACTGTTTCCATCGATTTTAGATGTTTTTAGACCCTAAAATGACCCCCGGAGCAAAAATGCTCGGTTTTCCTATAGACTTACATTGGGCTCATTGCTCGGGTCAAGCACCCGAGCATTCAAATTTGCTCGACCCGTACAATGAGCATTTTAGTGCTCGATCATCACCAGTGAATAACAAGATGTGATTTCTTGTTAAAACATTTCCCACATTCTGAACATGAAAAAGACTTCTTCTCTGTGTGAATTATCTGGTGCTTAAGCAAATCGGATTTCTGGTTTAACATTTCCAATGTTCAGAGCAGGAAAAAAAGCTTCTCCCCTATGTGGGTTCTCTGATGGTGATAAAGATATGCTTTCTTGGTAAAACATTTCCCACATTCTGAACAGGCAAAAAGTTTCTCTCCTGTGTGGGTTCGCTGGTGCATAAGCAAATCTGATTTATGGGTAAAACATTTTCCACATTCTGAGCAGGAGAAAGGCTTCTCCCCTGTGTGGGTCCTTTGGTGGTTAACCAAAAGTGATTTACGGTTAAAACATTTCTCACATTCTGAACAGGAGAAAGGCTTCTCCCCTGTATGGGTTCGCTGGTGCATAAGCAAATCTGATTTATGGGTAAAACATTTTCCACATTCTGAGCAGGAGAAAGGCTTCTCCCCTGTGTGGGTCCTTTGGTGGTTAACCAAAAGTGATTTACGGTTAAAACATTTCTCAAATTCTGAACAGGAGAAAGGCTTCTCCCCTGTGTGGGTTCGCTGGTGCATAAGCAAATCTGATTTATGGGTAAAACATTTTCCACATTCTGAGCAGGAGAAAGGCTTCTCCCCTGTGTGGGTCCTTTGGTGGTTAACCAAAAGTGATTTACGGTTAAAACATTTCTCAAATTCTGAACAGGAGAAAGGCTTCTCCCCTGTGTGGGTTCGCTGGTGCATAAGCAAATCTGATTTATGGGTAAAACATTTTCCACATTCTGAGCAGAAGAAAGGCTTCTCCCCTGTGTGGATCCTTTGGTGGTTAACCAAAACCGATTTACGGTTAAAACATTTCTCACATTCTGAACAGGAAAAAGGCTTCTCCCCTGTGTGAATTCTCTGGTGCTTAAGCAAATCTGATTTATGGGTAAAACAATTCCCACATTCTGAACAAGAAAATGGCTTCTCCCCTGTGTGGGTTCTCTGGTGGTGATCAAGATGCACTTTCTGGATAAAAGATTTCCCACATTCTGAACAGGAAAAAGGCTTCTCCCCTGTGTGAATAGTTTGGTGCTTATGCAAATCTGATTTCCGGGTAAAACATTTCCCACATTCTGAACAGGAAAAAGGTTTCTCCCTTGTGTGAGTAATTTGGTGCTTATGCAAATCTGATTTCTGGGTAAAACATTTCCCACATTCTGAACATGAGAAAGGCTTCTCCCCTGTGTGGGTTCTTTGGTGTACAAGAAGATTCCATTTCTGGTTAAAACATTTCCCACACTGGGAACAAGAAAATCTATTCTCTGCTGTGTGAATTTTTTGATGTTTTAGAAAAGACTTTTTGAGAGTAAAACTATTTCCATATTCTGATTGTGAAAACAGCTTCTTTGCTTTAGGATCAGTTTGTTTTTTAATGATTATTTTGTAACTTTCATTTTCCTTAGTAGTCGGTAATGAACCAGAAGACAGAACCCATTTCATTGGATCAGATGACAGATCTTTGCTGTGAAGGGTTGATGGTATATCTGGAGTAATGGCAGTCACTTCCATTGTATCCTGTGGGATCTCAAGAACATCGGATTTAAAAATTGAAGATGTCAGCTGCCCCTCTGATCTCCTGGTACAGTAATCTGCTAAGAATAAAAACAATTATTATTTTTCAATGAAATATCCTGAAACTTAATATTTTTGAACATTTCTACTTAAACTGTCATTAAAAATGTCAAGGTATGTAAAAAATTTGAATTATTCACAAAAAAAAAGACAGTTCACAGTTTATTAGAAAACTTTATGGCATGAACCAGTGGAGCGTGGTGTTCAACTGTTTGTTCATTCTGGCTCCCAAATATGAAACGAAAAGCCACCAAACAATGTTATGTAGGCAAAAGTTATTCCAATGAAAAGTTCTACTCATCTTACAAAAAACAAGTTTCCACTCAGGTCCATCACCTGTCAATGGAAAAACAGAGGTTTCTACATTAGTAGTGGCTTGAAAAGCAACATGGCTTCCATAAAGGGGTTAAAGAAGTTAAAAGGATGATGGGCAAAACTGTGACTATAGAAAATAACACATCTACTGAAATAATCAAGCTGAACAGTCTTTTTAACCCCTTAGTGACGGAGCCAAATTTTTGAAATCTGACCAGTGTCACTTTATGTGGTAATAACTCTGGAATACTATACTATCACATTAATTTCAACAAGAAATATGGTTTTTAAATAGAACTATTTATAAGGCTGGGTGAGCATGTTGCGTATTTGTTTGCAGAAGTTTCTGCAAGGTTTCTGCATCTCTTGGCACAAAAATGCAGCTGAAAATACAAGCTTTTTTTTTAATCTGTTTTTTTCATGCGTTTTTGTAAATCCATAGAGCTAAAAAAATATATATTAAAAACATAATAATAATTGTTATGTCATTTTATTGTTCAACCTCTTCAGCCATTTACACCCATTAATATCTAATAAAAGGCACACACACCAGACTATGTAGGAGCATTACCATAACTAACCTACATATGCTGTAACAAAAAAGCAATTGTCAGAAATCTGCATGAAATGCAATATCTGTTTATTTTTCATAAGATTTTTTTTAAAAAATTGCGTGGGCTCCCACATAATTTTCATAACCAGCAGACGGAAAGCAGACAGCTGATGTGAATATTCTGGGAAGGAGCCAATAGCCAAATGTTCACAGGCTATTAATATCAGCTCACAACTGTTTGCTTAGCCTTTACTGGCTAGTTTACTGGGGAACCCCAGAAAAAAAAATGAAATTGTGTCCCCCTATAAAATCGAACCAGGCTAGGCAGACAGCTGCAGACTGATATTAATAGCCTGGGAAGGGACCATAGATATTGACATCCCCCCAGGCTAAAAACATCAGCTCTCAGCCACCCCAGAAATGGCGCATCTTATAGATGCGCCAATTTTAGCACTTAGCCTCGCTCTTCCACCTTCCCATATTTGTGGGGTTGATGTCACCTTTGTATTGCCAGGTGACATCAAGGCAACAAGTTAGTAATTGAGAGGCGTCTATAAGACACCTATCCATTACTAACTCAATAGTGATATTGTATAAAACATAGACACCACGAATAAAGTCCTTTATTTGATATAATCACATAGATTCCTTTATTCAGTCAAAATTTACTTACTGAACGCCTAATCCCCGACTCCCTCACCTCCTGCAAACAATCAAAAAAAGAATAAACCAACATATACAGTGCCTTGCGAAAGTATTGGGCGCCTTGGAACTTTTCAACTTTTTCCCACATATCATGCTTCAAACAGAAAGATACCAAATGTAAATTTTTGGTGAAGAATCAACAAGTGGAACACAATTGAACGAAATTTATTGGTTATTTTAAATTTTTGTAGAAATTCAAAAACTGAAAAGTGGGGCGTGCAATATTATTCGGCCTCTTTACTTTCAGTGCAGCAAACTCACTCCAGAAGTTCGTTGTGGATCTCTGAATGATCCAATGTTGTCCTAAATGCCTAATGATGATAAATATAATCCACCTGTGTGTAATCAAGTCTCCATATAAGGCCTGTTTCACACGTCAGTGTCTCCGGTACGTGAGGTGACAGTTTCCTCATGTACCGGAGACACTGACACACGTAGACACATAAAAATCAATGCATCTGTGCAGATGTCATTGATTTTTTGCGGACCGTGTCTCCGTGTGCCAAACACAGAGACATGTCAGTGTTCGTGGGAGCGCGCAGGAGACAGCGCTACATTAAGCGCTGTCCCCCCCCACTGGTGCTGAAGCCCCAATTTATATCTTCCCTGGAGCAGCATTTGCTGCAGAGAAGATATGAATAATAGTGTTTAAAATAAAGATTTATGTGCCTACCGTGTGCCACCCCTCCCCCCCCCTCCCCGCTGTTATGAAAATGCTCACCCGGCTCGCTCCCTCGCCGGCGCTGCTTCCTGTTCTAGCCCCTTCTTCTCCTGTATGCGGTCATCTTTATTTTAAACACTATTATTCATATCTTCTCTGCAGCAAATGCGCTGCAGGGAAGATATGAATCGGGGCTTCAGCACCAGATGCTGGTACGTGTGGTACCTAGCACGGTGCGTGTGGTACCCAGTGGGCACACGGGCGACACACGTGTGCCACACTGATGTGCCACAGAATCGTAGGGGCACATGGACACGGATAATTCCGGTACCAATTTTTTCCGGTACCGGAATTATCTGGACGTGTGAAACCGGCCTAAATGCGCCTGCTCTGTGATAGTCTCCGGGTTCTGTTTGAAGCACAGAGAGCATCATGTAGACCAAGGAACACAATAGGCAGGTCCGTGAAACTGTTATGGAGAAGTTTAAAGCTGGATTTGGATACAAAATTATTTCCAAAACTTTAAACATCCCAAGGAGCACTGTGCAAGCGATCACATTGAAATGGAAGGAGTATCTTACCACTGCAAATCTACCAAGAACCGGCCGTCCCTCTAAACTTTCATCTCAAACAAGGAGAAGACTGATCAGAGATGCAGCCAAGAGGCCCATGATCACTCTGGATGAACCGTGGAGATCTACAGCTGAGGTGGGATAGTCTGTCCACAGGACAACAATCAGTCGTACACTGCACAAAGCTGGCCTTTATAGAAGAGTGGCAAGAAGAAAGCCATTTCTCAAAGATATCCATAAAAAGTGTTGTCTAAAGTGTGCAACAAGCCACCTGGGAGACACACCAAACATGTGGAAGAAGGTGCTCTTGTCAGAAGAAACCAACATTGAACTTTTTGGCAGCAATGCCAAATGATATGTTTGGTGTAAAGGCAACATCTCATCATCCTGAACACACCATCCCCACTGTCAAACATGGTGGTGGTAGCATCATGGTTTGGGCCTGCTTTTATTCAGCAGGGACAGGGAAGAAGGTTAAAATTGATGGGAAGATGGATGGAGCCAAATACAAAACCATTCTTGAAGAAAACCTGTTGGAGTCTGCAAAAGACCTGAGACTGGGACGGAGATTTGTCTTCCAACAAGAAAATGATCCCAAACATAAAGAAAAACCTACAATGGAATGGTTCAGAAATAAACATATCCAGGTGTTAGAATGGCCAAGTCAAAGTCAAGACCTCAATCCAATCGAGAATCTGTGGAAAGAGCTGAAAACTGCTGTACACAAACGATCTCCATCAAACCTCACTGAACTCGAGCTGTTTGCCAAGGAAGAATGGGCAAGAATTTCAGTCCCTCGATGTACAAAACTGATAGACATACCCCAAGCGACTTGCAGCTGTATTCGCAGCAAAAGGTGGCGCAACAAAGTACGAGTATAAGCCGACCCGAGTATAAGCCGAACCCCCTAATTTTGCCACAAAACTGGGAACACTTATTGACTCGAGTATAAGCCTAGGGTGGGAAATGCAGCAGCTACCGGTAAATGTCAAAAGTAAAAATAGATACCAATAAAAGTAAAATTAATTGAGACATCAGTAGGTTAAGTGTTTTTGAATAACCATATTGAATCAGGAGCCCCATATAATGCTCCATAAAGTTTATGATGGCCCCATAAGATGCTCCATATTAAAATATACCCCGTATAATTCTGCACAAAGGTTAATAATGGCCCCAAAAGATGCTCCATAGAAACATTTGCCCAATATAGTGCTGCATAAAGGTTGATGGCCCCATGAGATGCTCCACACATTATGGCCCCATGAGATGCTCCACACATTATGCCCCATGAGATGCTCCATACATTTGCCCCATGAGATGCTCCATACATTTGCCCCATGAGATGCTCCATACATTTGCCCAATGAGATGCTCCATACATTTGCCCCATGAGATGCTCCATACATTTGCCCCATTTGCTGTGATTAAAATTAAAAAAAAATCACATACTCACCTCTCTTCGCTCAGGCCCCCGGCACCAGCGATAGTCACCTTCCTCGTTCCATCGCTGCGTGCTGCTCTGTCTTCCATCCTCCGCACTGACTGTTCAGGCAGAGGGCGGCGCGCACACTAATCGCGTCATCGCGCCCTCTGACCTGAACAGTCACAGCCAGAGGACGGAAGACAGAGCAGCGTGCAGCGATGGAACAGAGGACAGGTGACTATCGCGCAATGCTCCCCCTCCCCCATCATACTCACCTGCTCCCGGGGCGGTCCCTGGCAGCATCTCACTGTCAGATGGTCTCCGGGAGCCGGCATCGTCCTGTGTTCAGCGGTCACGTACTGCTGATTAAAGTAATGAATATGCGTGCATATTCTCGAGTATATACTCGAGTATATACGGTATTAAGTTAAAGGGGCCGAATAATATTGCACGCCCCACTTTTCAGTTTTTGAATTTCCATAAAAATTTAAAATAACCAATAAATTTCGTTCAACTACACAATTGTGTTCCACTTGTTGTTGATTCTTCACCAAAAATTTACATTTGGTATCTTTATGTTTGAAGCATGATATGTGGGAAAAGGTTGAAAAGTTCCAGGGCGCCAAATACTTTTGCAAGACACTGTAATACTATCCTGTACGCCAGGGGTGGGCAATTAATTTTTCCGAGGGGCCACATGAGAGACCGTGACCATTGTGGAGAGCCGAACCAATAGGCTGAAATTAATTATGCTCAATATTAATATATTAGAATTATTATATTTTTGATAATTTTATTAATATTAATTGTATAACTTAATATTGAGCAGAATTAAGAATGCTGACATCCCCCTATATATCGTTTGAACCTGAGCACAGCCTCTTCTGTATATCGTATGAGCCCCCCAACAGCCCTTTATATGCGGCATGAGCCCAACACAGTCTCCCCCCATATGCGACATGAGCCCCATGCAGCCTTCCCCATATGCGGCATGAGCCCCACACAGCCTCCCCTCAAATGCGGCATGAGCCCTGCACAGCCTTCCCCCATATGCGGCATGAGCCCCACACAGCCTCCCCCACATGCGGCATGAGCCTGACACAGCCTCCCTATATATACACTGCATGAGCCCCACACAGCCTTCCCTATATGCGGCATGAGCCCCATGCAGCCTCCCCCCAATTGCAGTATGAGCCCCACACAGCCTCCCCTCATATGCGGCATGAGCCCCGCACAGCCTTCCCCCATATGCGGCATGAGCCCCACACAGCCTCCCCCACATGCGGCATGAGCCTGACACAGCCTACTTATATATAAACTGCATGAGCGCCACACAGCCTCCCCATATATTGCATTAGCCCCTACACAGCCTCCCTATATATGTGGTGCCCCTGAGGGTCCAGTCGCCACAGAGTACTGCACCTCACCCAGAGGTGTGGGATTAAGCTCTCAGGTAAGGAGGGGCACTGCACAGAATTACACCTGCATCCAACACCAGACAATTCAGTCAGGGCACCTGGACGTACCCTAAGGGAGGAAGGTCTCATCTCAGACTGGATAGGAAAGGGTGTTGGAGGAGTGAGTGGGGTAGGTAGAATAGGGGTGGAGCTTGTTAGGAACATCAGCCAGGCTTAGATTGAGAGAGAAGTAGAGCTGAGCAGACGTGGGCGTCTGCAGCTCCTGTGAGGCAGGAAAAAGTTCCCAAAGAGAGAGAACTGAAGGAAAGTGGAACGACAGAAAGAACTGAAGGAAGGGGTCTCAAAGGCACATGTAGTGAGAAGTCCACCCATGGGGCTTGTATCCACGCTGACCATCATCAGGTGGAGGGACCAGGTCGCAGTGAGGGACCGGCCCTCAAACTAGTGGAGAAACTAAGGACTCAGCTAGATAACCGGAGGCTGTGGCTTTTGCAAGAAGCATAGCCACCTCTGCACACATTCACTGAAAAGGCAGCCGTATAGGATTCAGGGAGGATTTAGCACTTATCGCCCAACAGGATCCGTGGCTGCTGGCTTGGGACACTGTGTGGCAGGCGCAGGGCAGGAGAGGTGAAACCAGCGTAGAAAGACGACCAGAGAAAGGAACATAGAAAGAGGGTTCTGGAAAGTGCACCCAATTTGCTTGAGAGCTGGCTGGACCACAAACCTGGAGGACACAGCACCCCGGTTGGGGCAACTGAGAACTGTGAGTAAAGCATTGGAAACTGCACTACGCTGTGTCCTCACATTTATTTACTGCGCCATTCACCCTGCACCACAGCTACTACAACTACCACAAGCACCATCATCATCATCATCAACTCTACAGCTGCTCTGGGACTAAAGCTGTGAAGAGCTGTACTAACTCTGTTGCACTACCATCAGCCCCAGCGGTCTCTTCAAGCAGCATCGGCTAACATCTTACATTTGCCAAATACCACAGGTGGCGTCACGAACATTACATCAGACTTAATTCCCATTTTCATTAAACCCCTTTTATTGGATGCCCAGGGCCATGGACCGGGTCACTACTGCTGTGACACGTCCCCTTTAAGAGAACCGGCCCGGTACCGATTGTCCCCACAGCGGCGCTCCATATACACTGCATGTCGCCCCTATAGCCTCCCCATGCGCCGCATTTCGCCCCTATAGCCTCTCCATGTGCCGCATTTCACCCCATAGCCTCCCCATACACTGCATGTCACCCCCATAGTCTCCCGATGTGCCGCATGTCGGCCCATGTGTGCAGCACCATGTCGCCCCACGGAGCTGCGCATGGAGACAGCAAGAGGGCATGCACCGTGCGGTCCTTGGACATCTGATTTCCAGCCCCACGTCTCTCTCAGTCCGGACTGCAGGCCACACTTTGCCCAGGCCTGCTGTACGCCGTAGTCCATTTAATACCGATTGTCACATGACGATCTCATCAGGAGATGTGACTGCTCTGCCCGACCTCCGGCAATACACTGACAGCAGGTAATCGCTTCCGCAGTGTATCACTGCACTGCCATGAGAGTTCATCATCAACTTTCCCACACAGCGATGCCGTAAGCGAGAGCACCGGAGCTGGTGAACTCACGGCAGCGCAGTGATACACTTCGGGAACGATTACCTCCTGTCCGTATATCGCCGGAGGCCGGGTAGAGCGGTCACATCACCCGATGAGACTGTTCTATACGAGAGATCACCGTGGGACACTCGGCATTAAATGGACTATGGCGGACAGGGAGTATATGTTGGTTTATTAATTTTGATTGTGTGCAGGAGACGCGGGCATCGGGGGATTAGGCGTTCGGTGTATGTATTTTTTGTGTGAATATGTAAATGTTTTGATTTACAATTGAACACAGGCGCTGGATGATGAGACTATTCTCCCATCATTGGCTCATGCTGTCTGTTATATGTGACAAAGGACGTAGCCAGATGGGAGTAGTAGTCCCATCAGATGACGCATGGGTACACACACAGACAGACACACACACACATTCTCCGCCCACACTCTTCCTTCTGACATCATTTCCCTTTGACAATTTGCTGCATTTTTGGCACCAAATACGCAACAAATCCACAAACCTTTTTACAAATGCATTTTTGGTGCAGATTTGACTGGCTCAATTGAAGTCAATGAGTCAAAAACGCTGCAGAAACGCAAAACGAATTGCCATGCTGCAGAAAATAAAATGCTGCAAATACGGATGGAAATTTACTGATAATGTGCAGAACACTTCAGGATTGTCATTGAACTCCCTTGCTTTAGTATTCCAGTCCTTTTTTTGTAGCATTTACGCAAGTAAAAAAAAGATGTGAAAATGCATTGATGCACATAGATTAATAGTGCAGAGCTGACGTGTGATAAATTTAGATCTCAAGCATTTGGAAGAGGCAATGGAGACCTTTTTTTAATCGCTTAACAACCAGAGGTATTTTTGGTTTTGCATTATCATTTTTTGCTCCCCTTCTTCCTAGAGCCATAACTTTTTTATTTCTTGGTAAATATTGCCATGTGAGGGCTTGCTTTTTGCAGGTTGAGTTGTACTTTTGAATGAGCATTGACTTTAACACATTGTGTACTGGAAAACGGAAAAAAAAAATCTAAGTGCGGAGAAATTGCAAAAAAGTGCAATCCCACACTCGTTTTTTGATTGGCTTTTTTGCTAGGTTCACTAAATACTAAAACTGATTTGCCAATATGATTCTCCAGGTTATTAGGAATTCATAGACACCAAACATGTCTTAATTCTTTTTATTATCTAAGTGGTGAAAAAAAAATCGAAACTTTGCTAAAAAAAAATAAATAAAAATTGCGCCATTTTCCGATACCCATAGCATCTCCATTTTTCGTGATCTTTGGATGGCGGTGGGCTGATTTTTTGCACGCCAAGCCGACGTTTTTAATTATTCAATTTTAGTGCAGACTAGCTGAAGAGCCCGGCGTTGCCTGGGCATAGTAAATATCTGTGGTTAGTTATAGCACCTCACTTCTCTTATTTTCCCATCACGCCTCTCATTTTCCCAATCACATCTTTCATTTTCCCCCTCACATCTCTCATTTTTCCCCTCACTCCTCTCATTCCCCCCTAACACTTGTCATTTTGTCATTTCAACCTCACATCTGTCATTTTCTGATCACTCCACTATTTTTCCTCACTCCTCTCATTTTGCACTCACACCTTTTCATTTTCACCTCACACCTCTCATTTTCACCTCATCACCTCAGTATATACATGTTTGTCATCTCCCTTATATATAGTATACATCTGTATGTCATCTCCTGTATATAGTATATACCTGTATGTCATCTCCCCTGTATATAGTATATACCTGCTGTGTGTCATCTCCCCTATATATAGTATATACCTGAATGTCATCTCCTCCTGTATATAGTATATACCTGTGTGTCATCTCCCCTGTATATAGTATATATCTGAGTGTCATCTCCTCCTGCATATAGTATATACCTGCATGTCATCTTCTATATATAGCATATACCTGTATGTCATCTCCTCCTGTATATAGTATATACCTGTGTGTCATCTCCCCTGTATATAGTATATATCTGAGTGTCATCTCCTCCTGCATATAGTATATACCTGCATGTCATCTTCTATATATAGCATATACCTGTATGTCATCTCCTCCTGTATATAGTATATACCTGTATGTCATCTCCTCCTGTATATATATGTACCTATATGTCATCTCCTCCTCTATATAGTATATACCTGTGTGTCATCTCTCCTGTATATAGTATATATCTGTGTGTCATCTCCCCTGTATATAGTATATACCTGTGTGTCATCTCCTCCTGTATTAGACCTCGTTCACACGTTATTTGCTCAGTATTTTTACCTCAGTATTTGTAAGCTAAATTGGCAGCCTGATAAATCCCCAGCCAACAGGAAGCCCTCCCCCTGGCAGTATATATTAGCTCACATATACACATAATAGACAGGTCATGTGACTGACAGCTGCCGTATTTCCTATATGGTGCAATTGTTGTAGTTTGTCTGCTTATTAAGCAGATTTTTATTTTTGAAGGATAATACCAGACTTGTGTGTGTTTTAGGGCGAGTTTCGTTTGTCAAGTTGTGTGTGTTGAGTTGCGTGTGGCGACATGCATGTAGCGACTTTTGTGAGATGAGTTTTATGTAGCAACATGCGTGTAGCAACTTTTTGTGTGTCGAGTTGCATGTGACAGGTTAGTGTAGCAAGTTGTGTGCAGCAAGTTTTGCGCATGGCGAGTTTTGCGCGTTGCGAGTATTATGTGTGGTGCCTTTTGAGTATGTGCAAGTTTTGTGTGAGGCAACTTTTGCATGTGTTGCAACTTTTGTGCATGTGGCAATTTTTCCGCGTGTGCAAGTTTTGCGTGTGGCGAGTTTTTCATGAGGAGAATTTTGCACTTGTGGCGAGTTTTGCAAGAGCCTAGTTTTTGCATGTGGCGAGTTCTGCGCGTGGCGAGTTTTGAGTGGCGACTTTTGTGTTTTGACTTTTATGTGGCGAGGTTGGTGTATTTGTGGTGAAATGTGTGCTGAGGGTAATATGTGTTCAAGCACGTGGTAGTGTGTGGCGCATTTTGTGTGTGTTCATATCCCCGTGTGTGGTGAGTATCCCATGTCGAGGCCCCACCTTAGCAACTGTACGGTATATACTCTTTGGCGCCATCGCTCTCATTCTTTAAGTCCCCCTTGTTCACATCTGGCAGCTGTCAATTTGCCTCCTACACTTTTCCTTTCATTTTTTCCCATTATGTAGATAGGGGCAAAATTGTTTGGTGAATTGGAAAGCGCGGGGTTAAAATTTCACCTCACAACATAGCCTATGACGCTCTCGGGGTCCAGACGTGACTGTGCAAAATTTTGTTGCTGTAGCTGCGACGCTTCCAACACTTTTCCTTTCACTTTTTCCCCATTATGTAGATAGGGGCAAAATTGTTTGGTGAATTGGAACGCGCGGGGTTAAAATTTCACCTCACAACGAAGCCTATGACGCTCTCAGGGTCCCGATGTGTGACTGTGCAAAATTTTGTTTCTGTAGCTGCGACGCCTCCAACACTTTTCCTTTCACTTTTTTCCCCATTATGTAGATAGGGGCAAAATTGTTTGGTGAATTGGAAAGCGCGGGGTTAATATTTCACCTCACAACATAGCCTATGACGCTCTCGGGGTCCAGACGTGTGACTGTGCAAAATTTTGTTGCTGTAGCTGCGACGCTTCCAACACTTTTCCTTTCACTTTTTTCCCCATTATGTAGATAGGGGCAAAATTGTTTGGTGAATTGGAACGCGCGGGGTTAAACTTTCACCTCACAACGTAGCCTATGACGCTCTCAGGGTCCCGACGTGTGACTGTGCAATATTTTGTTGCTGTAGCTGCGACGCTTCCAACACTTTTCCTTACACTTTTTTCCCCATTATGTAGATAGGGGCAAAATTGTTTGGTGAATTGGAACGCGCAGGGTTAAAATTTCACCTCACAACGAAGCCTATGACGCTCTCAGGGTCCAGACGTGTGACTGTGCAAAATTTTGTTTCTGTAGCTGCGACGCCTCCAACACTTTTCCTTTCACTTTTTTCCCCATTATGTAGATAGGGGCAAAATTGTTTGGTGAATTGGAAAGCGCGGGGTTAATATTTCACCTCACAACATAGCCTATGACGCTCTCGGGGTCCAGACGTGTGACTGTGCAAAATTTTGTTGCTGTAGCTGCGACGCTTCCAACACTTTTCCTTTCACTTTTTTCCCCATTATGTAGATAGGGGCAAAATTGTTTGGTGAATTGGAACGCGCGGGGTTAAACTTTCACCTCACAACGTAGCCTATGACGCTCTCAGGGTCCCGACGTGTGACTGTGCAATATTTTGTTGCTGTAGCTGCGACGCTTCCAACACTTTTCCTTACACTTTTTTCCCCATTATGTAGATAGGGGCAAAATTGTTTGGTGAATTGGAACACGCAGGGTTAAAATTTCACCTCACAACGAAGCCTATGACGCTCTCAGGGTCCAGACGTGTGACTGTGCAAAATTTTGTTTCTGTAGCTGCGACGCCTCCAACACTTTTCCTTTCACTTTTTTCCCCATTATGTAGATAGGGGCAAAATTGTTTGGTGAATTGGAAAGCGCGGGGTTAATATTTCACCTCACAACGTAGCCTATGACGCTCTCAGGGTCCAGACGTGTGACTGTGCAAAATTTTGTTGCTGTAGCTGCGACGCTTCCAACAGTTTTCCTTTCACATTTTTCCCCATTATGTAGATAGGGGCAAAATTGTTTGGTGAATTGGAACGCGCGGGGTTAAAATTTCGCCTCACAATATAGCCTATGACGCTCTCGGGGTCCAGACGTGTGACTGTGGAAAATTTTGTGGCGGTAGCTGCGACGGTGCAGATGCCAATCCCGGACATACACACATACACACACACACACATTCAGCTTTATATAGTAGATATGATCTTTTGATCTCCCGTTATTGCATTTTAATGCAATGTCGTGGCGACCAAAAAAACGTAATTCTGGCGTTTTTACTTTTTTCTCCCTACGCGATTCAACCTGCGGCTGTTCCTTGCACATGTTGAAAACAGCCGAGACATCCTGGGAAAGATATGAGCTCACCGCTGAAGTGCACATCAAAGGGAAGGTGTCCGACATCGGCGTACATTTACGTCCGATGTCGAAAAGAGGTTAAGGACTACGACAGCGATACAGACTCAGATAACTGAGGCAGGGCGATCCCACCACAATTAAACTATCGTACAGATGAACAGGTAAAAAAACAAAACAGCTTTTTTTATTCTATGATACATCCCCAACAACAATGTATGTATGAGGGGAAAGCTCAAACACTTAACCGGAGTTGCACTCATTTATGGTGAACAATTGGAGCCATTATGAATCCTGACCAGAAGAGTAGAGAAAGTATTAGCGCCCCCATTTCAGGAGAGATTGTGCATTAGGCCGGCGTCACACTGGCGCATTGCATCCGATGCAAGAGCATCGGATGCGATATGCTAATGACGCTAGGCTCCTGCTCTGCTGCGAGCCGGAGTCGAGTGTCATGTGTCTGTGTTCCGAGCCTCTCACACAGAGGGGATCGGAGCACAGCTGCGGAGGAGGCGGAGAGACTAATTTCTCCATCTCCTCCATTGCAGGGGTCCGCATATAACGCAAATCACTCGGATGATATCCGAGTGATGTGCGTGTCTCACTTGCACCCATAGGCTTATATGGGTGCCAGTGAGCCGATAGTCGGCCGAGTGTTGGTGAAAATGGCTGAGGAAAATGGCTGACAAAATGTCTGAAATGGCTGAAAATGGCTGACAAAAAAAATAAATAAATAAATAAAAAAAATAAAAAAAAAAAATCGGCTGCTGGGAGCTGCCCCATAGATTAAAATTGGTCCGAGTGCAATGCGATTTTTTTTCGCATTGCACTCGTCCACTTAAGTCGCCAGTGTGATGCCGGCCTTAATCAGAATTCATGAGGATTGAAAGCATAATGTAATTTATGACGTAGAGTGAATCCATGAAACCAGGGCTCGAGCCAACACATCTCCTGCAGGGGTGAATAAATGTATACTAGTTATTGAACCTGTTCTACGCCCAGGTGGTGAGCATTTATATTGGTATATGGTCTCCATCCTGGTATGTGCTACTTCCATCCTGCCCCCTCATCCTGTTTTGTGCACCTTAATTTTGTCATGTTCTACTCTCTTCCTGCGCCCTCATCCTGTCATGTGCTCCCATACTGCGCCCCCATCCTGTCATGTGGTGCTCCCATCCTGCACCCCCATGCTGTCATGTGCTGCACCCATCCTGCGCCCCCATTCTGTAATGTGCTGCACCCATCCTGCGCCCCCATCCTGTCATGTGGTGCTCCCATCCTGCGCCCCCATGCTGTCATGTGGTGCTCTCATCCTGCGCCCACATCCTGTCACGTGGTGCTCTCATCCTGCGCCCCCATCCTGTCATGTGGCGCTCTCATCCTGCGCCCCCATCCTGTCATGTGGCGCTCTCATCCTGCACCCACATCCTGTCATGTGGTGCTCTCATCCTGCGTCCCCATCCTGTCATTTGGTGCTCTCATCCCGAGTCTGCATCCTGTCATGTGGTGCTCCCATCCTGCGCACCCATCCTGTCATGTGGTGCTCCCATCCTGCGCCCCCACTCTGAAATGTGCTGCTCCCATCCTGCGCCCCCATCCTGTCATTTGGTGCTCTCATTCCGAGTCTGCATCCTGTCATGTGGTGCTCCCATCCTGCGCACCCATCCTGTCATATGGTGCTCCCATTCTGCACCCCCATCCTGTCATGTGGTGCTCCCATCCTGCGCTGCTCCCATCCTGCGCCCCCACTCTGAAATGTGCTGCTCCCATCCTGCGCCCCCATCCTGTCATGTGGTGCTCCCATCCTGCGCCCCCATTCTGTCATGTGCTGCTTTCATCCTGCGCCCCATCCTGTCATGTGCTGCCCCCATTCGGTCATGTGGTGCTCCCATCCTGTGCCCCCATTCTGTCATGTGCAGTAAAAATTCACTGGCTTGCTGCGCTGATGTATTTTCTTTATATATTCAGTAGAAAGTGGCTGGATTGCTCCACTGACATTTTATATATAGATTCAGTATAAAAATGGAGCTGGAAAGTGCGGACTGCGCAGGCGCAGATTCTGGCACCACAACACTCCTGGGCCACAATCCTCATCCTCGGATGCGTAACTTACAAAATGGCGCCTGAAGTGCGCTATACGCATGCACCATTTCCAACAGAGGATTCATGTCCCAGCCTCCGGCCCGAATAGACCCCGCGGCAATACCGGATAGGTACCATATATACTCGAGTATAAGCCGACCCGAGTATAAGCTGAGATTCTTAATTTTGCCTCAAAAAACTGGGAAAACTTATTGACTCGAGTATAAGCCTAGGGTGGGAAATGCAGCAGCTACTGTTCAATTTAAAATATAAAAATAGATACCAATAAAAGTAAAATTGATTGAGACATCAGTAGGTTAAATGTTTTTGAATATCCATATTGAATCAGGAGCCCCATATAATGCTCCATACAGTTCATGATGGGCCCCACAAGATCCTCCATACAAAATATGCCCATATAATCCTCCATACAGCTCATGATGGGCTCCATAAGATGATCCATACAAAATACGCCCCATATAATGCTGCACAAAGGTTACTGATGGCCCCATAAGATGCTCCATAGCATATGCCCCATATGCTGCTCCATAACTCCATAAAGGTTGATGGTCCCATAAGATGTTCCATAGCATAATATGCCCCACATGCTGCTCCATAAAGGTTGATGACCCTATAAGATGCTCCATAGGATAATATGCCCCATATTCTGCTCCATAAAGGTTGATGGCCCTATAAGATGTTCCATAGCATAATATTCCCCACATGCTGCTCCATAAAGGTTGATGGCCCCATAAGATGCTCCATAGCATAATATGCCCCATATGCTGCTCCATAAAGGTTGATGGTCCCATAAGATGCTCCATAGCATAATATGCCCCATATGCTGCTCCATAAAGGTTGATGGACCCAAAAGATACTCCATAGAATAATATGCCCCACATGCTGCTGCTGCGATTAAAATAAATAAATACATATAAATGACATAATCACCTCTCATCGCTGGGCGCCGAGTGCCGGTGTCCTGAGCAGGCGGGGACACTGACGCTATGGGGGTCAGGTGCTGGAGTCGCCGCTGGCTCAGGACACCGGCACTTGAGATATTCACCTGTCCCCGTTCCACCGCCGTGCGCCGCTGTGACTTCTGGGTCCTCTGGCTGTGACTGTTCAGGCAGAGGGCGCACATTAACCACACCATCTAACCTGAACGTCTCAGCCAGAGAACGCGGAGGACTCAGCACGCGGCGGTGGAACGGTGACAGGTGAATATAGCATGGCTCACCCTTCCCCGTCATACTCACCCCATCCTGGCTCGTTCCTGCTTCTCCATCGTCAAGGGCGGGCAGCTCCTTCCAGTGCTGAGCGGTCACATGGTACCGCTCATTAAAGTAATGAATATGTGCTCCACACCTATGGGAGTGGAGTCGTGTCCATATTCATTACTTTAATGAGCAGTACCATGTGATCGCTGAACACAGGAAGAGCTGCCAACAATCTGAGAAGCAGGGACTTGCAGAGACCACGCCGGGAGCAGGTGAGTATGATGTGACAGCTTCGGCACCCCCTCCCCCGCCAACCCCCTGGGACAATGACGCCAGTGATCGCGGTATGCTTTCAATTGCTTACGCATATCGCCATCTCCTGGGTCACAATCCTTATCCTCGGATGCTTAACTCTGTGGGGTCCAGACTGCACAGGCGCATCGTGCAAGTGCAGTCTTTAAAGGCTTCAGACAGAGTGACGCTCCTAGCATTATATTATAGACTAGCTGAAGAGCCCGGCGTTGCCTGGGCATAGTAAATATCTGTGGTTAGTTATAGCACCTCACGTCTCTTATTTTCCCATCATGCCTCTCATTTTCTCCCTCACTCCTCTTATTTTCCCCGTCACTCCTCTCATACCCCCCTAACACTTGTCATTTCGACCTCACATCTGTCATTTTCCGATCACTCCACTATTTTCCCTCACTCCTCTCATTTTGCACTCACATCCCTCATTTTCACCTCAGTATATACATGTTTGTCATCTCCCTTATATATAGTATACACCTGTATATCTTCTCTTGTATATTGTATATACCTGTATGTCATCTCCCCTGTAAATAGTATATACCTGCTGTATGTCATCTCCTCCTGTATATTGTATATACCCATGTCATCTCCTATATTATATACCTGTATGTCATCTCCTCCTATATATAGTATATACATGTATGTCATCTCCTGTATATAGTATATACCTATATGTCATCTCCCCTGTATATAGTATATACGTGTGTCATCTCCTCCTGTATATTGTATATACCCATGTCATCTCCTATATTATATACCTGTATGTCATCTCCTCCTATATATAGTATATACATGTATGTCATCTCCTGTATATAGTATATACCTATATGTCATCTCCCCTGTATATAGTATATACGTGTGTCATCTCCTCCTGTATATAGTATGTACCTGTAAGTCATCTCCTCCTGTATATAGTATATACCTGTGTATCATCTGCTCCTGTATATAGTATATACCTGTGTGTCATCTCCCTTGTATATAGTATATACCTGTGTGTCATCTCCCTTGTATATAGTATATACCTGTATGTCATCTCCTCCTGTATATAGTATATACCTGTCAGTCATCTCCTCCTGTATATAGTATATACGTGTCATCTGCTCCCGTATATAGTATATACGTGTGTCATCTGCTCCCGTATATAGTATATACGTGTGTCATCTGGTCCTGTATATAGTATATACCTGTGTGTCATCTCCTCCTGTATATAGTATATACCTGTGTGTCATCTCCTCCTGTATATAGTATATACCTGTGTGTAATCTCCTCCTGTATATAGTATATATCTGTGTGTCATCTCCTCCTGTATTAGACCGCATTCACACATTATTTGGTCAATATTTTTACCTCAGTATTTGTAAGTTAAATTGGCAGCCTGATAAATCCCCAGCCATCAGGAAGCCCTCACCCCTGGCAGTATATATTAGCTCACACATACACATAATAGACAGGTCAAGTGACTGACAGCTGCCGTATTTCCTATATGGTACATTTGTTGCTCTTGTAGTTTGTCTGCTTATTAATCAGATTTTTAGTTTTGAAAGATAATACCAGACTTGTGTGTGTTTTATGGCGAGTTTCATGTGTCAAGTTGTGTGTGTTGAGTTGCGTGTGGCGACATGCATGTACCGACTTTTGCGAGATGAGTTTTGTATGGTGACATGCGTGTAGCAACTTTTTGTGTGTCGAGTTGCATGTGACAGGTTAGTGTAGCACGTTGTGTGCAGCAAGTTTTGCGCATGGCGAGTTTTGCGCATGGCGAGTTTTATGTGTGGTGCGTTTTGAGTATGTGCAAGTTTTGTGTGAGGCAACTTTTGCATGTGTTGCAACTTTTGTGCATGTGGCAATTTTTCCGCGTGTGCAAGTTTTGCGTGTGGCGAGTTTTCCATGAGGCGAGTTTTGCACGTGTGGTGAGTTTTGCGTGAGCATAGTTTTGCATGTGGCGAGTTTTGAGCGGCGACTTGTGTTTTGACTTTTATGTGGCGAGGTTGGTGTATGTATGGTGAAATGTGTGCTGAGAATGGTATATGTGTTCAAGCACGTGGTAGTTTGTGGCGCCTTTTGTGTGTGTGTTCATATCCCCGTGTGTGGTGAGTATCCCATGTCGAGGCCCCACCTTAGCAACTGTACGGTATATACTCTTTGGCGCCATCGCTTTCACTCTTTAAGTCCCCCTTGTTCACATCTGGCAGCTGTCAATTTGCCTCCAACACTTTTCCTTTCACTTTTTCCCCATTATGTAGATAGGGGCAAAATTGTTTGGTGAATTGGAAAGCGCGGGTTTAAAATTTCACCTCACAACATAGCCTATGACGCTCTCGGGGTCCAGACGTGTGACTGTGCAAAATTTTGTGGCTGTAGCTGCGACGGTGCAGATGCCAATCCTGGATATACACACATACATACATACACACATACACTCACACATTCAGCTTTATATATTAGACTAGCTGAAGAGCCCGGCGTTGCCTGGGCATAGTAAATAACTGTGGTTAGTTATAGCACCTCACTTGTCTTATTTTCCCATCACGCCTCTCATTTTCCCAATCACATCTTTAATTTTCCCCCTCACAGCTCTCATTTTCTCCCTCACTCCTCTCATTCCCGCCTAACACTTGTCATTTCGACCTCACATCTGTCATTTTCCGATCACTACACTATTTTCCCTCACTCCTCTCATTTTGCACTCACACCTTTTCATTTTCACCTCAGTATATACATGTTTGTCATCTCCCTTATATATAGTATACACCTGTATGTCATCTCCTGTATATAGTATATACCTGTCTGTCATCTCCCCTGTATATAGTATATACCTGCTGTGTGTCATCTCCCCTGTATATAGTATATACCTGTATGTCATCTCCTCCTATATATAGTATATACCTGTATGTCATCTCCTCCTATATATATAACGAAACAGAGAACACACAACCGAACAAATGCCCAAAAATAAATTAAATTCAAAATAGATTTATTTATACAAAAATATATACCAATTGGTAGGGGGAAAGAAACCAAAAAAAGGCACAACAACAAGGAGACAGGGCAACATACAATCCTGTAATGGTAGAATAATGGCGTAATATAAATAGAAAAAATAATAAATATAAAGCCAACCACAGAATTGAAAAAATATATATATATATATACAACAATTGTAGAAAAAAAAAATATATATATGTATAACAGGTATATATATATATATATATATATATATATATATATATATATATATGCACGCACTAAACAAAAATAAATAATGAAAAAAATGAATGAATGAAAAATGGGTGATACACCTTTAAGAGAGACCCAAGAGGGTTAATATAATGTCTATAATTGCGGTAGGATGTGTAAGACCCAGTACTTGAAAATGTGGAAATGTGCGGCTACATATAATGTATGCTAATATGCTTAAATATTAGTAAGGGGTACAGGGGGCTGCTGCATAAATCAGGAGACACTGTGGCATATAACACATAGAGTGAATAATGTTGTTGCTGCAAATAGCTAAAATAAAGTGTCTCAAAGCAGGCTATACCTGTAATGCTGCCCTCCTCCTGGATGTGCCAGTCCCCGACGCGCGTTTCGGCGTCAGCCTTCGTCAGGGGGTGGCAACATCCTGCGGAGAGGAAGCATATAAAGGGGGAGCACCCAATGAACAGGGGCGACGGATGAGGAGTGACGCGCACCGCTATTGGGCAAAAACACGGCGACCACCGCCGCCAGCCCATGTGATCCCCGACGCCGCGTTCAGATGACGCAGCACCGAGGGACATGGAGCCGGAAGGCGGGAACGCCATGATCCCCAACAACGATGCTCGTACCATCCGGCCCGCCGTCATTGGTTAGTGAGGGACATGTGACCGACAGGTCCTGGAAGGGTAAAGGAGAATCAGGAAGAAAACAAACACAAAGGTCCTGGAGATGCATAAACGTAAGAAAAAGATGATATAGTTGAATGTAGGAAAAAACTATAAGGGACACATAACCTAAAGATATATTGCAAAAAGGGGGGGGGGGAGGGAAAATAAATAATAAACTGTTAAAAGAAAAAAAGGAAATAATGAAAATGAAAAAATAAATGAATAAATGAATAAAATAAAAATATATAAATATGCATGGACGTGTGATGGGCAAAAAAATATATATACTAAAGTGCACAAAGGAAATATGATATGCACAATATAGAAAAAATGTGAAAGTGAAAACAAACCCCCGAAAAAAAGGGGGAGGGGGGTGGGGGGTAGGGAGATTATAAAAAAAATAAATAAAAAGAGAATAGATGAAGTATATAAAAAGTGCAAAATAACATGCACAAAACGCATGTATATGCGTGCATGTAGACAATAAGAATGAATAATTAATGTAAATGTGATGAATATAAGTCTGGGCGAGACCAGACAAACAAAGTGAAATATGTACCATATAATATAATACCAACACACGCGTACAAATGAAAATATATGCACATATACACATATACATACATACATGCACATACATATACATATATATACATGGACATACAGTGGGGCAAAAAAGTATTTAGTCAGTCAGCAATAGTGCAAGTTCCACCACTTAAAAAGATGAGAGGCGTCTGTAATTTACATCATAGGTAGACCTCAACTATGGGAGACAAACTGAGAAAAAAAAATCCAGAAAATCACATTGTCTGTTTTTTTAACAATTTATTTGCATATTGTGGTGGAAAATAAGTATTTGGTCAGAAACAAACAATCAAGATTTCTGGCTCTCACAGACCTGTAACTTCTTAAGAGTCTCCTCTTTCCTCCACTCATTACCTGTAGTAATGGCACCTGTTTAAACTTGTTATCAGTATAAAAAGACACCTGTGCACACCCTCAAACAGTCTGACTCCAAACTCCACTATGGTGAAGACCAAAGAGCTGTCAAAGGACACCAGAAACAAAATTGTAGCCCTGCACCAGGCTGGGAAGACTGAATCTGCAATAGCCAACCAGCTTGGAGTGAAGAAATCAACAGTGGGAGCAATAATTAGAAAATGGAAGACATACAAGACCACTGATAATCTCCCTCGATCTGGGGCTCCGCACAAAATCCCACCCCGTGGGGTCAGAATGATCACAAGAACAGTGAGCAAAAATACCAGAACCACGCGGGGGGACATAGTGAATGAACTGCAGAGAGCTGGGACCAATGTAACAAGGCCTACCATAAGTAACACACTACGCCACCATGGACTCAGATCCTGCAGTGCCAGACGTGTCCCAATGCTTAAGCCAGTACATGTCCGGGCCCGTCTGAAGTTTGCTAGAGAGCATTTGGATGATCCAGAGGAGTTTTGGGAGAATGTCCTATGGTCTGATGAAACCAAACTGGAACTGTTTGGTAGAAACACAACTTGTCGTGTTTGGAGGAAAAAGAATACTGAGTTGCATCCATCAAACACCATACCTACTGTAAAGCATGGTGGTGGAAACATCATGCTTTGGGGCTGTTTCTCTTCAAAGGGGCCAGGACGACTGATCCGGGTACATGAAAGAATGAATGGGGCCATGTATCGTGAGATTTTGAGTGCAAACCTCCTTCCAACAGCAAGGGCATTGAAGATGAAACGTGGCTGGGTCTTTCAACATGACAATGATCCAAAGCACACCGCCAGGGCAACGAAGGAGTGGCTTCGTAAGAAGCATTTCAAGGTCCTGGAGTGGCCTAGCCAGTCTCCAGATCTCAACCCTAGAGAAAACCTTTGGAGGGAGTTGAAAGTCCGTGTTGCCAAGCGAAAAGCCAAAAACATCACTGCTCTAGAGGAGATCTGCATGAAGGAATGGGCCAACATACCAACAACAGTGTGTGGCAACCTTGTGAAGACTTACAGAAAACGTTTGACCTCTGTCATTGCCAACAAAGGATATATTACAAAGTATTGTGATGAAATTTTGTTTCTGACCAAATACTTATTTTCCACCATCATATGCAAATAAAATGTTAAAAAAACAGACAATGTGATTTTCTGGATTTTTTTTTCTCAGTTTGTCTCCCATAGTTGAGGTCTACCTATGATGTAAATTACAGACGCCTCTCATCTTTTTAAGTGGTGGAACTTGCACTATTGCTGACTGACTAAATACTTTTTTGCCCCACTGTACATAAAATGGTAAATAAAAATAAAAAGAAATAAATAAATAATAAATAAAAAATGTATATAAAAATAAAAATAAATGAAAATAAATAAAAATAATAAAAATAAATATAAAAATAAAAATAATAAAAAATAAATAAATAAGAATGGAAAAAACATGATAAATATATAATAATGATATGGGAAAGTAGTATGAATAATGAATAAGTTCAAATGTCCATTGCTCTTCTCATATTCATCTTGATCATAGATAATGGGGAGAAAGAAATCCCCAACCAACATTCAACTCCGTCATGACAACGAGCCAATCGGAAAGGATGTCCACAGAAGAAAATACTGCCATAACTTCAGTGGCTGAACTCTCCAGACATGTAGGACCTTCATCAAAGGAACACCAGGTAAGTGAAAACTGAAAAACTAAAAGCATATAAATGGTAAGTATAATGAAATATAAATTTCTCCTATATATAGTATATACCTGTATGTCATCTCCTCCTATATATAGTATATACCTGTATGTAATCTCCTTCTATATATAGTATATACCTGTATGTCATCTCCTCCTGTATATAGTATATACCTGTGTGTCATCTCCCCTGTATATAGTATATATCTGTGTGTCATCTCCTCCTGTATATAGTATATACCTGTATGTCATCTTCTATATATAGCATATACCTGTATGTCATCTCCTCCTGTATATAGTATATACCTGTAGGTAATCTGCTCCTGTATATAGTATATACCTGTGTGTCATCTCCTCCTGTATATAGTATATACCTGTATGTCATCTCCTCCTGTATATAGTATGTACCTGTATGTCATCTCCTCCTCTATATAGTGTATACCTGTATGTCATCTCCTTCTATATATAGTATATACCTGTATGTCATCTCCTCCTGTATATAGTATATACCTGTGTGTCATCTCCCCTGTATATAGTATATATCTGTGTGTCATCTCCTCCTGTATATAGTATATACCTGTATGTCATCTTCTATATATAGCATATACCTGTATGTCATCTCCTCCTGTACAGTGGGGCAAAAAAGTATTTAGTCAGTCAGCAATAGTGCAAGTTCCACCACTTAAAAAGATGAGAGGCGTCTGTAATTTACATCATAGGTAGACCTCAACTATGGGAGACAAACAGAGAAAAAAAATCCAGAAAATCACATTGTCTGTTTTTTTTAACATTTTATTTGCATATTATGGTGGAAAATAAGTATTTGGTCAGAAACAAACAATCAAGATTTCTGGCTCTCACAGACCTGTAACTTCTTCTTTAAGAGTCTCCTCTTTCCTCCACTCATTACCTGTAGTAATGGCACCTGTTTAAACTTGTTATCAGTATAAAAAGACACCTGTGCACACCCTCAAACAGTCTGACTCCAAACTCCACTATGGTGAAGATCAAAGAGCTGTCAAATGACACCAGAAACAAAATTGTAGCCCTGCACCAGGCTGGGAAGACTGAATCTGCAATAGCCAACCAGCTTGGAGTGAAGAAATCAACAGTGGGAGCAATAATTAGAAAATGGAAGACATACAAGACCACTGATAATCTCCCTCGATCTGGGGCTCCACGCAAAATCCCACCCCGTGGGGTCAGAATGATCACAAGAACGGTGAGCAAAAATCCCAGAACCACGCGGGGGGACCTAGTGAATGAACTGCAGAGAGCTGGGACCAATGTAACAAGGCCTACCATAAGTAACACACTACACCACCATGGACTCAGATCCTGCAGTGCCAGACGTGTCCCACTGCTTAAGCCAGTACATGTCCGGGCCCGTCTGAAGTTTGCTAGAGAGCATTTGGATGATCCAGAGGAGTTTTGGGAGAATGTCCTATGGTCTGATGAAACCAAACTGGAACTGTTTGGTAGAAACACAACTTGTCATGTTTGGAGGAAAAAGAATACTGAGTTGCATCCATCAAACACCATACCAACTGTAAAGCATGGTGGTGGAAACATCATGCTTTGGGGCTGTTTCTCTGCAAAGGGGCCAGGACGACTGATCCAGGTACATGAAAGAATGAATGGGGCCATGTATCGTGAGATTTTGAGTGCAAACCTCCTTCCATCAGCAAGGGCATTGAAGATGAAACGTGGATGGGTCTTTCAACATGACAATGATCCAAAGCACACCGCCAGGGCAACGAAGGAGTGGCTTCGTAAGAAGCATTTCAAGGTCCTGGAGTGGCCTAGCCAGTCTCCAGATCTCAACCCTATAGAAAACCTTTGGAGAGAGTTGAAAGTCCGTGTTGCCAAGCGAAAAGCCAAAAACATCACTGCTCTAGAGGAGATCTGCATGGAGGAATGGGCCAACATACCAACAACAGTGTGTGGCAACCTTGTGAAGACTTACAGAAAACGTTTGACCTCTGTCATTGCCAACAAAGGATATCTTACAAAGTATTGAGATGAAATTTTGTTTCTGACCAAATACTTATTTTCCACCATAATATGCAAATAAAATGTTAAAAAAACAGACAATGTGATTTTCTGGATTTTTTTTTCTCAGTTTGTCTCCCATAGTTGAGGTCTACCAATGATGTAAACTACAGACGCCTCTCATCTTTTTAAGTGGTGGAACTTGCACTATTGCTGACTGACTAAATACTTTTTTGCCCCACTGTATATAGTATATACCTGTAGGTAATCTGCTCCTGTATATAGTATATACCTGTGTGTCATCTCCTCCTGTATATAGTATATACCTGTATGTCATCTCCTCCTGTATATAGTATGTACCTGTATGTCATCTCCTCCTCTATATAGTGTATACCTGTGTGTCATCTCTCCTGTATATAGTATATATCTGTGTGTCATCTCCCCTGTATATAGTATATACCTGTGTGATCTCCTGTATTAGACCTCGTTAACACGTTATTTGCTCAGTATTTTTACCTCAGTATTTGTAAGATAAATTGGCAGCCTGATAAATCCCCAGCCAACAGGAAGCCCTCCCCCTGGCAGTATATATTAGCTCACACATGCACATAATAGACAGGTTATGTGACTGACAGCTGCTGTATTTCCTATATGGTACATTTGTTGCTCTTGTAGTTTGTCTGCTTATTAATCAGATTTTTATTTTTGAAGGCTAATACCAGACTTGTGTGTGTTTTAGGGCGAGTTTCGTCTGTCAAGTTGTGTGTGTTGAGTTGTGTGCGGCGACATGCATGTAGCGACTTTTGTGAGATGAGTTTTGTGTGGCAACATGCGTGTAGCAACTTTTTGTGTGTCGAGTTGCATGTGACAGGTTAGTGTAGCAAGTTGTGTGCAGCAAGTTTTGCGTATGGCGAGTTTTGCGCGTGGTGAGTTTTATGTCTGGTGCCTTTTGAGTATGTGCAAGTTTTGTGTGAGGCAACTTTTGCATGTGTTGCAAATTTTGTGCATGTGGCAATTTTTCCGTGTGTGCAAGTTTTGCGTTTGGCGAGTTTTCCATGAGGTGAGTTTTGCACTTGTGGCGAGTTTTGCGTGAGCCTAGTTTTTGCATGTGGCGAGTTTTGCGCGTGGTGAGTTTTGAGCGCCGACTTTTGTGTTTCGACTTTTATGTGGCGAGGTTGGTGTATGTGTGGTGAAATGTGTGCTGAGGGTGGTATATGTGTTCAAGCACGTGGTAGTGTTTGGCGCATTTTGTGTGTGTGTTCATATCCCAATGTGTGGTGAGTATCTCATGTCGGGGCCCCACCTTAGCAACTGTACGGTATATACTCTTTGGCGCCATCGCTCTCATTCTTTAAGTCCCCCTTGTTCACATCTGGCAGCTGTCAATTTGCCTCCAACACTTTTCCTTTCACTTTTCCCCATTATGTAGATAGGGGAAAAATAGTTTGGTGAATTGGAAAGCGCGGGGTTAAAATTTCACCTCACAACATAGCCTATGACGCTCTCAGGGTCCAGACGTGTGACTGTGCAAAATTTTGTTGCTGTAGCTGCGACGTCTCCAACACTTTTCCTTTCACTTTTTTCCCCATTATGTAGATAGGGGCAAAATTGTTTGGTGAATTGGAACGCGCGGGGTTAAAATTTCACCTCACAACGTAGCCTATGACGCTCTCAGGGTCCAGACGTGTGACTGTGCAAAATTTTGTTGCTGTAGCTGCGACGCTTCCAACACTTTTCCTTTCACATTTTTCCCCATTATGTAGATAGGGGCAAAATTGTTTGGTGAATTGGAACGCGCGGGGTTAAAATTTCGCCTCACAATATAGCCTATGACGCTCTCAGGGTCCAGACGTGTGACTGTGCAAAATTTTGTGGCTGTACCTGCTACGGTGCAGATGCCAATCCCGGACATACACACACACACACACACATACACACACACACACATACACACATTCAGCTTTATATAGTAGATTACAGTCATCAGCCATGCACAGCTTAAAGATATACAGTGGGGCAAAAAAGTATTTAGTCAGTCAGCAATAGTGCAAGTTCCACCACTTAAAAAGATGAGAGGCGTCTGTAATTTACATCATAGGTAGACCTCAACTATGGGAGACAAACTGAGAAAAAAAAATCCAGAAAATCACATTGTCTGTTTTTTTAACATTTTATTTGCATATTATGGTGGAAAATAAGTATTTGGTCAGATACAAACAATCAAGATTTCTGGCTCTCACAGACCTGTAACTTCTTCTTCAAGAGTCTCCTCTTTCCTCCACTCATTACCTGTAGTAATGGCACCTGTTTAAACTTGTTATCAGTATAAAAAGACACCTGTGCACACCCTCAAACAGTCTGACTCCAAACTCCACTATTGTGAACACCAAAGAGCTGTCAAAGGACACCAGAAACAAAATTGTAGCCCTGCACCAGGCTGGGAAGACTGAATCTGCAATAGCCAACCAGCTTGGAGTGAAGAAATCAACAGTGGGAGCAATAATTAGAAAATGGAAGACATACAAGACCACTGATAATCTCCCTCGATCTGGGGCTCCACGCAAAATCCCACCCCGTGGGGTCAGAATGATCACAAGAACGGTGAGCAAAAATCCCAGAACCAGGCGGGGGGACCTAGTGAATGAACTGCAGAGAGCTGGGACCAATGTAACAAGGCCTACCATAAGTAACACACTACGCCACCATGGACTCAGATCCTGCAGTGCCAGACGTGTCCCACTGCTTAAGCCAGTACATGTCCGGGCCCGTCTGAAGTTTGCTAGAGAGCATTTGGATGATCCAGAGGAGTTTTGGGAGAATGTCCTATGGTCTGATGAAACCAAACTGGAACTGTTTGGTAGAAACAAAACTTGTCGTGTTTGGAGGAAAAAGAATACTGAGTTGCATCCATCAAACACCATACCTACTGTAAAGCATGGTGGTGGAAACATCATGCTTTGGGGCTGTTTCTCTGCAAAGGGGCCAGGACGACTGATCCGGGTACATGAAAGAATGAATAGGGCCATGTATCGTGAGATTTTGAGTGCAAACCTCCTTCCATCAGCAAGGGCATTGAAAATGAAACGTGGCTGGGTCTTTCAACATGACAATGATCCAAAGCACACCGCCAGGGCAACGAAGGAGTGGCTTCGTAAGAAGCATTTCAAGGTCCTGGAGTGGCCTAAGCCAGTCTCCAGATCACAACCCTATAGAAAACCTTTGGAGGGAGTTGAAAGTCCGTGTTGCCAAGCGAAAAGCCAAAAACATCACTGCTCTAGAGGAGATCTGCATGGAGGAATGGGCCAACATACCAACAACAGTGTGTGGCAACCTTGTGAAGACTTACAGAAAACGTTTGACCTCTGTCATTGCCAACAAAGTATATATTACAAAGTATTGAGATGAAATTTTGTTTCTGACCAAATACTTATCTTCCACCATAATATGCAAATAAAATGTTAAAACAACAGACAATGTGATTTTCTGGATTTTTTTTTCTCAGTTTGTCTCCCATAGTTGAGGTCTACCTATGATGTAAATTACAGACGCCTCTCATCTTTTTAAGTGGTGGAACTTGCACTATTGCTGACTGACTAAATACTTTTTTGCCCCACTGTATCATGGCACAGGTGTAATGTTTTATATGCAGTTTATCACAATCCTCCTTGAAGTTATTCAGTTTTAAAAGAAATTGAAAATTCAGCATAAAGGGAAACTCTGCTGTTATTGTACAGAAATTCACACTTGGCCTCACTGCAAATTTAATGTTATCGATCATAAAGGGAAGTTTGGCCAGAAAGACTGGACCTGGTCTTGTAGGGACCATATGATCACATTCAGCAGCACAGAAGGGGGAGAAGGAAGATTCATCCAATAAGATATCAGGGTTCCAGGAAGCCAACAGCATCATTACCTTCCGCTTTCTCTTAGAGCACATCCTAAAATTTTTACTCAAGTGATTTTCTAACTTATCAGCACATTCTACGTACGCTGTCATTTGGCTTTGCAGTTTACAGACCTGAGCAGTTTACAGTCAGCATCTCCTAATTTCAGGGGGTAGGTGGATCCTCCAAGCTATACGTTCTATATAAAAAGGCTTTTAATGCCTAAAGTCCTTTGAACAGTTTTGGGTGGAAGAGAAAGTTGTGGTCTAGAGGTAAAATGGTGATCATGGTAATACGGCCGGACTACACCACCGATAAAGCAGCCACAGCCGGTGACTGAGAAGGATCTGTGACTTCTCTGCATTTAGTGGTTACTACTCACCTGGGTAGCCATATGTAGGAATCTCCTCTTTACACCACTCATCACCCCTCACATATGTCTTTGTAGTATTAATATGGGTCAGATCTTCACCCTGAAATAAATATTGTAAAAGTCACAGAGAGATGGAGAAGTCACATCTATGTTCAGCTCTAAGCCTGCCATCTCCACCGTTCTCATCACACAAGTATAAAACATATAATACTGGTGAATAAGACAAGACTGAGCACAAGACCTTCACAGCCGTCTACACATCATAGGGGAGATCTCATGACACCTTCTCTCCATCTACCTGATGATCCTGAGGAGCATTGGGATCTTCTTGGTTACAGTCCTGTGGAAGAAGAGGACGGGGACATCTCTCTGGTGTTGTCCTCTTACTGGATAGATCTGGAGGAAACACATACAGGAACTGAATTCATTCTTTACATACAGATAATTATAGGCCGTGTGTATTTAGTCCTGTCTATTACCTGGTGATGTGAGGGGCTGGGGAACCTCCATCTTGACGTTCTTGAATACATCTTTGTGTTCTTCTAAATACTCCCACTACTCAATGGAGAAATAGACGGCGACATCCTGACATCTTATAGGAACCTGACACATACAATTAGACCGTCATCCCCTTAGTTTCTTCATAGTGTTACTGTATAATGTCCCAACATTCCCAGCAGTGTCACCTCTCCAGTCAGCAGCTCAATCATCTTGTAGGTGAGTTCTAGGATCTTCTGGCCATTGATGTCCTCATGTATCAGGAGGTGAGGTGGAGTCCCCATGATTGGGCTCAGGGGTCTTCCCCATCCCACAGACACAGGGTCCTGACAGCACTCACTAGAGGTCTTCTTCACTACTGTGTAATCCTGGTTATGGAGAGACACATTAATAAATCTCACTACAGACATTTCCAGGGTCCTCACCTCTCCAGTTCTGTCCAACTGTTATTCCCATAGATAAGAATGATGTAATGTGACGTCATCAGAATCTCTCACCTCTCCAGTAAGCCGGAAGAGGATCTCTAGGGTGAGGTGTAATATCCTCTCCGCCATCTTGTCTCTGTCCATATCCATCTTTGATGGGTAATTCAGAAAAATTCTGTTATATAGAAGATCTTAGAGGATCCAATATTGTAGAGACCTGAATGAGAAGATGAGCCGATGTAACATCATAAAAATCCTGGAAATAATAAGGGAAACATAAGAAGATAAAACAACTACAAGTTCTATTTTCTAGTCTTGTATGGACTGGAACAGAAGTTGAATTTCTGACTAAGACATCTCCTCCATGCAACCAATCACTGGCGATGTTACTCACTGGTTGAGCAACTGATTGGCTGTAAGAATCATAAGTTCATTAGGACTGACCAGAAAATACAGAGACTGGCGGGGACCCAAGCAGCAATGGTATTTTTATTATTTTACAACATTCTATTTTTTTATGACATCTAGTAATAAAACCTATATATTTAGGCCACAGACAACAAGCAGTTTCTTCCTCGGAGTCGGCAGCTGAATACGTTCCTCATAGACTCATCTTCCATAACGCTAATTCTCGTCTCATTTACCGACACTGGAATCGGCATTAGCAATACTGCAGGAGATATTCATTACACGTGACAGGAGAAATAACTACTTCATGATGAGGACGACATCTTCATCTTCTACTACGGCTCTAGAGACAGATTTGTCCAGAGTCCGTCACTGACTCCATCACCACCGGCCATCTATATGAAGGTTTCCCGACAATACTGTGTGGGGGCTGCGTACTATGAGAGTAATACATGTTTCCTTGGTTCCCGTCTTTCATAGTTGGGTTGTTTGTACAGTATCTACCAGAGGAAAAGGAGCAAAACCATTGTGATTCTTATAAGGAGACAACACAAAACCCCCTAAGTATAATATTTTATTAAAACTTGATAAACTGTGCTGCTAATTATAGACCTGTCTCTAATCTTCCCTTCATCTTTAAACTCCTCGGACGCCTGGTCCACTCCCGTCTTACCCGCTATCTCTCAGATAACTCTCTTCTCGACCCTCTTCAATCTGGTTTACGCTCTTTACACTCTACTGAAACTGCCCTCACTAAAGTCTCTAATGACCTACTAACAGCTAAATCTAATGGTCACTACTCCATGCTAATTCTCTTGGATCTCTCCGTAGCATTCGACACTGTGGATCATCAGCTCCTCCTCACTATGCTCCGCTCCATCGGCCTCAAGGACATCGTTCTCTCCTGGTTCTCCTCCTATCTCTCTGATCGCTCCTTCACTGTATCTTTTGCTGTTCAGCCTCCTCTCTCCTTCCCCTTACTGTTGGGGTTCCTCAAGGATCAGTCCTAGGCCCCCTCCTCTTCTCTTTGTATACGGCCCCCATTTGGACAATCAGTAGATTTGGTTTCCAGTACCATCTCTATGCTGATGACACCCAATTATACACTTCTTCTCCTGATCTCATGCCTTTTTAGAAAACATCAGTGATTGTCTCACCGCTGTCAATAACATCATGTCCTCCCTCTATCTGAAACTGAACCTGTCAAAAACTGAACTCCTCGTGTTTTCTCCCTCTATTAACCCCTTCACCCCCGGAGCTTTTTCCGCTTTTTCATTTTCGTTTTTTGCTCCCCTCCTTCCCAGAGCCATAACTTTTTTATTTTTCCGTCAATATGGCCATGTGAGGGCTTATTTTTTGCGGGACGAGATGTACTTTTGAACGATACCATTGGTTTTACCATGCCATGTAACAGAAAACGGGAAAAAAATTCCATGTGTGATGAAATTGCAAACAAAAGTGCAGTCCCACACTTGTTTTTTGTTTGGCTTTTTTGCTAGGTTCACCAAATGCTAGAACTGACCTGCCATTATGATTCTCCAGGTCATTACGAGTTCATAGACACCTAACATGTGTAAATTATTTTTTATCTAAGTGGTGAAAAAAAATTCCAAAATTTGCTTTAAAAAAAAAAAAGAAAAAAATTTGGGCGATTTTCCGATACCCGTAGCGTCTCCAATTTTCGTGATCTGTGGTCAGGTGAGGGCTTATTTTTTGCGTGCCGAGCTGGTGTTTTTAATGATACTGTTTTGGTGTAGATATGTTCTTTTGATCGCCCGTTATTGCATTTTAATGCAATGTCGCAGCGACCAAAAAAACGTAATTTTGGCGTTTTGATTTTTTTTCTCACTACGCCATTTAGCAATCAGGTTAATCCTTTGTTTTTATTGATAGATCGGGCGAATATGAACGTGGTGATACCAAATATGTCTATGTTTGATTTTTTTAATTGTTTTATTTTGATTGAGGCGAAAGGGGGGTGATTTGAACTTTTATATATTTTTTTTTAAATATTTTTAATCACTTTTTTTTCTTAATTTTGGCATGCTTCAATAGCCTCCATAGGAGGCTAGAAGCAGACACAGCACGATCGCCTCTGCTACATAGAGGTGATGCACAGATCACCTCTATGTAGCAGAAATGCAGGGTTGCTTTGAACGCCGACCACAGGGTGGCGCTCAAAGCAATCGGCCATCAACAACCATAGAGGTCTCAAGGAGACCTCTGGTTGTTATGGCAATGCACTGCTGACCCCCGATCATGTGACGGGGGTCAGCAGTACGAGTGCTAGTTAAATTCCGCTGTCAGCGCTTGACGGCGGCATTTAACTAGTTAATGGGCGTGGGCGGATCGCGAATCCGCTCGCGCTCATTGCGCGCACATGTCAGCTGTACAAAACCGCCGCCGGAGCCCACCTCAAAGCAGGGGATCTGCCAGCTGACGTACTATTCCATCAGCTGGCAGAAAGGGGTTAATCTACCTTTGCCTGACATTGCCATCTCTGTGTGTGGTTCCACCATTACTCCCAAGCAACATGCCCGCTGCCTTGTGGTCATCCTTGATTCCGAGCTTTCATTCACCCCCCACATCCGATCACTGGCTCGCTCTTATCTGCATCTCAAAAACATTTCTAGAATTTGCCCTTTTCTTACTTTCGACTCTGCAAAAACTCTTACTGTTTCACTCATTCATGCTCGTCTTGACTATTGTAACTCTCTCCAAAACGGCCTCCCACTTTCCAAACTCTCCCCGTTCCAATCTGTCCTGAATGCGGCTGCCAGGATTATATTCCTCACCAACCATTACACCGATGCCCCTTCCCTGTGCCAGTCATTACACTGGCTACCCATCCACTCCAGAATCCAGTGCAAAACTATTACCCTCATTCACAAAGCGCTCCATGGCTCAGCACCACCCTACATCTCCACCCTGGTCTCAGTCTACCACTCTACCCGTGCTCTCCGTTCTGCTAATGACCTGAGGTTAACATCCTCAATAATCAGAACCTCCCACTCCCGTCTCCAAGACTTTTCACATGCTTCGACAATTCTTTGGAATGCACTACCCAGGTTAATACGATTAATCCCCAATCCCCACAGTTATAAGCGTGCCCTAAAAATGCATTTGTTCAGATTGGCCTACCACATCAACGCATTAACCTAACTATCCCTGTGTGGCCCATTCATATACAGTGCCTACAAGTAGTATTCAACCCCCTGCAGATTTACACATTTAGAATTAACTTGGCATTGTGACATTTGGACTGTAGATCAGCCTGGAAGTGTGAAATGCACTGCAGCAAAAAAGAATGTTATTTCTTTTTTTTTTTTAAATTGTGAAAAGTCTTTTCAGAGGGTCATTTATTATTCAACCCCTCAACCCACCAGAATTCTGTTTGGTTCCCCTAAAGTATTAAGAAGTAGTTAAGGCACAAAGAACAATGAGCTTCACATGTTTGGATTAATTATCTCTTTTTCCAGCCTTTTCTGACTATTTAAGACCCTCCCCAAACTTGTGAACAGCACTCATACATGGTCAACATGGGAAAGACAAAGGAGCATTCCAAGGCCATCAGAGACAAGATCGTGGAGGGTCACAAGGCTGGCAAGGGGTACAAAACCGTTTCCAAGGAGTTGGGCCTACCTGTCTCCACTGTTGGGAGCATCATCCGGAAGTGGAAGGCTTATGGAACTACTGTTAGCCTTCCACGGCCTGGACAGCCTTTGAAAGTTTCCTCCCGTGCCGAGGCCAGGCTTGTCCGAAGAGTCAAGGCTAACCCAAGGACAACAAGGAAGGAGCTCCGGGAAGATCTCATGGCAGTGGGGACATTGATTTCTGTCAATACCATAAGTAACGTACTCCACCGCAATGGTCTCCGTTCCAGACGAGCCCGTAAGGTACCTTTACTTTCAAAGCGTCATGTCAAGGCTCGTCTACAGTTTGCTCATGATCACTTGGAGGACTCTGAGACTGACTGGTTCAAGGTTCTCTGGTCTGATGAGACCAAGATCTAGATCTTTGGTGCCAACCACACACGTGACGTTTGGAGACTGGATGGCACTGCATACGACCCCAAGAATACCATCCCTACAGTCAAGCATGGTGGTGGCAGCATCATGCTGTGGGGCTGTTTCTCAGCCAAGGGGCCTGGCCATCTGGTCCGCATCCATGGAAGATGGATAGCACGGCCTACCTGGAGATTTTGGCCAAGAACCTCCACTCCTCCATCAAGGATCTTAAGATGGGTCATCATTTCATCTTCCAACAAGACAACGACCCAAAGCACACAGCCAAGAAAACCAAGGCCTGGTTCAAGAGAGAAAAAATCAAGGTGTTGCAGTGGCCTAGTCAGTCTCCTGACCTTAACCCAATTGAAAACTTGTGGAAGGAGCTCAAGATTAAAGTCCACATGAGACACCCAAAGAACCTAGATAACTTGGAGAAGATCTGCATGGAGGAGTGGGCCAAGATAACTCCAGAGACCTGTGCCGGCCTGATCAGGTCTTATAAATGACGATTATTAGCTGTAATTGCAAACAAAGGTTATTCCACAAAATATTAAACCTAGGGGCTGAATAATAATTGACCCACACTTTTATGTTTAAAATTTATAAAAATTTAACTGAGCAACAAAACTTTTTGGTTTGTAAGATTTATGCATCTGTTAATAAATCCTGCTCTTGTTTGAAGTTTGAAGGCTCTAACTTATTTGCATCTTATTAAACCTGCTAAATCTGCAGGGGGTTGAATACTACTTGTAGGCACTGTAAGTTAAACCAAAATCAGGTTCCCCACATCATGTTCTCATACACTTTATGCAGTTAATAGCCCTCTGTGTCTGTACTGTTACATACTTAGGCAGTTAATTGGTTCATGCAGCTTTACATGAACACCTGAGCCTTACACTATAGCCGGTCCGAATAACTAAAGCAATTGTTACCATCCACCTCTCGTGTCTCCCCTTTTCCTCATAGTTTGTAAGCTTGCGAGCAGCAGGGCCCTCATTCCTCCTGGTATCTATTTTGAACTGTGATTTCTGTTATGCTGTAATGTCTATTGTCTGTACAAGTCCCCTCTATAATTTGTAAAGCGCTGCAGAATATGTTGGTGCTATATAAATAAAATTATTATTATTATTTTATAACAACCCCACAATCTGTGACTCTTCAGGGTAAATCGCTCTCTCACCATTGGATTAGAGCTGATACTATGAAGCTAAAGGGACTAAACAGACTTTCTGTCACCTCCATAAAGGGGCACTTTACTGTGTTTGTCAGAACTGTCCGAGGATTATTAGAGGGGATAGTTCCCCAATTAGAAGGGACACCTGTGGATATTGGGGTCCTTACCTGCTACAGTTCTAGTGTGTGGAACCTCCACCCGCAGAGCCGCACTCCACATATAATTGGCTGCTCTGCGTACACTACAGGACCTGTGATGAGGTCACAAGAGGGGAGGAGTCAGGGGTCACATGATCAGGGGCCTCAGTGTATGCAGGACTCTGCTGTGCTGGTTGTCATGGTGCTGGATGAGGGGAAGGTTACGTGTGGGGTCAGGAGGGGATTACAGTGTGGATGTAGCAGAGCCGCGTGTGTACGAGGTGTACGGAGCGGAGCCACATGTGTATGAGCTGTACGGAGCAGAGCCTCGTGTGTATGAGGTGTACAGTGCCGAGCTGTGTGTTTACGGAGTGGAGCCGTGTGTGTACGGGGTGTACAGAGCAGAGCCGTGTGTGTACGAGGTGTATGGAGCGGAGCCATGTGTGTACTAGGTGTATGGAGCGGAGCCATGTGTGTACTAGGTGTACGGAGCAGAGCCGTGTGTGTACTAGGTGTACGGAGCAGAGCCGTGTGTGTACGAGGTGTACGGAGCAGAGCCGTGTGTGTACGAGGTGTACGGAGCAGAGCCGTGTGTGTACGAGGTGTACGGAGCGGAGCCGTGTGTGTACAAGGTGTACGGAGCGGAGCCATGTGTGTACTAGGTGTATGGAGCGGAGCCATGTGTGTACTAGGTGTATGGAGCGGAGCCATGTGTGTACTAGGTGTACGGAGCAGAGCCGTGTGTGTACTAGGTGTACGGAGCAGAGCCGTGTGTGTACGAGGTGTACGGAGCAGAGCCGTGTGTGTACGAGGTGTACGGAGCAGAGCCGTGTGTGTACGGGGTGTACGGAGCAGAGCCGTGTGTTTACTAGGTGTACGGAGCAGAGCTGTGTGTATACGAGGTGTACAGAGTGGAGCCGTGTGTACTAGGTGTACGGAGCAGAGCCGTGTGTGTACGAGGTGTACGGAGCAGAGCCGTGTGTGTACGAAGTGTATGGAGCAGAGCCGTGTGTACGAGGTGTACGGAGCAGAGCCGTGTGTGTACGAGGTGTACGGAGCAGAGCCATGTGTTTACTAGGTGTACGGAGCAGAGCCGTGTGTGTACTAGGTGTACGGAGCAGAGCCGTTTGTGTACGAGGTGTACGGAGCAGAGCCATGTGTGTACGAGGTGTACGGAGCAGAGCCATGTGTGTACTAGGTGTATGGAGCAGAGCCATGTGTGTACGAGGTGTAAATTTGCCATGTCTCATTAATCTACAGGCACAGTCACAGAATGTAGGGGGAGGGCAGTACTCTTGCTGGATGCGGTGAAAGCTTTTTATAGCGTCGAGTCAGAGTACTTGTGGTCGGTAGGGTTGAGCAACTTTTCTTTTTATAGGATCGGGTCGGGTTTCACGAAACCCGACTTTTTCAAAAGTCGGGTCAAGTGAAATCGGCCGATCCTATAGAAAAGTTGGGGTCGGAGTCGGCCGAAACACGAAACCCAATGCAGTGCATTGGGTTTCTAATGGTTCCCAGGGTCTGAAGGAGAGGAAACTCTCCTTCAGGCCCTGGGATCCATATTTAAGTGTAAAATAAAGAATCAAAATAAAAAATATTGCTATACTCACCCTCGGACGCGCCCTGGTTCTCACCGGCAGCCTTCCTTCCTAAGAATGAGCGCCTGAAGGACCTTAGATGACGTCGCGGCTTGTGATTGGTCGCGTGAGCGGTCACATGGGCGTCACGCGACCAATCACAAGCCGCGACGTCATCTAAGGTCCTTCAGGCGCTGATTATTAGGAAGGAAGGCTGCGGGTTAGAACCAGGGCGTGTCCGAGGGTGAGTATATACCTATTAGGAATATACTCACCCTCGGACGCGCCCTCGGACGCTTCCTTCCTAAGAATGAGCGCCTGAAGGACCTTAGATGATGTCGCGGCTTGTGATTGGTCGCGTGACGCCCATGTGACCGCTCAGGCGACCAATCACAAGCCGCGATGTCATCGAAGGCCCTTCAGGCGCTCATTCTTAGGAAGGAAGGCTGCCGGTGAGAACCAGGGCGCGTCCGAGGGTGAGTATATCAATATTTTTTTTTTTTTATTCTTTATTTTACACTTAAATATGAATTCCGATACCGATTCCCGATATCTTAAACATATCGGAACTCGGTATTGGAATTCCGATTCCAGATCAGAAGATCGCCGACCTCATGGCCGACCCCACACAAGGGTCGGGTCGGGTTTCATGAAACCTGACTTTGCCAAAAGTCGGCGACTTCTGAATCTGGCCGACCCGTTTCGCTCAACCCTAGTGGTCGGTCATGAGGGTCTTGGGTTTCGGTCCCGTATTCCTGTTCTGGGTGAAGCTTTTACACTGCAATCCATGTGCCAAAATTAAAATAAATGATTGTAAGTCAGAGGCTTTTGAGCTGTGTAGGGGAACTAGGCCTGGCTGCCCCCTGTCCCCTCTGCTGTTCGCATTGGTGATAGAACCACCGGCTATTAAACTCCGGGCTAATGGGGAGATAAAGGGCTTTGTGCATCGGTCTGTGGAAGATAGGGCGTTATTGGATGCAGATGACCTGTTGGTATTTCTTGGGGATAAAGAGGATTCATTGTTAACCCCTTTACCCCCAAGGGCGGTTTGCACGTCAATGACCAGACCAATTTTTACAATTCTGACCACTGTCCCTTTATGAGGTTATAACTCTGGAACGCTTCAACGGATCCCAGTGATTCTGACACTATTTTCTCGTGACATATTGTACTTCATGATAGTGGTAAAATTTATTTGATATTGCCTGCATTTATTTGTGAAAAAAAAAAAAATTTGGCAAAAATTTTGAAAATTTAGCAATTTTCCAACTTTGAATTTTTATGCAATTAAATAACAGAGATATGTCACACAAAATACTTAATACGTAACATTTCCCACATGTCTACTTTACATCAGCACAATTTTGGAACCAAAATTTTTGTTAGGGAGTTATAAGTGTTAAATTTTTCCCAGCAATTTCTCATTTTTACACCAGCATTTTTTTTAAGGACCACATCTCATTTGAAGTCATTTTGAGGGGTCTATATGATAGAAAATACCCAAGTGTGACACCATTCTAAAAAATGCACCCCTCAAGGTGCTCAAAACCACATTCAAGAAGTTTATTAACCCTTCAGGTGTTTCACAGGAATTTTTGGAATGTTTAAATAAAAATGAACATTTAACTTTTTTTCACAAAAAATTTACCTCAGCTCCAATTTGTTTTATTTTACCAAGGGTAACAGGAGAAAATGGACCCCAAAAGTTGTTGTACAATTTGTCCTAAGTACGCTGATACCCCATATGTGGGGGTAAACCACTGTTTGGGCGCATGGGAGAGCTCAGAAGGGAAGGAGCGCCGTTTGACTTTTCAATGCAAAATTGACAGTAATTGAGATGGGACGCCATGTTGCATTTGGAGAGCCACTGATGTGCCTAAACATTGAAACCCCCCACAAGTGACACCATTTTGGAAAGTAGACCCCCTAAGGAACTTATCTGGATGTGTGGTGAGCACTTTGACCCACCAAGGGCTTCACAGAAGTTTATAATGCAGAGCCGTAAAAATAAAACAAAATTTTTGTATTTTCCCGAGGGTAACAGGAGAAATTTGACCCCAAAAGTTGTTGTCCAATTTGTCCTGAGTACGCGGATACTCCATATGTGGGGGGGAACCACCGTTTGGGCGCATGGGAGGGCTCGGAAGGGAAGGAGCGCCATTTGGAATGCAGACTTGGAATTGTCTGCAGGCGTCACATTGCGTTTGCAGAGCCCCTAATGTACAGTAGAAACCCCCCACAAGTGACACCATTTTGGAAAGTAGACCCCCTAAGGAACTCATCTAGATGTGTTGTGAGAGCTTTGAACCCCTAAGTGTTTCACTACAGTTTATAACGCAGAGCCGTGAAAATAGAAAATCTTTTTTTTCCCACAAAAAATATTTTTTAGCCCCAGATATGTATTTTCCCAAGGGTAACAGGAGAAATTGGACCCCAAAAGTTGTTGTCCTGAGTATGCTGATACCCCATATGTTGGGGTAAACCCCTGTTTGGGCACACGGGAGAGCTCGGAAGGGAAGGAGCACTGTTTTACTTTTTCAACGCAGAATTGGCTGGAATTGAGATCGGACTCCATGTCACGTTTGGAGAGCCCCTGATGTGCCTAAACAGTGGAAACCCCCCAATTATAACAAACCCTAATCCAAACACACCCCTAACCCTAATCCCAATGGTTACCCTAACCACACCTCTAACCCAGACACACCCCTAACCCTAATCCCAACCCTATTCCCAACCGTAAATGTAATCCAAACCCTAACCCTAACTTTAGCCCCAACCCTAACTGTAGCCTTAACCCTAGCGCCAACCCTAGCCCTAACCCTAATGGGAAAAAGGAAATAAATACAATTTTTAAATTTTTCCCTAACTAAGGGGGTGATGAAGGGGGGTTTGATTTACTTTTATAGTGGGTTTTTTAGTGGATTTTTATGATTGGCAGCCGTCACACACTGAAAGACGCTTTTTATTGCAAAAAATATTTTTTGCGTTACCACATTGAGAGCTATAATTTTTCCATATTTGAGTCCACAGAGTCATGTTAGGTCTTGTTTTTTGCGGGACGAGTTGACATTTTTATTGGTAACATTTTCGGGCACGTGACATTTTTTGATTGCTTTTTATTCCGATTTTTGTGAGGCAGAATGACCAAAAACCAGCTATTCATGAATTTCTTTTGGGGAGGCGTTTATACCGTTCCGCGTTTGATAAAATTGATAAAGCAGTTTTATTCTTCAGGTCAGTAAGTTTACAGCGATACCTCATTTATATCATTTTTTTATGTTTTGGCGCTTTTATACGATAAAAACTTTTATAGAAAAAAATTACTTTTGCATCGCTTTATTCTGAGGACTAACTTTTTTATTTTTTTGCTGATGATGCTGTATGGCAGCTCGTTTTTTGCGGGACAAGATGTCGTTATCAGCAGTACCATGGTTATTTATATCTGTCTTTTTGATCGCGTGTTATTCCACTTTTTGTTCGGCGGTATGATAATAAAGCGTTTTTTGCCTTTTTTTCTTACGGTGTTTACTGAAGGGGTTAACTAGTGAGACAGTTTTATAGGTTGGGTCGTTACGGACGCGGCGATGCTAAATATGTGTACTTTTATTGTTTGTTTGTTTATTTAGATAAAGAAATGTATTTATGGGAATAATATATATTTTTTTCTTTATTTAGAATTTTTTTTTTTTTTTTACACGTGGAAATTTTTTTTTAACTTTTTTACTTTGTCCCAGGGGGGGACATCACAGATCGCTGATCTGACAGTTTACACAGCACTCTGTCAGATCAGCGATCTGACTTACAGCACTGCAGGCTTACCAAGCACCTGCTCTGAGCACTTGGTAAGCCACCTCCCTCCCTGCAGGACCCAGATGCCGTGGCCATTTTGGATCCAGGCCTTCTGCAGGGAGGAGAGGTAAGAGACCCTCGCAGCAACGCGATCACATCGTGTTGCTGCGGGGGTCTCAGGGAAGCCGGGGATTAATGTGCCGGGGGCGGTCCGTGACCGCTCCTGGCACATAGTGCCGGATGTCAGCTGCGATAGGCAGCTGACACCCGGCCGCGATCGGCCGCGCTTCCCCCGTGAGCGTGGTCGATCGCTATGACGTACTATCCCATCGAGGGTCAGATAGGCCCAGGTCACCTCGACGGGATAGTACTTCAAAGGTCAGAAAGGGGTTAAACACTATATCTATGATTAACCAGTTTTGGGATTTTTCGAGGCTTCATATTAATTGGGAGAAATCTATGCTAATGCCAGTGGATGAACTTTCTCAAGCATCCAAAGTAAGTGAAACGAGACTTAGGGTAAGTTCACACAGGGCGTTTTTGCTGCGTTTTTTTCTGCAGAAAAACCTGATCTTGGCAGGAAAGAAGCTGTGCCAAAAATGCAGGTTTATTTACATGTTGTTTAATAATTTGTTCAAATATCTTTCCTGGTATAGAAGTCAGTTTCACTGGCCTATAGTTCCCTGGGTCCACCTTCTTCCCCTTTTTGAAGATGGGAACAACATTTGCTCTCCAAGAAATTTCAAAGATTATGGAGAGTGGTTCAAAAATTTCTGCTATCTCCTTCAGTACTCTGAGGTGTAATTCATCTGGACCTGGAGACTTGAATTCATTTATGTTAGCTAAGTGTTTTCTCACTATCTTTCTGTTTATAGATATCCTGGATTCTTCTATTCCCTTAGGACAGTGAAAATCAGTTGATGTTACATTTCCTTTCTGAGAGAAAACGGATGCAAAATAGGAATTTAAAAGTTTGGCCTTCTCAGCATCCTTTCTTACCATTTTATCATTTCGATACTGTTAAAATCCTATGGCATCTTTGACTTTTTGACTTTTCTTTTACTTTTGACATATCCCCCAAATCCTTTTTTATTGCTTTTGACATCTCTTGCAAGCCTTAATTCATTGTCAGCTTTGGATAATCTGATTTGTGCCCTGCAGGTTCTGCAGACAGCATTATATTCTTCTTTAGGTATGCTTCCCTCTTTCCATTTGATAAACATTTCTTTCTTCCTTTTTAGCATGTGTTTAAGTTCTGTGTTCATCCATCCTGGTTTCCTTAAATGCTTCCTATTCTTCCCTCTTCTTGGAATTGTTAACGATTGTGCTTTGAGAATCTCCTTTTTCAAGATTTCCCATCCTTCCTGGACATTTTTGCCTTTAAGGATATCCAGCCATTGGATATCTCCCATTCTCTTTCGGATTCCCTTAAAATCTGCCTTTCTGAAATCTAACCTTGAAGTCTGAGTCTTTACAGGTCTTCCTCCTCTAGTTTTCTAAAATTCTAAACTAACCATGGTCGCTACCTCCTAGGGTCCCAGCCACTCTTACCTCCTCAACCATTTCTTCCCTGTTTATAAGGATTAAATCCAAGGTAGCAGATCCCCCTCGTTTTCTCAGCAAATGTCTGGATAGTTGAAATCTCCCATGACAGCTATGACATGATTTTTGGAGAACTTGGCCATTTGATGCATAAAGAGTTCATTCATATCCTCAGCTTACACAGGTGGCCTGTAGTAAATGCCTACAATCATGTCCTTTACATTGTTCTGTCATTGTATTCTTACCCAAAGTTTCCACAGAACTCCCAGTCTCTGAAGCTTCAATCTCTGTGCAGATATACGCTTTTCTAACATACAATGCGACACCTCCTCCTCGCTTATCAAGTCTGTTTCTTGCAAATAAGTTGTATCCTTCTAGCCTTGTATTCTAATAATGTGTATCGTCCCACCAAGTTTCAGTAATTTCAATGACATCATATTTCTTTTCCTGCGTTAGTAGTTCCAGTTCTCCTTGTTTGTTGCCAATGCTTTGTGCATTCGTATAGAAACATTTCAGTTTGTGATTGGTTTCTCTTCCTCCAATATTTTTATTGTTTAGATTTTTTTGTCTTTGTTCTTCCTTTCCACTTCTAATAGCAGAGTTCTTAGTAGTATTTGAAAGGTGTATGGCTTTTTCAGGCCTTTTGCTTCCCTTCCCACATTGTTCTAGTTAAAAGCTCTCCTGATGAGTGTAGCAAGGCGACTTCCAAATATACGTTTTTCAGTCTTCATAAGGTGCACCCCATCTCTAGCAAGTAATCCATCATATAGATAATTCACTCCGTGATCCAGAAATCCAAATCCTTGCTGACGGCACCATTGATGTAGCCAGTTGTTCACCTGCAGAATCTTATTCCACCTCCTTGTTCCATGGCCATCCACTGGGAGGATGGAAGAGAAGACCACCTGCACTCCCAGCTCTTTCACTTTCTTTTCTAAGTTTTCAAAGTCACTGCAGATGGTGTCCAGGTCCGTTCTTGCGGTGTCATTTGTCTCCACATGTATTAGCAGGAATGGGTGGTCGTCTGTAGGTCTGAAGAGTCCTGATATCCTGTGAGACACATCTTTAATTTTTACACCTGGAAGACAGCACATTTCTCTTGAGGTTATATCCGGTCTGCAGATTGCGGCCTCTGTTCCTCTCAACAGGGAATCCCCCATGACCACAACTCTCTGTTTCTTCTTCACAACATTCTTCTTTCTCCATTCAGGAGGACTCTGAGGGCCTCCAAGGTTGTTCTTTGTGGGCAAAGTCTTATCTTGATGTATTTCTCCATTGTTCTCCTGTGTGAGAGCCTGGTATTGGTTCCTGAGCAGTATGGGTGCTAACTGCCTCCCGATCCTCCTGCTTCTCTGTGTCACATGCTTCCATTCCTCTGTTTATTCAGGTGCACTTGGAATTTCTTTTCTTTCTGTTACATGAAGAGATAATTCTGCTCTGTATAAGAACTCTTCACCTTCCTTAGTGATTGTCAATGTTGCTAACCTCTCTTCTGGATTTTGCAACTTTCCTCCAACAGGGACACAAGCTTGCATTTCATGTGAAGTTTGGCTTTTCCCACTGGTAAGTCTGTGAACATGTAGCAAGAAATGCAGCTCACCAAATGGCTCCTGGCCTCTTCCATATTCTTACTGTAAAAAAGATATCAAAGCGGTGAAAAATATGCCAAAATTCCTAGCGGCGCGCGGTTTACCGATGTCCTCCTTTCAGCTGCAACGGCCAAAATCCAGTGTTCTTTGAGCTCGCGGAGACTCTTCACTTACCACCGAAGGCACAGGGAATATGCAAATGATCTCCTCAGGACTCTTTCCCTTCCCATCAGCTGACACCAGTGATTGGAGGTGAAATTTACACCACCGATCACAGCAGAGCGCTCCCCGCCGATCAGAAGCTGTGTTTGCTGCCATATCATGCATATGACAGCGTGTCAAACACTGTATTGTCAGACCCCCTATTCAAGTGAACGGGGTTCGGGTCCGCTGTGCTGGATGACAGGCTGCATGGACGCATCACGCAGCCTGCCATCTAGAGTTGCAGAGCCGAGTGTGACGTCACATCCGGCTCTCCTTGACTTTTCTGCAACAAATATACTGCAAGAAAAATCAACCTGCGTATTTGCAGCGTTTTTTCACCATCCATTCAAGTCAATGGGTGGAAAATGCCAGAAAAATGCTGAAAGAAGTGACATCATGCTCTATGTCCAAAAAACACTGCAAAGCACAAAATACTGATCACACAAAAAAGCAATACGTGTGCATGAGATTTCTGAAAAATCATAGGCTTTGCTAGTACTGTAAGGAAGGCGTCACACTCACTGTAGGGAAATACGGTCCATATTTTACAGACGTAATACGCAGAAATGATCCCAAAACAATGTTCTGTATGTCATCTGTAGGCAGGGTGTGTCTGTGTATTTTACGCATGTTAACTTCTGTATGTAATCCGTATGGCATCCATACTGCGTTTTTTTCACGCAACCTTACAAAATGGACATTTTTACGGTTTTGAGGCCTCAATAGAATTTAAATCACCGGCATAATCCTATTTAAGGCCTCTACAACAGCTGAAACCATCCCATATGGCCATTTTGTTGCTGTGCTTGTGTAGGTGTTTTGGTGGTACTTGGGCAATATGTGTGACCTCGTGCAATTCACACCAACTCAGCGGGTGTTATTTAATTGGGTCTTGTCACGCCGCTTTGGCCAGCCATACCCCATGATAGTTGATCCGCGAAGAAGGAGAAGAATGTGGGTGCATCCACTTTTGCGGCAACGCCTCACTAAAGGGCATTTTCACCGGCTCTATTCATCTCTGCGGACACATCCGGACAAATTCTTCCAGTACTGTCGCATGACAATACCCACCTTTGATATCTTGTTGGAGACAGTACGTCCAGGAATTACGTATCAGGATACCAGGATGCGGAAATGCATATCTGCAGAGGAGCGTCTTCTCCTTATCTTACGGTATATATTCACCATCCTCACATACTGTATGTTGATAATGTTTTTTGTACTATTTTGATTTTCAGAGCATCTTATTTAAATTATATAAATACATTTTTTATAAATCATAGACAAATATGTATTAAATGGTAAATTTTAGTATCCAGTGTAAATTCATGAAGGTACACTGGTCTCCTGCCTTTTTTTATCCTCATATTACTTTTTTTGACTAGGGTTTTTTAAAAGCATTGTAACATAGCTAATTTTTACATTTTTATTTTGCTTTCAGATTCCTGTTATCTGGATTATCTTATGCGGGAGTACATCTTGAATTTCTCATAGGGCGGTCCACTATTTCAGGCATTGTGCGTAATACATGTGTTCAAATATGGGACAAACTACATGAATTTGTGATGCTAGAGCCCAAAATGGAGGATTGGCTGAAAATAGCCTGTGGATTTTCTGACTGTTGTCAATTTCCACACTGTATTGGAGCACTGGATGGGAAACATATCAGGGTGCGTAAGCTGCCGAACTCGGGCACCCAATTCTATAATTATAAGCAGTTTTTCTCTGTAGTTCTGTTAGCTGTAGTTGACAGTAACTACCGGTTTATAATTGTAGATATTGGGGCCTATGGGCGAACTGGAGACTCTAGAGTCTTCAACGCGTCCATTATGGGTCGGCGGCTACGTGAAAACCTGTTGGACCTTCCACCACCACAACTCCCAGGCTCCAATGCTTTAGCAGTCGCAAATGTACTTGTGGCAGATGACGCCTTCCAATTGACCAGTCATGTCATGACGCCTTATCCCCGGCGCAACCTTGACCACCGGCTGCGTATCTTTAATGTCAGACTTTCACGGGCACGGCGACTGGTGGAGTGCGCCTTTGGCATTATGTCATCCAAATGGCATGTTCTCCAGTCTGCCATTCAGCTGTGTGAGGCAAATGTTAATGAAGTCATAAAAGCTTGTGGTGTTCTACACAAATTCACAAGAATTCATGAGTGCTCCTCAGCTGACAGTGGTGAAGGCATGTTGGCTAATGTGGGTAGGCCTACAACACAAGTCCTTCCTCCACGGCGTCCCCTTTCTGGCAAAAAAGGGATATTTGTACAATTTTGTTTCTCCTCAGGGAGCTACTCCCTGGCAAGATAATGCTGCTTCTTTGTTGTAATTTTTTCATATACAGTACAGACCAAAACTTTGGACACACCTTCTCATTTAAAGATTTTTCTGTATTTTCATGACTATGAAAATTGTACATTCACACTGAAGGCATCAAAACTATGAATTAACACATGTGTAATTATATACTTGACAAAAAAGAGAACGCCCTTTTGCCTTCACTCTGCGGTCCAGCTCACCCCAAACCATCTCGATTGGGTTCAGGTCTGGTGACTGTGGAGACCAGGTCATCTGGCGTAACACCCCATCACTCTCCTTCTTTGTCAAATAGCCCTTACACAGCCTGGAGGTGTGTTTGGGGTCATTTTCCCTCAATACCCTGAAACAGCTGTCTGTGGATGGATACCATGTTTTGGCATAGGTGGTTTTCCTTTTTGGATGCTGCCCTTCCCGTGGTTGTTCCTTCCCGGTGAAAGACCTGGCTATTTACTGCTTGCGTTGAGAAACACGTGGTGTCTCCACGGCTTTTCTACATGCATTTGCATGTTTCCCATAAGGGATGGGGGCAGTGTTCTAGATCACTGCGTTGAGAAACACGTGATGGTGTCTCCGCGGCTTTTCTTCAGTCTATTCAGTAAGACTATCAGCTGTGTATCCACGAGACTTCTGCACAACACAACTGATGGTCCCAACCCCATTTATAAGGCAAGAAATCCCACTTATTAAACCTGACAGGGCACACCTGTGAAGTGAAAACCATTCCCGATGACTACCTCTTGAAGCTTATCATGAGAATGCCAAGAGTGTGCAAAGCAGTCATCAAAGCAAAAGGTGGCTACTTTGAAGAACCTAGAATATAAGACATATTTTCAGTTGTTTCACACTTTTTTGTTAAGTATATAATTCCACATGTGTTAATTCATAGTTTTGATGCCTTCAGTGTGAATATACAATTTTCATAGTCATGACAATACAGAAAAATCTTTAAATGAGAAGGTGTGTACAAACTTTTGGTCTGTACTGTATATCTATATATATTTTCTGAAAAAATGCATAAATTACTTAATTACTTAACTATGTGTGTTTAATTGACTTATATACCAGATGTTTATCAACCGAGTAATTGAGTATGATGTTGTAATGATTGGTCCAACAAACTGAAATTGACTTTTGACTATATTTTTTTATTATAGCAAAAGCCTTTTTTGTTTTTTAAACACCATATTAATGTTTTTTTTTTATCATAAAACAAGACAGCACTTTGTTATATTTATCTAACAAATTGGGTTATCAGAGCAGAGTCAAACAAAAACCTGTTTAGAACCCCCCCAAAAAAAGAAGTATCATAAAACAATTCTGATTACAGATTTCTGTAAGTTTGTGGAATGGCGGAAGCTCAGGGTCCTGGTCAGGTGGCCTTTGTTGTGCCAATTGTCCATCATCCTGTGTGTATGATGTTTGTCCCTGCTCAAAATGATGCCCTTGCTCATATTGGCCAGTTGTGTATTGGCTATAATAAGGGTTTTGAGTATGGCCCTCATGAGGTTGAAAATAAGGCCTTGCCTCATCCCCCCCCAAATATGGCAATGTTGTCCAAACCCAGGTTGGGACCAGCCTCCAGCATTGGGTCTGGACAAGTGGCCATATTTTCCTCAACCCCCAATCTACTAAAATGCTTGTGCACGCCCTCATCATTTCCCGCCTTGACTACTGCAACATCCTTTTCTGCGGCCTCCCTGCTAACACCCTTGCACCTCTCCAGTCCATCCTTAACTCTGCTGCCCGACTAATCCATCTCTCTCCTCGCTACTCCTCCGCTTCCCCCCTCTGCAAATCTCTTCACTGGCTCCCATTCCCTCAGCGTATCCAGTTCAAATTGCTAATACTGACCTACAAAGCCATCCACAACCTGTCTCCTCCATATATCTCTGAACTAATCTCTCGATATCTTCCCTCACGTGACCTCCGGTCCTCCCAAGACCTCCTTCTCTCCTCCACACTTATTCGCTCCTCATCCAATCGCCTCCAAGACTTCTCCCGAATATCCCCCATCCTCTGGAACTCTCTGCCCCAACACGTCCGACTATCAACCACAGCCGGATCCTTCAGACGGAACCTGAAAACTCATCTCTTCAGGAAAGCCTACAGCCTACACTGACACCGCTGCTGCCTCATCACTATCGAAGCTACCGCCTCACCAACACCGGAGCTACCGCCTCACCAACACCGGAGCTACCGCCTCACCAACACCGGAGCTCCTGCAACCCTCAACCTACTGTCTCCTTCCCCATAATCCTGTAGAATGTAAGCCCGCAAGGGCAGGGTCCTCGCCCCTCTGTATCAGTCCGTCATTGTTAGTTTGTTTACTGTATGTGATATTTGTAACTTGTATGTAACCCCTTCTCATGTACAGCACCATGGAATCAATGGTGCTATATAAATAATAATAATATTGGGAAGGTTGATGGTATGATGGCATATGGTAATGTGCTGGCCTTGGGTGGGAACGGGTAGAGGTGCAGGCACACGTGGAGGGGGTGCTTCAAATACTTGTTGAGCATGCACCTGTTGAGATGATGTAAGGTGCAGGACGTTACGTGCTGACAGCTACCACCTCTCAATGAACTCAAATAATTCATATGGTTCATTTGGTGGGGTACATGCATCAATAAGTATTTTCAAACACCCTCTCACACGTAGCCTCACCTCACGGGGTATGGGACGGAGGTACCGGGCCAGGCTCCTCGAATAGGCCTCCTCACCATCATTCTGTGCAGCCCTGGCCAAATAATTAAAGGAACCAAACTTTCACATTCCTGCGAGTTTCTTGCAGCTCTCTCCTTCTGCGGCCACGGCGGGAAATGACAGCAGGCTGTTGGGATTTCTTCAGTGGAACAGTAGGGCTGCTACTGTTTCCTGGATCATCCTGGCTTAGTACTGGAACTGGTGCTGCTGTGGGTGGTGGTGCAGCTTCTTGGCCAGTTGTTGCCGGATCTTGTGGTGCAACTGAAGATGTTGCAGGAGGGATGTCACTGGAAGGATGTGAAGATGGGCAAAGCCACCTCTTCTCCTTCCCCAACCGGATCTATCAGGGCCTCCGAGTCTGAGTCGGTCTCCCTCAGTGAGGTTTGACTGTGTTCTGTTTGTAAAGTGTGAGAATAAATTAATTAAAATTTAATATTTTACCTTTATAAAACATATGTGTAATATACAAAGTACAGGGGAACCACACTGTTCTTTTTATTTATTTATAGTACAGCCATCGCCTGCTCTCAATGTTATTAGCAGCAACAGGTGTAGGCTGATGGGAGTAGTAGTCCCACCAGCTGCCGCCTGTTCTTGCTGTTATCAGTTGAATATAACTCAACATTCTTCCCTGCTCGCCCTGATCACTGGCAAAGCTGGGAAGAATAAAGAGAACCATCTTCAGCATCCGGCGCGGGGGAACAGTGCTAACTGTACCGCTGTTTCCCATGCGTAGGTATGTGTCACACTGATGACACATGGATGTCATCCGTGTCATCACTGCACGTGTGCAGGACACTTGCGGCCTGCTGTTAAAAAACGGACAGGTCAGCGTATTTTGCGCTCGGACACACACTGACGTGCACATACCCATTCGCGGAACGTGTGAAAACTGTCACCACATGTACCGCAAACACTGACATCTGAAAGAGGCCTAACAAAGGGTTAGAGAGAGAAAGCAGCAGACACTTTGTGCATTTTTTGTAAATTAATAAAGTTAGTTTTCTGATTATCACTTTTCATAATATAAAACATTACACAAATCTCTGATTGTTCAGTTTTGATTGAATTAAAAATTTCCTGTATATGAACAAGTCTCGGCCAGTGACGAAGCGCAGCCGACAGAATCACCAGAATATGTCATTTCTGTGTTGTATATTATGATGACTGTCAGTTACGCTCTTATGATGACTGTCGGATGCGTTCTTTCATGACTGTCGGTTGCGCTCTGTTATGATGATTATTGGTTGCGCTCTGTTATGATGACTGTCACTAGTGCTGTTATGATGACTGTCTGTTGTGCTCTGTTATGACTGTCGGCTGCGCTCCTTTATGATGACTGTTGGATGCGTTCTTTCATGACTGTCAGTTGCGCTCTGCTATAATGTCACGGGGAGCTTAGGCAGGCAAAGCTAATAACCCGGGCCCCTGCGATTTCCCTCAGACTAGGGAAACCCTGTCTGTCCCTCTCCCAGAGATTACACTGATGGTGTGCTTGTCTGGGCCGCCAGGCCTGACCCTAACTCATGTTTCAGTATTAATCTGAAACCTCTACCCTCCACCCAGTAATAATTCCTCACACCAACCCCTACAGATAGCACAGACAGGGAAAACCAAAAACGCACCACGCCGCAAACACACTCAGGAAAACACTATAATGTGCACAGGGCAAAACAAAACACAAATAGGAAGGAGAAATATGACAAAGGATCATACACCACCAGATATGATATTTCCACTCCAAGACCACCAATCCGAACAGAGATCACCAGGTACAAGACACAAGCTATAATCGGCGACGCCCAAAGTTCAGAAGAACTATTTAAAGGGCGTGGCCGTGACCCAGCCTCCCATCCGAGTACCAGCTAGATTAACCCCGGACAACTTAGATAGAATCTAGCCGGCACCACTGAGCGCATAGTGGACGGATTAAGAATTACCGCTGTCTGTCGGACGCCCTAGTGTGAATAGCGTCCGACATGACAGTACCCCGCCTTCTACGAGGGACCCCAGGGCCCTCACGACTTATAGGACCCGGCTTGTCCGGATGGCGGCGGTGAAATATACTGACCAGCCGGTCCGCATGAAAGTCCGAGGCTGGTACCCAAGACCTCTCCTCAGGCCCATAACCCCGCCAGTGTACCAGGTATTGTAAAGTGCAGCGCACTGCTCGAGAGTCAACCACCTTGGAAACTTCAAACTCTAAATTGCCATCCACCAAAACTGGAGGTGGCATCGGCGCTGCGTCCACGGAACCCACTACCTTTTTTAATAAAGACCTGTGGAACACATTGTGAATCTTATATACTGTAGGGAGCTCCAAACGGTAGGCTACCGGGTTATTGATGGCAGTGACCCTCAACGGACCAATAAACCTTGGACCCAATTTAAGGGATGGTATTTTGAGTCTTATGTTTTTTGTGGACAAGTACACCCAGTCACCCACACTCAGGTCCGGACCTGGCACACGTCTACTGTCAGCCACACATTTGTACCTTGCCCCCACGCTCAACAGGCGCTGTTTCACTCTCCTCCAGACTGATGACAGTTGTGCTCCTAACTGGTCCTCCTTCGGGATGCCGGAAGAGCCCCCCTGACTCAAAGTACAAAATTGAGGATGGTGACCGTAAACACAAAAAACCGGAGACTCCCCAGAAGATTCCTGGTGGTGATTATTTATGGCAAACTCAGCCAAAGGAAGGAACGTCGACCACTCCTCCTAGTTGTCAGAAACAAAGCAGCGTAAGTACTGCTCCAAATTTTGGTTCATCCGCTCGGTCTGACCATTTGACTAAGGATGAAACGTCGAAGAAGGTGACAACTTGATCCCCAGCCGTGAGTAAAATGCTTTCCAAAATTTTGCCACAAACTGAGAACCCCTATCAGACACGATGTCAGACGGGTCCCCATTAAGTCTGACCACCTCCTGCACAAATACCTGAGCCAGAGTCTTAGCATTAGGCAACGAAGGTAAGGACACAAAGTGCGACATCTTTGAGAACCGATCAACAATCACCAAGATGAAGAAAGAAAAAGGGAATATCCAGCACGTCCATCCAGTGTAAGTAAAATATCCAAAATTTATTGAAGCATTTTAAAAAACAATATTAAAAAAGAGAGAGAGAGAGAGACTCTCTCTGCCTGACGCGTTTCTGGCGCACCACGGCGCCCTTAGTCATAGGAACTAATACCATATAGATGAGAAAAGTATCAAAAACCTTTAAAACTGTTGAGGTGTCTTTAAGGTACCCTGGAATTCTTGGGATCAAAGGTTGGAGATACTCATCGATCAGATGACTGAGGTTTTCATTAAGGGAACCCATCCCAGAAATTATAGGTCGTAACTGTGGGGGAAAAACGTTTTTATGTGTTTTTGGGAGCCCATGGAAAATGGGAGTAATTGAATGTTCAGGCAGTAGCCATTTGTAAATCTTATTGCTGATAACCCCCAATCTCTGTGCTTTATTGAGTAGTTCAGTAATGTCATATTTAAAGGATAAAGTGGGGTCAGATCTATAATTTCTGGGATGGGTTCCCTTAATGAAAACCTCAGTCATCTGATCGATGAGTATCTCCAACCTTTGATCCCAAGAATTCCAGGGTACCTTAAAGACACCTCAACAGTTTTAAAGGTTTTTGATACTTTTCAATGGTGTCATAATTATTCTTTTGTAACTTGCGATGTCACAAATTTATATTCATGCATTCCCCATTCTTTGGCTATGACAGCAATTGAACATCATCTAAGTAAGTATAGTAGCTATTCAGATTCATTGAAATGGTTCATTCTTGCGTCTCTACATTATTTACTAAAGCATAATTTTTTTATGTTTCAAAATGAGTACTTCATCCAGACCATGGGTGCTCCTATTGGGTCTAAATTCTCCCCATCTTTAGCCGTTTTATTTATGGCATGGTGGGAAGAAACCTACATATTCACTGATGATAATCCATTTCTCCCATACCTTAATTGGTATGGGAGATTTGTGGATGATATTCTGCTAATTTGGCAAGGGGGCGTGACTAAGTTTTCTGATTTCATTCTCTATTTGAATAACAACAAGTGTAACCTGCGTTTCACCACCGGCATTCCATCGCACGAGGTTTCATTCTTGGATGTGCTCCTTACAGGCAGCAATACAACACATAGGGTTAATACTTCTCTTTATAGAAAAGACAATTCTGGAAACACAATCCTGATGTCTTCAAGCGCACACCCTCGACATACCATTCATGCCATTCCTAGGGGTGAGCTCACGAGAGTGAGAAAAATTTGCTCTAGTGAGGAAAGTTTCCACAAGGAAAGTCATCTTATTTCTAATAGATTATTTGATAGGGGATATAAACAATCCAATATAAGACATGCATTCAGACATGTTTCCAAAATTCCACGTGCTGATTTATTGTATTCTGACAGTGAAAATGCAAGTGCCGCTCCTGAAACGCAGATTACTTTTTCTACCGCTTATAGCAGTCAGTACAATAAAATTAAACAGATCATTCTTAAATATCTCCCTGTAGTCAATCAGGACAAATTTTTATGCACAATTCTTCAGAATGGATGCAGAGTAGTGGCCAGGAGAGGTTGCACACTGGGGAATATTTTGTCTCCCAGTATGGTGCGCCAGAAAAAAACTCCCACATCATGGCTATCAATAAAAAGTTTTTTTAAATGTTCTGGCAACAGATGTAATGTCTACCAATTTGCAGACAACAAAAGAACTACTTTTTCCTCGAATCACAATGTTACTTATAATATAAAATCATTTATTAATTGTGATTCTGACCACGTCATATACTGCATAAAATGTAAGGCTTGCAACATTTGCTATATAGGTTACACCACAAGGAAAATCAAAAAAAGAATTTCAGAACACATAGCAAATATAAATAACAATAATTCAGGCTATTCTGGGGCTACGAAACATTTTATATCTGTACATAAAGGAGACCTATCAGATTTTTCATTTTTTGGCATAGAAAGGGTTAGTCAGTCACCTAGAGGTGGAGATTGGAAGAAACAATTAGCACTGCGGGAAGCCTTTTGGATTCTGACTTTAGACACTAAACATCCACACGGTATGAATTACAGGAATGACCTTTTTTACATATATTGAACTAACCGATAGATCTTGCGGCAATTTAAAGTATATATTTATGCAATTTCAATGTATTTGAAATAGGAGAAAAAAGTCTTCTTATGTGTGTTTAGCTGCAGCTTTTTTCAATGTAATTGATTGCTATGCCTGTGATTGGTTCCTTGCTATATATAAACCTGTTCATCTATATGGTATTAGTTCCTATGACTAAGGGCGCCGTGGTGCGCCAGAAACGCGTCAGGCAGAGAGAGTCTCTCTCTCTCTATTTTAATATTGTTTTTTAAAATGCTTCAATAAATTTTGGATATTTTACTTACACTGGATGGACGTGCTCGATATTCCCTTTTTCTTTCTTCCACTTCAGCTGAAATCACCAGCAGGTACGGCACCCACCAGCTACATTCATTTGCAACGGTTTACAGATGCATGTCTCGGCGTGTCAAGCTCCTAACCTTCCTTCTCCCCCCTCCTCTTTTCTTGAATCACCAAGATGACCGTGTTCCCAGCTGAGGAGGGCAAGTCTGTGATAAAATCCATGGAGATCTCCGTCCACGGCCTACTGGGTACCTCGAGAGGAAGTAGTGTGCCAGCAGGACAGGAGCGGGGCGTCTTAGCCCTAGCGCACGTCGTGCATGCTGACACGTACGAGACCACGTCCTGTCGGATTTTGGACCACCAAAACCGACGTGACACCAACTCCAAAGTACCCCTAACCCCTGAGAGGCCAGCCAGGACAGCATCATGATGCTCCGCCAATACCTTTAGGCGAAGATGGAGCGGTACAAACAATTTGTTAATGGGAAGCTCAGGTGGTACCTCCTCCTGAGCCTCGGCAATCTCAGCCTCAACCTCGGTTGTGAGAGCCGAGACCACTACACCCTTTTGGAGGATGGGTACGGGTTCTTCCCGAGGTTCTCCCCCCCCGGAAAAAACCTGGACAAAGCATCCGCTTTAGTGTTCTTAGACCCAGGTTGGTAAGTAACAAAAAAGTTGAACCGCGAGAAAAACAATGCCCAGCGAGCCTGCCTGGAGGACAGACGCTTGGCAGACTCCAAATAAAGCAAATTCTTATGGTCGGTAATAACAGTAACCTGGTGAACCGACCCCTCCAAAAAGTGTCGCCATTCCTCAAAGGCCAACTTGATAGCCAACAACTCCCTGTTGCAGATATCGTAGTTACGTTCGGCGGGCGACAGTTTCTTGGAGAAATAGGCGCAAGGACGCAACTCGCTCAAGGATAAGCCTTGTGACAGCACTGCCCCCACACCAACCTCAGACGCATCGACTTCCACGGTAAATGGTTTTGGATACGTCCGGCTGCACCAGAATGGGGGCCGAAGCAACACTGTTCTTAAGAAATTCAAATGCGCGCACAGCAGCCTCAGGCCAGACGGAGAAATTGGTACCCTTTTTCGTCATGTCAGTAAGCGGTTTAGCAATGGTAGAAAAATCTTTGATAAACTTCCTATAGTAAGAAAATCCAAGGAACCGCTGAAGCGCTTTTAGGTTATCAGGCCGTTCCCAACGCAGCACCGCTTGCACCTTAGCGGCGTCCATTTTAAACCCAGAAGCGGACACAATATAACCCAAGAAAGGCAACTCCTGAACTGAAAATACACATTTCTCAAGTTTTGCATAAAGCTTATTCTCTCTGAGAAGCTGTAACACCTGCCTGACATGCTCTAAATGAGTATCACTGTCGCAAGAATATATGAGAATGTCATCAAGGTACACAATAACGACTTTCCCCAAAACATGCGAGAACACATCATTTATGAAATGTTGAAATACTGCAGGCACGTTTGTCAACCCAAATGGCATCACCAAATTTTCAAAATGACCCTCTGGAGTATTAAAAGCCGTCTTCCACTCATCACCTTGATGGACTCTTATGAGGTTGTACGCCCCCCTGAGGTCAAGCTTGGTAAACCACTTAGCACCTGCCACCTGGTTGAACAAATCAGGCTTCAGTGGCATAGGGTATGGATCACGAACCGTAATCTGGTTTAACTCCCTGAAATCCAGACACGGGCGTAGTCCGCCATCTTTCTTCTTAACAAAGAAGAACCCCGCTGCCACCGGCGAGGACGAAGGCCTGATGTGCCCTTTGCTCAAACTTTCAGCAATGTAGTCCTTTAACGCTTGCCTCTCAGGACCAGAGATGTTAAACATCCTTGCTTTTGGCAATTTGGCCCCTGGTTTAAACCTGATAGTACAGTCATAGGGGCGATGGGGTGGCAATTCAGAGCAACCCTTCTCTGAAAACACATCCGCGAAATCCAGCAGTGACTCAGGAATGCTAGGAGTCACAGCGGACACACATGTGGCCAGGCAATTCTCCTGGCAGAATTCGCTCTACTGAATTATGTCCTGAGTTTTCCAGTTAATCACCGGGTTGTGCATAGATAACCATGGAAAACCCAAAACCATTTGTGCAAGAAGATTCTTGAGTACCCTACATGTAACCTGCTCGAAATGTAGAACCCCAAAGTGGAGTTTCACCTCAGCCACAAACTCAGTAATCTCCCCCTGTGGGAGAGGAGCAGCATTGATGGTAACCACCCGGATAGGATGACGCAGTTTTTCGATCCTGAAACCGGCCGTGCGCGCAAACTCCTCATCAATGAGATTAGTGGCAGAACTACTATCCACAAAAACAGTGATTGGCAGCTCTGTGCCAGCGATCATAACTTTGGCAGGGAGCATGCATTGAGAAACCACCATGGAGGATATGCATAAGCTCAGATTGGCCTTCTCCACACCCTCTGAGCTTAGTAGTTTTCCGCCGTTGCGCTTTTCTTAGATAGCAGTGGACAAGTATTTACATAATGACCAGTTTTACCACAGCAAAAACAGGCTCCCTGCTTCCTGAGCAGAGCGGCTCGATGTTTAACATGTGACACCCCTGCAATTTGCATAGGCTCCGTCGGCTCACCTGCAGCAACCTCACGTGTACCTATGCCCTCTCCCATCGGCGGCGTCTCTTGCTCCCCCTGACGCAAACGGCGATCAATGCGGACAACAAGACTCATAGCGGACTCTAGAGAAGCAGGAGTGTCATACATCAGAAGGGCTTTTTAACCCTTCCTGAAACCCCATGAATAAACTGACTCTGCAGCGCGGGATCATTCCATTGTGTGTCAACCGCCCAGCGGCGAAATTCAGAACAGTAATCCTCCGCCATATGCTCGCCCTGGCGGATAGCGCGAATTTTAGATTCTGCTAGAGCCATTCTGTCAGGATCATCATAAATGAGTCCAAGAGCAGAAAAAAAACTCTCCACTGAGTTAAATGCAGCTGAATCAGATGGTAACGAAAACGCCCATGCTTGGGGGTCCCCGTTGAGTAATGACAACACCAGGCCCACACGCTGAGCCTCATTACCTGAGGAGATCGGGCGCATACGAAAATAAAGTTTGCAAGCCTCACGAAAAGTAACAAATTTACTGCGTTCCCCAGCAAACCTTTCAGGTAAAGGAAACTCAGCAACTCTACCTGCAGATCCAGCTTGCACATTAGCTACTACTAGACCCTGTTGTTGAACTGCCCCCTTCAACTCAGTGACCTGTAGGGACAGCGACTCCAACTGGCGGGTTATGGAAGTCATGGGATCCATGGAATACAAAAATATGGGCCGATTGTAATGTCATGGGGAGCCTAGGTAGGCAAAGGTAATAACCCGTGCCCCTGCGATTTCCCTCAGACTAGGGAAACCCTGTCTGTCCCTCTCCCAGAGATTACACTGATGGTGTGCTTGTCTGGGCCACCAGGCCTGACCCTAACTCCTGTTTCAGTACTAATCTGAAACCTCCACCCAGTGATAATTCCTCACACCAACCCCTACAGATAGCACAGACAGAGAAAACCAAAAATGCACCACGCCGCAAAAACACTCAGGAAAACACTATAATGTGCACAGGGCAAAACAAAACAAATAGGAAGGATAAATATGACAAAGGATCATACACCACCAGATATATTTCCACTCCAAGACCACCACTCTGAACCGAGATCACCAGGTACAAGACACAAGCTATAATCGGCGACGCCCAAAGTTCAGAAGAACTATTTAAAGGCCGTGGGCGTGACCCAGCCTCCAATCCGAGTACCAGCTAGATTAACCCCGGACAACCTAGATAAAATCTAGCCGGCGCCACTGAGCGCATAGTGGATGAATGAAGAATTACCGCTGTCTGTCGGACGCCCTAGTGTGAATAGCGTCCGACATGACATATGATGACTGTCGGTTGCGATCTGTTATGACTGTTGGATGCGTTCTTTCATGACTGTCGGGGGTGCACTGTTATGATGACTGTCGGATGCGTTCTTTCATGAGTGTCAGTTGCACTGTTTTGATGACTGTCGGATGCGTTCTTTCATGACTGTCGGGGGCGCTCTGTTATGATGACTGTCGGATGCGTTCTTTCATAACTGTCGGTTGCACTCTGTTATGATGACTGTCAGATGCATTCTTTCATGACTGTCGGTTGCGCTGTTTTGATGACTGTCAGATGCATTCTTTCATGACTGTCGGTTGCGCTGTTATGACGACTGTCGGTTGCGCTCTGTTATGATGACTGTCAGTTGCACTCTTATGATGACTGTCAGATGTGTTCTTTCATGACTGTTGGATGCGTTCTGTTATGATGACGGTCGGTGGCGCTCTGTTATGATGACTGTCGGGGCTCTCTGTTATGATGACTAAACAAAATAAAAAGAAGGCTAATGCATAAAGACCTGTGCACACCTACAATATATCAAATTGCAAACTTTATTATAACAAGGACACAAAAGGATTAAAAACAGGCTAAAACATGATGGTGACACCCTTCCCCATGTGGGGACAACCAATATTTTCACTATACAGACGTTAATATAAAACATTTTTGGATCTCATAGTACATGGGGCACATTTGGCATTATCCATTTTTCTTACATGGGAACAATTAGATGGCATTTTGCATTATTTTCAACCATTTTCCCATATATGATCCACCCCACTGCAACAACCTTTATCTTTTCCTGCAGATATTGTGCATACTCGTCCTTTTACACCAGGGATTTTGTTAGGTGCCCATCTGTATAGTAAAATATTTAGAATTGAGAGTCCTCAGTGGTTGATACCTTTTAATGGCTAACTAAAAAGATGGTAACAAATTGCAAGCTTTCGAGACTACATACGTCTCTTCATCAGGCAAAGACTAAAACAAATTCTGAAGCATCACATATTTATGCACAACATAGTATAGAAAAAAAAAAAGGTTAAAACCATGGATAAGCCAGGTGACATGAAGCAGAATTACCATGGGTGATAAACAGTTACGTCCATAAATATTGGGCCAATTCTTAGATAAGGATTGTTTTATTGTCCTGTGATTAGGGTCTTTGTTGTGATGACCCCACATGGTCTGAGGGGCAAGTTCCTTAGTTGATGTAAAAAGACATAAATCCGTGTGACACATTCATTCCTGCAGTGTGAGGGCCAAAGGTCGTCATCAGTTTATATACAGACTGTGCCCTGCTACCTGCCACCATCGCACTCTAAAAAGCATTCTTCCAACAGGTATGTTCATCCATACAGTCTTTGAAAACCAACAAAGAAATCATCATCAAACCTGCTGACAAGGGTGGTGCAATAGTCATGATGAACACATCCGACTATATGAGGGAAGCAAACAGACAACTTATGGACACACACTACTACAAAAAATTAGAGTCGGATCATACACAGGATTATTACAAGGAACTAAACAAGTTGGTATCTTGTCTGCCTGACAAATCCATAAGAACCAATGACCTGATACCAGAAAGTCCAAGAACAGGGACATTCTACATGCTTCCCAAAATCAACAAATCTGGAAACCCAGGAAGACCAATTATTTCATGTGTGGGCACCCTTACTGAGCAGGTATCTGGATGGGTAGAGGGTATTCTTAAACCCCTGGTAAAAGATACACCCAGCTTCATTCAGGACACAACTGACCTATTGAATAAACTATCAGCAATAGGTCTTCTACCAGAAGGAACCATCCTGGCCACCATGGATGTGGAATCTTTATACTCCATTATCCCACACCAGGATGGATTAAATGCCTGCAAATTCTTCCTGAAAAACACAGGGACTGATGCAAATTCTGTGGTGAAACTTATAAAATTCATCCTCACCCACAATTACTTTGAGTTTGACAAGAAGATCTATCTACAGGTGACTGGCACAGCAATGGGAAGTAAAATGTCCCCACAGTATGCAGATCTTTTCATGGCCAAGCTTGAAAGCGACTTTTTGTCCTCATATCCCATCAGGCCTCTGGCGTACTACCGCTACATTGATGACATTTTAATCATCTGGACGGAGTCTGAGCCATAGCTAAAGACATTCCATGAACGGTTTAATCAATTTCATCCTACCATCAACTTGACACTCAACTACTCCGGCACGGAAATTAACTTTTTGGACACCATCATTAAGCTGCAGAACAATAAAATAGAGACATCCCTGTATCAGAAGCCAATCGACCATCCAACATACCTTAAATGGGACAGTTTCCATCCAAAACACATAAAAAACTCTATTGTCTACAGCCAAGCCATCAGATACAATCATAGTAACATAGTAACATAGTAACATAGTTAGTAAGGCCGAAAAAAGACATTTGTCCATCCAGTTCAGCCTATATTCCATCATAATAAATCCCCAGATATTCAGAGAAGACTGTCCGGAAGTCTTCATCAATCGTATATGTTCCAACCCAATGGATAGGGATGAACACCTTGGTCGCCTCAGAAAGACCTTTTTGAATCAGGACTACCATCCAAGAACAATTGAAAACCAAATTACAAGAGCCACCAGAATATCAAGGAATCACCTGCTACATTACAAAGCTAAAGAAGAAAATAACCGGGTACCTCTAGTGGTTACCTACAATCCAAATCTGGAGGTGCTAAGGGGAGCTGCACGGAAATTACAACCTGTACTGCAAAAAGATGCTCGCTTACAATCCATTTTTCCAGACCCCCCACGACTGTGTTTTAGGCAGCCCCCAAAACTAAGAAGCATCATTGTCAAGAGCTCCCTGTCCTCTCCAACAGCTGCAGGTACTTTTCCTTGCAACCAGAAAAAATGTAAAACCTGTCCATTTATAATGACCTTGGACAAGATAAAGATCCCCAATTCACATCAGGACTACAAGATACCAGGTACTTTCAGCTGCATCACTTCTAATGTGGTGTACCTAATTATTTGTACTAAATGTCCAACTGGGGGTCTGTATGTGGGGGCAGGGCAGAAACTAAGAACAAGGATGAACTCTCATCGCCATACAATAAGAGAAAAAAGAATGGATATACCTGTGGCAATACATTTGTGTCTCCCAAATCATAACATTATGGACATGAAATTACTTGTGCTAAAAGGTAGCTTCAAATCGCAGAGAGACAGAAGAGTCTGGGAATATTATTATTTATTGTTATAGCGCCATTTATTCCATGGCGCTTTACATGTGAGGAGGGGTATACATAATAAAAGCAAGTACAATAATCTTAAACAATACAAGTCATAACTGGTACAGGAGGAGTGAGGACCCTGCCCGCGAAGGCTCACAATCTACAAGGGATGGGTGAGAATACAGTAGGTGAGGATAGAGCTGGTCATGCAGCGGTTTGGTCGATCGGTGGTTACTGCAGGTTGTAGGCTTGTCGGAAGAGCTGGGTCTTCGGGTTCTTTTTGAAGGTTTCGATGGTAGGCGAGAGTCTGATGTGTTGTGGTAGAGGGTTCCAGAATAGGGGTCATACGCAAGAGAAATCTTGTATACGATTGTGGGAAGAGGAGATAAGAGGGGAGTAGAGAAGGAGATCTTGTGAGGATCGGAGGTTGCGTGTAGGTAAGTACCGGGAGACGAGGTCACAGATGTATGGAGGAGAAAGGTTGTGGATGGCTTTGTACGTCATGGTTAGGGTTTTGTAGTGGAGTCTCTGGGCATTGGGGAGCCAGTGAAGGGATTGACAGAGGGGAGAGGCCGGGGAATAGCGGGGGTACAGGTGGATTAGTCGGGCAGCAGAGTTTAGAATAGATTGGAGGGGTGCGAGAGTGTTAGAGGGGAGGCCACAGAGCAGGAGGTTGCAGTAGTCAAGGCGAGAGATGATAAGGGCATGGACTAGGGTTTTTGCAGATTCTTGGTTGAGGAATGAATGGATTCATGAAATATTTTTGAGTTGAAGTTGGCAGGATATGGAAAGGGCTTGGATATGTGGTTTGAAGGAGAGATCAGCGTCAAGGGTTACCCCGAGGCAGCGAGCTTGTGGGACTGGGGAGAGTGGGCAGCCATTTACTGTAAAGGATAGGTTCGTTGGGGGGGGGGGGATCGCGTGAGATGGGGGAAAGATGATGAATTCTGTTTTGTCCATGTTAAGTTTCAGAAATCTAGCGGAGAAGGATGATATAGTGGACAGACATTGAGGGATTCTGGTTAGTAGGGAGGTGATATCTGGTCCAGAGATGTAGATCTGTGTGTCATCAGCATAGAGGTGATACTGAAAGCCATGAGATTCTATGAGCTGTCCCAGGCCAAAGGTGTAAATGGAGAAGAACAGGGGCCCAAGGACTGAACCTTGTGGGACTCCGACAGATAGGGGGCAAGGTGAGGAGGTGGTGTGTGAGTGGGAGACGCTGAATGTCCGGTCTGTTAGGTATGATGAGATCCAGGATAGGGCCAAGTCTGTGATGCCAAGGGATGAGAGGGTCTGTAACAATAGGGAATGGTCCACTGTGTCAAAGGCAGCCGACAGGTCGAGGACAGAGTAGTGTCGCTTGCACTTGGCGGTTAAGAGGTCATTGGTGACCTTAGTTAGGGCAGTTTCAGTGGAATGGTGTGACCGGAAGCCAGATTGTAAGTGGTCAAAGAGGGAGCAATAAGAGAGATGGGAGGACAGTTCAAGGTAAACGTGTTGTTCCAGTAGTTTGGAGGCATAAGAAAGAAGTGATATAGGGTGATAGCTAGATACAGAGGATGGGTCAAGAGAGGGCTTTTTGAGGACAGGTGTGATGGAGGCATGTTTAAAGCTTGAGGGGAAAACACCAGTTGTTAGTGATAGGTTGAAGAGATGGGTTAGGGTTTGGATGAAGACTGTGGTGAGGTTTAGGATGAGGTGGGATGGGAGCGGGTCAAGTGCACAGGTGGTGAGATGCGATCTTGAGAGTAGAGTGGAGAGTTGATCTTCTGTAATGGTGGAGAAGTTGGTTTTGGAGGTGGAGGGCTGGGAAGTCGGGAGGAAGGGCTCTGAGGGTTGTTGACCAAAACTGTCTCTGATGCTATCAATCTTCTGCTTGAAAAATGAGGCAAAGTCTTCAGCTGAGATAAGTGGGGAGGGAGGAGATGCTGGTGGACGGAGGAGAGAATTGAAGGTGTTGAATAACTGTTTAGGGTTGTGAGACAGAGAGGATATGAGAGATGAGAAGTAGGTTAGTTTAGCTGTGGCGAGTATGGTCTTGAAAGTAGTGAGGGACTGTTTGAATGCGATGAAGTGCTCATTGGAGTGGGATCTTTTCCATCTGCGCTCAGCAGCCCTGGAAGCTCGCCTCAGTTCTTTGGTCAGGCTGGTGTGCCAGGGCTGTCTGTTGATTTTGCGAGCTTTGGTATGTGTAAGTGAGGCAGCAGATTCCAAAGCTACAGCTATTGTGGTGTTATATAGAGCGGCAGCGTCATCTGCATTGTGTATGGAACTTATGTCTGTGAGAGGGAGGAGGGATTCAGAGAATGAATGTAGGTCAAGATGTTTAAGATTTCTGCGAGGGTGTGAAAGTTTGTGGGGTGGGGATTGTATACACAGAGTGGAGAGAGATGAGAATGTGAGAAGGTTGTGGTCAGAGAGTGGAAGAGGTGAGTTAGAGAGGTTAGATAGAGAGCAGAGGCGGGTGAAGATGAGGTCCAGTGTGTGAACATCTTTGTGAGAGGCTGCAGAAGACCATTGAGTGAGGCCGAAGGAGGAAGAGAGAGTTAGAAGTTTAGTGGCAGCTGAGAGGGAAGTGTCAATGGGGATGTTGAAGTCGCCCATGATGATAGTGGGGATGTCCGCAGAAAGGAAATGAAGTAGCCAGGTGGTGAAGTGGTCAAAGAAGGTGGTGGCTGGCCCTGGGGGGGGGGGGGGTATATGACAGCCAGCTGGAGGTTGGAGGGGGAGTAGATGCGCAGAGTACACCTCAAAGGAAAGGAGGGTAGCAGAGGGTGGCAGTGAGATTGGGGTGAAGGAGCAGTTATCTGACAGGAGAAAACCAACTCCTCCGCCATGTTTGCTGCTGGGGCGGGGTGTGTGAGAAAGGTGGAAGCCACCATAAGAGAGTACAGCAGAGGAGGCTGTGTCAGAAGGGGTGAGCCAGGTTTCGGTGATGGCGAGGAAGGAAAGTTTGGTAGTAACAAAAAGATCATGGATGTAGGAAAGCTTGTTGCAGACAGAGCGAGCGTTCCACAGAGCTCCTGTTAGTGGGACTGGGGAAGCGGGGGCTGGGCGAATGCGTATAAGGTTAGAGAGGTTACGGAAGTTTGTGATAGAGCGTGGATGGGAGGTAGAAATGACTGTGGGAATATGGTGAGGAGGACCAGGATTTGGAGAGATATCACCAGCAGTGAGAAGGAGCAGGGAAAGTGTTAGCAGGTGGGAGCAGGAGAGGGCAGGAGGTGACTGTGCTTTGAGACAGAGGATTGTATGTTAAGGAACAGTTCAGAGGAGGTGGTGAGATGGATGGGGAGGATTGAAGAAGAGATGAACAGTTCCTTACTTGGTGTGGGGATTGGGGGAGGTACCAGAAAGTGAAGGATTTTAGGGGTGAAAGTGAAAACAAACATAAACATTGTTTACAGTGACTGGCCTGTTACCTTCAGGTTCAATTCAGGTTTTAATTCTAATGTAATCCACACTTTTAGGACACACTTCTAGGAATCACACAGCAGACTAAAGTCATTGCAGACTTTTGCTATGCAATATATGGAAAACGAAGTGCGTTCAGGTGTGAAGCAGAGAGGAGTGGTCTCTGCTCATCTTGGTCAGAGAATTAACCCCTTAGTGACAGAGCCAATTTGGTACTTAATGACCGAGCCAATTTTTGCAATTCTGACCACTGTCACTTTATGAGGTTATAACTCTGGAACGCTTCAACAGATCCCGCTGATTCTGAGACTGTTTTTTCGTGACATATTGTACTTCATGTTAGTGGTAACATTTCTTCGATATTACTTGCGATTATTTATGAAAAAAACGGAAATATGGCGAAAATTTTTAAAATTTTGCAATTTTCAAACTTTGTATTTTTATGCCTTTAAATCAGAGAGATATGTCACGAAAAATAGTTAATAAATAACATTTCCCACATGTCTACTTTACATCAGCACAATTTTGGAAACAAAATTTTTTTTTGTTTGGGAGTTATAAGGGTTAAAAGTTGACCAGCAATTTCTCATTTTTACAACACCATTTTTTTTTTAGGGACCACATCACATTTGAAGTCATTTTGAGGGGTCTATATGATAGAAAATAACGAAGTGTGACACCATTCTAAAAACTACACCCCTCAAGGTTCTCAAAACCACATTCAAGAAGTTTATTAACCCTTTACGTGCTTCACAGGAACTGAAACAATGTGGAAGGAAAAAATGAACATTAACTTTTTTTTGCAAACATCTTAATTCAGAACCATTTTTTTTATTTTCACAAGTGTAAAAACAGAAATGTAACCATAAATTTTGTTATTCAATTTCTCCTGAATACGCCAATACCCCATATGTGGGGGTAAACCACTTTTTGGGCGCACCGCAGAACTTAGAAGTGAAGGAGCGCCGTTTGACTTTTTCAATGCAGAATTGGCAGGAATTGAGATCGGACGCCATGTCACGTTTGGAGAGCCCCTGATGTGCCTAAACAGTGTAAACTCCCCACAAGCGACACCATTTTGGAAACTAGACCCCTTAAGGAACTTATCTAGATGTGTGGTGAGCACTTTGAACCCCCAAGTGCTTCACAGAAGTTTATAACGTAGAGCCGTGAAAATAAAAAATTGCTTTTGTTTACACAAAAATGATCTCTTCGCCCACAAATTCTTATTTTCACAAGGGTAACAGGAGAAATTGGACCACAAAAGTTGTTGTGCGATTTCTCCTGAATACGTCGATACCCCATATGTGAGGGTAAACCACTGTTTGGGCGCATGGCAGAGCTTGGAAGAGAAGGAGCGCCGTTTTACTTTTTCAATGTAGAATTGGCTGGAATTGAGATTGGACGCCATGTCGCGTATGGAGAGCCCCTGTTGTGCCTAAACAGTGGAAACCCCCCACAAGTGACCCCATTTTGGAAACTAGACCCCCCATGGAACTTATCTAGATGTGTGGTGAGAAGTTTGAATGCCCAAGTGCTTCACATAAGTATATAATGCATATGAGTCGTGAAAATAAAAAATATTTTTTTTTCCACAAAAAAGATTTTTTAGCCAAGTTTTTATTTTCACAAGGGTAACAATAGAAATTGGACCCCAAAAGTTGTTGTCCAATTTGTTCTGAGTATGCTGGTACCCCATATGTGGGGGTAAACCACTGTTTGGGCGCACGGCAGAGCTCGGAAGGAAGGAGCACTGTTTTGGAATGCAGACTTTGATAGAATGGTCTGCGGGTATTATGTTGCGTTTGCAGAGCCCCTGATGTACCTAACCAGTAGAAACCCTCCACAAGTGACCCCATTTTGGAAACTAGACCCCCCATGGAACTTATCTAGATGTGTGGTGAGAACTTTGAATGCCCAAGTGCTTCACAGAAGTTTATAATGCAGAGTCATAAAAAAAATATATATTTTTCCACAAAAATTTTTTGTAGCCCCCAAGTTTTTATTTTCACAAGGGTAACGAGAGAAATTGGACCCCAGAAGTTGTTGTCCAATTTATCCCGAGTACGCTGATGCCCCATATGTGGGGGTAACCCACTGTTTGAGTGCACGGCAGAGCTCAGAAGGGAGGGAGCACCATTTGACTTTTTGAGCGCAAAATTGGCTGTCGTGTTTGGAGACCCCCTGATGTACCTAAACAGTGGAAACCCCCCAATTCTAGATCCAACCCTAACCCCAACACACCCCTAACCCTAATCCCAACCTTATCCACAATCCTAATCACTAACCCTAACCATAATCACAACCCTAACCATAATCACAACCCTTACCCCAAAACAACCCTAATGTCAACCCTAACCATAACTCTAATCAAAACCCTAAATCCAACACACCCCTAATCCTAATCTCAACCCTAACCTCAAACCTAACCCTAATCCCAATGCACCCCTAATCACAACCCTAACCCTAATCCCAAACCTAACCCTAATCCCAAGCGTAACCCTAATGCCAACCCTAACCCTAATACCAACCCTAATCCAAACCCTAACCCTAATCCCAACTCTAAGCCTAACTTTAGCCCCAACCCTAGCCCTAAATTTAGCCCCAACCCTAGCCCTAACCCTAATTTTAGCCCCAACTGCTGTTCTCCTGCCGGCCAGCAGATGGAGACAGATGGCGGGCGCACTGCGCATGCCATTTTCTTTTGCCGGCGGCCAGGAGGAGCAGCAGGAGGACCCAGGGACACAGGTAAGTATAACAGGGTCCCCGAATCCCCCTATTTCTCTGTCCTCTGATGTGCGATCACATCAGGAGGACAGAGAATTACACTTTACTTTTTTTTTTTTTTCTTTTTTTTTTTGCGGTCGCCGGTAAACAGTTAATTACCGGCGATCGCAAAACAGGGGTCAGTAAAACCGACCCCGATCATGTTCTTTGGCGTCTCGGCTACCCCCGGCAGCCGAGACCCCAAAGATTCTCCCGGAGCCGGCCGGCGGGCGCACTGCGCATGCGCCCGCCATTTTGAAGATGGCGGCACCCACTGGGAGCCACGAGGAGCACCGGGGAAGATAGGTGAGTATTGGGGGGCTACCTGGGACCCCTTTTCTCTGTCCTCCGATGTGCGATCACATCGGAGGACAGAGAAATTAAAAAGAGATCGCGTTTTTTTTTGCGATCGCCGGTAAACGGTTAATTACCGGCGATCGCAAATGCGGGGTCGGTAAAACCCCCCCCAAATCATGTTCTCTGGGGTCTCGGCTACCCCCGGCAGCCGAGACCCCAGAGAAAATCCGACTCTGGGGGGCACTATTCACTTTTTCCACAGCGCCGTTAATTAACGGCGCTGTGGTTTAAGTACCCTTAGCGGCCGCCGTTAAAAGGCGTATCGGCGGTCGCTAAGGGGTTAAGAGTGGACCAGATGCATACAATCAAGCATTGAGTAAACAAGGCCATAACTAACACTGGGGTAAGCTGGGGTTAGCTGAAAGGCATACCATGTGGAAGCTAGGAGCAGGGGGAAGTCTATGTGCAAGGCTGGGTGATGTACTATGTGCACTTCATAGACAGACAGCAGCAGAGCTGGGTGGATGAACATACCTGTTGGAAGAATAGAGATGCTTGTTAGAGTGCGATGGTGGCAGGTAGCAGGGCACAGTCTGTATATAAACTGATGACGACCTTTGACACACACTGCAGGAATGAATGTGTCACACGGATTTATGTCTTTTTACATCAACTAAGGAACTTGCTCCTCAGACCATGTGGGGTCATCACAACAAAGACCCTAATCACAGGACAATAAAACAATCCTTATCTAAGAATTGGCCCAATATTTATGGATGTAACTGTTTATCACCCATGGTAATTCTGCTTCATGTCACCTGGCTTATCCATGGTTTTTCCCTTTTTTCTATACTATGTTGTGCAAAAATATGTGATGCTTCAGAATTTGTTTTAGTCTTTGCCTGATGAAGAGACAGATGTAGTCTCGAAAGCTTGCAATTTATTACCATCTTTTCAGTTAGCCATTAAAAGGTATCAACCACTGAGGACTCAATTCTAAATATTTTTCTATCTACTGGCTAACACGGTACCAAGATATATTTCTTTCCTGCATCTGTATAGTGAAATTGTTCACCATACTTTTGTTCAAATCTTGGTCTACTATGTTGTATATGTGATCAATTGCAAGACGTCTTGGGATTATTGTATATTGATGACGCATGTACAGTGACTTGGGGGTATCATATTGTATGATAGCACTGTGCTTGTGGTGTTACTGTTGGGATTTGCTGTAATCATATGGGGCATTCCATCATGTTGGTTGTCCCCACATGGGGAAGGGTGTCACTATCATGTTTTTCACCTGTTTTTAACCCTCCGTCAGGGGCAATAATGTTTCATAACGAGTTTAGGGGCATTGCGCCTGTCCGGCACAGGCTAGAAAATTGGCTATATTTTCCTTTTTTTAAAATTTCAATGCTCTAAAAGTGATCATTTACCTTAATAGGAATGTAATAAATGAGAATACACATAATCAGGTGTAAAAAAAAATTGTTTAATAACGAGAAAAGTACCGTATATACTCGAGTATAAGCCAAGATTTTCAGCCCAAATTTTTGGGCTGAAAGTCCCCTCTCGGCTTATACTCGAGTCATGATCGGCGGTGGGGTCGGCGGGTGAGAGAGGACTGTCATATACTCACCTAGTCCCAGTGCTCCTGTCGCTGTCCCTGCCTGTCCCATGGTCTCTGGGTGCCGCAGCTCTTCCTCTGTTCAGCGGTCACGTGGGACAGCTCATTAAAGTAATGAATATGGACTCCACTCCCATAGGGGTGGAGCCGCATATTCATTCCTGTAATGAGCGGTCCCACGTGACCGCTTACTACAGGAAGAAGCTGCGGGCGCCGGAGACCATCTGTCCGGGAGAAGCTGCCAGTGACCACGCCGGAGCAGGTGAGTATTTCATAGTCTCCTGTCTGCGTTCCACCCGCCGAGCGCCGCTCCGTCTTCCCGTCCTCTTGCTGTGACTGTTCAGGTCAGAGGGAGCGATGACGCATTAGTGTGCGCGCCACCCTCTGCCTGAACAGTCAGTGCGGTTAGACGGGACGCTGAGGAGCAGTGGGCAGCAAGCAAGGAGAGGTGAGTCTTTTTTTTTTTTTTTTATTGCAGCAGCAGCATTACATGTGGCACCGCTACATATGGATCATCTTATGGGGCAATAGTGAAATGTATGGAGCATTCTATATGGCACAGCTATATATGGATTATCTTATGGGGCAATAGTGAAATGTATGGAACATTCTATATGGCACAGCTTTATATGGAGCATCTATGGGGCAATAATGAAATGTATGGAGCATTCTAAAGGGCACAGCTTTATATGGAGCATCTATGGGGCAATAATGAAATGCATGGAGCATTCTATATGGCACAGTTTTATATGGAGCATCTATGGGGCAATAATGAAATGCATGGAGCATTCTATATGGCACAGCTTTATATGGAGCATCTATGGGGCAATAATGAAATGTATGGAGCATTCTATATGGCACAGTTTTAAATGGAGCATCTTATCGGGCCATAATGAACTGTATGCAGCATTGCAAGGGGCACATTTTTATATGGAGCATCTTATGGGGTGTGACAAAACACTCCGGGATCGCCTTTGCTGGGGTCAAAGGTCACGTGGTTTGTGCATTGAATTTCTGAGGCGTACAGCAGGTTTCCAAGTAGGCTGACCTCAGGTCAGATTTATTAAAGTGAAAGCAACACAGAAAAACAAAACGTAAAAATAAATCCTAGCCTGTCCGGCACTAACTAAACAAACACGTTGCTAACTTAACAACTGGGGGGGCTTCTCCCACCCAGCTAACATCACACAATTCTTGAGCAGAGCTCTCACTCACGGTTGTCTCACACAGACAGGCAATCTGTGTGCCCCAGGCAGACGCTGGAAACCCCCAGCTAGTCATCTTTTATTCCTGCAATCATTAACCCATTAGCACCCTGAAGATACTGAGTGGCCTAATTCACATAGGACAAACACCTGGGCGAGATATACCTGCCTCCAACTACCACACCAGCATGAGTCTTACAGGGGCCATAATGAATTTTAATGCAGCATTACATGGGGCATATTTTTCTATGGAGCATCTCATGGGCACATCATCAACTTTATGGAGCATTATATGGGCCCATCATCAACTTTATGGAGCATTATATGGGCCTATGGGCCCACCATCAACTGTATGGAGCATTATATGGGCCCATCATGAACTTTATGGAGCATTATATTTTTTAAATTTACCAGTAGCTGCTGCATTTTCTACCCTAGGCTTATACTCGAGTCATTAAGTTTTTCCATTTTTTTTGTGGCAAAATTAGGGGGGGGGGGGGGGGTCGGCTTATACTCGGGTAGGCTTATAATCGAGTATATACGGTAATATGTTTCTATGTCTTGAGCATCCTCCTCACTCTCTCCATCTTGATCTGTATCAGACACATCTGGACATTCTTCCACATCATCTTCTGAATCAATGTCACTTTCTTCCCCTAAATCTTCTAGCTGTAAGGGGTCTGTCTCATCATCAAGCAGTATATTTTGCACTAGGTAAACATGAAGGGCATTGGACAAGTCAAATATTCTCCTCGCCATTTCATAAGAAAAGCAGAAGCAAGAGAGAGAATATGTGTTAGGGCGCAATGTGCCTGAGAAGCACACTCTGATTTCTAACAAAACCTTCTATGACAAATCCACAAATTTAGCACTAGGTATTCAAGCTAAAAAACTATTGGGATGAATAAAAACAGCAAATTCTAATCGTCACAGGTGTGACACATTCAGGGGCAATGAGCCTGAGAAGCCAAAACACTGATATCTGATCTCCTGCAGCTCTGCAGCACAAGAGGCTTCTCAGGTTTCACACAGCCTTTAAAGTTATGAAGGTACTGGGAGGATGGCGTTTCCCAGACAAACCACTGAAAATAGAGAAATTAAACTAAGTGAGCCGCGCCTGTCAGATCAGTTGCCCCTGACGGAGGGTTAATCCTTTTGTCTCCTTGTTATAATAAAGTTTGCAATTTGATATATTGTAGGTGTGCACAGGTCTTTATGCATTGGCCTTTTGCTTTTGCGGATTCTTTTCCATGCATCTTGTAGCACCGAGTCATGTCGTAGTATTATTTATGATACCGTGGTGCACCTGATATCTTGATACTTGCACTGCTATGATGACTGTCGGTTACGCTGTTATGGTGACTGTCGGTGGCGCTCTGTTATGGTGACTCAATATAATTTGAGAGACACCGCACACTCTAGTGGTTAATTATGCAAGATAGTGTGAGTTTATTCAACATAACTCAATATAATACCGCCATAGAAAAATCCAGTATACTGTGCGGTGTAAAATTTACAGTCTTTTATTAAATTACACTAAACAACGTTTAGAATAATACAGTATAAACAAATAAGTCACAAAGAATATTAAATAACTGAAACCATTCAGGTCACTGCTTTAACAAACAATAGGGAAATCAGTAGTGCTCAGTATGTCATGTAATGCAGAGTACTACAGGTTATATTGTGAAGACTGTATGCTACATGCAAATCAGACCCATAGTAATGTCTCTGGATGCATGGCACTTACATTAGGGTGGTCTGTGGTGTGTGGTGGTCCCCTGAAGCGCTTCCCCCGTTGCATACTGAGCACTACATATGTCCATTAGAAAAGTTGCAAAGAGGTAAGTCGAGCGACCATAGACCCTAAGAGCACCAGCGAATACACTGAGGTGAATAAAATGCTTATGATATCATAGATGTGGAGAATATAGGTGTTCTAGAGGTCAAAAGTGGTATAGACCAGGAGGAGACAGTAAGGCTAAGTGCACACGTTGCAGAATTGCCGCGGAAATTTCCGCGGCAATTCTGCGCCTCCTGCCTCGGGTATATCGCATGCAGAATTGGCATGCATATTCCCGCAGAAAACTAGCGTTTTGCAAGCATAATTAGCTTGCAGAATGCTAGCGTTTGCCAAGCGATCTGTAGCATCGCTTGGAAAACTGATTGACAGGTTGGTCACACTTGTTAAACATAGTGTTTGACAAGTGTGACCAACTTTTTACTATTGATGCAGCCTATGCCGCATCAATAGTAAAAGATAGAATGTTAAAAATAATTAAAAAAAACAAAAAATGGTTATACTCACCTACCACAAACAGCCGATCTCCTCAGCGGCTTCCGTTCCTATAGATGGTGTGTGTGCAGGACCTTCGATGTCATCACGGTCATGTGATCGCGACGCCGTCGCAGGTCCTTCACACACCATCTACAGGAACAGAAGCGGCCGCGTGCAGTGCTGAGGGGCAGGAAGACTCCGGGGGCCATCGAAGGTGAGTATATCACGATTTTTTTATTTTAATTCTTTTTTTTTTTAACAATTACATGGTGCCCAGCCCGTGGAGGAGACTCTCCTCTCCTCCACCCTGGGTACCAACCGCACATGATCTGCTTACTTCCCAAATTCCTAGGTGTGCGGAATCCCCGCGATTCCGCAAATTTAATGAACATGCTGCGTTTTTTTCTGGAATGCGAATCCGCTCAGGAAAAAAATGCAGCATGTGCACAAAAAATGCGGATTGCATTCTGTTAAATAGGATGCTTAATGTGAGCGTTTTTTTAGCGGTTTTATAGCATTTTTATAGAGAAAACCCGCGAAAAAAAAACGCGAAAAATCTGCTACGTGTGCACACAGCCTCAAGGAGGCAACATGGGTAGTGCTGAAAAGGATTTAATAATGAATATAGATCAGCATCATGAAAAGGTGAAGCTAGATTAAGGTAAAATAAATAGGGTCCCTAGTTACAATACCTAGTTGACGTAACGCGTTATGTCCAAACGCGTGGGAACGCAATGGGCTCAAACGTAGCCCCGGCCTATGCCAACGCATTCATGAATCAGTTTGAAATTGAGCACATCTATGAGAATGAACTATTTACAACACATGTCATTAGCTATCTTCGCTACATTGATGACATCTTCATCATATGGACAGGGGCAGCTGACACCTCGGATCAATTCTTTGTGTACCTTAACTCAATCTCTCCAGAGCTACAGTTTACTATTCACTATAACGCTCATGAGATTTCACAAATTTATTATATATATATATATATATATATATATATATATATATATATATATATATATATATTCATATTCACGAAACCTACAGACACTAACAACCTACTACATTACTCGAGTTGTCACCCAAAGACAACAAAAACCAGTCTCCCTCGATCACAATTCAAGAGGGTTTCTCGTATCGTAACTGACCCTACTTTGCGCCAGAACAGGTTGGACACCATGGATCTCAAATTTCAGGAAAAACAGTACCCTCTTAAAACTTTTGGATCAAGAAAAATCACGGATCAATTCCCCACACTTCCCATCCCCCCATTTACAACCTAAGGAGAGATTACCTTTTGTGCACACGCATCACTCCTTCATGCACAAAATACACACAGTCATTAGGAAACATTGGTCTTTGTTACACAAAGCCTACCCCACTGTGGAAACCTTTCAGTCGCCACCTCTAATGAGTGCAAGGAGACCCAAGAACATCAAAGACCACGTTGTACGGGCTGACATTGGTAGCACACCTCAGACCACACAGAGGCTTCTTGCCAGCCGTCGCCAGGGCACTTTTCCATGTCTAAATTGTGTAGCATGCTCAAATGTCATTAAGTCGGAAAATGTCACTCATCCAAGGACAGAGAAATCCTATCCCATACAGGGCTTCTTTACTTGCGATACTAACTTCGCAATCTATGTCATTAAGTGCCCCTGTGGCCTTTTATACGTTGGCGAGACAACGCAACATGTCAAAGATCGCATAGCAAGCCACAAATCTACAATTCGATGTGGCAAAACGTGGCTTCCTATCCCTGATCATTTTATCACCCACAAACACACCGCGGCCCAATTAAAGTTTCAGATACTCAAGCAGGTCCCTCGTCCCAGAAGAGGGGGTAACCATATCAAACTACTTAAAAGCAGGGAAACCTTCTGGATACACAAGTTAGACACCCTTTCACCCAGAGATTTGAATAGGGAAATAGACTGGCTCATGTTAAAATTCCAGTATTAACCATTTGTTTTTTCACTGAATACTCATCACACAGGTGAGTTATCATTGCAGTTCCCCTTTGTTATTTTTCTTCATATATTTCTCATTATTTTTTTATTTTCATTTTTTATTCTTTTGTTGTTTTCTATTTTTCATCTTTATTTTTCCATATAATTTTTTTCCCCACAACTGTTTCGTATTACTTTGCCGCATTAACCTTGTCCCTCCCTTTTTTCATTTTTGTTTTTATCATTTCATTTTCCCTCTTATGGAGACCCACCATTAGCTATCACCCTTATTCGGCTTGGTCCCATTAACCCCCTGTCACGCATATACTTAAAATACTCCCAGTACACAGCCTCCACCCTGCACCCTTCTTCTATGGGCATCACATTGATGTCTATTCTTTTTCCTTTTTTATATATTTACTAGCTGAAGAGCCCGGCGTTGCCTGGGCATGGTAAATATTTGTGGTTAGTTATAGCACCTCACTTCTCTTATTTTCCCATCACGCCTCTCATTTTCCCCCTCACATCTCTCATTTTCTCCCTTACACCTCTCATTTCCCCCTTCACTCCTCTCATTCCCCCCTAACACTTGTCATTTCGACCTCACATGTTATTTTCCGATCACTCCACTATTTTTCCTCACTCCTCTCATTTTGCACTCACACCTTTTCATTTTCACCTTAGCAACTGTACGGTATATACTCTTTGGCGCCATCGCCCTCACTCCTTAAGTCCCCCTTGTTCACATCTGGCAGCTGTCAATTTGCCTCCAACACTTTTCCTTTCACTTTTTCCCCATTGGAACGCGCGGGGTTAAAATTTCGCCTCACAACATAGCCTATGACGCTCTCGGGGTCCAGACGTGTGACTGTGCAAAATTTTGTGGCTGTAGCTGTGACGGTGCAGATGCCAATCCCGGACATACACACATTCAGCTTTATATATTAGACTAGCTGAAGAGCCCGGCGTTGCCTGGGCATAGTAAATATCTGTGGTTAGTTATAGCGCCTCACTTCTCTTATTTTCCCATCACGCCTCATTTCCCCCTTCACTCCTCTCAATCCCCCCTAACACTTGTCATTTCGACCTCACATCTGTCATTTTCCGATCACTCCACTATTTTATCTCACTCCTCTCATTTTGCACTCACACCTCTCATTTTCCCCTCAGTATATACATGTTTGTCATCTCCCTTATATATAGAATATACCTGTATGTCATCTCCAGACGTGGGGTTAAAATTTTGCCTCACAACATAGCCTATGAAGCTCTCGGGGTCCAGACGTGTGACTGTGCAAAATTTTGTAGCTGTAGCTGCGACGGTGCAGATGCCAATCCCGGACATACACACATTCAGCTTTCTATATTAATTTACCGTATATACTCGAGTATAAGCCGAGATTTTCAGCACAAATATTTGGGCTGAAAGTGCCCCTCTCGGCTTATACTCGAGTCAAGGTGGGTGGCAGGGTCGGCGGGTGAGGGCGCTGAGGCATACTTACCTGATTCCAGCGATCCTGCCGCTCCCCCTGCCGTCCCACGGTCTTCGGTGCTGCAGCTCTTCCTGTCAGCGGTCACGTAGGACCGCTCATTAGAGAAATGAATAGGCGGCTCCACCTCCCATAGGGGTGGAGCCGCCTATTCATTTCTCTAATCAGCGGTAACGGTGACCGCTGATAATAATAATAATAATTTTTATTTATATAGCGCCAACATATTCCGCAGCGCTTTACAAATTATAGAGGGGACTTGTACAGACAATAGACTTTACAGCATAACAGAAATACAGTTCAAAACAGATACCAGGAGGAATGAGAGCCCTGCTCGCAAGCTTACAAACTATGAGGAAAAGGGGAGACACGAGAGGTGAATGGTAACAATTGCTTTAGTTATTCGGACCGGCCATAGTGTAAGGCTCGGGTGTTCATGTAAAGCTGCATGAACCAGTTAACTGCGTAAGTATGTAGCAGTACAGACACAGAGGGCTATTAACTGCATAAAGTGAATGAGAACATGATGCGAGGAACCTGATTGTTTTTATTTATTTTTTTTTTAAAATAGGCCACACAGGGATCGTTAGGTTAATACATTGAGGCGGTAGGCCAGTCTGAACAAATGAGTTTTTAGGGTACGCTTAAAACTGTGGGGATTGGGGAGTAATCGTATTAACCTAGGTAGTGCATTCCAAAGAATCGGCGCAGCACGTGTAAAGTCTTGGAGACGGGAGTGGGAGGTTCTGATTATTGAGGATGCTAGCCTGAGGTCATTAGCGGAGCGGAGGGCACGGGTAGGGTGGTAGACTGAGACCAGAGAGGAGATGTAGGGTGGTGCTGAGCCATGGAGTGCTTTGTGGATGAGGGTAGTAGTTTTGTACTGGATTCTGGAGTGGATGGGTAGCCAGTGTAATGACTGGCACAGGGTAGAGGCATCGGTGTATCGGTTGGTGAGGAATACGATCCTGGCAGCAGCATTCAGGACAGATTGGAGTGGGGAAAGTTTGGTAAGAGGGAGGCCGATTAGTAGAGAGTTACAATAGTCCAGACGAGAATGAATAAGTGAAACAGTAAGAGTTTTTGCAGAGTCGAAAGTAAGAAAAGGGCGAATTCTAGAAATGTTTTTGAGATGCAGGTAAGAAGAGCGAGCCAGTGATCGGATGTTGGGGGTGAATGAAAGGTCAGAATCAAGGATGACCCCAAGGCAGCGGGCATGTTGCTTTGGAGTAATGGTGGAACCGCACACGGAGATGGCAATGTCAGGCAAAGGTAGGTTAGTAGAGGGAGAGAACACGAGGAGTTCAGTTTTAGATAGAGGGAGGACATGATGTTAGAGACAGCGGTAAGACAATCCCTGGTGTTTTCTAAAAAGGTCAGCGTGACAACAGGAGAAGAGGTGTATAATTGGGTGTCGTAAAGCATAGAGATGGTACTGGAAACCAAATCTACTGATTGTTTGTCCAATAGGGGCAGTATACAACGAGAAGAGGAGGGGGCCTAGGACTGATCCTTGAGGAACCCCAACAGTAAGGGGAAGGTGAGAGGAGGAGGAACCAGCAAAACATACAGTGAAGGATCGGTCAGAGAGATAGGAGGAGAACCAGGAGAGAACGGTGTCCTTGAGGCCGATGGAGCGGAGCATAGTGAGGAGGAGCTGATGATCCACAGTATCGAATGCTGCAGAGAGATCCAAGAGAATTAGCATGGAGTAGTGACCATTAGATTTAGCTGTTAGTAGGTCATTAGAGACTTTAGTGAGGGCGGTTTCAGTATAGTGTAAAGAGCGGAAGCCCGATTGAAGAGGGTCGAGAAGAGAGTTATCTGAGAGATAGCGGGTAAGACGGGAGTGGACCAGGCGTTCGAGGAGTTTAGAGATGAAGGGAAGATTAGAAACAGGTCTATAATTAGCGGCACAGTTTTGATCGAGGGATGGTTTTTTAAGTAATGGATGTATGATGGCATGCTTAAATGAGGAGGGAAAAATACCGGAAGTGAGGGAAAGGTTGAATATTTTTGTTAGATGAGAGGTGACAGCCGGGGAAAGGGACTGGAGATGTGACGGAATGGGGTCACTGGTGCAAGTGGTCGGGCGAGAAGATGCAAGGAGCCTGCTTACTTCTTCTTCTGTAACTGCGTCAAAGTCAGAGAGTGAACTAGATGCAGTGGGGGAGGGAGGACAGTGCATGGTATGAAGAGATTGGGAGATGATTTCCTGTCGAATGTGGTCAATTTTTTCTTTGAAGTAATTGGCCAGATCGTCAGCACGGAGATCCGTGGTTGGGGCCTGCTCTCTTGGGTTGAGTAGGGACTGGAACGTGTCAAAGAGACGTTTAGGGTTATTGGACAGGGAGGTGATTAGGGTGTTGAAGTAGGTTTGTTTGGAGAGGTGAAGGGCAGAATTGTAAGTCTTTAGCATGAACTTATAATGGATGAAATCTTCTGGTAGATTAGATTTTCTCCACAGACGTTCTGTGCACCTGGAGCACCGCTGCAGGAAACGTGTTTGCAGCGTGTGCCACGGTTGTTGCCGTCTGTGCCGAGTTGTTTTATGTATAGGAGGAGCAGCTTCATCCAGAGCACTTTGCAGGGTTTCATTGTAATGCTTCAGAGCAGAATCAGGACATGAGATGGAGAAGATTGGAGAAGATAGAGGAAGATAGAGGAAGAGGCTGCAGCACCGAAGACAGCTGTGCGGGAGAAGGAGCCGGACGCTGGGACCAGGTAAGTATGTCATATTTACCTGTCCCCGTTCCAGCCGCCGGGCGCCGCTCCATCTTCCCGGCGCCTCTGCGCTCTGTCAGGTCAAAGGGCGCGATGACGCATCTAGTGTGCGCGGCGCCCTCTGTCTGATCAGTCAGTGCGGAGAGACGCCGGGACCGGACGCCGGAACGAGACGCCGGGAGCTGCAATCAAGAGAGGTGAGTATGGCTTTTTTTTTTTTTTTTTAATTGCAGCAGCAATGGCACAGCTTTATGTGGAGCATCTATGGGGAAATATGAACGATGCAGAGCACTATATGGGGCACAGCTATGGGGAACTATGAACGGTGCAGAGCACTATGTGGCACAGCTATGGGGAACTATGAATGGTGCAGAGCACTATATGGCAGAGCTATGGGGAACTATGAACGGTGCAGAGCACTATATGGCAGAGTTATGGGGAACTATGAACGGTGCAGAGCACTATATGGCAGAGCTATGGGGAACTATGAACGGTGCAGAGCACAATATGGGGCACAGCTATGGGGAACTATGAACGGTGCAGAGCACTATATGGCACAGCTATGGGGAACTATGAACGGTGCAGAGCACTATATGGCAGAGCTATGGGGAACTATGAACGGTGCAGAGCACTATATGGCAGAGTTATGGGGAACTATGAACGGTGCAGAGCACTATATGGCAGAGCTATGGGGAACTATGAACGGTGCAGAGCACTATATGGGGCACAGCTATGGGGAACTATGAACGGTGCAGAGCACTATATGGCACAGCTATGGGGAACTATGAACGGTGCAGAGCACTATATGGCAGAGCTATGGGGAAGTATGAACGGTGCAGAGCACTATATGGCAGCTATGGGGAAATATGAACGGTGCAGAGCACTATATTGCACAGCTATGGGGAAATATGAACGGTGCAGAGCACTATATGGCAGAGCTATGGGGAAATATGAACGGTGCAGAGCACTATATGGCAGAGCTATGGGGAAATAATGATCTATTTTTATTTTTCAAATTCACGGGTAAATGCTGCATTTCCACCCTAGGCTTATACTCGAGTCAATACGTTTTCCCAGTTTTTTGTGGCAAAATTAGGGGGGGTCGGCTTATACTCTGGTCGGCTTATACTTGAGTATATACGGTATTTATTGTTCTGGTTTACATTTCTCCCAATAATCCAGGTAACATCCTCATCATTATTTTTCTATTTTATTTTGCTTTTATTTTTCATTTTTATTTTTCTCAATATTACCTTTTTACTATTTTTTTTATTATTTACAGCATTCATCTTTTTATAGTCTTCATTTTTCACTTCAATTATTTTTGTCCCAGTTACATTAGCCAGCAACTATAACCTTCTACATATTCGCTAGATTACCCCATTCCAGTCCTAAGCTTTCCCTGAACATGGTCCCTGACACCCTTATACGTGCAGGATCTTTCCAATATGGCCGCCGCTATCTTACACACAGGGCTGGTTACATGTATACAGACATTCTGCAGAGGTAATACAGGGCTATATCACTGAGACCTTTTACCGGTGTTTCCATGCGCTCCATGGGCAGTCACCACTTGATACCCACTTCCTCCTCAGTGAAACCGGACTGTGGTGGCCACCTAATGGCTTCGTCCAGCATGATCCCTGACCAAGGGCGTCCATTATTTTTCACCTCTAGGTCCCACACACATGGCAACAAATCACCGTGGGCTTTACATTACCTAACCATCAACTAGGTATTGTAACTAGGGACCCTATTTATATTACCTTAATCTAGCTTCACCTTTTCATGATGCTGATCTACAGGTCCTTCTCAAAAAATTAGCATATAGTGTTAAATTTCATTATTTACCATAATGTAATGATTACAATTAAACTTTCATATATTATAGATTCATTATCCACCAACTGAAATTTGTCACGTCTTTTATTGTTTTAATACTGATGATTTTGGCATACAACTCCTGATAACCCAAAAAACCTGTCTCAATAAATTAGCATATTTCACCCATCCAATCAAATAAAAGTGTTTTTTAATAACAAACAAAAAAACCATCAAATAATAATGTTCAGTTATGCACTCAATACTTGGTCGGGAATCCTTTGGCAGAAATGACTGCTTCAATGCGGCGTGGCATGGAGGCAATCAGCCTGTGACACTGCTGAGATGTTATGGAGGCCCAGGATGCTTCAATAGCGGCCTTAAGCTCATCCAGAGTGTTGGGTCTTGCGTCTCTCAACTTTCTCTTCACAATATCCCACAGATTCTCTATGGGGTTCAGGTTAGGAGAGTTGGCAGGCCAATTGAGCACAGTAATACCATGGTCAGTAAACCATTTACCAGTGGTTTTGGCACTGTGAGCAGGTGCCAGGTCGTGCTGAAAAATGAAATCTTCATCTCCATAAAGCATTTCAGCCGATGGAAGCATGAAGTGCTCCAAAATCTCCTGATAGCTAGCTGCATTGACCCTGCCCTTGATGAAACACAGTGGACCAACACCAGCAGCTGACATGGCACCCCACACCATCACTGACTGTGGGTACTTGACACTGGACTTCAGGCATTTTGGCATTTCCTTCTCCCCAGTCTTCCTCCAGACTCTGGCACCTTGATTTCCGAATGACATGCAAAATTTGCTTTCATCAGAAAAAAGTACTTGGGACCACTTAGCAACAGTCCAGTGCTGCTTCTCTGTAGCCCATTTCGGCACCTGTAGCCCATTTCCTGCACACGCCTGTGCACGGTGGCTCTGGATGTTTCCACACCAGACTCAGTCCACTGCTTCCTCAGGTTCCCCAAGGTCTGGAATCGGTCCTTCTCCACAATCTTCCTCAGGGTCCGGTCTCCTCTTCTCGTTCTACAGCGTTTTCTGCCACATTGTTTCCTTCCAACAGACTTACCATTGAGGTGCCTTGATACAGCACTCTGGGAACAGCCTATTTGTTGAGAAATTTCTTTCTGGGTCTTACCCTCTTGCTTGAGGGTGTCAATGATGGCCTTCTTGACATCTGTCAGGTCGCTAGTCTTACCCATGATGGGGGTTTTGAGTAATGAACCAGGCAGGGAGTTTATAAAAGCCTCAGGTATCTTTTGCATGTGTTTAGAGTTAATTAGTTGATTCAGAAGATTAGGGTAATGGGTCGTTTAGAGAACCTTTTCTTGATATGCTAATTTATTGAGACAGGTTTTTTGGGTTATCAGGAGTTGTATGCCAAAATCATCAGTATTAAAACAATAAAAGACGTGACAAATTTCAGTTGGTGGATAATGAATCTATAATATATGAAAGTTTAATTGTAATCATTACATTATGGTAAATAATGAAATTTAACACTATATGCTAATTTTTTGAGAAGGACCTGTATATTCGTTATTAAATCCTTTTCAGCACTACCCATGTTTCTAAAAAACTAAGGATTTGCTTCATTTAAGGTACCTTCACACATAACGATATTGTTAACGATATCGTTGCTATTTGTGACGTAGCAACGATATCGTTAATGAAATCGTTATGTGTGACAGCGACCAACGATCAGGCCCCTGCTGGGAGATCGTTGGTCGCTGAATAAAGTCCAGAACTTTATTTCGTCGGTGGACTCCCTGGAGACATCGCTGGATCGGCGTGTGTGACACCGATCCAGCGATGTCTTCACTGGTAACCAGGGTAAACATCGGGTAACTAAGCGCAGGGCCGCGCTTAGTAACCCGATGTTTACCCTGGTTACCATGCTAAAAGTAAAAAAAAAAAAAACAGTACATACTTACCTACAGCTGTCTGTCCTCCAGCGCTGTGCTCTGCTCTCCTCCTGTACTGGCTGTGAGCCGGAAAGCAGAGCGGTGACGTCACCGCTCTGCTTTCCGGCTCCCAGACAGTACAGGAGGAGAGCAGAGAAGCAGAGCGCAGCGCTGGAGGACAGACAGCTGTAGGTAAGTATGTACTGTTTTTTTTTTTTTTACTTTTAGCATGGTAACCAGGGTAAACATCGGGTTACTAAGCGCGGCCCTGGGCTTAGTTACCCGATGTTTACCCTGGTTACCGGCATCGTTGGTCGCTGGAGAGCGGTCTGTGTGACAGCTCTCCAGCGACCAAACAGCGACGCTGCAGCGATTCGGATCGTTGTCGGTATCGCTGCAGCGTCGCTAAATGTGAAGGGGCCTTTAGGCATTCTTATCTACATAACAAGGTACAGTAATTAATGTCTACTGCCTCCTTTACTGTCTCCCTACTGGTCTACACCACTTTTGACCTCTAGAACACCTATATTCTCCACATCTATGATATCATAAGCATTTTATTCACCTCAGTGTATTCGCTGGTGCTCTTTAGGGTCTATGGTCGCTCGACTTACCTCTTTGCAACTCTCCTAATGGACTTATGGTATATTACGCATGTACCTTGCAGACCTGTATATATGTACATACTAAATCCCATAAAAGAATAAGAAGACAGCGGCATTCACCAATTTGCTGATACGCAGCATTTAATCAATGTACAGATTAATACAGTCTCTTGCTAAGAAGTTACAGGGCTGCGGGGAGTGCAGGAGGACGACGGCCGTTTCGTGCGGATGGCACTTCTATGGGTCCATGTGCAATAAAATGTCATTTCCTTTTATACAGGTTACATCAATAATGAAAAAACAACACATTGCTGACTTTTTATACATAAATTGTATCAAAAACAAACATTATTTATTTTATCATATATTCACTGGGATTTTGACGAAATTTATAAAAATACCGCCATATCTAGTTTGTCGTTAAGGCCTAAAGGGCCCTGAGCATTGGCTCTTAAAATCCACCTCCCCATCTCTCTCAAGTGTCGTAATTTTTGTTAACTGCCTATCATTCTGTTAAATGTGCCAATATTTCCTCACTGCTACGTGTATCGCTTTATCCATTGGGCTATGTTTAAACATGAAATTAAACCTGCGATAAGCTTGGTCATTTAAAGCGCAATTTTTTGCTGTTCGTTTAAGTAATTACTTACAAAAATTACGACACTTGATCCACAATTTGCGTATAAACGCTCTAAAAACCTTGGAGATCTGTTGGTGCACAACAGGTTATTGCCAGCACAAAATAATTGGCTAACAAAAGATCTGCCAGAAGGCAACTTTAAGTGTAAAAACTGCAAATTTTGTCATTTGCATAAAATAGTCAATCCGTTAAATATCGGAGGCATAGTCCATAATGTACGGGATTTCATTACGTGTAAGAGCAAATACGTGGTGTATGTGATTTATTGTCCATGTAATTATTTTTATATCGGCAAGACAATTCGCCCCCTATTTGTCAGGTTCAGAGAACATTACAATTCATTAAAGGTACCGTCACACTCAGCGACGCTGCAGCGATACCGACAACGATGTCGATCGCTGCAGTGTCGCTGTTTGGTCGCTGGAGAGCTGTCACACAGACAGCTCTCCAGCGACCAACGATGCCGGCAACCAGGGTAAACATCGGGTTACTAAGCGCAGGGTCGCGCTTAGTAACCCGATGTTTACCCTGGTTACCATCGTAAAAGTAAAAAAAACAAACACTACATACTTACCTTCCGCTGTCTGTCCCCGGCGCTCTGCTTCCTGCACTTACTGTGAGCACAGCGGCCGGAAAGCAGAGCGGTGACGTCACCGCTCTGCTTTCCGGCTGACCGGCGCTCACAGTCAGTGCAGGAAGCAGAGCGCCGGCGACAGACAGCTGAAGGTAAGTATGTAGTGTTTGTTTTTTTTACTTTTACGATGGTAACCAGGGTAAATATCGGGTTACTAAGCGCGGCCCTGCGCTTAGTAACCCGATGTTTACCATGGTTACCAGTGAAGACATCGCTGAATCGGACTCACATGCAGATTCAGCGATGTCTGCAGGGAGTCCAGCGACGAAATAAAGTACTGGACTTTCTGCAGCGACCAACGATCTCCCAGCAGGGGCCTGATCGTTGGTCGCTGTCACACTGAACGATATCGCTAGCCAGGACGCTGCAACGTCACGGATCGCTAGCGATATCGTTCAGTGTGAAGGTACCTTTAGGAGAGGTAAGGGTTGCATGCGATTTATAAAGCACTAGATGGCAGCCCGATTCTAAAGAATCGGGAGTCTAGAATCCATATATACTTTATTTATTCAAATGTACGAATAATACAATTAATAAATAATAGTAAGAAAGAACAAAAAATGGCTGCACTCACCAGCTCTTGACAATTCTTGTTATTTAAGGTACAGTTACACAGGATCCATGAACATGCTTATGAGGGGAGGGATGAAAGACATCAGACGACAACTTTGCGTGTTGTGGCAAATGCCACAACAACGGTTCTTTGCTTAAGAACAATAATGTAAATAATAAATAATATGTATCAATAACTATATTGGTATGTTCTATGACATTTTAAAATATTTCATTATTATGTGGAAAGGCTCTTAGTACCCATACTGGCGCATACTTGTGTGCCCATCAGGTATTTTCACAGTAATTTTACATCTGATGGGTTGGTATGAAACGTTTTTAATCATCTCTTGGGCTTAGCTAAGCCTTCATCCTATCCTCTGTACTCTTGTTAACACGCTGTTTGCGCTTACGTGCGGCATCGACGGCTTTTCGCTCTGCATCATTACCATACTTTATATCAGACCTGATCTTACGTGCGCCATCATAAGCTTTGGACTCTGTGTCATTAGTATACTTAACAGTGTCCATGCGCTTGCATCTATCCTCTGTACTCTTGTTAGCACGCTGTTTGCGCTTACGTGCGGCATCGGCGTCTTTTTGCTCTGCATTATTAGTATACTTTCTATCAGACCTAATCTTACGTGCGCCATCAGCAGCTTTGGGCTCTGTGTCATTAGTATCCTTACTATTAGAGCTCATGTTGGCTAAGCTAAACAGCTTTAAGCGTGGTGGTGGCAAACAACAGGTTAATAAGAGGCAGTGTCAGGTAGTAGGAAAATAGCCAGTTAATAATAGGCAATAGTTCTTTGCAGGAATGCAGATATTAATAAATAGGCAGTTTATATTGCAGAGAAATTGCTGGGCAATAATGGACAATGTCCTTATGTGGCAAATAATAGAGCAATATACCCAATGTGGCAAAGAAGAGGTTAATAAACGGCAGTCTCTCAGTATAACAGTCAGTGAATAATAGGCAGTATATGGAGAAAACACCAAACAAAAGTTCAAAATTGGTGTGAAAATGTCACTGAACCACTTCACAACTAAATATATATAGTTTTGGTAAAGGCTGCATTATACTATCAAATACAATAATCGATAAGCATGTAGCAGTATAACTGGCCGAGAGCATGTTCGATACCTAGAGCTCTCCCAAAAATAGAACAAAAAAATCTATATATAGAGGTATATCACTCCTAAATTAGAATATATGACACTAGCGAAAAAGGGAGCATAGATACCAAAACATGTAAAAGATGTATAAATATTTTATTATATTCCCAATGTCGAAAAAATAACATAAACAAATAAATACATGACAGAATACATAAAAAATTCCAACATGTAAAAAGGAGGAAAACCAACCAGTACACTAATGGTAGGGCACACATCCACAGTAAGACCTGGGTAAGTATTGGAGGTCACCAAATTCTCAATAACCCTATAACAAGGGATCTTTCCTCAGAGACTATAGCCCCATAGTGTCATGTCAACCGTTACATTCCATATTTATACTTGTCAATGAGACAAAATGAACTCACCCATGGTAAATCTGGACTCCTGTGTGGCCTTCCCGCAGCCCTGGAAAGCGATCACGCGAAACTTGCGTCAGTGGCTGTAGGAAGGCCACACAGGAGTCCAGATTTACCATGGGTGAGTTAATTTTGCCTCATTGACAAGTATAAATATGGAATGTACCGGTTGACATGACACTATGGGGCTATAGTCTCTGAGGAAAGATCCCTTATTATAGGGTTATTGAGAATTTGGTGACCTCCGATACTTACCCAGGTCTTACTGTGGATGTTTGCCCTACCATTAGTGTACTGGTTGGTTTTCCTCCTTTTTACATGTTGGAATTTTTTTTATGTATTCTGTCATGTATTTATTTGTTTATGTTATTTTTTTAACATTGGGAATATAATAAAATATTTATACATCTTTTACATGTTTTGGTATCTATGCTCCCTCTTTCACTACTGCATTATACTACTGTGGGGGCACAGCACTATACTGTGTATGGGGGGGCACTGCACTATACTCTGCGTGTGGGGGGCTACATAATACTGTGTGTGCGGAGGCTACACTATACTGAGTGGGGGCATGTGTGGGGCAGCATTATGCTGTGAGTTGGGGGTGCATTATGCTGTGTGTGGGGGGCTGCAGTACACTGTGTGTGGGGGGACTGCACTATACTCTGAGAGGTCTACATTATACTGTGTGTGGGGGGCTGTATTATACTCTGAGGGGGCTACATTATACTCTGTGTAGGAGGCTGCAGTATACTCTATGTGGAGGCTGCATTATATTCTGTCAAGGACCATGGGGAGAGCATTACACTATATGTACCATATTGTTTGGACTAGAGACGCACTTTTTCCTCCAAAAAGTTGAGGAAAATGGGGTGGGGTAAAGTCTTATAGTCTGGATATCCCTTATTTGGCTTTGGTGGGGAGGTGGAGGAACGGCAGAGAAGCGGATCACAGGAGGCAGGAGCCGGCAGCTGCAGCTTTCTCCTGTGCCCGCTGCTAAAGAGAAATGAATACTCACTCCATTCCATGTCCATTGGCGAGGAAAGGAGTAGTCATTTCTATTTAATAGTGAGCACAGTGATAGCTGCAGCTGCTGGGAGTTCTATTGCACCGGCTACTTAATGTAATGAATATTCCTTCCCTTTAGTAGCGGCACAGGTGAAAGCCCAGCAGCTGCAGGAACCCGGCGGCTCACACTGTGCTCGCTAAACAACAATGACTACTCACTGCTCTCCACGCACACAGCCCCGGCGTGGAGAGCAGCGAATATTCCGGATAGCTGTCCTCCGCTGCTTCTACGCAGCACATGACGCACACAGCCCCGGCGTGGAGAAAAGCGAGCATTCCGGATAGCTGTCCTCCGCGACTTGTAAGCAGCACATGACGCACACAGCCCCAGCGTGGAGAGCAGCGAGTATTCCGGATAGCTGTCCTCCGTGGCTCGTACGGAGCACATGACGCACACAGCCCCGGCGTGGAGAGCAGTGAGTATTCCGGATAGCTGTCCTCTACAGCTTGTACGCAGCACATGACGCACACAGCCCACAGCCCCGGCATGGAGAGCAGCGAGTATTCCGGATAGCTGTCCTCCACGGCTTGTACGCAGCACATGACGCACACAGCCCCCGCGTGGAGAGCATCGAGTATTCCGGATAGCTGTCCTCCGCGGCTTGTACGCAGCACATGACGCACACAGGCCCAGTGTGGAGAGCAGTGAGTATTCCGGATAGCTGTCCTCCGCGGCTTGTACGCAGCACATGATGCACACAGGCCCAGTGTGGAGAGCAGTGAGTATTCCGGATAGCTGTCCTCCGCGGCTTGTACGCAGCACAAGACGCACACAGGCGCAGTGTGGAGAGCAGCGAGTATTCCGGATAGCTGTCCTCCGCGGCTTGTACGAAGCACATGATGCACACAGCCCCGGCGTGGAGAGCAGCGAGTATTCCGCATAGCTGTCCTCCGCGGCTTGTACGCAGCACATGATGCACACAGGCCCAGTGTGGAGAGCAGCGAGTATTCCGGATAGCTGTCCTCCGCAGCTTGTACGCAGCACATGACGCACACAGGCCCAGTGTGGAGAGCAGTGAGTATTCCGGATAGCTGTCCTCCGCGGCTTGCACGCACCACATGACACACACAGGCCCAGTGTGGAGAGCAGTGAGTATTCCGCATAGCTGTCCTCCGCGGCTTGTACACAGCACATGACGCACACAGGCCCAGTGTGGAGAGCAGAGAGTATTCCGAATAGCTGTCCTCCGCGGCTTGTACGCAGCACATGACGCACACAGCCCCGGCGTGGAGAGCAGCGAGTATTCCGGATAGCTGTCCTCCGCGGCTTGTACGCAGCACATGACGCACACAGCCCCGGCGTGGAGAGCAGCGAGTATTCCGGATAGCTGTCCTCCGCGGCTTGTACGCAGCACATTACGCACACAGTCCCGGCGTGGAGAGCAGTGATTATTCCGGAATGCTGTCCTCCGCGGTTGTACGCAGCACATGACGCACACAGCCCCGGCGTGGAGAGCAGCGAGTATTCCGGATAGCTGTCCTCCGCGACTTGTACGCAGCACATGACGCACACAGACAGGGCGTGGAGAGCAGTGAGTATTCCGGATAGCTGTCCTCTACAGCTTGTACGCAGCACATGACGCACACAGCCCCGGCGTGGAGAGCAGTGAGTATTCCGGATAGCTGTCCTCCGCGGCTTGTACGCAGCACATGACGCACACAGCCCCGGCGTGGAGAGCAGCGAGTATTCCGGATAGCTGTCCTCTACAGCTTGTACGCAGCACATGACGCACACAGCGAGGGCGTGGAGAGCAGCGAGTATTCCGGATAGCTGTCCTGCACGGCTTGTACGCAGCACATTACGCACACAGACAGGGCGTGGAGAGCAGCGAGTATTCCGGATAGCTGTCCTCTACAGCTTGTATGCAGCACATGACGCACACAGCGAGGGCGTGGAGAGCAGCGAGTATTCCGGATAGCTGTCCTGCGCGGCTTGTACGCAGCACATTACGCACACAGACAGGGCGTGGAGAGCAGCGAGTATTCCGGATAGCTGTCCTCTACAGCTTGTATGCAGCACATGACGCACACAGCGAGGGCGTGGAGAGCAGCGAGTATTCCGGATAGCTGTCCTGCGCGGCTTGTACGCAGCACATTACGCACACAGACAGGGCGTGGAGAGCAGCGAGTATTCCAGAGAGCTGTCCTCCGCGGCTTGTACGCAGCACATGACGCACACTTACACACTTTTCCACAGGGCCCCACTTTGTCTAAATCCGGCCGTGCTGGTGACAGACGGGAGACGTCACATTCTGGTGACACTGAACAATCAGCGCGGAGCGGAAATATTTATATTACAAAAAGTGACAATAAAAATGGAAGAATTATAAAACAGACCGGTGATGTCTGCGCCATTATAACCTGCAGCAATTCCAGAGAAACATGAAAAGCCGGAAGAGGAGGCGAGAACGGAGTCTGTGTGAGGAGCTCCAGGAACCAACTCCGCTCTCCACAGCCCTGCTTCCTGCCATCAGCGGCGAGCACTGCGCTAGGCCCCGCCCCTTCCGGTGTCGTCATCTCCTCACAGGAAGCTCCACGCTAGAAGTTCCTTTATCTCCCTCGATTCCTTGTGCTCCGGTGCGCGGCTCTGCAGGTGGAGGTCTGTACAGAGTCCTCGTCATCCTCCATGTGGGTTATTATCCCTCCTCCTTCTATATCGCCTCCATACTCCGCAGCGCTGTACACATTATTATCACACTCACTATAGTCCTTATTCACACCTGCGATTCCTGTCTGTGTCTGCAGTGGTTGCGTTTTCCTCTTTGCCGCCAGACAGTAATATCCTCCCCTGTGTACCGGCCACTGTAATAATTCTCCCTTCTTCCCCCACGTGATAAGATTCCCCTATTCGCCTGCAGGCGGCCATAATTCCTTCTATGAGCCCCTAAATAGCGTTAATGCTGCGCACAGCCCCTCATCAGCCCCCTTACCTGCACAGCACCTCATCATCATCAACCCTCATTCTCCACACCACCCCTCATCAATCCTCCCTTCTCAGCACAGCCCCTCATCATCCCCTCTGTTCCGCACAGACCCTCATCATCAACCCCCATTCCCCACACAGCCCTTCATCAATCCACCCTTCTCCGCACAGCCCCTCATCATCCCCCTTCTCCGCACTACCCCTCATCATCCCCCTTCTCTGCACAGCCCCTCATCATCTCCCCTTCTTCGCACAGCCCCACATCATCCCCCCTTCTCCGCACAGCCCCACATCATCCCCGCTTCTCCGCACAGCTCCTCATCATCCCCCCTTCTCCGCACAGCCCCTCATCACCCCCCCTTCTCCGCACAGCCCCTCATCATCCCCCGTTCTCTGCACAGCCCCTCATCATCCCCCTTTTCCGCATAGCCCCTCATGATCCCCCTTCTCCGCACAGCCCCTTGTAATCTCGCCCCTTCTCCGCATAGCCCCTCATTATCCCCCCTTCTCCACACAGCCCCTCATCATCCCCCCTTCTCCACACAGCCCCTCATCATCCCCCTTCTCCAAACAGCCCCTCATCATCCCCCCTTCTCTGCACAGTCCATCATCATACCCGTTCTCTGCACAGCCCTTCATAATCCCCCATTCTCCGCACAGCCCTTCATCATCCCCCCTACTCTGCACAGCCCCTCATCCCCCTTTCTTTGCACAGCGCCTCATCATCCCCCTTTCTCTGCACAGTGCCTCATCATACTCCCTTCTCCGCACAGCCCTCATCATCCCCCTTCTCCGCACAACCCTCATCATCCCCCTTTTTCCTCACAGCCCCTAATCATGCCCCTTCTCTGTTCAGCTCCTTATGATCTCGCCCCTTCTCCACACAGCCACTCATCATCCCCCCTTCTTCTTCCCCCACATGATAATGTTCCACTATTCACCTGCAGGCGGCCTTAATTCCTTCTATGAGCCTTTAAATAGTATTAGGCTACTTTCACACTAGTGTCGGAATCTCCCCGTCGCAATGCGTCGGGCAGAGATTCCGACGCTAGCGTTTAACGCACTGCACAATGGAGGCAGCGGATGCATTTCTCCGGCGCATCCGCTGCCCCATTGTAAGGTGCGGGGAGGTGGGGGCGGAGTTCCGGCCGCGCATGCGCGGTCGGAAAAAGCGGTCCGTCAGGAGCAAAAAAACGTTACATGTAGCGTTTTTTGCTCCCGACGGTCCGCCAAAGCACGATGCATCCGTCGCACGACGGATGCGACGTGTGGCAATCCATCGCAATGCGTCGTCAATACAAGTCTATGGGGAAAAACGCATCCTGCAAGCACTTTTGCAGGATGCGTTTTGTCTGCAAAACGACGCATTGTGACGGATTGCAGTTAACGCTAGTGTGAAAGTAGCCTTAGTAGCCCTTGTGTTCCCCCATATATCAGTATTGTCACCTGTGTGCCCCCATATATTAGTAATGTCTCCTATGTGCCTCCATATATTAGTAATGAAACCTAGGTGCCCCCGTATATTAGTAATGTCACCTCTGTACCCCATATATTAGTAATGTCATTTTTGTGCCCCATATATTAGTAATGTCACTTGTGTGGCCCCATATATTAGTAATGTCACCTTTGTGCCCTGTATATTAGTAATATCACCTATGTTCCCCCGTATATTAGTAATGTCACCTATGTGTCCCTCGTATATTAGTATTAATTGCTTTAATAGCAGCCTTCACCTCATCTGTATTGTTGTGTCTGGTGTCTCTCAGCTTCCTCTTGACAATACCCATAGTTTCTCTATGGGGAAAGGTCAGGTGAGTTTGCTGGCCAATCAAGCACAGTGACACTGTTGTTTTTAAGCCAGGTATTGGTACTTTTGGCAGTGTTGACGGGTGCCAAGTCCCGCTGGAGAATGAAATTTCCATCTCGAAAAAGCTTGTCGGCAAAGGGAAGCATGAAGTGTTCTAAAATTTCCTGGTAGATGGCTGCGCTGTCTTTGGTCTTGATAAAACACAGTGGACCTACACCAGCAGATGACATGGCTGTTGTTTTTAAACCAGCTATTGGTACTTTTGTCAGTGTGGACAGGTGCCAAGTCCTGCTGGAGATTTAAATTTCCATCTCCAAAAAGCTTGTCGGCAGCGGGAAGTTCTCAAAAATTTCCTGGTAGATGGCTATTCTGACTTCAGTCTTGATAAAACACAGTGGACCTACACCAACAGATGACATGGCTCCCCAAACGTCACTGATTGTGGAAACTTCACACTAGACCTCAAGCAGCTTAGATTGTGACCTCTCCACTCTTCCTCCAGACTCTGGGACCTTGATTTCCAAATGAAGTGCAAAATTTACTGAAAACAACACCTTGGACCACTGATCAACAGTCCAGTTCTTTTTCGCCTTTGCCCAGGTAAGACGAATCTGGTAGTGATGAGCGAGTATACTTGTTACTCGAGACTTCCCGAGCATGCTCGGGTGGTCTCGGAGTATTTGGGTGTGCTCGGAGATTTAGTTTCTGTCTCCGTAGCTGCATGATTTGCGGCTGCTAGACAGTCTGAATACATGTGGGGATTCCCTAACAAACAGGCAACCTCCACATGTATTCAGGCTGGCTAGCAGCCGCAAATAATGCTGCTACTGATACAGAAACTAAATCTACGAGCACGTCCAAATACTCGGAGATCACCCGAACATGCTCGGGAAATCTCGAGTAACGAGTATACTCGCTCATCACTAGCTTCTGGCATTGTCTATTGGTCATAAGTGGCTTGACACAAGGAATGCGACACTTGTAGCCCATGTCCTGGATACCTCTGTATGTGGTGGATCTTGAATTAATGACTCTAGCAGCAGTCCACTCCTTGTGAGTCTCCCCCAAATTTTTGAATGGCCTTTTCATAACAATCCTTTCAAAGCTGCAGTAATCCCAGTTGCTTGTGCACCTTTTTCTACCACACTTTTTCCTTCTACTCAACTTTCCATTAATATGCTTGGATACAGCGCTCTGTGAGCAGCCAGCTTCTTTAGCAATGACCTTTTGTGGCTTGCCCTCCTTGGGGAGTGTGTCTGTATCTGCCTTCTGGACATCTGTCAAGTCATCAGTCTTCCCAATGATTGTGGAACCTACTGAAACAGACTAAGGGAACTTTTTAAAGGGAACCTGTCACCCCCAAAATCGAAGGTGAGCTAAGCCCTCCGGCATCAGGGGCTTATCTACATTCTGTAATGCTGTAATAAGCCCCCGATGTATCCTGAAAGATGAGAAAAAGAGGTTAGATTATTCTCTCCCAGGGGCGGTACCGGTTCTGTTTTGGTCTGATGGGCGTCGCGGTCCAGGGCCTCCCATCTTCTTACGATGACGTCCTCTTCTTGTTTTCACGCTGCAGCTCTGGCGCAGGTGTTCTTTGTCTGCCCTGTTGAGGGCAGAGCAAAGTACTGCAGTGCGCAGGCGCCGGGCTTCTCTGACCTTTCCCGGTGCAGCATTACTAAATGCTGTAGATAAGCCCCTGATGCCGGTGGGCTTACCTCACCTTCAATTTTGGGGGTGACAGGTTCCCTTTACATGCTTAGTAAGCCTTTGCAGGTGTTTTTTGTTATATATTATGATTGACTGGGATAATGACTTTTGTGTTTTTATTGGTTGGAAGCCATAATCATCAACATTAGCAGAAATTAACACTTGAAATAGACCACTCTGTAATGACTATATAATATGAGTTTCACTTTTTGCATTGAAGAGCTGAAATAAATTTAACTTTTTGATGATATTCTAATTTTGTGAGCTGCACCTGTAGGTGACATTACTAATATATGGGGGCACATAGGTGACATTACAATTATTTTTTATTTTTTCTTATTGAGGTTGGGGCCCAATTTCAGCTATTGCTGTGGGATCTGTGATTTCTATATATAATAAAGTTGTTATGGACGTGACGTAACTAACATTGTGCAATGACTCTGTTTTCCCTATAGTGATGGATATTTCTGGTTGTTAAAACTGTTTTTTTTTTTCACTTTAAATATTTTTTAAACCTTTTTTAAGCCCCTATGATTAGTGCGATCATATAAAATCCAAGCTCCGGTGATGCACTGTACTGCTGTAGTGCCGTGTATCATCACTGCCTGTCAAGTGTAATACTAACAGCCCCATATATATGAGATAACTGTTGGCTGAACGGTCATTTGGCAGACGGATATCTCTCCCGACTCCCCCATACACACAAATATTCCAGCTTTCCTGTGGTCTGTATGAGAGAGTCGCCCCCAGACTCCTATAGCGGAGGATTATCTACAGGATGAACAAATGGATTAGCCTCTGAAATTCAGGATGCCAGATCCTTCTCTGCCCTGACATCATCTATTGGGAGGCCCCAAAATACATTATATTGTCGCCCAAACACCCCAAATCAGTGCATTCATGTAACTTTAGTCCAATGTGTATGGGGGCGATGAAAGGTAACTTATTGGATGCTGCCTCTGGCCCGGCCTAATAGACCTTCATACATTGCAGACCCAGACAGGCAGACACCATTATTAAGCAGTGTTGTAACGTGGCACTACTGTTATGGTGGTCAAGGAGGGTCCCAAACCAAATATTGTGATAAAGAAACTTGGCACTCAACTTTTGAAGATACGAGGTAATTTTAATGCAGTCAAAACTGTAGAACAGTATCCAGACGTTTCGGTCAAACAGTGACCTTCATCAGTGTACTAACAATGGAAAGAAAGAATGCAAAGGAAATAAATAATGAAATTTAAACAAAATAAAAAATACCAATAAAGAGCATAAGGAAAACTGTGTGATCTTGTAAGTCATACGGAGAGTGGTAATCCCTCAAAACCTGAAATATCTCAATAACAGAGTGATAAACATAGAATAATCCTCCATATTTATATCTGGAGAACACACGTTATTCTGAGGAGGAAGTAGTACAGTAAAGAACCTACCCGACTGCTGTTTGGTTCGGTGTATTAAGGGGAATGAGACACCGTGTCTCTACATCCTGTTAAACAAATAAGGTGGTGTAAGAGGCAGATTGATTTTATTAGGAGTGATTATTCTGAGAAACCCACTTATTATTACTGGCTTCACAGAATTAGGTGACCGTTTGTGTTTTTTGAGAATAGGATGTGATCTACGATATAATAGAGAGAATTAATGATATGATCTAATTATATGTTGGGTAAGGAATATGACCATACCTATAAGTCAGAGAGGCACTGTATGCAGTGGGGTTCCCGCCGTATTTCCTATGGTAAATTGCTTCTGTAATGCACAAATAGTGAGTGACCGATGTGGCTAAGACTGAGGTATGAGTTGAGGTTGATTGTATGATCTTAAAAAAAGTGTATCCGTACCTTTAAGTCAGAGAGGCGCTGTGTGCCATGGAGCATCCGCTGTGCTGCCTGTTACAAGGTGTATTTGTGATATAAAGATAAGGTAAGTAACTGACGTGTCCCCATTAATGATGTAGTGCTGGTGTCAGAGGTTCAGAACATACCGGTTTTAGTAGAGGAGCGTGGTGTAACGCAATATCCGCTACTTGTTGTGGACACATGTATGTCAGGAAGTGACCGTTACATCGGCGAGGGGCGGGGATAACCTTCATGTGGTACCTATCACGTAGGGAGGCTAAAACGGAAGTGAGGTAATCCGATTGCGTCACTGTGTTCCAATGGGCGGAAGTGCGCAGTTAGTGCGTTGCACAGGTATGGATTCGGCCACATATGCGTTCCAGAGCCCAATTTGGATGCGTTTCACTTTGAATGAAAAAATGGGTTACAGGCAGGTTCTACTCAGTGGAGTTGTGTCAGTCGAGCAGGAGAGGTGGGAAAATATGGAGATGGGGAAATCCAGAGGGAAAAGGCCATGGAACAGGAGAGTTCGTTCAATATAAGCGACTCTGTAAGGCTAGTTTCACACTAGCGTTTATCCGGGCTGCGGACTTCCTCCGTGAAGCCCCGCCCACTGCTGCGCCTCTTCGTTCACCTCCACCTACGGCTGCATGTGGCGTGCGCACCCTATCTTTAACATTGGGTTTTCAGGCCATGCTGCTGTATGCGTCATTTTGACTGTGCGCCAAACGCAACATGTTGCATTTTCGTGCAGATGCCGCATCGTCAAAACGATGCATGCGGCGGCATCCGCATACAGCAGCATGGCCTGCATACCCAATGTTAAAGATAGGGTGCACACGCCGCATGCAGCCGTAGGCGGAGCTAAATGAAGAGGCGGGGCTTCACAGAGGAAGTCCACATCCCTCTGCAGCCCAGATAAACGATAGTGTGAAACTAGCCTAAAAAGGAGGACTTACAGAATTAGTGAATGCAAGGATCCAGATTCATCAAAAAGAAGAGGTAACTCAGAACGGGTAAACATCAATATATCCATACCTATAACATCATGACATAGGCATAAAAGAGTATGTACAGTGAATATACAGTATAATGGGTACAGAAACACATAATGGCAATTCATATAAAGGAAAGTAAATCATATTCCCTATTAAAACCCTTTCGAGAAAGGGTTTGTAGCTCATGGATCCAAAATGCCTCCTTTTATTTCAGGATGCGTACGCTATCACACCCACATCTGGGGGGTGGCGTACATGCTCGATGACCTGAAATCTTAATTGTGAGACATTATGCCCTTCTATCTTTGACAGGTTGTGACGTTTCTTCTATATATAGTAGGCCACATGGACATTTAATTAAGTAAATCACAAAAGATGTGTCACAGGTAGAGGAATCTTTAATGGCGTATCTCTTGCCAGAGTGTGGATTGTGAATGACATTACCCTTAAGACCGTTGTTGCATTGATTGCATTGCATGCAGGGAATGTGCCAGTTTTGGGTTCTGGAGGAACATACATAGGTATGTACAAATGGTGTACGACTCATAGTTGTAGATCTTATAGTATTTGTGGAGTTCGTTGAGGTGTTTAGTGAGGAGGGTAACCGCGTTCTCCAATTTATGGTGCATTTCATTTTGTCTGAGTGTAGCGTGGCATCAGATACAATCCTTTGAACACGTTTGAACTGTGATTTTGGAATTGATCTTTTGACAGATGGTGGATGAAGACTCTGAAAATGTAAAGCTATCCCTGTCAGTTTGTTTGGTGTATAGGTCAGTGTCCAAGAAATATACTTGATATTCATCTTTAGTCATTGTGAAATTTAGGCCAGGCCAGAGGGTATTCAATTCATGAAAGACAAAATCGAGGGTTTCTGATGTACAGTTCCAAACGCAGAAAATGTTGTCTATGTACCTTTTCCAGACAATGAGGTGTGATTGAAATAGTGAGTTAGGAAAGACGCATTTAGTCTCAAATTCAACCATGTAGCAATTTGCGTAAGAAGGCGCTATATTTGAGCCCATTGCTGTTCCTTTAATTTGTAAGTAGAACGAGTCTTGGAATATAAAATGATTCTTAAAGTGAACCTGTCAGCAGTTTTGGCCACTATAAGATGCAGCCACTGCCTTTCAGGGCTTATCTACAGCATTCAGTAATACTGTAGATAAGCCCCAAATCCGAGTTGCGAGATAAGAAAAATAAGTTTTATTATACTCACCGGGGGGCGGTCCGGCCCGATGGGTGTTGCAAGTCCGGGTCCGGCGCCTCCCATCTTCTTGCGATGCCGCACTCCTGCTTGGTCGTCGCTCCCTAGCATCGCGCTCCTGCGCAGGCCTTCTTATCTCCCACATTGGTCACTCACTATCTGTGCATTACAGATGCAATTTACCATAGGAAATACGGCGGGTACCTCACTGCATACAGTGCCTCTCTGACTTATAGGTATGGTCATATTCCTTACCTAACATATGAGATCATATCATTAATTCTCTCTATTATATCGTAGACCACATCCTTTTCTCTAGAAAAACAAACGGTCACCTAATTCTGTGAAGTTAGTAATAATAGGTGGGTGTCTCAGAATAATCACTCCTAATAAAATCAATCTGCCACTTACACCACCTTACTTGTTTAACAGGATGCCGAGAGACGGTGTCTCATTCCCCTTAATTAATACACCGTACCAAACAGCAGTCGGGTATGTTCTTTACTATACTACTTCCTCCTCAGAATAACGTGTTCTCCAGATATAAATATGGAGGATTGTTCTATGTTTATCACTCTATTATTGAGATGTTTGAGGGATTACCACTCTCCGTGTGACTTACAAGATCACACATTTTTTCTTATGCTCTTTATTGGTATTTTTATTTTGTGTGTGAGATCATTATTTATTTCGTTTGCATTCTTTGTTTCCATTGTTAATACACTGATGAAGGTCACTGTTTGACCGAAACATCTGGATACTGTAGTACAGTTTTGACTGCATTAAAATTTCATCATATCTTCAAAGGCTGGGTTCACATTACGTTAGTGGCGTCCGTTAGACGGACTACGTTACACCACGGCATAAACGCGGTGTAACGTAGTCCGTTAAGGCCTCCATTAACTCCTATGTCGGACGCATCGCTAGCGCACGCCCACAATGGGCGTGCACTAGGGATGTGCCGTCATTGAGTGACGGACCCTGAGACGCGGGCTGCAACGTTTCCGGGTTCGTCACTGCTAGCGCGATGGAGAATGTCGGCACTTGCGTCAGCAGTTCGTTCACGTATGCGTTGAACGGGCTGCTGTTTAATGCAATGCGAACCCGGCCAAAAGTTGTGCCAAGTTTCTTTATCACAGACACCATTATTTGGCATGTAAGTATCGTAGTAACTAGGCCGCCCCATACTATCGAGTACTTGGGGGCGGGGGGCATTCAGCTGAACTCTGTCACACATTTTCTTAGATGCCATGTTTGCAAGCAAGTGGTTAAACTGCAAGGGTGTTTGTTGCAGCAGCACATGTGCCGTCCCTGTGGTGCACATAGATGTTAAATAAAGATGTTAAAGATGTTCTGGGACCCAAAAGAGTTAAATAAAAATTTTAACAGTTGTTTATTGTGTGAAAAAATAAAACTTGTCTTCTCCTTTTTCCATGTTTTTTATTTTTGCAAAAATTGGTGGAGCCAGTTTTCTTTAGAAACATTTTAATGTATGTTATTTTTTTGGTGTTTTCCTTGTAATATAGGAAAGCCTAAGGCCAGAAATAAACCCCATAAAACACTGTACATGAAGACGTTGGGATTAGATAATTTCTGTCCACGGTGTTTGTAGACACAAAAAAGCTTTTATAAAAGCCTCAAACTTCTGTGTGTGAATCAGACCTGAGATCTAACGTGATAGAAGATTACAGTGCGGGGAAGACGGGAAACCTTCATATAGACGGCCGGTGGTGATGGAGTCAGTGACGGACTCCGGCCAAGTATGTTTCTAGAGCCGTAGTAGAAGATGACGATGTCGTCCTCATCATGAAGTAGTTATTTCTCCTGTCACGTGTAATGAATATCTCCTGCAGTATTGCTAATGCCGATTCCAGTGTCGGTAAATGAGACGAGAATTAGCGTTATGGAAGATGAGTCTATGAGAAACGTATTCAGCTGCCGACTCCGAGGAAGAAAATGCTTGTTGTCTGTGGCCTAAAATATATAGGTTTTATTAGTAGAAGTAGAGAAGAAAACTAAATACTGTAAAATAATAAATCTCATGTGTTTCCCTTATTATCAACAGTAATTGCATTATTACACAGGATTTTTATGATGTTACATCGGCTCATCTTCTTCTCATTCAGATCTCTACCTTATCGGATCCTCTCAGTGAAGTTCTTCCAGAAAAGAAAATTGTCCTGATTTACCCATCAAAGATGGATATGGACAGAGACAAGATGGCGGAGAGGATATTACACCTCAACCTAGAGATCCTCTTACGGCTTACTGGAGAGGTGAGAGACGCTGATGATGTCACATTACATCATTGTCTATGGAAGTAACAGATAGACAGAACTGGAGAGGTGAGGACTCTGGACATGTCTGTAGTGAGATTAATTAATGTGTCTCTCCATTACCAGGATTACACAGTAGTGAAGAAGACCTCCATTGAGCGCTGTCACGACCCTGTGTCTGAGGGATGCGGAAGTTCCCTAAGCCCAATCACGGTACTTCCACCTTACCCCGTGATACATGAGGACATCAATCGCCAGAAGATCCTTGAACTCATCTACAAGATGACTGAGCTGCTGACTGGAGAGGTGACACTGCTAGGAATGTTGGGACATTACACCGTAACACTATGAAAAGATTGAGGGAATGACAGTATCATTGTATGTGTCAGGTTCCTGTAAGGTGTCAGGATGTCGCTGTCTATTTCTCCATGGAGGAGTGGGAGTATTTAGAAGGACACAAAGATCTGTACAAGAACGTCATAATAGACGTTCCCCAGCCCCTCACATCACCAGGTAATAGACAGGACTAAATACATACGGCCTATAATTATCCGTAAAGAATGAATTCAACCCCTGTATGTGTTTCCTCCAGATCTATCCAGTAAGAGGACAACACCAGAGAGATGTCCCCATCCTCTTCTTCCACAGGACTGTAACCAAGAAGATCCCAATGTTCCTCAGGATCATCAGGTAGATGGAGAGAAGGTGTCATGAGATCTCCCCTATGATGTGTAGACGGCTGTGAAGGTCTTGTGCTCAGTCTTATTTTATTCACGTGTATTGCCGTATTTTTAGGAATATAAGACTCAATTTTTTCTCCCAAATTCGGGGGGAAAATGGGGGTGCGTCTTATAATGCTTATATACTTTACCAGCCGCGATGGAGCAGGGTCCCAGGGTCGTGGCTGGAGGAGGAAAGAGTGGAGTGTTGCTGCAGGCCACAGGGGGTGTTTGGATATGTGGCGCGCTGCTGCTGGTGGTGTCCGGTGCTGTGAGTGATGTCCGCTGCTGCACAGGCTCTGCCGACATTTTGTGAAAGGCCAGAGCCCCCGGAGTTCAATGGTTTCCTATGCGTGGATTCCGGGAAAATGGCTGCCGGTGCGGCGCATGCGATTGTTGGGAAATATGAGTAATTTCATAATGTTCTAAGTCCACCTCCGGCACTGCCTGTAGCCTTACACCCAGTTGGTTTGTGCATTGTACTTCTGTATGTGAACCTGCAGAGACACCACTGCAAAACTTCCACCCCCTCTTCCTCTACACTGTGTAATTCTATCCACTCTTTCCCCTTCCTTCCTCCAGCAACTGGTCATTACCCAGATCAGTTCAGAGCGGATTCTCCATCCAAAATTAAAAATGTCCTTTGTCTATTCAAACTTCAATTTAATAACACACACTAATCATACAGACAGGAAAAATATACAGTATTTCCAGAATCTGTACAATTTAGGCTATACTCAGCAACTTTTTGCAGCCTGGGCGTCCATCAGAAGGCAGGAAATGGTTTCTGCCCCCAGTGACACGCAGTCCTGTCATGTTTGGTCTGAAACAAAAGATAATTTCTTGAGAAAATATAATACCCCTGTCGTCACTCAGTGAGCTTCCCATCCAGAGTTATGGCAAGGAGAAGTTTTTAATCACTGTTCAAAAAGGAGCATACATTCTCTAACTCATCCCACCAAGTGAGGTCAGCAAGAGAAAAGCATAAAGCCCAGACGCTCAATCAGGGAGGTGTCAGATGCCTGGAGAACCAGTTACACAATGCTGTGCTGAAAGACCCTTTGCCATGGGAAGGCTCTCCTCCCCTTTATCAACATGTCATATCTGTGACTGACATACAGTCAATTTCTTATGTTAATCCCTTTTATTCGTAACTGTGTGTACATACTGTATTTTGTCTCCTCTTGCAATATCTTTTGTATTTTTGTAAACACTGCCTATATTTTCTGGAGTAAACTTATAAATTTAATAGCTTCATTTTCGTTGCTCTCTGATCAAACCGACATATACTCCTTTCCAAATTACGCTACCTGCGAGTTGGTTCCTGACCCGATATAGGCTTTAGTATCAAATGAGGAACTGGTGGCAGCAAAGTGTCCTGGTGGTATTGAGAAACCCTGGTAGTGACATATCGGAGGTACTTTATGTGTGTATTTCCTGCCTGAGACTGGTGATATATATACCGCCTTCACTGCAGAGTGCCTGATAGCCAGAACGCGACAAGGCAGCCTTTCCGGCAACTACTTATCTTAGGTGCAGTTCCCTGACTGAACTGAGGGTAAGGGGGTGCCTAACCAGAACTGAAAATGGAAGCAAAACTTGTGTAGGGTTATATAACCCATAACTTAACATATAAATAATACATTTGCGACAACGGGTGTGTCACGGGGCTACCGCGACAGAGAGGTTCCAGAGAACTGCAGCTCTCTGGGTCTCATTCACACACACAGTGAACAGAAGCTCTTCACCTATATTCTGACCTGGCTGCTTTGTGCCAGCAGTGCAGGAGTTAACCTTATTGCTGAGTTGCTGAGAGCTGGGTCTCTCTCAGCTGAAGTGGATTTTGTAATCTGATCCTCTATATAGACCCAGTCCTGACTTCAAGCTATTGTCAGTGATCAGTTCTACTGCCTGGCTTGGAGATTGAAGGAGCGTAGTGTTGGTGTTGGAGGTTTATTTACAGAGATTGGTGTCTGCGGTTTTGATTGCATGTTTAACCTGTTTTCCTTCCTAGTTTATTCCTTCTCTTCCCTTCTCTGTGTTTCCTCTGTGGTTGTGTGAGCATTTGGTGAGTTTGAGACTTTTAGTTACCTTGTCTGTATACCCTGTTATTTGTTGTATTATTACACTGGTGCAGTCCACCTCCTTTGGGGGAGAGGGGGTCACTGATAGGGCCTGCACAGGAGACAGGGATACGCTGGCGGCTCGGGCCTCCTAACCATCATAGGTACCCCCGAGATAAGGGAAAGCCAGGGCCCCAATAAAGTGGTAGGGACAGGTATGGGTCCCAATATGCTGTCCTGCCCCTTTAACGCCACTTACGGCGTGACAGGGTGACAACACACTCCCTCCTCAAATCCCTGACAGCGCAGGGATCTTGATGAGATCTCCTGAGATCTTGATGATGAGATCTCCAACTGTGCATGCGCCGGCCCCGGCAGCCATTTTCCCGGAGTTCACCGCATATTAAACCATGGAACTGTGTGGGCTCTGGCCTTTCACAAAATGACGGCAGAGCCCCTGCAGCAGCGGACACCACCCACAGCACCGGACATCTGCAGAGGCACACCGCACATCCGAACACTCCCTAGTCCCATCCTGCAGGAACGCTCCACTCTTGCCTCCTCCAGCAGCGACCCTGGGACAACGCTTCACCGCAGCTGCCACCCCCAGTAAGCAAAAAGACACATGTACAGTGCCTTGCGAAAGTATTCGGCTCACTTGAACTTTTCAACCTTTTCCCACATATCATGCTTCAAACATAAAGATACCAAATGTAAATTTTTGGTGAAGACTCAACAAGTGGAACACAATTGTGAAGTTGAATGAAATTTATTGGTTGTTTTACATTTTTGTGGAAATTCAAAAACTGAAAAGTGGGGCGTGCATTCGGCCCATTTACTTTTAGTGCAGCAAACTCACTCCAGAAGTTCATTGTGGATCTCTGAATGATCCAATGTTGTCCTAAATGCCTAATGATGATAATTATAATCCACCTGTGTGTAATCACGTCTCCGTATAAATGCACCTGCTCTGTGATAGTTTCAGGTTTCTGTTTGAAGCACAGAGACCATCATGAAGACCAAGAAACACAACAGGCAGATCCGTGATACTGTTGTGGAGAAGTTCAAAGCTGGATTTGGATACGAAATGATTTCGAAAACTTTAAACATTCCAAGGAGCACTGTGCAAGCAATCATATTGAAATGGAAGGAGTATCATACCACTGCAAATCTACCAAGACCCGGCCGTCCCTCTAAACTTTCATCTCAAACAAGGAGAAGACTGATCAGAGATGCAGCCAAGAGGCCCATGATCACTCTGGATGAACTGTAGAGATCTACAGCTGAGGTGGGACAGTCTGTCCACAGGAAAACAATCAGTCATACACCTCACAAATCTTGCCTTTATGGAAGAGGGGCAAGAAGAAAGCCATTTCTCAAAGATATCCATAAAAAGTGTTGTTTAAAGTTTGCAACAAGCCACCTGGGAGACACAGCAAACATATGGAAGAAGGTGCTCTGGTCAGATGAAATCAAAATCGAACTATTCCTATCGCCATGACAGCACCCACAACGAGAGAAGGATCTGCCCACCATCAGGACAGGAACCTACAGGTTAAAAAGGGGCCGTCCCCCTCACCTCTCCAGTTTGGGTTCCTGTCCGACACGGGACCTTGCAGGTTAAAGAAGCTGCGGCTTACCCGGGTCCATCCAGCGGTGCGGTGTCTGCGGGAACGGCAGAGACGGGGGCACTGGAAGCAGCTTCGGGGGTGTACTGCTCGCCGACCCCCGCTCGTCTGGGCAGAAGGAGGACGCGAGCTCAGGGGCCGGGGAATGCCACCCTGGGTCGCGTGAGCGTGGATCTACTCAGTGTTTATCCGGATACAAGCGCTCGTGAACTGGAAGTGGATGCAAGTACTTCCGGGGTAGGTCGGGAGGAGGCGCGCGGCAAAATGGTTTAAAATACAGCCGCAGATGGTGAATGGTGTGCGGTAAGATGTCCTCGATAGGAGACGCAGAGCACCTTCAGGCAGAGGTGCCAGAGCAGAGCAGGAAGAGCGGTAGTAGCCGCTCAAGAAGGAGCAGCGTGTTATACGGGGACGGCAGAGTTCCAACACCCCAGCTTCATGTGGCAATTCACCTCCTCTGGAACCGGTACTCCATTGATCAGCCTTTGGTGAGTGTGTGATCTACACCTAGTAGCTGATTTGTTCCGTTTTTTCGGTGTTTTGTTATAGTTTAAAAAGACATCAAAGACCAAACACAGACAGTGTGCGTTATGCACAGTACTTTTGCCAGACAGTTATTTTAAAAAGCTGTGTCAGGCATGTATTTGCCGTACTTTAGAGGAAGAGGCTCCTCTCCGTACATCGGATTTAAGAGCATTTAGCAGGGAAGAAATCAAATGTTCCCTTAAAACTAGACGGCATGAAAAGCCTTGTATTGACTTGTCTGATTCCAGCCCATCTTTGCAGGAGGGTGAATGTTCAGACTCTTCGTCGCCATCCTCCTCGGATGAGGAGGGAAGGCCATGTTTTTCTATAGAAAACATGGATACATTAGTTAAGGCAGTTCGCACGACCATGGGGGTCGCGGAGAATAAAGAACCCAGATCTACTCAGGATATTGTGTTTGCAGGGTTATGTAAAATAAATCGCAGATCTTTCCCGGTAGTAGACACGGTGAAAGATCTTGTCAGACGTGAGTGGGACAAACAGGATAAGGGGTTTTTACCATCAGCCGCAAAAAGGAGATACCCCTTTGATGATGAACTCTTGTCTCAATGGGTAAAGGTCCCTAAAGTGGACGCAGCTGTGGCTTCAACATCAAAGTCAGCCACTCTACCATTGGAAGACATAGGCCTTAAAGACCCATCTGACAGGAAAGCAGACATGTGCGATTGCAAGCACCTGTGCGGCCAGATCTATTATGGTCTGGGTAAGTCAGCTGGAGGATCAACTTAAAGCCAAAATTCCTAGAGTTGCTAGACTCTCTATCCCAGATCCGTGAAGGAGTAGCATACTTGGCGGATGCTTCGGAAGACTCTTTGAAGTTAGCAGCCAGATCCGCAGGTCTTTCAAATGCTGCCCGGCGAGCACTCTGGCTGAAAATTTGGAAAGGTGATGCTCAAGCCAGAGCAAAATTGTGTACTATTCCATGCAGGGGTGAGAACTTATTTGGCCCTGTGCTGGATGATATCCTTGCGAAGGCAGAGTATAGGAAGAAAGGATTTCCTAAGGTATTTAATCCTGCTTTCAGAAATGCCTTCAGAAGATGAATACCTTTCTGAAGACCTCAATCGGAGCGGGATTAGGAGTTGGCGGAGCAGAAGAAAAGAGGTGCATACTTTGGGGGCTCTTCATCATCATCAAGCTGCAGACGCAACTATAGATAAAACTGATCTCCCGGTGGGGGGGGGCAGGTTAAAATATTTCTTTACACCAGTGGTCCCCAACTCCAGGCCTCGAGGGCCGCCAACAGTGCAGGTTTTCAGGATTTCCTTAGTATTGCACAGGGGTTGGAATCATCACCTGTGCAGATGATCACATTACTACTGATGCAATACTAAAGAAATCCTGAAAACCTGCACTGTTGGCGGCCCTCGAGGTCTGGAGTTGGGGACCCCTGCTTTACACAATAGGCCAAAATAACATCTAGTAGCTATAGTTAGGTATAGTTGCTTCAGGATTAAAATTGTAGTTTCAGAGAATACCTCGAAACCATTATGTAGTAACTACTCTTAATTCTTCGGACCAACAGCAGGCCCTAGAAATAGAGATTCAGCAGTTGAGGGAAAAGCAAGTTATTGTAGAAGTCCCAAAAGATCAAGAAAGGTAAGGTTTTTACTCTCTATTTTTAATTTCCAAACCTGATGGATCCTTTAGGACCATCATAAATCTGCGGAAATTAAATAAATTTCTACAATATCATGCCTTTAAAATGGAATCCTTCAAATCGACAACTAAACTTCTATTTTCCAGGTGTTACATGTCTGTGCTGGATCTAAAAGATGCATACTATCATCTACCCATTTACAAAGATCACCAACCGTTCCTCAGAATGGCGGTTCACCTAAATGATCAGGTTAGGCATTTTCAGTTTACAGCAATGCCTTTTGGCCTGTCCATGGCCCCAAGAGTTTTTACTAAGATAATTGCAGAAGTAATGGCTCATGTCAGAGAAAGGGATACCCTCGTTGTACCCTACTTGGATGATTTCCTGATAATTGGAAATTCGGTTGTCCAATGTAAGGGCCACTTAAACTGTATAATATCATCTCTGCAGGACCTGGGTTGGCTTATCAACCTAAAGAAGTCAAAACTAGAACCCTCAACGTGTCAAGTTTTCCCCAGTATTCTGCTGAACCCGGCGGATCAGTCATGTTTTCTACCAGAAGAAAAAAAACGAAAGATTATTCACAAAGTCAAGGTAGTGAGGAAAAATCCGAATCTGACGTTAAGAGATGCAATGTCCCTACCAGGGTCATTAACATCATGCATACCGGCTGTTCGATGGGCTCAATCCCATACTCGGGTACTGCAATCAGAGATCCTCGAGGCAGAAAGAAAGCTTCAAGGTTGCCTAGGTGGAAAACTCAGGCTATCGACTGCTACTCTCTACGACCTAAAGTGGTGGCTGGACATGTACCATTTGTCAAAGGGGGTTCAATGGGGAGTCATACCGGACAATGTAGCCACGACCGATGCCTGCCTATTTGGTTGGGGAGCTCACATGGGGGACGTTCTGGCCCAAGGGCGGTGGTCAGTTCTAGAGTCCCAAAGTCCGTCAAACCTTAAGGAACTCGTAGCAGTCAGATATACACTCCTTCACTTGTTGCCATCCCTACAGGGTTCACATGTACAAGTACAGACTGACAATATTACAGTGGTCGCCTATCTCAACCATCAGGGAGGGACAAGATTACAATCGCTAATATCCACCACGGCAGAAATTCTCACTTTAGCCGAGGCTCACTTCCTTTCCCTTTCAGCAGTTCACATAAAAGGGGAACTCAATGTGGAAGCAGACTATATCATCCGACATTGCCTATGCCAGGGGGAGTGGTCTCTGGACCGGCAAATATTCAGATAGTCAGGCTCTGAGCGTTACCAGTTATAGATCTGTTTTCCACAAGGAGAAACAGACAGGTCATGGAGTTTGCATCGCTTCAGGTAGCAGATAGACCATGCATAGTAGACTCCCTTCAGGTCCGTTGGGATTTTCCTCTAGCCTATGCATTTCCCCAAATGTGGTTAATTCGTCTAGTTCTCAGGAAGATCAGGGAGGAAAGGGCGAGAATAATTCTAATTGCCCCCTTCTGGCCCAGGAGCCCATGGTTTTCTCTACTCAGAGCGATGTCAGTAACCGATCCTTGGGTGTTACCTGTGAGTCCGGGGCTCCTTTCTCAAGGTCCATTTCATCATCCCAATATGGAGAGTCTTCATTTGACGGTGTGGAACTTGAGAGGGAGTTACCACGGTGGCGCAGTGGTTAGCACAGCAGCCTTGCAGCGCTGGAGTCCTGGGTTCTAATCCCACCCAGGACAACATCTGCAAAGAGTTTGTATGTTCTCTCCGTGTTTGCGTGGGTTTCCTCCGGGCACTCCGGTTTCCTCCCACATTCCAAAGACATACTGATAGGGATTCTAGATTGTGAGCCCCAACGGGGACAGTGATGATAATGTGTGCAAACTGTAAAGCGCTGCGGAATATGTTAGCGTTATATAAAAATAAAGATTATTATTATTATTACTAAAGCGGAGAGGGTTTTCAGAAACCTTAATATCCACTTTATTAAATAGCCGAAAGGAGGTTACTACAAATATTTATTCTAAGGTCTGGAAAAAATTTCTTGCATTTCATCAGCATCCTCTGACAGACCATGTTCCAATTCCAGCTATTCTGGAATTTTTGCAGAAAGGCCGAGAATTGGGGTTGGCAGTTAATACTCTTAGGGTTCAGGTGTCAGCCTTAGGAGCCCTGTATAACAGCAGTGTAGCAGGAAATAGATGGGTCTCTAGGTTTATTAAAGCTACTGAGCGTAGTAACCCAGTTCATATTGCTAGGTTGCCACCATGGGATTTAAACTTGGCGTTAGATGGGTTAACACAATACCCTTTCGATCCCTTAGATTCTGCCTCAATTAAAATTCTAACCTTAAAAACAGCTCCTGTTAGCCTTAACTTCTGCTAGACGGGTTAGTGATATCCAAGCCTTATCCTCCCTATCTAATGATCTTTCAGGATAAAATTGTTTTGAAACCAGATCCGGCATACTTACCAAAGGTAGCATCTAGGTTTCATAGGAGTCAGGAGATATATTTACCATCCTTTTACGATAATCCAGTCACAGCAGAAGAACATAAATGTCATACTCTAGATGTTAAAAGAGCAGTATTAGAGTATTTAAATAGGACACAAAGCTGGAGGCAGAGTAGGGCTCTGTTTGTTTCTTTCCAGACTCAAAAGAAAGGTTCGAGTGTCACAAAAGGTTCTATCCCCAGATGGATCAGGGATGCGATATGTCTTGCCTATTCCGCCAAAGGGGAAACACCTCCAAAAGGCATCAAGGCCCACTCCACTCGAGCTATGGCCTCATCCCGGGCAGAGAAGGCGGATGTTCCCATTGATATGATATGTAAGGCAGCAACATGGTCATCTCCTTCCACCTTTTTTAAACACTATCGCCTTGATCTATCAGCAAATTCCAGCCTAGACTTTGGGCATTCAGTACTTAGTGCTGTAGTCCCTCCCAGTAAATAGTCTCTGAAAGTCTCTCGTAGTGGGTGCTGTTGTGGCGATAGGAAAACCGGTTTTTACTTACCGGTAATAGGATTTTACAGAGTCCACGACAGCACCCGCTCATTTCCCCCCCTGTAGTAGCTACTAATTTCTTGCACTCTTTGGAAGGTGTGCTGTTCAGATTTCACTCTATTAGGGTGATGGTATTTTAGTGTTGTTTTTAAGGAATAATTATCATGTACTAATTTACTGGCGGTATCCATTGTACCCTGGGACACACACTGGAGAGGCGAGGGGGACCGCTCCTTTTTAACCTGTAGGTTCCTGTCCTGATGGTGGGCGGATCCCCTCTCTCGTAGTGGGTGCTGTCGTGGACTCAGTAAAATCCTATAAGTAAAAACCGTTTTTTGGCAACAATGCCAAACGATATGTTTGGTGTAAAGGCCACACAGCTCATCACCCTAAACACACCATCCCCACTGTCAAACATGGTGGTGGCAGCATCATGGCTTGGGCCGGCTTTTCTTCAGCAGGAACACGGAAGATGGTTAAAATTGATGGGAAGATGGATGGAGCCAAATACAGGACCATTCTTGAAGAAAACCTGTTAGAGTCTGCAAAAGACATGAGACTGGGGCGGAGATTTGTCTTCCAACAAGACAATGATCCCAAACATAAAGCAAAATCTACAGTGGAATGGTTCACAAATAAACCTATCCAGGTGTTAGAATGGCCAAGTCAAAGTCCAGAACTCAATCCAATCGAGAATCTGTGGAAAGAGCTGAAAACTGCTGTACACAAACGATCTCCATCAAACCTCACTGAGCTCGAGCTGTTTGCCAAGGAAGAATGGGCAAGAATTTCAGTCTCTCGATGTACAAAACTGATAGAGACATACCCCAAGCGACTTGCAGCTGTAATCGTAGCAAAAGGTGGCGCAACAAAGTATTACGTTAAAGGGACGAATAATATTGCACGCCCCACTTTTCAGTTTTTAAATTTCCACAAAAATTTAAAATAACAACCAATAAATGTCTTTCAACTTCACAATTGTGTTCCACTTGTTGATTCTTCACCAAAAATTTACATTTGGTATCTTTGTTTGAAGCATGATAAGTGGGAAAAGGTTGAAAAGTTCAAGGGAGCCGAATACTTTCGTAAGTCACTGTATTATAAAAAGTGTCACGATTTTATTAAAAAAGTTTTTTTTAATTTTTTTTCTCCTCAAAATTTGGGGAGTATCTTAGAATCCTGAGCATCTTATAATCGGAAAAATATGGTATTTCAGCTCTTCAATATAAAAAGTGAAACTCCCTATATACCGTATATACTCGAGTATAAGCCGACCCGAGTATAAGCCGACCCCCCTAATTTTGCCACAAAAAACTGGGAAAATGACTCGAGTATAAGCCTAGGGTGGAAAATGCAGCAGCTGCTGGTAAATGTCAAAAGTAAAAATAGATACCAATAAAAGTAAAATTAATTGAGACATCAGTAGGTTAAGTGTTTTTGAATATCCATATTGAATCAGGAGCCCCATATAATGCTCCATAAAGTTTGATGGGCCCCGTTAAATGCTCCATATTAAAATATGCCCCATATAATCCTGCATAAAGGGTAATAAGGGCCCCATAAGATGCTTCATACAGACACTTGCCCCTTATAGTGCTGCACAATCGTTATGGCCCCATACAGATGCTCCATACAGTCACTTGCCCCATTATAGTGCTGCACAAACGTTATGGCCCCATACAGATGCTCCATACAGTCACTGCCCCTTATAGTGCTGCACATAGCCCCATAAGATGCTTCATACAGTCACTTGCCCCATTTGCTGTGACTGCGATAAAAAAAAAAATCATATACTCACCTCTCCGTCGCTCAGGACCCCGGCACTTTTACCTGCTCCTTGTTTGGGTGCGGCTCTGTCCTCAGCACTGACTACGTCACCGCGCCCTCTGACCTGAGCGTCACTGCCAGATGACGCTGATGACGGAGCCGCACCAGAACGAGGAGAGGTAAATATTGCGCAGCGCTGCGCTCCCCCTCCCCGTATACTTACCTGCTCCTGGCGCGGTGCAGTCCCTGCTTCTCCTGGCGCTGCATATTCTTCCTGTACTGAGCGGTCACCGTTACCGCTCATTACAGTAATGAATATGCGGCTCCACCTCTATTGGAGGTGGAGCCGCATATTCATTACTGTAATGAGCGGTACCATGTGACCGCTCAGTACAGGAAGAATATGCAGCGCTGGAAGAAGCAGGGACCGCACCAGGAGTAGGTAAGTATAATTAGATAGCCCCTGCTACCCCTCCCGTGCCGACCCCCGCATATGACTCGAGTATAAGCCGAGGGGGGACTTTCAGCCCAAAAAAATGGACTGAAAATCTCGGCTTATACTCGAGTATATATGATAGTCATTACAAACAGAGTGATCTATTTCACATGTTTATTTCTGTTAATGTTGATGATTATGGCTTACAGCCAATGAAAACCCAAAAGTCATTATCTCAGTAAATCAGAATAGTTTATAACACCAGCTTCAAAAATTATTTTAAAATCCAAAATGTTGGCCTACTGAAATGTATGTTCAGTAAATGCCCTCAATACTTGGTCGAGGCTCATTTTGCATCAATTACTGCATCAATGCGGCGTGGCATGGAGGCGATCAGCCTGTGGCACTGCTGAGGTGTTATGGAAGCACAGATTGCTTTGATAGCAGCTTTCAGCTCGTCTGCGTTGTTGGATGTGGTGTCTCTCATCTTTCTCTAGACCAGGGGTCTCAAACTCGGCTGGGTATATGGGCCGCACACAGAAAAACATTTAATTTTGGGGGCCGCATTATTTGCATGACAAAATTACATTTTTAGTGATACCATTTTTTTCTCTATACACCTTTTGAGCTAGTCCCTATCTTGTAGTAATGTACCCCACGCTGGGCCTTATCTTGTAGTACTGCCCCATGCCGGTCCTCATCTTGTAGTAATGTGCCCCATGCCGGTCCTCATCTTGTAGTAATGTGCCCCATGCTAGTCCCTATCTTGTAGTAATGCCCCATGCCGGTCCCTATCTTGTAGTAATGCCCCATGCCGGTCCTCATCTTGTAGTAATGTGCCCCATGCCGCTCCGTATCTTGTAGTAATGCCCCATGCCGGTCCCTATCTTGTAGTAATGTGCCCCATTCTGGTCCCTATCTTGTAGTAATGCCCCACGCCAGTCCCTATCTTGTAGTAATGTGCCCCATGCTGGTCCCTATCTTGTAGTAATGCCCCATGCTGGTCTTTATCTTGTAGTAATGCCACATGCTGGTCCCTATCTTGTAGTAATGCCCCATGCTGGTCCCTATCTTGAAGTAATGTGCCCCATCCAGGTCCCCATCTTGTAGATATGGCCCCATCCTGGTCCCATTCTTGTCGTTATGTCCCCCATCCAGGTCCCCCCCATATTGCAGACATGTGCACCATCCAGGTCCCCCGCCATATAGTAGACAGGTACCCCATCCAGGTCCCCCCATATATTACAGGTACCCCATCCAGGTCCCCCCATATATTGCAGACATGTGCACCATCCAGGTCCCCCGCCATATAGTAGACAGGTACCCCATCCAGGACTCCCCCCATATATTACAGGTACCATATTCAGGTCCCCCCCATATTGCAGACATGTGCCCCATCCAGGTCCCCCCATATATTGCAGACATGTCCCCTCTGTTAGGGCTAGCGGAACGCACCGAGTATAGGTAGGAAGCAACAAGGTGCATTCGCAGCCCGAGGTCCACCGTGCAGAGATATCTGCTGCAAAGTAATGGCGGATAAACTCTGAGCTCACACGTGGGTTAAGCTTCACCCCGTGTGAACTAAAAGCGATCTCTGTTGCCGCACAGAGTCGCACTGTACGCAAAAACTATAGCCCTAACTAGGGTTGTGCTTGCAAGCAAGCCAGCGCTAGTGTCTCACACCACATGTATAAAGAGTGGTATAGTATCCACTGGCCTAAGCCATACACATTTCATACTAGCGCATGGCCATGTGAATGTTTTATAGTTGCAGCTCTTCAGGACCTTCAATGAGAGGTCCTCCCGTGACCTTGTAAGTAACGCGGAGAGTGTAATCCGTCAAACATCTCAATAATAGAGTGATAAACATAGAACAATCCTCCATATTTATATCTGGAGAACACACGTTATTCTGAAGAGGAAGTAGTATAGTAAAGAACCTACCCGACTGCTGTTTGGTGCGGTGTATTAATTAAGGGGAATGAGACACCGTGTCTCTACATCCTGTTAAACATCTAAGGTGGTGTAAGTGGCGGATTGATTTTATTAGGAGTGATTATTCTGAGACACCCACCTATTATTACTAACTTCACAGAATTAGGTGACCGTTTGGGTTTATAGAAGAAAGGATTTGGTCAAAGATATAATAGAGAGAATTACCGTATAAACTCGAGTATAAGCCGAGAATTTCAGCCCATTTTTTTAGGCTGAAATTGCCCCTCTCGCCTTATACTCGAGTCATACCCAGGGGTCGGCAGGGTAGGGGAAGCTGAGCTGTGTAATAATACTCACCTGCTCCTTGCACAGTCCCTGCACATCTTTTTCCCGACGCTGGCGGCTTCTTCCTGTAGTGAGCGGTCACATGGTACCGCTCATTACAGTAATGAATGTGGACCCGACTCCACTCCCATAGGGGTGGAGCCGCATATTAATTACTGTAATGAGCGGTACCATGTAACCGCTCACTACAGGAAGAAGCTGCTGGCGCCGGGGAACAGACATGCAGGGACCATGCCAGGAGCAGGTGAGTATAACTCAGTGCGCGATATTCACCTGCTCCCCGTTCCACCTATGGGCGCCGCTGCATCTTCCCCGTCCTCTGCACTGACACTCAGGTCAGAGGGCGCGATGACGCGATTAGTGCGCGCCGCTCTCTGCCTGAACAGTCAGTGCAGAGGACGGGGAAGACACAGCGGCACCCATCGGTGGAACGCGGAGCAGGTGAATATAGCAATGTGCAGCATGGGGCCATGTGCAGCATTATATGGGGCAAATATCTGTATGGGGCCATGTGCAGCATTATATGGGGCAAATATCTGTATGGAGCATCTTATGGGGCCATAATCAGCATTTGTGGAGCATTATACGGGGCAAATGTGTCTATGGGGCATCTTATGGGGGCAATAATCAGCATTTGTGGAGCATTATATGGGGCAAATGTCTGTATGGAGCATCTTATGGGGCCATAATCAACTTTGTGCGGCATTGTATGGGGCGTATTTTGTATGGAGCATCTTATGGGGCCCATCATGAACTGTATGGAGCTTTATATGGGGCTCCTGATTCAATATGGATATTCAAAAACACTTAACCTACTGATGTCTCAATTAATTTTACTTTTATTGGTATCTATTTTTATTTTTGAAATTTACCAGTAGCTGCTGCATTTTCCACCGTAGGCTTTTACTCGAGTCATTAAGTTTTCACAGTTTGTTGTGGCAAAATTAGGGGTCTCGGCTTATACTCGGGTCGGCTTATACTCGTGTATATACGGTAATGATATGATCTCATTACATGTTAGGTAAGGAATATGACCATACCTATAAGTCAGAGAGGCACTGTATGCAGTGGGGTACCCGCCGTATTTCCTATGGTAAATTGTATCTGTAATGCACAGATAGTGAGTGACCGATGTGGCTAAGACAGAGGTATGAGTTGAGGTTGATTGTATGATCTTAAAAAAAGTGTATCCGTACCTTTAAGTCAGAGAAGCGCTGTGTGGCATGGAGCATCCGCTGTGCTGCCTGTTACAAGATGTATCTGTGATATAAAGATAAGGTAAGTAACTGACGTGTCCGCATTAAAGATGTAGTGCTGGTGTCAGAGGTTTTAGTAGAGGAGCCTGGTGCGTGGTGTAACGCGATATCCGCCGCTTGTTGTGGATGCATGTATGTCAGGATGTGACTGTCATATCGGCGAGGGGCGGGGATAACCTCCATGTGGTACCTATCGTGTAGGGAGGCTAAAACGGAAGTGAGGTAATCCGGAAGCGTCAGTGTGTTCCAATGTGCGGAAGTGCTCAGTGCGTTGCACGGGTATGGATTCGGCCACATATGTGTTCCAGAGCCCAATTTGTATGCGTGCCATTTTCTCAGAGGGTGAGACCGTGTGACGTTTCAAGAGAAAAAAAACGGAAAGTGGACCCACTGAACCGTGACGACGATCCCCTCACGGACGAGCTGACCAGGTGGACCACCCCCTATACTGGGAAGGTTAGGGGCAGGCCTGTGAGGGACTATCACCACGGAAGCTGGGGAAGCAAGACGGAACAGACAAAACAAAACGTGGGACCTGGGGAAAACAAAAGAGGAACCAGACTAACGGGAGCTGGTGAGACACAGGACTGATGGGAGGACTGAAATAATACCGGACTGAAGAGACTGGGGCAGAAGATACACAGAAAATGCAGGAACTAGGAACGGCGAGAGAGTAGCAGGGACTTGGGACTATAAAGGGCAGGACTGCGGTGATACAGAACTGGAAAGACCGGGACGGCAGGAGGCCTACGGTGGGACAGGTCAGGCGAAACAGGAACGGCAGGAACACTGGAGTGCAGGGGCCAGGGCAGCAGAGACACAGGAACGGTGCTGGAAGAGGAAAGGGGAAAACCAGAATCAAGGAGCATTAAGCACAAGAGAGAGGCCAAGAGCACTTGCAAAACACAAACGATCATCAGGCAAACCAGAATCAAAGAGCATTAAGCACAAGAGAGAGGCCAAGAGCACTTGCAAAACACAAACGATCATCAGGCACAGAGGGGCGGCAGGAAGCGGTATACATACCGGCGCGAAGAACACTTCCGGGTAACAGTCCTCCAGGAAGATAGAGAGGACGAGAAGGAGTGCCCGGCAGGAAGATCAGAAGTGCGCTCGCGCAGTGCTGAATCTGGCATGCGCGCGCGCCCGCCCAACGAACATCAGAGGCCGGGAGCGAGCGCAGAGAGGAAGACGCCGCAGGAGAGGAGGCGTGCCGGAATGCCGAAGACAGGTGATTATGAGTGGGCTAAGAAGGCGGCAGCAGCATAACAGACCGGAGTTGTTTTCCCTAGATAAGGGTGAAAAAATGGGTTACAGGCATGTTCTACTCGGTGGAGGTGTCAGTCAAGCAGGAGAGGTGGAAAAATATGGAGATGGGGAAATCCAGAGGGAAAAGGCCATGGAACAGGAGATTTCATCAATATAATCGACTCTGTGAGAAGGAGGACTTACAGAATTAGTAAATGCAAGGAGCCAGATTCATCAAAAAGAAGAGGTAACTCAGAACGGGTAAACATCAATACATCCATACCTATAACATCATGACATAGGCATAAAAGAGTATGTATAGTGAATATACAGTATAATGGGTACAGAAACACATAATGGCAAATCATATAAAGGAACGTACCGTAAATCATATTCCCTATTAAAACCCTTAGGAGAAAGGGTTTGTAGCTCATGGATCCAGAATGCTTCCTTTTATTTCAGGATGCGTATGCGATCACACCCACATCTGGGGGGGGGGGGGGGGTACTTGCTCAATGACCTGAAGTCTTAATTGTGAGACATTGTGCCCTTCTATCTTTGACAGTTTCTCCTATATAGTAGGCTGCATGGACATTTAATTAAGTAAATCACAAAAGATGTGTCACAGGTAGAGGAGTCTTTAAAGGGACACTGTCACCTGAATTTGGAGGGAACAATCTTCAGCCATGGAGGCGGGGTTTTTGTGTGTTTGATTCACCCTTTCCTTACCCGCTGGCTGCAATATTGGATTGAAGTTCATTCTCTGTCCCCCATAGTACACGCCTGCGCAAGGCAAGATTGCACCTTGTGCAGGCATGTACTACGGAGGACAGAGAATGAACTTCAATCCAATATTGCAGCCAGCATGCAGCCAGCGGGTAAGGAAAGGGTGAATCAAAAACACAAAAACCCCGCCTCCATGGCTGAAGATTGTTCCCTCCAAATTCAGGTGACAGTGTCCCTTTAATGCCAGAGTGTGGATGGTGAATGACATTACCCTTAAGACCGTTGTTGCATTGATTGCATTGCATGCAAGGAATGTGGCAGTATTGGGGTTCTGGAGGAATCTTTGTGTTCGTCTAGAACATGAGGTGCCTATGTCAGCCCTGACTAACGAGTCTCTGATGTTGGGGGCTCGTTTAAAGTCGGGCAAGAAGGGGTGTGGGAATTCTGCCACATCAGGGTAAGCAGTGCGTAATATGCCCCAATGTCTCCTAATGGTTTGGTGCATAATACATAAAAAGGGGCGATAGGTATGTACAAATGGTATACGGCTCGTAGTTGTAAATCTTATAGTATTTGTGGAGTTCGTTGAGGTGTTTAGTGAGGAGGGTAACCGCGTTCTCCAATTTATGGTGCATTTCATTTTGTCTGAGTGTAGCGTGGCATCAGATAAAATTCTGTGAACACGTTTGAACTGTGATTTTGAAATTGATCTTTTGGCAGATGGTGGATGAAGACTCTGAAAATGTAAAGCTATCCCTGTCAGTTTGTTTGGTGTATAGGTCAGTGGATAGTTCACCATTTTGGTCTTTATGGACCATAAGGTCCAAGAAATATACTTGATATTCATCTTTAATCATTGTGAAATTTAGGCCAGGCCAGAGGGTATTCAATTCATGAAAGACAAAATCGAGGGTTTCTGATGTACCGTTCCAAACGCAGAAAATGTTGTCTATGTACTTTTTCCAGACAATGAGGTGTGATTGAAATAGTGAGTTAGGAAAACGCATTTAGTCTCAAATTCCACTATGTAGCAATTTGCGTAAGAAGGCGCTACATTTGAGCCCATTGCTGTTCCTTTAATTTGTAAGTAGAACGAGTCTTGGAATATAAAATGATTCTTAAAGTGAACCTGTCAGCAGTTTTGGCCGTTATAAGATGCGGCCACTGCCTTTCAGGGCTTATCTATAGCATTTTGTAATACTATAGATAAGGAAAACAGCACAGGGACTAGGTATCCCAAAAAAATCTCTCTAATTCCAAATAGCTAATGGCACAGAGAAAAAAAAACATATAAAAGATAACTTTTATTTCGACTTATTACAAACTTCCCATTTAAAAAAAACTATGTTCAGGTGCACAATCTACAGGCACTTGACTACATATGTCCAATCAGACCGAACAACATAGGGATCACAGATATAAATATATCGGGCCCTATCTAGTATGATAATTACAAGTTCTAATTTTTAAACCAACTAGGATTGGATATTAACTCATATGCATAACTAGACTGTGTAATCAGAAACTTCATGTCATATGCAACCATCAAGTTATAACGAATCACAGTCTATATGTGGACTAGCTTCTTTCGGTGGTTTAACCACATACCCACAATCATAACATGCAGAATAGGTAAACTGGAAGGATCTCACCCATAAGTCGCTCTTGTGACGATTAATAATTCTTCCCCTCCAGAACACCGTCCTGCAAGCTGGGATAAATGAGGTCCACTGGCCCTGTTGTGCCCTGTAAAGGCTATTACGGCCCTGACCCCAAATTACTCCCGCCCTTACAAGGGCAGTCCACAGCTGACCCTTTTGTCAAATAGCCCTAGCCATCCCTGTATGTCCCGACGCGTTTCGTCAGTATGTAGACTCCTCAGGGGACCTCACGCTGTATTAGGGTACATAGCTAGCTCAGGGACAAGATGGTGACTGTTCCTCTCCTCTAGCTCACGGGCTCAGGTGGTCATTCTGCCCCGCCCGTATCGCTCATTTATATAGATTTTTTGTTAATTGGTCAGTAACTGTCTCATGATGGAAATCGCCAATCATAATCACTCACTCACTTATTCATTTCACTGCCGACACGCACCGTGAGTCTACTTCCACATGTGATACCAAGATGGCCGCTGTACTTCCGGTTCATAACCCGGATAGCGCAAAACTAGCGTTGCCACCTTACCATGGTTACCGCTCGGCCGCTCGCGCATGCGCTCCCTCGCGTGTAGCAGGCAGAAGGCTAATATGCCTCTAGTTCCTACCCCGGAAGTCACTCTCTCGGCGTTCCGAGCTCACCATGGTTACCAAACCCTCATACCATGCGCTGTGCGTATTTACAAGTGGCCCTGCACTTTCAATTTGCGTACCAAGACGCAATTTGCGTGCCACTTCTCTCTCTATTGCGGTCATGAGAAACGTTACGCCGCCTGTTTTGTATGTACAGTTAGGTCCATATATATTTGGACAGAGACAACATTTTTCTAATTTTGGTTATAGACATTACCACAATGAATTTTAAACAAAACTATTCAGATGCAGTTGACGTTCAGACTTTCAGCTTTCATTTGAGGTTATCCACATTAAAATTGGATGAAGGGTTTAGGAGTTTCAGCTCCTTAACTTGTGCCACCCTGTTTTTAAAGGGACCAAAAGTAATTGGTCAGATTAAATAATTTTAAATAAAATGTTCATTTTTAGTACTTGGTTGAAAACCCTTTGTTGGCAATGACTGCCTGAAGTCTTGAACTCATGGACATCACCAGACGCTGTGTTTCCTCCTTTTTGATGCTCTGCCAGGCCTTCCCTGCAGTGGTTATCAGTTGCTGTTTGTTTGTGGGCCTTTCTGTCTGAAGTTTAGCCTTTAACAAGTGAAATGCTGCTCAATTGGGTTGAGATCAGGTGACTGACTTGGCCATTAAAGAATATTCCACTTCCTTGCTTTAATAAACTCCTGGGTTGCTTTGGCTTTATGTTTTGGGTCATTGTTCATCTGTAGTATGAAACGATGAGCAGTTTGGCTGCATTTGGCTGGATCTGAGCACACAGTATGGCTCTGAATACCTCAGAATTCATTCAGCTGCTTCTGTCCTGTGTCACAACATCAATAAACACTAGTGACCCAGTGCCACTGGCAGCCATGCATGCCCAAGCCATCACACTGCCTCCGCCGTGTTTTACAGATGATGTGGTATGCTTTGGATCATGAGCTCTACCACGCCTTCACCATACTTTTCTCTTTCCATCATTCTGGTAGAGGTTGATCTTGGTTTCATCTGTCCAAAGAATGTTCTTCCAGAACTGTGCTGGCATTTTTAGATGTTTTTTAGCAAAGTCCAGTCTAGCCTTTTTATTCTTGATGCTTATGAGTGTCTTGCACCGTGCAGTGAACCCTCTGTATTTACTTTCATGCAGTCTTTTCTTTATGGTAGATTTGGATATTGATACGCCTACCTCCCGGAGAGTGTTGTTCACTTGGTTGGCTGTTGTGAAGGGGTTTCTCTTCACCATGGATATTATTCTGCGATCATCCACCACTGTTGTCTTCCGTGGGTGCCCAGGTCTTTTTGCAATGATGAGTTCACCAGTGCTTTCTTTCTTTCTCAGGATGTACCAAACTGTAGATTTTGCCACTCCTAATATTGTAGCAATTTCTCGGATGTTTTTTTTCCCCGTTTTTGCAGCTTAAGGATGGCTTGTTTCACCTGCATGGAGAGCTCCTTTGACCGCATGTTTACTAAACAGCAAAACCTTCCAAATGCAAGCACCACACCTCAAATCAACTCCAAGCCTTTTATGTGCTTAATTGCGAATGACATAACAAAGGGATCGCCCACACCTCTCCATGAAATAGCCTTGGAGTCAATTGTCCAATTACATTTGGTCCCTTTAAAAACAGGGTGGCACATGTTAAGGAGCTGAAACTCCTAAACCCTTCATCCAATTTTAATGTGGATACCCTCAAATGAAAGCTGAAAGTCTGAACTTCAACTGCATCTGAATAGTTTTGTTTAAAATTCATTGTGGTAATGTCTATAACCAAAATTAGAAAAATGTTGTCTCTGGCCAAATATATATGGACCTAACTGTATAGGGACTTATTAAAATAGCAGGAAATTCCATATTCAGAATATATACCAACTCATCATGGATAAAGAGAGGAGATAAACCCCATTGCTCGACACATTAACATCTGCCAAGGGGGCAATACAGACTCTATTAAATTCATGGGGATTGAAAAGGTGGCAAAACCCCTTAGAGGTGGCAATTGGGACAAAAAAATATTGCAAAGTGAAACTAGATGGATCTTCCACCTCAATACAGTGGCTCCTAGAGGGCTCAATGAACAAGTGAATTATGGCTGTTTTATTTAAGATCATGGTTTGTGAGGGTTAGGCCTAAAGATATTTTTCTGGCTAGAAAACTGTTAATACTGTAATTCTGATGCATAAACTACCTGGCAGTTCCAATTTTGAATGTGTCACCCATTTATGATGAGTTAATTTGATTGGAGTAGAATACCCCTTTATTTCCGTTGCTTTACGGGTATCTTATGTTTAATTACAACTACATGGGGTTTATCTCCTCTCTTTATCCATGATGAGTTGGTATTTATTCTGAATATGGAATTTCCTGCTATTTTAATAAGTCCCTATACGTACAAAACAGGCGGCGTAACGTTTCTCATGACCGCAATAGAGAGAGAAGTGGCACGCAAATTGCGTCTTGGTACGCAAATTGAAAGTGCAGGGCCACTTGTAAATACGCACAGCGCATGGTATGAGGGTTCGGTAACCATGGTGAGCTCGGAACGCCGAGAGAGTGACTTCCGGGGTAGGAACTAGAGGCATATTAGCCTTCTGCCTGCTACACGCGAGGGAGCGCATGCGCGAGCGGCCGAGCGGTAACCATGGTAAGGTGGCAACGCTAGTTTTGCGGTATCCGGGTTATGAACCGGAAGTACAGCGGCCATCTTGGTATCACACGTGGAAGTAGACTCACGGTGCGTGTCGGCAGTGAAATGAATAATGGGTGAGTGATTATGATTGGAGATTTCCATCATGAGACAGTTACTGACCAATTAACAAAAAATCTATATAAATGAGCGATACGGGCGGGGCAGAATGACCACCTGAGCCCGTGAGCTAGAGGAGAGGAACAGTCACCATCTTGTCCCTGAGCTAGCTATGTACCCTAATACAGCGTGAGGTCCCCTGAGGAGTCTACATACTGACGAAACGCGTCGGGACATACAGGGATGGCTAGGGCTATTTGACAAAAGGGTCAGCTGTGGACTGCCCTTGTAAGGGCGGGAGTAATTTGGGGTCAGGGCCGTAATAGCCTTTACAGGGCACAACAGGGCCAGTGGACCTCATTTATCCCAGCTTGCAGGACGGTGTTCTGGAGGGGAAGAATTATTAATCGTCACCAGAGTGACTTATGGGTGAGATCCTTCCAGTTTACCTATTCTGCATGTTATGATTGTGGGTATGTGGTTAAACCACCGAAAGAAGCAAGTCCACATATAGACTGTGATTCGTTATAACTTGATGGTTGCATATGACATGAAGTTTCTGATTACACAGTCTAGTTATGCATATGAGTTAATATCCAATCCTAGTTGGTTTAAAAATTGGAACTTGTAATTATCATACTAGATAGGGCCCGATATATTTATATCTGTGATCCCTATGTTGTTCGGTCCGATTGGACATATGTAGTCAAGTGCCTGTAGACTGTGCACCTGAACATACCGTAGTTTTTTTTAAATGGGTAGTTTTTAATAAGTCGAAATAAAAGTTATCTTTTATATGTTTTTTTCTCTGTGCTATTAGCTAATACTATAGATAAGCCCCCGATCCGAATTGCGAGATAAGAAAAATAAGTTTTATTATACTCACCGGGGGCGGTCCGGCCCGATGGGTGTTGCAAGTCTGGGTCCGGCGCCTCTCATCTTCTTGCGATGCCGCCCTCCTGTTTGGTCGTGACTCCCCGGCATCGCACTCCTGCGCAGCCGTACTTATCTCCCCTGTTGAGGGCAGAGCAAAGTACTGCAGTGCGCAGGCGCTGGGAGAGGTCAGAGAGGCCCTGCGCACTGCAGTACTTTAGGCTGTACTACAGTTTTGACTGCATTATAATTACATCATATCTTCAAAAGTTGAGTGCCTAGTTTCTTTATCACAGACACCATTATTAGGCCTGTAAATATCGTAATAACTAGGCCGCCCCATACTATCGAGTACTTGGGGGAGGAGGGCAATGGAGGAGCGAACTCTGTCACACCTTCTTAGATGCCTTGTTTGCAGCAAGTGGTTAAACTGCCAGGGTGTTTGTTGCAGCCGCTTCTGTCCAGTCCCTGCGGTGTACTTCTGTGTTCTGGGGCCCAAAAGAGTAAAAAAAAAAATTTAAACAATTGTTTGTGTGAAAAAATAAAATGTGTCTTCTGCTTTTTCCATGTTTTTTTCTTTTTACAAGAATTGTTGGAACCAATTTTCTTTAGAAACATTTTATTACCTGTTTTTTTTTTCTGGTCTCTTTCTTGTAATAAAGGAAAGCCTAAAGCCAGAAATAAACCCTTTAAAACACTGTACATGAGGATTTTGGGATTAGAGATGGGCGGACACCTGGATGTTTGGGTCCGGCGGGTTTGGCCGAACAGGTACAAAAAGTTTGGGTTCAGGTAACAGAACAGTACCCGAACCCGGAACCCATTCACTTGAATGGGGGACCTGAACATCCAGTGTTTGCTGCACTGTCATGTGCATGATAGCACGGCAAACACCCCTTCAGATCGGCAGGGAAATGCTCCCCGCCGGTCAGAGAGCCACGGTTCCCACGCTGTCAGAAGACAGTGGAAGCGCTCAGCTGTGATCAGAGGTATACAGTTTACCTCTGGTCACTGGTGTCAGCTGATGGGACTACTGCTCCCATCATCTGACACCTGTAGCCGCTAATTACAGTGAGAGCAGGAGCGGCGGATGGGAGTTTTCATCTTCTGCTGATAGTGCAGCATCATTCACCAGTGTTGACATCATTGAGGCTGGGCAGAACTTCGGTGACCTCAGGACCGTGGGAAAACGCCAGTGATGATGTCACTTTGGTCAGTGATGCTGCGCTCTCAGCATCTCATTCACCAGTGGTTTTCAGCCGGGGCGGTCACATCTTGGCACCGTCCAAATTGAAAACTAGCCCCCAGACATGGATTACGGCATGGGAGAGACCGACGGACAGGTATGGTATATTGTTTTATTTTATTTTTATTACAGGAAATCGAGGGCTTCACTGGGATTAGGCGTAATAATAAAAATGGAAAACTGTGATTAGGGTTATTTCAAATAAGAAAAAAACTTTCAAAGTAAATGTCTAGATACCAGTGGCGCTTGCTGTATTGGATTCCTGCAGCAGATAATGACACAGTACCACTTCTCTGCGTCGAAAGAAATTTTCTTTAAAAAATAAATAATCGTATATCCGCGCTGGAAATAATCCCTCTTTTATTACCGCTAATATTTAGGGGCACACCCACTATGGTCTACCACATATTACACGTCCTATATTGAGATTTACCTTATGATATACATTAAAATCTTCCAGATCTTCTAGCGACCACTGAATTGTCAGCAGAACAAATCTGGTAGGAATCAAATATATGCTAAGGGATACGGTTCTATTATGAAATATCTATCAATAAAATACATATGCTTTTCAATTATAGCATGTTAAGAACCTTAAACCCTCAGAGGGATTTCATAGAGGTAAAATTTCAATGTCGCTAGAAATTCTTTACCTCTTGTGGCTCAGTTAGCTCCTCCGTTCCGCAGTCTTTTTTCCAATAGTTCCTCATGCAGCAGATCAGGGTATTAGATCTTATTTCTTGGAAGCCGATGTATTCACGGTGAGAGTGCGGGTAGTGAGCACTGCCCCGGCCGGCGGCAGAACTCACCAAAGCCAGCACTTAGTCCTGTCAGCGTGGAGTAGATGCGCGCTGTAGAAGATAGCCGCTCGGTTCACTGACAGTGCAGGACCTTACGTGACGTCACGGTCACGTGATAGCACACGTGACTGGCTAGGGATAGTGCAAAGGACCAATTCCAACTAGTTTCGGAACAAACGTGTTCCTTCCTCAGGGATGGTCCCTCAGAGTATCTCTGCACTTTTTATCCACCTTCGCGATCACCTGACTCCTTTATTCATTAAACGCAAACAGTTCTATTTCACTGTTTAATCCCTTTGGCATTAAAGTATCCAGTTCAAATATCATGCGGCTTTCCTCTCTTGACATCTGTTTTATATAGTTGCCTTTTCGCCAACTTTTATTTACTATTTTTAGGCCCGTGATAATAGTCCCTTTTATTGAGCCCCCATGTTCGCTCAGGAAATGTTTTGATAATGGATGGCCTTGGAATTTCTTTTATATATATTCCTTAGATGTTCCTTTATTCTTGTCTGTAGGGGCCGCTTTGTTCTCCCTATATAGAGTTTATTACATGGGCACTTTATAGAATAAATCACTCCTTCGGTGTTACAGGATATGTGATCCTTGATTGTCCATTTATTTGGCCCATTTGAAATTGATAATTGTTTCTTATACTCTAATTGCTTGCATGGTTTACATTTACGGCATGGATAAAATCCTTGACATATACGGTAGGGAGGATTGATCATCGGGGCTTGTGGATTTGGGACCGTTGGAGCCACTTTATTCGCCAAATTATTGGCCTTTCTATATATAAACACTGGGTGCTCTGGTATTTTGTCACCTATAATTTTGTCTTCCCTTAGGATATCCCAGTGTTTGTTTACTATCTTTTTGAGCAGATGAGTATTGGTATTAAATTGTATAATTATCGGAACTGAGCGAACATGGGGGCTCAATAAAAGGGACTATTATCACGGGCCTAAAAATAGTAAATAAAAGTTGGCGAAAAGGCAACTATATAAAACAGATGTCAAGAGAGGAAAGCCGCATGATATTTGAACTGGATACTTTAATGCCAAAGGGATTAAACAGTGAAATAGAACTGTTTGCGTTTAATGAATAAAGAAGTCAGGTGATCGCGAAGGTGGATAAAAAGTGCAGAGATACTCTGAGGGACCATCCTTGTTCCGAAACTAGTTGGAATTGGTCCTTTGCACTATCCCTAGCCAGTCATGTGTGCTATCACGTGACCGTGACGTCACGTAAGGTCCTGCACTGTCAGTGAACCGAGCGGCTATCTTCTACAGCGCGCATCTACTCCACGTGATAGGACTAAGTGCTGGCTTTGGTGAGTTCTGCCGCCGGCCGGGGCAGTGCTCACTACCCGCACTCTCACCGTGAATACATCGGCTTCCAAGAAATAAGATCTAATACCCTGATCTGCTGCATGAGGAACTATTGGAAAAAAGATTGAGGAACGGAGGAGCTAACTGAGCCACAAGAGGTAAAGAGTTTCTAGCGACATTGAAATTTTACCTCTATGAAATCCATCTGAGGGTTTAACCCTGCTGTTCTGTTTAGATTTCACATACACTTGTACTGTTCCCGGTCATTTTTGACCGTCCTTATAAAATAATCATTTTTAGCTAATCTAAGTGGTTTTTTTAAACAGTTTTTGCACTATTATATTGCTTGTGAAGATGGTTGTTCAAATACCAGAAAAAAAAATAAATACAAAGCTTGTTTTATATTTTTTTTATATCCAAAAGGGAACATGGTATTTTTTCGATTTTTGTAAAAATTGATTATTTTTGCAGATAAAAAAAAAATCTTGATCTAAATGTTAACTATAAGTAATAATATCAAACATTATGTAGATATACTTTTTTCAAAGGCAAAAAAAAAAAAAAAAAGCTTTTTTCTCTATAAAATGGCAAAAAACGTTGTTTTTTATACACTTATACTGTTCCCGGTCATTTTTGACCGGACCTAACAAAGTTGTGATTTGTACCTAATTCAAGTGTTATTTGATTACCTGTTGCATTGTTTTACTGTATGTGAACATGGTTTTCAATAATCAGATGAAAAATTAAATCAAAAACTTTTATTTTTTGAATCAAATAAATTAACATTTTTTGCAATATTTGCTTCATATTGCACATAAAAACTTTTCTTTATTCTAAACTATATACAAACTTTTAAAAAAAAAAAGGTTTTTTGTCAAAAACAAATGATAAATGCGATCAATGTATTACTTGCATTGATCACATGTATAATTTACATGATGCTTGCACAAGTATTTTGCACATTTGCAACACATAATATTAGATTTATGGTTACTGGACGTTGGACAGAATGAGCATCTTTTTCGCTTGCAGCTGGTTGCGATGGTGGAAGCCGTTTCAGTATCAGTGGTGGTCGAAGCTGTTGGCTCGCCGTCTCCACCATGCTCTCGAATTTGTCGGGCCACTTTTTCTGCACTTTCATTTCTTGGATTTCGTGGCCGTGTTTTTACATATGGATTAGTGAGAGACTTCCCCAATTCCTCAATAAAAAGCCGTCGTTTGTGTAATTTTTTTTCTTGCCATTTGGGGTTTATTTCCCGCCACAATACAAAGGCATTATAGGCAGATACATCGATCAGGTTGTAAAAGAGAATCATAGGCCACCTATTTGTTTTTCTTTTACATGTATACGTGTCTACAAGCTGGTCTAATGTGTCAACAGCACCTTTAGTGGCGTTATAGTGAAGAATCATGTCTGGCTTTCTGTCATCTCTCTCACTTATTTTTGCATCATGGTGCATGGTGCTCATGAGGATAACTTGTTTATTTTTTTTGGGAACGTACGACACTACCGTAGTGTCCTTTGTAAAATAAAACATTGAACTGTGTACGTCTCTCTTATTGAGGATACCCTGTGGAAGTTCAGGTTTATTTTTTCGTACAGTACCCAGCATAGTTATATTGTTTTTTTGTAACATCTGCCCCAATTGGTAGGATGTGAAGAAATTGTCACAGGTAACGTTTCTCCCTTTGAGTCCATGGGTCAAGTCCAAAACTACCCTCATGCCTTGATTTTTTTCAGGTCTTTCTAGAGGGTTTTTTCCAATATATACTTGAACATTTGCAGCATATGATGTTTTACTGTCACACAGAGTCCAGATTTTTATACCGTATTTTGCTGGTTTACTTGGAATGTATTGCCTGAATGGGCACCTGCCTCTAAATGACACCAGCTGCTCATCAACAGTGACATTTTCTACGGTATTATAACATTTTGGGAGTATCTCGACCCATTTACTCCACAAATCCCTAATTGGGGCAAGTTTATCTGTGCTTCTTCTTTCAGATCTATCCGTTTTGTCATCAAACCGTAGAACTCTGGAAATTTCGTGGAATCTTTCTAAAGACATGGTGGCCCTAAATATATGGCGCCCCGTTTCCGAATTCCACAAACTTTTAGTGGACTCTCCATATGATTTGTATACTCCAGCTAATAGAAGTAACCCGATGTAAGCATTCATAGCCGTCACATCGAAGTTCTTCCATTTATCGCCATAAACCTTTTTTCCCTCAATGTTTGTCATTTGGATAAGTATATTTTGCATGGCTATATTTATGAATAATAGGAATGCCGATTGAATGTCATCAATTCTAGCAATTGCATATCTAGTGGGACCTGGAGTATCTGTGATGACATTTGATGAAGACCTTCTACCAGTCGGAGCAGGAGGCTGCAATTTCCAAACGACATCTTTGTTTTTTGAATTGATTTCTTGCGTCAGACCGGTTGTCGGGGTTTCCACATCAGATTCACCCTCAGAATCCGAGTTCTCGGCAATATCTTCATCCTCACTAATGTTGTCCTCCTCTTCGGAGACATTTTCAGGTGGGACATCCTCGTCTGTATCGGAGTCGTTTATAAACTCCTCCAATTCAGCTTGGGTGAAGTGTCTTCTTCTCATGCTGTAAGGCATCACTGTTGAATGAAAAAATAAAATATATCCATAAACAATGAATGAAAAAAAAAATCAAAACAATTTCGCAACAATACACACAATAATAATAATAATAATAATAATAATTTTTATTTATATAGCGCCAACATATTCCGCAGCGCTTTACAAATTATAGAGGGGACTTGTACATACAATAGACACTACAGCATAACAGAAATACAGTTCAAAACAGATACCAAGAGGAGTGAGGGCCCTGCTCGTAAGCTTACAAACTATGAGGAAAAGGGGAGACACGAGAGGTGGATGGTAACAATTGCTATAGTTATTCGGACCAGCCATAGTGTAAGGCTTGGGTGTTCATGTAAAGCTGCATGAACCAGTTAATTAATTTTTTTTTTTTTTTTTTTTTAATATAGGCCACACAGGGATCGTTAGGTTAATGCATTGAGGCGGTAGGCCAGTCTGAACAAATGAGTTTTTAGGGCACGCTTAAAACTGTGGGGATTGGGGATTAATCGTATTATCCTAGGTAGTGCATTCCAAAGAATCGGCGCAGCACGTGTAAAGTCTTGGAGACGGGAGTGGGAGGTTCTGATTATTGAGGATGCTAACCTGAGGTCATCAGCGGAGCGGAGGGCACGGGTAGGGTGGTAGACTGAGACCAGAGAGGAGATGTAGGGTGGTGCTGAGCCATGGAGTGCTTTGTGGATGAGGGTAGTAGTTTTGTACTGGATTCTTGAGTGGATGGGTAACCAGTGTAATGACTGGCACAAGGTAGAGGCATCAGTGTAACGGTTGGTGAGGAATATGATCCTGGCAGCAGCATTCAGGACAGATTGGAGCGGGGCAATAACGTCCCGTCACACATTGAGATATGCCCTGTGATTATGGTGCTGGAGCGTCGCAAACAAAAATGAGGCATGCACTCATTCTATCACAGCAGTGAAAATATGTACTCATAAGCAGACATTGAGTCTACACAACCCTAATGCTAATCCCCTATCATCCATTCTATCACAGCAGTGAGAATATGTACTCATAAGCAGACATTGAGTCTACACAACCCTAATGCTAACCCCCTATCATCCATTTTATCACAGCAGTGAGAATATTGAATAATTTTAGAATAAAATAATAATTTATCTGTAACATACCTGTAAAAATGGGACTTCAGAGCTCTGACGTCTGAACCTCTGCTCACTCTGTGTTGTCTCCAGCTGAACTGAAACTCTACACTGCTATGTTATCTGTCTACAGATAAGATCAGAGCAGACACCACCCTGCAGCAGGAAAAAGCTCACAGTACAACACTTTAGGTGAATTCTGCTTAGGACAGCATTGCACAGTGTAATACTGTACAACCAGCAAACACATGGAAAATCAGAAAATCATGATTTACAATATGAAATGTTGACAACTGAATGGAACTAGATCTATATGAACAGCAGGGTAAATAAAAACCAGTGAAATAAATTGCGCATAGCTATACTGGAAGCGAATCCGTCGGCTGTATCGCAACTTGAAAATGTTGGTATGTGTAAATCTTTTCTGACCAAAAGTAGTCAGATACATTGATAAATAGTAGTAGATGCAATATATAGTTCAAAATGAGGTGATAGCACCTTTATTTTTGTCAAAAATTGTCTGGAGAGCTGAATAAAGGCCTATCGGTCATTTTTGACCGAACAGTACAAGTGTAAAAAAAATTGTACCAAATAAAGTAAACAAAAATTAAAAAAAAAAAAAAATTCCCACAGAGAGTACCCCCCTAATGACGAAAAGTCAGGGAGCCTCAAGTCTCAGAATCACACGCTGAATTTTTATAACATTATAGAATTTCAAAAACGGTCATTTTTGACCTAACAGAACAGCAGGGTTAAGGTTCTTAACATGCTATAATTGAAAAGCATATGTATTTTATTGATAGATATTTCATAATAGAACCGTATCTCTTAGCATATATTTGTTTCCTACCAGATTTGTTCTGCTGACAATTCAGTGGTCGCTAGAAGATCTGGAAGATTTTAATGTGTATCATAAGGTAAATCTCAATATAGGACGTGTAATATGTGGTAGACCATAGTGGGTGTGCCCCTAAATATTAGCGGTAATAAAAGAGGGATTATTTCCAGCGCGGATATACGATTATTTATTTCAAATAAGACTTTATTCTGCCTGTGTCTTTACACTGTGTTCCAAATTATTATGCAAATTGGATTTAAGTGTCATAAAGATTTAATTGTTTTGTTTTTCAAATAAACTTGTGGATGGTATTGTGTCTCAGGGCTCAATAGATAACTGAAATCAATCTTAAACACGTGTGATAATTAGTTTTCCAGGTGATTCTAATTAAAGGAAAACTACTTAAAAATGATGTTCCACATTATTAAGCAGGCCAAAGGTTTCAAGCAATATGAGAAATAAAAAGGATCTCTCTGCTGCTGAAAAGCGTTAAATAGTGCAATGCCTTGGACAAGGTATGAAAAAATTAGATCCTTCACAAAAACTTTGTGATCATCATACTGTGAAGAGATTTGTGACTGAAACAGAGCACAGACAGAGTTCATGCAGATAAAGGCATAATGAGGAATGTTTCTGCCAGACAAATTCATTGGATTAAGAGAGCAGCTGCCAAAATACCATTACAAAGCAGCAAACAGTTATTTGAAGCTGGTGCCTCTGGAGTCCCTCGAACTTCAAGGTGTATGATCCTTCAAAGGCTTGCTGTGGTGCATAAACCTACTATTCGGCCACCCCTAAACAGTGTTCATGAGCAGAAACGGTTGCAGTGGGCTCAGACATACATGAAGACTAATTTTCAAACAGTCTTGTTTACTGATGAGTGTCGAGCAACCCTGGATGGTCCAGATGGATGGAGTAGTGGATGGTAGGTGGATGGCCACCATGTCGCAACAAGGCTGCGACGTCAGCAAGGAGGTGGAGAAATCATGTTTTGGGCCGGAGTCATGGGGAAACAGCTGGTGGGGCCCTTTAAGGTTCCTGAAGATGTGACAATGACCTCTGTAAAGTAAATAGCGTTTCTGACTGACAACTTTCTTCCATGGTATAAAAAGCAGAAACGTGTCTTCAAGAGCAAAATCATCTTCATGCTGACAATGCCCCATCTCATGCTGCAAATAATACCTCTGAGTCATTGGCTGCTAAGGGCATAAAAGGAGATAAACTCATGGTGTGGCCACCATCTTCCCCTGACCTCAACCCTATAGAAAACCTTTGGAGTATCATCCAGCACAAGATTTATGAGGGTGGGAGGCAGTTCACGTGACCACAGCAGTTCTGGGAAGCTATTCTGACTTCATGCAAAGACGTACAAGCAGAAACTCTCCAAAAACTCAAGAATGCAAGAATTGTGAAGGTGATATCAAAGAAGGGTTCCTATGTTAACATGTAACTTGGCCTGTTAGGAGGTTTTGAAGTTAAATAGCTTTTTTGTTCAGTGAATGTGACCTCCTAATGCTGCAAATTCCATAAATGAGCATTTTCAGATCTTTAAAACATATCAAATGTTTAGAAATTCTACTGTGCCTAATAATTTTGAACAGTGCATTTTGAGTTTTTATTCATTTTGGAGATTATACTGTTATCATTGGGAGGTTTCTTCAATAAAATTCGATGTATACTCTAACGGGTGATGACTTTTCTTAGACTGACTGTCATTTGCACCGACCATTTAGGAAAATCCGAGAAAAATGTCATCTGCATAATAATTTGGAACACAGTGTATTTAACATGTAACTATAGGATTAGTAATGGAGAGGTATCTTATAGACAACCCTCCATTACTAAGCCATGGGCTTGATGTCACCACACAATAGAAAGGTGACATAAACCCCACAAATATGAATCCCACTTGCCACCGCTACATCTAATAGATGCGCCTTTGCTTGGTGCTATTTTTGGGCTGGGGGGCTATATAAATGGCCCCTTACCAGTTTGAGAATATCAGCCCCCAGCTGTGAGCTTTAGCAAGGCTGGTTTTCAAAAATAAGGGGGGGGACCACACACTGTTTTTTCAAAATATTTATTTAAATACCGTATTTTCCCGACTATAAGACGCACTTTTTCCCCCCAAAAAAGGGGGGGAAATGGGAAGTGCGTGTTATAGTTGGAATACAGGCTTACCGGCAGTGGTGTGGCAGCGGCAGAGGTACAGCGGCGGCAGAGGTGCAGGGATGAGGAGGCGGTATGGCGTGAGCGGGGTCCCTTCCACAGGTGAGGTGACGGAGCAGCCCGGTAAGTAGCAGAGCCGGGTGAATCATGGCGTTATCGGTGGTGGCTGCCATCTTCCTGAGGCCGTGAGTGCGCAGATTGAGTGCTATGCTTCCCGGGGCTTCAGGAAAATGGCCGCGGGAGGCCGCGCGTGCGCAGATGGAGATCGCGGTGGCCATTTTCCTGAAGCCGAGTTTGCAGATTTAGATCTCGGCTTTAGGAAAATGGCCGCCGTGATCTCCATCTGCGCACGCGCGGCCTCCCGTGGTCATTTTCCTGAAGCCCCGGGAAGCAGAGCACTCCATCTGCGCACGCGCGGCCTCAGGAAGATGGCCCCCGCCACCGATAAACTGGTAATTAACCCGGCTCTGCTGCTCAAATTGGAATGGATACTGGGCCGCTGCGTAGCCTCACCTGTGGAAGGGAACCTGCTCATGCTATATCGCTCATTATCCCCGCACCTCTGCGGTCGCCACACCACTGCTGCAACCCCCCCATGGACACCAGGCCGTGGTGTCGCCAACCTAAGCAGGAAGGGACCCTGCTCAGGTGCACTCCGTACTGCATCACCCCACCTCTGCCGACACCATGCCTCCTGTGACCGTGCTCTGCCACCGCCAGCCCTCAGGTAAGATACTGTAAATTCGGACAATAAGACGGACCCCCATCTTATAAAAAATCTTTTTTTCTGCAATTTTCACACCAAATTTGGGGTGTGTCTTATGGTCCAGTGCGTCTTATAGTCCAAAAAATACGGTAATTAAAGAAAACAGCATGGGCTCCTCGTTATTCTTCCTATCTAGCCTTGTTGAAGCTGACAGCTGAGGGTTGCAGCCCCCAGCTGTGAGTTGTGTCTGGCTGGTTAGCAAAAATACAGGAGAACCCACGAGTTTTTTTTTTTTAAATTATTTATTTGCAGCGCAGGAGCAGCTAATGAATACTGCCATCCGCCACTCCTGCTCTCACTGTAATTAGCAGCTGCAGGTATCAGATGATGGGAGCAGTAGTCCCATCAGCTGACACCAGTGACCAGAGGTAAACTTTATACCTCCGATCACAGCTGAGCGCTGCCGCTGTCTTTTGGCTGCGTGGGAACCGTGGCTCTCTGACCGGCGAGGAGGATTTCGCCATCGATCCGAAGCGGTGTTTGCCACGCTGTCATGCACATGACAGCGCAGCAAACACCCGGTGTTCCGAACCTGAACAGTAACACGGACTTCCTGGTGAAGTCCGTGTTCTGTGTGTGAATCAGACCTGAGATCTAACGTGATAGAAGATTACAGTGCGGTGAAAACGGGAAACCTTCATATAGACGGCCGGTGGTGATGGAGTCAGTGACGGACTCCGGCCAAATATGTTTCTAGAGCCGTAGTAGAAGATGATGATGTCGTCCTCATCATGAAGTAGTTATTTCTCCTGTCACGTGTAATGAATATCTCCTGCATTATTGCTAAGGCTACTTTCACACTAGCGTTAACTGCAATACGTCGCAATGCGTCGTTTATGGGAAAAAATGCATCCTGCAAAGTTGTTTGCAGGATGCGTTTTTGCCCCATAGATTAACATTAGCGACGCATTGCCACACATCGCAACCGTCGTGTGACGGTTGCGCCGTTTTGTGGCGGACCGTCGGGAGCAAAAAACGCTGCATGTAACGTTCTTTGCTGCCGACGGACCGCTTTTCCGACCGCGCATTCGCGGCCGGAACTCCTCCCCCACCTCCACGCACCTCACAATGGGGCAGCGGATGCGATGAAAATCTGCATCCGCTGCACCCGTTGTGCGGCGCAAACAACGCTAGCGTCGGTAACCTAGGCCCGACGCACTGTGACGGGCCGAGCCCGACGCTAGTGTGAAAGTAGCCTAATGCTGATTCCAGTGTCGGTAAATGAGACGAGAATCAGCGTTATGGAAGCTGAGTCTATGAGGAACGTATTCAGCTGCCGACTCCGAGGGAGAAACTGCTTGTTGTCTGTGGCCTAAATATATAGGTTTTATTAGTAGATGTAAAGAAGAAAACTAAATACTGTAAAATAATAAATCTACTCATATGTTTCCCTTATTATCTCCAGTAATTGTATTATTACACAGGACTTTTATGATGTTACATCGGCTCATCTTCTTCTCATTCAGGTCTCTACAATATCGGATCCTCTCAGTGAAGATCTTCTACATAAGAAAATTTTCCTGATTTACCCATCAAAGATGAATATGGACAGAGACAAGATGGTGGAGAGGATATTACACCTCACCCTAGAGATCCTCTTCCGGCTTACTGGAGAGGTGAGAGATTCTGATGACATCACATTACATCATTCTTATCTATGGGAATAAGAGATGGACAGAACTGGAGAGGTGAGGACTCTGGAAATGTCTGTAGTGAGATTTATTAATGTGTCTCTCCATAACCAGGATTACACAGTAGTGAAGAAGACCTCTAGTGAGCGCTGTCAGGGCCCCGTGTCTGAGGGATGGGGAAGACCCCTGAGCCCAATCACGGGGCCTCCACCTCACCCCCTGATACATGAGGACATCAATGAGCAGAAGATCCTAGAACTCACCTACAAGATGATTGAGCTGCTGACTGGAGAGGTGACACTGCTGGGAATGCTGGGACATTATACAGTAACACTATGAAGGGATCGGGGGATGACGGTATCATTGTATGTGTCAGATTCCTATAAGGTGTCAGGATGTCTCCGTCTATTTCTCCATGGAGGAGTGGGAGTATTTAGAAGGACACAAAGATCTGTATAAGGACGTCATGATGGAGGTTCCCCAGCCCCTCACATCACCAGGTAATAGACAGAACTAAATACACACGGCCTATAATTATCTGTATGTAAAGAATGAATTCAGTCCCTGTATGTGTTTCCTCCAGATCTATCCAGTAAGAGGACAACACCAGAGAGATGTCCCCGTCCTCTTCTTCCACAGGACTGTAAACAAGAAGATCCCAATGTTCCTCAGGATCATCAGGTAGATGGAGAGAAGGTGTCGTGAGATCTCCCCTATGATGTGTAGATGGCTGTGAAGGTCTTGTGTTCAGTCTTGTTTTATCCACCAGTATTATATGTTTTATACTTGTGTAATGAGAACGGTGGAGATGGCAGGATTAGAGCTGATCATAGATGTGACTTCTCCATCTGTCTGTGACTTTTACAATATTTGTTTCAGGGTGAAGATCTGACCCATATTAATACTACAGAGTCATATGTGAGGGGTGATGAGCGGTGTAAGGAGATTCCTACATATGACTACCCAGGTGAGTAGTGACCACTAAATGCAGAGAAGTCACAGATTCTTCTCAGTCACCGTCTGTGGCTGCTTTATCGGTGGTGTAGTCCGGCAGTATTACCATGATCACCATTTTGCCTCTAGACCACAACATTCTCCTCCACCCAAAACTGTTCAAATGACTTTAGGCATTGAAAGCCTTTTTCTATAGAACTTACAACCTAAGATCCACCTACCCCCTGGGATTAGAAGACACAGATAGTTATCTGCCCCGATCTGTAAACTACAAAGCCAAATGACAGCATACGTAGAATGTGCTGACAAATTAGAAAATCACTTGAAGAAAAGTATTATGATGGGTCTGTAAGAGAAAGCGAAGGGTAATGATGCTGTTGGCTTCCTAGATCCCTGATATCTTATTGGATGAATCTTCCTTCTCTCCCTTCTGTGCTGCTGATTATTATCATATGGTCCCTACAAGACAAGGTCCAGTCTTTCTGGCCAAACTTTGCTTTTAGGGTCGACAACATTGAATGTGCAGTGAGGCCAAGTGTGAATTTCTGTACAATAACAGCAGAGTTTCCCTTTATCCTGAATTTTCAATTTGTATTAAAACTAACTAATTTCAAGGAGGATTGTGATAAACTACATAAAACCATTACACCTGTGCCATGATATATCTCTAAGCCAGTGTTTCTCAACTCCAGTCCTCAAGACCCACCAACAGGTCATGTTTTCAAGATTTCCTTAACATTGTACAGGTGATGGAATTAATGCTTGAGCGGTTGATGAATTATCACCTGTGGAATACTAAGGGTATCCTGAAAACTTGGACCTGTTGGTGGGTCTTGAGGACAGGAGTTGAGAAACACTGCTCTAAGCTGTGTGTGGCTGATGGCTGTAATATACATTTATTCACGCCTTCAGGAGATATGTTGGCTCGAGCCCTGGTTTCATGGATTCACTCCATGTCATAAATTGCATTGTTCTCGATCCTAAGGGTATGTGCACGCGGTTTTGACGCTTTTTTTGCACGTTTTTTTTTTGCGTTTTTTTCCCAATGCATAGAATAGCGGGAAAAACGCGAAAAATCCGCAAAATTAATGAATATGCTGCTTTTTTTTACTGCAATGCGTTTTTTTGGCGGAAAGAAGCGCATCATGTGCACAAAAATTGCAGAATGCATTCTAAATGATAGGATGCATATGTCTGCAGTTTGTAATGCGTTTTTATCGCGAAAAAACGCGAAAGAAAACACAAAAAACCTGAACGTGTGCACATACCCTTAGGAATTCAGATTACTGCACAATCTCTCCTGAAATGGGGAGCAATAGTATTTTATCTAATCTTCTGATCAGGACACACAGTATCTCCAATGGTCCACCATAAATGAGTGCAACTCCGGTTTACTGTTGAAGTTCTTCCCTCGTACATACGTTGTTGTTGGGAATGTAGCATAAAATAAAAAAATGTGTTGTGTTTTTTTTTACCTGTTCATTATGTATGATAGTTTGATTGTGGTGGGATTGTCCTGTCTCACTTATGTGCAGGGCTGGCGGTAGCACCTGGCACACCGAGCAAGTGCCGGGGCCCATTTTGACAAGTGTGACCAACTTTTTACTATTGATGCTGCCTATGCAGCATCAATAGTAAAAAGATATAATGATAACCCCTTTCTTACATCTGACGTACTATCCCGTCGTAGTGGTATGGGCGCGTATGACCACCAACGGGATAGTACGTCATCACCGATCAGCCGTTCTCATGGGGGAGCGCGGCCGATTGGGGCCGGGTGTCAGCTGACTATCGCAGCTGACATCCAGCACTATGTGCCAGGAGAGGTCACGGACTGCTCCTGGCACATTACTTCCCGGAACACTGCGATCAAACATGATCGCAGCATTTCGGTGGCAAAGGGAAGCATCGTGCAGGGAGGGGGCTCCCTGCGTGCTTCCCTGAGACCCTCGGAGCAAAGCGATGTGATCGCGTTGCTCCGAGGATCTCCTACCTCCTCCTCCCTGCAGGCCCAGATCCAAAATGGCCGTGGGGGGCCTTCCGGGTCCTGCAGTGGCTTGCAAGGTGGCTTGCATGTGCCTGCTGAGAGCAGGCGCAGGGAAGCCTACCTGCAGTGCCTGTGTGATCACTGATCTGACACAGTGCATTGCAAAGTGTCAGATCAGCGATCTGACACTATAGTATAATGTCCCCCCCTGGGGCAATGTTACAAAGTAAAAAAATATATATATATTTACACGTGTAAAAAAAAAAAGAATCCTAAATAAAGAAAAAAATATATAGTTATATGGAAAAGTTTGGGCACCCCTATTAATCTTAAGCTTGATGTTTTATAAAAATTGTTTTTTTTTGCAACAGCTATTTCAGTTTCATATATCTAATAACTGTTGGACACAGTAATGTTTCTGCCTTGAAATGAGGTTTACTGTACTAACAGAAAATGTGCAATCTGCATTCAAACAAAATTTGACAGGTGCATAAGTATGGGCACCCCACCAGAAAAGTGACATTAATATTTAATAGATCCTCCTTTTGCAAAAATAACAGCCTCTAGTCGCTCCCTGTTGCTTTTAATGAGTCCCTGGATCCTGGATGAAGGTATTTTTGACCATTCCTCTTTACAAATCAATTCCAGTTCAGTTAAGTTTGATGGTCGCCGAGCATAGACAGCCCTCTTCAAATGATCCTACAGATGTTCAATGATATTCAGGTCTGGGGACTGGGACGGCCATTCCAGAACAGTGTAATTGTTCCTCTGCATGAATGCCTGAGTAGATTTGGAGCGGTGTTTTGGATCATTGTCTTGCTGAAAGATCCATCCCCTGCGTAACTACAACTTTGTCACCGATTCATGAACATTATTGTCAAGAATCTGCTGATACTGAGAGGAATCCATGCGTCCCTCAACTTTAACAAGATTCCCGGTGCCGGCATTGGCCACACAGCCCCAAAGCATGATGGAACCTCCACCAAATTTTACTGTGGGTAGCAAGTGTTTTTCCTGGAATGCTGTGTGTTTTGGCCGCCATGCATAACGCCTTTATGTATGACCAAACAACTCAATCTTGGTTTCATCAGTCCACAGGACCTTCTTCCAAAAAGAAATTGGCTTCTCCAAATGTGCTTTTACATACCTCAGCCGACTCTGTTTGTGGCGTGCTTGCAGAAACGGCTTCTTTCGCATCACTCTCCCATACAGCTTCTCCTTGTGCAAAGTGCGTTGTATAGTTGACTGATGCACAGTGACACCATCTGCAGCAAGTTGATGCTGCAACTCTCTAGAGGTGGTCTGAGGATTGTCCTTGACTGATCTCACCATTCTTCTCTGCCTTTCTGATGTTTTTCTTGGCCTGCCACTTCTGGCCTTAACAAGAACTGTACCTGTGCTCTTCCATTTCCTTACGATGTTCCTCACAGTGAAAATTGACAGGTTAAATCTCTGAGACCGCTTTTTGTATCCTTCCCCTAACATAGTAACATAGTTAGTAAGGCCGAAAAAAGACATTTGTCCATCCAGTTCAGCCTATATTCCATCATAATAACCTGAACAACTATGTTGAATAATCTTTGTTTTCAGATCATTAGACAGTTGTTTTAAGGAGCCCATGATGCCACTCTTCAGAGGAGATTCAAACAGGAGAACAACTTGCAAGTGGCCACTTTAAGTAGCTTTTCTCATGATTGCATACACCTGGCTATGAAGTTCAAAGCTCAATGAGGTTAGAAAATCAAAAAACGTGCTTTAGTAAGTCAGTAAAAAGTAGGTAGGAGTATTTACAACAAGAAAATGATAAGGGTGCCCATACTTATGCACCTGTCAAATTTTGTTTGAATGCAGATTGCACATTTTCTGTTAGTACAATAAACCTCATTTCAAGGCAGAAACATTACTGTGTCCAACAGTTATTAGATATATGAAACTGAAATAGCTGTTGCAAAGAAAAACAATTTTCATAAAACATTAAGCTTAAGATTAATTGGGGTGCCCAAACTTTTTCATATAACTGTATGTATACAGTACAGACCAAAAGTTTGGACACACCTTCCCATTTATAGATTTTTCTATATATTCATGACTATGAAAATTGTACAGTCACACTGAATGCATCAAAACTATGAATTAACACATGTGGAATTATATACTTAATTTAAGTTGTTTCACACTTTTTTGTTATGTCTTATATTCTAGGTTCTTCAAAGTAGCCACCTTTTGCTTTGATGACTGCTTTGCACACTCTTGGCATTCTCTTGATGATCTTCAAGAGGTAGTCACCGGGAATGGTCTTCCAACAATCTTGAAGGAGTTCCCAGAGATGCTTAGCACTTGTTGGCCCTTTTGCCTTCACTCTGCGGTCCAGCTCACCCCAAACCATCACAATTAGGTTCAGGTCTGGTGACTTTGGAGGCCAGGTCATCTGGCGTAGCACCCCGTCACTCTCCTTCTTGGTCAAATAGCCCTTACACAGCCTGGAGGTGTGTTTGGGGTCATTGTCCTGTTGAAAAATAAATGATGGTCCAACTAAACATAAACCGGATGGAATAGCATGCCGCTGCTCTGGTAGCCATGCTGTTTCAGTATGCCTTCAATTTTGAATAAATCCCCAACAGTGTCACCAGCAAAGCTTCCCCACACCATCACACCTCCTCCTCCATGCTTCACGGTGGGAACCAGGCATGTAGAGTCCATCCGTTCATCTTTTCTGCGTCACACAAAGACACGGTGGTTGGAAACAAAGATCTCAAATTTAGACTCATCAGACCAAAGCACAGATTTCCACTGGTCTAATGTCCATTCCTTGTGTTCCTTAGCCCAAACAAGTCTCTTCTGCTTGTTGCCTGTCCTTGGCAGTGGTTTCTTAGCATCTATTTTACCATGAAGGCCTGCTGTACATAGTCTCCTCTTAACAGTTGTTGTAGAGATGTGTCTCCTGCTAGATCTCTCTGTGGCATTGACCTGGTCTCTAATCTGAGCTGCTGTTAACCTGCGATTTCTGAGGCTGGTGACTCGGGTAAACTTATCCTCAGAAGCAGAGGTGACTCTTGGTCTTCCTTTCTTGGGGCGGTCCTCATGTGAGCCAGTTTCTTTGTAGCGCTTGATGGTTTTTGCCACTGCACTTGGGGGACACTTTCAAAGTTTTCCCAATTTTTCTTGCCATAATACAATTTCTAACAGTCTATTCAGTAGGACTCTCAGCTGTGTATCCACCAGACTTCTGCACAACATAACTGATGGTCCCAACCCCATTTATAAGGCAAGAAATCCCACTTATTAAACCTGACAGGGCACACCTGTGATGTGAAAACCATTCCCAGTGACTACCTTTTGAAGCTTATCAAGAGAATGCCAAGATTGTGCAAAGCAGTCATCAAAGCAAAAGGTGGCTACTTTAAAGAAACTAGAATATAAGACATATTTTCAGTTGTTTCACACTTTTTTGTTAAGTATATAATTCCACATGTGTTAATTCATAGTTTTGATGCCTTCACTGTGATTGTACAATTTTCATAGTCATGAAAATACAGAAAAATCTTTAAATGAGGTGTGTCCAAACTTTTGGTCTGTACTGTATATTGTTCCAATAAATAGATTTCTTTGTCTAAATAAAGAAAAACAATAAAAGTACACATATTTAGTATCGCCGCGTCCGTAGCGACCCGGCCTATAAAACTGTCCCACTAGTTAACCCCTTCAGTGATCACCATATAAAAAAACGAGGCAAAAAACAACGCTTTATTATCATACCGCCTAACAAAAAGTGCAATAACATACGACCAAAAAGAGGGATATAAAAATCATGGTACCGCTGAAAACGTCTTTGCGTCCTGTAAAAAACAAGCTGCCATACAGCATCATCAACGAAAAAATAAAAAAGTTAGTCCTCAGAATACAGCGATGCAAAAATAATTATTTTTTATATAACATAGATTTTATCGTATAAAAGCGCCAAAACATAAAAAAATATATAAATGAGGTATCGCTGTAATCGTACTGACCCGAAGAATAAAACTGCTTTATCAATTTTATCAAACGTGGAACGGTATAAGCGCCCCCCCCCCCCCCCCCCAAAGAAATTCACGAATTACTGGGGTTTTTTTTCACTCTGCCTCACAAAAATCGGAATAAAAAGCAATCAAAAAATGTCATGATCACGGAAATGTTACCAATAAAAACGTCAACTCGTCTCGCAAACAAAATAGACCTCACATGACTCTGTGGAAAATATGGAAAAATTATAGCTCTCAAAATGTGGAGATGCAAAAACTATTTTTTACATTTGTCGGGGTCGTCACGACAATATCCTTCCTTCACCAGTCATTCCAAATCAAATTATGTGAGCATTGGTACCGGATAAGAATGATTCAGACAAAGGCTGGTTCAATCTCAGTGTATGCTCGTGCTTCCACACGTAGTGGCAACGTCACAGCAACTGAACTCTTTATTTCATATACCCAACATTATATGGTCCATTGGGGGAAGGTGTGCAGAGGGCGGGGTTAGGCGGGGTTTAAGCAGTATGTCTAGTATTCAGTCTCTCTGGTTGGTCCTGACGTCATCTGATGGATCCTCCTGTCTCCACGTCACTTTAAGTTTCGACTTCAACAGAAATGATACTTGGCTTCTGGAATATGAAACTTGCTTCTCATCAGAAGCAGAATTAGGGCAAAGGTGAATACTGGCAGCCATGTTAAATACAGTTACATTTGCATTAGCAAGCAAAGGGAAAAAACTTATTGTTTCACAGCATAAATATATAAAAGTACAAAAGTGTATAAAGATATATATTTTCACCTTGACAATCCCCCCTAAACACTAAGTTTTTCCCTAAAAACAAAGATCCTTCGAGACTGTCCATGTGATGGGGAAAGGGGAGATGGATTTCTTCATCCAGACACCTCAGAAGCTCTCCCCTTGTGAGAGGCCTCCAGGCAGCTGAACCCTTCACTAGCTTCACATGGAGTTCTCCTGCTGTCCCTAAACTAAATCTCTTAACTTCATCTGAGAGTAGGGGGTATTGTCTAACTTCTTGAGGGGAACGTACTTAGGGATCTCCCCTTGATCAGTGCCATCGTACTCTGGTGGGTCTACTTCTTGGTTGACGAAGGTGCCAGTCGGAGATGCTTCAGCAATAACCTTTTTATACAAGGGAATAACACAACAGAGGATTATCGATCCAACTACAAGAAGAGCAATCAGTACCAGACAAGCTTGTTGAAGGAATCCTTTGAGCCCACCCAACCAACCGGAAAAGAAAGATGTGTCTACTCCAGCATTAGTTTTTAATTCTGCTGCTAACCCATTTATCTTTTTAAGGGCTATCATGGTCTTTCCATTTACCCCAGAGTTCTGAGGGATATAGGTACAACATTCCTCTCCCACCATCCCACAGACTCCTCCTTTCTCAGCTAAGATCATATCGAGGGCTAGTCGGTTTTGGAGGGTCATTCTAGTATTAGGGCCCAATTCCTCAACTATACCCTGGAAAGCATCGCAGGTAAAATTAACAAACCTTTGTTCACTGTAATATATATAATTGATCCAATCGACATTTTTTGTTAATCTGCACCTGTGGGATTATGGAAGCAAAACAAGCATAGATCTGGTTCTGGGCTTTAAATTGGTCAGGCACCCCCCTTGGCACTCCAATAGCATCAACATATACCAATGGATCTTCTTCATAACTCATATGGAGCTGATCGAGACTTCTCCTCTTTCTGGTATATTCTTCAGGTGTCTCCGGATCCCAAAGTAAAATCTTGAACTGCACAGCTAGTTTAACAAGGGTGCATTGACCTGTCCAGGCATTAGGCAACCTAGGACGGAGCTTACCATCTCCACATAACCAATAAATATCGTACATATACTGTGTATGATTAACTAGCAAGTCAGTATCTAGGAAACTGTTCTCTTTGCAGAAACCTGTCTCGAAGACCCCTACTGGTGTACCTGTAGTGTCGTGGGAATTATAGCAGGTATAATTTTCAGCTAATACGGTTATCCCCCCTGGGACCTTTAGTTTGGGTTCTTCATGAATTAGTGGGACATAATCTGAGCAATCAGTGGACTTTAGACCCTTCAACAGATTCATAACACAGGCAGTAGTATTGTCATCAGGAAAAAACAATGCATGTGTGTATAGATGTGTATTTGCTGCAGCACAAGCAATACATCCTGCAGAAATATTCTGGACTCTTACATTGTATCTTACCCATTCTAACCAAAAAATTTTCCTTGGGGCTGTTTGTGTTTCTATGGAGAAGACTTCTTGCCAACTAAGACCTGGAATGGGGATTACTTCGTTAACTACATTTTGCAAATGCTCACCTAGGCCTGTTTTAGCTGTACTGGTAATGGGGGCCTTGGTTGGTCTGAGGCTAATATCCTGGAGCTGTATATGGCCTAAATTCCCATAGTATCCACCATTAAACACATTATGAAAATATCTTCCCAGTACAATTGTTATCTCTGGTAATACATATATAATACTGGATGATTCCCTCTACCATCCGTTGAGTCTCGGGGCACTTGACTATATCGCAGAAATCAAATCGCCAGATATTTACCGGGGCCGAAGGTTTACCCAGAGAATAGTGGCACCGGAATTCTTATTTACAATAGGGGCCGAAGAGGTAGGGGTGAGGATGACCCCCCAGCCTCAGGACCAAAAACAACAGCAACATTTTCCTTTGATCACCACTGTGACTAAGCGCTGGTTCGGTCTCTTTTGTAGTGTGAAGCGTGGATCCAGGTGCTCTTTCCTTCAAGTTTTACTGACATAGGAGTGATGAGGAGGACCTGGTAGGGACCGTCATACAAGGGTTCTAGTCCGTTTCTTCTGACATAGCTTTTCACGACCATAAAACCACCAGGCTTCAAATTGTCACAAATGTCAGTTTCTGCTGAATCTGGAAGGAAAGAAGAAACTAAAACGTGGGTGTTAGCAACATTTTTACTAAGCTGAATAACATATTGAACAGCACGGTCAGTTTCTTCTGACAACTACTGAGACTGAAAATTTGCAACTGAGAACCTAGCACCAAACAATATCTCATATGGGGACAGGCCATATTTTGCAATAGGGGTAGTACGAATGTGTAAGAGCCCTGGCCATGGAGCCGTAGTCTCCTGCATCAATTTGGTCAATTGTCCCTTCAGTGTGCCGTTCAGCCTCTTAACTTTCCCACTAGATTGTGGATGGTACGGAGTATGGAGGGCTACAGTGGATCCAAGCATTGTCAGAACCTCCTGATACACATAAAAAGAAAAGGCCGGGCCTTGATCACTTTCATCAACTTCTGGAACACCATATCTGCATATAACTTCCATCACCAGTTTCTTTGCTGTGGTTTTTGCAGTCATGTTGGTAACGGGGAATACTTCTGGCCAACTGGAGAACATGTCGACAACCACCAGACAATATTCATAACTTCATACCTTCCAGACTTAGGCAACGTGAGGTGGTCCACTTGGAGCCTTTGGAAAGGATAGTCGGGCTTAGCAAGGTGCTTCGGGGGTACACGTTGAAGTTGACCGGGTTTGCAGGTCTGACAGATATTACATGCATGGTTGAGTGCTGTCAGGACTGTAGAAACACCTGGAGCCCAGTAGAATTTTTGTACCAGGGCTAGGGCCTGGTCTTTTCCTCGATGTGTGGGCCCATGCGCCCATGTGGCAATAGCAGGGTACATCCGCTTAGGGAGACACGAGTTGGTCCTCTTTCCTGAGACCATGTCCATACATGCTCCATCAGCTTTCCAGTGCTTCACTTCTTCCTTTGGAGACATTATCTGCATCGTCATTAAGCGGTCTCGCGGGTTCCGGCAGAAAACCTTAGTCTGGCTTAGATCATCAGGTTCCTGTAAAGTCAGTGTTTCTTGTAACTGTTTACGCTGAGAGCGTGTGGTCACCATAGCTGGTATGGTCTGTTCAACAGGCAGAAGAGCAGCAGCTTTTGCTTGCATATCCGCAAAGGTGTTACCAACAGTCTGTGGACTGTTCCATAGTACCGTGCTCCTTAACTTTGATAATGGCCACCTGAGTAGGTAATTTGATTGAGTCCATGAGGGTTTTTACAGCTTCAGCATTCTTCACTGGAGTCCCGGCGGTAGTAACAAATGCTCGATTGGTCCATAGGACTCCGAAATCATGAGCAATACCAAATGCATTCTGTGAGTCCGTGTATATATCAGCCCGCCTGTCTTTGGCCAGAACACATGCAGTAGACAGAGCCTGAAGTTCTGCTTTTTGTGCTGACAGTGAGGGAGGGAGTGCAGCTCCTGGCAATACAGTGTCTTCCGTAGAAACAGCTTATCCGGTGCGGAATCTGCCAAAATCATCATCATATCTTGAACAGTCTTTCAGGGCCTTGTAGAGAGGTTGCATTATGCGGGATGCGTCCGGTATCCACTGACAACAATAAGTACATAGTCCAAGAAAATGCTGGAGTTCAGTCTCATCCTTTGGGAAAGGAAGGGAGCTGACGGCTATTTTTCTTTCTTCTGTGAGGTGTCTGGCACCCTGAAGGAGACAGTGACCCAAAAATATCACTTGACCAAGGCAGAACCTAAGTTTCGAAGCTGAAACCCGACAGTTCTGATCTGCCAGATACTTGAGAAGGCTAACAGTGGCAACAATGGCTTCCTGCTCTGTCTGTGCACACAACAAAAAATCATCCAGATACTGAAGCAGCGTGACACAAGGATTTTCTAACTGTCAGGGTTAAAAACACTCGTCCATATTTTTTTGCAAACTGATTGGGAAGGGCGTGTAAGATACACATCTCATTATGTTCATCTGCATAGGGGTTATATAACGTAAATACCATTTGACCATCATCTTGGAATTATACTCTGGAGCGGAACTGTGATAATAAATCTGCCCCCAGTAAATTTACCGGACATGAAGGAGAGATTACAAACTGAGCAGTAACTTCAGGGAAAGCTCCCACAGGGATGGGTTTTGTGAAAGTATATTTATTGGGTCTGCCATCTACTCTAATTAAAACAAGCTCTTGGTCTGAGAATTAACATAGCAAGGGAGATTCCCAGACATAGGGTTAAAATGGATGTTGGAGTATGAGACTGGATTTGTGTAAGGGAGGGGGGCTGGAGCCTGGGCCACTGATAAGGAACGAGCTGTATCCTTGTATTGCGGTGGGGGTTAGAGAGCGCAGCTACTGACTTTAACCTCTAATTTCACTGCTGATACAGAATGGGTTAAGTTCTTCTGGAAACTTTGTACTACTTTTAATGCATCGTCCGGAGTGGAATAAATCTCTCGATTCGCTGCTATTTGTCTATAGAAGGCCATGGGGGATGTCTCTGGCTGATAATAAATGCTGTCAGCATTTACCAAGGGAAAGGTGGGGGCTACAACTCCGGATCTTCTTGCGTCACAATTGTAACAGACGTCTCTCCACTGAGAATTAGAAACTCTGCATACATCACAAATCCACCCGGCAGGATCATAGGGTGGGGGCGCTGTTGTGAATTCTGTGGTCAAGCTCCCTCCTGTGGTCATGAGTGGTACTTCGGCTGGTTCTGTCTATGAGCTTCCGCTGGTGGATGTGAGTGGGGCTGCGGCTTCTGAGTTTCCTTCCTCAGGTGACGAGGTTAAGTCGTTAGGTGCTGCTCTATTTAACTCCACCTAGTTCTTTGTTCCTGGCCTCCAGTCAATGTTCCAGTATTGGTCTGGCTCTCTCCTGGATCGTTCTTGTGGCCTGTCTGCCCTGCATAAGTTAAGTTCTGCTTGTGTTACTTTTGTTTGCTATATTTTCTGTCCAGCTTGCTATATTGGTTTTTCTTGCTTGCTGGAAGCTCTGGGACGCAGAGGGAGCACCTCCGTACCGTTAGTCGGTGCGGAGGGTCTTTTTGCCCCCTCTGCGTGGTTGTTTGTAGGTTTTTGTGCTGACCGCAAAGCTATCTTTCCTATCCTCGGTCTATTCAGTAAGTCGGGCCTCACTTTGCTAAAATCTATTTAATCTCTGTGTTTGTATTTTCATCTTAACTCACAGTCATTATATGTGGGGGGCTGCCTTTTCCTTTGGGGAATTTCTCTGAGGCAAGGTAGGCTTATTTTTCTATCTTCAGGGCTAGTTAGTTTCTCAGGCTGTGCCGAGTTGCATAGGGAGCGTTAGGCGCAATCCACGGCTACCTCTAGTGTGGTATGATAGGATTAGGGATTGCGGTCAGCAGAGTTCCCACGTCTCAGAGCTCGTCCTATGTTAGTAACTATAAGGTCACTTTGTGTGCTCTTAACCACTAGGTCCATTGTGGTTCTGAATCACCTGTTCATAACAGGGCGCACTAAGTTTTGGCAACCCAGGATATATTGGAGCTTTGGGGTTAAGGGGCATAGGGCTTACAGTCGGGAAAAGAGACTTAATTTCCTGGGGAGGGACCATATTACCTAAAAGGGAGCCCCCCTGTACCAAATTTCTTATTGTTTGCTTTCCCAACACATTAATCTTAGTCACTTTCTCAGTTCCTTCATGCACCACAAACATCCAGTTTTTTTGTGATAGTAATAGACAACTTTCCTTTTTTTTTTTCAACGTAACAAAAACAAATCAGAATTCACTTTCTGTTAATCCTTAATTAGCTATATATCAACCATTCAACTTGAAACAGATGAATCTTTTACCAATCTTTCAATTACACTGATAACCAAACAATCTCTTACAAGTTTCCTTCTAAAACTAGACGCCATTTTTTTTTTTACTTTAAACTTACAATAATTCTTACTACACAAGGAGAGGACGCAGCGACTCGCCCCCTCCATACCAGAAACACAGAACAGATAAGAACATCACAGCATTCCTCAACACAAAAGAAAGCAATAGCGCAGGCTGTTTGACTCCCTCCTCCCATCGGGTGTCCTACACACAGTGATGGAATACAGCAGTTCTCAGACTCAATTAATTTCTACAAAACCTTCACACAATTCATATGCCAGAACACCTTAGAAAAACCAATGATTGAGACATTTTATAACCAAACACAGGCTCTGCATCCTCTGATCCTCCCTCTCCATCAACCTCTTTCCATCCCTCGTTCTTTAAACCTCACGCAACTCGCAGATGAGCTTGCGCTTGTTCTAACAATCCTTTCTCTTTCAACATGCCCCTTTTGTTCTCTATGAGATTGTGCCATGTAGACGGCTCAATCTCCCTGACGAGGGCAATCCTACATGCTTGTACAACCTCTCAACATTCTTGACTGCCTTCTTGCCCTCCCGTGACTCTACTATTGTCTTGACTTCCACAGCATCCTCATCTAACTTATGGGGCACGGACTTCTTCTGCTTCAAGAGACGCAACATGACTCACAGAATACTACGCCCTTCTGCAGCAGGCCGCTGACAGCGACAACAACACTTGTGTCCTAAACACGGAACCCTCTTGTTAGACGTGCTATGAATAAAGAGCCTCGCGCTCGATATCCTGTCCCTAACCTGAACACCAGTGATTACAGTCTGTCCTGTCACGATATTCTAAACCGTTGGGAGGCAGTCTCCTAGTGAGGCCCCTCCACTGAGATTCTGGTGGTCCCCCTCTTGGGACGTCTTAATTACCAATTTGTACAATATCACAGAGGCTGCGTCTCCTGTCCCTTTCTCAAAGCCGCCCCAGTCTACAACTTTCTCAATCTTTCACTCTATCACTACTAGGCAATAGTCACGGGTAGGGTGGTTGAATGGAGTACAATGACCGGTGGAGGAGGTGTGGTGTACACGAGGACGCGCAGAATGCGATGTCTCTCAGTTGCTGGTTCGAAGCGTGGCACGGGATCGCGCTCGGTCTCACCACTCGACCGGTCACTCCCCAGACCCAAGGAGACCACAGACTAACCAATAACGGCTGAAACACTAGCAAGTGTGACACATACATAGTATGTGATCTCCACTTACCGTGTTTAGAGGGTGATCAGTCCTCGAGGTCCGCCACTACGGGTGTCGTCCACGGACGTCCAGGCATGGGTCCAGGGGGTCTCGGATCGCCGGCCACGCCCCACGTTGGTTGCGCCAAATTGTCGGGGTCGTCACGACAATACCCTTCCTTCACCAGTCATTCCAAATCAAATTATGTGAGCATTGGTACCGGATAAGAATGATTCAGACAAAGGCTGGTTCAATCTCAGTGTATGCTTGTGCTTCCACACGTAGTGGCAACGTCACAGCAACTGAACTCTTTATTTCATATACACAACATTATATGGTCCATTGGGGGAAGGTGTGCAGAGGGCGGGGTTTAAGCAATATGTCTAGTATTCAGTCTCTCTGGTTGGTCCTGACGTCATCTGATAGATCCTCCTGTCTCCACGTCACTTTAAGTTTCGACTTCAACAGAAATGATACTTGGCTTCTGGAATATGAAACTTGCTTCTCATCAGAAGCAGAATTAGGGCAAAGGTGAATACTGGCAGCCATGTTAAATACAGTTACATTTGCATTAGCAAGCAAAGGGAAAAAACTTATTGTTTCACAGCATAAATATATAAAAGTACAAAAGTGTATAAAGATATATATTTTCACCTTGACACAATAAAAAGTGTCTTTTAGTGTGTGACAGCTGCCAATCATAAAAATCCGCTAAAATCCCCTCTGTAAAAGTAAATTAAACCCCCCTTCATCACCAACTTAGTTAGGGAAAAATAATAAGATTTAAAAAATTTATTTATTTCCATTCTCCCATTAGGGTTAGGGCTACAGTTAGGGTTGGGGCTAAAGCTAGGGTTAGGGTTGGGTCTACAGTTAAGGTTAAGGTTGGGGCTATTGTTAGGTTTGGGGCTACAGTTAGGGTTAGGGTTGTTGCTAAAGTTAGGGTTGGGGCTAAAGTAAGGGTTAGGGTTGGGGCTAAAGTAAGGGTTAGGGTTGGGGCTAAAGTTAGGGTTAGGGTCTGGATTACATTTATGTTTGGGATTAGGGTTAGAGGTGTGTCAGAGTTAGGGGTGTGGTTAGGGTTATTGTTGAGATTGGAGTTAGGGGTGTGGTTAGGGTTGAGATTAGGGTTAGAGATGTGGTTGGGATTAGGGTTATGGGCATGGTTAGGGTTGGGATTAGGGTTAGGGGTGGGTTTAATGAAATTTTAAACTGGAAAAACAATAAAACGAATCATTACAATGTCCAGAGCTATAGATTACGCCTCTGAGAACACAGCACAAGTGTAGTTGAACAAGGACTCTGGCACATAAAGGGTACATGCTTCTCATCTTGAGAATCACCTCGGGACATGGACCTTATATACAGAACCTGTAAGAAAAGCAATTGTAGAGATAGGAGAAAAGGAAAGAGAAGAAGAGAAAAAAAAAAGGAGGGGGGGGGAATGGGGGAGAAGGGGAGTAAGGAGGGGGGTTAAGGGAGACCCAGCAATGTACACGCCGACGTATTGAGAATTATGAGTATGTACGCAGCCAAGTCAGGAACCCTGTGCTCTCCTTGAAGGATTGCCAGAGGAACCAGGTGCGTGCCTGGTCATATGCAGCATCACCATCACCCACCACCAGTTACTCCAGACGATGTAATCTATCCATTTCAGCTGTCCATTCCTCCGTGGAGGGAACCTCAGTGGACCTCCAATGTCGGGGAATAACTGCCCTGGCAGCTATGAGGCAAAATCTCAGAATCCCCTTTTTAACTTTTTAACGGAAGCTATCGAACTAGGTATCAGGGACAGTAGGGCCATTTGGGGGGAGGGCTCGTGGCGGACCCCAGTCATCAAATGAAAGGCATCGAAAACTGAGTTCCAGAATGGTTGCAGGGGACCACAGGAACACCAAACATGAAGCATAGAGCCCGTGGTGGAGCCACATCTCCAGCAGGCGTCCGAGATCTCCGGGTTAATCCTGTGGAGAAGGGTGGGACACCTATACCAGCGTGTCAGTAATTTATAATTCCTCTCCTGCGCCTGACTGGACATCGTCATCTTATGTGCAAGAGTGAAGATTTTTAGACTATCCGCCTCAGAAAAGGGGATCCCCAGGTCCCTCTCCCAAGCCTCCATAAATCCAAGCGTAGTAGGGGGAAGTGAATTCAAGACCAGGCCATAGAGCACCGAAACCACGTGGGAGGGACCCTCGATAGGGAGCATCAGGGACTCAAATGGCATCAGCGCCCCCATCGGCACACTGGAAAGAAATCTCAGCAATTGCAGAAACTCTAGCAAGGACAACGGTGTCGTAAGACCAGAACCTCGTAACCCCCGCACGCCGGTGAGCCCCACAAGCTTATCCTTCACCTGACCCAGTCCCACCCCGTCAAGTCGTGACCAACACAGATACGTAGATCTATTCATTGCTGGGGGAAAGGCCGGATTGTCAAAAAGGGGACTCAGTCTGCTCGATCAGGAGGTCAGGTGTAATTTCACATAGGATCTATGCCAGAACCTCAAAACAGTCTGTGTGAGTGGAGCAAAACTCGACACAGGTGGGTGTCCGGTCCCCCCAGCCAAGGCAGCCAGTACAAAGAGGGCGATAAAAGTTTCTCCAGGAGCACCCACTGTTTATGAGCATCACTGAACCTCCAGTTGACAATCCTATAGAGCAAGACTGCCTGATAATAACGTTTAAAATCAGGAAGGCCTACTCCCCTTTAGTCTTGGGTCTCACTAACACTGAGAATCGAGTCCGCGGCTTCTTAGTTCCCCAAATAAAGCTATTGATGGCCGACTGCAGGCGCCTGAAAAAGCAATCCGGAACCTGCACTGGAGCAGTCTGAAAAAGATAAGAGGAATCGGGGTAAAATATCCACTTTGACCACTCCCACCCGTCCGAATCAAGATAGCTGAGGTCTGCCATACCGTTTAAGGTCCGAGATAGTTTTCTGCAGGAGCGGGACGTAGTTCAGAGCATATGTTGCGTTAATGTCAGCAGGTATTAAGACTCCTAAATATTTTAAGGCATCGGTCTTCCACTTAAAAGAGAAGGACGCTTGGAGCTGAGAGACTAGATCATCAGGCAGGGAGATATTGAGCGCCTCCATCTTGGAGTAGTTGACCTTAAAGTTTGAAACCTCCCCGAACCTACGGAACTCTCGGAGGAGTACAGGAAAAGCCACGGTCAGGTTGGTAATGTACAGCAATAAATCATCCGCATACAGGGATATCTTAAACTCATGTTGGCCAATCCGCAGACCCTCAATATCAGGAGTCTTCCGCAATGCCACTGCCAGATGCTCCATCGCAAGGATATAAAGTAAGGGGGAAAGGGGGCAACCCTGACGGGTCCCGTTTCTTATGTCAATGGGCGGGGAAAGGGTACCGTTCAGTCTAAGACGGGCCGTAGGCCTATGATACAGAGCAAAAATCCTCTCCAACATGTTAGGTCCCACTCCCAGTTGCTTCAGGGAGGCACGTAGAAAGGTCCAGCCTAGGAGATCAAATGCCTTCTCAGCGTCAATAGATAATGGGCGGCACGGTGGCGCAGTGGTTAGCACTGCAGCCTTGCAGCGCTGGAGTCCTGGGTTCGAACCCCACCAAGGACAACATCTGCAAAGAGTTTGTATGTTCTCTCCGTGTTTGCGTGGGTTTCCTCCGGGCACTCTGGTTTCCTCCCACATTCCAAAGACATACTGATAGGGAATTTAGATTGTGAGCCCCATCTGGGACAGCGATGATAATGTGTGCAAAAAATGTAAAGCGCTGCGGAATATGTTAGCGCTATATAAAAATAAAGATTATTATTATAATAAACATGCTGTTACCTTTCCTGTGCGCATGTACGAGGTCAGAAGCAACATCTTCACCGTGTTATCCCTGTGCGGCACAAAGCCCACCTGATCACTATGGATGGACCCAGTGAGAATAGGGTTCAGTCTACCAGCTAACACTTTCGCGAACACCTTCACATCCACAGGGGATCTTTTCCCGGTTTAGGAATCACAGTGATTGTGGCCATCAGCGTTTGGGGGGCAAAGGGGCAGCTGTCCGAGATGGAGTTAAACAGTTTGGTCATGAAGGGGACCAGGGAATTCGCATATAACTTATAGAAGGCGGCGGAGAATCCGTCAGGACCAGGGCTTTTACCATTAGCCAAAGATTTTATCGTGTCTAAAACCTCCTGTTCCGAGAGAGGACTCTCCAGGGCCTCAGACTCCCCCACCGACATAGGCGGGAGCTCAGTGTCCCGGATGTAGTCGTCCACCCGTGCTTGAAACTCGGAAGGGGACATATCAGACAATGGGCCGCTTAAATTGTAGAGAGAGTCGTAATATGCTCTGCATGAGTCCACAATCTCCTCAGGAAAATGGACCAGTTCACCCGTAGCAGACCTCATTGTAGGGATATAAGTGGTGGGGGCACGGGGGTGCAATAACCTCGCTAGAGCTCTCCCGGGTTTATCAGAGTACTTATACAGAAATTTATGAAAGCGGTCCCTCTGTCGTGCTAACGTCGTGTCCAACAAGGCACTCAACTCACAGCGTGCCCGGAGATCAGCCAGCACCCCAGCATCTCTAGTCCGTTTATGATCCAACTCCAGAGTTTGGATACGAGTCAACAAACCCACAATGTTAGTCTCCCTCTCTTTCTTCAGTCGGGCCCCCTGTTGTATAAATACTCCTCGTATAACTCCTTTCAAAGCCTCCCATTGGTATGGGATGGCCGTGGGGTCATGCTTGTGAAAATCTAGAAAGTCTGAGATTGCTGTTCGCACGGCCGCCTGACACGTTAGATCTCCAAGGAGACCAGGGTTTAAGGACCAGGTCCATTCTCTCGGAGAAAGGCTCGGCAGCCGAAAGGAGAGCAAAACTGGGGCATGGTCTGACCACAACATCGTGTCAATGTCAGACTTTGGGTCAATGTCAGACTTTGGGTCAAGAGACAGGAGCCCGTGGCTGATCAAAAAATAATCCAATCTACTATAGGAATTATGTACTGTGGAGAAGTAGGTATAATCTCGGGTAGTGGGGCGTAGTAACCTCCATACATCCACCAACCTTGAGTCCGTCAAGGCCCGCCGCAGTCTCTCCAGCTGTGAGAGGGACACCGCCGACCTGCCCGAAAAGGAATCCACAGCGCGGTCCAACACCATATTGAAGTCCCCTCCCATAATCACATAGCCTTCCGCAAAGGCCGAGAGGTCCCGTAGGTACTTTCTGCACGCTCAGACCTGGTCTTGATTGGGGAGATAAATGTTAGCTATGGTGAACAAATCATGGGCAATTTTGAGCTTTCAAAACACATATCGACCATTAGAATCCGCTTTAGAGGCAACTACCTGAGCCTGTAAAGACTTGTGCAATGCAATGCTGACTCCTTTAGACTTGGAGTCAGAGTTACTGCCATGGAACCACTGTGTGTAGTATTTATGGTTAAGCTTAGGGATTCTGTCTGATCGGAAATGTGTCTCCTGCAGCAGAAGTATGTCAACCCGTTTCTTATGCATACCTTATAAAACCTTCGATCGCTTTTCAGTGACATTAAACCCCCTGACATTAAGCGAGCAGAGTTGTAGGGATGCCATAGGAACTATCGGGCCTGCGGGTGGTACAATCGGGTCGGAAAGGAGTAGGAGGGGTGGAAAGTGGGGAAAAATAGAAACAGAGAAAGTAAAGCACCAAGGAAAGAGAGTAGTTCAGCCGGAAGACAAGGTTCCGACCAAAAAGAAAGAGAAAAACCAAGAAGCCACAAGGGTACAGGACAATATCAGAGAAAACTCTGAGAAGTAGTGTCAGAGACACACCCTAGTGGGGAGGTGATTGAGCAGAGAGCAACCAGCCGAGCCCCTGCAGCAAAAAAGAAAATAAAATAAAAAATCCAACTCTACCCAATAGGCCCATGACCCTGGTAACATAAACATTGTTAACGAACATAACAGCGGATCGTGGGCCAAGTACATTTGTCGAAATGAGCCATAGTCATAACAATCCCCCAAAGGGGTATCATCAAAAGTCACATTTCAGGAGAAAGAGCAGCATTAGCCAACATAAAATAACATTAGCACATTAATGCGGTAGTGCAACAGTTGAGCACAGTACATGATGAGTCAATTGACGTAGGTGGACATTCATAAATAGTGCAAAATGAACCATGCTAGGAACCCCGCTCAGGAGTCCCAGGTAGAATCAGATAGAAATGTCACCGCTAAAAAACATGTGGCTCCAATCCATCCACAATTAACAGGCTAAAGCAAAGTCACAACCAAGCCCCCCGTGGGAGCCCGGCAACATGGAGAGACAATGTAGGCGGCAAGAAAGCAAAAAGAGAAAAGGGGCAGTAGTGATCATAAGGTCTGAATTAGGTGATCAAGTGTCATCAGCATGAGTAACGGAGGCACGTCTACTGCGGGAGCCCCGTTTCCTCTTTCCCAGCGACCCGGTGGGGGGGCCTCCAGCACGGCGTGGGCCCCATAGGTCAGACGCAGTAAGGCGAGGCCAGTCTCCCAGTGTGACAATGGGTAACCCCAACTGTAGGGGATCTTATTTTCCCGCAGCACCTCCAGGAGGGGGCGCAGAGCCCTCCGTTTAGCCAGGGTGAAGCGTGAGAGGTCAGACAAGAGAAGGACATCAGACCCATTAAAGTCAATAGCATTGTGGTCCCTCGCCTTACGCATGATGTCATCCTTAGTTTGGAAGTAGTGAATCCTGCAGATGAAGTCCCTCGGCTTAGATGTATCGGGGTTCTTTGGGCCTAGCGAGCGATGGGCTCTGTCAATTTCAATGTGTTCAGTGGGTGACCTCCCTAAGAGAGAATTGAAAATGCCATGGAGGGCCGAGGAGAGGTCACGTGGAGCTACGGACTCGGGGATCCCACGGAGCCTGATATTATTCCTCCGGTTCCTGTTCTCAGAGCCCTCCAGCATATCTAGGACCACATTGAAAGTCTCTGAGTGTAGGTCCAGAAGCTGCTGCTGACTCTGCAATTGTGGGGAAAGCGAATCCACTTTAGCTTCTAATGCAGAGACAGTGGTGGTAAGGTGGGACACGTCTTCCTTAAGGGACCCCACTTCACTCCTGCACACTGCCTCCAGACACTGTATATAGCCCTCCATGTCAGCCTTTGTAGGGAAGGCACTCAGCTGCGGTCTCAGCTCAGAGGCAGTTATATAGTTATCAGAGGCCAGGGACCTAACAGGAGCCTGTGTGGGGACGCCATGAGATGCAGTGATGGTGGGCACAATGTCCTGGGGCATTAGGCTGGGAGAGGCCCCTCTCTCATGTCTCCCTGGTGGTAGTAGTGGGGGGCCCATTTCAGTTTCATGAGCCTGATAAGGGTGCAGTATAGGGGGAGACAGGTCCTCAGCCAGCTCAGACACGGTCTGTCCAGGAGGGGAGGGGCAGGTCACAGCTCTCACCTCTCCCTTGCTCTGTGCTCCGCTCCCTCCTGTCAGCTTCTGTGGTGAGCAGCTGGTCCCTGGTGCAGCAATTACTCCTCCTCTCTCCTGTGCCTTCTCTGCTGTGGCCCCATTCTTCTGAGTGCCTGCATTTCCAGGTGGAGAGCTCCTGTGTGGGTGCTGCTGCATGGAGGAGGATGCACCTCCTCCCTCCACCATGGCTGAAGGAGCTGCTCTCTTTCCCGCCCTTCCAGAAACCGACATGTACCTGGTGATACTGGAGCCTGCAGGACCCACTGTGAGCTCCCTGGGTGCTTGGGAGCGGAGCCCGACCTTGCTCTTCAACATGGGTGGGTGAGTGGAGCTGATGGTGGCTATATAATTGCTGCAGAGGTCTCAGGCACGCTGGAGCTCAGTAGAGATGTGTGCTCACAGCTCCATGCCCAAGCCACGCCCCCTGGGTTAGTGTTTCAGTTAGAATTGGGGGGTTTCCACTGTTTAGGCACATCAGGGCTCTCCAAACATGACATGGCGTCCGATCTCAATTCCAGCCAATTCTGCGTTGAAAAAATAAAACAGTGCTCCTTCCCTTCCGAGCTCTCCCGTACGCCAAAACGGGTCTACCCCAACATATGGGGTATCAGCATACTCAGGACAAATTGGACAACAACCTTTGGAGTCCAATTTCTCTTGTTACCCTTGGGAAAATACAAATTTGGGGGGCTAAAAAATCATTTTTGTGGGAAAAAAATGATTTTTTATTTTCACGGCTCTGCGTCGAGGGGTTCAAGAGAGGCCTGGATGTCTTCCTGGAGCAGAACAATATTGTATCATACAATTATTAGGTTCTGTAGAAGGATGTAGATCTGGGGATTTATTATGATGGAATGTAGGCTGAACTGGATGGACAAATGTCTTTTTTCGGCCTTACTAACTATGTTACCATGTTATAAACTGCAGTGAAACACTTGGAGGTTCAAAGTTCTCACAACACATCTAGATAAGTTCCCTGGGGGGGGTCTAGTTTCCATTATGGGGTCACTTGTGGGTGTTTTCTACTGTTTAGGTACATCAGGGGCTCAGCAAACGCAATGTGACAACTGCAGACCATTCCATCTAAGTCTGCATTCCAAACAGCACTCCTTCCCTTCCGAGCTCTGCCGTGCGCCCAAACGGTGGTTCCCCCCCACATATGGGGTATCTGCGTACTCAGGACAAATTGGACAACAACTTTTGGGGTCCAATTTCTTCTGTTACCCTTGGGAAAATAAAAAATTGGGTTCGAAAAGATCAATTTTGTGAAAAAATGATTTTTTATTTTTACAGCTCTACATTATAAACTTCTGTGAAGCACTTGGTGGGTCAAAGTGCTCATCACACATCTAGATAAGGTCCTTAGGGGGTCTACTTTCCAAAATGGTGTCACTTGTGGGGGGTTTCAATGTTTAGGCACATCAGGGGCTCTCCAAACGCGACATGATGTCCTATCTCAATTCCAGTCAATTTTGCATTAAAAAGTCATATAGCGCTCCTTCCCTTCTGAGCTTTGCCATGCGCCCAAACAGTGGTTTACCCCCACATATGGGGTATCAGCGTACTTAGGACAAATTGTACAACAACTTTTGGGGTCCAATTTCTCCTGTTACTCTTGGTAAAATAAAACAAATTGGAGCTAAAGTAAATTTTTTGTGAAAAAAAGTTCAATGTTTATTTCTTTTGAAACATTCCAAAAATTCCTGTGAAACACCTGAAGGGTTAATAAACTTCTTGAATATGGTTTTGAGCACCATGACAGGTGCAGTTTTTTGAATGGTGTTACACTTGGGTATTTTCTATCATGTAGACCTCTCAAAGTGACTTCAATGAGATGTGGTCCCTAAAAAAAATGGTGTTGTAAAAATGAGAAATTGCTGGTCAACTTTTAACCCTTATAACTCCCTAACCCCAAAAAATTTTGGTTCCAAAATTGTGCTGATGTAAAGTAGACATGTGGGAAATGTTACTTATTAAGTATTTTGTGTGACATATCTCTGTGATTTAAGGACATAAAAATTCAAAGTTGGAAAATTGCGAAATTTTCAAAATTTTCGCCAAATTTCCGTTTTTAAATGCAGGTAATATGAAAGAAATTTTACCACTAACATGAAGTACAATGTGTCATGAGAAAACAATGTCAAAATCACTGGGATCTGTTGAAGCGTTCCAGAGTTATAACCTCATAAAAGGTCAGTGGTCAGAATTGTAAAAATTGGCCCGGTGATTAACATGCAAACCACCATTGGGGGTAAAGTTGTTAAAATTAATAAAAAATAAAGAAAAAATCGTGCTATTTTTACCTTCCGGCAGCCCCCGGAGCCTTCCCGATGCTCGCAATGCTTCCGACAGCTACGTGGCTGTGTGTTATGGCTGGCAATCAGGCAACACAGCGTGCAGTAATCAGCGCACATACAGAGATCTGGCAATAACCAAAAACAATAGGACGAGCTCTGAGACGTGGAATCTCTGTAGACTGCAGTACCTGATCTATCCTCACACAACTGGAAGCAGCAGTGGATTGCGCCTAACAACTACCTATGCAACTCGGCACTGCCTGAGGAGCTGACTAGCCTGAAGATAGAAATACAAGCCTGACTTACCTCAGAGAAATACCCCAAAGGAATAGGCAGCCCCCCACATATAATGACTGTTAGCAAGATGAAAAGACAAACGTAGGAATGAAATAGATTCAGCAAAGTGAGGCCCGATATTCTAGACAGAGCGAGGATAGCAAAGAGAACTATGCAGTCTACAAAAAACCCTAAAACGAAAACCACGCAAAGGGGCAAAAAGACCCACCGTGCCGAACTAACAGCACGGCGGTGCACCCCTTTGCTTCTCAGAGCTTCCAGCAAAAGATAATAACAAGCTGGACAGAAAAAAACAGAAAACAAACTAGAAGCACTTATCTAGCAGAGCAGCAGGCCCAAGGAAAGATGCAGTAGCTCAGATCCAACACTGGAACATTGACAAGGAGCAAGGAAGACAGACTCAGGTGGAGCTAAATAGCAAGGCAGCCAACGAGCTCACCAAAACACCTGAGGGAGGAAGCCCAGAGACTGCAATACCACTTGTGACCACAGAAGTGAACTCAGCCACAGAATTCACAACAGTACCCCCCCCTTGAGGAGGGGTCACCGAACCCTCACCAGAACCCCCAGGCCGACCAGGATGAGCCACATGAAAGGCACGAACAAGATCTGGGGCATGGACATCAGAGGCAAAAACCCAGGAATTATCTTCCTGAGCATAACCCCTCCATTTGACCAGATACTGGAGTTTCCGTCTAGAGACACGAGAATCCAAAATCTTCTCCACAATATACTCCAATTCCCCCTCCACCAAAACAGGGGCAGGAGGCTCCACAGATGGAACCATAGGTGCCACGTATCTCCTCAACAACGACCTATGGAATACATTATGTATGGAAAAGGAGTCTGGGAGGGTCAGACGAAAAGACACCGGATTGAGAATCTCAGAAATCCTATACGGACCAATAAAACGAGGTTTAAATTTAGGAGAGGAAACCTTCATAGGTATATGACGAGAAGATAACCAAACCAGATCCCCAACACGAAGTCGGGGTCCCACACGGCGTCTGCGATTAGCGAAAAGCTGAGCCTTCTCCTGGGACAAGGTCAAATTGTCCACTACCTGAGTCCAGATCTGCTGCAACCTGTCCACCACATAATCCACACCAGGACAGTCCGAAGACTCAACCTGTCCTGAAGAGAAACGAGGATGGAACCCAGAATTGCAGAAAAATGGAGAGACCAAGGTAGCCGAGCTGGCCCGATTATTAAGGGCGAACTCAGCCAACGGCAAAAATGACACCCAATCATCCTGGTCAGCGGAAACAACACATCTCAGATATGTTTCCAAGGTCTGATTGGTTCGTTCGGTCTGGCCATTAGTCTGAGGATGGAAGGCCGAGGAAAAAGATAGGTCAATGCCCATCCTACCACAAAAGGCTCGCCAGAACCTCGAGACAAACTGGGAACCTCTGTCAGAAACAATATTCTCAGGAATGCCATGTAAACGAACCACATGCTGGAAGAACAAAGGCACCAAATCAGAGGAGGAAGGCAATTTAACCAAGGGCACCAGATGGACCATTTTAGAAAAGCGATCACAGACCACCCAAATGACAGACATCTTTTGAGAAACGGGAAGGTCAGAAATGAAATCCATCGATATATGTGTCCAAGGCCTCTTCGGGACCGGCAAGGGCAAAAGCAACCCACTGGCACGTGAACAGCAGGGCTTAGCCCTAGCACAAATTCCACAGGACTGCACAAAAGCACGCACATCCCGTGACAGAGATGGCCACCAGAAGGATCTAGCAACCAACTCCCTGGTACCAAAGATTCCTGGATGACCGGCCAGCACCGAACAATGAAGTTCAGAGATAACTTTACTAGTCCACCTATCAGGGACGAACAGTTTCTCGGCCGGACAACGATCAGGTTTATTAGCCTGAAATTTCTGCAACACTCTCCGCAAATCAGGGGAGATGGCAGACACAATGACTCCTTCCTTGAGGATACTCGCCGGCTCAGATAACCCCGGAGAGTCGGGCACAAAACTCCTAGACAGAGCATCCGCCTTCACATTTTTAGAGCCCGGAAGGTATGAAATCACAAAATCAAAACGAGCAAAAAATAACGACCAACGGGCCTGTCTAGGATTCAAGCGCTTGGCAGACTCAAGATAAGTAAGGTTCTTATGATCAGTCAAAACCACCACGCGATGCTTAGCACCCTCAAGCCAATGACGCCACTCCTCGAATGCCCACTTCATGGCCAGCAACTCTCGGTTGCCCACATCATAATTACGCTCAGCAGCAGAAAACTTCCTGGAAAAGAAAGCACATGGTTTGAACACTGAGCAACCAGAACCTCTCTGTGACAAAACCGCCCCTGCACCAATCTCAGAAGCATCAACCTCGACCTGGAACGGAAGAGAAACATCAGGTTGACACAACACAGGGGCACAGCAAAAACGACGCTTCAACTCCTGAAAAGCTTCCACGGCAGCAGAAGACCAATTAACCAAATCAGCACCCTTCTTGGTCAAATCGGTCAATGGTCTGGCAATGCTAGAAAAATTACAGATGAAGCGACGATAAAAATTAGCAAAGCCCAGGAATTTCTGCAAACTTTTTAGAGATGTCGGCTGAGTCCAATCCTGGATGGCCTGAACCTTAACCGGATCCATCTCGATAGTAGAAGGGGAAAAGATGAACCCCAAAAATGAAACTTTCTGCACACCGAAGAGACACTTTGATCCCTTCACGAACAAGGAATTAGCACGCAGTACCTGGAAAACCATTCTGACTTGCCTCACATGAGACTCCCAATCATCTGAGAAGATCAAAATGTCATCCAAGTAAACAATCAAGAATTTATCCAGATACTCACGGAAAATGTCATGCATAAAAGACTGAAAAACAGATGGAGCATTGGCAAGTCCGAACGGCATCACCAGATACTCAAAATGACCCTCGGGCGTATTAAATGCCGTTTTCCATTCATCTCCCTGCCTGATTCTCACCAGATTATACGCACCACGAAGATCAATCTTAGTAAACCAACTAGCCCCCTTAATCCGAGCAAACAGTCAGAAATCAATGGCAAGGGATACTGAAACTTAACAGTGATCTTATTAAGAAGGCGGTAATCAATACACGGTCTTAGCGAACCATCCTTCTTGGCTACAAAAAAGAACCCTGCTCCCAATGGTGACGACGATGGGCGAATATGTCCCTTCTCCAGGGACTCCTTCACATAACTGCGCATAGCGGTGTGTTCAGGTACGGACAAATTAAATAAACGACCCTTAGGGAATTTACTACCAGGAATCAAATCGATAGCACAATCACAATTCCTATGCGGAGGAAGGGCATCAGACTTGGACTCTTCAAATACATCCTGAAAGTCCGACAAGAACTCTGGGATGTCAGAAGGAATGGATGACGAAATAGACAAAAATGGAACATCACCATGTACTCCCTGACAACCCCAGCTGGTTACCGACATAGAGTTCCAATCCAATACTGGATTATGGGTTTGTAGCCATGGCAACCCCAACACGACCACATCATGCAAATTATGCAGTACCAAAAAGCGAATAACTTCCTGATGTGCAGGAGCCATGCACATGGTCAGCTGGGCCCAGTACTGAGGCTTATTCTTGGCCAGAGGTGTAGCATCAATTCCTCTCAACGGAATAGGACACCGCAAAGGCTCCAAGAAAAATCCACAACGTTTAGCATAATCCAAATCCATCAGATTCAGGGCAGCGCCTGAATCCACAAACGCCATGACAGAATATGATGACAAAGAGCACATTAAGGTAATGGACAAAAGGAATTTGGACTGTACAGTACCAATAACGGCAGAGCTATCGAACCGCCTAGTGCGTTTAGGACAATTAGAAATAGCATGAGTAGAATCACCACAATAGAAACACAGTCTGTTCAGACGTCTGTGTTCGTGCCGTTCTACTTTAGTCATAGTCCTGTCGCACTGCATAGGCTCAGGCTTACTCTCAGACAATACCGCCAGATGGTGCACAGATTTACGCTCGCGCAAGCGACGACCGATCTGAATGGCCAAGGACATAGACTCATTCAAACCAGCAGGCATAGGAAATCCCACCATTACATCCTTAAGAGCTTCAGAGAGACCCTTTCTGAACAAAGCCGCTAGTGCAGATTCATTCCACAGAGTGAGTACTGACCATTTTCTAAATTTCTGACAATATACTTCTACATCATCCTGACCCTGGCATAAAGCCAGCAGATTTTTCTCAGCTTGATCCACTGAATTAGGCTCATCGTAAAGCAATCCCAGCGCCTGGAAAAATGCATCAACATTACTCAATGCAGAATCTCCTGGTGCAAGAGAAAACGCCCAGTCCTGTGGGTCGCCGCGCAAAAAAGAAATAATAATCAAAACCTGTTGAATAGGATTACCAGAAGAATGAGGTTTCAAGGCCAAAAATAGCTTACAATTATTTCTGAAGCTCAGGAACTTAGTTCTGTCACCAAAAAACAAATCAGGAATCGGAATTCTTGGTTCTAGCATCGATTTCTGATCAATAGTATCTTGAATCTTTTGTACATTTACAACGAGATTATCCATTGAGGAGCACAGAGCCTGAATATCCATGTCCACAGCTGTGTCCTGAAGCACTCTAATGTCTAGGGGAAAAAAAAGACTGAAGACAGAGCTAAGAAAAAAAAATGATGTCAGGATTTCTTTTTTCCCTCTATTGGAAATCATTGAATGGCTCCTTGTACTGTTATGGCTGGCAATCAGGCAACACAGCGTGCAGTAATCAGCGCACATACAGAGATCTGGCAATAACCAAAAACAATAGGACGAGCTCTGAGACGTGGAATCTCTGTAGACTGCAGTACCTGATCTATCCTCACACAACTGGAAGCAGCAGTGGATTGCGCCTAACAACTACCTATGCAACTCGGCACTGCCTGAGGAGCTGACTAGCCTGAAGATAGAAATACAAGCCTGACTTACCTCAGAGAAATACCCCAAAGGAATAGGCAGCCCCCCACATATAATGACTGTTAGCAAGATGAAAAGACAAACGTAGGAATGAAATAGATTCAGCAAAGTGAGGCCCGATATTCTAGACAGAGCGAGGATAGCAAAGAGAACTATGCAGTCTACAAAAAACCCTAAAACGAAAACCACGCAAAGGGGCAAAAAGACCCACCGTGCCGAACTAACAGCACGGCGGTGCACCCCTTTGCTTCTCAGAGCTTCCAGCAAAAGATAATAACAAGCTGGACAGAAAAAAACAGAAAACAAACTAGAAGCACTTATCTAGCAGAGCAGCAGGCCCAAGGAAAGATGCAGTAGCTCAGATCCAACACTGGAACATTGACAAGGAGCAAGGAAGACAGACTCAGGTGGAGCTAAATAGCAAGGCAGCCAACGAGCTCACCAAAACACCTGAGGGAGGAAGCCCAGAGACTGCAATACCACTTGTGACCACAGAAGTGAACTCAGCCACAGAATTCACAACACTGTGCTATATACTAGGTGGTCTGGGCCTGTGCTATATACTACGTGGCTGTGTTATATACTATGTGGCTACTATATACTACGTGGCTGTGCTATATACTACTTGACTGTGCTGTATAGTACGTGGCTGCTATATACTACGTGGCTGTGCTATATGCTATGTGGGCTGTGTTACATACTACGCGGGCTGTGTTATACAGTTAGGGCCAGAAATATTTGGACAGTGACACAATTTTCCGATTTGGGCTCTGCATGCCACCACATTGGATTTGAAATGAAACCTCTACAACAGAATTCAAGTGCAGATTGTAACGTTTAATTTGAAGGGTTGAACAAAAATATCTGATAGAAAATGTAGGAATTGTACACATTTCTTTACAAACACTCCACATTTTAGGAGGTCAAAAGTAATTGGACAAATAAACATAACCCAAACAAAATATTTTTATTTTCAATATTTTGTTGCAAATCCTTTGGAGGCAATCACTGCCTTAAGTCTGGAACCCATGGACATCACCAAACGCTGGGTTTCCTCCTTCTTAATGCTTTGCCAGGACTTTACAGCCGCAGCCTTCAGGTCTTGCTTGTTTGTGGGTCTTTCCGTCTTAAGTCTGGATTTGAGCAAGTGAAATGCATGCTCAATTGGGTTTAGATCTGGAGATTGACTTGGCCATTGCAGAATGTTCCACTTTTTGGCACTCATGAACTCCTGGGTAGCTTTGGCTGTATGCTTGGGGTCATTGTCCATCTGTACTATGAAGCGCCGTCAAATCAACTTTGCAGCATTTGGCTGAATCTGGGCTGAAAGTATATCCCGGTACACTTCAGAATTCATCCGGCTACTCTTGTCTGCTCTTATGTCATCAATAAACACAAGTGACCCAGTGCCATTGAAAGCCATGCATGCCCATGCCATCACGTTGCCTCCACCATGTTTTACAGAGGATGTGGTGTGCCTTGGATCATGTGCCGTTCCCTTCTCCAAACTTTTTTCTTCCCATCATTCTGGTACAGGTTGATCTTTGTCTCATCTGTCCATAGAATACTTTTCCAGAACTGAGCTGGCTTCTTGAGGTGTTTTTCTGCAAATTTAACTCTGGCCTGTCTATTTTTGTTATTGATGAATGGTTTGCATCTAGATGTGAACCCTTTGTATTTACTGTCATGGAGTTTTCTCTTTACTGTTGACTTAGAGACAGATACACCTACTTCACTGAGAGTGTTCTGGACTTCAGTTGATGTTGTGAACGGGTTCTTCTTCACCAAATTAAGTATGCGGCGATCATCCACCACTGTTGTCATCCGTGGACGCCCAGGCCTTTTTGAGTTCCCAAGCTCACCAGTCAATTCCTTTTTTCTCAGAATGTACCCAACTGTTGATTTTGCTACTCCAAGCATGTCTGTTATCTCTCTGATGGATTTTTTCTTTTTTTTCAGCCTCAGGATGTTCTGCTTCACCTCAATTGAGAGTTCCTTTGACCGCATGTTGTCTGCTCACAGCAACAGCTTCCAAATGCAAAACCACACACCTGGAATCCACCCCTGACCTTTTAACTACTTAATTGATTACAGGTTAACGAGGGAGACGCCTTCAGAGTTAATTGCAGCCCTTAGAGTCCATTGTCCAATTACTTTTGGTCCCTTGAAAAAGAGGACGCTATGCATTACAGAGCTATGATTCCTAAACCCTTTCTCCGATTTGGATGTGGAAACTATCATATTGCAGCTGGGAGTGTGCACTTTCAGCCCATATTATATATATAATTGTATTTCTGAACATGTTTTTGTAAACAGCTAAAATAACAAAACTTGTCTCACTGTCCAAATATTTCTGGCCCTAACTGTATACTACGTGGCTGTGCTATATACTACGTGCCTGTGCTATATGCTACCTGCCTGTGCTATATACTACGTGGGCAGTGTTATATACTACGTGGACTGCTATATGCTACGTGGCTGTGCTATATGCTGCATGGGCTGTTATATGCTACATGGCTGTGTTATACACTACGTGGGCTGTGTTATATGCTACATGGCTGTGCTATATGCTACGTGGGCTGTTATATGCTACATGGCTGTGTTATATACTACGTGGGCTGTGTTATATGCTACGTGGCTCTGCTATGTGCTACGTGGGCTGTTATATGCTACATGGCTGTGTTATATACTATGTGGGCTGTTATATGCAATGTGGCTGTGCTATATGCTATGTGGTTGTGCTATATACTACGTGGCTGTGCCATATGCTACGTGGGCTTTGTTATGTGCAATGTGGCTGTGCTATATACTACGTGGCTGTGCTATATACTACGTGGCTGTGCTGAATAGTACGTGGACTGTTATATACTACGTGGGCTGTGTTATATACTACATGGCTGTGTTATCTACTACGTGTTCTGTGTTAAATGCTACGTGGCTGTGCTATATACTATGTGGGCTGTGCTATATAGTACGTGGCTGTGTTATATAGTACATGGCTGTGTTATATAGTACGTGGCTGTGTTATATACTATGTGGCTGTGTTATATACTATGTGGCTGTGCTATATGCTACGTGGCTGCTATATACTACGTGGCTGTGCTATATGCTATGTGAGCTGTTATATACTACATGGCTGTGCTATATACTACGTGGCTGTGCTATATACTATGTGGGCTGTGTTATATACTACGTGGCTGTGCTGTATAATACGTGGCCTTTAATTTGCTATAATCTGCTAGAATTTGCTCTTATGATGCAGCAGACTTGTAGTCTCCCGATTCAAGGATTTTATACTTATCATATATGTTCTCAATGGTCAGCCACAACATGTTCTTGGTACATGGGAAGTAAAGGTCCGCATGACCCGGGTAACAGGGGGAGGGATACATGAATTACATTGAGTTACATTTGTTGTAAATGGTATAAAATACTGCCTCTTGCTCCATTAGATCTGATAAAGTGACTTTGCTCACAGCACGTGTGCAGTTTCCTTTTTCTCCAAGCCCAGGAGACGAGGACCCCCACCCCAAAAAGCCAATGGGTGGTGTGGTGCGAAGAAGAGATGGCGGTTCTGGGCCCAGGCATCTCTCAGATGTATAAGGAGGTGGCTGCCCGCTGGGCACAGCAGAGACAAGAAGCAATGGAGCTTGAAAGAGGGAGTAATGCGATGTGGAGTGTAAACCCAACGTTTCGGGAGCCTGTACGAATCACCCTGACAAAGTTTAAGCCATTTGATGAGGCTTCCGAAGATGTGGAGGGGTTCTTCAAGGACTTTGAGCATCAGTGTGCTGTGATGTAGGTGCCCCACTCTGGCTGGATGCGTTTGTTAGTGGGACTCCTGAACGGAAGCATGGTGGAGGCTTACCGAACCATTGCCTCACATCGAAATCGGGATTATAACATTGTAAAGAGGACTATCCTGGATTACCATGCTATCACCCCAGACTCATATAGGGCCAAGTTCCGAGACCTCCCCTGCACCACAGGGGGATCGTTTAAGATGTATGCACATAAGAAGGCCCAGGCATGTCCGAGATGGCTGGAAACAGAAAACACCTTTACTGTGGAAGATGTTATACAGGCGTTCCTTATAGAACAATTTTTTTCTTGCCAAGTGCCCCGCAGAGGTACAGGAATGGGCCCGGGAGCGCACGCCGTGTACCGTGGATAGAGCTGCAGCCCTGGCCGATGAAGCCCTTAGTATCTGACCACAATGGAGGAGGCTTCTGGACAATGAACCACGGCCTGCTCCCGCACCCCGTCCCCCTCCGATTATATCTGCCCTTCCACCTAGTCGCAAGCCGATGAAAATCACGCATCACCATCCTGGGCGCCAATGGTTCCGACCACGACCTGTGGGTATCACAGAGAGGAGATGTTATTGGTGTAGGCAATCTGGGCATTTGCAATCCAACTGTCCCTAAAGGATTCGGAGGGAGCCTTGTGCATCCCCAACTCGTCCAGTGCATTTTGTACACTCCATCCCACCTGAGGAAGAGTTGGCACCACCCCCACCTGAGAGGACCACTGACCCGGACACCATAGATACCTCTCCTGGAGTGTACGGACTCCAGCCTTTGTCTCTCAGAAATACAGAACAACGGCAAAGCCACCTGCAGGAACTTTTAATTGATGGATACAAAGTGTCGGGATTTAGAGACACAGGGGCATTCCTGACTATTGCTGACCCCCGTGTGTTTGCACCCGAGGCAATTCACCAGGGTCCCAGATTTCCCATTGTCCTGGCAGGGGGTGTCCGCTAATATATACAGCGAGCTTTGGTACGTTTGGATTATGGTTTTGGAGAAAAACTGTTGGATTGAAGATATGGGAGGACTTCCTGCAGATATCCTTCTTGGAAACGACATTGGGGAGTTAGTGTCAACGAGGCGCAATCTGTTTGGCAAGGTCTGTGGGCCTCTCACTCTTCTGAAAGAACAATTGGAGGGAGATATCGCAGGCACCGGAACGCCCATCATTCCCATATGTTCTAGAGTTCAGAGACTGTCTCGCCCAGCTAGCTACCTTGGCTAATGAACATCAGCGAATGGCCCAGTCCAGTCAAAAAACCTGGTATGACCGTAAATCCAGGGCCTGGGAATATATGGATAACAAGTGCTCATGATTATTGAAACCCCTGCCACTGTACAAGGAACTATAAACAGTGGAGCAAAGTGGACTTAAGTGAGCAGGCCAGAGGTCTGTGTAGACCTCATGGCATGCTCACATATTAAGAGTGGGGAGAGGTTGTGATGGTGGGATATGGTATGTGGATATCATTTATTTTGTATCAGTATTTTACTGATTTTCATGGTGTTCTCTTGTAGGATGTGTTATTTGCTAATTGATGAATGGCTGTTGTTGCCATCTGTTATCAGCCCCCCACAGTACTGTATTGTTGTCTTCTCAAAGGGTCAGTGAATAATTCTGTTTGCTAATATGCTAATGACATATTGAACTAGCTTGTTGACACAATGAGCCCCTGCAACCCACCCCCCTAACCTGTGAATGAGGAGGGGGACTTGTAAAATATCAGGGAGGTGAGACACTGATCAGTCTTGTGTGGAACTATGATGTGTTCACAGCATCTCAGAGAGAAAGAGTATATGGACTATGTTATCCTCTGTCTGCTGGATTGTTGGACTTTTATCCTGTTACTGAACTGCATTTGGGTTCTGGACTATTTTATCCTTTGTGTGATGGATCATATATGGAACTGTCGTATTTTTGCCTAAATATAGGTCTTGGAATTGTTTAAAATACTCTTGCTCTGTTGATTGTGTGATACCTGAGAAGGACCCCATGACACACATCCTTTATAAGAAGTGCATGCTGTTGAATACGTGTGTTGTACCTGTCAACAAACTTTAAAAGTTTATAAAGTGTCTCTGTAGAGTGCAATAATCCTGCCACTGCCAGCAAAGTGATTAGGAGAATAGTCATTCTGCTGGTGAAAAGATCTTTTTGCACTGACTGGCATGGATCCAGGTGGGCTTTCCCTCAAGTTTCACTGAGGTGAATGTGGTCAGCTGGACTTTAAAATGGGCCGTCAAACTGTGGATCTAGGCTCCTTCTCACGTGTCTGTGTATGACCACCCAAATCACCTGAATTCAGCTGATGTACGTCTGCTCTGGCATTAGGATTTGGAATGGATGAGAACACGGATGTTTATGCACCACATTGTCTTTTCTGCAAGGCCTGGACATAGGCTGTCATAGCACCGTGTTGCATTTGTAGCACCTGTGGGAAGTACAGACCAGTCTTGACTTCAAAAGGAGACAAGCCTGTCTTTCTATTTAGAGTGTGTCTGACAAGAGTGCAAGAGACAAGCACTCTACCCATCTCTTTCCTGTGTCTGCCATGGCCTTTTGAATTTCCAGTTTGTGTCCTGTTTAGTCTTTCCACTTTCCAACTACTTTGTGGTCTATATGGTGTGAAATGCTTACTGTATTCCCAGAGCCTGCATGACTTCCCTCATTATTTCTCACGTGAAGTGTATACCCCTATCGCTTTCTATGGTTTCTGGGACACCATACCTGCAGATCAGTTCTTTCATCAGTTTGTCTGCAGTCGTTTTAGCATTTGCACATTTTACCGGACAGGCTTCCAGTCAACCTCAGAAGAGATCTACACATACTAGGACTTTTTTTTATACGCACCTACCTTGGGTAGTTGTATGTAGTCAGTCTGCAGTCTCTGAAACGGGTAGAGAGGCCTGGGTGTCGCTTTCTTAGGGACTTTTACTGTTTTACCTGGGATGTGCTGTGCACAGATGAGGCATGACTGTACGAGTTTCGCAGCTGCGTAACTGAAACCAGGAGTGATCCAGAAGGCATTTACCATGGTACACATGTGACATTTTGAGGTGTGAGTGGGGCCATGTGTTTCTTGCGCCATGATTGGGAACAGGGACCTTGGTATATACAATTTATCCTTATTCTCCCATACTCCATTTGAGTTCAGGTCAGCTCAGCTCCCATTCTCCCCCAGTGTTCCTTCTCTGTTTGGGCAGCTGAAGGGATTTCAGGACATCTAGGCTCAGTGTGGCTGTAATAGGTTGACTCCTCGCCCCGTCCACTGCTCCCTAGGCTGCCTTGCTGCTACTTTAGCAGCCTGGTCTGCCCTTCTGTTGCTCTCTACCTCCACTGAGTCACCGTTTGTGTGTGCTTTCACCTTGATTATGCCAACCTGGATCAGTAACATCATAGTAACATAGTAACATAGTTAGTAAGGCCGAAAAAAGACATTTGTCCATCCAGTTCAGCCTATATTCCATCATAATAAATCCCCAGATCTACGTCCTTCTACAGAACCTAATTGTATGATACAATATTGTTCTGCTCCAGGAAGACATCCAGGCCTCTCTTGAACCCCTCGACTGAGTTCGCCATCACCACCTCCTCAGGCAAGCAATTCCAGATTCTCACTGCCCTAACAGTAAAGAATCCTCTTCTATGTTGGTGGAAAAACCTTCTCTCCTCCAGACGCAAAGAATGCCCCCTTGTGCCCGTCACCTTCCTTGGTATAAACAGATCCTCAGCGAGATATTTGTATTGTCCCCTTATATACTTATACATGGTTATTAGATCGCCCCTCAGTCGTCTTTTTTCTAGACTAAATAATCCTAATTTCGCTAATCTATCTGGGTATTGTAGTTCTCCCATCCCCTTTATTAATTTTGTTGCCCTCCTTTGTACTCTCTCTAGTTCCATTATATCCTTCCTGAGCACCGGTGCCCAAAACTGGACACAGTACTCCATGTGCGTTCTAACTAGGGATTTGTACAGAGGCAGTATAATGCTCTCATCATGTGTATCCAGACCTCTTTTAATGCACCCCATGATCCTGTTTGACTTGGCAACTGCTGCCTGGCACTGGCTGCTCCAGGTAAGTTTATCATTAACTAGGATCCCCAAGTCCTTCTCCCTGTCAGATTTACCCAGTGGTTTCCCATTCAGTGTGTAATGGTGACATTGATTCCTTCTTCCCATGTGTATAACCTTACATTTATCATTGTTAAACCTCATCTGCCACCTTTCAGCCCAAGTTTCCAACTTATCCAGATCCATCTGTAGCAGAATACTATCTTCTCTTGTATTAACTGCTTTACATAGTTTTGTATCATCTGCAAATATCGATATTTTACTGTGTAAACCTTCTACCAGATCATTAATGAATATGTTGAAGAGAACAGGTCCCAATACTGACCCCTGCGGTACCCCACTGGTCACAGCGACCCAGTTAGAGACTATACCATTTATAACCACCCTCTGCTTTCTATCACTAAGCCAGTTACTAACCCATTTACACACAATTTCCCCCAGACCAAGCATTCTCATTTTGTGTACCAACCTCTTGTGCGGCACGGTATCAAACGCTTTGGAAAAATCGAGATATACCACGTCCAATGACTCACCGTGGTCCAGCCTATAGCTTACCTCTTCATAAAAACTGATTAGATTGGTTTGACAGGAGCGATTTCTCATAAACCCATGCTGATATGGAGTTAAACAGTTATTCTCATTGAGATAATCCAGAATAACATCCCTCAGAAACCCTTCAAATATTTTACCAACAATAGAGGTTAGACTTACTGGCCTATAATTTCCAGGTTCACTTTTAGAGCCCTTTTTGAATATTGGCACCACATTTGCTATGCGCCAATCCTGCGGAACAGACCCTGTCGCTATAGAGTCCCTAAAAATAAGAAATAATGGTTTATCTATTACATTACTTAGTTCTCTTAGTACTCGTGGGTGTATGCCATCCGGACTCGGAGATTTATCTATTTTAATCTTATTTAGCCGGTTTCGCACCTCTTCTTGGGTTAGATTGGTGACCCTTAATATAGGGTTTTCATTGTTTCTTGGGATTTCACCTAGCATTTCATTTTCCACCGTGAATACCGTGGAGAAGAAGGTGTTTAATATGTTAGCTTTTTCCTCGTCATCTACAACCATTCTTTCCTCACTATTTTTTAAGGGGCCTACATTTTCAGTTTTTATTCTTTTACTATTGATATAGTTGAAGAACAGTTTGGGATTAGTTTTACTCTCCTTAGCAATGTGCTTCTCTGTTTCCTTTTTGGCAGCTTTAATTAGTTTTTTAGATAAAGTATTTTTCTCCCTATAGTTTTTTAGAGCTTCAATGGTGCCATCCTGCTTTAGTAGTGCAAATGCTTTCTTTTTACTGTTAATTGCCTGTCTTACTTCTTTGTTTAGCCACATTGGGTTTTTCCTATTTCTAGTCCTTTTATTCCCACAAGGTATAAACCGCTTACACTGCCTATTTAGGATGTTCTTAAACATTTCCCATTTATTATCTGTATTATTAGTTCTGAGGATATTGTCCCAGTCTACCAGATTAAGGGCATCTCTAAGCTGGTCAAACTTTGCCTTCCTAAAGTTCAGTGTTTTTGTGACTCCCTGACAAGTCCCCCTAGTGAAAGACAGGTGAAACTGTACAATATTGTGGTCGCTATTTCCTAGATGCCCGACCACCTGCAGATTTGTTTTTCTGTCAGGTCTATTAGATAGTATTAGGTCTAAAAGTGCTGCTCCTCTGGTTGGATTCTGCACCAATTGTGAAAGATAATTTTTCTTGGTTATTAGCAGAAACCTGTTGCCTTTATGGGTTTCACAGGTTTCTGTTTCCCAGTTAATATCCGGGTAGTTAAAGTCCCCCATAACCAGGACCTCATTATGGGTTGCAGCTTCATCTATCTGCTTTAGAAGTAGACTTTCCATGGTTTCTGTTATATTTGGGGGTTTGTAACAGACCCCAATGAGAATTTTGTTACCATTTTTCCCTCCATGAATTTCGACCCATATGGACTCGACATCCTCATTTCCTTCGCTAATATCCTCCCTTAAAGTGGACTTTAGACAAGACTTTACATAGAGACAAACCCCTCCTCCTCTCCGATTTTTACGATCCTTTCTAAACAGACTGTAACCCTGTAAGTTAACTGCCCAGTCATAGCTTTCATCTAACCATGTCTCGGTTATTCCCACTATGTCAAAGTTACCTGTAGATATTTCTGCTTCTAGTTCTTCCATCTTGTTTGTCAGGCTTCTGGCGTTTGCAAGCATGCAGTTTAGAGGATTTTGTTTTGTTCCAATCTCCTCGCTGTGGATTGTTTTAGAAATGTTCTTACCTCCCTTCTGAGTATGTTTTCCTGGATCTTCTTTGTTCAAGTCTAATGTTTTTCTTCCCGTCCCCTCTTCTTCTAGTTTAACGCCCTCCTGATGAGTGTAGCGAGTCTTCTGGCGAATGTGTGTTTCCCAGGTTTGTTGAGGTGTAGTCCGTCTCTGGCGAGGAGTCCATCGTACAAGTAATTAACACCGTGGTCCAGGAATCCGAATCCTTGTTGTCTGCACCATCGTCTTAGCCAGTTGTTTGCATCAAGGATCCTGTTCCATCTCCTGGTGCCATGCCCGTGTACTGGAAGGATAGAAGAAAAAAACTACCTGTGCATCCAGTTCCTTTACTTTCTTCCCCAACTCTTCAAAGTCTTTGCAGATTGTCGGTAGGTCCTTCCTTGCCGTGTCATTGGTGCCAACATGTATCAGAAGAAATGGGTGGACGTCCTTGGAGTTGAAGAGCTTTGGTATCCTATCGGTCACATCCTTGATCATCGCACCTGGAAGGCAGCATACTTCTCTTGCAGTTATGTCCGGTCTGCAGATGGCTGCTTCTGTGCCTCTCAGTAGTGAGTCTCCCACCACCACCACTCTTCGTTGCTTCTTGGCTGTACTTTTTGCTGTCACTTGTTGCTGTGTGCCCTTTTCTTTTTTGCTTGCTGGTATTGCTTCATCCTTAGGTGTGCCATCTTCATCCTCTACAAAGATTTGATATCGGTTCTTCAGTTGTGTGGTTGGTGATTTCTCCATGGTCTTCTTGCTTCTTTTGGTCACATGCTTCCACTCATCTGCTTTTGGAGGTTCTCTGACACTTTTTTCACCTTCTGTGACCAGTAGAGATGCTTCTGTTCTGTCTAGAAAGTCTTCATTCTCTTTGATGAGTTTCAAGGTTGCTATTCTTTCTTCCAGACCCCGCACCTTTTCTTCTAAAAGGGCCACTAGTCTACACTTCTGACAGGTGAAATTTAATTCTTCTTCTGGTCGATCTGTGAACATGTAGCTCATGCTGCAGCTCACCATGTAGGTTGTCACATCTGCCATGTTGCTCCTAGATCCTGCTGACTTGCTGTGTGTTTTCCTTCTTGTGTAATCTACTCAGCCAAGCTCTCTTGCAATAATGTCCTACAGGCAAAAATTCAAGCTTGAATCCCTGGTTTGGTGATTCTTTCCAAGCAGCTGGTCCCGGCTGTACCCAACGATCTTCTAGCTTAGGGAGACTCTTCGCTTTCCCAGAAGGCACCTGGAATATGCAAATTAGCCTCCTCAAGCTTGAATCCCTGGTTTGATGATTCTTTCCAAGCAGCTGGTCCCGGCTGTACCCAACGATCTTCTAGCTTAGGGAGACTCTTCGCTTTCCCAGAAGGCACCTGGAATATGCAAATTAGCCTCCTCAAGCTTGAATCCCTGGTTTGGTGATTCTTTCCAAGCAGCTGGTCCCGGCTGTACCCAACGATCTTCTAGCTTAGGGAGACTCTTCGCTTTCCCAGAAGGCACCTGGAATATGCAAATTAGCCTCCTCAAGCTTGAATCCCTGGTTTGGTGATTCTTTCCAAGCAGCTGGTCCCGGCTGTACCCAACGATCTTCTAGCTTAGGGAGACTCTTCGCTTTCCCAGAAGGCACCTGGAATATGCAAATTAGCCTCCTCAAGCTTGAATCCCTGGTTTGGTGATTCTTTCCAAGCAGCTGGTCCCGGCTGTACCCAACGATCTTCTAGCTTAGGGAGACTCTTCGCTTTCCCAGAAGGCACCTGGAATATGCAAATTAGCCTCCTCAAGCTTGAATCCCTGGTTTGATGATTCTTTCCAAGCAGCTGGTCCCGGCTGTACCCAACGATCTTCTAGCTTAGGGAGACTCTTCGCTTTCCCAGAAGGCACCTGGAATATGCAAATTAGCCTCCTCAAGCTTGAATCCCTGGTTTGGTGATTCTTTCCAAGCAGCTGGTCCCGGCTGTACCCAACGATCTTCTAGCTTAGGGAGACTCTTCGCTTTCCCAGAAGGCACCTGGAATATGCAAATTAGCCTCCTCAAGCTTGAATTCCTGGTTTGCCTCCATTAATTTTTTCACCAGCTCTGCATTTTTAATGGACTTACCGGCTGATGTAAGAAACACTCTGATTCTCCAAATAATGCCACAATCATGGGACATTTCCCATGCATAATTCGAATCTGTGTAAATATTATTGACTTTACCTGCAGCAGCTCTACACTCCTCAGTGAGTGCCTTCAACTTTGCCTCCTGCACCGACATGTGAGGAGGGAGTGGTTAAGCTCGGATTACCTCATGTGAGGATACTACTGCTTATCCAGTGTAGAATTGCCCATCCTGGTGGTATCTAGAGCCATCTACAAAAATAAAAACATCAAAATATGCATTAGGAACAGTTTTTTTTCATGAACATATGTAAAACCCACTGTCTCCTGACTCATCAGTTCCTATGCAGTCATGTTCGTGCGTCATGACAAAGTACTCATTCTCACTTGCTAACACCGTCACCAATTCCCCCTTTTCTGAATCCACAGGCAGGTGAGTGGCTGTATTCAGAACATTATATCTTTTGAGGGTGATGTATTCAGGAATTACTATTAGAGCACATTCAAGTCTGAGCTGTCTGGCCATAGACAGGTGTTTTGGTTGAACTTGTATGAGTATGGCATTAATGTCATGTGGGGAGTAAATTGTCAAAGGAAAATGTCAGTGTGATCTCACATGCCTAGCAGTAATACAGCAGCTCTTACAGCACGGGCACACGTAGGAGACCCTCTAATCACTGGGTCTGACTATGCTGAGTACTAAGGCTAGGTTCACATTGCGTTAAAGCATGTGTTAAACGGACTGTGTTAATGCAAGTGCCGAAATGCGATTGCGCTGGCGCAGATAGAGCTAGCGGATGCTCTATCTGCGTTAGCGGTGATGGACCCGGAAACGCTGCAGCCTGCGTCCGTGGGTACATCGCTAGTGCATGCTCATTATGGCATGCGTTGGCGATGCGCCCTAAATAGGGGTTAATAGCAGCGTTAACGGACTGCATTATACCGCTTTATGCCGTGGTGTAACGCAGTCCGTCTAATGTGCCAGATAAACACAATGTGAACCCAGCCTAAGCTATTGGTCTCTGTTTTCCTCCAGTCTGTTTTGTCAGCACTGCTTGTTTCCTTTCTTTCTTGTACCTTTGGCAATACAGTGGCCTAAAAATGTCACCTTTTGTTTGCAATACTGTAGTTTGTCACATGAGACTTTAGAACACTTTTCTGCTAAAAAGCATAGCAAAGTAACTGTAGCTTCCTTGCAGGACATCTGGTCCGGGCAGCAGAGCAGGAGGTCATCCATGTACTGCAATAGTACAATCTGTGGATGAGGTAGTTGCCACTGCTCAAGTATCCCTGCCATTGCTGTTGAATAGATAGATGGTAGGTGAGTTCTTTCCCCCTTGTGGGAGGACCGTCCAACAGTATCGTGAGTAAAGCTAAAAGATACTGACAGTCAGGGTGCAGGGGTACAGAGAAGAATGCATTTGCCAAATCAATAACTGTGAAACATTTTATGTTGCTGGGATCTGTGACAGTACGGTGTGTGTATTAGGGGCAATTGAGGCCACACTTTCTGTAACATCATTAATAGCCCTTAAGTCATTCTGTAAGTGTCAGATCCCTTGGGTCTTTTTTTTCCTTAATGAGATACAAAGGGGTGTTGCAGGGGAAAGATCTTTGCACCAGCACCCCTGCCTTAACATACTCTTTAACCCTGCTCGTCTGTTCGTTTCCACTATACACTTGTACTTCTTCGGTAATTTTTGACCGGACCTATTAAAATTCTGTTTTAGCTACTTAAAATAAATTTTTGAATACCTTTTGCATTATTATACTGTATGTGAACATGGTTGGTCATTATAAAAAAAATACGTAAAAAAAATCAATTTTTTATTTATTTTGTGTTTATAAAGGTTACAAGGCCTTAGTGAATTCTGCATAGAAATTACAAATTTGAGCTTAACTAACTAAAACAACTACTACTGCTACTATAACAACTATAACTATTACTAAAATTAACTATAGTATAAAATTTAACTGCGTGCAAACATTTAGAAAAAATAGTAAAAATAAAATAAAAATGCATAAGCAATATAAAAATAATTGAGATACTGAGCCTGATATGTCATGGACTCCTATACCCCACCCTGGAAACATATCAAACTCCTTTTAGAGGATAGGAGATATCCTGGACCTCTATATGCCTCCCTCCCCCACCCCCATATGTTTACCCTATTCTTTGGCAATGCTAACAATTTACTTAGGGTACCGTCACACAGTGCAATTTTCATCGCTACGACGGTACGATCCGTGACGCTCCAGCGTCGTAACAATATCGCTCCAGCGTCGTAGACTGCTGTCACACTTTGCAATCTACGACGCTGGAGTGATAATTTCATGACGTATGTGCGATGTAGAAGCCGTTGGTTACTATGCGCACATCGTATACGATATATGTTAGGCTACGTTCACATTTAACATAGGGGACGCGTGCGTCGTTTTGGTGGCGGTTTTCGCCACGTGCGTCGTTTCCGACACTAGCGTCGGACGCAAGAAAACGCTACATGTAGCATTTTCTGTGCGTCCGATTTTCGTTGGAAAACGACGCACGCGTCGCAAAACGCGCGCGTTTTTGCGCGCGTTTTAGCGTGCGTTGCGTCGCCGACGCACGGCGGCGCAACGCTAATGTGAACGTAGCCTTACACCATGCAATCATGCCGCCACAGCGGGACACTAGACGACGAAAGAAAGTTTCAAACGATCTGCTACGACGTACGATTCTCAGCGGGGTCCCTGATCGCAGGAGCGTGTCAGACACTGCGATCTCGTAACTATATCGCTCGAACGTCACGAATCGTGCCGTCGTAGCGATCAAAATTGCACTGTGTGACGGTACCCTTAGTCCTGCCAATAAAGCTCATTTGAATTGAATTGAGATAAGAAAAGAGACACCACACACCACCCCCTGGAATGCTGAGATGGCAGAGAAGAAAAAAACCATTTGGCAGATATGACTCATTAGCTTTTCAGGTCTGCTTTGCTCAGAGAACCAACACAAGGAAAAAAAATCTTTTCTTTTACAATATGCAATCTGGACAACAGAATTTATTTATTTTTAGAGGAAAAGAAGGGTAAATAACATACAGAGAAAAAAAATTGCACAGAACTGTACTGAAAGCCAATGCGTATGGTTTGTACTGAAAGCATGTGTAAATCTGCACCTAAAGCAACTGTTAACTTCATAAACAATAGTAGATGCAATAAGTAGCCTCAAAAGAAATTATAACTCATTTGTTTTACTCAAACTAAACAAAAAAAAGGACCCTTAGAAAGAACCCCTCAAATTAGGAAAATAGAAGTAACCACAAGTTTCAGAACCGCATAATAAATTTTTTTTTAAAATATCAAAGTTCGAAAACGGTCATTTTTGACCGAACAGTATAGCAGGGTTTTAATATCCTTGCTCAGGGTCATTGATTTGGCTAGGCTCAAGGGGTATTGCTTTAACCAAGGAGGAGTGGTTCCTTTTAATTTTATCATGACCGGGGGAATGGACAGCCGACCCACATCAATTATTTTTTTTCCCTTTTCCAAAATGGTGTCTGGTACCTGGTGTCTGGACTCATTTCCCTGTCCTCGGACATTCTGGTGTCAGGTTGTTACTTTATTATTATTATTATTTATTGTTATAGCGCCATTTATTCCATGGCGCTTTACATGTGAGGAGGGGTATACATAATAAAAACAAGTACAATAATCTTAAACAATACAAGTCATAACTGGTACAGGAGAAATGAGGACCCTGCCCGCGAAGGCTCACAATCTACAAGGGATGGGTGAGAATACAGTAGGTGAGGGTAGAGATGGTCATGCAGCGGTTTGGTCGATCGGTGGTTACTGCAGGTTGTAGGCTTGTCTGAAGAGGTGGGTCTTCAGGTTCTTTTTGAAGGTTTCGATGGTAGGCGAGAGTCTGATGTGTTGTGGTAGAGGGTTCCAGAGTAGGGGTGATACGCGAGAGAAATCTTGTATACGATTGTATACTTTCACTGCTTTTGTCATATACACCATTGCTACAATCTTACACAAGCTTTTATCTGAGAGGGGACTTGTGACTGTAATACCCTCAGGAGAGTACTGTATGGTGGCCTGGATAGCACTCAACACATCTGCTCCCAGCAAATTCAAAGGGGTATTGTCACTAACAAAAAGTTTTGTAAGCACCCCTTGGCTATCTTGTAATTTTAGTTTTATTTGTTTAATCATAAGGGCTTCCATCACTTGTCCCTCTACCCCCACACATTCCACAATCTCGTTAGTAATCATATCTGGCATTATCAAGCCTTTGTGTACCACAGTTCCGGCTGCCCCAGTGTCAATCAAAATCAGTCTACTTCGTGTCCTTTTGTCACATCTGTAAAAGTCTTAATTATGCATTCTAGTACTTCACCTGCCTTTGTGCTTACCAAACTCTCTAGATCTGCCCAGGTGCACTTATACGTCCATTGTATTGTCTTTATTTGTCTGTAAAATGGGAATGGTTGGTTCTCAAGGTCAGGTAATTGTTTTAGCATAGCTAACTAGTCAGAGGAGCTCCAGGGATAATACTCCTGTATCTGTCTTACCCTACTCACCCCTCTTGGTCCTGATGTGGTTGGTTGTCTGGTGGTGGAGGTAACCGGATGATCAGTGGGGGTGACAATCTGTTCAACAACTTCCTCCCTCTCAGGATTACTGTCAACTTACTGCCAAAAAGTCACACTCTTGTGTCATCTTCTTCTGTCACTAAATGTGATCTTGTCGGGACGGGATTTAGGGATTTCCAAAGATGCTCCACTATTGAGCATCTTTGGAAAGAGCTGAAACATGTCGTCTGGAAAAGGCAACCTTCAAACATGAGACAATTGGAGCAGTTTGCTCTTGAGGAGTGGGCTAAAATACGTATCGAGAGGTGCAGAAGTCATTTGATTGCAGTGATTGCCTGAAAAGGTTGTACAACAAAATATTAAGTTAAGGGTACCATCATTTCTGTCCAGGCTTATTTCATGAGTTTTATTTTTTTTTTATTCTGTGGAAGCATGGTTGAAAAGCAATGTCTGACGTTCATTTTCATAGATTATTTAGTATTACTTTTGTCAGATTCAAGTTATTTCTGTGACTATTGTGGGATTTTCTGTCATTAAACGAGGGGTAACAACAATTTTGACCACATGTGTAGGAGGACTCAATATTTTGATTCAACAGCCACTTTCCAGAAACTAACATGCAGTGGACATTGGAGAATGAAAATTACACATTTTCCATTTTATTACCCAACACATAGTGCCCAGATTGTGCTGTAGAAGACACACACTGCAAAGTAAGTTGACTCTTCTCATTATAATATTGGTAAATACAGGTATCCTAAATTTTGTTTTTGCACACCTCAAGACTCAGAAGTGAGAGCGGATTTTTCTGCATTGGTTTATAGAAAACCTGTTGCTTTTCAACAGCCTTTCAGCCACTAATATTGTGGGAACCTCTGTTTTTCCATTCACAGATGATGGACCTGAGTGGGGACTTGTTTTTTGTGAGATGAGATTTGGTATTGTTTTCGCCTTCATAACATTGATTGGTTTCTTTTTATTCAATATTTGGGAGGCAGAATGAACAAACAGTTGAACACCTTGCTCTACTGGTTCATCCTAAAAGTTTTCTATTAGACTGTGAACTGTCATTGTCTTGGTAAATAAAGTTTTTTAGATAGCTTGCCATTTTTATGAACAGTTTAAGTAGAAATGTTAAAAAATAAAAAAAATCAAGGATATTTTATTAAAACATAATTGTTTTTTATCTTAGCAGATGGCTGTACCAGGAGATCAGAGGGACAGCTGATTTCTTTAATTTTTAAATCTGACGATCTTGAGATCCTACAAGATACACCTGAATTGATTGCTGTTACTCCAGGTATACCATCATCCCTTCACAGCAAAGATCTGTCATCTGATCCTATGAAACAGGTCCTATATTCTGATTCATTACCGACTGCTAAGGAAAATCAAAGTCACAAAAGAGGCATTAAAAAACAAACTGCTCCTAAAGCAAAGAAGTTATTTTCATGTTCAGATTGTCAGCAATGTTTTAACCGGAAAACACATCTTGATACACACCAGAGAACTCACACTGGGGAGAAGCCTTTTTCATGTTCAGAATGTGGGAAATGTTTTAACCAGAAAATACATCTTGATGCACACCAGAGAACTCACACTGGGGAGAAGCCTTTTTCATGTTCAGAATGTGGGAAATGTTTTAACCACAAATCAGCTTGTGTTAAGCACCAGAGAATCCACACAGGGGAGAAGCCTTTTTCCTGTTCAGAATGTGGGAAATGTTTTAAGCAGAAAATACATCTTGATACACACCAGAGAACTCACACTGGTGAGAAGCCTTTTTCATGTTCAGAATGTGGGAAATGTTTTAAACACAAATCGGCTTGTGTTATGCACCAGAGCATCCACACAGGGGAGAAGCCTTTTTCCTGTTCAGAATGTGGGAAATGTTTTAACCAGAAAAGGCATCTTGATAGACACCAGAGAACTCACACAGGGGAGAAGCCCTTTTCATGTTCAGAATGTGGGAAATGTTTTAGCCAGAAAAGGCATCTTGATAGACACCAGAGAACTCACACAGGGGAGAAGCCCTTTTCATGTTCAGAATGTGGGAAATGTTTTAGCAATAAATCAGATTGTGTTATACACCAGAGAATCCATACAGGGGAGAAGCCTTTTTCATGTTCAGAATGTGGGAAATGTTTTAGCAATAAATCAGATTGTGTTAAGCACCAGAGAATCCACACTGGGGAGAAACCGTTTTCATGTTCAGAATGTGGCAAATGTTTTAACAAAAAATCAGCTTGTGTTATGCACCTGAGAATCCACACAGGGGAGAAGCCTTTTTCCTGTTCAGAATGTGGGAAATGTTTTAGCCAGAAAATGTTTCTTGATAGACACCAGAGAACTCACACAGGGGAGAAGCCTTTTTCATGTTCAGAATGTGGGAAATGTTTTAGCTATAAATCATATTGTGTTATGCACCAGAGAATCCACACAGGGGAGAAGCCTTTTTCATGTTCAGAATGTGGGAAATGTTTTAGCAATAAATCAGATTGTGTAAAGCACCAGAGAATCCACACTGGGGAGAAACCTTTTTCATGTTCAGAATGTGGGAAATGTTTTGCATATAAATCACATTTTGTTACTCACCAGAAAATTCACACAAGGGAGCAGTCTTTTTTATGTTCAAAATGTGGGAAGTGTTTGAACAATAAATCAGAGCTTGTTAGTCACCAGATAACTCATACAGGGGAGAAACCTTTTTCCTGTTCAAAATGTGGGAAATGTTTTAATCAGAAATCGACTTTGGCTAAGCACCAGAGAACCCACTCAGGGGAGAAGCCTTTTTCCTGTTCAAAATGTGGGAAATGTTTTAATCAGAAATCGACTTTGGTTATGCACCAGAGAACCCACTCAGGGGAGAAGCCTTTTTCGTGTTCAAAATGTGGGAAATGTTTTTATCAGAAATCGGCTTTGGTTACGCACCAGAGAACCCACTCAGGGGAGAAGCCTTTTTCCTGTTCAGAATGTGGGAAATGTTTTAGCCAGAAAGGGTATCTTGATATCCACCAGAGAATTCACACAGGGGAGAAGCCTTTTTCCTGTTCAGAATGTGGGAAATATTTTAACCGGAAAGATATTCTTGTTAGACATCAGAGCAGTCACACAGGGGAGAAGCCTTTTACTTGTTCAGAATGTGGGAAATGTTTTGGCCAGAAAAGGCATCTTGATAGACACCAGAGAACTCACACAGGGGAGAAGCCCTTTTCATGTTCAGAATGTGGGAAATGTTTTAGCAATAAATCAGATTGTGTTATACACCAGAGAATCCATACAGGGGAGAAGCCTTTTTCATGTTCAGAATGTGGGAAATGTTTTAGCAATAAATCAGATTGTGTTAAGCACCAGAGAATCCACACTGGGGAGAAACCGTTTTCATGTTCAGAATGTGGGAAATGTTTTAAGCGGAAAGAGCGTCTTGTTAGACATCAGAGCAGTCACACAGAGGAGAAGCCTTTTTCATTTTCTTAACCTTCGTCCGGCTGACTAGGTACAATTGTAACTATTCCGTTTTAAAATCGCAATAACTTTTTTTCGAAAAGCCGTAGAGGGCTGAAATTTTGTGACATCTCTGCAGTTTTGGTCCAGAATATATTGGCCAAATATCACAGTGGAGGTATATATGAAGGTACAATTGTACCTCTGCAGCCTGTTAACGTTGTAAAATTATGCAGCCTGACGAAGGTTAATGTGGGAAATATTTTACTTAGAAATCAACTGTTAATAAACATCAGAACTGTTACATAGGGGAGAAGCCTTTTTTATGTTCAGAATTTTGGAATCATTTTAACCAAAATTGGATCTTCTTAATGGGTTGTATCTTGTCATTCCCCATGTTTGCTGACAAAAGGATAAAACTAAACTTTATTAATTCCAACTGTAATACTATACCCAAAATTCACCTCCTGAAGGTTAGTCAGAAGGTGACTAATAGAAAAAAACATATACCTCACAGTTCAGTAAATAGGGTGAGGTGACATATACACTCTCACACTCCAAGCCTCTCATTTCTAGAAGTTTCATCTTCCTCACCAAAGGCGACTCATTAGGAGACTTTATTTAATATTGATCTATATTCAAGCGAGACTGCTCAAAAGATCATTAGCAGCTTCTAACTAAAGGCCCCTTCACATTAAGCGACGCTGCAGCGATACCGACAACGATCCGGATCGCTGCAGCGTCGTTGTTTGGTCGCTGGAGAGCTGTCACACAGACCGGTCTCCAGCGACCAACGATCCCGAAGTCCCCGGGTAACCAGGGTAAACATCGGGTTACTAATCGCAGGGCCGCGCTTAGTAACCCGATGTTTACCCTGGTTACCAGCGTAAAAGTAAAAAAAAACAAACACTACATACTTACCTACCGCTGTCTGTCCCCGGCGCTGTGCTCTGCACTCCTCCTGCACTGGCTGTGAGCACAGCGGCCGGAAAGCAGAGCGGTGACGTCACCACTCTGCTTTCCGGCTGACCGACGCTCACAGTCAGTGCAGGAGGAGTGCAGAGAAGCAGAGCGCCGGGGACAGACAGCGGTTGGTAAGTATGTAGTGTTGTTTTTTTTTAACTTTTACGCTGGTAACCAGGGTAAACATCGGGTTACTAAGCGCGGCCCTGCGCTTAGTTACCCGATGTTTACCCTGGTTACCAGTGAAGACATCGCTGGATCGGTGTCACACACGCCGATCCAGCGATGTCCACGGGAGATCCAGCGACGAAATAAAGTTCTGGACTTTGTTCAGCGACCAACGATCTTCCAGCAGGGGCCTCATCGTTGGTCGCTGTCACACATAACGATTTCCTTAACGATATCGTTGCTATGTCACAAATAGCAACGATATCGTTAACGATATCGTTATGTGTGAAGGTACCTTAATGCCATGCTGCGGTCTGTCAGGGAATGAGTGCAATATCATTATAAAGACTAGGGATATGTGCAACCATAATGTCTGGGAGTTCTGTGCAATTATTTAGTATGAATATGGTTATTATCTCTGGAGCAGTTACGTGTTCCCTGAGTGATATGCTGTATGTTCACATACTATCTATTCCTCAGACTGGAGTTTATTATAAACTTGGATTATAAACTGACACATGATAAGGTTTAAATAGTAGAGAGCGTAGGACCATCCGGTTCAGAGTCACATTGTCGTGGTATGATGGCTTTTATGCTATTTTTGATCAAAAATAGTATTACTAAAGCCGGGTCCAAATATGCATTCGGGGCCATTGCAGAGGGCTGCGTACGTACTCCATTAAGCCTCGCCTACTTCCGCATACTTCGGCATGCGTCCTGCGTGCCTATCTTTAACATTGCGTACACAGGACATGCGGATGTATGTATGTGCGTCGTTTGTTGTGTTCCCGTGCGGTCGGCGGGAGCGTCAAAACAACGCATCCGCATGTCCTGCCTACCCGATGTTAAAGGTAGGGACGCATGTGGAAATAGGCGGGGCTTAATGGAGGACGTATGCAGCCCTCCGCAAAGCCCCCGAACGCAAATGTGAATTTAGCCTAACTGTTATTTAAATGCACTTTTGCTTTTTTACTTATTTAGTTACAGTAGGGTTTTTGCACATTTTATCTTTTATAGATTGTGTATGTTTTATGGCCAAAATGGACATGCGTTTATGTGCTGCATGTATACCAACTCAAACCAAGCTCAATTTTTGTGTTTTTTTTTTAATGAAGTATATAGTTTGACGTCTGGGGTCTGCTTGTATGTGGCTAGTTTTCTGTTTCAGATAACTGATACATGATTTTAGGGCTTTCTTTGGCTAGTGTCGCTTGAATATAGGTCAATATTAAATAGTCTCCTGATGAGTCGCCTATGGCGAGGACGGACGAAACCCGTAGAAATGAGAGGCTTGGAGAGCGAGTGTGTATATGTCACCTCACCTTATATACGGAGATGTGGGGTACATGTTTTTTCTATTAGTCACCTTCTGACTATCCTTCAGGGGGTGAATTATGGGTATAGTTTTGCATTTGGAATTAATAAAGTTTAGTTTTATCCTTTTGTCAGTCAATTTTATAATCAAGGGATCATTTTATATATACCATATATACTCGAGTATAAGTCGACCCAAGTATAAGCCGAGGCACGTAATTTTGCCACGATAAACTGGGTAAACTTATTAACCTGAGTACAAGCCAACTATGCATTGTCCCCTCATCCCTGTTCTTGTATGCATGGCTCCCCTGTCCTTGTATGCATTGTCCCCTCATCCCTGTCCTTGCGTGCATGGCTCCCCCATACCTGTCCTTGTATGCATGGTTCCCCCGTCCCTGTCCTTGTATGCATGGTTCCCCATCCCTGTTGTATGCATGTCTCCTTATCCCCTATCTTAGTATGCATGGTTCCCATAGAAAAAAAACACATCCTACTTACCTTCTCTGCGCACCCTCGCTGCATCTCGTTCCGGCGCCAGCAGCTCTTCTGGCCGAGCGATCATGTGTAAGAAACTGGAACAATTGATATCACCTGTCCACACTGAGAAGATCGTCCACATAGCGTCCATACTATGCTATGTGAGAAAAGAAAGGGTTACTGATGGTAAATATATATTTATATGATCAATATAATCTGTAATTATGTGATTTCAGGCCTTGAGGAGTTCCTTGCTAGTCAGTAACAACTATATATATAATGATTGAACATTGATTGTTTTACTGTGAACTAGTATAATTTGTATAAGATTTGTATATCTCTGTATTTCTGGAATATTTTGTAAAAAAAAAATCTTTTCCATAATATGATGTAATACCTAGCCTATTTCAGCTTACAGGATGCAGATTAGTGTATGACAGCAATTTCTTGGGATTCATCAAAATATTGCAGTGTTTTTACAGACAATGGTATATGATGGCTTTTTGTATAATCTTCTGTTTATTATACACAGTCCTCTTGTTAATTATCCTTATTAGCATGATGGATCTACGTGACCTGTGGTAACTCCTGTGCTTCATGCTTCACAATGGTTTTCCACCTATGTTGTAATTGGCTTAGAGCTATTTAATTGTTCACTCAGAATATCCTGCCATATCTGATGACTAAGGGCGCTAGGACCCAGAAACGCGTCAAGTTTTATATATATCTTTTGGATCCCATGTTTTGAATGTATCTTAAATAAATCATGAAATAATTTTTACCTATTGTTGGATGAATGTGCTGCTCATTTCCTCTTATCCTTGAATCTTTGGCTGAACTTCACCAGCAGGATCGGCACCCGACACACATATCTCAACACCAGATGACATGGTGTGGTGAGCTCACAATCCCCCCTCTATCAAACTATGAATATCTCTACAGCAAGCGCACTCCTCTGCAGTTGGCACTAGTGATGAGCGAATATACTCGTTGCTCGGGTTTTCCCAAGAACGCACGGGTGATCTCCGAGTATTTGTTAGTGTTCGGAGATTTAGTTTTCATTGCGGCAGCTGAATGATTTACAGCTATTAGCCGGTTTGATTACATATGGGGATTCCCTAGCAACCAGGCAACCCCCACATGTACTCAGCCTGGCTATAAGCTGTAAATTATTCAGCAGAGGTGATGAAAACTGAATGTCTGAACACTAACCAATACTCGGAGACCGCCCGAGCGTGCTCGGGAAAAACCGAGTTACGAGTATATTCGCTCAACACTAGTTGGCACCTGAATACATTGTCCGCAGCTACACCATTTCTCTACATAGGGAGAACAACCTCAGCTTCTTTTTGCTGTTCTTCATTTTTGGGGGGCTGGAGAGACAATATGCAGTTCGGGTCTTGAAACGCTCAGCTCACCTCCTGAAACTCCCTGTGCAAAACCTCTCTATAAAAATGTATCATATTTAATTTTTCAAAATATTCAACTAAATAATTGAATTATTCCCCCCAAACCCCACAATCCTCTTTTGCCCTTTTTGCTTTCTGTTCTTCTGTATACTTCGGCATAATTCTTTTACATCGGCTTTTGGTTTCATTGAGACAATTTATTTCTTTTACTTGGCATTGTATTATTCTCCAGAATAGATTGTATATAATTCAGATGTGGATATCAAAGCATTTGGACATCCCATTATTCTCCTGTAGTCCCTGTAAATGTTGTAGGAATATACCCTGCTCAAAAAATAAAGGGAACACTTAAACAACAGAATATAACTCCCAAGTAAATCAAACTTCTGTGAAATCAAACTGTCCACGCAGGAAGCAACACTGTTTGACAATCACTGTTTGACCACAGACCACATCTCAGTACCAATGCTTTCTGGCAGATGTTTTGATCACTTTTGAATGTTGGTTGTGCTTTCACACTCGTAGTAGCATGAGACGGACCCTACAACCCACACAAGTGGCTCAGGTAGTACAGCTCATCCAGAATGGCACATCAATGCGAGCTGTGGCAAGAAGGTTTGCTTTGTCTGCCAGCGTAGTGTGCAGAGGCTGGAGGTGCTACCAGAAGACAGGCCAGTACACCAGGAGACGTGGTTGGGGCCATAGGAGGGCAACAACCCAGCAGCAGGACCACTACCTCCGCCTTTGTGCAAGGAGGAACAGGAAGAGCACTGCCAGAGCCCTGCAAAATGACCTCCAGCAGGCCACAAATGTGCATGTGTCTGCACAAACGGTTAGAAACTGACTCCATGTGGATGGTCTGAGTGCCCGACGTCCACAGATGGGGGTTGTGCTCACAGCCCAATTCTGCTGGGCGCTTGGCATTTGTCACAGAACACCAGGATTGGCAAATTCGCCACTGGCGCCCTGTGCTCTTCACAGATGAAAGCAAGTTCACACTGAGCACATGTGACAGTCTGGAGACACCGTGGAGAGCGATCTGCCTGCAACATCCTTCAGGATGACCAGTTTAGCAGTGGATCAGTAATGGTGTGGTGTGGCATTTCTTTGGAGGGTCGCACAGCCCTCCATGTGCTCGCCAGAAGTAGCCTGACTGCCATTAGGTACCGAAATGAGATCCTCAGACCCCTTTTGAGACCATATGCTGGTGTGTTGGCCCTGGGTTCCTCCTAATGCAGAACAATGCCAGACCTAATGTGGCTGGAGTGTGTCAGCAGTTCCTGCAAGATGAAGGCATTGAAGATCTGGAGTGGCCCATCCGTTCCCCAGACCCAAATCCTATTGAACACATCTGGACATCCTGTCTCGCACCATCCACCAACGTCACCTTGCACCACAGACTATCCAGGAGTTGGCAATGCTTTAGTCCAGGTCTGGGAGGAGATACCTCAGGAGACCATCTGCTGCCTCATCAGGAGCATGCCCAAGCATTGTAGGGCGGTCATCCAGGCATGTGGACGCCACACACACACTACTGAGCATCATTTCCTTGTTTTGAGGCATTTCCATTGAAGTTGGATCAGCCTGTAGTTTGATTTTCCACTTTGATTTTGAGTATCGTTTCAAATCCATGCCTCCATTGGTTAATACATTTAATTTCCATTGATGATTTTTGCTTGACTTTGTTGTCAGCACATTCAACTTTGTACAGAACAAAGTATTCAATGAGGATATTTCGTTCATTCAGATCTAGGATGTGTTATTTGAGTGTTCCCTTTAATTTTTGAGCAGTGAACTTTTTCTCCTTAGGCCACTTTCACACATCAGTTTTTTGCCTTCAGGCATAATCCGGCGAATTTGGGAAAAAACGGATCTGGTGCAAATTGTGAAAATGCGCTGACTGATGCGCCGGATCCGTTTTTTTTTTTTTTGGCTGGATCCGTTTTTGTTTACCGGGCATAGAGTTTGGACTTCCTGTTCCGGGGAAGAGGAGAGAGACCGTGAGAGAGAGATGAAAACGAAGCTACGGGGCATGCTCAGTGTAAAAATACTGGAATCGGTAGCCGGATTCACTCATTTCACCTCATGTTCCATCCGTTTATCGCTGGAACCATCGCTGTGTGTTATTTCACCGGACAGAAAAAGCGTTCCTCTGTATGTTTTGTCCGTCTGCCGGAAAAATCTTTTTTGACTGATCCGGCAAAAAACGGATGAAATGTGTGGCCATCAGGCGCAATCTGGCGCTAGTACAACTTACAAATTTTTCAAAATTTGCTGGACGTGTGCCTCATTCCTAAATTTCATAACCTGACTCCTACTAGCTGACATGACGTGTGCCTCATTCGTAAATGTCATGACCTGTGACTCCTACTAGCTGACATGACGTGTGACTCCTACCAGCTGAAATGACGTGTCCCTTATTCAAAAATGACATGACTTGTGCCTCATTCCTAAACAACATGACCTTTTCCTCATTCCTAAGTGACATGACCTGTGACTCCTAGCTGACATGACGTGTGCCTCATTCCTAAATGACAGGACCTGTGACTTCTACTAGCTGACATAACGTGCCTCATTCATAATGATATGACCTGTGACTTCTAGCTGACATGACGTGCCTCATTCATAATGATATGACCTGTGACTCCTACTAGCTGACATGACGTGTGCCTCATTCATAATGATATGGCCTGTGATTCCTACTAGCTGACATGACATGTGCCTCATTCCTATATGGTATGACCTGTGACTCCTATTTGACATGATGTGTGCCACATTCCTAATTGACATGATCTGTGACTCCTACTAGCTGACATGACGTGTGCCTCATTCCTCTTTGATATGACCTGTGACTCCTAATAGCTGACATGATGTGTGCCTTATTCATAATGACATGACCTGTGACTCCTAGCTGACATGACCTGTGCCTCATTCCTAAATGACATGACCTGTGACTCCTACTAACATGACGTGTGCCTCATTCCTAAAATACATGACCTGACTCCTGCTAGCTGACATGACTTGTGACTCATACTAGCTGGCATGATGTGTGCCTCATTCATAATGACATGACATGTGACTCCTACTAGCTGACATGTGTGTCCCTCATTCTTCAATGACATGACTTGTGCCTCATTCCTCAATGACATGACCTGTGACTCCTAGCTGACATGACCTTTTCCTCATTCCTAAACATGACCTGTGACTCCTACTAGCTGACATGACGTGTGCCTCATTCCTAAATGACATTACCTGTGACTCTTACTAGCAGACATGACGTTTGCCTCATTCATAATGACATGACCTGTGACTCCTACTAGCTGACGTGTGCCTCATTTCTAAATGACATGACCTGACTCCTACTAGCTGACATGATGTGTGCTTCATTCATAATGACATGACCTGTGACTCCTACTAGCTGACATAACGCATGCCTTATAATGACATGACCTGTGACTCCTAGCTGACATGACGTGTGCCTCATTCATAAATGGCATGACCTGTGACTCCTACTAGCTGACATTACGAGTGCCTCATTCCTAAATTACATGACCTGTGACTCATACTAGCTGACCTGTGTCTCATTCACAAATGACATGAACTGTGACTCCTACTAGCTGGCATGACCTGTGACTCCTACTAGCTGACATGACATGTGGCTCATTCCTAATGACAGGACCTGTGACTCCTACTAGCTGACATGACGTGTGCTGCATTCATAAATGACATGACCTGTGACTCCTACTAGCTGACATTACGTGTGCTGCATTCATAAATGACATGACCTGTGACTCCTACTAGCTGACATGACGTGTGCCACATTCATAAATGACAGGACCTGTGACTCCTACTAGCTCACATGATGTGTGCCTCATTCCTAAATGACATGACCTGTGACTCCTACTAGCTGACATGACGTGTGCCTCATTCATAAATGACATGACCTGTGACTCCTACTAGCTGACATGACGTGTGCCTCATTCATAAATGACATGACCTGTGACTCCTAGCTGACATGACGTGTGCCTCGTTCCTAAATGACATGACCTGTGACTCCTACTAGCTGACATGACGTGTGCCTCATTTATAAATGACATGACCTGTGACTCCTACTAGCTGACATGACATGTGCCTCATTCCTAATGACAGGACCTGTGACTTCTAGCTGATATGACGTGTGCCTCATTCCTAAATGACATGACCTGTGACTCCTAGCTGACATGACGTGTGCCTCTTTCCTAAATGACATGACCTGTGACTCCTACTAGCTGACATGACATGTGCCTCATTCCTAAATGACATGACCTGTGACTCCTACTAGCTGACACGACATGTACCTCATTCCTAATGACAGGACCTGTGACTTCTACTAGCTGATATGACGTGTGCCTCATTCCTAATGACAGGACCTGTGACTCCTACTAGCTGATATGACTTGTGCCTCATTCCTAAATGACATGACCTGTGACTACTACTAGCTGAGATGACGTGTGCTGCATTCATAAATGACATGACCTGTGACTCCTACTAGCTGACATTACGAGTGCCTCATTCCTAAATTACATGACCTGTGACTCCTACTAGCTGACATGACATGTGCTTCATTCCTAATGACAGGACCTGTGACTCCTACTAGCTGATATGACGTGTGCCTCATTCCTAATGACAGGACCTGTGACTCCTACTAGCTGATATGACTTGTGCCTCATTCCTAAATGACATGACCTGTGACTCCTACTAGTTGACATTACGTGTGCTACATTCATAAATGACATGACCTGTGACTCCTACTAGCTCACATGACGTGTGCCTCATTCCTAAATGACAGGACCTGTGACTCCTACTAGCTCACATGATGTGTGCCTCATTCCTAAATGACATGACCTGTGACTCCTACTAGCTCACATGACTTGTGCTTCATTCATAAATGACATGACCTGTGACTCCTACTAGCTCACATGTGTGCCTCATTCCTAAATGACAGGACCTGTGACTCCTAGCTGATATGACGTGTGCCTCATTCCTAATGACAGGACCTGTGACTCCTACTAGCTGATATGATTTGTGCCTCATTCCTAAATGACATGACCTGTGACTCCTACTAGCTGACATGACGTGTACTGCATTCATAAATGACATGACCTGTGACTCCTACTAGGTGACATGACGTGTGCTGCATTCATAAATGACATGACCTGTGACTCCTACTAGCTCACATGACGTGTGCCTCATTCCTAAATGACAGGACCTGTGACTCCTACTAGCTCACATGATGTGTGCCTCATTCATGAATGACATGACCTGTGACTGCTACTAGCTCACATGACGTGTGCCTCATTCCTAAATGACATGACCTGTGACTCCTATCTGACATGACGTGTGCCTCGTTCCTAAATGACATGACCTGTGACTCCTACTAGCTGACATGACGTGTGCCTCATTCCTAAATGACATGACCTGTGACTCCTATCTGACATGACGTGTGCCTCGTTCCTAAATGACATGACCTGTGACTCCGACTAGCTGACGTGACGTGTGCCTCATTCATAAATGACATGACCTGTGACTCCTACTAGCTGACATGACATGTTCCTCATTCCTAAATGACATGACCTGTGACTCCTACTAGCAGACATGACGTGTGCCTCATTCATAATGACATGACGTGTGACTCCTACTTGCTCACATGACGTGTGCCTCATTCCTAAATGACATGACGTGTGACTCCTACTAGCTCACACGACGTGTGCCTCATTCCTAAATGACATGGCCTGTGACTCCTACTAGCTGACGTGACGTGTGCCTCATTCATAAATGACATGACCTGTGACTCCTACTAGCTGACATGACGTGTTCCTCATTCCTAAATGACATGACCTGTGACTCCTACTAGCTCACATGACGTGTGCCTCATTCCTAAATGACATGACCTGTGACTCCTACTAGCTCACATGACGTGTGCCTCATTCCTAAATGACATGACCTGTGACTCCTACTAGCTGACGTGACGTGTGCCTCATTCATAAATGGCATGACCTGTGACTCCTATTAGCTGACATTACGAGTGCCTCATTCCTAAATGACATGACCTGTGACTCCTACTAGCTGGCATGACCTGTGACTCCTACTAGCTGATATGATGTGTGCCTCATTCCTAAATTACATGACCTGTGACTCCTACTAGCTGACATGACATGTGCTTCATTCCTAATGACAGGACCTGTGACTCCTACTAGCTGATATGACGTGTGCCTCATTCCTAATGACAGGACCTGTGACTCCTACTAGCTGATATGACTTGTGCCTCATTCCTAAATGACATGACCTGTGACTCCTACTAGTTGACATTACGTGTGCTACATTCATAGATGACATGACCTGTGACTCCTACTAGCTCACATGACGTGTGCCTCATTCCTAAATGACAGGACCTGTGACTCCTACTAGCTCACATGATGTGTGCCTCATTCCTAAATGACATGACCTGTGACTCCTACTAGCTCACATGACTTGTGCCTCATTCATAAATGACATGACCTGTGACTCCTACTAGCTCACATGATGTGTGCCTCATTCCTAAATGACAGGACCTGTGACTCCTAGCTGATATGACGTGTGCCTCATTCCTAATGACAGGACCTGTGACTCCTACTAGCTGATATGATTTGTGCCTCATTCCTAAATGACATGACCTGTGACTCCTACTAGCTGACATGACCTGTGACTCCTACTAGGTGACATGACGTGTGCTGCATTCATAAATGACATGACCTGTGACTCCTACTAGCTCACATGACGTGTGCCTCATTCCTAAATGACAGGACCTGTGACTCCTACTAGCTCACATGATGTGTGCCTCATTCATGAATGACATGACCTGTGACTGCTACTAGCTCACATAACGTGTGCCTCATTCCTAAATGACATGACCTGTGACTCCTATCTGACATGACGTGTGCCTCGTTCCTAAATGACATGACCTGTGACTCCTACTAGCTGACATGACGTGTGCCTCATTCCTAAATGACATGACCTGTGACTCCTATCTGACATGACGTGTGCCTCGTTCCGAAATGACATGACCTGTGACTCCGACTAGCTGACGTGACGTGTGCCTCATTCATAAATGACATGACCTGTGACTCCTACTAGCTGACATGACATGTTCCTCATTCCTAAATGACATGACCTGTGACTCCTACTAGCAGACATGACGTGTGCCTCATTCATAATGACATGACCTGTGACTCCTACTTGCTCACATGACGTGTGCCTCATTCCTAAATGACATGACGTGTGACTCCTACTAGCTCACATGACGTGTGCCTCATTCCTAAATGACATGGCCTGTGACTCCTACTAGCTGACGTGACGTGTGCCTCATTCATAAATGACATGACCTGTGACTCCTACTAGCTGACATGACGTGTTCCTCATTCCTAAATGACATGACCTGTGACTCCTACTAGCTCACATGACGTGTGCCTCATTCCTAAATGACATGACCTGTGACTCCTACTAGCTCACATGACGTGTGCCTCATTCCTAAATGACATGACCTGTGACTCCTACTAGCTGACGTGACGTGTGCCTCATTCATAAATGACATGACCTGTGACTCCTACTAGCTCACATAACGTGTGCCTCATTCATAAATGGCATGACCTGTGACTCCTATTAGCTGACATTACGAGTGCCTCATTCCTAAATGACATGACCTGTGACTCCTACTAGCTGGCATGACCTGTGACTCCTACTAGCTGATATGATGTGTGCCTCATTCCTAAATGACATGACCTGTGACTCCTTCTAGCTGACATGACATGCGCCTCATTCCTAATGACAGGACCTGTGACTCCTACTAGCTGATATGACTTGTGCCTCATTCCTAAATGACATGACCTGTGACTCCTACTAGCTGACATGACGTGTGCCTCATTCCTAAATGACATGACCTGTGACTCCTAGCTGACATGACGTGAGCCTCGTTCCAAAATGACATGACCTGTGACTCCTAGCTGACGTGACGTGTGCCTCATTCATAAATGACATGATCTGTGACTCCTACTAGCTGACATGACGTGTTCCTCATTCCTAAATGACATGACCTGTGACTCCTACTAGCAGACATGACGTGTGCCTCATTCATAATGACATGACCTGTGACTCCTACTAGCTGACTTGCTGTGTGCCTCATTCCTAAATGACATGACCTGTGACTCCTACTAGCTCACATGACGTGTGCCTCATTCCTAAATGACATGACCTGTGACTCCTACTAGCTCACATAACGTGTGCCTCATTCATAAATGACATGACCTGTGACTCCTAGCTGACATGACGTGTGCCTCATTCATAAATGGCATGACCTGTGACTCCTACTAGCTGACATTACGAATGCCTCATTCCTAAATGACATGACCTGTGACTCCTACTAGCTAACCTGTGTCTCATTCCTAAATGACATGACCTTTGACTCCTACTAGCTGGCATGACCTGTGCCTCCTACTAGCTGATATGACGTGTGCCTCATTCCTAAATGGCATGACCTGTGACTCCTACTAGCTGACATGACGTGTGCTGCATTCATAAATGACATGACCTGTGACTCCTACTAGCTGACATGACGTGTGCCACATTCATAAATGACATGACCTGTGGCTTCTACTTGCTGACATGACGTGTGCCTCATTCCTAAATGACATGACCTGTGACTCCTACTAGCTGACATGACGTGTGCCTCATTCCTAAATGACATGACCTGTGACTCTTACTAGCAGACATGACGTTTGCCTCATTCATAATGACATGACCTGTGACTCCTACTAGCTGACGTGTGCCTCATTTCTAAATGACATGACCTGACTCCTACTAGCTGACATGATGTGTGCTTCATTCATAATGACATGACCTGTGACTCCTACTAGCTGACATAACGCATGCCTTATAATGACATGACCTGTGACTCCTAGCTGACATGACGTGTGCCTCATTCATAAATGGCATGACCTGTGACTCCTACTAGCTGACATTACGAGTGCCTCATTCCTAAATTACATGACCTGTGACTCATACTAGCTGACCTGTGTCTCATTCACAAATGACATGAACTGTGACTCCTACTAGCTGGCATGACCTGTGACTCCTACTAGCTGACATGACATGTGGCTCATTCCTAATGACAGGACCTGTGACTCCTACTAGCTGACATGACGTGTGCTGCATTCATAAATGACATGACCTGTGACTCCTACTAGCTGACATTACGTGTGCTGCATTCATAAATGACATGACCTGTGACTCCTACTAGCTGACATGACGTGTGCCACATTCATAAATGACAGGACCTGTGACTCCTACTAGCTCACATGATGTGTGCCTCATTCCTAAATGACATGACCTGTGACTCCTACTAGCTGACATGACGTGTGCCTCATTCATAAATGACATGACCTGTGACTCCTACTAGCTGACATGACGTGTGCCTCATTCATAAATGACATGACCTGTGACTCCTAGCTGACATGACGTGTGCCTCGTTCCTAAATGACATGACCTGTGACTCCTACTAGCTGACATGACGTGTGCCTCATTTATAAATGACATGACCTGTGACTCCTACTAGCTGACATGACATGTGCCTCATTCCTAATGACAGGACCTGTGACTTCTAGCTGATATGACGTGTGCCTCATTCCTAAATGACATGACCTGTGACTCCTAGCTGACATGACGTGTGCCTCTTTCCTAAATGACATGACCTGTGACTCCTACTAGCTGACATGACATGTGCCTCATTCCTAAATGACATGACCTGTGACTCCTACTAGCTGACACGACATGTACCTCATTCCTAATGACAGGACCTGTGACTCCTACTAGCTGATATGACGTGTGCCTCATTCCTAATGACAGGACCTGTGACTCCTACTAGCTGATATGACTTGTGCCTCATTCCTAAATGACATGACCTGTGACTACTACTAGCTGAGATGACGTGTGCTGCATTCATAAATGACATGACCTGTGACTCCTACTAGCTGACATTACGAGTGCCTCATTCCTAAATTACATGACCTGTGACTCCTACTAGCTGACATGACATGTGCTTCATTCCTAATGACAGGACCTGTGACTCCTACTAGCTGATATGACGTGTGCCTCATTCCTAATGACAGGACCTGTGACTCCTACTAGCTGATATGACTTGTGCCTCATTCCTAAATGACATGACCTGTGACTCCTACTAGTTGACATTACGTGTGCTACATTCATAAATGACATGACCTGTGACTCCTACTAGCTCACATGACGTGTGCCTCATTCCTAAATGACAGGACCTGTGACTCCTACTAGCTCACATGATGTGTGCCTCATTCCTAAATGACATGACCTGTGACTCCTACTAGCTCACATGACTTGTGCTTCATTCATAAATGACATGACCTGTGACTCCTACTAGCTCACATGTGTGCCTCATTCCTAAATGACAGGACCTGTGACTCCTAGCTGATATGACGTGTGCCTCATTCCTAATGACAGGACCTGTGACTCCTACTAGCTGATATGATTTGTGCCTCATTCCTAAATGACATGACCTGTGACTCCTACTAGCTGACATGACGTGTACTGCATTCATAAATGACATGACCTGTGACTCCTACTAGGTGACATGACGTGTGCTGCATTCATAAATGACATGACCTGTGACTCCTACTAGCTCACATGACGTGTGCCTCATTCCTAAATGACAGGACCTGTGACTCCTACTAGCTCACATGATGTGTGCCTCATTCATGAATGACATGACCTGTGACTGCTACTAGCTCACATGACGTGTGCCTCATTCCTAAATGACATGACCTGTGACTCCTATCTGACATGACGTGTGCCTCGTTCCTAAATGACATGACCTGTGACTCCTACTAGCTGACATGACGTGTGCCTCATTCCTAAATGACATGACCTGTGACTCCTATCTGACATGACGTGTGCCTCGTTCCTAAATGACATGACCTGTGACTCCGACTAGCTGACGTGACGTGTGCCTCATTCATAAATGACATGACCTGTGACTCCTACTAGCTGACATGACATGTTCCTCATTCCTAAATGACATGACCTGTGACTCCTACTAGCAGACATGACGTGTGCCTCATTCATAATGACATGACGTGTGACTCCTACTTGCTCACATGACGTGTGCCTCATTCCTAAATGACATGACGTGTGACTCCTACTAGCTCACACGACGTGTGCCTCATTACTAAATGACATGGCCTGTGACTTCTACTAGCTGACGTGACGTGTGCCTCATTCATAAATGACATGACCTGTGACTCCTACTAGCTGACATGACGTGTTCCTCATTCCTAAATGACATGACCTGTGACTCCTACTAGCTCACATGACGTGTGCCTCATTCCTAAATGACATGACCTGTGACTCCTACTAGCTCACATGACGTGTGCCTCATTCCTAAATGACATGACCTGTGACTCCTACTAGCTGACGTGACGTGTGCCTCATTCATAAATGACATGACCTGTGACTCCTACTAGCTCACATAACGTGTGCCTCATTCATAAATGGCATGACCTGTGACTCCTATTAGCTGACATTACGAGTGCCTCATTCCTAAATGACATGACCTGTGACTCCTACTAGCTGGCATGACCTGTGACTCCTACTAGCTGATATGATGTGTGCCTCATTCCTAAATTACATGACCTGTGACTCCTACTAGCTGACATGACATGTGCTTCATTCCTAATGACAGGACCTGTGACTCCTACTAGCTGATATGACGTGTGCCTCATTCCTAAATGACATGACCTGTGACTCCTACTAGCTGACATTACGAGTGCCTCATTCCTAAATTACATGACCTGTGACTCCTACTAGCTGACATGACATGTGCTTCATTCCTAATGACAGGACCTGTGACTCCTACTAGCTGATATGACGTGTGCCTCATTCCTAATGACAGGACCTGTGACTCCTACTAGCTGATATGACTTGTGCCTCATTCCTAAATGACATGACCTGTGACTCCTACTAGTTGACATTACGTGTGCTACATTCATAAATGACATGACCTGTGACTCCTACTAGCTCACATGACGTGTGCCTCATTCCTAAATGACAGGACCTGTGACTCCTACTAGCTCACATGATGTGTGCCTCATTCCTAAATGACATGACCTGTGACTCCTACTAGCTCACATGACTTGTGCCTCATTCATAAATGACATGACCTGTGACTCCTACTAGCTCACATGATGTGTGCCTCATTCCTAAATGACAGGACCTGTGACTCCTAGCTGATATGACGTGTGCCTCATTCCTAATGACAGGACCTGTGACTCCTACTAGCTGATATGATTTGTGCCTCATTCCTAAATGACATGACCTGTGACTCCTACTAGCTGACATGACCTGTGACTCCTACTAGGTGACATGACGTGTGCTGCATTCATAAATGACATGACCTGTGACTCCTACTAGCTCACATGACGTGTGCCTCATTCCTAAATGACAGGACCTGTGACTCCTACTAGCTCACATGATGTGTGCCTCATTCATGAATGACATGACCTGTGACTGCTACTAGCTCACATAACGTGTGCCTCATTCCTAAATGACATGACCTGTGACTCCTATCTGACATGACGTGTGCCTCGTTCCTAAATGACATGACCTGTGACTCCTACTAGCTGACATGACGTGTGCCTCATTCCTAAATGACATGACCTGTGACTCCTATCTGACATGACGTGTGCCTCGTTCCGAAATGACATGACCTGTGACTCCGACTAGCTGACGTGACGTGTGCCTCATTCATAAATGACATGACCTGTGACTCCTACTAGCTGACATGACATGTTCCTCATTCCTAAATGACATGACCTGTGACTCCTACTAGCAGACATGACGTGTGCCTCATTCATAATGACATGACCTGTGACTCCTACTTGCTCACATGACGTGTGCCTCATTCCTAAATGACATGACGTGTGACTCCTACTAGCTCACATGACGTGTGCCTCATTCCTAAATGACATGGCCTGTGACTCCTACTAGCTGACGTGACGTGTGCCTCATTCATAAATGACATGACCTGTGACTCCTACTAGCTGACATGACGTGTTCCTCATTCCTAAATGACATGACCTGTGACTCCTACTAGCTCACATGACGTGTGCCTCATTCCTAAATGACATGACCTGTGACTCCTACTAGCTCACATGACGTGTGCCTCATTCCTAAATGACATGACCTGTGACTCCTACTAGCTGACGTGACGTGTGCCTCATTCATAAATGACATGACCTGTGACTCCTACTAGCTCACATAACGTGTGCCTCATTCATAAATGGCATGACCTGTGACTCCTATTAGCTGACATTACGAGTGCCTCATTCCTAAATGACATGACCTGTGACTCCTACTAGCTGGCATGACCTGTGACTCCTACTAGCTGATATGATGTGTGCCTCATTCCTAAATGACATGACCTGTGACTCCTTCTAGCTGACATGACATGCGCCTCATTCCTAATGACAGGACCTGTGACTCCTACTAGCTGATATGACTTGTGCCTCATTCCTAAATGACATGACCTGTGACTCCTACTAGCTGACATGACGTGTGCCTCATTCCTAAATGACATGACCTGTGACTCCTAGCTGACATGACGTGAGCCTCGTTCCAAAATGACATGACCTGTGACTCCTAGCTGACGTGACGTGTGCCTCATTCATAAATGACATGATCTGTGACTCCTACTAGCTGACATGACGTGTTCCTCATTCCTAAATGACATGACCTGTGACTCCTACTAGCAGACATGACGTGTGCCTCATTCATAATGACATGACCTGTGACTCCTACTAGCTGACTTGCTGTGTGCCTCATTCCTAAATGACATGACCTGTGACTCCTACTAGCTCACATGACGTGTGCCTCATTCCTAAATGACATGACCTGTGACTCCTACTAGCTCACATAACGTGTGCCTCATTCATAAATGACATGACCTGTGACTCCTAGCTGACATGACGTGTGCCTCATTCATAAATGGCATGACCTGTGACTCCTACTAGCTGACATTACGAATGCCTCATTCCTAAATGACATGACCTGTGACTCCTACTAGCTAACCTGTGTCTCATTCCTAAATGACATGACCTTTGACTCCTACTAGCTGGCATGACCTGTGCCTCCTACTAGCTGATATGACGTGTGCCTCATTCCTAAATGGCATGACCTCTGACTCCTACTAGCTGACATGACGTGTGCTGCATTCATAAATGACATGACCTGTGACTCCTACTAGCTGACATGACGTGTGCCACATTCATAAATGACATGACCTGTGGCTTCTACTTGCTGACATGACGTGTGCCTCATTCCTAAATGACATGACCTGTGACTCCTACTAGCTCACATGATGTGTGCCTCATTCCTAAATGACATGACCTGTGACTCCTACTAGCTCACATGACGTGTGCCTCATTCATAAATGACAGGACCTGTGACTCATACTAGCTGACCTGTGTCTCATTCACAAATGACATGAACTGTGACTCCTACTAGCTGGCATGACCTGTGACTCCTACTAGCTGACATGACATGTGGCTCATTCCTAATGACAGGACCTGTGACTCCTACTAGCTGATATGACGTGTGCCTCATTCCTAATGACAGGACCTGTGACTCCTACTAGCTGATATGACTTGTGCCTCATTCCTAAATGACATGACCTGTGACTCCTACTAGCTGACATGACGTGTGCTGCATTCATAAATGACATGACCTGTGACTCCTACTAGCTGACATTACGTGTGCTGCATTCATAAATGACATGACCTGTGACTCCTACTAGCTGACATGACGTGTGCCACATTCATAAATGACAGGACCTGTGACTCCTACTAGCTCACATGATGTGTGCCTCATTCCTAAATGACATGACCTGTGACTCCTACTAGCTGACATGACGTGTGCCTCATTCATAAATGACATGACCTGTGACTCCTACTAGCTGACATGACGTGTGCCTCATTCATAAATGACATGACCTGTGACTCCTAGCTGACATGACGTGTGCCTCGTTCCTAAATGACATGACCTGTGACTCCTACTAGCTGCCATTACGTGTGCCTCATTTATAAATGACATGACCTGTGACTCCTACTAGCTGACATGACAAGTGCCTCATTCCTAATGACAGGACCTGTGACTTCCAGCTGATATGACGCGTGCCTCATTCATAAATGACATGACCTGTGACTCCTACTAGCTGACATGACGTGTGCCTCATTCATAAATGACATGACCTGTGACTCCTAGCTGACATGACGTGTGCCTCGTTCCTAAATGACATGACCTGTGACTCCTACTAGCTGCCATTACGTGTGCCTCATTTATAAATGACATGACCTGTGACTCCTACTAGCTGACATGACAAGTGCCTCATTCCTAATGACAGGACCTGTGACTTCCAGCTGATATGACGCGTGCCTCATTCCTAAATGACATGACCTGTGACTCCTAGCTGACATGACGTGTGCTGCATTCATAAATGACATGACCTGTGACTCCTACTAGCTGACATTACGAGTGCCTCATTCCTAAATGACATGACCTGTGACTCCTACTAGCTGACACGACATGTGCTTCATTCCTAATGACAGGACCTGTGACTCCTACTAGCTGATATGACGTGTGCCTCATTCCTAATGACAGGACCTGTGACTCCTACTAGCTGATATGACTTGTGCCTCATTCCTAAATGACATGACCTGTGACTACTACTAGCTGAGATGACGTGTGCTGCATTCATAAATGACATGACCTGTGACTCCTACTAGCTGACATTACGAGTGCCTCATTCCTAAATTACATGACCTGTGACTCCTACTAGCTGACATGACATGTGCTTCATTCCTAATGACAGGACCTGTGACTCCTACTAGCTGATATGACGTGTGCCTCATTCCTAATGACAGGACCTGTGACTCCTACTAGCTGATATGACTTGTGCCTCATTCCTAAATGACATGACCTGTGACTCCTACTAGCTGACATTACGTGTGCTACATTCATAAATGACATGACCTGTGACTCCTACTAGCTCACATGACGTGTGCCTCATTCCTAAATGACAGGACCTGTGACTCCTACTAGCTCACATGATGTGTGCCTCATTCCTAAATGACATGACCTGTGACTCCTACTAGCTCACATGATGTGTGCCTCATTCATAAATGACATGACCTGTGACTCCTACTAGCTCACATGATGTGTGCCTCATTCCTAAATGACAGGACCTGTGACTCCTAGCTGATATGACGTGTGCCTCATTCCTAATGACAGGACCTGTGACTCCTACTAGCTGATATGACTTGTGCCTCATTCCTAAATGACATGACCTGTGACTTCTACTAGCTGACATGACGTGTGCTGCATTCATAAATGACATGACCTGTGACTCCTACTAGCTGACATGACGTGTGCTGCATTCATAAATGACATGACCTGTGACTCCTACTAGCTCACATGACGTGTGCCTCATTCCTAAATGAAAGGACCTGTGACTCCTACTAGCTCACATGATGTGTGCCTCATTCATGAATGACATGACCTGTCACTGCTACTAGCTCACATGACGTGTGCCTCATTCCTAAATGACATGACCTGTGACTCCTATCTGACATGACGTGTGCCTCGTTCCTAAATGACATGACCTGTGACTCCTACTAGCTGACATGACGTGTGCCTCATTCCTAAATGACATGATCTGTGACTCCTATCTGACATGACGTGTGCCTCGTTCCTAAATGACATGACCTGTGACTCCGACTAGCTGACGTGACGTGTGCCTCATTCATAAATGACATGACCTGTGACTCCTACTAGCTGACATGACATGTTCCTCATTCCTAAATGACATGACCTGTGACTCCTACTAGCAGACATGACGTGTGCCTCATTCATAATGACATGACCTGTGACTCCTACTTGCTCACATGACGTGTGCCTCATTCCTAAATGACATGACCTGTGACTCCTACTAGCTCACATGACGTGTGCCTCATTCCTAAATGACATGACCTGTGACTCCTACTAGCTGACGTGACGTGTGCCTCATTCATAAATGACATGACCTGTGACTCCTGCTAGCTGACATGACGTGTTCCTCATTCCTAAATGACATGATCTGTGACTCCTACTAGCTCACATGACGTGTGCCTCATTCCTAAATGACATGACCTGTGACTCCTACTAGCTCACATGACGTGTGCCTCATTCCTAAATGACATGACCTGTGACTCCTACTAGCTGACGTGACGTGTGCCTCATTCCTAAATGACATGACCTGTGACTCCTACTAGCTGACGTGACGTGTGCCTCATTCATAAATGACATGACCTGTGACTCCTACTAGCTCACATAACGTGTGCCTCATTCATAAATGACATGACCTGTGACTCCTAACTGACATGACGTGTGCCTCATTCATAAATGGCATGACCTGTGACTCCTATTAGCTGACATTACGAGTGCCTCATTCCTAAATGACATGACCTGTGACTCCTACTAGCTGGCATGACCTGTGACTCCTACTAGCTGACATGATGTGTGCCTCATTCCTAAATGACATGACCTGTGACTCCTTCTAGCTGACATGACATGCACCTCATTCCTAATGACAGGACCTGTGACTCCTACTAGCTGATATGACTTGTGCCTCATTCCTAAATGACATGACCTGTGACTCCTACTAGCTGACATGACGTGTGCCTCATTCCTAAATGACATGACCTGTGACTCCTAGCTGACATGACGTGTGCCTCGTTCCTAAATGACATGACCTGTGACTCCTAGCTGACGTGACGTGTGCCTCATTCATAAATGACATGATCTGTGACTCCTACTAGCTGACACGACGTGTTCCTCATTCCTAAATGACATGACCTGTGACTCCTACTAGCCGACATGACGTGTGCCTCATTCATAATGACATGACCTGTGACTCCTACTAGCTGACTTGCTGTGTGCCTCATTCCTAAATGACATGACCTGTGACTCCTACTAGCTCACATGACGTGTGACTCATTCCTAAATGACATGACCTGTGACTCCTACTAGCTGACATTACGAATGCCTCATTCCTAAATGACATAACCTGTGACTCCTACTAGCTAACCTGTGTCTCATTCCTAAATGAAATGACCTTTGACTCCTACTAGCTGGCATGACCTGTGCCTCCTACTAGCTGATATGACGTGTGCCTCATTCCTAAATGGCATGACCTGTGACTCCTACTAGCTGACATGACGTGCGCTGCATTCATAAATGACATGACCTGTGACTCCTACTAGCTGACATGACGTGTGCCACATTCATAAATGACATGACCTGTGGCTTCTACTTGCTGACATGACGTGTGCCTCATTCCTAAATGACATGACCTGTGACTCCTACTAGCTCACATGATGTGTGCCTCATTCCTAAATGACATGACCTGTGACTCCTACTAGCTCACATGACGTGTGCCTCATTCATAAATGACAGGACTTGTGACTCCTACTAGCTCACATGACGTGTGCCTCATTCCTAAATGACAGGACCTGTGACTCCTACTAGCTCACATGACGTGTGCCTCATTCCTAAATGACAGGACCTGTGACTCCTACTAGCTCACATGACGTGTGCCTCATTCCTAATTAACATGACCTGTGACTCCTAGCTGACATAACGTGTGCCTCGTTCCTAAATGACATGACCTGTGACTACTAGCTGACATGACGTGTGCCTCTTTCCTAAATGACATGACCTATGACTACTAGCTGACAAGACGTGTGCCTCATTCCTAAATGACATGACCTGTGACTCCTACTAGCTGACATGACGTGTGCCTCATTCATAAATGACATGACCTGTGACTACTACTAGCTCACATGACGTGTGCCTCATTCATAAATGACATGACCTGTGACTCCTACTAGCTGACATGACGTGTTCCTCATTCCTAAATGACATGACCTGTGACTCCTACTAGCTCACATGACGTGTGCCTCATTCCTAAATGACATGACCTGTGACTCCTACTAGCTGACGTGACGTGTGCCTCATTCATAAATGACATGACCTGTGACTCCTATTAGCTGACATGACGTGTTCCTCATTCCTAAATGACATGACCTGTGACTCCTACTAGCTCACATGACGTGTGCCTCATTCCTAAATGACATGACCTGTGACTCCTACTAGCTGACGTGACGTGTGCCTCATTCATAAATGACATGACCTGTGACTCCTACTAGCTCACATAACGTGTGCCTCATTCATAAATGACATGACCTGTGACTCCTTCTAGCTGACATGACATGCGCCTCATTCCTAATGACAGGACCTGTGACTCCTACTAGCTGATATGACTTGTGCCTCATTCCTAAATGACATGACCTGTGACTCCTACTAGCTGACATGACGTGTGCCTCATTCCTAAATGACATGACCTGTGACTCCTAGCTGACATGACGTGTGCCTCGTTCCTAAATGACATTACCTGTGACTCCTAGCTGACGTGAAGTGTACCTCATTCATAAATGACATGATCTGTGACTCCTACTAGCTGACATGACGTGTTCCTCATTCCTAAATGACATGACCTGTGACTCCTACTAGCAGACATGACGTGTGCCTCATTCATAATGACATGACCTGTGACTCCTACTAGCTGACTTGCTGTGTGCCTCATTCCTAAATGACATGACCTGTGACTCCTACTAGCTCACATGACGTGTGCCTCATTCCTAAATGACATGACCTGTGACTCCTAGCTGACATGACGTGTGCCTCATAAATGGCATGACCTGTGACTCCTACTAGCTGACATTACGAATGCCTCATTCCTAAATGACATGACCTGTGACTCCTACTAGCTAACCTGTGTCTCATTCCTAAATGACATGACCTTTGACTCCTACTAGCTGGCATGACCTGTGCCTCCTAGCTGATATGACGTGTGCCTCATTCCTAAATGGCATGACCTGTGACTCCTACTAGCTGACATGACGTGTGCTGCATTCATAAATGACATGACCTCTGGCTTCTACTTGCTGACATGACGTGTGCCTCATTCCTAAATGACATGACCTGTGACTCCTACTAGCTCACATGATGTGTGCCTCATTCCTAAATGACATGACCTGTGACTCCTACTAGCTCACATGACGTGTGCCTCATTCCTAAATGACATGACCTGTGACTCCTACTAGCTCACATGACGTGTGCCTCATTCCTAAATGACAGGACCTGTGACTCCTACTAGCTCACATGACGTGTGCCTCATTCCTAAATGACAGGACCTGTGACTCCTACAAGCTCACATGATGTGTGCCTCATTCCTAAATGACATGACCTGTGACTCCTACTAGCTCACATGATGTGTGCCTCATTCCTAAATGACATGACCTGTGACTCCTACTAGCTCACATGACGTGTGCCTCATTCCTAAATGACAGGACCTGTGACTCCTACTAGCTCACATGACGTGTGCCTCATTCCTAAATGACAGGACCTGTGACTCCTACTAGCTCACATGACGTGTGCCTCATTCCTAAATGACATGACCTGTGACTCCTACCTGACATGACGTGTGCCTCATTCCTAAATGACATGACCTGTGACTCCTACTAGCTGACATGACATGTGCCTCATTCCTAAATAATATGACCTGTGACTCCTAGCTGACATAACGTGTGCCTCGTTCCTAAATGACATGACCTGTGACTCCTACTAGCTCACATGACGTGTGCCTCATTCCTAAATGACATGACCTGTGACTCCTACTAGCTCACATGACGTGTGCCTCATTCATAAATGACATGACCTGTGACTACAAGCTGACATGACGTGTGCCTCTTTCCTAAATGACATGACCTATGACTACTAGCTGACATGACGTGTGCCTCATTCCTAAATGACATGACCTGTGACTCCTACTAGCTGACATGACGTGTGCCTCATTCCTAAATGACATGACCTGTGACTCCTACTAGCTCACATGACGTGTGCCTCATTCATAAATGACATGACCTGTGACTCCTACTAGCTGACGCGTGTAAAGAAGCTGCGGAGACACCATCACGTGTTTCTCGACGCAAGCAGTGAATAGCCAGGCCTTTCCCCGGGAAGGAACAACCACGGGAAGGGCAGCATCCTATGAAGGAAAGCCACCTATGCCAAGCATGGTATCCATCCACAGACAGCTGTTTCGGGGTTTTTGCCCCTCATCAGTGTGGAGTAGGAATCTGGCTATTAGGAGCAGTGCCTAGTAAAAAGGCTATAAAGGTACAGATGATTGGCCTCGGGGAGACCAAAACATCCAACACCGCGGAGACACCATCACGTGTTTCTCAACGCAGTGATTCCAGAACACTGCCCCCATCCCTTATGGGAAATATGCAGATGCATGTAAAGAAGCTGCGGAGACACCATCACGTGTTTCTCGACGCAAGCAGTGAATAGCCAGGCCTTTCCCAGGGAAGGAACAACCACGGGAAGGGCAGCATCCTATGAAGGAAAGCCACCTATGCCAAGCATGGTATCCATCCACAGACAGCTGTTTCGGGGTTTTTGCCCCTCATCAGTGTGGAGTAGGAATCTGGCTATTAGGAACAGTGCCTAGTAAAAAGGCTATAAAGGTACAGATGATTGGCCTCGGGGAGACCAAAACGTCCAACACCGCGGAGACACCATCACGTGTTTCTCAACGCAGTGATTCCAGAACACTGCCCCCATCCCTTATGGGAAATATGCAGATGCATGTAAAGAAGCTGCGGAGACACCATCACGTGTTTCTCGACGCAAGCAGTGAATAGCCAGGCCTTTCCCCGGGAAGGAACAACCACGGGAAGGGCAGCATCCTATGAAGGAAAGCCACCTATGCCAAGCATGGTATCCATCCACAGACAGCTGTTTCGGGGTTTTTGCCCCTCATCAGTGTGGAGTAGGAATCTGGCTATTAGGAGCAGTGCCTAGTAAAAAGGCTATAAAGGTACAGATGATTGGCCTCGGGGAGACCAAAACATCCAACACCGCGGAGACACCATCACGTGTTTCTCAACGCAGTGATTCCAGAACACTGCCCCCATCCCTTATGGGAAATATGCAGATGCATGTAAAGAAGCTGCGGAGACACCATCACGTGTTTCTCGACGCAAGCAGTGAATAGCCAGGCCTTTCCCCGGGAAGGAACAACCACGGGAATGGCAGCATCCTATGAAGGAAAGCCACCTATGCCAAGCATGGTATCCATCCACAGACAGCTGTTTCGGGGTTTTTGCCCCTCATCAGTGTGGAGTAGGAATCTGGCTATTAGGAGCAGTGCCTAGTAAAAAGGCTATAAAGGTACAGATGATTGGCCTCGGGGAGACCAAAACATCCAACACCGCGGAGACACCATCACGTGTTTCTCAACGCAGTGATTCCAGAACACTGCCCCCATCCCTTATGGGAAATATGCAGATGCATGTAAAGAAGCTGCGGAGACACCATCACATGTTTCTCGACGCAAGCTATTCACTGCTTGCGTCGAGAAACACGTGATGGTGTCTCCGCGGTGTTGGATGTTTTGGTCTCCCCGAGGCCAATCATCTGTACGTTTATATCCTACTAGCTGACATGACGTGTGCCTCATTCCTAAATGACATGACCTGTGACTCCTACTAGCTGACATGACATGTGCCTCATTCCTAAATGACATGACCTGTGACTCCTACTAGCTGACATGACGTGTGCCTCATTCCTAAATGACATGACCTGTGACTCCTAGCTGACATAACGTGTGCCTCGTTCCTAAATGACATGACCTGTGACTCCTACTAGCTCACATGACGTGTGCCTCATTCCTAAATGACATGACCTGTGACTCCTACTAGCTCACATGACGTGTGCCTCATTCATAAATGACATGACCTGTGACTACTAGCTGACATGACGTGTACCTCTTTCCTAAATGACATGACCTGTGACTACTAGCTGACATGACGTGTGCCTCATTCCTAAATGACATGACCTGTGACTCCTACTAGCTGACATGACGTGCGCCTCATTCATAAATGACATGACCTGTGACTCCTACGAGCTAACATGATATATGCCTCATTCTTAGCTGACACAACGGATGGTTCCCTCCTCTTTATTGTTGAATACACCACTGTTGTACATGTGTTTTTGGACATACCCATCATGAATGGTAAAGATGTATGGACGGCAAAAAAGGAACAGTATAATGCTTTTTTTAGCACAAAAAAGGTGAAAAAACATCACGCGACATTTATATTTTATTAACATGTTTGAACTTAGTAAATTACAGAAATAAATTACAAAGGTTACTACCTAGAAAATGTCTTGTGCTTTGATCTAAGGAATATAATTTCAGGCAATGCATATCAACAATGATTTCTGTCCCGTGTATAAATTGACATTTCAAGAGCCTCCTCCTATCTGACATGTGTGAAAACACATGAACATAGCACATTACATCTCCCCCTCTCACATGCCATCTCCTCCTTCACATGTCATCTCCTCCCTCTCACATGCCATCTCCTCCCTCTCATTCCATCTTCACCATCTCAAATGCCATCTCATTGCATGCTATCTCTCCCCTCTCACATGCCATCTTCCCCATCTCACATGCCATCTCCCCTCTCACATGCCATCTCCCCCTCATATGCCATCCCCCCCCTCTCACATGCTATCTCCTCCCTCTCACATGCCATCTCCTCACTCTCATATGCCATCTCTTCCCTCTCACATGCCATCTCCTCACTCTCATATGCCATCTCTTCCCTCTCACATGCCATCTCCTCACATGCCTACTCCTCCCTCATATGCCATCTCCTCCCTCTCATATGCCATCTCCCTCTCACATGCCATCTCCCTCATATACCATCTCCCTCTCACATGCCATCTCCCTCTCATATGCCATCTCCCCCTCTCAAATGCCATCTCCTCCCTCTCATATGCCATCTCCTCCCTCTCACATGCCATCCCCTCCCTCTCACATGCCATCTCCCTCTCATGCTATCTCCTCCCTGTCACATGCCATCTCCTCCCTCTCACATGCCTACTCCTCCCTCATATGCCATCTCTCTCACATGCCATCTCCTCCCTCTCATATGCCATCTCCCCTCTCACATGCCATCTCCCTCTCATATGCCATCTCCTCCCTCTCACATGCCATCTCCCTCTCACCTGCCATCTCCCTCTCATATGCCTTCTCTCCTCACATGCCATCTTCTCCCTCTCACCTGCCATCTCCTCCCTCTCACCTGCCATCTCCTCTCTCTCACATGCCATCTCCTCCCTCTCATATGCCATCTCTCTCTCACATGCCATCTCCCCATCTCATATGCATCTCCCTCTCACATGCCATCTCCCTCACATGCCATCTCCTTCTCACATGCCATCTCCTCATATGACATCTCCCCCTCTCATATGCCATCTCCTCCCTCTCATGCCATTTCCTCCCTCTCACATGCCATTTCCCTCTCACATGCCATCTCCTCCCTCTCACATGCCATCTACTTCTCACATGCCATCTCCTCCCTCTCATATGCCATCTCCCCCTCTCATATGCCATCTCCCTCTCACATGCCATCTCCCTCACATGCCATCTCCTTCTCACATGCCATCTCATATGACATCTCCCCCTCTCATATGCCATCTCCTCCCTTTCATGCCATCTCCTCCCTCTCACATGCCATCTCTTCCCTCTCATATGCCATCTGCTCCCTCTCATATGCCATCTCCACCTCATCATATGCCATCTCCTCCCCATCATATGCCATCTCCTCACATGCCATCTCTCTCTCACATGCCATCGACTCCCTCTCACACGCCATTTCCTCCTTCTCAAATGACTTCTCCCTCTCATATGCCTTCTCCCTCTCATATGCCATCTCCCCCTCTCATATGCCATCTTCTCCCTCTCACATGCCATCTCCTCCCTCTCACATGCCATCCCCCTCTCATATGCCATCTCTTTCCTCTCATGCCATCTTCTCCCTCTCACATGCCATCTCCCTCTCACGTGCCATCTCCTCCCTCTCACATGCCATCTACTTCTCACATGCCATCTCCTCCCCCTCATATGCCATCTCCCCCTCTCATATGCCATCTCCCTCTCACATGCCATCTCCTCACATGCCATCTCCTTCTCACATGCCATCTCCTCATATGACATCTCCCCCTCTCATATGCCATCTCCTCCCTCTCATGCCATCTCCCCCTCTCATATGCCATCTTCTCCCTCTCATATGCCATCTTCTCCCTCTCACATGCCATCTCCCTCTCACATGCCATCTCCTCCATCTCACATGCCATCTCCTCCCTCTCACATGCCATCTCCCTCTCATATGCCATCAACTCCCTCTCACACGCCATTTCCTCCTTCTCACATGCCTTCTCCCTCTCATATGCCATCTCCTCCCTCTCATATGCCATCTCCCCCTCTCATATGCCATCTTCTCCCTCTCACATGCCATCTCCTCCCTCTCACATGCCATCTCCTCCCTCTCACATGCCATCTCTCTCTCACATGCCATCTTCTCCCTCTCATATATGCCATCTCCTTCTCACATGCCTTCTCCCTCTCACATGCCATCTGCACCCTCTCACATGCCATCCCCCTCTCATGCCATCTCCCCCTCTCATATGCCATCTTCTCCCTCTCATATGCCATCTTCTCCCTCTCACATGCCATCTCCTCCCTCTCACATGCCATCTCCTCCCTCTCACATGCCATCCCCCTCTCATATGCCATCTCCTCCCTCTCATGCCATCTCCTCCCTCTCACATGCCATCTCCCTCTCACGTGCCATCTCCTCCCTCTCACATGCCATCTACTTCTCACATGCCATCTCCTCCCTCTCCTATGCCATCTCCCCTTCTCATATGCCATCTCCCTCTCACATGCCATCTCCCTCACATGCCATCTCCTTCTCACATGCCATCTCATATGACATCTCCCCCTCTCATATGCCATCTCCTCCCTCTCATGCCATCTCCTCCCTCTCACATGCCATCTCCTCCCTCTCACATGCCATCTCCTCCCTCTCATATGCCATCTCCCCCTCTCATATGCCATCTCCTCCCCATCATATGCCATCTCCCTTTCACATGCCATCTCCTCACATGCCATCTCCCTCTCACATGCCATCGACTCCCTCTCACACGCCATTTCCTCCTTCTCAAATGACTTCTCCCTCTCATATGCCTTCTCCTCCCTCTCATATGCCATCTCCCCCTCTCATATGCCATCTTCTCCCTCTCATATGCCATCTTCTCCCTCTCACATGCCATCTCCCTCTCACATGCCATCTCCTCCATCTCACATGCCATCTCCTCCCTCTCACATGCCATCTCCCTCTCATATGCCATCAACTCCCTCTCACACGCCATTTCCTCCTTCTCACATGCCTTCTCCCTCTCATATGCCATCTCCTCCCTCTCATATGCCATCTCCCCCTCTCATATGCCATCTTCTCCCTCTCACATGCCATCTCCTCCCTCTCACATGCCATCTCCTCCCTCTCACATGCCATCTCCCTCTCACATGCCATCTCCTCCCTCTCATATATGCCATCTCCTCCTTCTCATATGCCTTCTCCCTCTCACATGCCATCTGCACCCTCTCACATGCCATCCCCCTCTCATATGCCATCTCCTCCCTCTCATGCCATCTCCCCCTCTCATATGCCATCTTCTCCCTCTCATATGCCATCTTCTCCCTCTCACATGCCATCTCCCTCTCACATGCCATCTCCTCCCTCTCACATGCCATCTCCTCCCTCTCACATGCCATCCCCCTCTCATATGCCATCTCCTCCCTCTCATGCCATCTTCTCCCTCTCACATGCCATCTCCCTCTCACGTGCCATCTCCTCCCTCTCACATACCATCTACTTCTCACATGCCATCTCCTCCCTCTCACATGCCATCTCCCTCTCATATGCCATCAACTCCCTCTCACACGCCATTTCCTCCTTCTCACATGCCTTCTCCCTCTCATATGCCATCTCCTCCCTCTCATATGCCATCTCCCCCTCTCATATGCCATCTTCTCCCTCTCACATGCCATCTCCTCCCTCTCACATGCCATCTCCTCCCTCTCACATGCCATCTCCCTCTCACATGCCATCTCCTCCCTCTCATATATGCCATCTCCTCCTCACATGCCTTCTCCCTCTCACATGCCATCTGCACCCTCTCACATGCCATCTCCCTCTCACATGCCATTGTTAAGGCACACGGGATGCATGTATTCTCATCTTGATTGTCTGCTGCCAAATTGATGTGAGGTTTTACGGCCGGAGAAATCGGGATACAATGCAAGCAATTGTGTCTCAAAAGATTTCTGATCTTTATTGGCCGAATAGCTCTTTTTATAAGAAAAATCAGGCGGTCTTAGTACATTACATCATGGGTTTTTCCAACTTAATAATTATTGCAAGTCACTATTGATCTCACATGTTCTATGTTATTATCTTTATTACTATAGGACCATAACTCTAATGATTATTGCTTTTAGTCTATCTCTGAACTATTATCACCCTAATGGCCTGCTTTAGGTCAGGCTGACATCTTTCTATGCATGTATTCTACTGATCTTTGGTTTATGGAGTGATCAATTTCCCCATGTGCAAGTACATTCACTCTTGATAAAACTGGGTGAATTATACAGCCTCTCAAAGTCCATCTGGACATTGGCATATCTTGGTACATCCTGGTACAGAATAATAAACAGAATTAAGTCTTATGACAGTGAATCAGAAAACCTTAAATTTACATGATTCTAATATTCAGCAAAGCGTCCATACAAGTTGAGATATGCAAAATCAAAACCCCAATCTCATCGAGCCTATCAATCTGTCCTCCTGGCCTAACTGGCTCAAAAATGCTGGAGCCTAACTAACTAATCTTCACCGTATACAGTCATGGACAAAAATTTTGAGAATGAGACAAATATTAATTTTTCCAAAGTCTACTGTTTCATTTTTTCTAATGGCAATTTGCATATACTCCTGAATGTCAGAGTGATCAGCTTAACAGCAATTACTGTACTTGCAAAGTCAATATTTGCCCAGAAAATGAACTTTAACCCCCAAAACACATTTCAACATCATTGCAGTCCTGCCTTAAAAGGAGCAGCTAACATCGTTTTAGTGATTGATCCATTAACACAAGTGTGGGTGTTGATGAGGACAGGGCTGGCGATCAATCAGTCATGATTAAGTAAGAATGACATCACTGGACACTTTAAAAGGAGGCTGGTGCTTGGTATCATTGTTTCTCTTCAGTTAACCATGGTTATCTCTAAAGAAACACGTGCAGCCATCATTGCACTGCACAAAAATGGCCTAACAGGGAAGAGTATCGCAGCTACAAAGATTGCACCTCAGTCAACAATCTATCGCATCATCAAGAACTTCAAGGAGAGAGCTTTCATTGTTGTCAAAAAGGCTCCAGGGCGCCCAAGAAAGACCAGCAAGCACCAGGATCGTATCTTAAAACTGTTTCAGCTGTGGGATCGGACTACCAGCAGTGCCGAGCTTGCTCAGGAATGGCAGCAGGCTGGTGTGAGTGCTTCTGCACGCACTGTGAGGCGGAGACTCTTTGAGCAAGGCCTGGTTTCAAGGAGGGCAGCAAAGAAGCCACTTCTCTCCAGAAAAAACATCAAGGACCGACAGATATTCTGCAAAAGGTACAGGGAGTGGACTGCTGAGGACTGTGGCAAAGTCATTTTCTCTGATGAATCCCCTTTTCGATTGTGTGGGACATCTGGAAAACAGCTTATTCGGAGAAGAAGAGGTGAGCGCTACCACAAGTCTTGTCTCATGCCAACTGTAAAGCATCCTGAAACCATTCATGTGTGGGGTTGCTTCTCAGCCAAGGGAATCGGCTCACTCACAGTCTTGCCTAAAAACACAGCCATGAATAAAGAATGGTACCAGAATGTCCTCCAAGAGCAACTTCTCCCAACCGTCCAAGATCAGTTTGGCGCCCAACAATGCCTTTTCCAGCATGATGGAGCACCTTGCCATAAAGCAAAGGTGATAACTAAATGGCTCATGGAACAAAGCATAGAGATTTTGGGTCCATGGCCTGGAAACTCCCCAGATCTTAATCCCATTGAGAACTTGTGGTCAATCATCAAGAGATGGGTGGACAAACAATAACCAACAAATTCTGGCAAAATGCAAGCATTGATTATGCAAGAATGGACTGCTATCAGTCAGGATTTGGTCCAGAAGTTGATTGAGAGCATGCCAGGGAGAATTGCAGAGGTCTTGAAGAAGAAGGGTCAACACTGCAAATATTGACTTGCTGCATTAACTCATTCTAACTGTCAATATAACCTATTGGTACTCATAATATGATTGCAATTATATTTCTGTATGTGATATAAACATCAGACAAACACTAATAAAAACCAGAGGGCAGCAGATCATATGAAAATATAATTTTGGTGTCATTCTCAAAAATTTTGGCCATGACTGTACACGAGACGACCCATCTATAGTAGATGGACCCCCTCCTAACGGGCTTTGCACGGGAGGAAGTCAAATCCTGGTTTCTCCCTCAAATGTGTGCTTCAGGCAGACATATTCCGGGGAATGTGGATATGGCATTCTTCTCATGGCTTCACAGCAGCATCTTTCATCTAGGGGATCTTTGAAGTCTTCATGCATGGTCATCACTGTGGTTTCCATGGTCATCATCATTTTCTTAAGGGATGGATCTATACAGCATAGAATTAAGGCTAATACAGTCAAAACAGATGAAATGGCTATTGCAAATGGGTCAATAAGTGTATTTATGGCACCCCCATTGTATTTTGTAAACCATTGTTGATTATAGTATAGTTTATCCACTTTGAATTCTTATTTATGGGAATGGTTTGTTTAAGCCCAACTGCTGTCTTGTTCCTGGCTTCGAATCTATCAGGTACCCCCTGTGTGCCTACACTGGTATCTATGCTTCTTAGCCAAAATTTACCTTTTTTGCCACCATTCTCCCTCCCACGTTTAATACTTGAGCCTAGTACATATAACCCTTGGTCATTTTATGAGGGGTCGTCAATGGTGAGGTACAGAACTATGCATCCCTCCTTGGGGCAGTGAGTGGCAGGGATAGGGAGTATTGAATCTGGAAGGCCCCTCTGGCCATTAAAGGGGGCTTTGGACAGGGTCATAAGGGTTAATAGGCTGATTCCCCATTTGTCTCTGCGTTGAAGGGCCTGGACTGGTTGATATCCCCAGTCACTTTCACCAGTGTGCCACCCAACAAGTGACCAATCCTCAGTTTGAACCTTCCCCTGTTTCAGCAGTGATGGCACAGATGAATTGTGTACTTAACCAGATGTCAATCTGTGCCATGGGGTCTGGGCATTCTACTATTAGACAATAGTCAAATAATTGATATGTTACTCTTGGGGTGGAGTCATTATACCAGAATGTCACTATACCCTTTGTGGCAAAACACTCTGGGATCGCCTTTGCTGGGGTCAAAGGACACGTGGTTTGTGCATTGAATCTGAGGCGTACAGCAGGTTTCTGAGCAGGCTGACCTCAGGTCAGATTTATTAACGTGAAAGCAACACAAAAACAAAACATAAAAATAAATCCTAGCCTGTCCGGCACTAACTAAACAAATACGTTGCTATCTCAACAACTGGGGGGGCTTCTCCCACCCAGCTAACATCACACAGATCTTGAGCAGAGCTCTTCACTCACGTTTGTCTCACACAGGCAGGCAATCTGTGTGCCCCAGGCAGACACTGGAAACACCCAGCTGGTCATCTTTTATTCCTGCAATCATTAACCCATTAGCACCCTGAAGATACTGAGTGGCCTAATTCACATAGGACAAACACCTGGGCGAGATATACCTGCCTCCATCTACCACACCAGCATGAGTCTTACATATCCCCCCCCCCTTGCTCAGACCACTCCGGTCGAGCAAGAACACTTTTGAAACAGTGCACTCGGGATAGGGCATCGGCGTTCCCCATCTGCACCCCAGGTCGGTGCTCCACCGTAAAAGAGTAAGCCTGCAGGGCAAGGAACCACCGCGTTACCCGACTATTACCGTCCTTGTGGAGGTGCATCCGCTTGAGAGGGGCATGGTCTGTGACCAGCCTAAACTTCCTACCAGCCAGGTAATACTTGAGGGAGTCGAGAGCCCATTTAATGGCTAGGCACTCTTTTTCAACCACCGCATACCTCTGCTCATGTACATTCAGTTTCCGACTGAGATAGAGGACCGGGTGTTCGACTCCGTCCCTCACCTGGGAAAGTACAGCTCCGACACCAGTATCAGAGGCATCAGTTTGTACCACAAACTCGCTGCTGAAATCAGGAGTCACTAGTACGGGCTGAGAGCACAAAGCCCGTTTCGGGCTGAGAGCACAAAGCCCGTTTCAGGCTGTGGAAGGCCTCTTCAGCAGCTGAGGTCCATTTTACCATGACGGAACCCTTCCCCTTGGTAAGATCCGTCAAGGGAGTAGCCATGGCTGCAAAATTGGGTATGAACCGGCGATAATAGCCGGCAATCCCCAGGAAAGCCTGCATTTGTTTCTTGTTCACTGGTTGTGGCCAGCCCTGAATTGCCTGTATTTTGTCGATCTGGGGTTTAACCACTCCTCGGCCAATCACGTAGCCCAAGTATCGGGCTTCTTCAAGCCCGATGTGGCATTTCTTGGGGTTTGCCGTTAAACCTGCATCTCGCAGGTCATCAATCACCGCTTGTACCTTCTGGAGATGAGTTTCCCAGTCCATGCTGTAAATTACGATGTCATCCAGGTAGGCAGAAGCGTACTGTCTGTGAGGCCTCAAGACTCGATCCATCAATCTCTGGAACGTTGCGGGAGCTCCGTGAAGTCCAAACGGCATATAGACGTACTGGAACAGACCTTCCGGTGTAGCAAATGCCGTCTTCTCTCTGGCCGCCTCGGCCAGAGGAATCTGCCAGTACCCCTTTGTTAAATCCAGGGTCGTAATGTATCGGGCTTTACCAAGCCGGTCGATCAACTCATCGACCCGGGGCATAGGGTACGCATCAAATTTAGAAACTGCATTCAGTTTCCTAAAGTCATTACAAAACCGGATGGAGCCATCCGGTTTAGGTATCAACACAATTGGACTGGACCAGGCGCTGTGTGACTCCTCAATGACTCCTAAGTCCAACATTGCCATCACTTCCCGGGAGACGGCTTCACGGCGGGCTTCCGGAATCCGGTAGGGCTTCACATGAACAGTGACGCTAGGCTCTGTGACAATCTCATGTTTCACCAACTTAGTCCGGCCAGGTTTTTCGGAGAAAAACTGTCGGTTCTGTAACAAAAATTGCTTAACCTCAGATTTTTGTCGTTCTGAGAGAGTCTCAGCAACCTGCACCTCTGGTACAGTAGGTGAACAAACCGGACGGGGCAGATCCGCCGTTAGGGCAGAGCGGTCTTTCCAGGATTTTATCAGATTCACATGATAAATCTGTTCCGGTTTTCTCTTACCCGGCTGGTACACTTTATAGTTCACTTCACCAACTCTTTCTCGGACCTCAAATGGGCCCTGCCATTTCGCCAGGAATTTACTATCCACCGTAGGGATTAGGACCAACACCCTATCGCCGGGTGCAAATGTACGGACCTTAGCGCCTCTATCATAACTTTGCCTCTGGGCTCCCTGGGCCTGTAACATATGGTCCCTAACAATGGGCATGACAGCGGCAATATGATCCTGCATTTGTGTTACATGGTCGATCACCGTTTTAAAGGGAGTGACTTGACCTTCCCAGGTTTCTTTTGCGACGTCCAGCAGTACCCGGGGACGACGGGCGTACAACAGTTCGAAAGGCGAAAACCCTGTGGAAGACTGGGGAACTTCCCTAATGGCAAACAGCAAATAGGGTAACAAGTATTCCCAGTTCTTCCCATCTTTGTCTATCGCCTTCCGGAGCATCTGTTTTAAGGTTTTGTTGAAGCGCTCAACCAGGCCATCTGTTTGAGGGTGATAGACAGACGTACGCAACGGGTCTATTTGTAAGAGCCTGCAGAGCTCCTTCATTACCCTCGACATAAAGGGAGTCCCCTGGTCGGTGAGTATCTGTTTTGGAATTCCCACCCGACTAAACACTTGTACCAATTCCTTGGCGATCGTCTTGGTAGCTGTGTTACGCAAAGGGACGGCTTCCGGGTAACGAGTGGCATATTCCACGATGACGAGGATATGTTGGTGCCCACGTGCGGATCGGGGAAGGGGCCCAACCAAATCCATCCCAATTCTCTCAAAAGGGACCCCGATGATAGGAAGGGGTACCAAAGGGCTACGGAACTGAGATTTAGGGGCCGCGATTTGGCACTCTGGACAGGACTCACAATAGTTACGCACATCACAATGTATTCCAGGCCACACAAAACAATGCAATATCCTTTCTGTGGTTTTCTGTACCCCCAGATGTCCCCCCATTATATGTCCGTGGGCCAAATCCAGTACCTTCCGCCGATAAGGTTTGGGTACCACTAACCGTTGCACTGTGTCTTCCCCTTTTTTTTCTACCTGGTAGAGCAAATCATTTTCAAGAACCATATACGGGTACGCTAGCCTAGTGTCAGGTTCTACGGGTACCCCATCTATCATTTTTACATTTTTCCTAGCCGGAATCAGGGTAGGATCTTTCATTTGCTCGCTGTGGAAGTCATCCACCTGGACTCCCAAATCTGGCAGGCAGGGTGCCGGATGGCTGTCTGCCTCCGCCTCTCGCTGAGGTTCCTCAGTTTCCTCTGTTTCCCCCGCCATGACGGAGAAGGGGTACTGAAGGTTAGATTCACTAACCTCCCCAGCAACATCTTCCTGTGGGGTCTCCTCTAGGGACTCGGGACCTCCAGATGGCATGGGAGAAGATTCACGGGTACAGCTACCGTGAAGGAGCAACTGATTCTCCCACAACTGCCAGAAATAGGGAAAATCCCTTCCCAGGATTACATCCTGTAACAATGCGGGAACGAGTCCCACTTTGTGCTGCACTGACCCATAGGGAGTAGAAATCCATATGACCGCTGTTAAGTACGAGCGGGTGTCACCATGCACACACGTCACAGAAAACTTGTCAGACGGACCAGACGGAAGTGCCACCAGACTAGCTTTCACCAGAGTCACCACACTTCCAGAGTCTAGTAATGCCACAACATTTTTCCCATCAACAGATAATTCACACAGGTGTTTCACTGTATCATTTTGACCCGCATTCACACTCACTAGCTGTGTAACCAAAGACATTCGTTTTCTAGAGTCTATAACGTCGCACTGCATGGGTTCAGCGGTAACAGGACAGTTCGCAGAAACATGACCCTTCTCATGGCAGCGGAAACACCTAACAGGTCCCCTACTGAGACCACCGTCCAATACTCTTGGTCTCGGAGTGCGAGCAGTCCCGGACTCCTCCCCCACAGTTTTAAGTGATTTTCCTTCACCCGTGGTCCCTGGAACAGTCTTACCGGTTCCACGAGGAGGAGGCACAGACCGGGGGTTGGCGGTGTCGTCGGGAAGTCCTTCTGCCACGGAATAACGCTCGACCAACTCCACAAGTTGATCCGCTGTCGTGGGATTTCCTTGGCTTACCCACCTTTTCAGCGCTGGGGGTAGTACTCTCAGGTACTTGTCCAGGACAACCCGCTGGATTATTTCGGGTATTGTCAGTACCTCAGGTTGCAGCCATTTCTTTGTTAAGTAGATCAGGTCGAACATCTGAGACCGCGCCGGTTTATCTTGCTGGTATGTCCACTGATGTACCCTCTGTGCCCGGACAGCCGTCGTCACACCCAGCCGGGCCAGGATCTCAGCTTTCAGTTTCTCAAAGTCCTGAGCGACCTCCGGGTCCAAATCATGGTAAGCTTTTTGGGCCTCGCCGGAGAGAAACGGGGCAATCAAGTCGGCCCATCGTGCCTTCGGCCACTTCTCTCTCAACGCCGTCCGCTCAAACGTTGTCAGGTATGCCTCGACGTCATCTTCTGCAGTCAGCTTTTGCCAGTATCGACTCACATGGATCCTTCTGGACTCTGCTTCCGGGTCAGCGTCAGGCATGCTCACCAGGCGCTGCGCCACCTGTTGGAGAAGTTGGCGGTCTGCAACCGTCATGTCCAGTAACTCCTTCAGCTGTGCGGCCATCAAGCGATTAGCTTCGTGCTGTGCGGCAGTGGCCTGCTGCTGTACGGCAGTGGACTGTACTAAGGCTTTCACCACGTCTTCCATGCTGTCGCCTGTGCCACGGTATGCCCGCGTTCTCCACCACAATGTGACAAAACACTCTGGGATCGCCTTTGCTGGGGTCAAAGGACACGTGGTTTGTGCATTGAATCTGAGGCGTACAGCAGGTTTCTGAGCAGGCTGACCTCAGGTCAGATTTATTAACGTGAAAGCAACACAAAAACAAAACATAAAAATAAATCCTAGCCTGTCCGGCACTAACTAAACAAATACGTTGCTATCTCAACAACTGGGGGGGCTTCTCCCACCCAGCTAACATCACACAGATCTTGAGCAGAGCTCTTCACTCACGTTTGTCTCACACAGGCAGGCAATCTGTGTGCCTCAGGCAGACACTGGAAACACCCAGCTGGTCATCTTTTATTCCTGCAATCATTAACCCATTAGCACCCTGAAGATACTGAGTGGCCTAATTCACATAGGACAAACACCTGGGCGAGATATACCTGCCTCCATCTACCACACCAGCATGAGTCTTACACCTTCTCATGAGTGACTATCCCTTGGTGACTGGCTACCCCTTGGGCTAGGTGAAGGATAAGTGTGAGACGAATGAAGAGTGGCAGCCGCCACTGGACTCTGGATCTGGCATCTCCTTGTGGTGGGAAGCATGGACCCATGGACTGTAGTAGTAGACAGAACTTGGAACAGGCTGTCATCTCTAGGTTCGAGGGTATGTCTATTGAACCTCTTGGTGATGAGTACTCGGTCATTGGGCAGGATCTGGTGGGCTCCTTCTAGGTCCTCAGGATCTGGGATGGATGAAACTTGAGAACAAATTTTAGTCACGTTTTATTTAACTTAACAATAAACTTAGTCTGCATATAGACAATTATAGTTAGAAAAGTATAATCCTAAACTGTGAATATTTACAAGTAGGATCTTATAGTGCTGAGTTTTGTTGGACCTGCTAGTGCAGACCTGGGCAAGATGCGGGCCGCATACGGCCCGCCTGATGATTTTAAGCGGCCCGCCAGCTAGCTGTCACCTCTGACAGCCGCCCCCGGCACCGCTCGGCCAGCTGCCAGCCGCTTCTGAGGAGGACCGCTGGTGGCTTGAGTGAAGGCCAGGTTGATTACCTGTTTATCGGTGGCGGCGGCCATCTTCCCGAGGCCGCGCGTGCGCAGATGGAGTGCTCTGCTTCACGGGGCTTCAAAAGGAAAAAGTAGCAGACAATAATAAATCAAATGGACAAAATAATAATAATAATAATAAAGACTAAAATTTATATGTGTGTCCAAGTGAAAAAATAATAAAACACGTGAGAGAGAGACCACTACTTAGTAGATGAATGGCAGACCATTCGGTATTTTAACCCCTTACCGACATCGGACGTACTATACCGTCCGATGTCGGCTCCCCTGCTTTGATGCAGGGCTCCGCGGTGAGCCCGCATCAAAGCCGGGACATGTCAGCTGTTTTGAACAGCTGACATGTGCCCGTAATAGGCGCGGGCAGAATCGCGATCTGCCGGCACCTATTAACCTATTAACACTCCACCTCCGCACCCTCTCGCTGACCTGATGTCCTAACGGATGTTTTAAATATATATTTTTCTCCAGTAAAGAGCACGATTTCACAGCTTCAAAAAAGGTGAGTGCCGCACTGTTTTCTTTTCTTGTTTCATCGAATTTACTGTGGATTGCTTATCAGTGCTGAGCACCGTATACCCAGAACATACGTGCCACCTGCGTATTTTTCGGATGTTCTTTAAGGAGTTAATGTCCATACTGATTTGTGCTTCTCTAGTGCCGTCCATTGCTCATTCTGTGTGTTGATTAACTAGTTAAATGCCGCTGTCAAACGCAGACAGCGGCATTTAACTACCGCTTCCGGCCGGGCGGCCGGAAATGACGTAATCGCCGACCCCCGTAACATGATCGGGGGTCGGCGATGCGTCTCCATTGTAACCATAGAGGTCCTAGAGACCTCTATGGTTACTGATCGCCGGTGGCTGTGAGCGCCACCCTGCGGTCGGCGCTCACAGCACAACTCCATTTCTGCTACATAGCAGCGATCAGCAGATCGCTGCTATGTAGCAGAGGCGATTGAGTTGTGCCTGCTTCTAGCCTCCCATGGAGGCTATTGAAGCATGGCAAAAGTTAAAAAAAAAAAGTTTAAAAAAATGTGAAAAAAATAAAAAAAACATAAAAGTTTAAATCACCCCCCTTTCGCCCCAATCAAAATAAATCAATAAAAAAAATATCAAATCTACGCATATTTGGTATCGCCGCGCTCAGAATTGCCCGATCTATCAATTAAAAAAAGTATTAACCTGATCGCTAAACAGCGTAGCGGGAAAAAAATTCGAAACGCCAGAATTACGTTTTTTTGGTCGCCGCGACATTGCATTAAAATGCAATAACGGGCGATCAAAAGAATGTATCTGCACCGAAATGCTATCATTAAAAACGTCATCTCGGCACGCAAAAAATAAGCCCTCAACCGACCCCAGATCATGGAAAATGGAGACGCTACGAGTATCGGAAAATGGCGCAATTTTTTATTTATTTTTTTTTTTAGCAAAGTTTGGAATTTTTTTTCACCACTTAGATAAAAAATAACCTAGTCATGTTTGGTGTCTATGAACTCGTACTGACCTGGAGAATCATAATGCCAGGTCATTTTTAGCATTTAGTGAACCTAGCAAAAAAGCCAAACAAAAAACCGGTGTGGGATTGCACTTTTTTTGCAATTTCACCGCACTTGTAATTTTTTTTCCGTTTTCTAGCACACGACATGCTACAACCAATGATGTCGTTCAAAAGTACAACTCGTCCCGCAAAAAATAAGCCCTCACATGGCCAAATTGACAGAAAAATTAAAAAGTTATGGCTCTGGGAAGGAGGGGAGCGAAAAACGAAAAATCCCACGGTCATGAAGGGGTTAATACAACATGGAACCCTATGTATGGAAAACAATACGTATGTGAAAGAATGGAAAAAGAAAAATTGAATGAAAAAAATATTATATATATATATATATATATATATATATATATATATATATATACACAAATAATGATATACATCATTTGTATATATATATAATTTTTTTCATTCAATTTTTCTTTTTCCATTCTTTCACATACGTATTGTTTTCCATACATAGGGTTCCATGTTGTATTCACGGGGCTTCAGAAAAATGGCGGCGGGAGGCCGCGCGTGCGCAGATGGAGATCGCGGTGGCCATTTTCCTGAAGCCGAGTTTGCAGATTTAGATCTCGGCTTCAGGAAAATGGCCGCCGCGATCTCCATCTGCGCACGCGCGGCCTCCCGCAGCCATTTTCCTGAAGCCCCATGAAGCAGAGCACTCCATCTGTGCACGTGCGGCCTCAGGAAGATGGCCGCCACCGATATTTAACCCGGCTCTGCTGCTCACATTGCATTCCTGGCCGCTGCGTCATCTCACCGGTGGAAGGGACCCTGCACACGCCATACCGCACCTCTGCCGCCGCACCACCACTGCTGCAACCCCCCCATGGACACCAGGCCGTGGCGTCGCCCGCCTAAGCAGGAAGGGACCCTGCTCAGGTGCACGCCACACCGCATCACCCCACCTCTGCTGACACCATGCCTCCTGTGACCCTGCTCTGCCACCGCCAGCCCTCAGGTAAGAATCTTACCGTAAGATACTGTAAATTCGGACAATAAGACGGACCCCCATCTTATAAAAAAATCTTTTTTCTGCAATTTTCACCCCAAATTTGGGGTGCGCCTTATGGTCCGGTGCGTCTTATAGTCCGAAAAATACAGTAATTATATTAGTTCGGCCCTCTAAAACCATCCCACTTTCTCATGCGGCCCCATGGCAAAATTAATTGCCCACCCCTGTGCTAGTGTGTGTATGTGTCCATGCGTATGTGAGACCCAAGGGAAAGACTAAAAACTCTTATGCTATAGCTCCACTGTTTCCTCTCCAGCATTAAGTATGTAGTGTCTTTTGTTCGAGGCCTTCGACTTTCCTTGTTCATCCTTAGGCGTATTTCATCCAGAGTGGCTCTATCTTGGTTCTATTTCTTCTCTTCTTTGGATGCTTGCTTCTGGAGTGTCAGAACATCTTTTTCCAGGGTTATCCCTTTTCCTCTGTTTCTGGATCCATATTATAGTACAGATGAGATGTTTCTGTGTCAAGTGGTATCACTGCTGCCTCTTTTGCTGTTGCTTCAGCTAGTCTGCTGCCCATTGCTTCCCTTGAGGTGTCTCCAGTGTGTGCCTTCACCTTTTACCACTGCATCTCTTCCTGGCATCAACAAGGACTCCATTAGTTCTTGTATGGCTTCGTGGTATCTGACTGGTGTTCCATTAGCTATGAAGAAGTCTCTTTCCCTCCAGATTGGTCATAGCTTCGGGTTGAGTGGACCTCTTGCATGCTTCTGTCAATGCCCGCAGTCCTGCCTTTGGGTGGAGGCAGTGGTTTTGCTGGCAGTAGGTATCTTCTGTGACTACTGCTATACCACTGGGCGAACGGCCTTTTGGTCTACATACCTTGGTCCATCCACAAAGAGTGTCAGGTCAGGATCTTCCAGAGGTTTTCTTGTCTCATAACAGTGAGACATTGCGTCGAGCCATTTCAGAATCGACTACCTCTTCCACTGATGTGTCAGAGATGTGATTGTCACCCTCTCTCCCCTTGGCAGAGGTAGGAGAGTAGTTGGGTTATGGACAGCACATCTGGAGATGGCGACGTTGACTGGGAGCAGAATAGGGCATTGCAGACGTAGGTGACAGACAGGTGCTTTGGGACAGGAAATTCAAGTGGTGACCCATAATGATGTCGGAAGTCTTGTCCAGAACAGGTGGGTTGCAAACACGGCTCTCATGCAGGGTTGGGACTCCACAAGCCACTAGGTCAAGTCTGGCAGAGTAGTACCCAGGAGGGCATTGTCATCCTCCTTGAAGCTGTGTCAGGACTCCAGTTGCATGGTCTTGCATCTCCATGACAAATAGGCAGAATAGTTTGTTATAGCCTGGCAGTCCTAGAGCAGGAGAGGATGTGATTGCAGATTGGCATGTAAAACCCATTGATGGCTTTCTTGGTTAGACTGAAAGGAGTGTCCTTGAGACAATCATACAGGGGTTGCATGTGTAGAGAGGCATCAAGGCTCCAGGGACGGCAGTAGGATACAAGTCCAAGGAAGGACTGTAGCCGTGTTGGCTTGGCTGGCAGAGATATGTGCTGAACAGCTGCTTTCCCATCTTCAGTCAGGGGGCGGTCATCTATGTACTGTAAGAGAGTGGCTGTGGGATGTGTCCTTTTCCAGGGCTCCAGGACTGTGCTCATGGCTCACATGAACATAGGGGGGGCTATTTTTTGCCCCTTGAGGCATCACAGCCCAAGTATGTTGCCGACCTTCATGTGTGAAATCAAACAGATACTGACTGTCAGCATGTAGGGGTACACTGAAGAAAGCATTGGCCTGGTCAATCACCGTAAACCATGGGGAGGTGGGTGGGATTGATGAAAGCAGAGTGTGTGGGTTTGGCACAATGGGTGTGTCCAGTACTGTGTCTGGGAATGATTGCAGATTGTGAAATGGAGAGTGGATATTGTGGTTTCCTTGGTAGCAGGGTTCCTGGCTTCAGTTCCATCTTCACAGGCTGGACTTTAAGCCTGCCAATTTCTTCCTGGCCTCATGCCCACAGTGAGTCTGGGATCAGTGCTATCAATTCAACGTCCATATGATCTACAGGTTTGCCCTGTAAAGAGAAGAGACTGTATACATTTGCAGACTGCTCCTGTGAGAGTAGAGTTATGAGAGTGACAGTTCCGTCCTCATGAAACAGAATGCTGGCTTGGTGTTATGCCCACAGGGCGTGGGGAAGTATAGTGGACTCACTAGACCACTGACGGATCAGTGGTAGCTGCATACCCGGGACACGCGAGTGTCAGGAGAATGAGCTTCCAAAAAGCAAAGGTATTTATTTAAAGAAAGCTTTAACAAACAGAAAGAGGTGCCTGAGAGAAGAACCCTCTGGACCACAACACTGAACCACAAAGTGGAGTACCGGGCAAGGTGTACCCCTATAAAGGGATTCCCCCATCACAAGACCAGATGGCCTAAATGCTGCAGTACCCAGACCAGAGGGACGACCCGTACAGACCATATTAACAAGACGATGGAATTCAGGCTCTGTCAGAGGAGAGAATCCTGGAAACTCTGTTTTGTCTCGGAAAGGCTGATCCAGCCGGCAGCAGATATATGTGGATGGTTCCATGAGGAGCAGCTTAGTCAGCCTGGAGTGGAAACTGGAGAGTCCAGAAGAATCCAGAATAGGAAACTGCCAGCGGAGGGTTCTGAGGAGACAGAGGAATTAGAAAACCGAAAGTAATAAACTACAGTTTGCAGAGCACAGCAGAGTGTGACCTGAGCAGAAGGCCAAAAACAACAGAATGAACACATTGCCCAGGCACCTCCCATAAGGGGAGGATGCATTTTATGCACAGAGCATCATAGCACAGAGAGCCTTAATAGAGAACAGATGCTCTGCTGTTTTAAGTATGTGCAGGAAGCAAGGTGCGCCTCCTAAGAGCATTTCCAGGAGACCTGCCAAGAGGATTAACGTTCTTAGGAACCGCTGATCGTCTGGAGCCACGGACAGGGTGAGCAGTACCAGTGGAGCTACATGAAAGGTGCCGGTCTCCCTTCGCAGCGGAGACCAGACCTGCAGCTGAGGGCATGACACTTGGAGTTTTGATAGTAGATCTGATCCTAGCAAACTGACAGGGCAGGTGGATAAGCCTACTAATTGAGACCGCATAATCTGTAGGCTGTAGGCCTGTGTGTAGGGGTCTGGTCATTGGAGTGTACCATGTTACCATCCACCCCTAGACAAGGCACTACTTCATCCGTGAGCCAGTCTGGGTTGGGTAAGTCAATGTTCCTGATTACGCTTCTGGCTGCATCGGACCCATCAAGAAATTGAGGGGTATGCCCTCAACCTCTATCTGGGTGAGAGGTGTTGTTTCTCTCAGGTATTTTTGTGGAATGTAACAGTATATGTACTTTCATGGGTTGCGGACTCAGTATGCCAATATCCTATTAGGGTCTGGAGCTCAGTGGTGGTGGGTGTCAAAGTTTCTTCTAATTGACTAATTTGCATTTCAAATCTGAGGTCCTGAAACTTTTGATTACATCAGTGGAGGAAACTATCCATCGGTTCTCCTTTTCCCTTTATAACATCCTGGAGAGTGGGGGTCTGGGCTGGCATACGGTTTTTAGCCCAGACTTAAAGCTTACGGAGGAAATATTCTCTGGATACTTGTGATTCAAGCCATTTTACATGGAGGTTATCAGGCTCAAGGGCTAGTCACATCCTTGGCCAAAGGGAATATCCTGCTGTAATTTGAGTGAGCCTATCTAAGTCTGTCCATGAGGCAGAGTGTGCCTTCTGTATTTGACGCATCCTTTTATAAAATTGCATGGGATGTTGCACTGGGTCTGGCAAGCTGCTCACTAGGGTATCTGTCTCCCGGTATTTCCAGGAGTCCTTGCGTGGAGTAGGTTGTGTGCGAGTGTAAGATTTGAGGTTTAAATCCCCTACCATATAGTGGTGGATGCTGTGATTATCATTCTGAGCTGTTGATTCCTGTCTTCCCTCTTCTGCTTGATCATGTACCTCCATGTCATGTTTATATTTTCCTTCATTATTCTTTTTATAGACTGCATTAATTAATGGAGCTATAGTGGATGCTGGACAGGATGTAGCATAAGGTGTTCCATCTACATAGATAGTTGGGTAGAAGGTAGGGCTATTTGGGTTGGTCATCTGACAGTCAGAACAAGTCTCACGATATTCTGCATTGTGCGTTTGACAGCTAGCACATGTCCAGTCGTCGGGATTGTATATAGGCGGTATCAATGACTGCAATGCAGATGTTGCAACTGACATATTTTCCATAGGCGCCTGCTTGGCATAAAATTCAGTAACTTTGTCATATTCCTCTCTCTGTGCCTGTCTTGTAACTTCCTTTACCATCTTATAAAATGCTTCAGGGTCCTGTAAGGCTACTTTCACACTTCCGTCTTTTCAGATCCGTCACAATCTGTCGATTTTTAAGAATGCAGTATCCTGCAAAAAAAATTTTCCCATAAACTTGTATTAGCGACGGATTGTGACGGATGGCCTTCCGTTTCATCTGTCGTGCACTGGATCCGTCGTAAAATAGCGGTCCTTTGTGCAGAAAAAACGTTCACTGTAACGTTTTTTGTGCACGTCGGAAAATCGGTCAGCGACGCATCCTGTGCTGCCCGTCATCAGCTACAATGCAAGCCTATGGATGCAAGATCCGTCGCTGACCATCACACACGGGAATCCAGCGACGGATCCAGTTTTTCCCTTCTGAGCATGCCCGGACGGATGTTCAAGTCTGGGGGAAAAAATCTCTCTCTCTCTCTCTCTCGTCCCCGGACATTTAATTCCCGGAATTTCTGTACGACGGATCCGTCATTACACTGGATCCGTCGCACACATTTTTACCTATTTTCATGATGTACGTCGATACGTCATTTTACTGCACCACGACGGACCCCAGAAAACGAAAGTTTGAAAGTAGCCTAAGACCTGATAATATCTGAGGCTGGGACTCTGCTCTCTAACTCATTAACACTTTCTTCCATAAGCTTCTTATCTAATCCTCCTCCCTTTGGGATCTGAGGGTTCTTCTTAACATGCGTTTTCTTTCCTCGCTCCCCTATGGGTCGTGTCTGTCTTATTAAGGAAATAGTGACCGGGGTGGGTTTTTGGTGCTAGGACTTGTCAGATCGATCTCTATGTCCGAGTCTAACAGCCGACTGACCTATATCTCAGCGCGGAAACACTGGAGGGTTATAGGTAAGATGAATGATTTTCTTACCTAGTAGGAGGTGCACTTCTCCACCCTCGAGTGGTCCGGTCCAAGATTGGTGGTCTTCTTAGCGGCTGGTAAGGTTTCGAACTTTCGTCCTAGCCCCACGTACGGACGCCAAATATTGGGGCACACGGGATGCGTGTGTTTTCATCTTAATTGTCTGCTGCCAAATTTTATGTGAGGTTTTACGGCCGGAGAAATCAGTATACAAATTTGCAAGTAATTGTGTCTCAAAAGATTTCTGATCTTTATTGGTCGAACAGCTCTTTTTCTAAGAAAAATCGGACGGTCTTAGTACATTACATCATGGTTGTTTCCAACTTAATAATTATTGCAAGTCACTATTGACCTCACATGTTCTATGCTATTATCTTTATTACTACAGGACCATAACTCTAATGATCATTGCTTTTGGTCTATTTCTGTACAGTTATCACCCTAATGGCTGCTTTAGGTCAGGCTGACATCTGTCTATGCATGTATTCTACTGATCTTTGGTTTATGGGGATCGATTTCCCTACGTGCAGGTACATTCACTCTCGATAAGACTAGGTGAGTTACGCAGCCTTTTAAAGTCCATCTGGACATTGGCATATCTTGGTACATCCTGGTACAGAGTAATAAACAGAATTAAGTCTTATAACAATGAATCAGAAAACCTTAGAGTTACATGAATCTAATATTAAGCAAAGCGTCCATACTGTATAAGGTTGATTTCAATAAATCTTCATATGCCATACATTCTCTCTTTAACAGCGTCTCCATTTTTCATGATCTGGGGTCGGGTGAGGGCTTATTTTTTTGCGCACCGAGCTGTCGTTTTTAATGATACCATTTTGGTGCAGATACATTGTTTTGATCGCCCGTTATTGCATTTTGATGCAATGTTGCGGCGACCAAAAAAATGTAATTCTGGTGTTTCAATTTTTTTTCTCGCTACGCCGTTTGGCGATCAGGTTAATCCTTTTTTTATTGATAGATCGTGCGATTCGGAACACGGCGATGCCAAATATGTGTATGTTTGGGTTTTTTTTTATTGTTTTATTTTGAATGGGGTGAAAGGGGGGTGATTTAAACTTTTATATATTTTTATTTTTTTTCATATTTTTTAAAACATTTTTTTTACTTTTGCCATGCTTCAATAGCCTCCATGGGAGGCTAGAAGCTGGCACAACTCGATCGTCTCCGCTACATAGAAGCAATGTACAGATCACCGCTATGTAAATGAATTACTGCATTGCTATGAGCGCCGACCACTGGGTGGCGCTCATAGCAATCAGGCATAAATAACCACAGAGGTCTCAAGGAGACCTCTGGTTGTTATGCCGACGCATCGCTGACCCCCAGTCACGTGTCGAGATCAGCTATGCTCTGATTTCCGGCCCAGTTGCCGGAAGCGGTAGTTAAATGTCGCTGTCAGCGTTTGACAGAGGCAGTTAACTAGTTAATAGCAGCGGGTGAATCGCGATTCCAGCTGCCGCTATTGCGGGCTCATGTCAGCTGTACAAAACGGAATTGCCTGTTTGTTAGTGAATCCTCACATGTATTTAGGCTGTCTAGCAGCTGCAAATCATGCAGCTGTGGTGACACAAACATAATCTACGAGCATGCCCAAAATACTCTGAGAACACCAGAGCATGCTCGGAAATCTCGAGTAACGAGCACACTCGCTTATCAAAACTCTGGACCTCAGACATGACCGAAGGTTCACCTTCCAACAAGAAAATGACCCTAAGCACACAGCTAAAATAACAAAGGAGTGGCTTCAGAATAACTCTGTGACCATTATTGACTGGCCCAGCTAGAGCCCTGACCTAAACCCAATTGAGCATCTCTGGAGAGACCTGAAAATGGCTGTCCACCAACGTTCACCATCCAACCTGAAAGTACTGGAGCGGAGCTGCAAGAAAAATGGCAGAGGATCCCCAAATCCAGGTGTTAAAAACTTGTTGCATCATTACCTAGAAGACTCATGGCTATACTAGCTCAAAAGATGCTTCTACTCTATAATAAATAATAATAATTAATAATTTTATTTATATAGCACCAACATATTCCGCAGTACTTTACAAATGATAGAGGGGACTTGTACAGACAATAGACATTACAGCATAACAGAAATCACAGTTCAAAATAGATACCAAGAGGAAAGAGGGCCCTGGTCGCAAGCTTACAAACTATGAGGAAAAGGGGAGACACGAGAGGTGGATGGTAACAATTGCTTTCGTTGTTCGGACCAGACATAGTGTAAAGGTACCGTCACACTGAACGATGTCGCTAGCGATCCGTGACGTTGCAGCATCCTGGCTAGCAATATCGTTCAGTTTGACAGGCAGCAGCGATCTGGATCCTGCTGTGCCATTGTTGGTCAGAGCAGAAAGTCCAGCACTTTATTTCGTCGCTGGACCTCCCGCAGACATTGCTGAATCGGCGTGTGTGACGCCGATTCAGCGATGTCTTCACTGGTAACCAGGGTAAACATCGGGTTACTAAGCGCAGGGCCGCACTTAGTAACCGGATGTTTACCCTGGTTACCAGCGTAAACGTAAAAAAAAAAACCAAACACTACATACCGTATATACTCGAGTATAAGCCGACTCGAGTATAAGCCGACCCCCTAATTTTGCCACAAAAAACTGGGAAAACTTATTGACTCGAGTATAAGCCTAGGGTAGGAAATGCAGCAGCTACTGGTAAATTTCAAAAATAAAAATAGATGCTCCATACTGTTCATTATTGCCCCATAAGATGCTCCATATAAAGCTGTGCCATATATAATGCTCCATACTGTTCATTATTGCCCCATAGATGTGCCATAGAAAGCTCTGCCATATAGTGCTCTGCACCGTTCAGTATTGCCCCATAGCTGCCATATAGTGCTGTGTGCCGTTCAGTACTGCCCCATAGCTGCCATATAGTGCTGTGTGCCGTTCAGTACTGCCCCATAGCTGCCATATAGTGCTGTGTGCCGTTCAGTACAGCCCCATAGCTGCCATATAGTGCTGTGTGCCGTTCAGTACTGCCCCATAGCTGCCATATAGTGCTGTGTGCCGTTCAGTACTGCCCCATAGCTGCCATATACTGCTGTGTGCCGTTCAGTACTGCCCCATAGCTGCCATATACTGCTGTGTGCCATTCAGTACTGCCCCATAGCTGCCATATAGTGCTGTGTGCCGTTCAGTACAGCCCCATAGCTGCCATATAGTGCTGTGTGCCGTTCAGTACTGCCCCATAGCTGCCATATACTGCTGTGTGCCGTTCAGTACTGCCCCATAGCTGCCATATAGTGCTGTGTGCCGTTCAGTACTGCCCCATAGCTGTGCCATAGAAAGCTCTGCCATTGCTGCTGCTGCTGCTGCAATAAAAAAAAAAGCCATACTCACCTCTCTTGCTTGCAGCTCCCAGCATCCGGTCCCGGCGTCTCTGCGCACTGACTGATCAGGCAGAGGGCGCCGCGCACACTATATGCGTCATCGCGCCCTCTGACCTGAACAGTCAGAGCGGAGAGACGCCGGGAAGATGGAGCGGTGCCCGGCGGCTGGAACGCGGACAGGTGAATATTACATACTTACCTAGTCCTGGCGGTCCTGACGCTCCCCCTGCCCGCACAGCTGGTCTTTGGTGCCGCAGCTTCTTCCTCTATCAGCGGTCACCGTTACCGCTGATTAGAGAAATGAATAGGCGGCTCCACCCCTATGGGAGGTGGAGCCGCCTATTCATTTCTCTAATGAGCGGTCCCACGTGACCGCTGAAGAGGGGAAGAACTGCAGCATCGAAGACCGTGGGACAGCAGGGGGAGCGCCAGGATCGCCAGGACTAGGTGAGTATGCCTCAGCGCCCTCTCCCCCTCACCCGCGACCCCACCGCTACCGTGACTCGAGTATAAGCCGAGAGGGGCACTTTCAGCTCAAAATTTTGGGCTGAAAATCTCGGCTTATACTCGAGTATATACGGTACTTACATTCCGGTGTCTGTCCCTCGGCGTTCTGCTTTCCTGCACTGGCTGTGAGCGCTGGCCAGCCGTAAAGCACAGCGGTGACGTCACCGCTCTGCTTTACGGCTGGCCGGCGCTGACAGTGCAGGAAAGCAGAACGCCGGGGGACGCGACAGACACCGGAATGTAAGTATGAAGTGTTTGGTTTTTTTTACGTTTACGCTGGTAACCAGGGTAAACATCGGGTTACTAAGCGCGGCCCTGCGCTTAGCAACCCGATGTTTACCCTGGTTACCAGGGGACCGACACCGTTGGTCGCTGGAGAGCTGTCTGTGTGACAGCTCTCCAGCGACCACACAGCGACGCTGCAGCGATCGGGATCGTTGTCTAGATCGCTGCAGCGTCGCTTAATGTGACAGTACCTTAAGGCTCGGGTGTTCATGTAAAGCTGCATGAACCAGTTAACTGCCTAAGTATGTAGCAGTATGGACACAGAGGGCTATTAACTGCATAAAGTGTATGAGAACATGATGCAAGGAACCTGATTATGGTTTAAGTTTTGTTTTTTTTAGTTTTTTTTTTAATGGGCCACACAGGGATAGTTAGGTTAATGCATTGAGGCGGTAGGCCAATCTGAACAAATGAGTTTTTAGGGCACGCTTTAAACTGTGGGGATTGGTGATTAATTATTATTAACCTGGGTAGTGCATTCCAAAGAATCGGCGCAGCACGTGTAAATACGGGAGTGGGAGATTCTGATTATTGAGGATGCTAACCTGAGGCCATTAGCGGAGCGGAGGGCATGGGTAGGGTGGTAGTCTGAGACCAGAGAGGAGATGTAGGATGGTGCTGAGCCATGGAGTGCTTTGTGGATGAGGGTAGTAGTTTTGTACTGGATTCTGGAGTGGATGGGTAGCCAGTGTAATGACTGGCACAAGGTAGAGGCATCGGTGTAACGGTTGGTGAGGAATATGATCCTGGCAACAGCAAGCAGCATTCAAGAAAGATTGGAGCCGGGAGAGTTTGGTAAGAGGGAGGCCGATTAGTAGAGAGTTACAATAGTCCAGACGAGAATGAATAAGTGAAACAGTAAGAGTTTTTGCAGAGTCAAAAGTAAGTAAAAGGGCGAATTCTAGAAATGTTTTTGAGATGCAGATAAGAAGAGCGAGCCAGTGATCGGATGTGGGGGGTGAATGAAAGCTCGGAATCAAGTATGACTCCAAGGCAGTGGGCATGTTGCTTTGGAGTAATGGTGGAACCGCACACGAAGATGGCAATGTCAGGCAAAGGTAGGTTAGTAGAGGGACAAAACATGAGGAGTTCAGTTTTTGACAAACTAAAGAAAAAAGGAATGTAGTCAGCTTACCAGTCTTAGACGAAATCCCCAGACCTGCCAACGCCCAGCACGGTTCGGGGTGAGCGCCCACAGCAAATGAAGACAAAAAGAGAAATGATCCAGCTGGAGGTGGAGGCAGTTCAGACTTTGTGAGACTTTATTAGACAACTAAAGCGATAAAAAGTTTTTCAACAAGAAAAATCTTTACATAGCAAACACCTGGCACACCAGTGAGGAGGATCAACGCATTTCAACTAAGAAGTCTTACTCATGATCTACCAGATCTTCAGTTTTTGACAGGTTCAGTTTCAGATAGAGGGAGGACATGATGTTAGAGACAGCAGTAAGACAATCACTGGTGTTTTCAAAAATGGTTGGCATGATAACAGGAGAAGAAGTGTATAATTGGGTGTCATCAGCATAGAGATGGTACTGGAAACCAAATCTACTGATTGTCCAATAGGGGTAGTACATGAAGAGAAGAGGAGGGGGCCTAGGACTGATCCTTGAGGAACCCCTACACTAAGGAGAAGGTGAGAGGAGGAGGAACCAGCAAAAGATACAGTGAAGGAGCGGTCAGAGAGATAGGAGAACTAGGAGAGAACGCTGTCCTTGAGGCCGATGGAGCGGAGCATAGTGAGGAGGAGCTGATGATCCACAGTGTCGAATGCTGCTGACAGATCCAAGAGAATTAGCATAGAGTTGTGACCATTAGATTTAGCTGTTAGGTCATTAGAGACTTTAGTGAGGGCAGTTTCAGTAGCGTGTAAAGCGCGGAAACCAGATTGAAGAGGGTCGAGAAGAGAGTTATCTGAGAGAAAGCGGGTAAGACGGGAGTGGACCAGGCGTTCGAGGAGTTTAGAGATGAAGGGAAGATTAGAGACAGGTCTATAATTAGCGGCACAGTTTTGATCGAGGGATGGTTTTTTAAGTAATGGATGTATGATGGCATGCTTAAGTGAGGAGGGAAAAATACCGGAAGTGAGAGAAAGGTTGAATATTTTTGTTAGGTGAGAGGTTACAGCCAGGGAAAGGGACTGGAGTAGATGTGACGGAATGGGGTCACTGGTGCAAGTGGTCGGGTGAGAAGATGCAAGGAGCTTGATTACTTCTGTGACTGGTTCAAAGTCAGATAGTGAACTAGATGCAGTGGGGGAGGGAGGACAGTGCATGGTATGAAGGGGTTGAGAGATAATTTCCTGTCGAATGTGGTAAATTTTTTCTTTGAAGTAATACTAAGCAAAGGGTCTGAATACTTATGAACATGTGATATTTCTGTTTTTCTTTTTTAATAAACTTGCAAAAATTTCTTAGTCAAGATGGGGTGCAGAAAGTACATTAATGAGAAAAAAATGAACTTTTTTGAATTTATCAAATGGCTGTAATGAGTGAAAAATGTAAAGGGGTCTGAATACTTTCCGTACCCACTGTATATATAGATGTGAAAAAAAAAACTGCTGTAAAATAATAAATCTCATATGAATCCTTTATTGTCTCCAGTAATTGTATTATTACACAGGATTTTTATGATGTTACATCGTCTCATCTTCTTTTCATTCAGGTCTGTACAATATCAGATACTCTCAGTGAAGATCTTCAAAGATGGATATGGACAGAGAAAAGATGGCAGAGAGAATATTACACCTCACCCTAGAGATCCTCTTCCGTCTTACTGGAGAGGTGAGAGATTCTGATGACGTCACATTACATCATTCTTATCTATGGGAATAACAGATGGACAGAACTGGAGAGGTGAGGACTCTGGAAATGTCTGTAGTGAGATTTATTAATGTGTCTCTCCATAACCAGGATTACACAGTAGTGAAGAAGATCTCTAGTGAGCGCTGTCAGGACCCTGTGTCTGAGGGATGGGGAAGACCCCTGAGCCTAATAAAGAGGCCTCAACCTCGCACCCTGATACATGGGGATATCAATGACCAGAAGATTCTAGAACTCACTGTGATAGTGTGATATGCTATCATTTTTGTGTATATTTCTATTTTACTTATTTTCATGGTGTTCTCTTGTAGAAGGAGTTATTTGCTAATTAATGAATGACTGTTGCTGCCATCTGATATCAGCCCCCACTGCACTGTATTGTTTGCTAATATGCTAATGACATGTTGACCTAGCTTGTTGAAACAATGAGCCCCTGAGATCTTCCCCCTCCTGACCTGTGAATGAGGAGGGAGACTTAAGGCCCCGTCACACATAGCGACGCTTGAGCGATTCCGACAACGATACGACCTGTCAGGGATCGCTCAAGCGTCGCTATGTGGTCGCTGGTGAGATGTCACACAGTGCGATCTCCCCAACGACGCAGCAGCGATGCGGCGAACTGTAGCGACCTGTAGCGACCTGTAGAACGATGCTATTTCATGATGATTCAATGGGACGTCCTGTCAGCGAGGTCGTTGGTAAGGTGTCAAACACAGCGATGTGTGCTACCCAGCGGGACCTCAACAATCAAAAAATGGCCCAGGCCATTCCGACACGACCAGTGATCTCACAGCAGGGGCCTGATCGCTGCTACGTGTCACACACAGCGAGATCGCTACTGAGATCGCTGTTGCGTCACAAAACTTGTGACTCAGCAGCGATCTCGCTAGCGATCTCGCTGTGTGTGACGGGGGCTTTAGGCTATGTTCACACGTTGCGTCCTGTCCCTGCGGGTTCTCCCGCAGCGGATTTGATAAATCTGCAGGGCAAACCCGCTGCGGTTATCCATGCAGATTTATCGCGGTTTGTCCTGCGGGTTCCGCTGCGGGATTTTACCCCTACTATTGATGCTGCATATGCAGCAATATGCAGCATCAATAGTAATGTTAAAAATAATAAAATAATTATATACTTACCCTCTGACGTCCCGATCTCCTCGGCGCTGCAGGCGGCGGTCCGGTTCCAAAGATGCTGTGCGACCAGGACCTTCGTGACGTCACGGTCATGTGACCGCGACGTCACCGCAGGTCCTGGTCGCATAGCAAACCTGAGACCGGACGGCCGCGTGCAGCGCTGAGACTTCAGAGGTGAGTATATCATGATTTTTTTTTTTTTATTCTTTTTTTTTTTACTCAAATATGGTTCCCGGGGCCTGGAGGAGAGTCTCCTCTCCTCCACCCCGGGTACCACCCGCACATTATCCGCTTACTTCCCGCAAGGTGGGCACAGCCCCATGCGGGAAGTAAGCGGATCAATGCATTTCTATGGGTGCAGAATCGCTGCGATTCTGCACAAAGAAGTGACATGCTCCTTCTTTTTTTCCGCAGCAATTCCGCGTGTTTTTTTCCGGGATTTTCCGCAATGTGGGCACAGCGGTTTTTGTTTTCCATAGGGTAACATTGTACTGTACCCTGCATGGAAAACTGCTGCGGACCCGCAGTGGCAAAATCGCGGCGGTTCCGCGGTAAAAACCGCATAGTGTGAACATACCCTTAAAATATCAGGGAGGTGAGGCACAGATCAGATCCTGTGTGGAACCATGATGTGAAGACAGCACGTCAGAGAGAAAGAAGCGTATATGGAATATGCTATCCTCTGCTGGATTGTTGGACTTTCATCCTGTTACTGAACTGCATTCGTGTTCTGGACTATTTTATCCTTTGTTTGATGGATCATATATAGACCTTTCGTATTTTTGCCTAAATAAAGGTCTCGGGATTGTTCACTCTTCGCTGACTCTGTTGATTGTGTGGTACCAGAGAAGGACCCCGTGACACTCACTTGCAAGATGATTGAGCTACTGACTTGAGAGGTGACACTGCTGGGAATGCTGGGACATTATACGGTAACACTATGAAGGGATCGGGGGGGGGATGATGGTATCATTGTATGTGTCAGATAATGATTCCTATAAGGTGTCAGGATGTCGCTGTGTATTTCTCCATGGAAGAGTGGGAGTATTTAGAAGGACACAGAGACCTGTACAAGGACGTCATGATGGAGGTTCCCCAGCCCCTCACATCACCAGGTAATAGACAGGACTAAATACACACGGCCTATAATTATCTGTATGTAAAGAATGAATTCATTCCCTGTATGTGTTTACTCCAGATCTATCCAGTAAGAGGACAACACCAGAGAGATGTCCCCGTACTCTTCTTCCACAGGACTGTAAGCAAGGAGATCCCAATGTTCCTCAGGATCATCAGGTAGATGGAGAGAAGGTGTCAGGAGATCTCCCCTATGATGTGTATTGTGCTCAGTCTTGTTTTATCCACCTGTTTAATATGTTTTTTTTTACTTCTGTAGTGAGAATGGTGGGGGTGGCAGGATTAGAGCTGATCATTGATATGATGTCTCCCTCTCTCTGTGACTTTTGCAATATTTGTTTCAGGGTGAAGATCTGACCCATATTAATACTACAGAGACATATGTGAGGGGTGATGAGTGGTGTAAAGAGGAGATGCCTACATATGATTACCCAGGTGAGTAGTAACCACTAAATGCAGAGAAGTCACAGATTCTTCTCAGTCCCCGGATGTGGCTGCTTTATCAGTGGTATAGTCTGGCCGTATTACCATGATCACCATTTTACCTGTAGATCACAACATTCTCCTTAACCAAAAACTGTTTAAATGACTTTGAATATTGAAAAAACTTGACTACATTTCTAAATGGAGGTATTTGCTATTATTATTATTATTATTATTACACCTGTTGTGGATTCTGTTTTTGGGCTCCCTCTGGTGGTTACAGATGGTACTGGGTGACTTGTGTTCTCTGCGGTCTCTGGTGTCCACCTGTTCTATCAGGATATGGGAGTTTCCTATTTAACCTGGCTTTCTTGTCATTTCCTCGCCGGCTATCAATGTAATCAGTGTGTCTTGTTACCTCTGCTTCCCGCTTCTGTATTCTTCAGGACAAGCTAAGTTTTTGATTTTCCTGTTCCACGTTTTGCTTAATTTTTGTCTTAGTCCAGCTTGCAGATATGTGATTCCTTTTTGCTGGTTGCTCTAGTGGGCTGATATTACTCCTCATGTTCCATGAGTTGGAACATGAGTTCAAGTAATTTCAGGATGGTTTTTTGTAGGGTTTTTCGCTGACCGCGCAGTTCATTTTTGTATCCTCTGCTATCTAGCTTTAGCGGGCCTCATTTTGCTGAATCTGTTTTCATAACTATGTATGTGCTTTCCTCTCATTTCACCGTCATTACATGTGGGGGGCTGCTATTTCTGTGGGGTGTTTCTCTGGAGGCAAGAGAGGTCTGTGTTTCTTCTAATAGGGAAAGTTAGTTCTTCGGCTGGCGCGAGACGTCTAGGAATCATCGTAGGCACGTTCCCCGGCTACAGCTAGTTGTGTGTTGAGGTTCAGGATCGCGGTCAGCTCAGTTTCCATCACCCTAGAGCTTGTTTTGTTTTTTGTGCTTGTCCTTTTGTGATCCCCTGCCATTGGGATCATGACATACACCTACTACATATTGGGATAGAATCTTGGAGAAGGGAATACCTCTTTCAGACACCTCAGCTCTGAGTTCTCTTTAAATATCTAATATTTTGTTTTGAAACTCACCTGACAGAATATATTAACCCGTATGATGGTTTAGCTTGCCAAGAGCCACTGAGCCCCATACTCTAATTACTCCAGAGAAGTTTCACCACTAGTTACTCGTTTTTGTTTACTGATGAATAGAGATGGCCGAACCTTTCTGAACACCTACTGTTCGGGCATGGACACCGGACACGGACTTCACCTGGAAGTCCATGTTACTGTTTGCGTTCGGCCCCTGAACACCGGGTGTTTGTCGCGCTGTCATGTGCATAACAGCGCGGCAAACACTGCTGCAAAAATAATCACCGCTGGTCAGACAGCCGCTGTTTCCATGCTGATGCTCAAATGACAGTGTGAGTTCATAGCTGTGAACGGAAGTAAAACATTTACCTCCGGTCACTTGCATCGGCTGATGGGACTAGTACTCCCATCAGCCTACACCTGCTGCCGCAAATAACAGTTAGAGCAGGTGGCAGCTGATGGGAGTATTGATCAGCCGCCACCTGCACTCTAAATAAATGAACAAAAAAAAAAAATGTTGTGGTTAGCCCTGCATTTTTGAAAACCAGACGGACAGAACTGACGGATGGGAGCTGCAACCCTCAGCTGTCAGCGTTAGCAAGGCTGATTATCAAGAATAGAGGGGCCACGCGCTCTTTTTTTAAATTATATAAATAAATAATTTAAAAAACGATATGCTGTCCCCCTCATTTTGACAAACAGACAAGCTAAGCTACTTTCACACTTTCGTTTTCTGGTGTCCGTCGTGGTGCAGTGAAATGACGTATCAACGTGCGTCATGAAAATAGGTAAAAACGTGTGCGACGGATCCAGTGTAATGACGGATCCGCCGTACAGAAATTCTGGGAATTAAATGTCCGGGGACGAGAGAGAGAGATTTTTTCCCCCAGACTTGAAAATCTTTCCGGGCCTGCTCAGAAGCGAAAAACTGGATCCGTCGCTGGATTCCTGTGTGTGACGGTCAGCGACGGATCCTGCGTCCATAGGCTTGCATTGTAGCTGACAACGGGCAGCGCAGGATGCGTCGCTGACCGATTTTCCGACTTGCACAAAAAACGTTACAATGAATGTTTTCTCTGCACAACAGACTGCTATTTTACGACGGATCCATTGCACAATGGATGGCCATCCGTCACAATCCGTCGCTAATACAAGTCTATGGGAAAATGCAGGATCCTGCAAATTTTTTTGTAGGATCCTTCATTCTCAAAAATCGACAGATTGTGACGGATCTGAAAAGACGGAAGTGTGAAAGTAGCCTTACAGGAACCTGAAGCATTTTATAAGATGATAAAGGAAGTTAGAAGACAGGCACAGAGAGAGGAATATGACAAAGTTACTAAATTTTATGCCAAGCAGGCGCCTACGGAAAATGTGTCAGTTGCAACATCTGTATTACAGTCATTGATACCGCCTATATATATTCCCGATGACTGGACATGTGCTAGCTGTCAAACGCAGAACGCAGAATATCGTGAGACTTGTTCTGACTGTCAGATGACCAATCCAAATAGCCCTACCTTCTATCCAACTATCTATGTAGATGGAACACCTTATGCTACATCCTGTCCAACATCCACTATAGCTCCATTAATTAATGCAGTTTATAAAAAGAATAATGAAGGAAAATATGAACATGACATGGAGGTACATGATCAAGCAGAAGAGGGAAGACAGGAATCAACAGCCCAGAATGATAATCACAGCATCCACCACTATATGGTGGGGGGACATCATCATCTTTTAAACCTCAAATCTTACACTCTCGCACACAACCTACTCTACGCAAGGACTCCTGGAAATACCGGGAGACAGATACCCTAGTGAGCAGCTTGCCAGACCCAGTGCAACATCCCATGCCATTTTATAAAAGGATGCATCAAATACAGAAGGCACACTCTGCCTCATGGACAGACTTAGATGGGCTCACTCAAATTACAGCAGGATATTCCCTTTGGCCAAGGATGTGACTAGCCCTTGATGCTGATAACCTCCATGTAAAATGGCTTGAATCACGTGTATCCATACAAAATTTCCTCCGTAAGATTTACGTCTGGGCTAAAAACCGTCTGCCAGCCCAGACCCCCACTCTCCAGGATGTTATAAATGCAAGTTAGTCAATAAGAAGAAACTTTGACGCCCACCACCACGGAGCTCAAGACCCTAATAGGATATTGGCATACTGAATCCACAACCCATGAAAGTACATATACTCTTACAGTCCACAAAAATACCTGAGAGAAACAACACCTCTCACCCAGATAGAGGTTGAGGATATACCCCTCAATTTCCTGATGGGTCCCGATGCAGCCAGAAGCGTAATCAGGAACATTGACTTACCCGACCCAGACTGGCTCACAGATGAAGTAGTGCCTTGTGTAGGGGTGGATGGTAACTCGGTACACTCCAATGACCAGACCCCTACACATAGGCCTACAACCTGCAGAGTATGCTGTCTCAATTAGTAGGCTTATCCACCTGCCCTGTCAGTTTGCTAGGATCAGATCTACTATCAAAACTCCAAGTGTCATGCCCTCAGCTGCAGGTCCGATCTCCGCTGCGAAGGGAGACCGGCACCTTTCATGTAGCTCCACTGGTACTGCTCACCCTGTCCGTGGCTCCAGACGATCAGCAGTTCCTAAGAACCTGCATTCTCTTGGCAGGTCTTCTGGAAATGCTCTTAGGAGGCGCACCCCGCTTCCTGCACATACCTAAAACAGCAGAGCATCTGTTCTCTATTAAGGCTCTCTGTGCTATGATGCTCTGTGCATAAAATGCATCCTCCCCTTATGGGAGGTGCCTGGGCAATGTGTTCATTCTGTTGTTTGTGGCCTTCTGCTCAGGTCACACTCTGCTGTGCTCTGCAAACTGTAGTTTATTACTTTCGGTTTCCTAATTCTTCTGTCTCCTCAGAACCCTCCGCTGGCAGTTCCCTATTCTGGATTCTTCTGGACTCTCCAGTTTCCACTCCAGGCTGACTAAGCTGCTCCTTATGGAACCATCCAGATATTGCTGCTGGCTGGATCAGCCTTTCCGAGACTACACAGAGCTTCCAGGATTCTCTCCACTGACAGAGCCTGAATTCCATTGTCTTGTTAATACGGTCTGTATGGGTCGTCCCTCTGGTTCGGGTACTGTAGCATTTATACCATCTGGTGTTGTGACGGGGGAATCCCTTTATAGGGGTACACCTTGCCCGGTACTCCACTTCATGGTTCAGTGTTGTGGTCCAGAGGGTTCTTCTCTCAGGCACCTCTTTCTGTTTGTTAAAGCTTCCTTTAAATAAATACCTTTGCTTTTTGGAAGCTCATTCTCCTGACACTCGCGTGTCCCGGGTATACAGCTACCACTGATCCATCAGTGGTCTAGTGAGTCCACTATACTTCCCCACACCCTGTGGGCATAACACCAAGCCAGCATTCTGTTTCATGAGGACGGAACTGTCACTCTCATGACTCTACTCTCACAGGAGCAAACACCACAAGAAAAAATCAGTGTAAAAACGTTCAGAAGCTAGTATTAAGGTCAGATACAAAAGTTTATTAAATATACACATAGAGACCTACAGACAGGACAGATGATAAAAGGGTGACAGATCTTCCCACATAAAAGATAGGCGGAAGGGCCGTATGTGGAACAACCTGGGAGACAGCACATAATCATACATGTAAATACAAGCAGGAAATCCTGCACCGTAGCCGTGTCTCACATAACATACCTGTGAATACAGCAGGGTCACACACAGGCACTCCCGCCCTCCCCGACGCGCGTTTCGGGAGTGCAGAACTTCCTTCCTCAGGGGGCATACATATAGAAACTGAGCCACCATTAAATAGAAACCAGGGCCGGAAGTGTACGCCGGCCGGCACAGGAGACGCCGCCCACCCTGAAGCGGCGCACTAAACCGCCGACGTCAGGGCACCAGGACCCCACATGACCAAGACGTCAGGCAGCAGGCGGAGCCACTGGGCGGAACAAGGCGGGACCCAGCTGCACAGAAGCACAGCCGCGGCCATTGGTAAGGGGCATAAGCCCACTATCTACAGCGCTGGAACCGGGCAAGATGCACACACAACAGGCTCACTAGTGAGCAGCCACCAGAGGGGACGCACACCGCATATGCCGGCACCCCCACAGACCGCAGACACCGGGACGCATGGGGCCCCATGCGACAACTGTATCAAACGGCCGGCGGAGCCCGCACACACAGGGAGCAGTGCCCCACAAGCGGCACCCACAGCAAGACACCTGTACTAAACATATCTACGACTACTTACAACGCAAAAGGATACGTAGTTCAAATAACGGGTGGAGTTCACCCTCACGCACAATTTTTTTGTATTTAAGGGGTCCTTCTACCTACAGCTCCGGGGACCGCCATGGGGGCGGCCTTTGCGCCGGCCTATGCCGGTCTTTTCCTGGGGCTGTGGGAGAGGGACCTCTTCCTGTCGGATGAACAGGGGTTAATGGACCGCGTCCCCTTTTGGACGCGGTACATTGACGACATCTTCTTCATCTGACAGGGCACACCCGTCGACCTTGGGCAGCTGATCCATACTTTGAACAACAATGACCTGAACATACATTTGATGTTTTGTCAGAGTGATGTCTCATTGGACTTCCTGGATGTAACCATTCGGCGGGATCAGTTTCGGGTCCTACAAACTGACATCTACAGGAAGGAGACATCAACCAATACCTTATTGTTTGCTTCATCTGGACATCCTAGGCACATGATCCGTTCCGTACCGGTGGGCCAGTTCCTCCGGTTGCGGCGGATCTGTTCCTCCGATGTGGCCTTTGAGGCTAGGGCGGATGAACTGAGACAGCGGTTTGTGGCACGCGGCTATAGCCGTAGGGTAATTAAATCTGCCTATCATCGTGCTAAGCATGCTTCAAGAAATGATTTGCTCTATAGGGGAGGTGAGAGTGGGAGATCTAGGACGGATGACCAAACTAGGTTTGTCACCACATTCAGCTCGCAGTCCGGTAGGGTACGTGCTATCCTGGAGCAGGCCTGGCCAATTCTCAGGGTGGACCCTGTTTTGAAGAAAATTGTGCTATCTAGACCATCTATGTCATTTAGGCGGGCCAAAAATCTAAGGGACCACCTTGTCTCCAGCCATTACCCCGAGCGCCCGTTACCCACCTTCTTGGATAGATTCAAAAGGAGTGGTGGATGTGTTCCGTGTGGTGGGTGCGTCGCCTGTCCCAACATTGACCGGTGCAATAGTTTTTCCAACTCCGAGGGCACAAGGTCATTTGAGATTAGGCAGCGTATTACTTGTACTACAAGATACGTAATATATTATGCCACGTGCCCGTGCGGCCTTATTTATGTTGGACTGACAACTCGCCAACTTAAGGTCCGCACGAGGGAGCACGTGTTGGGTATTCAGGCGGCGGCCCGCCAGGCGGACGCATCCACACTTAAGACGATACCACGGCATTTTAAAACTCTGCATAATTGCGACAGTACCCTGTTAAGGGTACGTGGTATCGATGCTCTAAAAATCAATATTAGGGGTGGTGGGCTATCTGGGCGTTTGGCGAGGCTGGAGACGAGGTGGATCTGGACTCTGAATACGGTCCATCCTGCTGGCCTTAATGAGTGCCTTTCGTTTGCCCCATTTCTGGAGTCCCCCGGGTGATGTGTATCGATGGGTGCGGATTTCTCCGCATTTTTTATTTTTTTATATGGTTTTAATTCTATTTTTTCTGTTTTCTAGTGACACTATTATATCCTTCGTGTGTGCGTTATGCACCGTGTGAAAGTGAGCCACCCAGTCTTCCACCCGTGTTCTTCTGCGCGCTGAATTTCATCATGATGTGGACTTGACATGTAATTTTGGCTATGGACGTCATATGCTGTTATTTATATGGCATTTATCTACTATGTTACTCTGGCTGTGGACGTCATATGCTGTTACCTACATGGAGTTTACCTATTATGTTATCAGCTATACTATTAGCTTTTGTATAATATATTATATTATATATGATGTATGTTCATTATGTGTTGCAGCAGTGTGGTTACCTCTCTTTATTGTCATGTCACATCTACTTATACTGTTACATATTGCCGGATATCTGTGTACACTATGTATATTCCTCTGTGGTATTTACCCGTTATTTGAACTACGTATCCTTTTGCGTTGTAAGTAGTCGTAAATATGTTTAGTACAGGTGTCTTGCTGTGGGTGCCGCTTGTGAGGCACTGCTCCCTGTGTGTGCGGGCTCCGCCGGCCGTTTGATACAGTGGTCGCATGGGGCCCCATGCGTCCCGATGTCTGCGGTCTGTGGGGGTGCCGGCATATGCGGTGTGCGTCCCCTCTGGTGGCTGCTCACTAGTGAGCCTGTTGTGTGTACATCTTGCCCGGTTCCAGCGCTGTAGATAGTGGGCTTATGCCCCTTACCAATATGGCCACGGCTGTGCTTCTGTGCGGCTGGGTCCCGCCTTGTTCCGCCCAGTGGCTCCGCCTGCTGCCTGACGTCTTGGTCACGTGGGGTCCTGGTGCCCTGACGTCGGCGGTTTAGTGCGGCGCTTCAGGGTGGGCGGCGTCTCCTGTGCCGGCCGGCGTACACTTCCGGCCCTGGTTTCTATTTAATGGTGGCTCAGTTTCTATACGTATGCCCCCTGAGGAAGGAAGTTCTGCACTTCCGAAACGCGCGTCGGGGAGGGCGGGAGTGCCTGTGTGTGACCCTGCTGTATTAACAGGTATGTTATGTGAGACACGGCTACGGTGCAGGATTTCCTGCTTGTATTTACATGTATGATTATGTGCTGTCTCCCAGGTTGTTCCACATACGGCCCTTCCGCCTATCTTTTATGTGGGAAGATCTGTCACCCTTTTATCATCTGTCCTGTCTGTAGGTCTCTATGTGTATATTTAGTAAACTTTTGTATCTGACCTTAATACTAGCTTCTGGACGTTTTTACACTGATTTTTTCTTGTGGTGTTTGTTCTATGGACTTCAGTGTGTCCGTACATGTCCGATAATTTACTATGGGCTATCTCTATATACTCTAGATACATTATACTAATATGTTGCCCCATAGCTTCAGGTGTTTTCCTGTTTATTATTCTCACAGGAGCAGTCTGCAGAAGTATACAGTCTCTTCTCTTTACAGGACAAACCTGTAGATCATGTGGATGTTGAACTGATAGCACTGATCCCAGTCTCACTGTGGGCATGAGGCCTGGAAGAAATTGGCAGGCTCAAAGTCCAGCCTCTGAAAATGGAACTGAAGCCAGGAGCTCTGCTACCAAGGAAACCACAATATCCACTCTCCATTTCACAATCTGCAATCATTCCCAGACACAGTACTGGACACACCCATTGTGCCAAATCCACCCACTCTGCTTTCATCAATCCCACCCACCTCCCCATGGTTTACAGTGATTGACCAGGCCAATGCTTTCTTCAGTGTACCCCTACATGCTGACAGCCAGTACCTGTTTGATTTCACACATTAAGGTCGGCAACATACTTGGGCTGTGATGCCTCAAGGGGCACAAATAGCCCCCCCATGTTCACGTGAGCCATGACCACGGTCCTGGAGCCCTGGAAGAGGACAAATCCCACTGCCACTCTCTTACAGTACATAGATGACCGCCCCCTGACTGAAGATGGGAAAGCAGCTGTTCAGCACATATCTCTGCCAGCCAAGCCAACATGGCTACAGTCCTTCCTTGGACTTGTATCCTACTGCCGTCCCTAGAGCCTTGATGCCTCTCTACGCATGCAACCCCTGTATGATTGCCTCAAGGACACTCCTTTCAGTCTAACCAAGAAAGCCATCAATGGGTTTTAAATGCCGATCTGCAATAACATCCTCTTCTGCTCTAGGACTGCCAGGCTATAACAAACTGTTCTGCCTATTTGTCATGGAGATGCAAGACCATGCAACTGGAGTCCTGACACAGCTTCAAGGAGCTGCCCGTGTATGTGTATCCTCCCACAAATACATTACAGCACGCCTCTGTTCGCACAGCCTCTGAAGCAAGTGCAGTGTGGAGTTCCACCTTGTTGCAACGTCGATTATTAGGCGGTGCTGGGGAAGCTTCAGCAATCGCTGATGTTTCAGCATACGGCTGGAGTGTACGGGCGACCGGTGGATGTGCGAGCAAAGTCTTCGCACCTTCAAGAGCAGGGCTGGTAACCCCGGATAATTTTTAAGGAAGCACTGCACCACCAGGTTCAAGGTGTGAGCCAGGCAAGGTATGTGTTTCAGTTCTGAAATGGCTATGGCAGCCATAAAATTGGCAGCTGCGGATGGAGTGGTCGGGTGACTGCGCTCTGTGGACGAGCTTTCGCTTCTGGAGGAGGAGGAGGAGGGGTGTCGAACCCCTACTGCCAACTGTTTCCTAGACCGTGGGCTAGGCAGAACTGTCCCACTATGGCTGTCCCCTGTGGACCCTGCATCCACCACATTAACCCAGTGCGCCGTGATGGACACGTAACGTCTCTGGCCATGCCTACTGGTCCATGCATCTGTTGTGAGGTGCACCTTTCTACTGACTGATTGCCTGAGTGCATGGACAATGCGGTCTTTGACATGCTGGTGGAGGGCTGGGATGGCGTTTCTCACAAAGAAGTGTCGACTGGGTAGGTCATAGAGTGGTACTGCGTAGGCAATCAGGGCTTTGAAAGCTTCGCTTTCAACCAACCGGTAGGGCATCATCTCTAACGAGATTAGTCTAGCAATGTGGGCGTTCAAACCCTGTGTACGCGGATGAGAGGATGAGTACTTTCTTTTCCTAACAAGAGTCTCTTGTAGCGTGAGCTGGATTGGAGAGCTGCATATGGTGGAACTAGCACCACTAGGTGGTGGAAATGGCAGATTGAGAGAGGGTTGGTGATGGTATTCTTGATGTTGGCCTACCTACAGTGTTTCCTACCAAGAACTTTGTGATTCCCTGACTGCTTTGGCCTTGCGACGATACCTCCACATTTGCTGTTGGTGGTGTCCTAACCGGTGGGCTTACAGTGAGGGAAGCAATGTAGCGTTGCTGAGTACCTTCATTCTGAGTGGGTGCACCAACAGTACGGAACGTTTGGTAGTTAGTCCAGGCTTGCAAGTGCATGCTGGTTAAATGTCTACGCATGCACATTGTATTTAAATTTTGGACATTCTTCCCTCTGCTAAAGGTCTTTGAGCATTTCTTACAGATAACTTTGCGCTGATCATTCGGATCTTGGTTAAAAAAATTCCCACACTGCACTCTTCCTACTATCGAATACCTTTTCAGGCATTGCACGCTGTTCTCCTTTCACCGGATGGCCACGCTGTCCTAAAAGTGTTTTGGGTTTTGTCAAATGTTTTTGGCCAGATACGGGCCTGCCAGATGAAAGCTGTTGCGATGTAGATGCCTGCTGTGGATCATCCTCCTCCGCTTTAGAGCTACTGCCAGGGGCACCCTGTTCCCCAATGGCTGCCAATCTGGATCAACAACTGGGTCATCTATCACCTCCTCTTCAATGTCATGTGCACCTTCCTCTGTGTCACCGTATAAGGTGCTATAGCGTTCGGGACAGGGCACCATAGTCTCATCAGAGTCAGATTCTGGCTCAGTACACTGCGAGGGCAATGTAGTGATCTGAGTCAATGGAACAGCATAATAACCTAGCTGTGGCTGTGCATCTGTGCACTCCATGTCCGATTAATCTTGTAATGGCCTGTTAACTAGTTCCCTTTCTAACCCTGGCACGGTATGTGTAAAGAGCTCCATGGAGTAAACTTGTTACACAGAGAACCCCTGCCCGACACAATTGGTCGACCAGGGGGTCTCCGAAGATCCTTATGGATCTTCGGTAAAGTGTACAGTATTGGCACCACCGGAAATTCAACCTTCAGATATTTAGCCAGTTTAGAATCAGCTTTCGGACCCCAATGTTTATGTAAAATTACAGATGAATCCTACTCAGAGATCTAAGCTGGAACTTGAAGGGATTATTGATGATGCTCTCTGTGGGGTTCAATTGATTCTAAACTGGCTAAATATCTGAAGGTTGAATTTCCGGTGGTGCCAATACTGTACACTTTACCGAAGATCCATAAGGATCTTCGGAGACCCCCTGGTCGAGCAGGGGTTCTCTGTGTAACAAGGTTTCAATTTTCTTGGATCGCTTATTGAGATTTGCGGTTTTGGCCCCTTCCTAGACTAGGGACACAAGTGATTTTTTTGGGTCTCTTATGGATTTACAGGTGACTGATTCCACATGGTTGGTTTCTTTTGACGTAACATCCCTGTATACGTCCATTGAACACACCAGGGGGTTGTCGGCAGTCGAGGTGACGCTGGCCGGCTCCGACATGGCCCTGGACTGTCCACGGTTCACCCTGACGCTGTTGGAGTTTGTCCTGGAGAGGAATTTTTTCCTTTTCGGTGATGGCTACTACCTGCAGCGTTGCGGGACAGCCATGGGGTCCACTGTGGCCCCCACATATGCAAACATCTTTATAGCTGTCCTGGAGGGCGAGCATGTGTACAGTTTCAGGCTTTGGGGCCATGTTAGGGGCTGGCGGCGCTACACCGACGACATCTTCCTGGTGTGGGATGGCGATAGGGATGAATTGGAACTATTTTTTCAATATCTGAATGACATTTACCAAGAACTTGGGTTTACCATAGATTGTTCTCAAACAAAAATGCAATTTTTGGATACATGTGTGCATAAGAGTGGGGGGAGGTTGCACACGGATCTACATGTGAACATCTGTATTTGTGAAAGGTACGGATAGAAATAATATTTTACACTTTTCTAGTGAACATCCGCGGAGGATGGTGGAATCCCTACCATGGAGTCAGCTATTAAGAGTGAGAAGAATTGTTTCATGTGAGACACATATTGATAAGAGACTTGATGAAATGTGTAAGAAATTTCTTTGTAGGGGGTATCCTAAGGTTGATCTTGATAAATTTAGAGATCGTGCCTTGAGCAAAAATCGTGATGAACTCCTGATTCCAAAGATGACTATGCAATCCCAGAGGAGGATACCATTTGTTACTACATATGATGGAATGAGTAAGCAAGTCTCTAATATTATACGTAGGCATTGGCCACTCTTGGGTAAGGGTCATACTAATATTGTGGAATTTCAACTTCCTCCAGTTTTCCTATAGACGAAATAGGAATTTGAAATATCAATTGGTTATATCGGACATAGGAAGTACGAAAAGAGATTTGCAAACTACCTTTAGCCGCCCTAGTCTGGGTAATTTCCCATGCTTGGGATGTGCTTGTGGTAATAACATGATTAAGGGTTCCTCTTTCTGTCATCCACGTATGGGGAAGAAATATGAGATACGTAGGAGGTTTACGTGTACGAGTAGATTCGCAGTCTATGTCCTGAGATGTCCTTGTGGTCTCTTCTATGTGGGAAATACCACTATGGAGATCAAAGCGAGAATTAATAAACACAAAAGTACCATCAGGACAGGACTGACTGAACTCCCTGTACCTAGACATTTTTTTGAGTGTGGGTCATTCAACAAATCAGTTGAGATTTAGAGTAATAGATGACGTGCCGACTTTGAGACGGGGGGGGGGGGGGGGGGGGTGATCGTATTTCCCTTTTGAAGAAGGAATTGAGATGGATATTTGAACTTGATACCCTTTACCCAAAGGGACTGAATATCGAATATCAGCAGAATTGTTTTCTCTAGTAATCTGTGGTTCTAATATAGCTCTTCATCAGTGTATTGTTTTTAACTTTCTATTATATACTTACCTTGTCCCATTTTTATTGCCCTTAATTTAGGTGGGAAGTACCCCTGAGTTGACGTTTTCTCTATTTACCTACGAATATGTCACCATATCTGTTTTGTGACTGAGTGTTTTTTTATGGTTATGAGTTGGTTGCATCAGACACAACAGGAACAGCAAACTTGTAGAATGTTCATGTAGAATGTTCATGTTCATGCAAGTGTTAAGCAGCCTGAGGCTGGGCAGACACTAGTATGGGGGACTGGAATATGTATGGTCATATTATTTCTCTTTGAGGCCTTCTTTTTGACCTAATGCCTATTTATGTGTTATTTATTCTGCTATGTTCCGGTTGTGTCTGATGTTGCATATGTCACATATGAGAATTTATATTGCCCTTTGTAATCTAAGTGGGAAATACACCTGAGTTGTTGGTTTCTCTATATACTTATGAATCTGTCTTTATATTTACTTTGTTACTGATTGTTTTCTATGGTTATGAGTTGTTGCATCAAACACAACGGGTATAACTAACTTGTAGAATGTTTATGCCCTTGTCAATTTGTGAATACTAAGCAGCTTGAGGCTGGGCAGATGTTAGCATGGGGGACTGGGATATATATGGTCGGATTATGTCTCCTTGAGACCTTTCCCAATAACTGTTCATTTGCTATTTATTCTGCTATATTCCGGTTGTGTCTGATGTTGCATATGTTTGTTCTTACATGTACATGCATTTATTGTGTTGAACAAATGGATTATGTTCAGTTCTTTGACTGTATTTAGATGTTTGTTTTTGTACAGGAAAGAAATATATCTTGGTACCGTGTTAGCCAGTGGATAGAAAAATATTTAGAATTGAGAGTCCTCAGTGGTTGATACCTTTTAATGGCTAACTGAAAAGATGGTAACAAATTGCAAGCTTTCGAGACTACACAGGTCTCTTCATCAGGCAAAGACATCAGGTCTTTGCCTGATGAAGAGACCTGTGTAGTCTCGAAAGCTTGCAATTTGTTACCATCTTTTCAGTTAGCCATTAAAAGGTATCAACCACTGAGGACTCTCAATTCTAAATATGTTTTTGTACATGTATTTATTGTGTTGAACTGATTGATTATATGAATTATATTTAGTCTTTCTTTATTGTGTATAGAGATGTGTAGGTTGTTTTTTTCTATATGTATAATATTTTGGATTTTATGTTCCCTGAGCACACTTTTGGGTCAGTAGCTGCACCGCTGGAATAAGTGATGTACTATGTGTGTGGAAAATAGGTCCGCTATTGTGACTCCTGAAGATGTGTGCAGTCGGGTTGGCTAGAGGGAGCCTTCGGATTGGGACATGCGCAATGAGTGTCTTTAAGGACTTGGACACCGCCGACCGGAAAGGACTTTGGAGAATATACGCATTTTTTTTTACCTGAGGAGCACAGGCCGGAGTTAACTTGGACATGCACAGTTGGCTAACTGTGCAATCACTGGAGGACTGATACAGCTGTTTGGATGCTGAGGTGTAATGGCTGCTGTGATAAGCTTGGGAACTTTAAGGGCATGTCTGTGGGGGTGGTTATCGCCATGGGGACTGTAATGCTGTGCATTGATTAGTGTTATTTCTTTATTTACAATTTAGTGAAGGGAGCTCTAATCTATTGTGACCTGCTCATTAGAGCAATCAGAGCTTTTTACTGTCTATTATATGTATGGGTATTGTGGTAATAACTATATGGGACTGTTTTTAGTATTTTTGTATGTGTGTTTAGGTTATAATGTTTTTTTCACTTTTGTATTGACACCCTATTGGTGCTTTAATTGTTGGGAGAGGTTATGTATATATAATGGCGGTTAGAATGCTGTATACTGTGCTTGATAATGGTCTGTTGACCGAAACGTCGCTACAGAAGGCAGAATAAGGCCGGCCTCACACTAGCGAGTTTCACGGACGTAAGAGAGGTGCTGAAAATACGGATTGCATATGGTACAATGCTTCTCTATGCCCCTGCTCCTATCAGCTGTATTTTACTGATCCGTATTATACGGTCTTCTACGGCCGTAGAAAATCGCAGCATGCTGCATTTGTCACCGTATTGCGCAAAAAATCCGCCAATGAAAGTCTATGGGGGCCAGAAAAATACGGATTACACATGGACCAGCAGTGTGACTTGCGAGAAATACGCAGCGGTATTAGAGAGAAAAGCCGGCAATTCAGCACGGTGTACAGTAAAATCACACTGACAGCTTACAATAGAATAGGTAGAATAAATGTGTACACATAGAATAAGTATATATATATATATATATATATATATATGTCATTGAGACACATATATGTATATATATTAATATTTAATGCAGCGCTAGATAGCTTAAAAGCCGGTAATTCAATTGCCGGCTTTTGCTATCTCCTTCCTAAACCCGACATGATATGAGACATGGTTTACATACAGTAAACCATCTCATATCTCCATTTTTTTGCATATTCCACACTACTGTTAGTAGTGTGTATGTGCAAAATTTGGTCGCTCTAGCTATTAAATTAAAGGGTTAAATGGCGGAAAAAAATGGCGTGGGCTCCCGCGCAATTTTCTCCGCCAGAGTAGTAAAGCCAGTGACTGAGGGCAGATATTAATAGCCTGGAGAGGGTCCACGGTTATTGGCCCCCCCTGGCTAAAAACCATCTGCCCCCAGCCACCCCAGAAAAGGCCCATCTGGAAGATGCGCCTATTCTGGCACTTGGCCACTCTCTTCCCATTCCCGTGTAGCGGTGGGATATGGGGTAATGAAGGGTTAATGTCACCTTGCTATTGTAAGGTGACATTAAGCCAGATTAATAATGGAGAGGCGACAATTATGACACCTATCCATTATTAATCCAATAGCATGAAATGGTTAAAAAAAACACATTATTAAAAATTATTTTAATGAAATAAACACACAGGTTGTTTTAATATTTTATTGCTCTCTCAATCCACCTGAAGACCCTCGCTCTGTAACAAAGGAAAAATAATAAACCAACAATATACATACCTTCCGTTGATCTGTAACATCCCACGATGTAAATCCATCTGAAGGGGTTAAAATATTTTACAGGCAGGAGCTCTGCTATAATGCAGCTGTGCTCCTGCCTGCAAAACCCCGGAGAAAGAAGGTAATGTAGGTCAATGACCTGTAGTTACCTTCATTCGCGGTGATGCGCCCTCTGCTGGTTGTCCTCATATGAACTCGAGCCTGGGAGCTTTCCAGGAAATTTCCCACACTCGAGGTTATTTGAGGACATCCAGCAGTAGTCCTCAAATACATTAGTAGTGTGGAATATGCAAAAAAAAATGGGGATATGAGATGGTTTACTGTATGTAAACCATGTCTCATATCATGTCGGGTTTAGGAAGGAGATAGCAATAGCTGGCAATTGAATTACCGGCTTTAAAGCTATCTCGCGCTGGATGACATATTAATATATATACATACAGTGGGGCAAAAAAGTATTTAGTCAGTCAGCAATAGTGCAAGTTCCACCACTTAAAAAGATGAGAGGCGTCTGTAATTTACATCATAGGTAGACCTCAACTATGGGAGACAAACTGAGAAAAAAAAATCCAGAAAATCACATTGTCTCTTTTTTTAACATTTTATTTGCATATTATGGTGGAAAATAAGTATTTGGTCAGAAACAAAATTTCATCTCAATACTTTGTAATATATCCTTTGTTGGCAATGACAGAGGTCAAACGTTTTCTGTAAGTCTTCACAAGGTTGCCACACACTGTTGTTGGTATGTTGGCCCATTCCTCCATGCAGATCTCCTCTAGAGCAGTGATGTTTTTGGCTTTTCGCTTGGCAACACGGACTTTCAACTCCCTCCAAAGGTTTTCTATAGAGTTGAGATCTGGAGACTGGCTAGGCCACTCCAGGACCTTGAAATGCTTCTTACGAAGCCACTCCTTCGTTGCCCTGGCGGTGTGCTTTGGATCATTGTCATGTTGAAAGACCCAGCCACGTTTCATCTTCAATGCCCTTGCTGATGGAAGGAGGTTTGCACTCAAAATCTCACGATACATGGCTCCATTCATTCTTTCATGTACCCGGATCAGTCGTCCTGGCCCCTTTGCAGAGAAACAGCCCCAAAGCATGATGTTTCCACCACCATGCTTTACAGTAGGTATGGTGTTTGTTGGATGCAACTCAGTATTCTTTTCCCTCCAAACACAACAAGTTATGTTTCTACCAAACAGTTCCAGTTTGGTTTCATCAAACCATAGGACATTCTCCCAAAACTCCTTTGGATCATCCAAATACTCTCTAGCAAACTTCAGACGGGCCCAGACATGTACTGGCTTAAGCAGTGGGACACGTCTGGCACTGCAGGATCTGAGTCCATGGTGGCGTAGTGTGTTACTTATGGTAGGCCTTGTTACATTGGTCCCAGCTCTCTGCAGTTCATTCACTAGGTCCCCCCGCGTGGTTCTGGGATTTTTGCTCACCGTTCTTCTGATCATTCTGACCCCACGGGGTGGGATTTTGCGTGGAGCCCCAGATCGAGGGAGATTATCAGTGGTCTTGTATGTCTTCCATTTTCTAATTATTGCTCCCACTGTTGATTTTTTCACTCCAAGCTGGTTGGCTATTGCAGATTCAGTCTTCCCAGCCTGGTGCAGGGCTACAATTTTGTTTCTGGTGTCCTTTGACAGCTCTTTGGTCTTCACCATAGTAGAGTTTGGAGTCAGACTGTTTGAGGGTGTGCACAGGTGTCTTTTTATACTGATAACAAGTTTAAACAGGTGCCAATACTAAAGGTAATGAGTGGAGGAAAGAGGAGACTCTTAAAGAAGAAGTTACAGGTCTGTGAGAGCCAGAAATCTTGATTGTTTGTTTCTGACCAAATACTTATTTTCCACCATAATATGCAAAAAAATTGTTAAAAAAACAGACAATGTGATTTTCTGGATTTTTTTTTCTCAGTTTGTCTCCCATAGTTGAGGTCTACCTATGATGTAAATTACAGACGCCTCTCATCTTTTTAAGTGGTGGAACTTGCACTATTGCTGACTGACTAAATACTTTTTTGCCCCACTGTATATGTGTCTCAATGACATATATATGTTTTTATGATTTTTTGAGCACATGGATCCATTGTATGTCCGTATGTCGGTTTTGCAAGCCTGCAAGAAAATCTCGCAGTACGGATGCCATACGGATTACATACGGAGGATGCCATGCGCAAAATACGCTGACACACCCTGCCTACGGAGGAGATACGGACCACTATTTTGGGGACTTTTCTGCGTATTACGGCCGTAAATTACGGACCGTATTTTTAGACGCTGAGTGTGATGCCAGCCTAAATGTGAGTTTTTATTTTTTCACCATCCATTGTGGCGCTGTCTTTTTTCTTTGAAGTCTTGGTACGTTGTCTGGGATGGGCTCCCTGGCTCTGGACGTGCGCCCCTGTGTCCGCTGAGACCTTTATTTGCAAAGAAGAAAAAACTTTTTTCTGTTTGGACTCATATAGAAACTTGTTGTCAATTTAAATCTCCCATTTTTTGGGGGGGGAGACTGCAGCAAAACTCAAGCCCAGTGTATTACACTACACAATATAAGTGGCAGAACGTGGCTGGCAGATATATAAAAAATTACAAGGGCTGTAGTACAATTTCAATCTCCCTACAATGATCTCAGGACAAGTATGGCAGCAATAAAAAGGACTGCTGCACACAAAAGTGTGGACAAAGAAACAAGAGAACTGTGCAGAAAGGAGCAACAGGATTTTTGCTTTTAAAAAAGGAGTTGGTTTGCACAGCGGCATACAAACAGCAATGGAGCTATCAGGGAGCCTTATAAGGCAGCCTAATAAGCTACAGAGCTGATGCACAAACAAAAAAACTCCACTGTCCCTGCAAAGAAAAGGTGGTGTTGGGCAGTGGAAATCGCTACAGCACAAGCAGTTTCGGGGTTAATCTTCTCTCCCTAACTATATCCCTTCTTCTGATGAAGCTGCAGCAACCTCTCCCTATGCTAAGATCGGCAGAAGTAAGATGGTGGTCGGCGTGCACCCCTCTTTATAGCCCCTGTGACGCCGCAGAAAGCAAGCCAATCACTGTCATGCCCTTCTCTAAGATGGTGGGGACTGAGACCACGCTGCCCACACTCTGCGTCTGCCTTCATTGGATGAGAAATGGCGCTGAAAGCGTCATATGAAACGTGACTTTGGCGTGAAGATCGCCGACCTCATGGCCGATCCCACACTAGGATCGGGTCGGGTTTCACGAAACCTGACTTTGCCAAAAGTCGGCGATTTTTGAAATTGTCCGATCCGTTTCGCTCAACCCTAATCAAGAGTGAATGTCAGGTGAGTGTGACATCACCACAGGTCCTTCAACACAAAACCATCTTAGGTATTCAAACACGCCTCTTAGGGTGGGTTTGTAGGTGACTGAATCCACCCATCTCTCCAATCACCTGGAAGCCTTCCCAATGTAAACAAATCCCTCAGCAGTAGATCTGCTTGAGCAAAACATACCCAGGCTTCCATCACAGGGCCACCCACCTCTGCGATACATACCGTCCATTAATCACATGACCTTTAGCCATGCTACATAACTCCCCCCTCTGCCTAAAGCCGTGGGGCTTGGCACTTGTCCTAAACCATCTAGAGACCCCTCTCAGTCGTCCCTGACAGTCGTCCCCTTTCGTCGGCATTCGTCATCCCTTTCCATCACATCCTTTGACAACGATGACCCCTTGTCATCTCGTCTGCTATAGGATCTCCCGCTTAGGTCACTGAGCCCTGAACTAACTGAGGAGTCACTACTTCTAACTCTTCCATCTGACCACCTTCGGTTCTCTCTCGGTTCTTGATCTCTCCTATTGTCTTTCTTCGGAGAGCAGCTCTTCACTTTACCTCTATATCCTCTGTTAACTTCTGCTTGAGGACTTCCAGTCTTTAGAGAACCTCTTTGCCTCTCTAGACCATGAGTTAAAGGTGGTCGCAACCTGTTTGCAAATCCTTGCAGCTCTATATTGATCTGCTCCCTCTCACGTCTTAGCTGCTCTATCTGTTTCAGGTATGCCACACGATACGCCAGGAGCATTTGGATATTCCCAAGGCTCTCCATGGATCCGACGACAAGGAATGGAACCATCCCATCTTCACCCACGACCTGGGCTTCATCATCAGCCGGAATGCTCACTCTCAGAACACCGGACCTATTCACCATCTCTTGCATCACCTTGCCAAATCTTCCAATGACTTTCCCCACCAGACCTCTGTGCACTTGCACGACATCTTCTACAATACCCAACCGACTTTGAGCTTCTCTTGCTAGCTCCAGACGTCGAGCGGCTTCCTTATTCTTCAACATGATCATTTGTTTTGTGCGGAGGCATTGTAGATACATCTCTCTCAGGACAGCCACCCGCTTCACTGTGACTTCCTTAGTGGACAGTTTGACCAGTTGATGGGTCTCAGGTGCCCAGTGCACCCTACACGCGTCGACCGCCTTTTTAAACACTTCATGCACCTCCTCACTGGCACACGCTTCTTGCATGTCTTTGGGTACGTCTATTACGCACTTGAAAATCGAAGTCTCACCTTCTTGGTCATATCGTTGAACCTCCTCGTCCTTAGCGTCAGCGCAGTTTTCCAAAACCTCGATGTCCTTTGTTCGGCCATCTGCGTGGCACTTCCCTTGCTGGATTTCTTCCTCCTTGGAGGCCTTTTCTTTGGTCAGCCTCTCCAGCTTACTCTCATTCACCGCGATCAGATCGGGAGAGCGCAACAGTTCAATTTTCTGGTCATCTGGGGATTTCTGGAGCTGTTGATTAGTCTCCTTTGTCTTGAGCTCTTGGAGAACTTTATCTTGCTCTTCTACCAAGCAGCGATGCTCATCCTCTCTCTGGAGAAGCTCCTGCTGATTCTTCTCTTGGGCCTCTCTGAGCACCTCCATATCTTTTAATACGGCCTTATTTATGGTTTGACATGCTGACAGGTGACCTCTGAGCTCAGCGACTTCCTTTTCCAGCTCACCCACTCTGTGCTCAATCACCTCTCTCAGGACCCTTTCTCGATCAACTATTTCTTTAAGCAGCTCTATCTCATGGTCCTGCTCTCTTTTGGCCAGCACATGTCGCACCATCACCTCTTTAATTAGATTTTCAGATGGGGTCTCTTGCCCACCCACACTCTGCCTCTTCAGAGTTCCACCTGTTTCTTCAGCATCAGGTACTTCATCATACTGAGTCACTTCACTCTTTGCGGGCATTGCAGATGTGGGCCTACTACAGGTCTGTTCTAACCCAAGCCCGTCACTAACCACCTCAGTGCTAGGGTTTGTCAGAGATAAAGTGACCCCCTCATCAAGGACAATAACGTTATCTGCACCTGACCCTGTCTCTTCCTCATCATCTTTCTTCTGAGAGGGTATAACTTGTCCCGACTTTCTGCGGCCCCCACGACGTGATGAAGATCTGTGATTTTTACTCGGCTCCTCCTTACTGCACTCCTTTCCCTGCACTCCTTTCCCTTTGTGCTCGAGTCACAGTCTGAATAGGAGTCACCCCCTCTCACTCTGTCATCCTGGAACAGCAATTCCCCATTTAAACACGTGTCAGACCCACACTTTCTTCCAGTCACCCGAAACTCTGGACTATCGACCTTAGGTGTCGCTATCTCCTTTTCACACATCACACAATCCGGAATCACTACAGCCGCCTGTTGTGGTGGGGCTCCCTTAGAGTCATTCCGACTCCGTTCTGAGCAATCAGACACTCCCCTTTCCTCCCACAAGTCCCAAAACCTTTCAAAGTCCTGGCCTATTACAACAGGGAATGGTAAGTCTGGGACTACAGGTACATCATGGCTGGCAATAATAGTGGGCGTCTCAATGATTACCATGGACACCAGATAATCCCTAGCGACCCCATGAATGCAGTGAACTTCCATCTTCCTTCCGGGAATCAGATAGACAGGGAGTGTGGCGCTCAGCAGCGTCACCAGGCTCCCTGAGTCCAGAAGTACAGTTACACACACTCCATTGACTTCTACAGAACAGCTCTGTGACATCTTGTCAGATAGAACGTCAGTACAATATTCTGGACATGCGCTGTTCGAACACTGAACCCGGCAACAGTTTATCAGCGAATTCGCCGCCGCCCCTTTATGAGCCACCACCCCTATTTGGGTCGCCGCTCCCTTTTTGGACTCCACCCCCTTTTGGGTTACCACCCCCTTGTGGACCATTTTCTCCTTTAGGGCCACTGCCCCTTTTAGGGACTCCACCCCCTTTTGGGTTACCGCCCCTTGTGGACCATTTTCTCCTTTAGGGCCACCGCCCCTTTTAGGGACTCCACCCCCTTTTGGGCAACTACCCCATTTTGAGACGCAGCCCCTTTTTGGCCAACCATAATTATTTGGGCACCGCACCGTTTTTTTGGGACTCCACCCACTTTTTAGGGGCACCACCCCACTCTGGGATACACCCTGTGGACTTCCCACAGTACTCTCAGGCCCCAGTTTGCACAGCACACCAATGTGACTCTGGCCCTTTAAGAGTCTGCACACTCTAAACCAGCAATGTCTTTTTTTTTTTTTCTCTCTTTTGCTGCAACTGCACTTCACAAGGCTCTGCACCGCGGACTTCGTGGACCCGCCGATCCACAGCAAAACTTCGTAACCCCGCCGAGTTACCGCCAGATGCCTTCAGTCTTCGTGGCCCCACTGAGCCACAGCAAGTTGATCACAGAAGGAAAAAAGAAATACATGGACTCGCCGGTCCACAGCAAGCACCTGCACACGTGCTTATAGAAAAAAAAACACAGTCTCTCACTGACCTCTGGTCGGCATAGCACACACTCCTGTCTGTTACAAAAAAAATCACTGATCCCAATCAGCACAATACACGGTTTTCAGACCGTTACCCGCTGGCAACCTGCACGGGTTCCTGGACAACCCTTGGCCTCAGAGGTGCCCCAGACACAATGTCTCTTTCTTTGTTTCACACTGACCCCGGTCAGCATAACACGGATCTCCATCCGTTACCTGTTGGTGGCAGCCACACAGGTTCCTGGATCCCTCTTCTCCACAGAGGTATCCCATATACAGCAGTTCTCACTGATCCCGATCAGCATTACTCACGGTTGTCAAGACCATCCACTCTTCTGGCTCAGACCAGCCATCGCTGCAACATGTGCTCCTTGGATCGCTGCCCGCATTCGAAACACCAATTGTAGGGGTTGTACTTGCTCAGAGGCGTATTTTTGTCCTTTCTTTAGTGTCTATTACTATTGGTATATATATATTTTTTACCAGATAGGGACTCCATCACATTAGGTGCTCATTAAGGTTTTTTTGCCCTCGGATGCGGTTATTGGCATGTTCATCATTCATATGCACTGGGCATGTCTTTTTACCACATTGTCCGGTTCTTTATTATATGGTCCTGAGTTAGTGTCTGGGACTCTATGTCTTGGTGCAGGTATGTCTGTCACCATTCAATCTTACATATTGTGAATGTATTACAATATTATTCCATTTATAGCTCTCTCACATATGGGCTCCTCTTTTGATCAAGTTTTTCATCATGTCTTACTTATGTTGTTTCATTTTTATTAATTGGTGCTATTTTTGGTCTATATACAATATCATACCACCTATGACCATGAGTTTTGTAGTCATATATTCTGTTATTTTCCAGGATCTATCTGGCATGATACTCCCATACCTTACGTTTGAATAAGACTCTTTATTACTCTAGCTGGGACTTCTCCGCCCCAACACACAATTGTCTTTTTTATTTAGCTATGCATTTGTTTATTTGTTTCGTTCTTTTCTCTACGCAAGCCGCACTATGGTTGTTCTCATTCTTTCCTGTGTGCGGCATGCATTATACTTGGTTCTGCGCCTTACATTGGTGCTTTCAACAGCGCGTGCGCGGTCCGCTCTCCCTTGTGTAGTCGTTGCGCATGTGCATTGGCACCATGACAACGACATACACTTCCGGCTATAGCCACTTCCTGTCTTCCTCCATGCGGCGGCTGCGACTGGCGTTCCTACCCGGCTCTGCACACCGGTGTGTATTTACTCCATAACTACCTATGTATATATATACCTCTCCAAACGACTGACACCCTACTTCCCCTGACGAAGCTGCGCTCAGCAGCGATACGCGTGGGGATTCTGCCTCACCCCTTACTTGATCTTGCGTTCTACTGATCATGCGTCATTGACCTGAGCCGTCAGCACTGATGCTGCCTTCTTTATCTTTCTGGTAGTATCAGTTGTTTCCCTGACTGACCTTATAGGGGTACACTTATAGCTGGTCCGTGTATTATGGGTGTCCCATGACTTATATTGGTTTGATATCAATTATGTGCGCACATGACATTGGTTATGGTATTATTTATATGGGCACATTTTTAAGAAAAATCTTTTGTATTTAACTATATTTGAAATACACTGTGTACCATTACCTGGTTTTCAGCTGTGCCATCGGGTCAATTAGACTTTTGAGTTATATATCTGTCAGCTTTTATGCTGTATTATACATCATGTACTAAGGGACGCTATGTGCCGTTATATATAGTCATTTATACGATTATTTTTGGTATTATATCTCATTATGCCATATCTTGTACCATTGTATAGGGGTGGGGCTTATTGGTCCTACATTTAGGCCGATTTTAAATGGTTTTATCTTGTGTTTGTTGTTTTTTGAGGTGTCATTAAAGTTTATATATTTTTTGTATTCCCTGGGTGTGCATACCGTTTTTTGGTCTTGTCTTTTTCTCTTTGTGCTTTGTACATACCGTCCATTAATCACATGACCTTTAGCCACGCTACAGGTGATAATAGTTCAGAGATAGACTAAAAGCAATAATTATTAGTGTTATGGTCCTATAATTACATAGTTATTAAGGTTGAAGGAAGACTATAAGTCCATCTAGTTCAACCCATAGCCTAACCTAACATGCCCTAACATGTTGATCCAGAGGAAGGCAAAAAAAACCCATGTGGCAAAGAGTAAGCTCCACATTGGGGAAAAAAAATTCCTTCCCAACTCCACATATGGCAATCAGACTAGTTCCCTGGATCATCGCCCTATCAAGGAATCTAGTGTATATACCCTGTAACATTATACTTTTCCAGAAAGGTATCCAGTCCCCTCTTAAATTTAAGTAATGAATCACTCATTACAACATCATATGGCAGAGAGTTCCATAGTCTCACTGCTCTTACAGTAAAGAATCCGCGTCTGTTATTATGCTTAAACCTTTTTTCCTCCAAACGCAGAGGATGCCCCCTTGTCCCGGTTTCAGGTCTATGATTAAAAAGATCATCAGAAAGGTCTTTGTACTGTCCCCTCATATATTTATACATTAAAATAAGATCACCCCTTAGTCTTTGTTTTTCCAAACTAAATAGCCCCAAGTGTATCTTGGTAGTGCAGACCCCCCAGTCCTCTAATAACCTTGGTCGCTCTTCTCTGCACCCGCTCCAGTTCAGCTATGTCTTTCTTGTACACCGGAGACCAGAACTGTGCACAGTATTCTAAGTGTGGTCGAACTAGTGACTTGTATAGAGGTAAAATTATGTTCTCCTCATGAGCATCTATGCCTCTTTTAATGCATCCCATTATTTTATTTGCCTTTGTAGCAGCTGCCTGACACTGGCCACTGAATATGAGTTTGTCATCCACCCATACACCCAGGTCTTTTTCATTGACGGTTTTGCCCAGAGTTTTAGAATTAAGCACATAATTATACATCTTATTACTTCTACCCAAGTGCATGACCTTACATTTATCCCCATTAAAGCTCATTTGCCATTTATCAGCCCAAGCTTCTAGTTTACATAAATCATCCTGTAATATAAAATTGTCCTCTGTATTGATTACCCTGCAGAGTTTAGTGTCATCTGCAAATATTGAAATTCTACTCTGAATGCCCCCTACAAGGTCATTAATAAATATGTTAAAAAGAAGAGGGCCCAATACTGACCCCTGTGGTACCCCACTGCTAACCACTACCCAGTCTGAGTGTGCTCAATTAATAACCACCCTTTGTTTCCTATCCCTGAGCCAGCTCTCAACCCACTTACACATATTTTCCCCTATCCCCATTATTCTCATTTTATGTATCAATCTTTTGTGTGGCACCGTATCAAAAGCTTTTGAAAAGTCCATATACACTACATCCACTGGGTTCCCTTGGTCCAATCCGGAACTTACCTCTTCATAGAAACTGATCAAATTAGTCTGACATGAACGGTCCCTAGTAAACCCGTGCTGATACTGGGTCATGAGGTTATTCCTCTTCAGATACTCCAGGTTAGCATCCCTTAGAATGCCCTCCAGGATTTTACCCACAGTAGAGGTTAAGCTTACTGGCCTATAATTTCCGAGTTCAGTTTTTGTCCCCTTTTTGAATATTGGCACATTTGCTATACGCCAGTCCTGTGGTACAGACCCTGTTATTATGGAGTCTTTAAAGATTAAAAATAATGGTCTATCAATGACTGTACTTAATTCCTGCAATACTCGAGGGTGTATCCCATCTGGGCCCGGAAATTTGTAAATTTTAGTGATTTTTAGACGCCGCCGCACTTCCTGCTGGGTTAAGCAGATGACATTTAATTGGGAATTTTTATCACTAGTCATTTTGTCTGCCATGGGATTTTCTTGTGTAAATACTGATGAAAAAAAGTCATTTAGCATATTGGCTTTTTCCTCATCCACCATTTGACCCAGACTATTTTTAAGGGGCCAACACTATCATTTTTTAGTTTCTTACTATTTATGTAGTTAAAGAATATTTTAGGATTATTTTTACTCTCTCTGGCAATGAGTCTCTCTGTCTCAATCTTTGCTGCCTTGATTTGCTTTTTACAGATTTTATTTAATTTTTTGTATTTATTTAATGCCTCCTCACTACCTACTTCCTTTAATTCTCTAAATGCTTTCTTTTTGTCACTTATTGCGCCCCTTACAGCTCTATTTAGCCATATTGGTTTCCTCCTATTTCTAGTATGTTTATTCCCATACGGTATATACTGTGCACAGGTCCTATCCAGGAAGCTAATAAATGTCTCCCATTTTCTTTGTGTTTTTTTGTGTCTCAGGATATCGTCCCAGTTACTTGCACCAAGATCCTCTCTCATCCTTTGGAAATTTGCCCTCCTGAAGTTTAGTGTCCTTGTAACCCCTCTATTACACATCTTTTTAAAAGATACATGAAAACTTATTATTTTGTGATCACTATTCCCCAAGTGACCCCCAACCCTTATATTTGCTATGCGGTCTAGCCTGTTGGTTAATATTAGGTCTAGCAGTGCCCCCCTTCTTGTTGGGTCCTGAACCAGTTGTGAAAGGTAATTGTCTCTCATAGTTGTCACAAACCGATCACCTTTGCTGGAACTGCAGGTTTCTGTTCCCCAATCTATTTCAGGGTAGTTGAAGTCCCCCATAATAATGACTTCTCCTTGAGTCGCGGTTTCATCTATTTGCTTTACGAGGATATTCTCCATTGCTTCCATTATTTTTGGAGATTTATAACAAACACCTATCAGTAATTTATTATTTTTTCCCCCTCCCCTTATCTCCACCCAAAGGAATTCTACATTTTCATTAGATTCACCTATATTATCACGCCGGATGGGTTTTAAGGACGATTTTACATATAGACACACCTCACCCCCTCGCTTATCTGTACGGTCATTTCTGAACAGGCTATAGCCTATAGCCCTGCAAGTCAACAGCCCAGTCATGGCTCTCATCCAGCCATGTTTCAGATATCCCCACCATGTCATAATTATGCTCCAACAACATTAATTCTAATTCATCCATTTTGTTGGCGAGGCTTCTGGCATTAGTATACATGCACTTGATGTTCCTCTCTGTACCTCTATTTCTTAAATTATTAACTGTTCTAACCTCACCCCCCATGCCACCGCCACCCCCAACTTCCTTATTTGTGCCCAGGTCTCTGTCTGCACTATCTTCCCTGTTGTGAATTCTGTTTTCGGGCTTCCTCCTGTGGTCATGAATGGTACTTCGGCTGGTTCTGTCCGTGGACTTTCTCTGATGCCTGTGGGTGTTTCTGAGTTTCCTTCTACAGGTGACGAGGCTAATTCGTTAGTGGGCTGCTCTATTTAACTCCACTTGGATCCTTGTCCGAGGCCAGCTGTCAATGTTGTAGCATTGGTCTAGTTTGCTCCTGGATCTTCCTGGTTACCTGTTTCCTCCAGCAAAAGCTAAGTTTCGCTTTGCTTTTTTCTTGTTTGCTATTTTTTCTGTCCAGCATGCTTATGTGAATTTTGCCTTGCTTGCTGGAAGCTCTGGGACGCAGAGGGGCGCCTCCGCTCCATTAGTCGGTGCGGATGGTATTTTTCCCTGCACTCTCTGTGTGGCTTTTTGTAGGGTTTTTTGCTGACTGCAAAGTGACCTTTCCAATCTTCTGTCTGTTTACTAAGTCGGACCTAACTACCAGGTCCACTATTTGTCCTAACCACCAGATCATAACAGTACAGCTGGCCAAAAGTATTGATGCATCTCAATAGAGTGATAAGTGAAGCTCTGAGACCATTTTTTTTTCTTTGCAGCGTGTTCTGTCTCACTTTTCCCCTTTACCTCTGGGTGGTTCAGAACACAGGTGTGGACATGGACATTCAAGGTCTGTCCTCTTGGATGGATAATCTCACTACAAGGGTACAAAACATCCAAGATTTTGTGGTTCAGAATCCGATGTCAGAGCCTAAGATTCCAATTCCTGATTTATTTTTTGGTGATAGATCTAAGTTTTTGAATTTCAAAAATAATTGTAATATCTCGATTTTTCCAAAGCGTTTGATACCGTGCCGCACAAGAGGTTGGTACACAAAATGAGAATGCTTGGTCTGGGGGAAATTGTGTGTAAATGGGTTAGTAACTGGCTTAGTGATAGAAAGCAGAGGGTGGTTATAAATGGTATAGTCTCTAACTGGGTCGCTGTGACCAGTGGGGTACCGCAGGGGTCAGTATTGGGACCTGTTCTCTTCAACATATTCATTAATGATCTGGTAGAAGGTTTACACAGTAAAATATCGATATTTGCAGATGATACAAAACTATGTAAAGCAGTTAATACAAGAGAAGATAGTATTCTGCTACAGATGGATCTGGATAAGTTGGAAACTTGGGCTGAAAGGTGGCAGATGAGGTTTAACAATGATAAATGTAAGGTTATACACATGGGAAGAGGGAATCAATATCACCATTACACACTGAACGGGAAACCACTGGGTAAATCTGACAGGGAGAAGGACTTGGGGATCCTAGTTAATGATAAACTTACCTGGAGCAGCCAGTGCCAGGCAGCAGCTGCCAAGGCAAACAGGATCATGGGGTGCATTAAAAGAGGTCTGGATACACATGATGAGAGCATTATACTGCCTCTGTACAAATCCCTAGTTAGACCGCACATGGAGTACTGTGTCCAGTTTTGGGCACCGGTGCTCAGGAAGGATATAATGGAACTAGAGAGAGTACAAAGGAGGGCAACAAAATTAATAAAGGGGATGGGAGAACTACAATACCCAGATAGATTAGCGAAATTAGGATTATTTAGTCTAGAAAAAAGACGACTGAGGGGCGATCTAATAACCATGTATAAGTATATAAGGGGACAATACAAATATCTCGCTGAGGATCTGTTTATACCAAGGAAGGTGACGGGCACAAGGGGGCATTCTTTGCGTCTGGAGGAGAGAAGGTTTTTCCACCAACATAGAAGAGGATTCTTTACTGTTAGGGCAGTGAGAATCTGGAATTGCTTGCCTGAGGAGGTGGTGATGGCGAACTCAGTCGAGGGGTTCAAGAGAGGCCTGGATGTCTTCCTGGAGCAGAACAATATTGTATCATACAATTAGGTTCTGTAGAAGGACGTAGATCTGGGGATTTATTATGATGGAATATAGGCTGAACTGGATGGACAAATGTCTTTTTTCGGCCTTACTAACTATGTTACTATGTTACTATGTTTCTAGCTTTGAAACCTCGCTCCTCAGGTGATCCTGCTCAACAAGTAAGGATCATTATTTCTTTGTTACGTAGTGACCCTCAAGACTGGGCATTTTCCCTTGCGCCAGGAGATCCGGCATTGCGTGAGGTGGATGCGTTTTTCCTGGCGCTCGGATTGCTTTATGACGAACCTAACTCTGTAGAGCATGCTGAGAAAACACTGTTGGCTCTGTGTCAGGGTCAGGATGAGGCAGAGATATATTGTCAGAAGTTTAGAAAGTGGTCTGTGCTCACTCAGTGGAATGAATGTGCCCTGGCAGCAATCTTCAGAAAGGGTCTCTCTGAAGCCCTTAAAGATGTCATGGTGGGATTTCCTATGCCTGCTGGTCTGAATGAGTCTATGTCTTTGGCTATTCAGATCGATTGGCGCTTGCGTGAGCGTAAAACTGTGCACCATTTGGCGCTACTATCTGAGCATGGGCCTGAGCCTATGCAGTGTGATAGGACTTTGACCAGAGCTGAACGGCAGGAACACAGACGTCGGAATGAGCTGTGTTTTTACTGTGGGGATTCCACTCATGCTATCTCCGATTGTCCTAAGTGCACTAAGCGATTCGCTAGGTCTGCCACCATTGGTACGGTACAGTCAAAATTTCTATTGTCCGTTACTCTGATTTGTTCTTTGTCTTCCTACTCTGTTATAGCATTTGTGGATTCAGGCGCTGCCCTGAATTTGATGGACTTGGAGTATGCTAGGCGCTGTGGTTTTTTCTTGGAGCCCTTGCAGAATCCTATTCCATTGAGAGGAATTGATGCTACGCCTTTGGCCGAGAATAAGCCTCAGTACTGGACCCAATTGACCATGTGCATGGCTTCTGCACATCAGGAGGATATCCGTTTTTTGGTGTTACATAATCTGCATGATGTGGTCGTTTTAGGGTTACCATGGCTACAGGTCCATAATCCAGTATTGGACTGGAAATCTATGTCTGTGTCCAGCTGGGGTTGCCAGGGGGTACATGGTGATGTTCCATTTTTGTCTATTTCGTCTTCTACTCCTTCTGAGGTTCCGGAGTTTTTGTCGGATTATCAGGATGTATTTGATGAGCCCAAAGCCAGTGCCCTACCTCCTCATAGGGATTGCGATTGTGCAATTAATTTGATTCCTGGTAGTAAGTTTCCTAAGGGCCGATTGTTCAATTTATCGGTGCCTGAGCACGCCGCTATGCGGAGTTATATAAAGGAATCCTTGGAGAAAGGCCATATTCGCCCATCGTCATCACCATTGGGAGCAGGGTTCTTTTTTGTGGCCAAGAAGGATGGTTCTTTGAGACCTTGTATTGATTACCGCCTTCTTAATAAAATTACTGTCAAATTTCAGTATCCTTTGCCGTTGCTGTCTGACTTGTTTGCTCGTATTAAAGGGGCTAGTTGGTTTACCAAGATAGACCTTCGAGGGGCGTATAATCTTGTGCGTATTAAACGGGGCGATGAATGGAAAACAGCATTTAATACGCCCGAGGGCCATTTTGAGTACCTGGTGATGCCATTCGGGCTTTCCAATGCTCCATCAGTATTTCAGTCCTTTATGCATGACATCTTCCGAGAGTACCTGGATAAATTCCTGATTGTGTATTTGGATGATATTTTGGTCTTTTCGGATGATTGGGAGTCTCATGTGAAGCAGGTCAGAATGGTGTTCCAGGTCCTTCGTGCTAATTCCTTGTTTGTGAAGGGATAAAAGTGTCTCTTTGGAGTTCAGAAGGTTTCATTTTTGGGGTTAATTTTTTCCCCTTCTACTGTCGAGATGGACCCTGTTAAAGTCCAGGCCATTCATGATTGGACTCAGCCGACATCTGTGAAGAGCCTGCAAAAGTTCCTGGGCTTTGCTAATTTTTATCGTCGCTTCATCGCTAATTTTTCTAGTGTTGCTAAACCATTGACTGATTTGACCAAGAAGGGTGCTGATGTGGTCAATTGGTCTTCTGCGGCCGTGGATGCTTTTCAGGAATTGAAGCATCGTTTTTCTTCTGCCCCTGTGTTGTGCCAGCCAGATGTTTCGCTCCCGTTTCAGGTTGAGGTTGATGCCTCTGAGATTGGAGCAGGGGCTGTTTTGTCGCAAAGAAGTTCTGATGGCTCGGGAATGAAGCCATGTGCTTTCTTTTCTAGAAAGTTTTCGCCTGCTGAGCGCAATTATGATGTTGGTAATCGAGAATTGTTGGCCATGAAGTGGGCATTTGAGGAGTGGCGTCATTGGCTGGAAGGAGCCAAGCATCGCGTGGTGGTCTTGACGGATCACAAAAATTTGACTTATCTTGAGTCTGCCAAACGGTTGAATCCGAGACAGGCTCGATGGGCGTTGTTTTTCTCCCGTTTTGATTTTGTGGTTTCGTACCTTCCGGGCTCTAAGAATGTGAAGGCTGATGCCCTGTCAAGGAGTTTTGTGCCTGACTCTCCGGGTGTTTCTGAGCCGGCAGGTATTCTCAAAGAGGGGATAATTTTGTCTGCTATCTCCCCTGATTTGCGGCGGGTGCTGCAAAAATTTCAGGCTGATAGACCTGACCGTTGCCCAGCAGAGAAACTGTTTGTCCCTGATAAATGGACTAGCAGAGTTATCTCTGAGCTTCATTGTTCGGTGTTGGCTGGGCATCCTGGAATCTTTGGTACCAGAGATTTGGTGGCTAGATCCTTTTGGTGGCCTTCTTTGTCACGGGATGTGCGTTCTTTTGTGCAGTCCTGTGGGACTTGTGCTCGGGCTAAGCCCTGCTGTTCTCGTGCTAGTGGGTTGCTTTTGCCCTTGCCGGTCCCGAAGAGGCCCTGGACGCATATTTCTATGGATTTCATTTCGGATCTCCCCGTCTCTCAAAAGATGTTGGTCATTTGGGTGGTTTGTGATCGCTTTTCTAAGATGGTTCATTTGGTACCCTTGTCTAAATTGCCTTCCTCCTCTGATTTGGTGCCATTGTTTTTCCAGCATGTGGTTCGTTTACATGGCATTCCGGAGAACATCGTTTCGGACAGAGGTTCTCAATTTGTTTCGAGGTTCTGGCGATCCTTTTGTGCTAGGATGGGCATTGATCTGTCTTTTTCCTCGGCTTTCCATCCTCAGACAAATGGCCAAACCGAACGAACTAATCAGACGTTGGAAACATATCTGAGATGCTTTGTTTCTGCTGATCAGGATGATTGGGTGTCCTTTTTGCCGTTGGCTGAGTTCGCCCTTAGTAATCGGGCCAGCTCGGCTACTTTGGTTTCGCCGTTTTTCTGCAATTCTGGTTTCCATCCTCGTTTCTCTTCAGGGCAGGTTGAGTCTTCAGACTGTCCTGGTGTAGATACTGTGGTGAATAGGTTGCAGCAGATTTGGACTCATCTGGTGGACAATTTGACATTGTCCCAGGAGAAGGCTCAACGTTTCGCTAACCGCCAGCGCTGTGTGGGTCCCCGACTTCGTGTTGGGGATTTAGTTTGGTTGTCGTCTCGTTATGTTCCTATGAAGGATTCCTCTCCTAAGTTTAAGCCTCGTTTCATTGGTCCGTATAAAATTTCTGAGGTTATCAATCCTGTGTCATTTCGTTTGGCCCTTCCAGATTCTTTTGCCATCCATAATGTGTTCCATAGGTCGTTGCGGAGATATGTGGCGCCTGTGGTTCCATCCGTTGACCTTCCTGCTCCGGTGTTGGTTGAGGGGGAGTTGGAGTATGTGGTGGAGAAGATTTTGGATTCTCGTATTTCGAGACGGAAACTCCAGTACTTGGTCAAGTGGAAGGGTTATGCTCAGGAGGATAATTCCTGGGTTTTTGCCTCTGATGTTCATGCGGCCGATCTGGTTCGTGCCTTTCATTTGGCTCATCCTGGTCGGCCTTGGGGCTCTCGTGAGGGTTCGGTGACCCCTCCTCAAGGGTTGGTACTGTTGTGAATTCTGTTTTCAGGCTCCCTCCTGTGGTCATGAATGGTACTTCGGCTGGTTCTGTCCGTGGACTTTCTCTGATGCCTGTGGGTGTTTCTGAGTTTCCTTCTACAGGTGACGAGGCTAATTCGTTAGTGGGCTGCTCTATTTAACTCCACTTGGATCCTTGTCCGAGGCCAGCTGTATTTTTCCCTGCACTCTCTGTGTGGCTTTTTGTAGGGTTTTTTGCTGACTGCAAAGTGACCTTTCCTATCTTCTGTCTGTTTAGTAAGTCGGACCTAACTACCAGGTCCACTATTTGTCCTAACCACCAGATCATAACACTTCCCCTCCTATAAATTGAATACCCTCCCCCAATTCCTAGTTTAAACACTCCTCCAACCTTCTAGCCATTTTCTCCCCAGCACAGCTGCACCTTCCCCATTGAGATGCAGCCCGTCCCTAGCGTAGAGCCTGTAGCCAACTGAGAAGTCGGCCCAGTTCTGCAGGAACCCAAACCCCTCCTTCCTACACCAATTCTTGAGCCACTTATTAACCTCCCTAATCTCCCGTTGCCTCTCTGGCGTGGCACAGGCAGTATTTTGGAAAATACCACATTGGAGGTCCTTGCTTTCAGCTTGTGGCCTAATTCCCTGAAATCATCTTTAAGGACCTTCCACCTACCTCTAACTTTGTCATTTGTGCCAATGTGCACCATGACCGCTGGGTCCTCACCAGCCCCTCCCAGTAATCTGTCCACCCGATCAGCGATGTGTCGGACTCGGGCGCCAGGAAGGCAGCACACCGTTCGACGATCCCTGTCTTTGTGACAGATTGCCCTATCTGTTCCCCTAATAATTGAGTCGCCCACTGCCAACACCTGTCTGGCCTGCCCTGCTCTCCTATTTCCCTCCTTACTGGAGCAGTCACTCCTCCGGCTTTCAGAGGACATGCCTGGCTGCAGCAAACTGATTGGGGTGTTCCAGATCAGGACTAGCCTCCCTGGCACTCTTCCCTCCACCCCGCTTCCGACCAACACCAGCAGCTGACATGGCACCCCACACCATCACTGACTGTGGGTACTTGACACTGGACTTCAGGCATTTTGGCATTTCCTTCTCCCCAGTCTTCCTCCAGACTCTGGCACCTTGATTTCCGAATGACATGCAAAATTTGCTTTCATCAGAAAAAAGTACTTGGGACCACTTAGCAACAGTCCAGTGCTGCTTCTCTGTAGCCCAGGTCAGGCGCCTCTGCCGCTGTTTATGGTCAAAAGTGGCTTTACCTGGGGAATGCGGCACCTGTAGCCCATTTCCTGCACACGCCTGTGCACGGTGGCTCTGGATGTTTCCACACCAGACTCAGTCCACTGCTTCCTCAGGTTCCCCAAGGTCTGGAATCGGTCCTTCTCCACAATCTTCCTCAGGGTCCGGTCTCCTCTTCTCGTTGTACAGCGTTTTCTGCCACATTGTTTCCTTCCAACAGACTTACCATTGAGGTGCCTTGATACAGCACTCTGGGAACAGCCTATTTGTTGAGAAATTTCTTTCTGGGTCTTACCCTCTTGCTTGAGGGTGTCAATGATGGCCTTCTTGACATCTGTCAGGTCGCTAGTCTTACCCATGATGGGGGTTTTGAGTAATGAAGCAGGCAGGGAGTTTATAAAAGCCTCAGGTATCTTTTGCATGTGTTTAGAGTTAATTAGTTGATTCAGAAGATTAGGGTAATAGGTCGTTTAGAGAACCTTTTCTTGATATGCTAATTTATTGAGACAGGTTTTTTGGGTTATCAGGAGTTGTATGCCAAAATCATCAGTATTAAAACAATAAAAGACCTGACAAATTTCAGTTGGTGGATAATGAATCTATAATATATGAAAGTTTAATTGTAATCATTACATTATGGTAAATAATGAAATTTAACACTATATGCTAATTTTTTGAGAAGGACCTGTATATAAGGTGGCATATATTATGCTGACCCATTGTATTATGTTTCATGTCGACTTCATATTTATTTGTAGGGCATTTGAATAGGGGTGTTTTTGTACACTATTGGTACATTTTAAATGTTTTTATATGTTTTGCTGTGATGTTCAATAAACATTGTGTTATTTTTTTACTTTCTATGGTTGTGCGGGCCTGTTTCATAGTCCATTCTGTTTTCTTTTTTTGGTTATACATTTAATATTGGACTAGGCACTGCACCCTATAACATTTATTTGTGTATACAGCTTGAGTGCACCCTTTACAACTGTTTGTGGTAATTGTCTGGCCCTGTGTTCCAGGGCATTTTTCTTAATGGTTGCACACGCCTATTTGGGTAGTGCTGGTATTGATATGGTTGATGTATATATGATTGGTATATTGATTGATTGATTCCCTTTTTTTTATTGGATCTGTGTGACGTTGGTGTCGTCATGGATTGGGAGGCCAGGGAGGCAGCCTGGCGGGCTAAATCTTCTACCGTGTTTGAGGCAAATACAACTATTGCTTCTGGTGTGGATAACGGCTTCTCTGCATTATGTTCTGATTTAACCAAGGCTCACAAGACATGTGTGAAACTTTGGTGGAACATGAGAAGCCTGGATGAATATATTAAATCTGGCTTTGTCCCTAGGGGGATTCGTGTGTCTATCTTCCCTGCTTGGGAACCCTCTGATACTTTCCAACAGCTATGGGAGCAGGGACTAACACGCTGTTCAGCGATTCTGATGAACTTATTACTTGAACATGATAGGACATTATTCTCATCTACAAAAAGTCTGGTCAAAGAGCTGGAAACTAAACTTGCTACTTTTGAGGAGGGCCAGGTTTTGGCGTTCAAAAATAAACTTGACAAGTATGAGTTGGAAGTGACACAACGCAAATGTAAGAAGTTCCAGAGGGACAGGACAGACTTTGAACAGAAAATAGCATACAAATGGAGACACACAGGCAATGCCCGTCACCCTAGATCGGGCAGAGGTGGCTCGACATCACTGGATAACATCTCTTCACGGAGGGAGGAGAGTTCAAGTGATTTTTTGTCTTCCACTGGGAGCGAGGTAGATCACGGACCAGACGTGGGGGAAAACGCAAAAAACGTGAAAAAAAGATTAACACGGCACAGGGGTCAAACCTCACCCCATTGGCACCAATATCCTACCAGACGGAAGTAAATGAGTCGGGGGCTTCGGCCCTGACTACACCTGAACATGAATCTGGATCAACGGTATTACAGGTAATTAATCTGTCTGAGTATCAGCTTTCATCTTTTGAGTTATCGGTCCTTCAGAAGGGGTTGTCATTCGTCCCTACAGACCCGGTGGATAAGTTTATTCTTATAAAGGATTTGTATCTGTTTTGCAGAAAGCTTACCTTCCAGGTCATGTACAGGAGACCCGACATTCTGCAAACCATGCCCATGGACGAACGGAGCACTTTTCAAGACTTATTGGAGTTACTGGAAGAAAATGAGTCGGGCTCTACCAGAAGAAGATTTCCAGGCAGGAATAAGTCTCTTAAAACACCATCTTTTTCCCTGGAACCGACCATAAAAATATTCTTCGAGGTGGTCAAGCGTGAAATCCAGGCTATGCCTATTCGGGTAAGTGGCCCTTCTAACTTAAGTATGGAATAGAAGCGAGCCTTAACGTCTTTACAAAATAATAGAGAATTTACAATCAAGGAAGCAGATAAAGGGGGCAACGTAGTGTTATGGTCTTACCAGCTGTATGAAACTGAAGCTAAGCGACAGCTTAATAACACCCAATATTACCAAAAGCTTCCTTCTGACCCCACTTCTTTGTTCCTCTCAAAGTTTGAACGACTGCTGGGCAGGGCCCTACAGCTTGCCATCATTACCACACAAGAAAGGCGGTATCTATGGGTGGAAAACCCGGTCACGGCAACATTCTACATGCTGCCGAAAATACACAAAGATAGCATCAAGCCTCCTGGTAGGCCTATCGTCTCCAGTGTGGGCAGTATGTGTGAAAGAGCGGGTGAGTACCTGGACTTCTTCCTTCAACCCATTGCCTCATCTCTCCCTTCTTTCATTCGTGACTCTTCACATTTTATTGATGTATGTGGCCAGATTGAACTTCCTGTGGATTTTCTTTTAGTCACGTGTGATGTAGAATCACTTTATTCTAACATTGGCCACAAGGAAGGGACTGAGGCGGTTGCTTATTTCTTGAATAAGAAGAGCTCCTCGGATAGGGGACATGATTCATTTCTGCTTGACCTACTGACATTTGTCCTTCACCATAACTTCTTCCTCTTTGATAGGACATACTACCTTCAGCGATCAGGCGTGGCGATGGGCGCGAAATGCGCACCGGCCTATGCCAACACCTTTCTTGGCTGGTGGGAAGAGAAATTTGTCTACCCGTTACCTTCATTCGCTGCCCACGTACACGCCTGGTTACGCTTTATAGATGATATATTCATCCTTTGGAAGGGTACGAGGGAGGAGTGTGATGAATTTTTTAATGACCTGAACTCTAACCCCTTTAACATCTTCCTCACTTACTCCCTTTCTGCCAGTGAAACCACCTTTCTGGACTTGAAGATTTTCCCTTATGAGAACCGCTTGGCGACAAATTTATTCCGAAAGCCTACGGCAACAAATTCACTTTTGGAATTCTCAAGTTTCCTCCCCTGGCATACTAAGGTGGGTGTACCCACGGGACAGTTTTTACGTGTGAGACGTAACTGCACCCGTGACGACGATTTTTCGATCCAGGCTCGTGATCTCTCGGATTGCTTTCATCAGAGGGGTTACCCGAAACGTGTCATCTCTAAGGCCTACCAGAGGGCAAGGGGTCAAGATCAGAGGTCACTTCTTTCCTCCAAAGGACAGTGTCAGGAGACACAAACCAGATTTATCACTGACTTTAACAACAGCTGGAAACAGGTCAGTGATATTCTATCAAAACATTGGCAGATTTTGCGGACGGATTCACAAACGGTTGAGGTTACAAGTGACAGACCCCTTATGACAGCTAGATGGGCGCCAAACTTGAGGGATCTCCTCACGAGGAGTCACTTCAAAAGACCAACTGTGAGACTAAATAGGGGCATTATCCTTAGGGGTTCATTTCCCTGTGGGGACTGTAATATTTGTCCTCACATGGTCCCGACTCGCGATACGTTTCTTCACCCCACACGTCTTAGCAGACATCCCCTTAAGGCATATGTTAATTGTAAATCTAGGGATGTAATATATGCCTTAATTTGCCCTTGTAAGCTTGTGTATGTCGGGCAGACATCACAAGAACTCAGAAAACGAGTCCAGAAGCATGTTTCAACAATACACTTAGCTGCTTCAGACTCAAGGAAGGGCAAAACTCTTACCCCGGTGGCTGAACACTTCCTAGCCAACCATAGGGGTTCCTCGACCAACCTTAGAGTGGTGGGTTTACAAAAGCTAACCCCGAATGAGAGAGGTGGGGACAGACGTAAATTGCTTTTACAAATAGAATCCAGATGGATTTTTCAACTACAGTCAGTGACCCCCTCTGGATTAAATGAGGAACTTCTGTTCACAGGGTTTTTGGGTAGCTGATTTTACTTAAGGGTACGTGTTCTGCGATATTCATATTATTATTCATTATATATATATATATATATATATATATATATATATATATATATATATATATATTTTTTTTTTTTTTTTTTTATTCATTTTCCACTTTTTCATATTTCCTAGCCCCGTTTTTGGATTGGATCCGTCGGCTTTTGTTTTTATAAGCCGAGGGCTGGGTGTCTCTTCTCCTGTACATGACCTGGTGGAAGCTTGGATTTTTGGATAGCCACAATATATGAAGATTCTGGAATATAATTTAGGACATGGCTATTGGACACGTATGGAAGGTGCGACGTGTGGAATCCAATGGAGCATTAGTGGAGGATGGCCTTTCGCCTGATGGATGAGGATCATCTTATATGCATCCGGTTTGCATTCTTGGACTCTCAGACTTAAATCAGTGGGACTTTCATTATGGAGGTCATTTGGATCTGAGGACCTTGACACATGACTATTGGACTTTTTACTGTTCATGCCATCCCACTTTGCATGTGTGCTGCAGTTTGTTATTGGGATGGTATCTTCATCTGACATTTAAATGTGGGCCATTTTCTCCCTTTTTTTTTTTTTTTCTTGTTTTATATTTCCATACCTATTGGCACACATTTTCTATTGCAGCATATAGATGAATTATGTGTGCTGTATTGAGTGGTAGTGATGGCATATGTATGTATATATATATATATATATATATATATATATATATATAGTCATTGCTGCATTTTCATACTAACTATGCACATTCCTTCAATACAGGTCCATGCATACCATTTATGCCTGCTAGTTCTTTTTGCAGGCTATTCTGCTATGTGTCATTCACCTTCTGCGCCTCTGTTGCTTGTGCTCTTTATCGCCCCCTCTGGATGTTTGCGCGGCGCGGCTCATTATTTGAACCACGTCTGCGCAGGCGCCGCCCATCTCCATGGAGATCTTTTGTTATTCCCATCCTGCCTCTCTCCATTCCCTGCCAATGTGCGACTTCCTGTTTCCGCCCCCCATCCTTTGGACGGCATGGCGGCACACACTCCAATTGATTGGGCTTCTTATTTAAATGTGAGTTATTGACTACAGCACCCACTTCCCCTGACGAAGCCGCTGTGGCGGCGATACGCGTGGGGCTCACACAGCCTACCCTACCCTGCCTTATGCCGTTCACATTTAGGCACTGGCTTCTATTTGACTTTGTGTAGTCGATATATTTTTGGGTTCCAGCCTGTCTTTTTTCTCCCCGCCTCAGATGAGTATGCTGGGCATTATATTGCCCCCCCTCTGTAACTATAGGCTGTTTTTCCTTGTTATCTGCTGGGCACTTTACTTCCAAACCAATTAGTAGATTTGATACGGACATCCTTTTTACAAGGTTTTCTTTGCTCTAGCTTTTCCAATAGGGGGCTTATGGTTCTTTGCACCTATGATCTCTTATGCCCTAAGCATATATGGATGTGTTTCCCTTTCAACTAGGGGGTATTATTTCATCTATATAAGGTGACATATATTATGCTGACCCATTGTATTATGTTTCATGTCGACTTCATATTTATTTGTAGGGCATTTGAATAGGAGTGTTTTTGTACACTATTGGTACATTTTAAATGTTTTTATATGTTTTGCTGTGATGTTCAATAAACATTGTGTTATTTTTCTACTTTCTATGGTTGTGCGGGCCTGTTTCATAGTCCATTCTGTTTTCTTTTTTTGGTTCTACCCTGCTTCCTGTCACCCAGCTTGCTACTTCATCGTCCTGCAGCTCCTTCCTACCATCCCCCCCCCCCCCATCTATCCTATTGAGCGTCTGCTCAGTGAGCAGAAGACTCCTTTCTATATTGTCTATGGATCTCAGTGTTGCCAGCTGCACATTTAGATTCAGAATCTGGGTTTCCAAATGCACAACGTGCTCACATCTCGCACAGCAGTATGCACCCTCAACCGGCTGATCAAGGATTGCATACATGTGGCAAGATATGCACTGGATGGCATTAACAAGAGTGGAGCACATTTCCTAATGGGGATTGCACCAGACAGAAAAGTTAAATAAAAAAAATAAAAAAATAAATACAAAGTATTAATAAAAAACAGACAGCAATTCAGTAATTCCTCCCTTGGAAACTCCCTGAATCCAAAGTCACTGAATCACAAGTCACACTTACCATCGTTCACACTTACACTCAGCTCACACTCAGCTCGCTCACACTCGCTATGCTGAAGATTTATAGATTTTTTTTTCTCTAGTTCTCCTTAACAGCAATCCACCTTGCTGTTCAAATGCACTTCCAAAAAGGGAAAATAGTAATAAAGATAATAACATAGAACATGTGAGATCAATAGTGACTTGCAATAATTATTAAGTTGTAAAAACCCATGATGTAATGTACTAAGACCGCCTGATTTTTCTTATAAAAAGAGCTATTCGACCAATAAAGATCAGAAATCTTTTGAGACACAATTGCTTGCATTGTATCCTGATTTCTCCGGCCGTAAAACCTCACATCAATTTGGCAGCAGACAATTAAGATGAGAACACACGCATCCCGTGTGTCTTAACAATGGCATGTGAGAGGGAGATGGCATGTGAGAGGGGGAGATGGCATGTGAGAGGGTGGAGATGACATGTGAGGGAGAAGGCATGTGAGGAGATGGCATATATGAGAGGGAGGAGATGGCAGGTGAGAGGGAGATGGCATGTGAGAGGGAGGAGATGGCATACGAGAGGGGGAGATGGCATGTGAGAGGGAGATGGCATGTGAGAGGGAGGAGATGGCATGTGAGAGAGGGAGATGGCATATGAGAGGGAGAAGGCATGTGAGGAGGAAATGGCGTGTGAGAGGGAGTCGATGGCATGTGAGAGGGAGATGGCATGTGAAAGGGAGATGGCATATGATGGGGAGGAGATGGCATGTGAGATGGGGAAGATGGCATGTGAGAGGGGAGATAGCATGCGAGAAGATGGCATGTGAGAGGGAGATGGCATGTGAGGGAGGAGATGGCATGTGAGAGGGAGATGGCATGTGAGAGGGGGAGATGTAATGTGCTATGTTCATGTGTTTTCACACGTCAGATAGGAGGAGGCTCTTGAAATGTCAATTTATACACGGGACAGAAATCATCGTTGATATGCATTGCCTGAAATTATATTCCTTAGATCAAAGCACAAGACATTTTCTAGGTAGTAACCTTTGTAATTTATTTCTGTAATTTTCTATGTTCAAACATGTTAATAAATATAAATGTCGTGTGATGTTTTTTCACTTTTGTGCTAAAAAAAGCGTTATACTGTTCCTTTTTTGCCGTCCATACATCTTTACCATTCATGATGGGTATGTCCAAAAACACATGTACAACAGTGGTGTATTCAACAATAAAGAGGGAACCATCCGTTGTGTCAGCGAAGAATGAGGCATATATCATGTTAGCTCGTAGGAGTCATAGGTCATGTCATTTATGAATGAGGCACACGTCATGTCAGCTAGTAGGAGTCATAGTTCATGTCATTTAGGAATGAGGCACACGTCATGTCAGTTATTGAGTCACAGGTCATGTAATTTAGGAATGAGGCACACGTCATGTCAGCTAGTAGGAGTCACAGGTTATGCCAGCTAATAGGAGTCACAGGTCTTGTCATTTATGAATGAGGCACACGTCATGTCAGCTAGTAGGCGTCACAGGTCATGTCATTTATGAATGAGGCACACGTCATGTCAGCTAGTAGGAGTCATAGGTCATGTCATTTAGGAATGAGGCACACGTCATGTCAGTTATTAGGAGTCACAGGTCATGTAATTTAGGAATGAGGCACACGTCATGTCAGCTAGTAGGAGTCACAGGTCATGCCAGCTAATAGGAGTCACAGGTCTTGTCATTTAGGAATCAGGCACACGTCATGTCAGCTAGTAGGAGTCACAGATCATGTCATTTGTGAATGAGGGACACAGGTCAGCTAGTAGGAGTCACAGGTAATGTCATTTAGGAATGAGGCACACGTCATGTCAGCTTGTCAACAAGTAGGAGTCACAGGTCATGTTATTATGAATGAGGCACACGTCATGTCAGCTAGTAGGAGTCACAGGTCATGTCATTTATGAATGAAGCACACGTCATGTTAGCTAGTAGGAGTCACAGGTCATGTCATTTATGAATGAGGCACACGTCATGTCAGCTAGGAGTCACAGGTCATGTCATTTATGAATGAGGCACACGTCATGTCAGCTAGTAGGAGTCACAGGTCATGTCATTTAGGAATGAGGCACACGTCATGTCAGTCATGTCAGCTAGGAGGAGTCACAGGTCATGTCATTATGAATGAGGCACACGTCATGTCAGCTAGTAGGAGTCACAGGTCATGTCATTATGAATGAGGCACACATCATATCAGCAAGTAGGAGTCACAGGTCATGTCATTTTTGAATGAGGCACACGTCATGTCAGCAAATAGGAGTCACAGGTCATGTCATTTAGGAATGAGGCACACGTCATGTCAGCAAGTAGGAGTCACAGGTCATGTCATTTAGGAATGAGGCACACGTCATGTCAGCTAGTAGGAGTCACAGGTCATGTCGTTTAGGAATGTGGAAAAGGTCATGTCAGCTTGGAGTCACAAGTCATGTCATTTTTGAATGAGGGACACCATGTCAGCTAGGAGTCACAGGTCATATAGAGGAATGAGGCACACGTCATGTCAGCTAGTAGGAGTCACAGGTCATATCATAGAGGAATGAGGAACACGTCATGTCAGCTAGTAGGAGTCACAGGTCATGTCATTTAGGAATGAAGCACACATGTCAGCTAGGAGTGACAGGTCATATCATATAGGAATGAGGCACATGTCATGTCAGCTAGTAGGAGTCACAGGTCATGTCATTATGAATGAGGCATGTCATGTCAGTTAGTAGGAGTCACAGGTCATATTACTATGAATGAGGCACACGTCATGTCAGCTAGTAGAAGTCACAGGTCATGTCATGAATGAGGCACACGTCATGTCAGCTAGTAGGAGTCACATCATGTCAGCTAGTAGGAGTCACAAGTCATGTCATTATGAATGAGGCACACGTCATGTCAGCTAGTAGGAGTCACACATCATGTCAGTTAGTAGGAGTCACAGGTCAAGTCATTTAGGAATGAGGCACACGTCATGTCATTTAGGAATGAGGGACACGTCATGTCAGCTAGTAGGAGTCAGGTTATGTAATTTAGGAATGAGGCACCCGTCCAGCAAATTTTGAAAAAAAAAAAAATCGGATCCGTTTTTTCTCATAGAGTTGTATTAGCGCCGGATTGCTCCTGATGGCCACACGTTTCATCCGTTTTTTGACGTATCAGTCAAAAAAGATTTTTCCGGCAGGCGGAGAAAACGTACAGAGGAACGTTTTTTCTGTCCGGTGAAATAACACACAGCGACGGTTTCAGCGATAAACAGATGGAACATGAGGTGAAATGAGTTAATCCTGCTACCGATTCCAGTATTTTTACACTGAGCATGCCCCGTAGCTTCGTTTTCCTCTCTCTCTCCTCTTCCCTGGAACAGGAAGTCCAAACTCTATGCCCGGTAAACAAAAAAGGATACAGCCAAAAAAAAAAAAAACGGATCTGGCGCATCAGTTTTTCACAATTTGCATCGGGTCTGGTTTTTCCAAAATTCGACGGATTATGCCTCAAGGCAAAAAACTGATGTGTAAAAGTAGCCTAAGGAGAAAAAGTTCACTGCTCAAAAAAATAAAGGGAACACTCAAATAACACATCCTAGATCTGAATGAACGAAATATCCTCATTGAATACTTTGTTCTGTACAAAGTTGAATGTGCTGACAACAAAATCACACAAAATCATCAATGGAAATCAAATGTATTAACCAATGGAGGCGTGGATTTGAAACGATACTCAAAATCAAAGTGGAAAATCAAATTACAGGCTGATCCAACTTCAGTGGAAATGCCTCAAAACAAGGAAATGATGCTCAGTAGTGTGTGTGTGGCGTCCACATGCCTGGATGACCTCCCTACAATGCTTGAGCATGCTCCTGATGAGGCAGCATAAGGTCTCATGAGGGATCTCCTCCCAGACCTGGACTAAAGCATCCGCCAACTCCTGGACAGTCTGTGGTGAAACATGACGTTGGTGGATGGTGCGAGACAGAATGTCCCAGATGTGTTCAATAGGATTTGGGTCTGAAGAACGGGCGGGCCAGACCAGATCTTCAATGCCTTCATGTTGCAGGAACTGCTGACACACTCCAGCCACATTAGGTCTGGCATTGTTCTGCATTAGGAGGAACCCAGAGCCAACACACCAGCATATGGTCTCACAAGGGGTCTGAGGATCTCATTTCGGTACCTAATGGCAGTCAGGCTACTTCTGGTGAGCACATGGAGTTCCGTGCGACCCTCCAAAGAAATGCCACACCACACCATTACTGACCCACTGCTAAACTGGTCATCCTGAAGGATGTTGCAGGCAGATCGCTCTACACGGTGTCTCCAGACTGTCACATGTGCTCAGTGTGAACTTGCTTTCATCTGTGAAGAGCACAGGGCGCCAGTGGCGAATTTGCCAATCCTGGTGTTCTGTGACAAATGCCAATCGTCCAGCAGTGTTGAGCTGTGAGCACAACCCCCATCTGTGGACGTCGGGCACGCAGACCATCCACATGGTGTCGGTTTCTAACCGTTTGTGCAGGCACATGCACATTTGTGGCCTGCTGGAGGTCATTTTGCAGGGCTCTGGCAGTTCTCATGTTCCTCCTTGCACAAAGGCTGATAGCGGTCCTGCTGCTGGGTTGTTGCCCTCCTACGGCCCCCACCACGTCTCCTGGTGTACTGGCCTGTCTCCTGGTAGCACCTCCAGCCTCTGCACACTACGCTGGCAGACACAGCAAACCTTCTTGCCACAGCTCGCATTGATGTGCCATTCTGGATGAGCTGCACTGCCTGAGCCACTTGTGTGGGTTGTAGAGTCCATCTCATGCTACCACGAGTGTGAAAGCACAACCAACATTCAAAAGTGACCAAAACATCTGCCAGAAAGCATTGGTACTGAGATGTGGTCTGTGGTCCCCACCTGCAGAACCACTCCTTTATTGAGTGTGTCTTGATAATTGCCAATTATTTCCATCTGTTGTCTATTCCATTTGCACAGCAGAATATGATATTGATTGTCAAACAGTGTTGCTTCCTGCGTGGACAGTTTGATTTCACAGAAGTTTGATTTACTTGGGAGTTATATTCTGTTGTTTAAGTGTTACATAGTAACATAGTTAGTAAGGCCGAAAAAAGACATTTGCCCATCCAGTTCAGCCTATATTCCATCATAATAAATCCCCAGATCTACGTCCTTCTACAGAACCTAATAAATAGTAACATAGTTAGTAAGGCCGAAAAAAGACATTTGTCCATCCAGTTCAGCCTTTATTATGTTTTATTGTTTTATTATTTATGTTCCCTTTATTTTTTGAGCAGGGTATATTCCTACAACATTTACAGGGACTACAGGAGAATAATGTGATGTCAAAATGCTTTGATATCCACATCTGAATTATACACTATCTATTCTGGAGAATAATACAATGCCAAGTAAAAGAAATAAATTGTCTCAATGAAACCAAAAGCCGATGTAAAAGAATTATGCCGAAGTATACAGAAGAACAGAAAGCAAAAAGAGCAAAAGAGGTTTGTGGGATTTTGGGGAATACCGTATGTACTCGAGTATAAGCCGACCCCCCTAATTTTGCCACAAAAAACTGGGAAAACTTATTGACTCGAGTATAAGCCTAGGGTGGAAAATGCAGCAGCTACCGGTGAATTTCAAAAATAAAAATAGATGCTCCATACCGTTCATTATGGCCCCATAGCTGTGCCATATAGTGCTCTGCACCGTTCATTATTGCCCCATAGATGTATCATAGAAAGCTGTGCCATATAGTGCTCTGCACCGTTCATTATTGCCCCATAGCTGTGCCATATAGTGCTCTGCACCGTTCATTATTGCCCAATAGCTGTGCCATATAGTGCTCTGCACCGTTCATTATTGCCCCATAGCTGTGCCATATAGTGCTCTGCACCGTTCATTATTGCCCCATAGCTGTGCCATATAGTGCTCTCACCATTCATTATTGCCCCATAGCTGTGCCTCAGCGTCCTGTCTCTCCGCACTGACTGATCAGGCAGAGGGCGGCGCGCACACTATATGCGTTATCGCGCCCTCTGACCTGAACAGTCAGAGCCAGAGGATGGGAAGATGGAGGGGCGCCCGGCGTGTGGAACGCGGACAGGTAAATATGTAATACTTACCTGCTCCCGGCGTCCTGCTCCTTCCCCCGGACAGCTGGTCTTCGGTGCCGCAGCCTCTTCCTCTATCAGTGGTCACCGTTACCGCTCATTAGAGAAATGAATATGCGGCTCCACCCCTATGGGAGTGGAGTCCATATTCATTTCTCTAATGAGCGGTCCCACGTGAACGCTGAACAGGGGAAGAGCTGCGGCACCCGGATACCGTGAGACTGCTGGGACAGCACCAGGAGCCCCGGAAGCAGGTAAGTATGCCTCAGCACCCTCTCCCCCTCACCTGCCGCCGACTCGAGTATAAGCCGAGAGGGGCACTTTCAGCCCAAAAATTTGGGCTGAAAATCTCAGCTTATACTCGAGTATATACGGTAATTCAATTATTTATTTGAATATTTTGAAAAATTAAATATGATAAATTTTTATAGAGGTTTTGCACAGGGAGTTTCAGGAGGTGAGCTGAGCGTTTCAAGACCCGAACTGCATATTGTCTCTCCAGCCCCCCCAAAATTAAGAACAGCAAAAAGAAGCCGAGGTTGTTCTCCCTATGAAGAGAAATGGTGTAGCTGCGGACAATGTATTTAGGTGCCAAACAGTGATGAGCGAATATACTCGTAACTCGGTTTTTCCTGGGCACGCTCGGGTGGTCTCCGAGTATTGGTTAGTGTTCGGACATTCAGTTTTCATCACCTCTGCTGAATAATTTACAGCTTCTAGCCAGGCTGAGTACATGTGGGGGTTGCCTGGTTGCTAGGGAATCCCCATATGTAATCAAACTGGCTAATAGCTGTAAATCATTCAGCTGCCGCGATGAAAACTAAATCTCCGAACACTAACAAATACTCGGAGATCACCCGTGCGTGCTCGGGAAAACCTGAGCAACCAGTATATTCGCTCATCACTAGTGCGAACTGCAGAGGAGTGCGCTTGCTGTAGAGATATTCATAGTCTGATAGAGGGGGATTGTGATCTCACCACACCATGTCATCTGGTGTTGAGATCTGTGTGTCGGGTGCCGATCCTGCTGGTGAAGTTCAGCCAAAAATTCAAGGATAAGAGGAAATGAGCAGCACATTCGTCCAACAATAGGTAAAAATTATTTCATGATTTATTTAAGATACATTCAAAACATGGGATCCAAAAGATATATATAAAACCTGACGCGTTTCTGGTGTCCTAGCACCCTTAGTCATCGGGTATGGCAGGATATTCTGAGTGAACAATTAAATAGCTCTAAGCCAATTACAACATAGGTGGAAAATCATTGTGAAGCATGAAGCAAAGGAGTTACCACAGGTCACGTAGATCCATCATGCTAATAAGGCTAATTAACAAGAGGACTGTGTATAATAAACAGAAGATTATACAAAAAGCCATCATATACCATTGTCTGTAAAAATACTGCAATATTTTGATGAATCCCAAGAAATTGCTGTCATACACTAATCTGCATCCTGTAAGCTGAAATAGGCTAGCTATTACATCAGATTATGGAAAAAAAATTTTTTTACAAAATATTCCAGAAATACAGAGATATACAAATGTTATACAAATTATACTAGTTCACAGTAAAACAATCAATGTTCAATCATTATATAGTTGTTACTGACTAGCAAGGATCTCCTCATGGCCTGAAATCACATTGATCACATAATTACAGATTATATTGATCATATAAATATATATTTACCATCAGTAACCCTTTCTTTTCTCACATAGCATAGTATGGACGCTATGTGGATGATCTTCTCAGTGTGGACAGGTGGCATTAATTGTTCCACAGTTTCTTACACATGATCGCTCGGCCAGAAGAGCTGCTGGCGCCGGAACGAGATGCAGCGAGGGTGCGCAGAGAAGGTAAGTAGGATGTGTTTTTTTTTTATGGGAACCATGCATACTAAGATAGGGGATAAGGGGACATGCATACAAAGGGATGGGGAACCATGCATACAAGGACAGGGACAAGGGAACCATGCATACAAGGACAGGGAAGCCATGCATACAAGGACAGGGACGGGGGAACCATGCATACAAGGACAGGGATGGGGGAGCCATGCATACAAGGACAGGGATGAGGGGACAATGCATACAAGGACAGGGAAGCCATGCATACAAGAACAGGGATGAGGGGACAATGCATAGTTGGCTTGTACTCAGGTTAATAAGTTTACCCAGTTTATCGTGGCAAAATTACGTGCCTCGGCTTATACTTGGGTCGACTTATACTCGAGTATATATGGCATATATAAAATGATCCCTTGATTATAAAATTGACTGACAAAAGGATAAAACTAAACTTTATTAATTCCAAATGCCAAACTATACCCATAATTCACCCCCTGAAGGATAGTCAGAAGGTGACTAATAGAAAAAACATGTACCCCACATCTCCGTATATAAGGTGAGGTGACATATACACACTCGCTCTCCAAGCCTCTCATTTCTACGGGTTTCGTCGTCCTCACCATAGGCGACTCATCAGGAGACTATTTAATATTGACCTATATTCAAGCGACACTAGCCAAAGAAAACCCTAAAATCATGTATCAGTTATCTGAAACAGAAAACTAGCCACATACAAGCAGACCCCAGACTTCAAACTATATACTTCGTTAAAAAAAACACAAAAATTTGAACTTGGTTTGAGTTGGTATAAATGAAGCACATAAACGCATGTCCATATTGGCCATAAAACATAAACAATCTATAAAAGATAAAATGTGCAAAAAACCTACTGTAACTAAATATGTAAAAAAGCAAAAGTGCATTTAAATAACAGGCTAAATTCACATTTGCGTTCGGGGGCTTTGCGGAGGGCTGCATACGTCCTCCGTTAAGCCCCCGCATATTTCCGCATGCGTCCCTACCTTTAACATCGGGTACGCAGGACATGCGGATGCATTGTTTTGACACTCCCGCCGACCGCACGGGAACAAAACAAGTTGTGTTTTGTGTGGACGGCGGACACGTCAAAACGACGCACCCACATACATCCGCATGTCTTGCGTACCCAATGTTAAAGATAGGCACGCAGGACGCATGCAGAAGTATGCGGAAGTAGGCGAGACTTAATGGAGTACATACGCAGCCCTCCGAAATGGCCCCGAATGCATATGTGGACCCGGTTTTGGTAATACTGTTTGTGATCAAAAATAGCATAAAAGCCATCCCACCACGACAATGTGACGCTGAACCGGATGGTCCTACGCTCTCTACTATTTAAAACTTATCATGTGTCAGTTTATAATCCAAGTTTATAATAAACTCCAGTCTGAGGAATAGATAGTATGTGAACATACAGCATATCACTCAGGGAACACGTAACTGCTCCAGAGATAATAACCATATTCATACTAAATAATTGCACAGAACTCCCAGACATTATGGTTGCACATATCCCTAGTCTTTATAATGATATTGCACTCATTCCCTGACAGACTGCAGCATGGCATTAGTTAGAAGCTGCTAATGATCTTTTGAGCAGGTAAGTTTTCCCTGAGTGGTACATATTGGGCCGCCTGAAAACGGAGTTTAGTCTAGGACAATATGTCTGCACTACTAATTGACACCGGTCACAATTCCAAACCAGTGCAGTCCCTAAAGGAGGAAAAACACAAAAGTTACACTGTATTTTCACATACTTTCTATTCCTGAGTGGCTTATAAACTTATAAAGTACATAGTTTGAAGTCTGGGGTCTGCACATTATATATATATATATATATATATATATATATATATATATATATTTATTTATTTTTTTTCTGAGTGTTTTGGATAACACGATACATGAGTTTAGTTTTTTTGTCTAGTCTCGCTTGAATATAGATCAATATTAAATAAAGTCTCCTAATGAGTCGCCTTTGGTGAGGACGACGAAACTTCTAGAAATGAGTGGCTTGGAGAGTGAGAGTGTATATGTCACCTCACCCTATTTACTGAACTGTGGGGTATATGTTTTTTCTATTAGTCACCTTCTGACTAACCTTCAGGAGGTGAATTTTGGGTACAGTTTTACAATTGGAATTAATAAAGTTTAGTTTAATCCTTTTGTCAGCAAACATGGGGAATGACAAGATACAACCCCATTAAGCAGATCCAATTTTGGTTAAAATGATTCCAACAATCTGAACATAAAAAAGACTTATCCCCTATGTAACAGCTCTGATGTTTATTAACAGTTGATTTCAAAGTAAAATATTTCCCACATTAAAAAAGGTAAAAGGCTTCTCCTCTGTGTGACTGCTCTGATGTCTAACAAGACGCTCTTTCCGCTTAAAACATTTCCCACATTCTGAACAAGAAAAAGGCTTCTCCCCTGTGTGACTGCTCTGATGTCTAACAAGACTATCTCTCCGGTTAAAATATTTCCCACATTCTGAACAGGAAAAAGGCTTCTCCCCTGTGTGAATTCTCTGGTGGATATCAAGATACCCTTTCTGGCTAAAACATTTCCCACATTCTGAACAGGAAAAAGGCTTCTCCCCTGAGTGGGTTCTCTGGTGCGTAACCAAAGTCGATTTCTGATAAAAACATTTCCCACATTTTGAACATGAAAAAGGCTTCTCCCTTGAGTGGGTTCTCTGGTGCATAACCAAAGTCGATTTCTGATTAAAGTATTTCCCACATTTTGAACAGGAAAAAGGCTTCTCCCCTGTATGAGTTCTCTGGTGACTAACAAGCTCTAATTTATTGTTCAAATATTTCCCACATTTTGAACATAAAAAAGACTGCTCCCTTGTGTGAATTTTCTGGTGAGTAACAAAATGTGATTTATATGCAAAACATTTCCCACATTCTGAACATGAAAAAGGTTTCTCCCCAGTGTGGATTCTCTGGTGCTTAACACAATCTGATTTATTGCTAAAACATTTCCCACATTCTGAACATGAAAAAGGCTTCTCCCCTGTGTGGATTCTCTGGTGCATAACACAATATGATTTATAGCTAAAACATTTCCCACATTCTGAACATGAAAAAGGCTTCTCCCCTGTGTGAGTTCTCTGGTGTCTATCAAGAAACATTTTCTGGTTAAAACATTTCCCACATTCTGAACAGGAAAAAGGCTTCTCCCCTGTGTGGATTCTCAGGTGTATAACACAAGCTGATTTTTTGTTAAAACATTTCCCACATTCTGAACATGAAAATGGTTTCTCCCCAGTGTGGATTCTCTGGTGCTTAAGACAATTTGATTTATTGCTAAAACATTTCCCACATTCTGAACATGAAAAAGGCTTCTCCCCTGTATGGATTCTCTGGTGTATAACACAATCTGATTTATTGCTAAAACATTTCCCACATTCTGAACATGAAAAGGGTTTCTCCCCTGTGTGAGTTCTCTGGTGTCTATCAAGATGCCTTTTCTGGTTAAAACATTTCCCACATTCTGAACATGAAAAGGCCTTCTCCCCTGTGTGAGTTCTCTGGTGTCTATCAAGACGCCTTTTCTGATTAAAACATTTCCCACATTCTGAACATGAAAAAGGCTTCTCCCCTGTGTGGATGCTCTGGTGCATAACACAAGCCGATTTGTGTTTAAAATGTTTCCCACATTCTGAACATGAAAAAGGCTTCTCCCCAGTGTGAGTTCTCTGGTGTTTATCAAGATGTATTTTCTGCTTAAAACATTTCCCACATTCTGAACAGGAAAAAGGCTTCTCCCCTGTGTGGATTCTCTGGTGCTTAACACAAGCTGATTTGTGGTTAAAACATTTCCCACATTCTGAACATGAAAAAGGCTTCTCCCCAGTGTGAGTTCTCTGGTGTGTATCAAGATGTGTTTTCTGGTTAAAACATTTCCCACATTCTGAACATGAAAAAGGCTTCTCCCCAGTGTGAGTTCTCTGGTGTGTATCAAGATGTGTTTTCCGGTTAAAACATTGCTGACAATCTGAACATGAAAATAACTTCTTTGCTTTAGAAGCAGTTTGTTTTTTAATGCCTCTTTTGTGACTTTGATTTTCCTTAGCAGTCGGTAATGAATCAGAAGATAGGACCTGTTTCATAGGATCAGATGACAGATCTTTGCTGTGAAGGGATGATGGTATATCTGGAGTAAAAGCAGTCAATTCAGGTGTATCTTGTAGGATCTCAAGATCGTCAGATTTAAAAATTAAAGAAATCAGCTGTCCCTCTGATCTCCTGGTACAGTCATCTGCTAAGATAAAAAACAATTATTTTTTTAATAAAATATCCTTGATTTTTTTTATTTTTTAACATTTCTACTTAAACTGTTCATAAAAATGGCAAGCTATCTAAAAAACTTTATTTACCAAGACAATGACAGTTCACAGTCTAATAGAAAACTTTTTGGATGAACCAGTAGAGCAAGGTGTTCAACTGTTTGTTCATTCTGCCTCCCAAATATTGAATAAAAAGAAACCAATCAATGTTATGAAGGCGAAAACAATACCAAATCTCATCTCACAAAAAACAAGTCCCCACTCAGGTCCATCATCAGTGAATGGAAAAACAGAGGTTCCCACAATATTAGTGGCTCAAAGGCTGTTGAAAAGCAACAGGGTTTCTATAAACCAATCCAGATAAATCCGCTCTCACTTCTGAGTCTTGAGGTGTGCAAAAACAAAATTTAGGATCCCTGTATTAAGCAATATTATGAGAAGAGTCAACTTACTTTGCGGTGTGTGTCTTCTAGAGCACAATCTGGGCACTATGTGTTGGGTAATAAAATGGAAAATGTGTAATTTTCATTCTCCAATGTCCACTGCATGTTAGGTTTTGGAAAGTGGCTGTTGAATCAAAATATTCAGTCCTCCTACACATGTGGTCAAAATTGTTGTTACCCCTCGTTTAATGAGAGAAAATCCCACAATAGTCACAGAAATAACTTGAATCTGACAAAAGTAATAATAAATAATCTATGAAACTGAACATCAGACATTGCATTTCAACCATGCTTCCACAGAATAAAAAAAAATAAAACTCATAAAATAAGCCTGGACAGAAATGACGGTACCCTTAACTTAATATTTTGTTGCACAACCTTTTGAGGCAATCACTGCAATTAAACGACTTCTGCACATCTCGATAGGTATTTTGGCCCATTCCTCAAGAGCAAACTGCTCCAGTTGTCTCATGTTTGAAGGTTGCCTTTTCCAGACGGCATGTTTCAGCTCTTTACAAAGATGCTCAATAGTGGAGCATCTTTGGAAATCCCTAAATCCCGTCCCGACAAGATCACATTTAGTGACAGAAGAAGATGACAAAGGAATGTGGTTAGTGGGGACCTTGACTTTTTGGGAGTAAGTTGACAGTAATCCTTAGAGGGGGGAAGTTGTTGAACAGATTGTCACCCCCATTGATCATCCGGTTACCTCCACCACCAGACAACCAACCACATCAGGACCAAGAGGGGTGAGTAGGGTAAGACAGATACAGGAGTATTATCCCTGGAGCTCCTCTGACTAGTTAGCTACGCTAAAACAATTGCCTGACCCTGAGAACCAACCATTCCCATTTTACAGACAAATAAAGACAATACAATGGACGTATAAGTGCACCTGGGCAGATCTAGATAGTTTGGTGAGCACAAAGGCAGGTGAAGTACTAGAATGAATATTTAAGACTTTTACAGATGTGACAAAAGGACACAGAGTAGACTGATTTTGAATGACACTGGGGCAGCCGGAACTGTCGTACACAAAGGCTTGATAATGCCAAATATGATTACTAACAAGATTGTGGAATGTGTGGGGGGAAGAGTGAAGTGACCGAAGCCCTTATGATTAAACAAATAAAACTAAAATTACAAGGTATAGGAGTCCATGACATATCAGGCTCAGTATCTCAATTATTTTTATATTGCTTATGCATTTTTATTTTATTTTTTTAAATTATTTTTTACTATTTTTTTCAAAATGTTTGCACGCAGTTAAATTTTATACTATAGTTACCGTAATTTTAGTAATAGTTAGTTATAGTTGTTATAGTAGCAGTAGTAGTTGTTTTAGTTAGTTAAGCTCAAATTTGTAATTTCTGTGCAGAATTCACTAAGTCCTTGTAACCTTTATAAACACAAAATAAATAAAAATTGAGTTTTTTACGTATTTTTTTTTTATAATGACCAACCATGTTCACATACAGTATAATAATGCAACAGGTGTTCCCCCAAAAAATTTTTAAGTAGCTAAAACAGCATTTTAAAAGACCCAAGGGATCCCCTGACACTTACAGAATGGTTCATGACTTAAGGGCTTTTAATGATGTTACAGAAAGTGTGACCTCAATTGCCCCTAATACACACACCGTACTGTCACAGATTCCAGTGACATAAAATGTTTCACAGTTATTTGGCAAATGCATTCTTTTCTGTACCCCTGCACCCTGACTGTCAGTATCTTTTAGCTTTACTCACGATACTGTTGGACGGTCCTCCCACAAAGGGGGAAAGAACTCACCTACCATCTATTCAACAGCAATGGCAGGGATACTTGAGCAGTGGCAACCACCTCATCCACAGATTGTACTATTGCAGTACATGGATGACCTCCTGCTCTGCTGCCCGGACCAGATGTCCTGCAAGGAAGCTACAGTTACTTTGCTATGCTTTTTAGCAGAAAAGTGTTCCAAAGTCTCAATTGACAAACTACAGTATTGCAAACAAAAGGTGACATTTTTAGGCCACTGTATTGCTAAAGGTACAAGAAAGAAAGGAAACAAGCAGTGCTGACACAACAGAATGGAGGAAAACAGAGACCAATAGCTTAGGCTGGGTTCACATTGTGTTTATCTGGCACGTTAGACGGACTGCGTTACACCACGGCATAAAGCGGTGTAACGCAGTCCGTTAACGCTGCCATTAACCCCTATTTAGGGTGCATCGCCAACGCATGCCATAATGAGCATGCGCTAGCGATGTGCCGTCATTGAGTGACGGACCCTCGGACGCAGGCTGCAGCGTTGCCGGGTCCGTCACCGCTAACGCAGATAGAGCATCTGCTAGCTCTATCTGCGCTAGCGCGATCGCATTTCGGCACTTGCGTTAATGCAGTCCGTTTAACACATGCGTTGAACGGGCTGCATTAACGCAATGTGAACCTAGCCTTAGTACTCAGCACAGTCAGACCCAGTGATTAGAGGGTCTCTTACGTGTGCCCTTGCTGTAAGAACTGCTGTATTACTGCTAGGCATGTGAGATCACACTGACATTTTCCTTTGACAATTTACTCCCCACATGGCATTAACCATACAAGTTCAAGCAAAGCACCTGTCTATGGCCAGACAGCCCAGACTTGAATGTGCTCTAATACTAATTCCTGAATACATCACCCTCAAAAGGGTATAATGTTCTGAATACAGCCACTCATCTGCCTGTGGATTCAGAAAAGGGGGAATTGGTGACAGTGTTAGCAAGTGAGAATGAGTACTTTGTCATGACGCACGAACAAGACTGCATAGGAACTCATGAGTCAGGAGATAGTGGGTTTTACATATGTTCATGAAAAAACCCCAGTTCCTAATGCATATTTTGAGGTTTTTATTTTTGTAGATGGCTCCAGATACCACCAGGATGGGCAATTCTACACTGGATAAGCAGTAGTATCCTCACATGAGGTAGTTCGAGCTTAACCACTCCCTCCTCACATGTCGGTGCAGGAGGCAGAGTTGAAGGCACTCACTGAGGCATGTAGAGCTGCTGCAGGTAAAGTCAATAATATTTACACAGATTCGAATTATGCATGGGGAATATCCCATGACTGTGGCATTATCTGGAGAATCAGAGCATTTCTTACATCAGCCGGTAAGCCCATTAAAAATGCAGAGCTGGTGAAAAAATTAATGGAGGCATTGATGTTACTGATCCAGGTTGTCATAATCAAGGTGAAAGCACACACAAACGGTGACTCAGTGGAGGTAGAGAGCAACAGAAGGGCAGACGAGGCTGCTAAAGTAGCAGCAAGGCAGCCTAGGGAGCAGTGGACGGGGCGGGGAGTCAGCCTATTACAGCCACACTGAGCCTAGATGTCCTGAAATCCCTTCAGCTGCCCAAACAGAGAAGGAACACTGGGGGAGAATGGGAGCTGAGCTGACCTGAACTCAAATGGAGTATGGGAGAATAAGGATAAATTGTATATACCAAGGTCCCTGTTCCCAATCATGGCGCAAGCAACACATGGCCCCACTCACACCTCAAAATGTCACATGTGTACCATGGTAAATGCCTTCTGGATCGCTCCTGGTTTCAGTTATGCAGCAGCGAAACTCGTACAGTCATGCCTCATCTGTGTACAGCACAACCCAGGTAAAACAGTAAAAGTCCCCAAGAAAGCAACACCCAGGCCTCTCTACCCGTTTCAGAAACTGCAGATTGACTACATACAACTACCCAAGGTAGGTGTGCATAAAAAATGTCCTAGTATGTGTAGATCTCTTCTCTGGTTGGCTGGAAGCCTGTCTGGTAAAATGTGCAAATGCTAAAACGACTGCAGACAAAACTGATGAAAGAACTGATCTGCAGGTATGGTGTCCCAGAAACCATAGAAAGCGATAGGGGTACACACTTCACTTGAGAAATAATGAGGGAAGTCATGCAGGCTCTGTGAATACAGTAAGCATTTCACACACTATATAGACCACAAAGTAGTTGGTAAGTGGAAAGACTAAACAGGACACAAACTGGAAATTCAAAAGGCCATGGACACAGGAAAGAGATGGGTAGAGTGCTTGTCTCTTGCACTCTTGTCAGTCAGGCACACTCTAAATAGAAAGACAGGCTTGTCTCCTTTTGAAGTCCTGTTTGGTAGTTTGCCAAAGACTGGTCTGTATTTCCCCCAGGTGCTACAAGTGCAACACCGTGCTATGACAGCCTATGTCCAGGCCTTGCAGAAAAGACTTAATGTGGTTGCATAAACATCCGTGTTCTCATCCATTCCAAATCCTAATGCCAGTGCAGACGTACATCAGCTGAATCCAGGTGATTGGGTTGTCATACAGAGACACGTGAGAAGAAGCCTAGATCCACGGTTTGATGGCCCATTTTAAAGTCCAGCTGACCACATTCACCTTAGTGAAACTTGAGGGAAAGCCCACCTGGATCCATGCCAGTCAGCGCAAAAAGATCTTTTCACCAGCAGAATGACTGTTCTCCTAATCACTTTGCTGGCAGTGGCAGGATTATTGCACTCTACAGAGACACTGGATAAACTTTTAAAGTTTGTTGACAGGAACAACACACGTATTCAACAGCATGCTCTTCTTATAAAGGATGTGTGTCATGGGGTCCTTAACACAATCAACAGAGCAAGAGTATAGTAAACAATTCCAAGACCTTTATTTAGGCAGGTCCATATATGATCCACCAAAGGATTAAATAGTCCAGAACCCAAATGCAGTTCAGTAACAGGATAAAAGTCCAACAATCCAGCAGACAGAGGATAACATAGTCCATAAACTCTTTCTCTCTGAGATGCTGTGTACACATCGTAGTTCCACACAAGACTGATCTGTGTCTCACCTCCCTGATATTTTACAAGTCCCCCTCCTCATTCACAGGTTAGGGGGGTGGGATGCAGGGGCTCATTGTTTCAACAGGCTAGTTCAATATGTCATTAGCATTTTAGCAAACAGAATTATTCACTGACCCTTTGAGAAGACAACAATACAGTACTGTGGGGGCTGATAACAGATGGCAACAACAGCCATTCATCAATTAGCAAATAACACATCCTACAAGAGAACACCATGAAAATCAGTAAAATACTGATACAAAATAAATGATATCCACATACCATATCCCACCATCACAACCTCTCCCCACTCTTAATATGCGAGCATGCCATGAGGTCTACACAGACCTCTGGCCTGCTCACTTTAGTCCACTTTGCTCCACTGTTATCCGCTCCACTATAGTTCCTTGTACAGTGGCAGGGGTTGCAATAATGAGCACTTGTTGTCCATATATTCCCAGGTCCTGGATTTACGGTCATACCAGGTTTTTTGACTGGACTGGGCCGTTCGCTGATGTTCATTAGCCAAGGTAGCTAGCTGGGCGAGACCGTCTCTGAACTCTAAAACGTATGGGAATGATGGGCGTTCCGATGCCTGCGATATCTCCCTCCAATTGTTCTTTCAGAAGAGTCTTTATAAATACCCTGGTTTAGGGAAAGAGGGGAAAAAAAGAGACAAGTGCGGCGCTTCCTCTGAGCGTAATACGTTTTTACCAACAAGTTAATAACATTTCTTTTATTTGTAGTTATTCTCACCTTCTATCGGTAAGAAATGCACGTTGAGATTCTCAAGGAATCAATTCTTTAGGCAACTCTTCTTCGTATGTTGTATAATCCAATAAGGTGTGCAGCTCACTTTGGAGAACTATGTGTTCATCCTGCTTCAGATCCACATAGGTGGCGATTTCAAAGGGAAAAAAACTCCAAGTAAATGTGGCGCTAAGCACCTACGGATTTTTTGAATGCATCCACTTCAAGTGAAGAATGTTAATAAAAATTCATTTATTTTCTCGAAATAAAAAAAATAAAATATATTTGTAATATATTTTTAAAAAACAGTACAACGCGTTTCGGCTGCTATTTTTACAGTGCAGCCTTCATCAGGTAGCAAAAAAACAAAAAGAACAAACAATACAATAAGCACTATAAAATGATGTTGCAACCTCCAAGTTCTCTTATTTATGAGGGTTCCTGGAAGGGATTAGCAGGGTGGGACCGGGGATCAGGTTCTCCTTTCCAGATAACTAGCTACATGGTAGCCTCTAAAGAGACACATTTTTCTTATATATATATATATATATATATAAAAGAGCAGTTTAGTACTTCTATTCTATCCAAAATGAGCTTTTAAATACATGGTATTACACTGTTACGAACAAACACAACATTAAAAATATAGGTATATACACAATCATAAATATGATTCACTCCAATACCTCATCAATTCCACTACTATCAATTCATCCCATAAAATACATTAAAAAAAAACCTAAACAAATATATATATATATATATATATATGTCCTTTGGAAAAAAAAAGGAGAAAATTTTGTTTTATTGACCCATGCGCAAACGACTGAGCTATTTATGACAAACCCTTACACATTCTCTACTACATCATTAAGTCCATTTGGATAAAGGCTTTGTAACCTATATATCCAATATGACTCCTTGCGGTTTAATAATTTGTTCCTGTTATTAGCCCCTTTTGGTATATGCTCCAACGGTGTGACCGTAATGCAGAAGCATTTATTGTGCTTCAGCAGGAGATGATGGGACAGACTATGTTTAATCTGTCCATTCTTTGCATTATAGCGGTGATTATTCATCCGGGCACTCAATTCCTGGGAAGTTCGTCCCACGTATTGGAGCCCGCATTTGCAAGTCACTACGTAGATGACAAAATCCGTTCTGCATGTGAGTCTCTGCTTAATCTTAATTGTTTCCCCAGTAGTATTAGATTGAATACTCCTAGCTCCATGGTTAATGATCTTACAACATTTACATTTGTTTGAAGAGCATCTATATACTCCTGTGTTCATCTTCCCTCCATTCACATTGGTATTGTTTCCTATCATGTTTTCTATTTTTGGAACCTCTCTTTCAGAAGAGTGAGAGGCCCACAGACCTTCTTGCCAAACAGATTGCACCTCGTTGACACTAACTCCCCAATGTCGTTTCCAAGGAGGATATTATTATTATTATTTATTTATATAGCACCATTAATTCCATGGTGCTGTACATGAGAAAGGGGTTACATACAGAGTTATAAATATCGTTTACAGTAAACAAATTTACAGTGACAGACTGTTACAGAGGGGAGAGGATATCTGCAGGAAGTCCTCCCATAACTTCAATCCAACAGTTTTTCTCCAAAACCATAATCCAAATGTACCAAAGCTCGCTGTATATATTAGCGGACACCCCCTGCCAGGACAATGGGAAATCCCGAACCCTGGTGAATTGCCTCGGGTCCAAACACACGGGGATCAGCGATAGTCAGGAATGCCCCTGTGTCTCTAAATCCCGACACTTTGTATCCATCAATTAAAACTTCCTGCAGGTGGCTTTGCCGTTGTTCTGTATTTCTGAGAGACAAAGGCTGGAGTTCGTACACTCCAGAAGAGGTATCTATGGTGTCCGGGTCGGTGGTCCTCTCAGGTGGGGGTGGTGCTAACTCTTCCTCAGGTGGGATGGAGTATACAAAATGCACTGGACGAGTTGGGGATGCATGAGGCTCCCTCCGAATCCTTGAGCTGGATTGCAAATGTCCTGGTTGCCTACACCCATAACATCTCTCTGTGATACCCACAGGTCATGGTCGAAACCGTTGGCTCCCAGGATTGTGAGGCGTGATTTTCATCGGCTTGCGACTAGGTGGAAGGGCAGATATAATCGGAGGGGAACGGGGCGCAGGAGCAGGCTGTGGTTCATTGTCCAGAAGCCTCCTACATTGCGGTCAGATAGTAAGGGCTTCATCGGCCAGGGCTGCAGCTCTATCCACGGTACACGGCGTGCGCTCCTGGACCCATTCCCGTACCTCTGCGGGGCACTTGGTAAGAAAAAAATTGTTCTATAAGGAATGCCTGTATAACATCTTCCACAGTAAAGGTGTTTTCTGCTTCCAGCCATCTCCGACATGCCTGGGACATCTTATGTGCATGCATCTTAAACGATCCCCCTGTGGTGCAGGGGAGGTCTCGGAACTTGGCCCTATATGAGTCTGGGGTGATAGCATGGTAATCCCAGATAGTCCGCTTTACAATGTTATAATCCCGATTCCGCTGTGAGTCAATGTTCGGTAAGCCTCCACCATGCTTCCGTTCAGGAGTCCCACTAACAAACGCATCCAGCCAGAATGAGGCACCTCCATCACAGCACACTGATGCTCAAAGTCCTTGAAGAACCCCTCCACATCTTTGGAAGCCTCATCAAATGGCTTAAACTCTGTCAGGGTGATTCGTACAGGCTCCCGGATCGTTGGGTTTACACTCCACATTGCATTACTCCCTCTTTCAAGCTCCATTGCTTCTTGTCTCTGCTGTGCCCGGCGGGCAGCCACCTCCTTATACACCTGAGGGATGCCTGGGCCCAGAACCGCCATCTCTTCTTCGCACCACACCACCCATTGGCTTTTTGGGTGGGGGTCCACGTCTCCTGGGCTTGGAGAAAAAGGAGACTGCACACGTGCTGTGAGCAAAGTCACTTTATCTGATCTAATGGAGCAAGAGACAGTATTTTATACCATTTACAACAAATGTAACTCAATGTAATTCATGTATCCCTCCCCCCTGTTACCCCGGGTCATGCGGACCTTTACTTCCCATGTACCCAGAACATGTTGTGGCTGACTATTGAGAACATATATGATAAGAAGTATAAAATCCTTGAATCGGGAGACTACAAGTCTGCTGCATCATAAGAGCAAATTCTAGCAGATTTTAGCAAATAAAGGCAAATTAAAGGCCACGTAGTATACAGCACAGCCACGTAGTATATAACACAGCCCACATAGTATATAGCACAGCCACATAGTATTTAGCACAGCCATGTAGTATACAACAGTCCACGTAGTATATAGCACAGCCACATAGTATATAGCACAGCCACATAGTATATAGCACAGCCACATAGTATATAACACAGCCACATACTATATAACACAGCCACGTACTATATAACACAGCCACGTACTATAGCACAGCCCACATAGTATATAGCACAGTCACGTAGCATTTAACACAGCCCACGTAGTATATAACAGCCCACATAGTATAACACAGTCCACGTACTATATAGCACAGCCACGTAGTATATAGCACAGCCACGTAGTATATAGCACAGCCACATTGCACATAACAAAGCCCACGTAGCATATAGCACAGCCACGTAGTATATAGCACAGCCACATAGCATATAGCACAGCCACATAGCATATAACACAGCCCACGTAGCATGTAGCACAGCCACGTAGCATATAGCACAGCCACGTAGCATATAGCACAGCCACGTAGCATATATCACAGCCCACATAGTACATAGCACAGCCACGTAGCATATAGCACAGTCCACGTAGTATATAGCACAGCCACGTAGCATATAACAGCCACATAGTATATAAGACAGCCATGTAGCATATAACAGCCCACGTAGCACATAGCAGAGCCACGTAGCATATAACAGCCCACGTAGCATATAGCAGAGCCATGTAGCATATAATACAGCCCACGTAGTATATAACACAGCCATGTAGCATATAACAGCCCATGCAGCATATAGCACAGACACATAGCATATAGCAGTCCACTTAGTATATAACACTGCCCACGTAGTATATAGCACAGGCACGTAGCATATAGCACAGGCAAGTAGCATATAGCACAGCCACGTAGTATATAACACAGCCCTCATAGTATATAACACACCACGTAGCATATAGCACAGCCACATAGTATATAGCAGCCACGTAGTACACAACACAGTCACGTAGTATATAGCACAGCCACGTAGTATATAGTAGCCACGTAGTATATAACAGCCACGTAGTATATAACACAGCCACGTAGTATATAGCACAGGCCCAGACCACCTAGTATATAGCACAACCACGTAGCTGTCGGAAGCATTGCGAGCATCGGGAAGGCTCCGGGGGCTGCCGGAATGTGAGTATAGCACGATTTTTTCTTTATTTTTTATTAATTTTAACCACTTTACCCCCAAGGGTGGTTTGCACGTTAATGACCGGGCCAATTTTTACAATTCTGACCACTGACGTTTTTATGAGGTTATAACTCTGGAACGCTTCAACAGATCCCAGTGATTTTGACATAGTTTTCTCGTGACACATTGTACTTCATGTTAGTGGTAAAATTTCTTTCATATTACCTGCGTTTAAAAACGGAAATTTGGCGAAAATTTTGCAATTTTCCAACTTTGAATTTTTATGCCCTTAAATCACAGAGATATGTCACACAAAATACTTAATAAGTAACATTTCCCACATGTCTACTTTACATCAGCACAATTTTGGAACCAACATTTTTTGGGGTTAGGGAGTTATAAGGATTAAAAGTTGACCAGCAATTTCTCATTTTTGCAACACCATTTTTTTAAGGGACCACATCACATTTGAAGTCACTTTGAGAGGTCTATATGATAGAAAATACCCAAGTGTAACACCATTCTAAAAACTGCACCCCTCGAGGTGCTCAAAACCATATTCAAGAAGTTTATTAACCCTTCAGGTGTTTCACAAGAATTTTTGGAATGTTTAAACAAAAAAAATAAACATTTAACATTTTTTCACAAAAAATTTACTTTAGCTCCAATTTGTTTTATTTTACCAAGAGTAACAGGAGAAATTGGACACCAAACACTGTTGTACAATTAGTTCTGAGTATGCTGATACCCCATATGTGGGGGTAAACCATTGTTTGGGCGCATGACAGAGCTCAGAAGGGAAGGAGCGCTATTTGACTTTTCAATGCAAAAACAGGATTTTTGGTTGCTTACCGTAAAATCTGTTTCTTGAAGCCTCCATTGGGGGACACAGGAACCATGGGTGTATGCTGCTGCCACTAGGAGGCTGACACTATGCAAATAAAAAAGTTAGCTCCTCCTCTGCAGTGTACACCCCACCGACTGGCATTATACTCTTCAGTTAGTGAGAAAGCAGTAGGAAATAATGAAACAAGGTTGAAAAACCATAACCACAAACTTGAGAACTGTAACGTGAGAACAGTCATAGAACAGATAACAACAGAAAACATTGGGAGGGAGCTGTGTCCCCCAATGGAGGCTTCAAGAAACAGATTTTACGGTAAGCAACCAAAAATCCTGTTTTCTTTATCGCCTCTCATTGGGGGACACAGGAACCATGGGACGTCCCAAAGCAGTCCCAAGGGCGGGAAAACAGACTTCCATCAGGTCAGAGGACTCACCACTGCCGCCTGCAGGATCCTTCTGCCTAGGCTGGCGTCCGCCGATGCGTAGGTATGGACCTTGTAAAATTTTGGCGAACGTGTGGATGGAAGACCAAGTTGCCGCTTTGCAAAGCTGTAGGGCGGAAGCCCTGTGGTGCACCGCCCAGGAGGCGCCGACTGCCCGGGTAGAGTGAGCCTTAATCCCAGGAGGGGGCACTCTGTTCTTGACCCGGTAAGCCTCCAAAATTGCCGTTCTGATCCAGCGAGCAATAGTCGCTTTAGAAGCCAGCTGGCCTCTGCGCGTGCCATCAGGAATGATGAAAAATGAATCCGTCTTCCGGAAAGAGGATGTTCTATCCAGATAAATCCTCACTGCCCTGACTAGGTCCAGCTTGTTCAACGATCGCTCCAGAGGATGAGTCGGAGCTGGACAAAAGGAAGGTAGAACGATGTCCTCGTTGAGGTGGAAGGTGGAAACCACCTTAGGAAGAAAAGAAGGTGGAGGTCGGAAGACCACCTTGTCCTGGTGAATGACCAAAAACGGAGGGCGGCAAGACAGTGCCGCCAGCTCGGAAACGCGGCGAATGGACGTGATGGCCACAAGAAAGGCCACCTTCCAAGATAAAACTGATAGAGGAATCTCCCTAAGAGGTTCAAAGGGAGAAACCTTCAAAACGTCAAAGACCAGGTTTAGGTCCCATGCCTCCACAGGGGCCCTGTACGGCGGGACGGCGTGGGCTACCCCCTGAAAGAAGGTCTTAATCTGTGGCCAAGAGGCCAAGGTCTTCTGAAAGAGGATGGAAAGCGCAGAGACCTGACCCTTCAGGGAACTAAGAGCCAGGCCCGAATCCAGTCCTGCCTGAAGGAAGGCCAAAAGAGAAGGCAGGGAAAAAACCATAGGCGGCACGCGGTTGGACTCGCACCAACGGAAGTAGGCCTTCCAGGTGCGGTAGTAGATCCTGGAAGACGAAGGCTTCCGAGCCTGAATCATGGTGTGAATCACCCGGTCCGAAAGGCCGGACGCTCTTAGAACCGCGGTCTCAACAGCCACACCGTTAAACTGAGCGACCGAGAATTCGGGTGGCAGATCGGACCCTGGGACAGCAGATCGGGCCTGTCTGGAAGGCACCAGGGAGCGTCCGCGAGAAGGTTGACGAGCTCCGCGAACCAAGCTCTCCTGGGCCAATCCGGGGCGATCAGGATGACCGGCACCCCTTCCGCTTTGATCTTCTTCAACAGTTTGGGAAGTAATGGAAGGGGTGGGAACAGATAGGGCAGCTCGAACTGTGACCAAGGAATGGCCAGAGCATCGACGCCCACTGCGAGAGGATCGCGTGACCTGGAGACGAATTGTGGAAGCTTCCTGTTGATCCGAGACGCCGTGAGATCCACATCCGGAGTTCCCCATCGAAGACAAATCTGATGGAAGACCTCCGGATGCAGGGACCATTCCCCTGCCGCGAGACCCTCGCGGCTGAGGAAGTCGGCGGCCCAGTTTTCTACGCCGGGGATATGCACCGCGGATATCACCGGAACCGTTGCCTCTGCCCAAAGGAGGATCTTGGACACCTCGGCAAGGGCCAAGGAGCTCCGAGTCCCCCCCTGATGGTTGACATATGCCACAGCCGTGGCATTGTCCGTCTGGATCCGGACTGGAAGGCCCCTGAGGATCCTTTCCCAATGGCGGAGGGACAGAAAGATGGCCCGAATTTCGAGGACGTTGATCGGCAGCGCGGACTCCTGCAGCGACCAACGGCCCTGAACCGTCAGGTGGCGAAAAACCGCACCCCAGCCGATCAGGCTGGCATCCGTTGTCACCACCTGCCAGTGAACCAGAAGGAAGGACCTGCCCTGGGAGATGAGAGGAGACGTCAGCCACCAGTTGAGAGACCGCTTGACCCGAAAGGAGAGTCTGATCGGCCGATCCAGGGAGAAGACCGACCTGTCCCACTGAGACAGAATGGCTTGCTGAAGGGGTCGAGAATGGAATTGGGCGAAGGGAATCGCTTCCAAGGTAGCTACCATCCTCCCCAGAACCTTCATGGCCGATCGGAGGGAGGGAGGCCGAGGACCCTGGAGCAAGAGAATGTCCCGACAAAGGGTGGATCTCTTGTCCTTGGGAAGGAAGACTCTGGACTGACGAGTGTCGAAGAGCATGCCCAGAAAGATGATGCGCTGAGAAGGAATAAAGCAGGACTTCTTCCGGTTGACCAGCCATCCGAAACGGGATAAGGTGTCGAGAACAATGGACAAGCTTTCGTGGGCCTGAGCAAAGGACGGAGCCTTGATGAGGATGTCATGAGATTTTAGCAAATAAAGGCAAATTAAAGGCCACGTAGTATACAGCACAGCCACGTAGTATATAACACAGCCCACATAGTATATAGCACAGCCACATAGTATTTAGCACAGCCATGTAGTATACAACAGTCCACGTAGTATATAGCACAGCCACATAGTATATAGCACAGCCACATAGTATATAGCACAGCCACATAGTATATAACACAGCCACATACTATATAACACAGCCACGTACTATATAACACAGCCACGTACTATAGCACAGCCCACATAGTATATAGCACAGTCACGTAGCATTTAACACAGCCCACGTAGTATATAACAGCCCACATAGTATAACACAGTCCACGTACTATATAGCACAGCCACGTAGTATATAGCACAGCCACGTAGTATATAGCACAGCCACATTGCACATAACAAAGCCCACGTAGCATATAGCACAGCCACGTAGTATATAGCACAGCCACATAGCATATAGCACAGCCACATAGCATATAACACAGCCCACGTAGCATGTAGCACAGCCACGTAGCATATAGCACAGCCACGTAGCATATAGCACAGCCACGTAGCATATATCACAGCCCACATAGTACATAGCACAGCCACGTAGCATATAGCACAGTCCACGTAGTATATAGCACAGCCACGTAGCATATAACAGCCACATAGTATATAAGACAGCCATGTAGCATATAACAGCCCACGTAGCACATAGCAGAGCCACGTAGCATATAACAGCCCACGTAGCATATAGCAGAGCCATGTAGCATATAATACAGCCCACGTAGTATATAACACAGCCATGTAGCATATAACAGCCCATGCAGCATATAGCACAGACACATAGCATATAGCAGTCCACTTAGTATATAACACTGCCCACGTAGTATATAGCACAGGCACGTAGCATATAGCACAGGCAAGTAGCATATAGCACAGCCACGTAGTATATAACACAGCCCTCATAGTATATAACACACCACGTAGCATATAGCACAGCCACATAGTATATAGCAGCCACGTAGTACACAACACAGTCACGTAGTATATAGCACAGCCACGTAGTATATAGTAGCCACGTAGTATATAACAGCCACGTAGTATATAACACAGCCACGTAGTATATAGCACAGGCCCAGACCACCTAGTATATAGCACAACCACGTAGCTGTCGGAAGCATTGCGAGCATCGGGAAGGCTCCGGGGGCTGCCGGAATGTGAGTATAGCACGATTTTTTCTTTATTTTTTATTAATTTTAACCACTTTACCCCCAAGGGTGGTTTGCACGTTAATGACCGGGCCAATTTTTACAATTCTGACCACTGACGTTTTTATGAGGTTATAACTCTGGAACGCTTCAACAGATCCCAGTGATTTTGACATAGTTTTCTCGTGACACATTGTACTTCATGTTAGTGGTAAAATTTCTTTCATATTACCTGCGTTTAAAAACGGAAATTTGGCGAAAATTTTGCAATTTTCCAACTTTGAATTTTTATGCCCTTAAATCACAGAGATATGTCACACAAAATACTTAATAAGTAACATTTCCCACATGTCTACTTTACATCAGCACAATTTTGGAACCAACATTTTTTGGGGTTAGGGAGTTATAAGGATTAAAAGTTGACCAGCAATTTCTCATTTTTGCAACACCATTTTTTTAAGGGACCACATCACATTTGAAGTCACTTTGAGAGGTCTATATGATAGAAAATACCCAAGTGTAACACCATTCTAAAAACTGCACCCCTCGAGGTGCTCAAAACCATATTCAAGAAGTTTATTAACCCTTCAGGTGTTTCACAAGAATTTTTGGAATGTTTAAACAAAAAAAATAAACATTTAACATTTTTTCACAAAAAATTTACTTTAGCTCCAATTTGTTTTATTTTACCAAGAGTAACAGGAGAAATTGGACACCAAACACTGTTGTACAATTAGTTCTGAGTATGCTGATACCCCATATGTGGGGGTAAACCATTGTTTGGGCGCATGACAGAGCTCAGAAGGGAAGGAGCGCTATTTGACTTTTCAATGCAAAAACAGGATTTTTGGTTGCTTACCGTAAAATCTGTTTCTTGAAGCCTCCATTGGGGGACACAGGAACCATGGGTGTATGCTGTTGCCACTAGGAGGCTGACACTATGCAAATAAAAAAGTTAGCTCCTCCTCTGCAGTGTACACCCCACCGACTGGCATTATACTCTTCAGTTAGTGAGAAAGCAGTAGGAAATAATGAAACAAGGTTGAAAAACCATAACCACAAACTTGAGAACTGTAACGTGAGAACAGTCATAGAACAGATAACAACAGAAAACATTGGGAGGGAGCTGTGTCCCCCAATGGAGGCTTCAAGAAACAGATTTTACGGTAAGCAACCAAAAATCCTGTTTTCTTTATCGCCTCTCATTGGGGGACACAGGAACCATGGGACGTCCCAAAGCAGTCCCAAGGGCGGGAAAACAGACTTCCATCAGGTCAGAGGACTCACCACTGCCGCCTGCAGGATCCTTCTGCCTAGGCTGGCGTCCGCCGATGCGTAGGTATGGACCTTGTAAAATTTTGGCGAACGTGTGGATGGAAGACCAAGTTGCCGCTTTGCAAAGCTGTAGGGCGGAAGCCCTGTGGTGCACCGCCCAGGAGGCGCCGACTGCCCGGGTAGAGTGAGCCTTAATCCCAGGAGGGGGCACTCTGTTCTTGACCCGGTAAGCCTCCAAAATTGCCGTTCTGATCCAGCGAGCAATAGTCGCTTTAGAAGCCAGCTGGCCTCTGCGCGTGCCATCAGGAATGATGAAAAATGAATCCGTCTTCCGGAAAGAGGATGTTCTATCCAGATAAATCCTCACTGCCCTGACTAGGTCCAGCTTGTTCAACGATCGCTCCAGAGGATGAGTCGGAGCTGGACAAAAGGAAGGTAGAACGATGTCCTCGTTGAGGTGGAAGGTGGAAACCACCTTAGGAAGAAAAGAAGGTGGAGGTCGGAAGACCACCTTGTCCTGGTGAATGACCAAAAACGGAGGGCGGCAAGACAGTGCCGCCAGCTCGGAAACGCGGCGAATGGACGTGATGGCCACAAGAAAGGCCACCTTCCAAGATAAAACTGATAGAGGAATCTCCCTAAGAGGTTCAAAGGGAGAAACCTTCAAAACGTCAAAGACCAGGTTTAGGTCCCATGCCTCCACAGGGGCCCTGTACGGCGGGACGGCGTGGGCTACCCCCTGAAAGAAGGTCTTAATCTGTGGCCAAGAGGCCAAGGTCTTCTGAAAGAGGATGGAAAGCGCAGAGACCTGACCCTTCAGGGAACTAAGAGCCAGGCCCGAATCCAGTCCTGCCTGAAGGAAGGCCAAAAGAGAAGGCAGGGAAAAAACCATAGGCGGCACGCGGTTGGACTCGCACCAACGGAAGTAGGCCTTCCAGGTGCGGTAGTAGATCCTGGAAGACGAAGGCTTCCGAGCCTGAATCATGGTGTGAATCACCCGGTCCGAAAGGCCGGACGCTCTTAGAACCGCGGTCTCAACAGCCACGCCGTTAAACTGAGCGACCGAGAATTCGGGTGGCAGATCGGACCCTGGGACAGCAGATCGGGCCTGTCTGGAAGGCACCAGGGAGCGTCCGCGAGAAGGTTGACGAGCTCCGCGAACCAAGCTCTCCTGGGCCAATCCGGGGCGATCAGGATGACCGGCACCCCTTCCGCTTTGATCTTCTTCAACAGTTTGGGAAGTAATGGAAGGGGTGGGAACAGATAGGGCAGCTCGAACTGTGACCAAGGAATGGCCAGAGCATCGACGCCCACTGCGAGAGGATCGCGTGACCTGGAGACGAATTGTGGAACCTTCCTGTTGATCCGAGACGCCGTGAGATCCACATCCGGAGTTCCCCATCGAAGACAAATCTGATGGAAGACCTCCGGATGCAGGGACCATTCCCCTGCCGCGAGACCCTCGCGGCTGAGGAAGTCGGCGGCCCAGTTTTCTACGCCGGGGATATGCACCGCGGATATCACCGGAACCGTTGCCTCTGCCCAAAGGAGGATCTTGGACACCTCGGCAAGGGCCAAGGAGCTCCGAGTCCCCCCCTGATGGTTGACATATGCCACAGCCGTGGCATTGTCCGTCTGGATCCGGACTGGAAGGCCCCTGAGGATCCTTTCCCAATGGCGGAGGGACAGAAAGATGGCCCGAATTTCGAGGACGTTGATCGGCAGCGCGGACTCCTGCAGCGACCAACGGCCCTGAACCGTCAGGTGGCGAAAAACCGCACCCCAGCCGATCAGGCTGGCATCCGTTGTCACCACCTGCCAGTGAACCGGAAGGAAGGACCTGCCCTGGGAGATGAGAGGAGACGTCAGCCACCAGTTGAGAGACCGCTTGACCCGAAAGGAGAGTCTGATCGGCCGATCCAGGGAGAAGACCGACCTGTCCCACTGAGACAGAATGGCTTGCTGAAGGGGTCGAGAATGGAATTGGGCGAAGGGAATCGCTTCCAAGGTAGCTACCATCCTCCCCAGAACCTTCATGGCCGATCGGAGGGAGGGAGGCCGAGGACCCTGGAGCAAGAGAATGTCCCGACAAAGGGTGGATCTCTTGTCCTTGGGAAGGAAGACTCTGGACTGACGAGTGTCGAAGAGCATGCCCAGAAAGATGATGCGCTGAGAAGGAATAAAGCAGGACTTCTTCCGGTTGACCAGCCATCCGAAACGGGATAAGGTGTCGAGAACAATGGACAAGCTTTCGTGGGCCTGAGCAAAGGACGGAGCCTTGATGAGGATGTCGTCGAGGTATGGAAACAGAACCAAGCCTCTGACTCTCAAAATGGCCATCAGCGCCGCCATGATTTTCGTGAACACCCTTGGCGCGGTTGCGAGACCGAACGGCAGATCGACGAACTGAAAATGATCTTGTTGCACTGCGAAGCGCAGGAAACGGTGATGTCCGGGAAATATTGGAACATGTAGGTAGGCGTCCTGGATATCTATAGAGCATAGAAATTCCTGAGCCTCCATGGAAGCAATTACTGAACGAAGGGATTCCATCCTGAAGTGTCTCAGGCGAACCCTCCTGTTCAACAATTTGAGGTCCAGAATGGGACGAACCTTGCCGTCTTTTTTCGGTACCACAAAGAGGTTCGAGTAGAAACCCGTGTACCGTTCCTTTTCTGGGACGGGAACGATTACCCCGGATTTGAGCAGAGAAGCGATGGCTGCGAAGAAGCCCGGAACCAAAGCGGGATCTTTTGGAGGACGAGATTGGAAGAAACGATCTCTGGGTCGGGAGGCGAACTCTATTTTGTATCCCGAAGACACAACTTCCCTGACCCATGCATCCTCTACTGCGGAAATCCAGACGTCCCTGAAACGGAGAAGACGGCCCCCCAACCTGGGAGTTGGGCTGGAGTCTTGCCGAGAGTCATGCGGAAGTGGATCTTCCAGTCCTGGGCCTGGACGATCTACCCTGGGAATAGCGAGGACGCCAGGACGGAGTGGGCCTGAAGGACACCGCCTTCTTCTCTTGACGTGCCTGTGGCCTCTGTTGCTGCTGGGAAAAGGAGTTTGATGCAGCGAAGCGACGAAAAGGCCGGAACGAGCGAAACTGCCGTCTAGGAGGAGGGCGACGAGGTTTAGCCTGGGGGAGAAGGGAACTTGTGCCCCCAGTGGCGTCCTTAATGATCTGGTCCAGCTGGGAACCAAAGAGACGAGAGCCCTGGAAGGGCAGACTAGTGAGGGACTTTTTGGAGGACAAGTCCGCCTGCCAGGCCTTGAGCCAAACGGTCCGGCGGATGGCAACGGCATTGCTGGAAGCCTGAGCCGCACAAGAGGCGACATCCAGGGAGGCGGAAACCAGGTATTCACCAGCGTGGGAAATCTGGTTGGCAAGTTCCGCTAATTGCGCGGGAGGAGCCCCGTCCAGGATACCTCGCCGCAGATCCTTGGCCCATTTTGAGATGGATTTTGAGGCCCAAGTGGAAGCAAAGGCCGGGCATAGCGCTGCTGAAGCCGCTTCGAAGGCAGATTTTGCGAAGGATTCTATAACTCTGTCGTTAGAATCCTTCAGAGACGCTCCGCCGGACAGTGGGAGCACCGTGTTGGTGGACAGCCTGGACACAGGTGGATCCACCGAGGGAGAGACCGTCCAATTGGCGGTAAGATCTGGTGAAAAAGGATATAACACCCCCAGGCGTTTTCCCCTCTGAAAACGTCTGGTCGGATTCTCTCTCTCTCTGGCCAGGATTTCCTCGAATTCAGGATGAGGGGCAAAAAATTTTGAAGGTGGTTTGGCCCGTCTAAACGAAACCGCCTGATCTGCGGGTTCCGTAGAGGGATCCTTAATGCCACAGGTTTGGTTTATAGCCCGAATGAGTTTCTGGACCGACTCACTCATGGTGGCGATTTGGCTAGGATCCAACTCCGACATCTCCTCTGAGGGCGCATCAGATAAAGCCTCGCCTGACTCAGGGGAGGAGGAACGGTGCGACACCAACCGCGGGGGAGGGCCGTGCGGCGAGATGGAACGCGAAGAGGACTCAGACCGACGTTCCTGTCTGGATCTTTTGTGGCTATTCAAGGAGGGCTCGGGCGGCGGTTCCTGCGACCCGCTGGCCACTGCAGGGGTCTGCAGGGGTAACCGATCCAGCGCGGACACCAGGGTTTGAGACACCCGTGTTAAATCGGCCACCGATTGTGACAGAGAAGCGGCCCAGCCTGGGATGGGGGGATCACTCTCGGGCGGAACAGCCGGGGGATCCTGGGCGGTGGGAGCAATCGGGTTGATGCAGGACTGACACAGCGGGGAGGACTGACCTGAGGGAAGTTTGCTGTTACAGGACGAACATGCAAAGTACGTGACTAAGGTAGTAGATGAAGAAGAAGTAGGGGGGCGAGAGCGGCCCCCTTTAGAGGAAGACATTTTGAGGGACCCTGAAGATGCCAGTTGGTTAGGGGACAGTGGGCAGAGGGGGGTGTCAGACTGCAGTGCAGCTACTCACGGACCCGGTCCTGGAAGATGTCCCACTTGTCCTTGGTGGAGAAATCCCCTGGTGCTGAGCTCACAGAAGATGCGGGCGAAGGAGCGTGGCGCGCTGCGTGAGGCACTGCAAGGGCTGCTGCTGTGGTGTGAAGCGATGCTCACACCAGACGAGTGTCCCACGAGGAAGGGGGCGGAGCTAGACGCAGAGGCGCCGGTGGGCAGGTCATAGTATGTCGGGCGGGAAAAAAGCCCGCCCGCAAAAGCGGAAGAGACAGATCCGAAGACCGGAAGTAGGCCCCGGCCGAAGCCGGGGCTTAAATTAGGAAATGGCGGCCGGGAAACGAGCCACGGCGCCGGTATAGAGCGCCGGAGCTATGCGCCGCGACGGGAGGCTGGCGGCACAGGCGCCGCAGCCTGGTAGGCTGCGCCGCTGAAGGGCGCCGCAGATCCACCTCCTGCGGCGCCGGAGCAATGCGCCGCGACGGGAGGCTGGCGGCACAGGCGCCGCAGCCTGCGCCGCTGAAGGGCGCCGCAGATCCACCTCCTGCGGCGCCGGAGCAATGCGCTGCAGCGATAAGCAGCGCGATAGACTGCAGGGCTGCTGCGCTGAGGACTGTGCCCAGTGAAAAACCGCAGCGCTGATAGTGCGCCGCGGAAAGGAGCGAACAGCAGCCAAGAGCTGTCAAGAAAGAAGGTGCTGGTCACGGGTGAGAGCGCTGCGGCCAGAAAACAGGCGCCGCAGCCTGCTCAGAATGGGGAAAATGCTGGAGCTCCAGGATCACCGATAAAATATCGACCGCGCCGCAAGGTTACAGGCGATGACCGGGTAAGAGAGGGTCACCGTCTGGGAGCCCTTAACAAGAATCCCCCCCCTAACAAGGATCTGGGATGGGATAGGGGAAATACTCACCTAAAAAACATCCCACGCCGTACTAACCTTAAAAGAGGGTGAGACATCCAGGGCTGATGGACGTCCTCGTCTCCTCCAACCGACAGGCTCTGGTGGGCGAGTGGGTGGGGGACGGAGCCAGGACCGGACTTCTGAGCACGCTGGTGTGCCAGGATCTTGGTCCTGGTGAGGGATCTGTGAGGATACGGGGTGGCAGTACACACCGTACTCATAGTCCGCTTGTGGGAATACAGGTGTGACTGTTCACCCTGTATCCCTCCGAGGAAAACTGAAAGAAAACGACGCACATTGAGGTAGATAAGGGTCTAATGAAAGACCCGTGTCCACCTCCTACTGACACTAAGCTAAACTGAAGAGTATAATGCCAGTCGGTGGGGTGTACACTGCAGAGGAGGAGCTAACTTTTTTATTTGCATAGTGTCAGCCTCCTAGTGGCAGCAGCATACACCCATGGTTCCTGTGTCCCCCAATGAGAGGCGATAAAGAAATTGACTGGAATTGAGATAGGACACCATGTCGCGTTTGGAGAGCCCCTGATGTGCCTAAACATTGAAACCCCACACAAGTGACACCATTTTGGAAAGTAGACCCCCTAAGGACTTTATCTAGATGTGTGATGAGCACTTTGACCCACCAAGTGCTTCACAGAAGTTTATAAAGTAGAGCTGTAAAAATAAAAAAATCATTTTTTAACAAAAATGATCTTTTCTACCCCAATTTTTTATTTTCACAAGGGTAACAGAAGAAATTGGACCCCAAAAGTTGTTGTCCAATTTGACATGAGTACGCGGATACCCCATATGTGGGGGGAACCACCGTTTGGGCGCATGGCAGAGCTCGGAAGGGAAGGAGTGCTGTTTGGAATGCAGACTTAGATGGAATGGTCTGCAGTCATCACATTGCGTCTGCCAAGCCCCTGATGTACCTAAACAGTAGAAACCACCCACAAGTGACCCCATAATGGAAACTAGACCCCCCAGGGAACTTATCTAGATGTGTTGTGAGAACTTTGAACCCCCAAGTGATTCCCTGCAGTTTATAACGCAGGTACGTTAAAATAAAAAATCTTTTTTTTCCCACAAAAATGATTGTTTTAGCCCCCCAAATTTTTATTTTCCCAAGGGTTGTTGGGAGAACTTGGACCCCAATGGTTGTTGTCCAATTTGTCCTGAGTATGCTGATACCTCATATGTTGGGGTAAACCTGTTTTGGCATACGGGAGAGCTCGGAAGGGAAGGAGCACTGTTTTTTCAACGCAGAATTGGCTGGAATTGAGATCAGACGCCATGTCATGTTTGGAGAGCCCCTGATGTGCCTAAACAGTGGAAACCCCCCAATTCTAACTGAAACCCTAACCCAAACACACCAATAACCCTAATCCCAACCCTAACCACACCCCTAACCCGAACATGCCCCTAACCCTAATCCCAACCACATCCCTAACCCTAATCCCAACCCTAACCACAACCCTAATCTCAACAATAACCCTAACCACACCCCTAACCCTGGCACACCCCTAACCCTAATCCCAACCCTAAATGTAATGCAAACCCTAACTTTAGCCCCAACCCTAACTTTAGCCCCAACCCTAACTTTAGCCCCAACCCTAACTGTAGCCCCAACCCTAACTGTAGCCCCAACCCTAACTTTAGCCCCAACCCTAACTTTAGCCCCAACTCTAACCCTAGCCCCAACCTTAACCCTAACTGTAGACCCAACCCTAACTTTAGCCCCAACGCTAACCCTAACTGTAGCCCCAACCCTAACCCTAACAATAGCCCAAACTCTAACCCTAGCCCCAACCTTAACCCTAACTGTAGACCCAACCCTAACCCTAGATTTAGCCCCAACCCTATCCCTAACTGTTAGCCCTAACCCTAATGGAAAAATGGAAATAAATACATTTTTTAAATTGTATTATTTTTCCCTAACTAAGGGGGTGATGAAGTGGGGCTTGATTTACTTTTTTAGAGGGGATTTTAGCAGATTTTTATGATTGGCAGCTGTCACACACTGAAATACACTTTTTATGGCCAAAAATAGTTTTTGCATCTCCACATTTTGAGAGCTATAATTTTTCCATAATTTGGTCCACAGAGTCATGTGAGGTCTAGTTTTTTTGCGGGACGAGTTGATGTTTTTATTGGTACCACTTCCGTGAACGTGACATTTTTTGATTGCTTTTTATTCCAATTTTTGTGAGGCAGAATGGAAAAAAAAACAGCAATGCGTGAATTTCCTTGGGGGGGGGGGAGAGAGGGGGCGTTTATACCATTCCACGTTTGATAAAATTGATAAAGCAGTTTTATTCTTCGGGTCAGTACGATTACAGCGATAGCTCATTTATATCTTTTTTTTTATGTTTTGGCGCTTTTATACGATAAAATCTATTTTATATAAAAAATAATTTTTGCATCGCTTTGTTCTGAGGACTATAACTTTTTTATTTTTTCGTTGATGATGCTGTATGGCGGCTCGTTTTTTGCGGGACACGAAGACGTTTTCATGATTTTTATATTTATAGACGTTTTCACGGTACCATGATTTTTATATCCCTCTTTTTGGTCGTGTTATTGCACTTTTTGTTCGGCGGTATGATAATAAAGCGTTGTTTTTTGCCTCGTTTTTTTTTTTATGGTGATCACTGAAGGGGTTAACTAGTGGGACAGTTTTATAGGTCGGGTCGCTGTGGATGCGGCGTTACTAAATATGTGTACTTTTATTGTTTTTTTTATTTAGACAAAGAAATGTATTTATTGGAACAATATACAGTACTGACCAAAAGTTTGGACACACCTCATTTAAAGATTTTTCTGTATTTTCATGACTATGAAAATTGTACATTCACACTGAAGGCATCAAAACTATGAATTAACACATGTGGAATTATATACTTAACAAAAAAGTGTGAAACTGAAAATATGTCTTATATTCTAGGTTCTTCAAAGTAGCCACCTTTTGCTTTGTTGACTGCTTTGCACACTCTTGGCATTCTCTTGATGAGCTTCAAGAGGTAGTCACCAGGAATGGTTTTCACTTCACAGGTGTGCCCTGTCAGGTGTAATAAGTGGGATTTCTTGCCTTATAAATGGGGTTGGGACCATCAGTTGTGTTGTGCAGAAGTCTGGTGGATACACAGCTGATAGTCCTACCGAATAGACTGTTAGAATTTGTACTATGGCAAGAAAAAAGCAGCTAGGAAAAACGAGTGGCCATCATTACTTTAAGAAATCATTACTTTAAGAAATGAAGGTCAGTCAGTCCGAAAAATTGGGAAAACTTTGAAAGTGTCCCCAAGTGCAGTGGCAAAAACCATCAAGCGCTACAAAGAAACTGGCTCACATGAGGACCACCCCAAGAAAGGAAGACCAAGAGTCACCTCTGCTTCTGAGGATAAGTTTATCCGAGTCACCAGCCTCAGAAATCGTAGGTTAACAGCAGCTCAGATTAGAGACAAGGTCAATGCCACACAGAGTTCTAGCAGCAGACACATCTCTACAACATCTGTTAAGAGGAGACTTTGTACAGCAGGCCTTCATGGTAAAATAGCTGCTAGGAAACCCCTGCTAAGGACAGGCAACAAGCAGAATAGACTTGTTTGGGCTAAGGAACACAAGGAATGGAAATTAGACTAGTGGAAATCTGTGCTTTGGTTTGATGAGTCTAAATTTGAGATCTTTGGTTCCAACCACCGTGTCTTTGTGTGACGCAGAAAAGGTGAACGGATGGACTCTACATGCCTGGTTCCCACCGTGAAGCATGGAGGAGGAGGTGTAATGGTGTGGGGGTGCTTTGCTGGTGACACTGTTGGGGATTTATTCAAAATTGAAGGCATACTGAACCAGCATGGCTACCACAGCATCTTGCAGCGGCATGCTATTTGCGTTTAGTTGGGCCATCATTTATTTTTCAACAGGACAATGACCCCAAACACACCTCCAGGCTGTGTAAGGGCTATTTGACTAAGAAGGAGAGTGATGGGGTGCTACGCCAGATGACCTGGCCTCCACAGTCACCAGACCTGAACCCAATCGAGATGGTTTGGGGTGAGCTGGACCGCAGAGTGAAGGCAAAAGGGCCAACAAGTGCTAAGCATTCTATGGGAACTCCTTCAAGATTGTTGGAAGACCATTCCCAATGACTACCTCTTGAAGCTCATCAAGAGAATGCCAAGAGTGTGCAAAGCAGTCATCAAAGCAAAAGGTGGCTACTTTGAAGAACCTAGAATATAAGACATAATTTCAGTTGTTTCACACCTTTTTTGTTAAGTATATAATTCCACGTGTTAATTCATAGTTTTGATGCATTCAGTGTGAATGTACAATTTTCATAGTCATGAAAATATAGAAAAATCTTTAACTGGGAAGGTGTGTCCAAACTTTTGGTCTGTACTGTATAGATATATATATATTTCTTTATTTAGGATTGTTCTTTTTTTCTTTTTTAAACGTGTAAATATTTTTTTTTTACTTTATAACATTGCCCCGGGGGGGGGGGGGGGGGGGGGGGGGGGGGACATTATACTATAGTGTCAGACCGCTGATCTGACACTTTGCAATGCACTGTGTCAGATCAGCGATCACACAGGCACTGCAGGGAGGCTTCTCAGCAGGCGCTTGCAAGCCACCTCCCTGCAGGACCCGGAAGGCCCCCGCGGCCATTTTGGATCCAGGCCTGCAGGGAGGAGGAGGTAGGAGATCCTCGGAGTAACGCGATCACATCGCGTTGCTCCGAGGGTCTCAGGGAAGCACGCAGGGAGCCCCCTCCCTGCGCGATGCTTCCGTGTGCCACCAAAATGCTGTGATCATCAGTGTTCCGGGAAGTAATGGGCCAGGAGCGGTCCGTGACCGCTCATGGCACATAGTGCCGAATGTCAGCTGCGATAGTCAGCTGACACCCAGCCCCGATCGTCCGCGCGCCCCCATGAGAACGGCTGATCGATGATGACGTACTATCCCGTCGGTGGTCATACGGGCCCATACCACCTCGATGGGATAGTACGTCAGATGTAAGAAAGGGGTTAACATTATATCTTTTTACTATTGATGCTGCATAGGCAGCATCAATAGTAAAAAGTTGGTCACACTTGTCAAAATGGGCCCCAGCACTTGCCCGGGTGTGCCGGGTGCTTACGCCAGCCCTGCACATAAGTGAGACAGGACAATCCCACCACTATCAAACTATCATACATAATGAACAGGTAAAAAAAACACAACACATTGTTTTATTTTATGCTACATTCCCAACAACAACGTATGTACGAGGGAAGAACTTCAACAGTAAACCGGAGTTGCATTCATTTATGGTGGACCATTGGAGCTACTGTGTGTCCTGATCAGAAGATTACGGTAGATAAAATACTATTGCTCCCCATTTCAGGAGAGATTGTGCAGTAATCTGAATTCCTAAGGGTATGTGCACACATTCAGGTTTTTCGCGTTTTTTAGCAATAAAAACGCATTACAAACTGCAGACATATGCATCCTATCATTTAGAATGCATTCTGCAATTTTTGTGCACATGATGTGTTTTTTTCCGCAAAAAAAACGCATTGCGGTAAAAAAAGCAGCATGTTCATTAATTTTGCGGATTTTTCGCGTTTTTCCCGCTATTTTATGCATTGGGAAAAAACGCAAAAAAACGCGCAAAAAACGCGTGCACATACCCTTAGGATCGAAAACAATGCAATTTATGACATGGAGTAAATCCATGAAACCAGGGCTCGAGCCAACACATCTCCTGCAGGCGTGAATAAATGTATATTACAGCCATCAGCCACACACAGCTTAGAGTGTTTCTCAACTCCTGTCCTCAAGACCCACCAACAGGTCAAGTTTTCAGGATATCCTTAGTATTCCACAGGTGATAATTCATCAACCGCTCAAGCATTAATTCCATCACCTGTGCAATGCTAAGGAAATCTTGAAAACATGGCCTGTTGGTGGGTCTTGAGGACTGGAGTTGAGAAACACTGGCTTAGAGATATATCATGGCACAGGTGTAATGGTTTTATGTAGTTTATCAAAATCCTCCTTGAAATTAGTTTTAATACAAATTGAAAAGTCAGGATAAAGGGAAACTCTGCTGTTATTGTACAGAAATTCACACTTGGCCTCACTGCACATTTAATGTTGTCGACCATAAAAGCAAAGTTTGCCCAGAAAGACTGGACCTGGTCTTGTAGGGACCATATGAGCACATTCAGCAGCACAGAAGGGGGAGAAGGTAGATTCATCCAGAAAGATATCAGGGATCTAGGAAGCCAACAGCATCATTACCCTCCGCTTTCTCTTACAGACCCATCATAATACTTTTCTTCAAGTGATTTTCTAACTTGTCAGCACATTCTACGTACTCTGTCATTTGGCTTTGTAGTTTACAGATCTGGGCAGATAACTATCTGTGTCTTCTAATCCCAGGGGGTACGTGAATCTTCCAGGTTGTAAGTTCTAAAGAAAAAGGCTTTCAATGCCTAAAGTCATTTCAACAGTTTTGGATGGAGGAGAATGTTGTGGCCTAGAGGCAACATGGTGAACATGGTAACACGGCCGGACTACACAACCGATAAAGCAGCCACAGCCGGTGACTGAGAAGAATCTGTGACTTCTCTGCATTTAGTGGTCACTACTCACCTGGGTTGTCATGTGTAGGAATCTCCTCTTTATACCACTCATCACCCCTCACATATGTCTCTGTAGTATTATTATGGGTCAGATCTTCAGCCTGAAATAAATATTGTAAAAGTCACAGAGAGATGGAGAAGTCACATCTATGATCAGCTCTAATCCTGCCATCTCTACCGTTCTCATAACACAAGTATAAAACATAGAATACTGGTGGACAAAACATGACTGGACACAAGACCTTCACAGCCGTCTACACATCATAGGGGAGATCTCATGACACCTTCTCTCCATCTACCTGATGATCCTGAGGAACATTAGGATCTTCTTGTTTATAGTCCTGTGGAAGAAGAGGACGGGGACATCTCTCTGGGGTTGTCATCTTACTGGATAGATCTGGAGGAAACACATACAGGGACTGAATTCATTCTTTACATACAGATAATTATAGGCCGTGTGTATTTAGTCCTGTCTATTACCTGGTGATGTGAGGGGCTGGGGAAGCTCCATCTTGACGTCTTTGTATACATCTTTGTGTCCTTCTAAATATTCCCACTCTTCCATGGAGAAATAGACAGCGACATCCTGACACCTTATAGGAACCTGACACATATAATGATACCATCATCCCCCTGATCCCTTCATAGCGTTACTGTATAATGTCCCAGCAGTGTCACCTCTCCAGTCAGCAGCTCAATCATCTTGTAGGTGAGTTCTAGGATCTTCTGGTCATTGATGTCCTCATGTATCGGTGGGTGAGGTGGAGGCCCCGTGATTGGGCTCAGGGGTCTTCCCCATCCCTCAGACACAGGGTCCTGACAGCGCTCAATAGAGGTCTTCTTCACTACTGTGTAATCCTGGTTATGGAGAGACACATTAATAAATCTCACTACAGACATTTCCAGAGTCCTCACCTCTCCAGTTCTGTCCATCTGTTATTCCCATAGATAAGAATGATGTAATGTGACGTCATCGGAATCTCTCACCTCTCCAGTAAGCCGGAAGAGGATCTCTAGGGTGAGGTGTAATATCCTCTCCGCCATCTTGTCTCTGGCCATATCCATCTTTGATGGGTAAATCAGGAAAATTTTCTTATGTAGATCTTCACTGAGAGGATCTGATATTGTAGAGACCTGAATGAGAAGATGAGCCGATGTAACATCATAAAAATCCTGTGTAATAATATAATTACTGGAGATAATAAGGGAAACATATGAGGAGATTTATTATTTTACAGTATTTAGTTTTCTTCTTTACATCTTGTAATAAAACCTATATATTTAGGCCACAGACAACAAGCAGTTTCTTCCTCGGAGTCGGCAGCTGAATACGTTTCTCATACTCATCTTCCATAACGCTAATTCTCGTCTCATTTACCGACACTGGAATCGGCATTAGCAACACTGCAGGAGATCTTCATTACACGTGACAGGAGAAATAACTACTTCATGGTGAGGACGACATCTTCATCTTCTACTACGGCTCTAGAAACATATTTGTCCAGAGTCGGTCACTGACTCCATCACCACCGGCCGTCTATATGAAGGTTTCCCGTCTTCCCCGCACTGTAATCTTCTACCACGTTAGATCTCAGGTCTGATTCACACACAGAAGTTTGGGCCTTTTAGAAAAGCTTTTTTGTTTCCACAAACACCGAGGACAGAAAATATCTGATCCCAAACAGGCACGGACACAGAACACGGACTTCACCAGGAAGTCCGTGTTACTGTTCAGGTTCGGAACACCGGGTGTTTGCTGCGCTGTCATGTTCATGACAGCGTGGCAAACACCGCTTCGGATCGATGGCGAAATCCTCCTCGCCGGTCAGAGAGCCACGGTTCCCACGCTGCCAAAAGACAGCGGTAGCGCTCAGCTGTGATCGGAGGTATAAAGTTTACCTCTGGTCACTAGTGTCAGCTGATGGGACTACTGCTCCCATCATCTGATACCTGCAACTGCTAATTACAGTGAGAGCAGGAGTGGCGGATGGCAGTATTCATTAGCTGCTCCTGCGGTGTAAATAAATAATTAAAAAAAAAAAAACCCGGCGTGGGTTCCCCTGTATTTTTGCTAACCAGCCAGACACAACTCACAGCTGGGGGCTGCAACCCTCAGCTGTCAGCTTCAACAAGGCTAGATAGGAAGAATTGAGAGGAGCCCATGCTGTTTTCTTTAATTTCCGTATTTTTCGGACTATAAGACGCACCAGACCATGAGACGCACCCCAAATTTGGGGTGAAAATTGCAGAAAAAGATTTTTATAAGATGGGGGTCCGTCTTATTGTCCGAATTTACAGTATCTTACCTGAGGGCTGGCGGTGGCAGAGCAGGGTCACAGGAGGCATGGTGTCGGCAGAGGTGCGGGTGATGCGGTACGGCGTGCACCTGAGCAGGGTCCCTTCCTGCTTAGGTGTGCGACGCCACGGCCTGGTGTCCATGGGGGAGTTGCAGCAGTGGTGTGGCGACCGCAGAGGTGCGGGGATAAGGAGCGGTATGGCATGAGCAGGTTCCCTTCCACAGGTGAGGTGACGCAGCGGCCCAGTATCCATTCCAATGTGAGCAGCAGAGCCAGGTTAATTACCAGTTTATCGGTGGCGGGGGCCATCTTCCTGAGGCCGCGCGTGCGCAGATGGAGAGCTCTGCTTCCCGGGGCTTCAGGAAAATAACCGCGGGAGGCCGAGCGTGCGCAAATGGAGATCGCGGCGACCATTTTCCTGAAGCCGAGATCTAAATCTGCGAACTCGCCACCACCGATAACGCCATGATTCACTCGGCTCTGCTGCTTACCGGGCTGCTGCGTCACCTCACCTGTGGAAGGGACCCCGCTCACGCCATACCGCCTCCTCATCCCCGCACCTCTGCCGCTGCCACACCACTGCTGGTAAGCCTGTATTCCAAGTATAACACGCACCCCCCATTTCCCCCCTTTTTTGGGGGGAAAAAGTGCGTCTTAGGCTGTGTGCACACGATGCAGATTTGGTGCAGAAAAATCTGCTGCAGTTCTGCACTAAATCTGCATCTCCTGGCAGAATCTGCAGGTGCGTTTTTTGTGCGTTTTTGACGCGTTTTTTACAGTGCAGTTTTGGTGCAGATTTGAAGTGCGTTTTTTATGCGTTTTTTCATGCAGTTTTGTAAGCGTTTTTTAAAGCTAAATTAAGCCCTAACCCTAGCCCTAACCCTAGACCTGACCCTAACCATAACGCTAGCCCTAACCCTAGACCTAACCCTAGCCCTAACCCTAGCCATAACCCTAACCCTAGACCTAACCCTAGACATAACCCTAACCCTAGACCTAACCCTAGCCCTAGACCTAACCCTAGCCATAACCCTAACCCTAGACCTAACCCTAACCCTAACCCTAGACCTAACCCTAACCCTAGCCATAACCCTAACCCTAGACCTAACCCTAGCCCTAACCGTAACCCTATTCTAACCTTAGTGGGGAAAAAAAAAAATCTTTATTTTTTTATTGTTCCTACCTATGGGGGTGACAAAGGGGGGGGGGGGTCATTTACTTTTTATTTTGATCACTGAGATAGCTTATATCTCAGTGATCAAAATGCACTTTGGAACGAATCTGCCGGCCGATTCGGCGGGCGCACTGCGCATGCGCCCGCCATTTTGGAAGATGGCGGCGCCCAGGGAGAAGACGGACGGACCCCGGGAGGAACGGTAAGTATGATGAGGTGGGGGGGGAGCACGGGGGGGATCGGAGCACGGGGGGGGTAGATCGGAGCGGGGGGTGGATCGGGCGCGGGGGGTGTGGATCGGAGCGCGGGGGGGTGGATTGGAGCACAGTGGGGGGTGGATCAGAGCACGGGGGGGTGATTGGAGCACGGGGGTGAGCGGACAAGAGCACGGGGGGAGCGGAGCACAGGACGGAGGGGAGCCGGAGCAGTGTACCGGACAGATCGGTGGCTTGGGGGGATCGGTGGGGTGGGGGCACATGTTATATGTTGTATGTAATGTATGTTTTATGTGTGTTTGTGTTTTTAACCCATTGTAGTCAGTCGCCTGACGATGGGACAACTCTCCCATCATCACATTTCGATGGGAGAAATAGTCCCACCCGACGAATGACTACAATGAGTCACTACTGACAGAGAGACAGACACACAGACCGACACACACACACAGACCGACACACACACTACATACCATTTCCACCATACGCTTCACATCGACCATACACTAATTTCACCACACTCCGCCCACACACTTCCTCCACATCACTGACGTCACTTCCGTCTGCTGCGGTTTTGACACCCTAATCCGCATAAAATCTGCAGATGGTTTTTACATCTGCAGTTTTTATGCGGATTTGACCCACAAAATGGGAGCCTATGGGTGCAGAAACGCTGCAGAACTGCACAAAAGAAGTGACATGCACTTCTTTGAAATCTGCAGCGTTTCTGCATGGATTTTTCTGCACCATGTGCACAGCTTTTTTTTTGTTCTATTGATTTTCATTGAATTGTAACTCACAGTGCAGTTCTGCAGCGTTTCTGCTGCAGAAAAAAACGCTGCAGAACTGCACTAAATCTGCATCGTGTGCACATACCCTTATAGTCGAGAAAACACGGTACTTAAATAAATACCGTATTATCCGGCGTATAAGACGACTGGGCGTATAAGACGACCCCCAACTTTTCCAGTTAAAATATAAAATCTTCTCAAAAGTCGGGGGTTGTCTTATATGCCGGGTGTCGTCTTATAGGATGGGTGCAGAGCAATTTGCGGTCGATGTATATAGTGGGGGGGAGTGGTCCTGATGACGAGGTGAGGGAGCTCCTCACCAGGAAGGTGTAAGTGAAGCAAACTGTCAGCGTCTGGGATGCCAGGGTTATTCAAAAAAGAGAGCGGTGCTGTGCCTAGAAAAACACTCCTCTTTCACTCATCTGGCTCGCCCTTGTATCCTATTATCTCCTTCTCTGCCTCTGCTTCACTTACACCTTCCCGGTGAGGTGCCCCCTCACCTCATCATTGGGGTCGCTCCCCCCACAATATGCAGCAACCGCAGATTACTCCGCACCTGCCCTATAAGACGACACCTGGCGTATAAGACGATACCCGACTTTTGAGAAGAACAGTGTGCGGTGCCCCCATTTTTGAAAACCAGCCTTGCTAAAGCTCACAGCTGGGGGCTGATATTCTCAAGCTGGTAAGGGGCCACTTATATAGCCCCCCAGCCCAAAAATAGCACCAAGCAAAGGCGCATTTATTAGATGTAGCAGTGGCAAGTGGGGTTCATATTTGTGGGGTTTATGTCACCTTTCTATTGTGTGGTGACATCAAGCCCATGGCTTAGTAATGGAGGGTTGTCTATAAGATACCTCTCCATTACTAATCCTATTGTTACATGTTAAATACACTGTGTTCCAAATTATTATGCAGATGACATTTTTCTCGGATTTTCCTAAATGGTCGGTGCAAATGACAGTCAGTCTAATAAAAGTCATCACCCGTTAGAGTATACATCGAATTTTATTGAAGAAACCTCCCAATGATAACAGTATAATCTCCAAAATGAATAAAATCTCAAAATGCACAGTTCCAAATTATTAGGCACAGTAGAATTTCTAAAGATTTGATATGTTTTAAAGAACTGAAAATGCTCATTTGTGGAATTTGCAGCATTAGGAGGTCACATTCACTGAACAGAAAAGCTATTTAACTCCAAAACATCCTAACAGGCCAAGTTACATGTTAACATAGGACCCCTTCTTTGATATCACCTTCACAATTCTTGCATTCTTGAGTTTTTGGAGAATGTCTGCTTGAATTTCTTTGCATGAAGTCAGAATAGCTTCCCAGAGCTGCTGTTTGGATGTGAATGGCCTCCCACCCTCATAGATCTTGTGCTGGATGATACTCCAAAGGTTCTCTATAGGGTTGAGGTCAGGGGAAGATGGTGGCCACACCATGAGTTTATCTCCTTTTGTGCCCATAGCAGCCAATGACTCAGAGGTATTATTTGCAGCATGAGATGGTGCATTGTCAGCATGAAGATGATTTTGCTCCTCAAGGCACATTTCTGCTTTTAGACCATGGAAGAAAGTTGTCAGTCAGAAACGCTATTTACTTTACAGAGGTCATTTTCACATCTTCAGCACGGTGGCTCAGTGGATAGCACTGCAGCCTTGCAGCGCTGGGGTCCTGGGTTCGAATCCCACCAAGGACAACATCTGCAAAGAGTTTGTATGTTCTCTCCGTGTTTGCGTGGGTTTCCTCCGGGTACTCCGGTTTCCTCCCACATTCCAAAGACATACTGATAGGGCATCTAGATTGTGAGCCCCATCGGGGACAGTGATGATAATGTGTGCAAAACTGTAAAGCGCTGCGGAATATGTTAGCGCTATATAAAAATAAAGATTATTATCTTCGGGAACCTTAAAGGGCCCCACCAGCTGTTTCCCCATGATTCCGGCCCAAAACATGATTTCTCCACTTCATTGCTGATGTCGCAGCCTTGTTGCAACATGGTGTCCATCCACCTACCATCCACTACTCCATCCATCTGGACCATCCAGGGTTGCTCGACACTCATCAGTAAACAAGACTGTTTGAAAATTAGTCTTCATGTATGTCTGGGCCCACTGCAAAAGTTTCTGCTTGTGAACACTGTTTAGGGGTGGCCGAATAGTAGGTTTATGCACCACAGCAAGCCTTTGAAGGATCATACACCTTGAGGTTCGACGGACTCCAGAGGCACCAGCAGCTGCAAATAACTGTTTGCTGCTTTGTAATGGTATTTTGGCAGCTGCTCTCTTAATCCAATGAATTTGTGTGTCAGAAACCTTCCTCACTATGCCTTTGTCTGCATGAACTCTGTCTGTGCTCTGTTTCAGTCACAAATCTCTTCACAGTATGATGATCACAAAGTTTTTGTGAAGTATCTAATTTTTTCATACCTTGTCCAAGGCATTGCACTATTTAACGCTTTTCAGCAGCAGAGAGATCCTTTTTATTTCTCATATTGCTTGAAACCTTTGGCCTGCTTAATAATGTGGAACATCATTTTTAAGTAGTTTTCCTTTAATTAGAATCACCTGGAAAACTAATTATCACATGTGTTTAAGATTGATTTCAGTTATCTATTGAGCCCTGAGACACAATACCATCCACAAGTTTATTTGAAAAACAAAACAATTAAATCTTTATGACACTTAAATCCAATTTGCATAATAATTTGGAACACAGTGTAAAGACACAGGCAGAATAAAGTCTTTAATTTGAAATAACACTAATCACAGTTTTCCATTTTTATTATTACACCTAATTCCAGTGAAGCCCTCGATCTCCTGTAATAAAAAAAATACCAATATACCATACCTGTCCGTCGGTCTCTCCCATGCCATAATCCATGTCTGGGGGCTAGTTTTCAATTTGGACGGTGCCAAGATGTGACCGCCCCGGCTGAAAATCACTGGTGAATGAGATGCTTAGAGCGCAGCATCATTGACCAGAGTGACATCATCACTGGCGTTTTCCCACGGTCCTAAGGTCACCGAAGTTCTGCCCAGCCTCGATGATGTCAATGCTGGTGAATGATGCAGCAGGAGATGAAAACTCCCATCCGCTGCTCCTGCTCTTACTGTAATTAGCGTCTGCAGGTGTCAGATGATGGGAGCAGTAGTCCCATCAGCTGACACCAGTGACCAGAGGTAAACTGTATACCTCCGATCACAGCTGAGCGCTTCCACTGTCTTCTGACAGCGTGGGAACTGTGGCTCTCTGACCGGCGGGGAGCATTTCCCCGCCGATCCGAAGGGGTGTTTGACGTGCTATCATGCACATGACAGTGCAGCAAACACTGGATGTTCGGGTCCCCCATTCAAGTGAATGGGTTCCGGGTTCAGGTACTGTTCTGTTACCCGAACCCAAACTTTTTGTACCTGTTCGGCCGAACCCCCCGGACCCAAACATCCAGGTGTCCGCCCATCTCTAATCCCAAAATCTCCATGTACAGTGTTTTATGGGGTTTATTTCTGGCCTTAGGCTTTATCACAAGAAAGACACCAGAAAAAAACAGGTAATAAAATGTTTCTAAAGAAAATTGGTTCCAACAATTCTTGTAAAAAGAAAAAAAAACATGGAAAAAGCAGAAGACACATTTTATTTTTTCACGCAAACAATTGTTTAATTTTTTTTAACTCTTTTGGGCCCCAGAACACAGAACTACACCGCAGGGACGGGACAGAAGCGGCTGCAACAAACACCCTGGCAGTTTAACCACTTGCTGCAAACAAGGCATCTAAGAAGGTGTGAGAGTTCAGCTGATTGCCCTCCTCCCCCAAGTACTCGATAGTATGGGGCGGCATAGTTATTACGATACTTACAGGCCTAATAATGGTGTCTGTGATAAAGAAACTAGCCGCTCAACTTTTGAAGATATGATGTAATTATAATGCAGTCAAAACTGTAGTACAGCCTAAAGTACTGCAGTGCGCAGGGCCTCTCTGACCTCTCCCAGCGCCTGCGCACTGCAGTACTTTGCTCTGCCCTCAACAGGGGAGATAAGTACGGCTGCGCAGGAGCGCGATGCCGGGGAGTCACGACCAAGCAGGAGGGCGGCATCGCAAGAAGATGGGAGGCGCCGGACCCAGACTTGCAACACCCATCGGGCCGGACCGCCCCCGGAGAGTATAATAAAACGTATTTTTCTTATCTCGCAATTCGGATCGGGGGCTTATCTACAGTATTACAGAATGCTGTAGATAAGCCCTGAAAGGCAGTGGCCGCATCTTATAGCGGCCAAAACTGCTGACAGGTTCACTTTAAGAATCATTTTATATTCCAAGACTCATTCTACTTACAAATTAAAGGAACATCAATGGGCTCAAATGTAGCGCCTTCTTACGCAAATTGCTACATAGCGGAATTTGAGACTAAATGCGTCTTTCCTAACTCACTATTTCAATCACACCTCATTGTCTGGAAAAGGTACATAGACAACATTTTCTGCGTTTGGAACGGTACATCAGAAACCCTCGATTTTGTCTTTCATAATAATAATAATAATCTTTATTTTTATATAGCGCTAACATATTCCGCAGCGCTTTACAGTTTGCACACATTATCATCACTGTCCCCGATTGGGCTCACATGAATTGAATACCCTCTGGCCTGGCCTAAATTTCACAATGACTAAAGATGAATATCAAGTATATTTCTTGGACACTATGGTCCATAAAGACCAAAATGGTGAACTATCTACTGACCTATACACCAAACAAACTAACAGCGATAGCTTTACATTTTCAGAGTCTTCATCCACCATCTGTCAAAAAATCAATTCCAAAATCACAGTTCAAACATGTTTAAAGGATTGTATCTGATGCCACGCTAAACTCAGACAAAATGAAATGCACCATAAATTGGAGAACGCGGTTACCCTCCTCACTAAACACCTCAACGAACTCCACAAATACTATGAGATTTACAACTACGAGCCGTATACCATTTGTACATACCTATCTCCCCTTTTCATGTATTATGCACCAAACCATTAGGAGACATTGGGGCATATTACGCACTGCTTACCCTGATGGGGCAGAATTCCCACACCCCTTCCTACCCGGCTTTAAACGAGCCCCCAACATCAGAGACTCGTTAGTCAGGGCTGACATAGGCACCTCACGGTCTAGAGCGACACAGATTCCTCCAGAACCCGAAAACTGGCACATTCCCTGCATGCAATGCCATCAATGCAACAACGGTCTTAAGGATAATGTCATTCACCATCCACACTCTGGCAAGAGATACGCCATTAAAGATTCCTCTCCCTTTGACACATCTTTTGTGATTTACTTAATGAAATGTCCATGCAGCCTACTATATATAGAAGAAACGTCACATCCTGTCAAAGATAGAAGGGCATAATGCCTCACAATTAAAGGGAACCTGTCACCCCCGTTTTTTGAGATTGAGCTATAAATACTGTTAAATAGGGCCTGCGCTGTGTGTTACTATAGTGTATGTAGTGTACCCTGATTCCCCATGTATGCTGAGAAATACATTACCAAAGTCGCCGTTTTCGCCTGTCAATCAGGCTGGTCTGGTCAGGTGGGCGTGTTCACAGCGCTCTTTTCTTCCCCAGCTTTCCGTTGGTGGCGTAGTGGTGTGCGCATGTCCAGAGTTCCGACTTCCCTGCGCCCACGTGAAGACACAGCGCGCGATCTGCGCTGTAATCCCTTGCATCGGTGGGGGCGGCCATCTTCCTGTGGCCGCGCGTGCGCAGATGGAGTACTCTGCTGCACGGGGCTTCAGGAAAATGGCCGCGGGCAGCCGCGCGTGCGCATTAGAGATCGCGGCGGCCATTTTCCCAAAGCCGAGTTTGCGCGTGGCCGCCGCGATCTCTAATGCGCACGCGCGGCTGCCCGCGGCCATTTTCCTGAAGCCCCGTGCAGCAGAGCACTCCATCTGCGCACGCGCGGCCCCAGGAAGATGGCCGCCCCCACCGATGCAAGGGATTACAGCGCAGATCGCGCGCTGTGTCTTCACGTGGGCGCAGGGAAGTCGGAACTCTGGACATGCGCACACCACTACGCCACCAACGGAAAGCTGGGGAAGAAAAGAGCGCTGTGAACACGCCCACCTGACCAGACCAGCCTGATTGACAGGCGAAAACGGCGACTTTGGTAATGTATTTCTCAGCATACATGGGGAATTGGGGTACACTACATACACTATAGTAACGCACAGCGCAGGCCCTATTTAACAGTATTTATAGCTCAATCTCAAAAAACGGGGTGACAGGTTCCCTTTAAGATTTCAGGTCATTGAGCACGTACCCCCCCCACCACCAGATGTGGGTGTGATCACGTACGCATCCTGAAATAAAAGGAAGCATTCTGGATCCATGAGCTACAAATCCTTTCTCCTAAGGGTTTTAATAGGGAATATGATTTACTTTCCTTTATATGATTTGCCATTATGTGTTTCTGTACCCATTATACTGTATATTAACTATACATACTCTTTTATGCCTATGTCATGATGTTATAGGTATGGATGTATTGATGTTTACCCGTTCTGAGTTACCTCGTCTTTATGATGAATCTGGCTCCTTGCATTTACTAATTCTGTATGTCCTCCTTCTTACAGAGTCACTTATATTGATGAAATCTCCTGTTCCATGGCCTTTTCCCTCTGGATTTCCCCATCTCCATATTTTTCCACCTCTCCTGCTCGACTGACACCTCCACCGAGTAGAACATGCCTGTAACCCGTTTTTTCACCCTTATCCTTGAGGGCAGACAAAGTACTGCAGTGCGCAGGCGCCGGGCCTCTGACCTTTCCGGCGCCTGCGCACTGCAGTACTATCCTCTGCCCTCAAGAGGGCAGAGCAAAGTACGCCTGCGCCGGAGCCGTGGCTGAAGATCAGAAGAGGACGTCATGGAAAGAAGATAGGAGGCGCCGGAGCGGACCGGAGACGCCCATCCGACCTGACCAGCAGCGGGACCGCCCCTGGGTGAGTGTAATCTAACGTCTTTTTCTCCTTTTCCAGGTAACATCGGGGGCTTATCTACAGCATTACAGAATGCTGCAGATAAGCCCCTGATGCCGGTGGGATTACCTCACCCGCGATTTTCGGGGTGACAGGTTCCCTTTAAGGTTTGACAAACTTTGGGATTCTAGAACTGACCACCGCCCTTGGGCCAGAACGTCCCCCATGTGAGCTCCCCAACCAAATGGGCTGGCATCGGTCGTGACTACATTGTGCGGTTTGATTTCCCATTGAACCCCTTTGACAAATGGTACATGTCCAGCCACCACTTTAGGTCGTAGAGAGTAGCAGTCGATAGCCTGAGTTTTCCACTTAAGCAACCTTGAAGCTATCTTTCTGCCTCGAGGATCTCTGATTGCAGTACCCGAGTATGGGATTGAGCCCATCGAACAGCCGGTATGCATGATGTTAATGACCCTAGTAAGGACATTGCGTCTCTTAATGTCAGATTCGGATTTTTCCTCACTACCTTGACTTTGTGAATAATCTTTTGTTTTCTGGTAGAAAACATGACTGATCCTCCGAGTTCAGAAGAATACCGAGGAAAACTTGACACGTTGAGGGTTCTAGTTTTGACTTCTTTAGGTTGATAAGCCAACCCAGGTCCTGCAGAGATGATATTATACAGTTTAAGTGGGCCTTACATTGGACAACCGAATTTCCAATTATCAGGAAATTGTCCAAGTAGGGTACAACGAGGGTATCCCTTTCTCTGACATGAGCCATTACGTCTGCAATTATCTTAGTAAAAACTCTTGGGGCCATGGACAGGCCAAAAGGCATTGCTGTAAACTGAAAATGCCTAACCTGATCGTTTAGGTGCACCGCCATTCTGAGGAACTGTTGGTGATCTTTGTAAATGGGTAGATGATAGTGTGCATCTTTTAGATCCAGCACAGACATGTAACACCTGGGAAATACAAGTTTAGTTGTCGATTTGATGGATTCCATTTTAAAGGCACGATATTGTAGAAATGTATTTAATTTCCGCAGATTTATGATGGTCCTAAAGGATCCATCAGGTTTGGAAATTAAAAATAGAGGAGAGTAAAAACCTTACCTTTCTTGATCCTTTGGGACTTCTACAATAACTTACTTTTCCCTCAACTGCTGAATCTCTATTTCTAGGGCCTGCTGTTGGTCCGAAGAATTAAGAGTAGTTACTACATAATGGTTTGGAGGTATTCTCTGAAACTACAATTTTAACCCTGAAGCAACTATACCTAAGATCCAGCTACTAGATGTTATTTTGGCCCATTGTGTAAAGAAATATTTTAACCTGCCCCCCACCGGGAGATCAGTTTTATCTATAGTTGCGTCTGCATCTTGATGATGATGAAGAGCCCCCGAAGTATGCACCTCTTTTCTTCTGCTCCGCCGACTCCCAATCCCGGTAGGAATGAGGTCTTCGGAAAGGTATTCATCTTCTGAAGGCATTTCTGAAAGCAGGATTAAATACCTTAGGAAATCCTTTCTTCCTATCCTCTGCCTTCGCAAGGATATCATCCAGCACAGGGCCAAATAAGTTCTCACCCCTGCATGGAATGGTACACAATTTAGCTCAGGGTTGAGCATCACTTTTCCAAATTTTCAGCAGCATTCGAAAGACCTGCGGATCTGGCTGCTAACTTCAAAGAGTCTACCGATGCATCCGCCAAGTATGCTTCTCCTTCACGGGTCTGGGATAGAGAGTCTAGCAACTTATCTCTAGGAATTTTGGCTTTAAGTTGATCCTCCAGCTGACTTACCCAGACTATAACAGATCTGGCCGTACAGGTGCTTGCAATCGCAGGCTTACAGGCTCCTGATGACGATTCCCAAACCTTCTTTAGGAACATGTCTGCTTTCCTGTCAGATGGGTCTTTAAGGCCTTTGTCTTCCAATGGTAGAGTGGCTGACTTTGATGTTGAAGCCACAGATGTGTCCACTTTAGGGACCTTTACCCATTGAGACAAGAGTTCATCATCAAAGGGGTATCTCCTTTTTGCGGCTGATGGTAAAAACCCCTTATCCTGTTTGTCCCACTCACGTCTGACAAGATCTTTCACTGTGTCTACTACCGGGAAAGATCTGCGATTTTTTTTACATAATCCTGCAAACATAATATCCTGAGTAGATCTGGGTTCTTTATTCTCCGCGACCCCCATGGTCGCGCGAACCGCCTTAACTAATGTATTCATGTTTTCTATAGAAAAACACGGCCTTCCCTCCTCATCTGAGGAGGATGGCGACGAAGAGTCTGAACATTCATCCTCCTGCAGAGATGGGCTGGAATCTGACAACAAGTCAATACAAGGCTTTTCATGCTGTCTAGTTTTAAGGGAACATGCTCTTAAATCCGATGTACGGAGAGGAGCCTCTTCCTCTAAAGTACGGCAAATACACAGCTTTTTAATATAACTGTCTGGCAACGGTACTGTGCATAACACACACTGTCTGTGTTTGGTCTTTGATGTCTTTTTAACCTATAACAAAACAGAAAAAAAATGGAACAACTCAGTTACTAGGTGTAGATCACACACTCGCCAAAGGCTGATCAATGGAGTACCGGTTCCGGAGGAGGTGAATTGCCACATGAAGCTGTGGTGTTGGAACTCTGCCGTCCCCGTATCACACGCTGCTGCTGCTTCTTGAGTGGCTACTACCGCTCTTCCTGCTCTGCTCAGGCACCTCCGCCTGAAGGTGCTCTGCGTCCCCTATCGAGGACATCTTACCGCACACCCTTCACCATCTGCGGCCGTGTTTTAAACCATTTTGCCGCGCGCCTCCTCCAGGCCTCCCCCGGAAGTACTTGCATCCACTTCCGGTTCACGAGCGCTTGTATCTGGATAAATGCGCTGAGTAGCGCCGCGCTCACTGACCCAGGGTGGCATTCCCCGGCCCCTGGGATCGCGTCCTCCTTCTGCCCAGACGAAGGGGGTCTGCGAGCAGTACACCACCGAAGCTGCTTCCAGTGCCCCAGTCTCTGCCGTTCCCACAGACACTGCGCTGAGGCTGGATGGACCCGGGTAAGCCGCAGCTTCTTTAACCTGCAGGGTCCCGTGTCGGACAGGAACCCAAACTGGAGAGGCGAGGGGGATGGCCCCTTTTTAACCTCTAGGTTCCTGTCCTGATGGTGGGCAGATCCCCTCTCTCGTTGTGGGTGCTGTCATGGCGATAGGAAAAGTTCGATATTGATTTCATCTGACCAGAGCTCCTTCTTCCACGTTTGCTGTGTCTCCCATGTGGCTTGTTACAAACTTTAAACAACACTTTTTATGGATATCTTTGAGAAATGGCTTTCTTCTTGCCCCTCTTCCATAAAGACCAGATTTGTGCAGTGTACGACTGATTGTTGTCCTATGGACAGACTGTCCCACCTCAGCTGTAGATCTCTGCAGTTCATCCAGAGTGACCATGGGCCCCTTGGCTGCATCTCTGATCAGTCTTCTCTTTGTTTGAGATGAAAGTTTAGAGGGACGGCCGGGTCTTAGTAGATTTGCAGTGGTATGATACTCCTATTTCAGTATGATTGCTTGCACAGTGCTCCTTGGGATGTTTAAAGTTGTGGAAGTCATTTTGTATCCAAATCTGGCTTTAAACTTCTCTACAACAGTATCACGGACCTGCCTGTTGTGTTCCTTGGACTTCATGATGCTCTCTGTGCTTCAAACAGAACCCTGAAACTATCACAGAGCAGGTGCATTTATACGGAGACTTGATTACACACAGGTGGATTATATTTATCATCATTAGGCATTTAGGACAACATTGGATAATTCAGAGATCCACAATGAACTTCTTGAGTGAGTTTGCTGCACTAAATGTAAAGGGGCCGAATAATATTGCATGCCCCACTTTTCAGTTTTTGAATTTCCACAAAAACGTAAAACAACCAATAAATTTCATTCAACTTCACAATTGTGTTCCACTTGTTGTTGATTCTTCACCAAAAATTTACATTTGGTATCTTTATGTTTGAATCATGATATGTGGGAAAAGGTTGAAAAGTTCAAGGGAGCCGAATACTTTCGCAAGGCACTGTACATGTGTCTTATTGCTTACTGGGGGTGGCAGCTGCAGTGAAGCGTTGTCCCAGGGTCGCTGCTGGAGGAGGCAAGAGTGGAGCGTTCCTGCAGGCCGCAGGCTGGGACTAGGGAGTGTTCGGACGTGCGGTGCGCCGCTGCGGATGTCCGCTGCTGCAGGGGCTCTGCCGACATTTTGTGAAAGGCCAGAGCCCCCGCAGTTCCATGGTTTCCTATGCGGTGGACTACGGGAAAATGGCTGCCGGGGCCGGCGCATGCACAGTTGGAGATCTCGTCATCAAGATCTCAAGAGATGAGATCTCAGCGCTGAGATGTCTTCTCCTGAGATCTTGATGCCGAGATCTCCATCTGCGCTGTCAGGGATTTGAGGAGGGAGTGTGTTGTCACCCGTTGTCACGAATGTATTATTTATATGTTAAGTTTTGGGTTAAATAACCCTACACAAGTTTTGCTTCTACTTTCAGTTCCGGTTAGGAACTTGCAGCTCTCTGGCACCCCCTTACCCTCAGTTCAGTCAGGGAACTGCACCTAAGATAAGTAGTTGCTGGAAAGGCTGCCTTGTATCGTTCTGGCTATCAGGCACTCTGCAGTGAAGGCGGTATGTGTATCACCTGTCTCAGGCAGGAAATACACACATAAACCTCCGATCTGTCACTGCCAGGGTTTCTCAATACCACCAGGACACTTTGCTGCCACCAGTTCCTCATTTGATGCTAAAGCCTATATCGGGTCAGGAACCAACTCGCTGGTAGCGTAATTTGGCAAGGAGTATGTGTCGGTTTGATCAGAGGGAAACGAAAATGAAACTAATAAATTTATAAGTTTACTCCAGAAAATATAGGCAGTGTTTTACAAAAATACAAAAGATATTGCAAGAGGAGACAAAATACAGTATGTACACCACAGTTACAAATAAAAGGGATTAAAATAAGAAACTTAAGGTACCGTCACACATAGCGACGCTGCAGCGATACCGACAACGATCCGGATCGCTGCAGCGTCGCTGTTTGGTCGCTGGAGAGCTGTCACACAGACCCCTCTCCAGCAACCAACGATCCCGAGGTCCCCGGTAACCACGGTAAACATCGGGTAACTAAGCGCAGGGCCGCGCTTAGTAACCCGATGTTTACCCTGGTTACCATCCTAAAAAGTAAAAAAAAACAAACACTACATACTTACCTATCCCTGTCTGTCCTCGGCGCTCTGCTTCTCTGGTCTGGCTGTGAGCGCCGGGCAGCCAGAAAGCAGAGCGGTGACGTCACCGCTCTGCTTTCCGGCTGACCGACGCTCACAGCCAGTACAGGAGGAGTGCAGAGCACAGCGCTGGAGGACAGACGGCTGTAGGTAAGTATGTAGTGTTTGTTTTTTACTTTTAGGATGGTAACCAGGGTAAACATCGGGTTACTAAGCGCGGCCCTGCGCTTAGTTACCCGATGTTTACCCTGGTTACCAGCAAAGACATCGCTGAATCGGTGTCACACACGCCGATTCAGCGATGTCTACGGGGAGTCCAGCGACGAAATAAAGTTCTGGACTTTCTTCCCCGACCAGCGATCTCCCAGCAGGGGCCTGATCGCTGCTGCCTGTCACACTGGACGATATCGCTAGCGAGGACGCTGCAACGTCACGGATCGCTAGCGATATCGTCTAGTGTGACAGTACCTTTACTCTATGTCAGTCACAGATATGACATGTTGATAAAGGGGAGGAGAGCCTTCCCATGGCAAAGGGTCTTTCAGCACAGCATTGTGTAGCTGGTGCTCCAGGCATCTGACACCTCCCTGATTGAGCGTCTGGGCTTTATGCTTTTCTCTTGCTGACCCCACTTGGTGGGCTGAGTTAGAGAATGTATGCTCCTTTTTGAACAGAGATTAAAAACTTCTCCTTGCCATAACTCTGGATGGGAAGCTCACTGAGTGACGACAGGGGTATTATATTTTCTCTTATGAAATTATATTTCGTTTCAGACCAAACATGACAGGACTGCGTGTCACTGGGGGCAGAAACCATTTTCTTGCCTTCTGATGGACGCCAAGGCTGCAAAACGTTGCTGAGTGTAGCCTAAATTGTACCAATCCTGGAAATACTGTATATTTTTCCTGTCTCTATGATCAGTGTGTGTTATTAAAATCAAGTTTGAATAGACAAAGGAAATTTTAAATTGTCGATGGAGAATCCGCTCTGAACTGATCTGGGTAATGACCAGTTGCTGGAGGAAGGAAGGGGAAAGAGTGGATAGAATAATTACACAGTGTAGAGGAAGGGGGGGGGGGATTTTGCAGTGGTGTCTCTGCAGGTTCACATACAGAAGTACAATGCACAAACCAACTGGGTGTAAGGCTACAGGCAGTGCCGGAGGTGGACTTAGAACATTATGAAATGACTCATATTTCCCTACAATCGCATGCGCCGCACCGGCAGCCATTTTCCCGGAGTCCATGCATAGGAAACCATGGCTCTGGCCTTTCACAAAATGTCGGCAGAGCCCGTGCAGCAGTGGACACCACCCACAGCACTGGACATCACCCACAGCACCGGACACCACCAGCAGCAGCGCGCCACCCCCTGCGGCCTGCAGCAACACTCCCTTCTTTCCTCCTCCGGCCGCGACCCTGGGACCCTGCTCCATCGCGGCTGGTAAAGTATATAAGCATTATAAGACGCACCCCCATTTTCCCCATGAATTTGGGAGAAAAAATTGAGTCTTATATTCCTAAAAATATGGCAATACAGGTGAATAAAATAAGACTGAGCACAAGACCTTCATAGCCGTCTACACATCATAGGGGAGATCTCATGACACCTTCTCTCCATCTACCTGATAATCCTGAGGAACACTGGGATCTTCTTGTTTACAGTCCTGTGGAAGAAGAGGATGGGGACATCTCTCTGAGGTTGTCATCTTACTGGATAGATCTGGAGGAAACCCATACAGGGACTGAATTCATTCTTTACATACAGATAATTATAGGCCGTGTGTATTTAGTCCTGTCTATTACCTGGTGATGTGAGGGGCTGGGGAACCTCTACTATGACGTTCTTGTACAGATCTCTGTATTCTTCTACATATTCCCAATCCTCCATGGAGAAATAGACAGCGACATCGTGACACCTTATAGAAACCTGACAAATACAATGATACAGTCATTCCCTCAATCTTTTCATAGTGTTACGGTGTAATGTCCCAACATTCCTAGCAGTGTCACCTCTCCACTCAGCAGCTCAATCATCGTGTAGATGAGTTCAAGGATCTTCTGGTGATTGATGTCCTCATGTATCAGGGGGTGAGGTGGAAGTACCGTGATTGGGCTTAGGGAACTTTTGCATCCCTCAGACACAGAATTGTGACAGCGCTCAATGGAGGTCTTCTTCACTACTGTGTAATCCTGGTAATGGAGAGACACATTAATAAATCTCACTAGAGACATGTCCAGAGTCCTCACCTCTCCAGTTCTGTCCATCTGTTATTTCCATACTCAATGATTTAATGTGACGTCATCAGATTCTCTCACCTCTCCAGTAAGCCAGAAGAGGATCTCTAGGGTGAGGTGTAATATTCTCTCCGCCAGCTTGTCCCTGTCCATATCCATCCTTGATGGGTAAATCAGGAAAATTTTCTTTTGTGGAAGATCTTCACTGAGAGGATCCGATAAGGTAGAGATCTGAATGAGAAGAAGATGAGTCGATGCTACATCATAAAGATCCTGTGTAATAGTACAATTACTGGAGATAATAAGGGAAACATGAGATCTATTATTTTACAGTTTTCTTCTCTACTTCTACTAATAAAACTTATATATTTTAGGCCACAGACAACAAGCAGTTTCTCCCTCGGAGTCGGCAGCTGAATACGTTCCTCATAGACTCATCTTCCATAACGCTAATTCTCGTCTCATTTACCGACACTGGAATCGGCATTAGCAATACTGCAGGAGATCTTCATTACACGTGACAGGAGAAATAACTACTTCATGATGAGGACGACATCTTCATCTTCTACTACGGCTCTAGAAAGAGATTTGTCCAGAGTCCGTCACTGACTCCATCACCACCGGCCGTCTATATGAAGGTTTCCCGTATTCCCCGCACTGTAATCTTCTATCACGTCAGATCTCAGGTCTGATTCACACAGAGAAGTTTGAGGCTTTTATAAAAGCTTTTATGTTTCTACAAACACCTTGGACAAAAATTATCTAATCCCAAAGTCTCCATGTACAGTGTTTTATGGGATTTATTTCTGGCCTTAGGCTTTCCTATATTACAAGGAAAACACCAAAAAAATAACATACATTAAAATGTTTCTAAAGAAAACTGGCTCCAACGATTTTTGCAAAAATAAAAAACATGAAAAAAGGAGAAGACAAGTTTTATTTTTTCACACAATAAACAACTGTTTAAATTTTTTTAAAAACTTTTTTTGGGCCCAGAACATTGATGTTCACCGCAGGGACGGCACAGGTGCGGCTGCAACAAACACCCTGGCAGTTTAACCACTTGCTGCAAACATGGCATCTAAGAAGGTGTGACAGAGTTTGGCTGAATGCCCCTCCTCCCCCAAGTACTCGATAGTATGGGACGGCCTAGTTACTACGATACTTACATGCCAAATAATGATGTCTGTGATAAAGAAACTTAGCACTCAACTTTTGGCCGGGTTCACATTGCGTTAAACAGCAGCCTGTTCAACACATACGTGAACGGGCTGCTGACGCAAGTGCCGACATTCTCCATCGCGCTAGCGCAGATAGAGCATCTGCTAGCTCTATCTGCGCTAGCAGTGACGGACCCGGAAACGCTGCAGACCGCGTCTCAGGGTTTGACACTCAATGACGGCACATCCCTAGCGCACGCCCATTGTGGGCGTGCGCTAGCGATGCATCCAACATAGGAGTTAATGGCGGCCTTAACGGACTATGTTAAACTGTGTTTATGCCGCGGTGTAACGTAGTCTGTCTAACGGACGCCACTAACGTAATGGGAACCCAGCCTTTGAAGATATGATGACATTTTAATGCAGTCAAAACTGTACTACAGTATCCAGACGTTTCGGTCAAACAGTGACCTTCATCAGTGCCTAACAATGGAAACAAAGAATGCAAACTAAATAAATAATGAAATCACACATAATAAAATAAAACATACCAATAAAGAGCATAAGAAAAAATGTGTGATCTTCTAAGTCACGCGGAGAGAGGTAATCCCTCAAAGATCTTAATAGAGTGATAAGCATAGAACAATCCTCCATATTTATATCTGGAGAACACACGTTATTCTGAGGAGGAAGTAGTATAGTAAAGAACCTACCCGACTGCTGTTTGGTGCGGTGTATTAATTAAGGGGAATGAGACACCGTCTCTCGGCACCCTGTTAAACAAATAATGTGGTGTAAGTGGCAGATTGATTATTCTGAGACACCCACCTATGATGTTATTACTGGCTTCACAGAATTAGGTGACCGTTTGGATTTTTGAGAATAGGATGTGGTCTACAATATCATAGAGAGAATTAATGATATGATCTCATTATATGTTAGGCAAGGAATATGACCATACCTATAAGTCAGAGAGGCACTGTATGCAGTGGGGTACCCGCCGTATTTCCTATGGTAAATTGCATCTGTAATGCACAGATAGTGAGTGACCGATGTGGCTGATACAGAGGTATGAGTTGAGGTTGATTGTATGATCTTAAAAAAGGTGTGTCTGTACCAGAGGCGCTGTGTGCCATGGAGCATCCGCTGTGTTCCTATACAAGATGTATCTTTGATATAATTATAAGGTAAGTACCTGACGTGTCCGCATTAAAGAAGTAGTGCTGGTGTCAGAGGTTCAGAACATACCGGTTTTAGTAGAGTAGAGCTTGGTGCGTGGTCCAACGTGGTATGAGCCGCTTGTTGTGGACGCATGTATGTCAGAATGTGACAGTTATATCGGCGAGGGGCGGGCATAACCTCCATGTGGTACCTATCATGTAGGGAGACTAAAACGGAAGTGAGGTAATCCGGAAGCCTCAGTGCGTTCCAATGGGCGGAAGTGCTCAGTGCGTTCCAATGGGCGGAAGTGCTCAGTTAGTGCGTTGCACAGGTATGGATTTGGCCACATATGTGTTCCAGAGCCCAATTTGGATGTGTGCCACTTGTCAGACCTCCCATGGTGAGACCGGAGTTGTTTTCCTTAGAAAAGGGTGAATAAACCGGGTTACAGGAGGTGGAGGTGTGGCAGTTGAGCAGGAGAGGTGGGAAATCTTCTTGCGATGCCGCTCTCCTGCTTGGTCATGGCTCCCCAGCATCGTGCTCCTGCGCATGCGTACTTATTTTCCCTATTGAGGGCAGACTAAAGTACTGCAGTGCGCAGGTCCTCTCTGACCTCTCACAGAGCCTGCGCACTGCAGTACTTTGCTCTGCCCTCAACAGGGGAGATAAGTACGCCTGTGCAGGAGCGAGATGCTGGGGAGCCACGACAAAGCAGGAGGGCGGCATCGCAAGAAGATGGGAGGCACCGGACCCGGACTTGCAACACCCATGGGGCCGGACCGCCCCCGGTGAGTATAATAAAACTTATTTTTCTTATCTCGCAACTCGGATTTGGGACTTATCTACAGTATTACAGAATGCTGCCGATAAGCCCTGAAAGGCAGTGGACGCATCTTATAGCGGCCAAAACTGCTGACAGGTTCACTTTAAGAATCATTTTATATTCCAAGACTCGTTCTACTTACAAATTAAAGGAACAGCAATGGGCTCAAATGTGGCGCCTTCTTACGCAAATTGCTACATGGCAGAATGAGAGACTAAATGCGTCTTTCCTAACTCACTATTTCAATCACACTTCATTGTCTGGAAAAGGTACATAGACAACATTTTCTGCGTTTGGAACTGTACATCAGAAACCCTCGATTTTTTCTTTCATGAATTGAATACCCTCTGGCCTGGCCTAAATTTCACAATGACTAAAGATGAATATCAAGTATATTTCTTGGACACTATGGTCCTTAAAGACCAAAATGGTGAACTATCCACTGACCTATACACCAAACAATCTGACAGGAATAGTTATTACATTTTCAGAGTCTTCATCCACCATCTGTCAAAAGATCAATTCCAAAATCACAGTTCAAACTTGTTCAAAGGATTGTATCTGATGCCACGCTACGCTCAGACAAAATGAAATGCACCATAAATTGGAGAATGCGGTTACCCTCCTCACTGAACACCTCAACAAACTCCACAAATACTATAAGATCTACAACTACGAGCCGTACACCATTTGTACATACCTATCGCCCCTTTTCATGTATTATGCACCAAACCATTAGGAGACATTGGGGCATATTACGCACTGCTTACCCCGATGTGGCAGAAATCCCACATCCTTTCTTACCCGACTTTAAACAAGCCCCCAACATCAGAGACTCGTTAGTCAGGGCTGACATAGACACCTCATGTTCTAGACCAACACAAAGATTCCTCCAGAACCCCAATACTGCCACATTCCCTGCATGCAATGCAATCAATGCAACAACGGTCTTAAGGGTAATGTCATTCACCATCCACACTCTGGCAAGAGATACGCCATTAAAGATTCCTCTACCTGTGACACATCTTTTGTGATTTATTTGATTAAATGTCCATGTGGCCTTCTATATATAGAAGAAACGTCACAACCTGTCAAAGATAGAAGGGCATAATGTCTCACAATTAAGATTTCAGGTCATCGAGCATGTACCCTCCCCCCCCCCCAGATGTGGGTGTGATAGCGTACGCATCCTGAAATAAAAGGAAGCATTCTGGATCCATGAGCTACAAATCCTTTCTCCTAAGGGTTTTAATAGGGAATATGATTTACTTTCCTTTATATGATTTGCAATTATGTGTTTCTGTACCCATTATACTGTATATTCACTATACATACTCTTTTATGCCTATGTCATAATGTTATAGGTATGGATATATTGATGTTTACCTGTTCTGCGTTAACTCTTCTTTTTGATGAATCTGGCTCCTTGCATTTACTAATTCTGTAAGTCCTCCTTCTTAGGCTAGTTTCACACTATCGTTTATCCGGGCTGCAGAGGGATGCGGACTTCCTCCGTGAAGCCCCGCCTCTTCATTCAGCTTCGCCTATGGCTGCATGCGGACCCTATCTTTAACATTGGGTACGTAGGCCATTCTGCTGTATGCGCATCTGCACGAACATGCAACATGTTGCGCTCGGCGCAGGTCGTTGCACAGTCAAAATGACGTATGCATCCGCATACAGCAGCATGGCCTGAAAACCCAATGTTAAAGATAGGGTGCGCACGCCGCATGCAGCCGTAGGTGGAGCTGAACGAAGAGGCGCAGCAGTGGGTGGGGCTTCACGGAGGAAGTCCGCAGCCCGGATAAACGCTAGTGTGAAACTAGCCTTACAGAGTCGCTTATATTGAACGAAAGCATTAAGCTACTTACTGGTAGCGGCATTTTTCGGAGGCCCATAACAGCACTACGAGAGAGGGGATCCGCCCTTCATGAACAGGAAACCTACAGATACAAAAGGGCGGCACCTCTCCCCATGCATCAGTTGTATTTCAGAGCCTGAGAGGACTACCGCGGTTAGTAGCACACAAATATACATTATATACAGTTTATATACAAAAACAATCCATCATATCGAACTAGATACCACACGTGAGATCTATCTATCTCATTATATACACTATAGGAAGTGCAACCCCCACGTGAATAGGGAGGGAACTAAGGGTGCTGTCATGGGCCTCCGAAAAATGCCGCTACCAGTAAGTAGCTTAATGCTTTATTCGGACTCCCATGACAGCACTACGAGAGAATTACAGAGATGTAAAACTACCTTAGGGAGGGACTATAGCCTGTAGCACCCTTAACCCGAAGGTGAGATCAGAAGAGAACCCCAAGTCCAACCTATAGTGCTTGAAAAAGGTGGAAGGGGACGACCACGTAGCTGCCTTACATATCTGGTCGATCGAAACTCCAGATCTTTCCGCCCAGGATGTAGCCATGGCCCGGGTGGAATGTGCCCTCAGATTCTGCGGAACTGGACCTCCACCTGCAGTATAAGCCAGAGAGATAGCCTCCCTAATCCACTTCGCTAACGTGTACTTTCTCCTCCTACCTTTCTGACCGCTCCTTCAGTGTTCTGTTCTCTGGCTCCACTTCATCTCCTCTTCCTCTCACTGTTGGGGTACCTCAGGGCTCAGTCCTTGGCCCCCTTCTGTTCTCTCTCTACACGGCCCCAATTGGACAGACAATCAGCAGATTTGGCTTTCAGTACCATCTTTATGCCGACGACACACAACTATATACGTCATCCCCTGACCTTACCCCCGCTGTACTACAGAACGCCACTGACTGTCTGTCCGCAGTCTCCAACATCATGTCCGCTCTCTATCTGAAACTCAACCTCTCCAAAACTGAACTTCTTCTGCTCCCACCATCTACTAACCTCCCTAAATCTGACATTTCCCTCTCCGTGGGTGGCACCATAATAACACCCCGGCAGCAGGCGCGCTGTCTGGGTGTTATGTTTGACTCAGATCTCTCCTTCACCTCCCATATACAATCTCTTGCCCGCTCGTGCCGCTTACACCTAAAGAACATCTCCAGAATCCGCCCTTTTCTCACCATGGAGACAGCTAAAACCCTCACTGTCGCCCTGATCCACTCCCGCCTGGACTACTGTAACGCTCTATTAATTGGCCTCCCCCTCACTCGACTTTCCCCTCTCCAGTCCATCCTTAATGCAGCAGCCAGGGTCGTCCATCTGGCTAATCGTTACTCGGACGCGTCCGCTCTTCGCCAGTCGTTACACTGGCTACCCATTCATTACAGGATACAATTCAAAGTACTTGTTCTCACCCACAAAGCTCTCCACAGTGCGGCACCCCCTTACATCTCCTCCCTCATTTCTGTCTATCAGCCTAACAGACCACTGCGCTCGGCAAATGACTTTCGATTAACCTCTGCACTAATCCGTACCTCCCACTCCCGACTCCAAGACTTCTCCCGTGCTGCGCCAATCCTCTGGAATGCTCTACCCCAAGATATTAGGACCATCCATAATTTGCATAGTTTTAGGCGCTCGCTCAAAACACATTTGTTCAGAGCGGCCTATCACGTTCACTAATCAAAGTTATGTTATGTTTGTGTGTGTGTAGCCCATTCACTATCCCCATCTATTCCCCAACCCCTGAAGATGGCTGGACCATGATTGTAAATACATCATTGTAAATACACACCTGTACTTTGCATCTCCCCCACCTCATTGTAGATTGTAAGCTCTCACGAGCAGGGTCGTCTTATTTTGCTTTAATTATTGTATTGTTAACGTTGTTACTTATGACTTTTGTGTTGGAAACTGTTAAACTGTAAAGCACTGCGGAATATGTTGGCGCTATATAAATAAAGATTATTATTATTATTATTACTTTGACACTCTAAGTCCTTTCCTGGAACCTTGGAAGGATAGAAACAACGCATCCTCTCTCTTCCAAGCATCAGTGACTGAGATATATTCTAATAGACATCTCCTAACATCTAATGTATGGAGTAGCTCCTCTTTAGGATTAGGGGGATTAGGGAGAAATGATGGTAGAACTATCTCCTGAGATCTGTGAAAATCTGAGGCTACCTTTGGTAAATAAGCTGGATCCGGTCTGAGGACTACTCTGTCCTGTAGAAACTCTGTATAAGGGGAAAGCCTAGAAAGAGCCTGTATGTCTCCTACCCTACGAGCAGATGTAATTGCCACCAAAAATGCTGTTTTGAGGGATAGTAATTTAAGTGAGGCTGAATGTAATGGCTCAAACGGTTCTTTAGTCAAGGCTGAAAGGACTAGGTTGAGATCCCAAGGCATTGACCTATTCCTGTGTATAGGTCTGGATCTACTAGATGCTTTGATGAACCTTGATACCCAATAATTACCAGCAATGTTACAAGAAAATAGGGCCCCTAGGGCTGAGACTTGTACTTTTAGCGTACTTGTGGATAGATTTAGCTCTAGCCCTCTCTGCAGGAATTCTAGAATCTGGTTGATTGGTATACCCTCTTCAATATTAAAATTTGAAGAGGCCAGAAACTTCCTCCAAGTTCTAGAGTAGATCTTAGTTGTTATGTTTTTCCTACTCTTCATAAGGGTATCAATTAGATTTGGAGAAAAACCTCTGTTTTTTAACAGTGACCTCTCAAAAACCATGCCGTCAAATGGAGACCCTTCACTTGTGGATGGTTCATTGGACCTTGATGAAGTAGGTCCGGAATATCCGGAAGTACCCAGGGGTCTTTCACAGACATGGTCCTGAGCCAGGAAAACCAAGCCCTTCTGGGCCAGAACGGAGCGATCAGTATGATTCTCACTTGATCCTCCCTTATCTTTCTGAACACCAGAGGCAATAGGTTTAGCGGGGGAACGCATATGCCAACCGGAAATCCCATCTGATCAGGAAGGCATCCACTGCCAGCGGATATTCCCTGGGATTCAAGGAACAGAATTTTTTTGTTTTTCTGTTGTCCTTGGTGGCAAATAAGTCCACCTCTGGATGACCCCATATGCGGACAATCTGGTTGAAGATTTTTGTGTTCAGAGACCATTCTCCTTGTCTTAAGGTGTTTCGACTTAGAAAGTCTGCTCTTATATTCTCCTTCCCTTTTATATGTACTGCTGTTAAAGATAGCAGAAAACCATTTTCTATCTGGAGCAGGAGATCCGCTACTTCCATCAGGGACTCGGAGCGTGTTCCACCTTGGTGATTCACGTAGGCCACTGCCACCTGGTTGTCGGAGAGGATTTTGACATGGTGACCCTGTAGATATACGAGGAGTTCCTTAATTGAGAATTCAATTGCCATCAACTCCTTCTGATTGGAAGAGGCTGATATTTGGGGGTCCCATAGACCCTGAACTACAACATCACCCATGTGTGCCCCCCACCCCGTGGGGCTGGCGTCCGTTGTGATTACCCGAGTCACCTGTGTCACCCAGGGAACTCCTGCTGACAGATTGTCTTCCTCTAGCCACCATCTAAGAGATGCAAGAACCACTGGACTCAATGTCATCTGACCCTGCAAGGAACCCTGTAAGGCTCTATCATAACGCAGTACGTCAAACTGTAAAGGCCTGGAGTGGAACTGGGCCCAACGGACGGCGGGAATACAGGAAGTTAGGGAACCTAACAAAGACATAGCCTGTCTAAGGGTCATGGTTGGTTTATTAATTGCTTTTAACACCTGTTGTTGGATATGAAATAGTTTATCAGGTGGAAGACAGCATTGTTGGGACTCGGAATTTAACAGCAGCCCTAGGAATCTCTGGGTTTTTAGGGGTTGTAATCGGGATTTTTCATAACTTACAATCCAGCCCAGATCTTCTAGCTTAGATATAGCTGTTTTTACCTGAGCAAGGCAATGGTCTGCTGAGTTTCCAACTATCAGGAAATCATCCAGATAAGGGATAATGAGGATATCGGATTCACGTAAGTGCGCCATGACCTCCGCGACTACTTTAGTAAATACCCGGGGAGATGCTGAGAGGCCGAAGGGAAGGGCTCTAAATTGAAAATGGCGAACAATACCTCCCATAGACACCGCCACACGTAGAAACCTCTGGAAGTTTCCATGGATAGGTGTTGTGAATTCTGTGGCAGAGCTCCCTCCTGTGGTCACAAGTGGTACTTCGGCTGGTTCTCTCTGTGAGCTTCCGTAGGTGGAGGAAAGTGGTACTGCGGCTTCTGAGTTTCCTTCCTCAGGTGATGTGGTGAAGTCGTTAGGTGCTGCTCTATTTAACTCCACCTAGTGCTTTGATCCTGGCCTCCAGTCAATGTTCTAGTATTGGACCTGTTTCCTCCTGGATCGTTCCTGTGGCCTGCTGCTCTGCATAGCTAAGTTACTCTTTGCTATTTGTTTGCTGTTTTTTTCTGTCCAGCTTGTCAATTTGTTTTTTACTGCTTGCTGGAAGCTCTGGGACGCAGAGGGTGTACCTCCGTGCCGTTAGTTCGGTACGGAGGGTCCTTTTGCCCCCTTTGCGTGGTTTTTGTAGGGTTTTGTGTTGACCGCAAAGTTACCTTTCCTATCCTCGCTCTGTTCAGAAAGTTGGGCCTCACTTTGCTAAATCTATTTCTTCTCTACGTTTGTCTTTTCATCTTAACTCACAGTCATTATATGTGGGGGCTGCCTTTTCCTTTGGGGTATTTCTCTGAGGCAAGGTAGGCTTATTTTCTATCTTCAGGCTAGCTAGTTTCTCAGGCCGTGCCGAGTTGCATAGGGAGCGTTAGGCGCAATCCACGGCTGCCTTTAGTGTGGTTGGAAAGGATTAGGGATTGCGGTCAACAGAGTTCCCACGTCTCAGAGCTCGTTCTTGTTTTTTGGGTTATTGCCAGGTCACTGTATGTGCGCTGACCTCTATGTCCATTGTGGTACTGAATTACCTTTCATAACAGATAGGAACATGATAGTATGCATCCTTTAAGTCCACAACTACCATGAAGCAGTGTTTAAACAACATCTTTATTGCAGAACTGATTGACTCCATTTTAAATGTGATATTAACCAGGTATTCATTAAGGGATTTAAGATTGATAATAGTCCTAAATGACTTGTCTGGTTTTTGAATCAGAAAAAGAGGAGAGTAGAATCCTCTTCCTCTCTCTGACTCCGGGACTTCAATCAGCACATTTTTAAGGCATAATTTTATGACCTCTGCCTCTAAAGCCGTCTGCTCAATAGTGGAGGAACGTAAGGGGGTTAGCATAAATTTATCCCGAGGCCAGTGAATAAATTCCAGTTTCAGACCAACCGATATAATACCTCGGACCCAGTCACTATTTGTGATGTTAGTCCATGCGGAAGAGAAGGCTGACAATCTCCCTCCCAAGGGATTGCTAGTCATTGGTCTGGTTTCTTACGTTCTTTTGAGGAACGGCGAAACATGTAACCCGTACCTCTCCTGCGTCTATCCTCCCATCTAAAATTCTCTCTAGAGGGTGAGGATGCGCGCTTTCTTCCACGACCAAGTCTCCTTCTGTTGAATGGACGCCGGTAAGAGGCTGATGACAGATTAGGGAATTTCTTCTTATCATCCCCAGCCTTTTCAAGCAGCTCATCCAAGGTTGGCCCAAAGAGATATTCCCCTTTACATGGGATAGCGCATAACTTGGATCTTGACTGAATATCCCCCGACCAACACTTCAACCATAAGGCTCTACGAGCCGTGTTGGAGAGTCCTGCTGCTCTGGCCGCCATTCTGACCGAATCCACCGACGCGTCCGACAGGAAAGCCGCAGCATCCTGAATCACTGGAAGTGCACTTAGAATTGAACTTCTGGAAGCGCCTTCTTTAAGCTGGGATCCCAACTGTTCCAGCCAGACCATTAGGGACCTGGCCGTACATGTCGCAGCCACTGCCGGTCTCAAGGACCCGGCTGCCATCTCCCAGGTACCTTTAAGGAAGGTATTTGCCTTCCTGTCAAGAGGGTCTTTAAGGGATCCCATGTCCTCGAAAGGTAATGCGGCTCTCTTTGATGCCTTCGCCACCGCCGCATCTAATTTAGGGGCTTTGTCCCAGGTATCCACAGCCGCATCCTCAAAGGGATACCTGCGCTTTAAAGCTGGTGGCAATGAACCTTTCTTCTCCGTTTTTTTCCATTCCCGGAGAATCAGGTCTTGAATCTTATCATTCACCGGGAAGGATCTACGCTTCTTGTGTTCCAAGCCGCTGAACATTAGCTCCTGACGGGAAAGCTGCGTCTTAGGTTCTTCTAAGCCCATCGTACCTCTGACCGACTTAACTAATTTATCCACCTGGTCCAGAGGCAGACAGAATCGGCCAGAGTCCTCTTCTGATGACGAGGAAGAGAGAATTGAGCCATAAGAACCTTCCTCCTTATCTTCCTCCGAAGAATCAGAGATCACCGAAGCTCTCTGTTTTGAACTTCCCGCCTGGGACAGAGACTGCAGGGATTCCCTTACTTCCATACGGATCATCTCCTTTAGACTAGCCATAGAAGCATATTCTTCCGCTACCTAGGGGAGGACAATAAGGGTGATACCATCTATCTAGCCTGATGTCACTCAACCCCTCCACTCCTGTAGACCTCACCGTCTGTTGTATACAGGAGGCGCACAATGTTTTAGGGTAAGAATCTGGTAAAGGGACTTCACACAGGGCACACTCCTTATGTTTCGACTTTGCACTTTTCTTCCCCTAGAATGACAAAGTATAAGGGGCCCGTGTCACTGAGTGAACATTCACGTAGATCACTTACCAGTGTACGCCAAAGAAAAAGGTACCGGAACACGAGGGGGCTCCTTGCCAGTCGAAGCTCTAGATCCTTCCCTGGACGAGCTTTTACGGCTGGACTGGTCACTTCTGTTATGCTCCTTTCCCACGGCTTCCTGCCGCACTTTATCCAGAAGCTGAGGCTGCTGCTCACCATCATCTGCCATGATGAAGCTGTGGCCAAAAGCAGGGTTCTATCGCCAACACCTGCTTATATCCCCCTGTATTCCGGTCAGCAGGCCGCCTGGCGTCCTCCCCATTGGCTCCTGATGATCAGGCTGCAGCTGGGAGGTCAGCAGTGGCAAAAGAAGAAATCCGTCGTCCGGACCCATGGGCGCCGCCATTTTGGAACGACTGCGCATGCGCAGCCATCCCGTGAACCGGAAGCGCCTGCTGACTCCACCCCCGGCGCCACAGCGTTCCGGAAACGCTCAGTGAGCGATGCAGGATGCCGGGGATGCCCAGCAGCGCTCCGGACGGCGCTCCACTTCCGACGCCGCAACTACACCACCGCACCTCACCGCCGCAGCATGACCCAGGGGGGGTGGGGGGAGATTAATACTCACCAAAGCCGGCGCTTCATGGAGACGAGGAATCCACCGGACCCTGCTCCCTGCTGCCAACGCCACTGACGTGCAATCCAGCCAGGACCACCGTGGCGTCTGCAGGGACTACCGCACCAGCCGAGGTAGGAGACCCCCCCCCCGCTACCAGAATCGGCCGGCCGGCCTGGGCTTTCTACGAGATGATATCTGTAGGATCCTGTCCCTCCAGGAACAGGAAACCAACTGATGCATGGGGAGAGGTGCCGCCCTTTTGTATCTGTAGGTTTCCTGTTCCTGAAGGGCGGATCCCCTCTCTCATAGTGCTGTCATGGGAGTCCGAATAAATCTCCTGTTCCATAGCCTTTTCCCTCTGGATTTCCCCATCTCCATATTTTCCCACCTCTCCAGCTCGACTGACACACCTCCACCGAGTAGAACATGCCTGAAACCCGTTTTTTCACTCAAAGTGAAACGCATCCAAATTGGGCTCTGGAACGCATATGTGGCTGAATCCATACCTGTGCAACGCACTAACTGCGCACTTCCGCTCAGTGGAACACAGTGACGCAATCGGATTACCTCACTTCCGTTTTAGTCTCCCTACGTGATAGGTACCACATGGAGGTTATCCCCGCCCCTCGCCGATATAACGGTCACTTCCTGACATACATGTGTCCACAACGAGCGGCTAATACCGCGTTACACCACGCACCAGGCTCTACTCTACTAAAACCGGTATGTTCTGAACCTCTGACACCAGCACTACATCTTTAATGTGGACACGTCAGTTACTTACCTTATCTTTATATCACAGATACATCTTGTAACAGGCAGCACAGCGGATGCTCTATGGCACACAGCGCCTCTCTGACTTAAAGGTACGGATACACTTTTTTTTAAGATCATACAATCAACCTCAACTCATACCTCAGTCTTAGCCACATCGGTCACTCACTATCTGTGCATTACAGATACAATTTACCATAGGAAATACGGCGGGTACCCCACTGCATACAGTGCCTCTCTGACTTATAGGTATGGTGATATTCCTTACCTAACATGTAATGAGATCATATCATTAATTCTCTCTATTATATCGTAGATCACATCCTATTCTCAAAAAACCCAAACGGTCACCTAATTCTGTGAAGCCAGTAATAATAGGTGGGTGCCTCAGAATAATTACTCCTAATAAAAATCAATCTGCCACTTACACCACCTTACTTGTTTAACAGGATGTAGAGACACGGTGTCTCATTCCCCTTAATTAATACACCGAACCAAACAGCAGTCGGGTAGGTTCTTTACTATACCACTTCCTCCTCAGAATAACGTGTGTTCTCCAGATATAAATATGGAGGATTGTTCTATGTTTATCACTCTGTTATTGAGATGTTTCAGGTTTTCACTCTCCGTGTGACTTACAAGATCAAACATTTTTCCTTATGCTCTTTATTGGTATTTTTTTATTTTATTATGTTTAATTTCATTATTTATTTCATTTGCATTCTTTCTTTCCATTGTTAGTATACTGATGAAGGTCACGGTTTGACCGAAACGTCTGGATACTGTTCTACAGTTTTGACAGCATTAAAATTAACTCGTATCTTCAAAAGTTGAGTGCCAAGTTTCTTTATCACAATATTTGGTTTGGGACCCTCCTTGACCACCATAACAGTAGTGCCACGTTACAACACTGCTTAATAATGGTGTCTGCCTGTCTGGGCCTGCAATGTATGAAGGTCTATTAGGCCGGGCCAGAGGCAGCGTCCAATAAGTTACCTTTCATCGCCCCCATACACATTAGACTAAAGTTACATGAATGCACTGATTTGGGGGGGTTTGGCCGACCATATAATGTATTTGGGGGCCTCCCAACAGATGATGTCAGGGCAGGGAAGGATCTGACATCCTGAATTTCAGAGGCTAATCCGTTTGTTCTTCCTGTAGATAATCCTCCGCTAGAGGAGTCTGGGGGCGACTCTCTCATACAGACCACAGGAAAGATGGAATATTTGTGTGTATGGGGGAATTGGGAGAGATAGCCGTCTGCCAAATGACCGTTCAGCCAACACTTATCTCATGTGTTATGGACCTGGTGGTTAGGAGCACCTGGAATGACCTGATGGTTAAACTAACACAAGACAAGCTCTGGGAAGTGGGAGCTCTGCTGACCGCAACCCCTAATCCTATCACACACACTAGAAATAGCCGTGGAGCGTACCTAACTCTGCCTAGACGCCTCTTCACAGCCTAAGAGCTAACTACCCCTAGAGATAGGAAATAAAGCCTACCTTGCCTCACAGAAATTCCCGAAAGAAAAAAGGCAGCCCCCCACAAATATTGACTGTGAGTTAAGATGAAAGTCACAATCACAGGAATGAAACAAGTTTCAGCAAAGGGAGGCCAGACTTACTAAACAGACTGAGGATAGAAAAGGTAACTTTGCGGTCAGCACAAAAAACTACAAAAAGACCACGCAGAGTGTGCAAAAAGACCCCCGCACAGACTCACAGTGCGGAGGTGCCACTCTGCATCCCAGAGCTTCCAGCTAGCAAGGCAAAATCATGATAGCAAGCTGGACAAGAAAACAAAGAACAACAAATAAACTAGCAGGGACTTAGCTTCTGCTGGAGAGGACAGGTCACCAGAAAGATCCAAGAGCGAACTGAACCAGTACTAGAACATTGACAGCTGGCATGGAGTAACGATCTGAGTGGAGTTAAATAGAGCAGCCAGCCAAAGAATAAACTAGGTCACCTGTGGAAGGAACCTCAGAATCAGCAGCTCCACTCACAGCCACCAGAGGGAGTCCATGGACAGAACTCGCCGAAGTACCATTCATGACCACAGGAGGGAGTTCGATAACAGAATTCACAACACTCATGTGTATGGAGCTGTTAGTATTACACTGACAGCAGTGATGATACACGGCACTACAGTAGTAAAGTGCATCACCGGAGCCATTAGAGGCTTGTATGTTGTATGATCGCACTAATCATAGGGGCTTAAAAAAGGTTTAAAAATATTTAAAGTGAAAAAAAAAAAAATCATAGTTTTAACAACCAGAAATATCCATAACTATAGGGGAAACAGAGTCATTGCACAATGATAGTTACGTCACGTCCATAACAACTTTATTATGCTCTATTAAACTACACACAGTGGGGTAGATAGAAATCACAGATCCCACAGCAATAGCTGGAATTGGGCCCCAACCTCAATAAGAAAAAATAAAAAAATAAAAAACAATTGTAATGTCACCTACAGGTGCAGCTCACAAAATTAGAATATCATCAAAAAGTTACATTTATTTCAGCTCTTCAATGCAAAAAGTGAAACTCATATTATATAGTCATTACAGAGTGGTCTATTTCAAGTGTTAATTTCTGCTAATGTTGATGATTATGGCTTCCAACCAATAAAAACACAAAAGTTATTATCCCAGTCAATCATAATTAACAAAAACACCTGCAAAGGCTTACTAAGCATGTAAAGGGAACCTGTCACCCCCAAAATCGAAAGTGAGCTAAGCCCACCGGCATCAGGGGCTTATCTACAGCATTCGGGAATGCTGCACCGGGAAAGGTCAGAGAAGCCCGGTGCCTGCGCACTGCAGTACTTTGCTCTGCCCTCAACAGGGCAGACAAAGTACACCTGCGCCGGAGCTGCAGCGTGAAAACAAGAAGAGGACGTCATCGTAAGAAGATGGGAGGCCCCGGACCGCGACGCCCATCGGACCAAAGCAGAACCGGTACCACCTCTGGGAGAGAATAATCTAACCTCTTTTTCTCATATTTCAATATACATCGGGGGCTTATTACAGCATTACAGAATGTAGATAAGCCCCTGATGCCGGAGGGCTTAGCTCACCTTCGATTTTGGGGGTGACAGGTTCCCTTTAAAAAGTTCCCTTAGTCTGTTTCAACAGGTTCCACAACCATGGGGAAGATTGATGACTTGACAGATGTCCAGAAGGCAGATACAGACACACTCCACAAGGAGGGCAAGCCGCAAAAAGTAATTGCTAAAGAAGCTGGCTGCTCACAGAGTGCTGTATCCAAGCATATTAATGGAAAGTTGAATAGAAGGAAAAAGTGTGGTAGAAAAAGGTGCACAAGCAACTGGGATTACTGCAGCTTTGAAAGGATTGTTATGAAAAGAGCATTCAAAAATTTGGGGGGAGACTCACAAGGAGTGGACTGCTGCTAGAGTCATTAATTCTAGATCCACCATATACAGAGGTATCCAGGACATGGGTTACAAATGTCGCATTCCTTGTGTCAAGCCACTTATGACCACTAGACAATGCCAGAAGCTAGTGATGAGCGAGTATACTCCTTACTCGAGATTTCCCGAGCATGCTTGGGTGATCTCCGAGTATTTGGACGTGCTCGTAGATTTAGTTTCTGTATCAGTAGCAGCATTATTTGCTGGTGCTAGCCAGCCTGAGTACATGTGGGGGTTGCCTGTTTGTTAGGGAATCCCTACATGTATTCAGACTGCCTAGCAGCCGCAAATCATGCAGCTATGGAGACAGAAACTAAATCTCCGAACACATCCAACTACTCTGAGACCACCCGAGCATGCTCGGGAAGTCTCGAGTAACAAGTATACTCGCTCATCACTACCAGATTCGTCTTACCTGGGCAAAGGCGAAAAAGAACTGGACTGTTGTTCAGTGGTCCAAGGTGTTGTTTTCAGTAAATTTTGCACTTCATTTGGAAATCAAGGTCCCAGAGTCGGGAGGAAGAGTGGAGAGGCCACAATCCAAGCTGCTTGAGGTCTAGTGTGAAGTTTCCACAATCAGTGACGTTTGGGGAGCCATGTCATCTGCTGGTGTAGGTCCACTGTGTTTTATCAAGACTGAAGTCAGAATAGCCATCTACCAGGAAATTTTAGAGAATTTCCCGCTGCCGACAAGCTTTTTGGAGATGGAAATTTAAATCTCCAGCAGGACTTGGCACCTGTCCACACTGACAAAAGTACCAATAGCTGGTTTAAAAACAACAGCCATGTCATCTGCTGGTGTAGGTCCACTGTGTTTTATCAAGACCAAAGTCAGCGCAGCCATCTACCAGGAAATTTTAGAACACTTCATGCTTCCCTTTGCCGACAAGCTTTTTGGAGATGGAAATTTCATTCTCCAGCGGGACTTGGCACCTGTCAACACTGCCAAAAGTACCAATACCTGGCTTAAAAACAACAGTGTCACTGTGCTTGATTGGCCAGCAAACTCACCTGACCTTTCCCCATAGAGAACCTATGGGTATTATCAAGAGGAAGCTGAGAGACACCAGACCCAACAATGCAGATGAGGTGAAGGCTGCTATTAAAGCAATTAATACTAATATACGGGGGACACATAGGTGACATTACTAATATATGGGGGCACATAGGTGATATTACTAATATACGGGGCACAAAGGTGACATTAATAATATATGGGGGCACACAAGTGACATTACTAATATATGGGGCACAAAAATGACATTACTAATATATGGGGTACAGAGGTGACATTACTAATATACGGGGGCACCTAGGTTTCATTACTAATATATGGAGGCACATAGGAGACATTACTAATATATGGGGGCACACAGGTGACATTACTGATATATGGGGGAACACAAGGGCTACTAATACTATTTAGGGGCTCATAGAAGGAATTATTGCCGCCTGTAGGTGAATAGGGGAATATTATCATGTGGGGGAAGAAGAAAAGGGGATAATGAGGGGCTGTGTGGAGAAGGAGCAAGATCATGAGGAGCTGAACAGAGAAGGGGGCATGATTAGGGGCTGTGAGGAAAAAGGGGGGATGTAGAGGGGCTGTGTAGAGAAGGGGGGATGATGAAGGGCTATGCGGAGAAGGGGGGATGATGAGGAGCTGTGCGGAGAAGGGGGGATGATGAGGGGCTGTGCGGAGAAGGGGGGATGATGAGGGGCTGTGTGGAGAAGGGGGGGTGATGAGAGGCTGTGCGGAGAAGGGGGGATGATGAGGAGCTGTGCGGAGAAGGGGGGATGATGTGGGGCTGTGCAGAGAAGGGGGGATGATGAGGGGCTGTGCAGAGAAGGAGGGGAGGGATGATGAGAGGCTGTGCGGAGAAGGGGGGATGATGAGGAGCTGTGAGGAGAAGGGGGGATGATGAGGGGCTGTGCGGAGGAGGGATGATGAGAGGCTGTGCGGAGAAGGAGGGATGATGAGGAGCTGTGAGGAAGGGGGATGATGTGGGGCTGTGCGGAGAAGGGGGGATGATGAGGGGCTGTGCAGAGAAGGGGGATGAGGAGGGGTAGTGCGGAGAAGGGGGGATGATGAGGGGTTGTGTGGGGAATGGGTGTTGATGATGATGAGGGTCTGTGCGGAACAGAGGGGATGATGAGGGGTGGTGCGGAGAATGAGGGTTGATGATGATGAGGTGCTGTGCAGGTAAGGGGGCTGATGAGGGGCTGTGCGCAGCATTAACGCTATTTAGGGGCTCATAGAAGGAATTATGGCCGCCTGCAGGCGAATAGGGGAATCTTATCATATGGGGGAAGAAGGGAGAATTATTAGTGGCCGGTACACAGGGGAGGACATTACTGTCTGGCGGCAAAGAGGAAAACGCACTCACTGCAGACACAGACAGGAATCGCAGCTGTGAATAAGGACTACAGCGAGTGTGATAATGTGTACAGCGCTGCGGAGTATGGAGGCGATATAGGAGGAGGAGGGATAATAACCCACATGGAGGATGACGAGGACTCTGTACAGACCTCCACCTGCAGAGCCGCGCACCGGAGCACATAGGAATCCACGGGACTGATCCAGGAACTCCTAGCTGAGCTCGGAGGTTCCTGTGAGGAGATGACGTCACCGGAAAGCGCAGTGCTCTGCCGGCCCAACAGCAGGAAGAAGCGCTGTGACTAGTTCGGATTGGAGGTGTTATTACAGCCGCTCCGCTGTAGAGGGCGCAGTGCTGAGGCCAGTAGATCGGAGTGGCTGGAGCGAGGACCTCAGATCCCTCCGCTGCACACAGCTGCGCCCTGAGGCTGTAGGTCGGAGTTGGTTCCTGGAGCTCCTCACACAGACTCCGTTCTCGCCTCCTCTTCCGGCTTTTCATGTTTCTCTGGAATTGCTGCAGGTTATAATGGCGCAGACATCACCGGTCTGTTTTATAAATCTTACGTTTTTATTGTCACTTTTTGTAATATAAATATTTCCGCTCCGCGCTGATTGTTCAGTGTCACCAGAATGTGACGTCTCCCGTCTGTCACCAGCACGGCCGGATTTAGACAAAGTGGGGCCCTGTGGAAAAGTGTGTAAGTGTGCGTCATGTGCTGCGTACAAGCCGCGGAGGACAGCTCTCTGGAATACTCGCTGCTCTCCACGCCCTGTCTGTGTGCGTAATGTGCTGCGTACAAGCTGCGCAGGACAGCTATCCGGAATACTCGCTGCTCTCCACGCCCTCGCTGTGTGCGTAATGTGCTGCGTACAAGCCGCGGAGGACAGCTATCCGGAATACTTTCTGCTCTCCACGCCCTGTCTGTGTGCGTAATGTGCTGCGTACAAGCCGCGGAGGACAGCTATCCGGAATACTCGCTGCTCTCCACGCCGGGGCTGTGTGCGTAATGTGCTGCGTACAAGCCGCGGAGGACAGCTATCCGCAATACTCACTGCTCTCCACGCCGGAACTGTGTGCACCATCTGCTGCGTACAAGCCGCGGAGGACAGCTATCCGGAATAGTCGCTGCTCTACACGCTGGGGCTGTGGGCGTCATGTGCTGCGTACAAGCCGCGGAGGACAGCTATCCGGAATACTCACTGCTCTCCACGCCGGGGCTGTGTGCGTCATGTGCTGCGTACAAGCCGAGGAGGACAGCTATCCGGAATACTCACTGCTCTCCACGCCGGGGCTGTGTGCACCATGTGCTGCGTACAAGCTGCGGAGTACAGCTATCCGGAATACTCACTGCTCTCCACGCCGGGGCTATGTGCGTAATGTGCTGCGTACAAGCCGCGGAGGACAGCTATCCTGAATACTCACTGCTCTCCACGCCCTGGCTCTGTGCGTAATGTGCGGCGTACAAGCCGCGGAGGACAGCTATGCGGAATACTTGCTGCTCTCCACGCCAGGACTGTGTGGGTCATGTGCTGCGTACAAGCAGCAGAGGACAGCTATCCGGAATACTCATTGCTCTCCACGCCAGGACTGTGTGTGTCGTGTGCTGCGTACAAGCCGCGGACAGCTATCCGGAATACTCGCTGCTCTCCACACGGGGGCTGTGAGCATCATGTGCTGCATACAAGCCGTGGACGACAGCTATCCGGAATACTCGCTGCTCTCCACGCCGGGGCTGTGTGCGTCATGTGCTACGTACAAGCCACAGAGGACAGCTATCCGGAATACTCGCTGGTCTCCTCGTCGGCGCTGTGTGCATCTTGTGCTGTGTACAAGCCATGGAGGACAGCTATCCGGAATACTCGCTGCTCTCCACGCCGGCGCTGTGTGCATCATGTGCTGCGTACAAGCCGCGGAGGACAGCTATCCGGAATACTCACTGCTCTCCACGCCGGGGCTGTGTGCGTCATGTGCTGCGTACAAGCCGCGGAGGACAGCTATGCGGAATACTCGCTGCTCTCCACGCCAGGACTGTGTGTGTCGTGTGCTGCGTACAAGCCGCGGACAGCTATCCGGAATACTTGCTGCTCTCCACACGGGGGCTGTGAGCATCATGTGCTGCATACAAGCCGTGGACGACAGCTATCCGGAATACTCGCTGCTCTCCACGCCGGGGCTGTGTGCGTCATGTGCTACGTACAAGCCACAGAGGACAGCTATCCGGAATACTCGCTGGTCTCCTCGTCGGCGCTGTGTGCATCTTGTGCTGTGTACAAGCCATGGAGGACAGCTATCCGGAATACTCGCTGCTCTCCACGCCGGCGCTGTGTGCATCATGTGCTGCGTACAAGCCGCGGAGGACAGCTATCCGGAATACTCACTGCTCTCCACGCCGGGGCTGTGTGCGTCATGTGCTGCGTACAAGCCGCGGAGGACAGCTATGCGGAATACTCGCTGCTCTCCACGCCGGGGCTGTGTGCGTCATGTGCTGCGTACAAGCCGCGGAGGACAGCTATCCGGAATACTCACTGCTCTCCACGCCGGGTCTGTGGGCTGTGTGCGTCATGTGCTGCGTACAAGCCGCGGAGGACAGCTATGCGGAATACTTGCTGCTCTCCACGCCGGGGATGTTTGCGAACAATCCGCGGAGGACAGCTATCCGGAATACTCACTGTTCTCCACGCCGGGGCTGTGTGCGTCATGTGCTGCGTACAAGCCGCGGAGGACAGCTATCCGGAATATTAGCTGCTCTCCACGCCGGGGCTGTGTGCGTGGAGAGCAGTGAGTAGTCATTGTTCTTTAGCGAGCACAGTGTCAGCCGCCGGGTTCCTGCAGCTGCTGGGCTTTCACCTGTGCCGCTACTAAAGGGAAGGAATATTCATTACATTAAGTAGCCGATGCAATAGAACTCCCGGCAGCTGCATCTATCACTGTGCTCACTATTAAATAGAAATGAATACTCCTTTCCTTGCCAATGGACATGGAATGGAGTGAGTATTCATTTCTCTTTAGCAGCGCTTCTATGCCGTTCCCCCACCTCCCCACCAAAGCCAAATAAGGGATATCCAGACTATAAGACATTACCTCCCCCATTTTCCTCCACATTTTTGGAGGAAAAAGTTAGTCTCTAGTCCAAACAATACAGTACATATAGTGTAATGCTCTCCCCATGGTCCTTGACAGAATATAATGCAGCCTCCACATAGAGTATACTGCAGCCTCCTACACACAGATGTGAAAACCGAAAAGAAAAAATAGTAATACGTCCACAATTTTTGATATAAAATTATTTTCAAATTTTATTACATGAAATAAATACAAAACACATCACATAACAATACCAGTACTACAAAGTGAAAATGAGGGAAAAACTAGAACAACACTGAAAAAAACAACACACATCCGGGGAGAAGCCCCTAGAAATGTCCGTATGAACAAGTAAAGTGCCACTAGTGCATATCATAGAAATGGGCAAGCAAAAAGTTACTGAGAGAGAGTAAGCATGCTGTACTAGATACTATTACCCAAATCCGGGGTTACCATTCAAGTAACATACTAAATGCTCACAATCCCTATCAGGATCTTAACCATTTTCCGGACCACCAGGGGTTACCACCGGAGCCCCAACGCGCGTTTCACGTCGGCTTCGTCAGGGGGCAGTGCTTTGGGGCTCTGGTGGTATCTCCTGGTGGTCCGGAAAATGTGCACACGTTGCTGATTTTTCGCGTTTTTTTCGCCATAAAAACGCTATAAAACTGCAAAAAAAAGCATAAAATATGCATCCCATCATTTTGAATGAATTCTGCATGTTTTGTGGACATGATGTGTTTTTTTCTGTGAAAACGCATCGCGGTAAACACAGCATGTTCATTAATTTTGCGGTTTTTTTGCGGATTTCCCACTATAAAATTCATTGGGAAATGTCCGGAAAAAAAACGCGCAAAAAACGCATGCAGATTTCTTGCAGAAAATGTCAGGTTTTTCTCAGGAATTTTCTGCAAGAAATCCTGAACGTGTAGCATAGCCTAAAAGACAAAAAACAGAATATCAATAAATACAAACACATAGTATGTACATATATACAGGTCTGCAAGGTACATGCGTAATATACCATAAGTCCATTAGGAAAGTTGCAAAGAGGTAAGTCGAGCGACCATAGACCCTAAGAGCACCAGCGAATACACTGAGGTGAATAAAATGCTTATGATATCATAGATGTGGAGAATATAGGTGTTCTAGAGGTCAAAAGTGGTATAGACCAGGAGGAGACAGTAAAGGAGGCAGTAGACATTAATTACCTTGGTATGTAGATAAGAATGCCTAAATGAAGCAAATCCTTAGTTTTTTTTAGAAACATGGGTAGTGCTGAAAAGGATTTAATAAGGAATATAGATCAGCATCATGAAAAGGTGAAGCTAGATTAAGGTAATATAAATAGGGTCCTAGTTACAATACCTAGTTGATGGTGAGGTAAAGTAATGTAAAGCCCACGGTGGTTTGTTGCCATGTGTGTGGGACCTAGAGGTGAAAAATAATGGACACCCTTGGTCAGGTATCATGCTGGATGAAGCTATTAGGTGGCCACCACAGTCCGGTTTCATTGAGGAGTACGTGGGTATCAAGTGGTGACTGCCCATGGAGCGCATGGAAACACCGGTAAAAGGTCTCAGTGATATAGTCCTGTATTACCTGTGCAATGTGTCTTGGTTAGCGGCGCTCCCACGCCTTGCTGCAGCCGGCGTGTTATGAGGAGTCAGGATGGGGCTGAAAAGTACGGGCGGAGACCGCCGGACCAGAAGTCCCGCCTAGCCATGCGCAGAATGTCTGTATACATGTAACCAGGGTAACCAGCCCTGTGTGTAAGATAGCGGTGGCCATATTGGAAAGATCCTGCACGTATAAGGGTGTCAGGGACCATGTTGAGGGAAAGCTTAGGACTGGAATGGGGTAATCTAGCGAATATATAGAAGGTAATAGTTGCTGGCTAATGTAATTAGGACAAAAATGATAGAATGAAGTGAAAAATGAAGACTATAAAAATAAGATGAATGCTGTAAATAAGAAAAAAAAATAGTAAAAAGGTAATATTGCAAGAAAAAGAAAAAAAAAAAAGCAAAATAAAATAGAAAAATAATGATGAGGATGTTACCTGAATTATTGGGAGAAATGTAAACCAGAACAATAAATAAATCTAATATATAAAGCTGAATGTGTATGTCCGGGATTGGCATCTGCACCGTCGCAGCTACAAAATTTTGCACAGTCACACGTCTGCACCCCGAGAGCTTCATAGGCTATGTTGTGAGGCGAAATTTTAACCCCGCGTCAGGAGATGACATACAGGTGTATACTGTATATAAGGGAGATGACAAACATGTATATACTGAGGGGAAAATGAGAGGTGTGAGGTGAAAATGAGGGGTGTGAGGTGAAAATGAAAAGGTGTGAGTGCAAAATGAGAGGAGTGAGATAAAATAGTGGAGTGATCGGAAAATGACAGCTGTGAGGTCGAAATGACAACTGTTAGGGTGGTTTCACACTTGCGTTTTTGTCTGCAGCGTTTTTTCCCTATATTTAACATTGAAAATGCATGCGTTTTTTGGTGTACGCGTTTGCATGCGTTTTTGAACGCATGCGTTTTTTTACTGCATGCGTTCATTTTCAGAAATGCAACTTGTATTTTTGAGAGGCGTTTTTTTGGACCAAAAAAAAACGCATGCGTTTTCATGCGTTTTTTTGGGGTCAAAAAATACATTGGAGTCAATGGGGACGCATGCGTTTTTTTGTGCATGCGTTTTTTTGTGTTAAAAACGCATGCGTTTTTCTATTAAAAAACCAGAAAACACACTGATATGCCACCCCCCAACATAAAGGTGATAAAGGGATCCTAACCCTACCCCTAACCCTAAGGGATCCTAACCCTACCCCTAACCCTAATCCCTTTAGGGTTAGGGTTAGGATCCCTTAGGGTTAGAGTTAGGGTTAGGATCCCTTAGGGTTAGAGGTAGGGTTAGGATCCCTTAGGGTTAGCGGTAGGGTTAGGGTTAGGATCCCTTTAGGGTTAGGGTTATGATCCCTACCCCTAACTATTTCTGTTTATAGTGGGTTTTTTACTTTATTTTGATGATTGGCAGCTGTCACACATTTCTCAGCATGCGTTTAAAAAAAACGCAAACGCATGAAAAAACACATGTAAACGCGTCAAAACGCCGCGTTTTTTTCACCACATGCAAAAACGCATGCGTCAAAAAAACGCAGCGTTTGCACGCGTTTACATGCGTTTTTTCACCATGCATTGTTTTGCATTTTTTACCGCAAAAACGCACCCAAAAAAACGCAAATGTGAAACCAGCCTTAGGGGGGAATGAGAGGAGTGAAGGGGAAAATGAGAGGTGTAAGGGAGAAAATGAGAGATGTGAGGGGGAAAATGAGAGGCGTGATGGGAAAATAAGAGAAGTGAGGCGCTATAACTAACCACAGATATTTACTATGCCCAGGCAACGCCGGGCTCTTCAGCTAGTCTAATATATAAAGCTGAATGTGTGTATGTCCGGGATTGACATCTGCACCATCGCAACTACAGCCACAAAATTTTGCACAGTCACACGTCTGGACCCCGAGAGCGTCATAGGCTATGTTGTGAGGCGAAATTTTAACCCAGCATGTTCCAATTCACCAAACAATTTTGCCACTATCTACATAATGGGGAAAAAGTGAAAGGAAAAGTGTTGGAGGCAAATTGACAGCTGCCAGATGTGAACAAGGGGGACTTAAAGAGTGAGAGCGATGGCGCCAAAGAGTATATACCGTACAGTTGCTAAGGTGGGCCCTCGACATGGGATACTCACCACACACGGGGATATGAACACACACACAAAATGCGCCACACTACCACGTACTTGAACACATATACCACCCTCAGCACACATTTCACCACACATACACAAACCTCACCAGATAAAAGTCAAAACACAAAAGTCGCCGCTCAAAACTCGCCACGCGCAAAATTCGCCACTTGCAAAACTAGGCTCACGCAAAACTAGCCACACGTGCAAAGCTCACCTCATGAAAAACTCGCCACACGCAAAACATGCACACGCTGAAAAATTGGCACATGCACAAAAGTTGCAACACATGCAAAAGTTGCCTCACACAAAACTTGCACATACTCAAAACACGGCACTTGCAAAACTCGCCATGCGCAAAACTTGCTGCACACAACTTGCTACACTAACCTGTCACATGCAACTCGACACATAAAAAGTAGCTACACGCATGTCGCCACACAAAACTCATCTCACAAAAGTCGCTACATGTATGTCGCCACATGCAACTCAACACACACAACTTGACACATGAAACTCGCCCTAAAACACACACAAGTCTGGTATTATCCTTCAAAAATAAAAATCTGATTAATAAGCAGACAAACTACAAGAGCAACAAATGTACCATAAAGGAAATACGGCAGCTGTCAGTCACATGACCAGTCTATTATGTGTATGTGTGAGCTAATATTGTTATGATCAGGTGGCCTTGGAGCAGCATGAAATGACCTTCGCTGGAGCAGTGGTAACTTTACTGACCGCAAACCCTGATCCTATCACCGCAACTAGAAGTAGTCGTGGGGTGTGCCAGACATAGACACCTCGACACAGCCGGAGAACTAAATATCCCTAAAGATGGAAATAGGAAAACTCTCTTGCCTCAGAGTAGACCCCCAAAGGATAGGTAGCCCCCCACAAATAATGACTGTGAGTAGGAGAGGAAAAGACCCACGCAGACAGAAAACAGGGATAAGCAAAGGAGGCCACTTCTACCTAGATAGGAAAGGATAGTACAGGATACTATGCGGTCAGCATAAAACACTACAAAATATCCACAGCAGAAAAATACAAAAACTCCACCACCTAACTAAAGATGTGGAGAGTATATCTGCGACTCCAGCGAATCCAACTAGACTGAGAAAAACATCAGGCACAGTCTAGCAGGAACAAAATAGAAACAAGATCAGCACAGAAAATAAACACACAGCAGTGTGTCTAAAAAGAAGAAGCAAACACCTATCTTTGCTGAATTGGCAGCAAGCAGGAGAGGCCAGGCAGAGGACCAACACTTCCAAAGGAACATTGACTACTGGCAAGGACTAATGAGTCCTGCAGAGCTAAATATCCCAGTCAGAATTGCAATTAGCAGAAACACCTGTCCAAGACTGCTGCTCAGGAATAACTGCATTGCCATCAACAACCACCTGAGGGAGCCCAAGAGCAGAATTCACAACATAATATATACTGCCAGGGGGGAGGGCTTCCTATTGGCTGGGGATTTATCAGGCTGCCAATTTAGCTTACAAATACTGAGATAAAAAATACTGAGCAAATAACGTGTGAACGAGGTCTAATACAGGAGAAGATGACATACAGGTACATACTATATACAGGGGAGATGACACAGGTATATACAATATACAGGAGAGATGACGCAGGTATATACTATATACAGGAGGAGATGACACACTGGCATATACTATATACAGGGGAGATGACACACAGGTATATACTATATACAGGAGGAGATGACATACAGGTATATACTATATACAGGGGAAATGACACACAGGTATATACTATATACATTTGAAATGACACACAGGTATATACTATATGCAGGAGGAAATGACACACTGGTATATACTATATACAGGGGAGATGACCTACAGGTATATACTATATACAGGGGAGATGACCTACAGGTACATACTATATACAGGAGGAGATGACTTACAGGTATATACTATATACAGGAGGAGATGACACTCGTATATGCTATATACAGAAGGAGATGACACATGTTATGACCTGGTGGTCAGGACAATAATGGACCTGATAGTTACTGATGATATAGGACAAGCTCTGGGACATGGGAACTCTGCTGACCGCAATCCCTAATCCTATCACACACACTAGAAATAGCCGTGGATTGCTCCTAACTCTCCCTATGCAACTCGGCACAGCCTAAGGAACTAGCTAGCCCTGAAGATAGAAAAATAAAGCCTACCTTGCCTCAGAGAAATTCCCCAAAGGAAAAGGCAGCCCCCACATATAATGACTGTGAGTAAAGATGAAAATACAAACACAGAGATGAAATAGATTTAGCAAAGTGAGGCCCGACTTACTGAACAGACCGAGGATAGGAAAGGTAGCTTTGCGGTCAGCACAAAAATCTACAAAAAGACCACGCAGAGGGCGCAAAAAGACCCTCCGCACCGACTCACGGTGCGGAGGCGCTCCCTCTGCGTCCCAGAGCTTCCAGCAAGCAAGACAACAAACAAAATAGCAAGCTGGACAGGAGTGAACAAGACCAATACTGGAACATTGACAGGTGGCATGGAGCAAAGATCTAAGTGGAGTTAAATAGAGCAGCCAGCTAACGAATTAACCTCTTCACCTGTGGAAGGAAACTCAGAAACACCCACAGCCACCAGAGGAATTCCATGGATAGAACCAGCCGAAGTACCATTCATGACCACCGGAGGGAGCCCGAAAACAGAATTCACAACAGACACATATGTATATAGAGGAGGAGATGACACAGCAGGTATATACTATATACAGGAGATGACATACAGGTATATACTATATATAGGACAAGATGACATACAGGTATATAGTATATACAGAAGAGATGACATACAGGTATATACTACTGTATATACAGGAGGAGATGACACATAGGTATATACTATATACAGGAGGAGATGACATACAGCAGATATATACTATTTACAGGGGAGAAGACATACAGGTATATATTATATACAGGAGATGACATACAGGTGTATACTATATATAAGGGAGATGACAAACATGTATATACTGAGGGGAAAATGAGGGGTGTGAGGTGAAAATGAAAAGGTTTGAGTGCAAAATGAGAGGAGTGAGGAAAAATAGTGGAGTGATCGGAAAATGACAGATGTGAGGTCGAAATGACAAGTGTTAGGGGGAATGAGAGGAGTGAAGGGGAAAATGAGAGTTATAAGGGAGAAAATGAGATGTGAGGGGGAAAATGAGAGGCGTGATGGCAAAATAGGAGAAGTGAGGTGCTATAACTAACCACAGATATTTACTTTCCCCAGGCAATGCTGGGCTCTTGAACTAGTAAATATATAAAAAAGGAAAAAGAATAGACATCAGTGTGATGCCCATAGAAGAAGGGTGCAGGGTGGAGGCTGTGTACTGGGGGTATTTTAAGTATATGCGTGACGGGGTTATTGGGACCAAGCAGAATAAGGGTGATAGCTAATGGTGGGTATCCATAAGAGGGAAAATGAAATGATAAAAAAATAAAAATTAAAAAACGGGGGACAAGGTTAATGCGGCAAAGTAATACGAAACAGTTGTGGGGAAAAATAATTATATGGAAAAATAAAGATGAAAAATAGAAAACAACAAAAGAATAAAAAAAATATAAGAAATAAAAAATGAAAATAAAAAATAAAGAGAAATATATGAAGAAAAATAAAGAAAAATAAAAATAACAAAGGGGAACTGCAATGATAACTCACCTGTGTGATGAGTATTCAGCGAGTCTAAAAGAAAAAACAAATGGTTAATACTGGAATTTTAACATATGAGCCAGTCTATTTCCCTATTCAAATCTCTGGGTGAAAGGGTGTCTAACTTGTGTATCCAGAAGGTTTCCCTGCTTTTAAGTAGTTTGATATGGTTACCCCCTCTTCTGGGACGAGGGACCTGCTTGAGTATCTGAAACTTTAATTGGGCCGCGGTGTGTTTGTGGGTGATAAAATGATCAGGGATAGGAAGCCACGTTTTGGCTACGTTCACACTAGCGTTCGGCTAGTGTGCGTCGCGCTAGCGTCGGGCGACGCAGCAGCGACGCACGCGTCATGCGCCCCTATGTTTAACATGGGGGACGCATGCGTTTTTGCTTGTTGCGTTTTCCGACACGTGCGTCTTTTTTGATGCTAGCGTCGGACCAAGAAAATGCAACAAGTTGCATTTTTCTTGCGTCCGATTTTTGTCAAAAAACGACGCATGCGTCGAAAAACGCAGCGTTTTTGCGTGCGTTTGCACGCGTTTTTCGGTGCGTTGTGCGTCGCGTCGCCGACGCAGCGGCGCACAACGCTAGTGTGAACGTAGCCTTTGCCACACCGAATTGTAGATTTGTGGCTTGCTATGCGATCTTTGACGTGTTGCATTGTCTCGCCAACGTATAAAAGGCCACAGGGGCACTTAATGACATAGATTGCGAAGTTAGTATCGCAAGTAAAGAAGCCCTGTATGGGATAGGATTTCCCTGTCCTTGGATGAGTGACATTTTCCGACTTAATGACATTTGAGCATGCTGCACAATTTAGACATGGAAAAGTGCCCTGGCGAAGGCTGGCAGGAAGCCTCTGTGTGGTCTGAGTTTGTGTGCTACCAATGTCAGCCCGTACGATGTGGTCTTTGATGTTCTTGGGTCTCCTTGTACTCATTAGAGGTGGTGACTGAAAGGTTTCCACAGTGGGGTAGGCTTTGTGTAACAAAGACCAATGTTTCCTAATGACTGCATGTATTTTGGGCATGAAGGGGTGATGCGTGTGCACAAAAGGTAATCTCTCCCTAGGTTGTAAACGGGGGGATGGGGAGTGTGGGGAATTGATCCGTGATTTTTCTTGATCCAAAAGTTTTAAGAGGGTACTGTCTTTCCTGAAATTTGAGAGCCATGGTGTCCAACCTGTTCTGGCACAAAGTAGGGTCAGTTACGATACGAGAAACCCTCTTGAATTGTGATCGAGGGAGACTGGTTGTTATTGTCTTTGGGTGACAACTCGAGTAATGTAGTAGGTTGTTAGTGTCTGTAGGTTTCTTGAATATATATATATATATATATGTGTGTGAAATTTCATGAGCGTTATAGTGAATAGTAAACTGTACCTCTGGGGAGATTGAGTTAAGGTACACAAAGAATTGATCCAAGGTGTCAGCTGCCCCTGTCCGTATGAGGAAGATGTCATCAATGTAGCGAACATAGTTAATGACGTGTTGTAAATAGTTCATTCTCATAGATGTGCTCAATTTCAAACTGATTCATGAATGCGTTGGCATAGGCCGGGGCAACGTTTGAGCCCATTGTGTTCCCACGCGTTTGGACATAACGCGTTACGTCAACTAGGTATTGTAACTAGGGACCCTATTTATATTACCGTAATCTAGCTTCACCTTTTCATGATGCTGATCTATATTCCTTTTTAAATCCTTTTCAGCACTACTCATGTTTCTAAAAAACTAAGGATTTGCTTCATTTAGGCATTCTTATCTACATACCAAGGTAATTAATGTCTACTGCCTCCTTTAAGGTACCTTCACACATAACGATTTCGTTAACGATATCGTTGCAACGTCACGCTTTTTGTGACGTAGCAACGATCCCGCTAACGATCTCGTTATGTGTGACAACGACCAATGATCAGGCCCCTGCTGGGAGATTGTTGGTCGTTGGGGAATGATCAGGACCTTTTTTTGGTCGCTGATCACCCACTGTCATCGCTGGATCGGCGTGTGTGTGTGTTCACTTGTAACCAGGGTAAATATCGGGTTACTAAGCGCAGGGCCGCGCTTAGTAACCTGATATTTACCCTGGTTACCATTGTAAAAGTTAAAAAAAAAACAGTACATACTCACATTCCGATGTCTGTCACGTCCCCCGCCGTCAGCTTCCCTGCACTGACTGTCAGCGGCGCCGGCCGTAAAGCAGAACACAGCGGTGACGTCACTGTTGTGCTCTGCTTTACGGCCGGTGCTGACACAGTCGGTGCTGGAAGCTGACGGCGGGGGACGTGACAGACATCGGAATGTGAGTATGTAGTGTTTTTTTTTAACTTTCACAATGGTAACCAGGGTAAATATCGGGTTACTAAGCGCGGCCCTGCACTTAGTAACCCGATGTTTACCCTGGTTACCCGGGTGCTGCAGGGGGACTTCGGCATCGTTGAAGACAGTTTCAACGATGCCGAAGTCTTTGCCCTGATCGTTGGTCGCTGGAGAGAGCTGTCTGTGTGACAGCTCCCCAGCGACCACACAACGACTTACCAACGATCACGGCCAGATCGTATCGCTGGTCGTGATCGTTGGTAAGTCATTTAGTGTAATGGTACAGTGGGGCAAAAAAGTATTTAGTCAGTCAGCAATAGTGCAAGTTCCACCACTTAAAAAGATGAGAGGTGTCTGTAATTTACATCATAGGTAGACCTCAACTATGGGAGACAAACTGAGAAAAAAAAATCCAGAAAATCACATTGTCTGTTTTTTTCACATTTTATTTGCATATTATGGTGGAAAATAAGTATTTGGTCAGAAACAAACAATCAAGATTTCTGGCTCTCACAGACCTGTAACTTCTTCTTTAAGAGTCTCCTCTTTCCTCCACTCATTACCTGTAGTAATGGCACCTGTTTAAACTTGTTATCAGTATAAAAAGACACCTGTGCACACCCTCAAACAGTCTGACTCCAAACTTCACTATGGTGAAGACCAAAGAGCTGTCAAAGGACACCAGAAACAAAATTGTAGCCCTGCACCAGGCTGGGAAGACTGAATCTGCAATAGCCAACCAGCTTGGAGTGAAGAAATCAACAGTGGGAGCAATAATTAGAAAATGGAAGACATACAAGACCACTGATAATCTCCCTCGATCTGGGGTTCCACGCAAAATCCCACCCCGTGGGGTCAGAATGATCACAAGAACGGTGAGCAAAAATCCCAGAACCACGCGGGGGGACCTAGTGAATGAACTGCAGAGAGCTGGGACCAATGTAACAAGGCCTACCATAAGTAACACACTACGCCACCATGGACTCAGATCCTGCAGTGCCAGACGTGTCCCACTGCTTAAGCCAGTACATGTCCAGGCCCGTCTGAAGTTTGCTAGAGAGCATTTGGATGATCCAGAGGAGTTTTGGGAGAATGTCCTATGGTCTGATGAAACCAAACTGGAACTGTTTGGTAGAAACACAACTTGTCGTGTTTGGAGGAAAAAGAATACTGAGTTGCATCCATCAAACACCATACCTACTGTAAAGCATGGTGGTGGAAACATCATGCTTTGGGGCTGTTTCTCTGCAAAGGGGCCAGGACGACTGATCCGGGTACATGAAAGAATGAATGGGGCCATGTATCGTGAGATTTTGAGTGCACACCTCCTTCCATCAGCAAGGGCATTGAAGATGAAACGTGGCTGGGTCTTTCAACATGACAATGATCCAAAGCACACCGCCAGGGCAACGAAGGAGTGGCTTCGTAAGAAGCATTTCAAGGTCCTGGAGTGGCCTAGCCAGTCTCCAGATCTCAACCCTATAGAAAACCTTTGGAGGGAGTTGAAAGTCCGTGTAGCCAAGCGAAAAGCCAATAACATCACTGCTCTAGAGGAGATCTGCATGGAGGAATGGGCCAACATACCAACAACAGTGTGTGGCAACCTTGTGAAGACTTACAGAAAACGTTTGACCTCTGTCATTGCCAACAAAGGATATATTACAAAGTATTGAGATGAAATTTTGTTTCTGACCAAATACTTATTTTCCACCATAATATGCAAATAAAATGTTCAAAAAACAGACAATGTGATTTTCTGGATTTTTTTTTCTGAGTTTGTCTCCCATAGTTGAGGTCTACCTATGATGTAAATTACAGACGCCTCTCATCTTTTTAAGTGGTGGAACTTGCACTATTGCTGACTGACTAAATACTTTTTTGCCCCACTGTACCTTTACTGTCTCCTCCTGGTCTATACCACTTTTGACCTCTAGAACACCTATATTCTCCACATCTATGATATCATAAGCATTTTATTCACCTCAGTGTATTCGCTGGTGCTCTTAGGCTCTATGGTCGCACAACTTACCTCTTTGCAACTTTCCTAATGGTCTTATGGTATATTACCCATGTACAGTGGGGCAAAAAAGTATTTAGTCAGTCAGCAATAGTGCAAGTTCCACCACTTAAAAAGATGAGAGGCGTCTGTAATTTACATCATAGGTAGACCTCAACTATGGGAGACAAACTGAGAAAAAAAAATCCAGAAAATCACATTGTCTGTTTTTTTAACATTTTTTTGGCATATTATGGTGGAAAATAAGTATTTGGTCAGAAACAAACAATCAAGATTTCTGGCTCTCACAGACCTGTAACTTCTTCTTTAAGAGTCTCCTCTTTCCTCCACTCATTACCTGTAGTAATGGCACCTGTTTAAACTTGTTATCAGTATAAAAAGACACCTGTGCACACCCTCAAACAGTCTGACTCCAAACTCCACTATGGTGAAGACCAAAGAGCTGTCAAAGGACACCAGAAACAAAATTGTAGCCCTGCACCAGGCTGGGAAGACTGAATCTGCAATAGCCAACCAGCTTGGAGTGAAGAAATCAACAGTGGGAGCAATAATTAGAAAATGGAAGACATACAAGACCACTGATAATCTCCCTCAATCCGGGGCTCCACGCAAAATCCCACCCCGTGGGGTCAGAATGATCACAAGAACGGTGAGCAAAAATCCCAGAACCACGCGGGGGGACCTAGTGAATGAACTGCAGAGAGCTGGGACCAATGTAACAAGGCCTACCATAAGTAACACACTACGCCACCATGGACTCAGATCCTGCAGTGCCAGACGTGTCCCACTGCTTAAGCCAGTACATGTCCGGGCCCGTCTGAAGTTTGCTAGAGAGCATTTGGATGATCCAGAGGAGTTTTGGGAGAATGTCCTATGGTCTGATGAAACCAAACTGGAACTGTTTGGTAGAAACACAACTTGTCGTGTTTGGAGGAAAAAGAATACTGAGTTGCATCCATCAAACACCATACCTACTGTAAAGCATGGTGGTGGAAACATCATGCTTTGGGGCTGTTTCTCTGCAAAGGGGCCAGGACGACTGATCCGGGTACATGAAAGAATGAATGGGGCCATGTGCCGTGAGATTTTGAGTGCAAACCTCCTTCCATCAGCAAGGGCATTGAAGGTGAAACGTGGCTGGGTCTTTCAACATGACAATGATCCAAAGCACACTGCCAGGGCAACGAAGGAGTGGCTTCGTAAGAAGCATTTCAAGGTCCTGGAGTGGCCTAGCCAGTCTCCAGATCTCAACCCTATAGAAAACCTTTGGAGGGAGTTGAAAGTCTGTGTTGCCAAGCGAAAAGCCAAAAACATCACTGCTCTAGAGGAGATCTGCATGGAGGAATAGGCCAACATACCAACAACAGTGTGTGGCAACCTTGAGAAGACTTACAGAAAAAGTTTGACCTCTGTCATTGCCAACAAAGGATATATTACAAAGTATTGAGATGAAATTTTGTTTCTGACCAAATACTTATTTTCCACCATAATATGCAAATAAATTGTTAAAAAAACAGACAATGTGATTTTCTGGATTTTTTTTTCTCAGTTTGTCTCCCATAGTTGAGGTCTACCTATGATGTAAATTACAGACGCCTCTCATCTTTTTAAGTGGTGGAACTTGCACAATTGCTGACTGACTAAATACTTTTTTGCCCCACTGTACCTTGCAGACCTGTATATATGTACATACTATGTGTTTGTATTTATTGATATTCTGTTTTTTGTCTTTTAGCTATGGTATGATTAAGACTCGGGAGAGTCGAAACGTCATGTTTTGTTACTAGATTTGACCGCTTTTCCTTATGTTTGTAGAATTGCTCCCATGTGCTACTTATATTGAGTTATGTTGAATAAACTCACACTATCTTGCATAATTAACCACTAGAGTGTGCGGTGTCTCTCAAATTATATTGAGTCACCATAACAGAGCGCCACCGACAGTCACCATAACAGCGTAACCGACAGTCATCATAACAGAGCGCCACCGACAGTCACCATAACAGAGTTCCACCGACAGTCATCATAGCAGTGCAAGTATCAAGATATCAGGTGCACCACGGTATCATAAATAGTACTACAATATGACTCGGTGCTACAAGATGCATGGAAAATAATGCACAAAAGCAAAAGGCCAATGCATGAAGACCTGTGCACACCTACAATATATCAAATTGCAAACTTTATTATAAGGCTACGTTCACATTTGCGACTTTTGGCGCAGCGTCGTCGACGGATACCGACACATGCATCATACGCCCCTATCTTTAACATGGGGGGCGCATGGACATGCGCCGGTATGTGTTGTCATGCGTTGTATGACGCATGCTTTTTTTGGCGCACCAGATAGGGCGCGGATGACACTACAGGTTGCAGTTTTGATGCATCACATTTCCGAAGAAAAATGCATGCAACGCACCTGCTTCGTAAATGCGCCAAAAAACACATTAGTGTCTATGAAAAACGCATAGGGCGCAGGTGCCTGCGTTGAGCCGCGTTTTTTGACGCATGCGCATTTTGACTGCGTATTTTGCTTCTGTTTTTCTTATGAAATGGCGAGGAGAATATTTGACTTGTCCAATGCCCTTCATGTTGAGCAAGTGCAAAATATACTGCTTGAAGATGAGACAGACCCCTTACAGCTAGAAGATTTAGGGGAAGAAAGTGACATTGATTCAGAAGATGATGTGGAAGAATGTCCAGATGTGTCTGATACAGATCAAGATGGAGAGAGTGAGGAGGATGCTCAAGACATAGAAACATATAACCGTATATACTCCAGTATAAGCCGACCCGAGTATAAGCCGACCCCCTAATTTTGCCACAAAAAAATGGAAAAACTGAATGACTCGAATATAAGCCTAGGGTAGAAAATGCAGCAGCTACTGGTAAATTTCAAAAATATAATGCTCCATAAAATTCATGATGGACTCATATAATGCTCCATACAGTTGATGGTGGGCCCATATAATGCTCCATACAGTTGATGGTGGGCCCATATAATGCTTCATATAGTTGATGATGGGCCCATATAATGCTCCATAAAGTTGATGATGTGCCCATAAGATGCTCCATAGAAAAATATGCCCCATGTAATGCTGCATTAAAGTTCATTATGGCCCCATAAGATGCTCCATATAAAAATGTGCTACTTGTAATGCTGCATACAGTTCATTATGGCCCCATAAGATGCTGCATATAAAGCTGTGCCATATAGAATGCTCCATACAATTCATTATTGCCTCATAGATGCTCCATTTAAAGCTGTGCCATATAGAATGCTCCATACATTTCATTATTGCCCCATAGATCCTCCATATAAAGCTGTGCCATATAGAATGCTCCATACATTTCATTATTGCCCCATAGATGCTCCATAAAAAGCTGTGCCATATAGAATGCTCCATACATTTCATTATTGCCCCATAGATGCTCCATATAAAGCTGTGCCATATAGAATGCTCCATACATTTCATTATTCCCCCATAAGATGATCCATATATAGCTGTGCCATATAGAATGCTCCATACATTTTATTATTGCCCCATAAGATGATCCATATATAGCGGTGCCACATGTAATGCTGCTGCTGCTGCAATAAAAAAAAAAGACATACTCACCTCTCCTTGCTTGCTGCCCACTGCTCCTCAGCGTCCCGTCTAACCGCACTGACTGTTCAGGCAGAGGGCGGCGCGCACACTAATGCGTCATAGCGCCCTCTGACCTGAACAGTCACAGCAAGAGGACGGGAAGACGGAGCGGCGCCCGGCGGGTGGAACGCGGACAGGTGACTATGAAATACCCACCTGCTCCGGCGTGGTCACTGGCAGCTTCTCCTGGACAGATGGTCTCCGGTGCCCGCAGCTTCTTGCTGTAGTAAGCGGTCTCGTGAGACCGCTCATTACAGGAATGAATATGCGGCTCCACCCCTATGGGAGTGGAGTCCATATTCATTACTTTAATGAGCGGTGACCGCTGAACAGAGGAAGAGCTGCGGCACCCAGAGACCATGGGACAGGCAGGGACAGCGACAGGAGCGCCGGGACTAGGTGAGTATATGACAGTCCTCTCTCCCCCTCACCCGCCCACCCCACCGCCGATCATGACTCGAGTATAAGCCGAGAGGGGACTTTCAGCCCCAAAATTTGGGCTGACAATCTCGGCTTATACTTGAGTATAAACGGTACTTTTCTGGTTATTAAACATTTTTTTTACACCTGATTATGTGTATTCTCATTTATTACATTCCTATTAAGGTAACTTTTCACTTTTAGAGCATTGAAATTTAAAAAAAAGGAAAATATAGCTAATTTTCTAGCCTGTGCCGGACAGGCGCAATGCCCCCAAACTCGTTATGAAACATATTGCCCCTGACGAGGGTTAAAAACAGGTGAAAAACATGATAGTGACACCCTTCCCCATGTGGGGACAACCCACATTCCAATGTGATGGAATGCCCCATATGATTACAGCAAATCCCAACAGTAACACCACAAGCAAAGTGCTATCATACAATATGATACCCCAAGTCACTCTACATGCGTCATCAATATACAATAATCCTAATAATAATAATTTTCCTAATAATAAGTGAAAATATTGGTTGTCCCCACATGGGGAAGGGTGTCACTATCATGTTTTAGCCTGTTTTTAATCCTTTTGTGTCCTTGTTATAATAAAGTTTGCAATTTGATATATTGTAGGTGTGCACAGGTCTTTATGCATTGGCCATCTTTTTCTTTTGTTTAGTCATAACAGAGCGCCCCGACAGTCATCATAACCAAGCGCCACCGACCGCCATAACAGAACGCATCCAACAGTCATGAAAGAACGTGTCCGACAGTCATCATAAAAGAACGCAACCGACAGTCATGAAAGAACGCATCTGACAGTCATCATAACAGAGTGCAACCGACAGTCATGAAAGAATGCATCTGACAGTCATCATAACAGAGTGCAACCGACAGTCATGAAAGAACGCATCTGACAGTCATCATAACAGAGTGCAACCGACAGTCATCATAAAAGAGCGCAACCGACAGTCATGAAAGAACGCATCTGACAGTCATCATAACAGAGTGCAACCGACAGTCATCATAACAGAGGGCAACCGACAGTCATCATAACAGAGGGCAACCAACAGTCATGAAAGAATGCATCCGACAGTCATCATAAAAGAGGACAAACAACAGTCATGAAAGAACACATCTGACAGTCATCATAACAGAGTGCAACCGACAGTCATCATAACAGAGGGCAACCGACAGTCATCATAACAGAGGGCAACCGACAGTCATGAAAGAACGCATCCGACAGTCATCAAAACAGCGCAACCGACAGTCATGAAAGAATGCATCCGACAGTCATCATAACAGAGCGCCCCCGACAGTCAGGAAAGAACGCTTCCGACAGTCAGCAAAACAGCGCAACCGACAGTCATCATAACAGAGTGCAACCGACAGTCATCATAACAGAGGGCAACCGACAGTCATCATAACAGAGGGCAACCGACAGTCATGAAAGAACGCATCCGACAGTCATCAAAACAGCGCAACCGACAGTCATGAAAGAATGAATCCGACAGTCATCATAACAGAGCGCCCCCGACAGTCAGGAAAGAACGCTTCCGACAGTCAGCAAAACAGCGCAACCGACAGTCATCATAACAGAGCGCAACCAACAGTCATCATAACAGAGCGCAACCGACAGTCATCATTGCAGAGTGCCACCGACAGTCATCATAATAGATCGCAACCGACAGTCATCATAAAAGAGCGCACCCGACATTTATGAAAGAACGCATCTGACAGTCATCATAACAGAGTGCAACTGACAGTCATCATAACAGAGCGCAATCGACAGTCATGAAAGAACGCATCCGACAGTCATCATAACAGAGTGCAACCGACAGTCATGAAAGAACGCATCTGACAGTCATCACAACAGAGTACAACCAACAGTCATCATAGCAGAGCGCAACCGACAGTCATGAAAGGACGCATCCAATAGCCATCAAAATAGCGCAACCGACAGTCATGAAAGAACGCATCCAACAGTCATCATAAAAGAGCGCAACTGACAGTCATCATAACAAAGCGCAACCGACATTCATGAAAGAACGCATCTGACAGTCATCATAACAGAGTACAACCGACAGTCATCATAACAGAGCGCAACCGACAGTCATGAAAGAACGCATCCAACAGTCATCATAACAGGGCGCAACTGACAGTCATCATAACAGAGCGCAACCGACAGTCATGAAAGAACGCATCCAACAGTCATCATAACAGAGCGCAACCGACAGTCATCATTGCAGAGTGCCACCGACAGTCATCATAATAGATCGCAACCGACAGTCATCATAAAAGAGCGCAACCGACAGTCATCATAGCAGAGCGCAACTGACAGTCATGAAATAAGGCATCCAAAAGTCATAAAAGAGCGCAACTGACAGTTATCATAACAGAGCGCAACTGACAGTCATCATAACAGAGCGCAACCGACATTCATGAAAGAACGCATCTGACAGTCATCATAACAGAGCGCAACCGACATTCATGAAAAAACGCATCTGACAGTCATCATAACAGAGAGCAACCGACAGTCATCATAACAGAGCGCAATCGACAGTCATGAAAGAACGCATTCGACAGTCATCATAACAGAGTGCAACCGACAGTCATCATAACAGAGCACAACCGACAGTCATGAAAGAACGCATCCAACAGCCATCAAAACAGCGCAACCGACAGTCATGAAAGAATGCATCTGACAGTCATCACAACAGAGTACAACCAACAGTCATCATAGCAGAGCGCAACCGACAGTCATGAAAGAACGCATCCAACAGCCATCAAAACAGCGCAACCGACAGTCATGAAAGAACGCATCCAACAGTCACCATAAAAGAGCGCAACTGACAGTCATCATAACAGAGCGCAACCGACATTCATGAAAGAACGCATCTGACTGTCATCATAACAGAGTACAACCGACAGTCATCATAACAGAGCGCAACCGACAGTCATGAAAGAACGCATCCGATAGTCATCAAAACAGCGCAAACGACAGTCCTGAAAGAACGCATTCGACAGTCATAACAGAGTGCACCCGACAATCATGAAAGAACATATCTGACAGTCATCATAACAGAGTGCAACAGACAGTCATCATAACAGAGTGCAACCGACAGTTATGAAAGAACGCATCCGACAGTCATCAAAACAGCGCAACCGACAGTCATGAAAGAACGCATCCGACAGTCATCATAACAGAGCACCCCCGACAGTCAGGAAAGAACGCATCCGACAGTCATCAAAACAGCGCAACCGACAGTCATCATAACAGAGCGCAACCGACAGTCATCATAACAGAGAGCAACCGACAGTCATCATAACAGTGCACCACCGACAGTCATGAAAGAACGCATCCAACAGTCATCATAACAGATCGCAACCGACAGTCATCATTGCAGAGTGCCACCGACAGTCATCATAATAGATCGCAACCGACAGTCATCACAAAAGAGCGCAACCGACAGTCATCATAGCAGAGCGCAACTGACAGTCATGAAATAAGGCATCCAAAAGTCATAAAAGAGCGCAACTGACAGTTATCATAACAGAGCGCAACTGACAGTCATCATAACAGAGCGCAACCGACATTCATGAAAGAACGCATCTGACAGTCATCATAACAGAGCGCAACCGACATTCATGAAAAAACGCATCTGACAGTCATCATAACAGAGAGCAACCGACAGTCATCATAACAGAGCGCAATCGACAGTCATGAAAGAACGCATCCGACAGTCATCATAACAGAGTGCAACCGACAGTCATCATAACAGAGCACAACCGACAGTCATGAAAGAACGCATCCAACAGCCATCAAAACAGCGCAACCGACAGTCATGAAAGAATGCATCTGACAGTCATCACAACAGAGTACAACCAACAGTCATCATAGCAGAGCGCAACCGACAGTCATGAAAGAACGCATCCAACAGCCATCAAAACAGCGCAACCGACAGTCATGAAAGAACGCATCCAACAGTCACCATAAAAGAGCGCAAATGACAGTCATTATAACAGAGCGCAACCGACATTCATGAAAGAACGCATCTGACTGTCATCATAACAGAGTACAACCGACAGTCATCATAACAGAGCGCAACCGACAGTCATGAAAGAACGCATCCGATAGTCATCAAAACAGCGCAAACGACAGTCATGAAAGAACGCATTCGACAGTCATAACAGAGTGCACCCGACAATCATGAAAGAACATATCTGACAGTCATCATAACAGAGTGCAACAGACAGTCATCATAACAGAGTGCAACCGACAGTTATGAAAGAACGCATCCGACAGTCTTCAAAACAGCGCAACCGACAGTCATGAAAGAACGCATCCGACAGTCATCATAACAGAGCACCCCCGACAGTCAGGAAAGAACGCATCCGACAGTCATCAAAACAGCGCAACCGACAGTCATCATAACAGAGCGCAACCGACAGTCATCATAACAGAGAGCAACCGACAGTCATCATAACAGTGCACCCCCGACAGTCATGAAAGAACGCATCCAACAGTCATCATAATAGAGCGCAACTGACAGTTATCATTGCAGAGTGCCACCGACAGTCATCATAAAAGAGCGCAACCAACAGTCATCATAGCAGAGCGCAACTGACAGTCATGAAAGAAGGCATACAACAGTCATAAAAGAGCGCAACTGACAGTTATCATAACAGAGCGCAACTGACAGTCATCATAACAGAGCGCAACCGACATTCATGAAAGAACGCATCTGACAGTCATCATAACAGAGTGCAACTGACAGTCATCATAACAGAGCGCAACCGACATTCATGAAAGAATGCATCTGACAGTCATCTTAACAGAGTTCAACCGACAGTCATCATAACAGAGCGCAACCGACAGTCATGAAAGAACGCATCTGACAGTCATCATAACAGAGTGCAACCGACAGTCATCATAACAGAGCGCAACCGACAGTCATGAAAGAACGCATCCGACAGTCATCAAAACAGCGCAACCGACAGTCATGAAAGAACGCATCCAACAGTCATCATAAAAGAGCGCAACTGACAGTTATCATAACAGAGCTCAACCGACAGGCATCATAACAGAGCACAACTGACATTCATGAAAGAACGCATCTGACAGTCATCATAACAGAGCGCAACCGACAGTCATGAAAGAACGCATCCGACAGTCATAACAGAGTGCACCCGACAATCATGAAAGAACGTATCTGACAGTCATCATAACAGAGTGCAACCGAAAGTCATCATAACAGAGGGCAACCGACAGTCATCATAACAGAAGGCAACCGACAGTTATGAAAGAACGCATCCGACAGTCATCAAAACAGCGCAACTGACAGTCATGAAAGAACGCATCCGACAGTCATCATAACAGAGCGCCCCCGACAGTCAGGAAAGAACGCATCTGACAGTCATCAAAACAGCGCAACCGACAGTCATCATAACAGAGCGCAACTGACAGTCATCATAACAGAGCGCAACCGACAGTCATCATAACAGAGAGCAACCGACAGTCATCATAACAGTGCACCCCCGACAGTCATGAAGGAACGCATCCAACAGTCATCATAACAGAGCGCAACCGACAGTCATCATTGCAGAGTGCCACTGACAGTCATCATAACAGATCGCAACTGACAGTCATCATAAAAGAGCGCAACCGACAGTCATCACAGCAGAGCGCAACTGACAGTCATGAAAGAAGGCATCCAACAGTCATCATAAAAGAGGGCAACTGACAGTTATCATAACAGAGCGCAACCGACATTCATGAAAGAACGCGTCCAACAGTCATCATAAAAGAGCGAAACTGACAATTACATAACAGAGCGCAACCGACATTCATGAAAGAACGCATCTGACAGTCATCATAACAGAGTGCAACCGACAGTCATCATAACAGAGCGCAACCGACATTCATGAAAGAACGCATTTGACAGTCGTCATAGCAGAGCGCAACCGACAGTCATGAAAGAACGCATCCGACAGTCATAACAGAGTGCACCCGACAATCATGAAAGAACGTATCTGACAGTCATCATAACAGAGTGCAACCGACAGTCATCATAACAGAGGGCAACCGACAGTCATCATAACAGAGGGCAACCGACAGTTATAAAAGAACGCATCCGACAGTCATCAAAACAGCGCAACCGACAGTCATGAAAGAACGCATCCGACAGTCATCATAACAGAGCGCCCCCGACAGTCAGGAAAGAACGCATCCGACAGTCATCAAAACAGCGCAACCAACAGTCATCATAACAGAGCGCAACTGACAGTCAACATAACAGAGCGCAACCGACAGTCATCATAACAGAGAGCAACCGACAGTCATCATAACAGTGCACCCCCGACAGTCATGAAAGAACGCATCCAACAGTCATCATAACAGAGCGCAACTGTCAGTCATCATTGCAGAGTGCCACCGACAGTCATCATAACAGATCGCAACTGACAGTAATCATAAAAGAGCGCAACCGACAGTCATCACAGCAGAGCGCAACTGACAGTCATGAAAGAAGGCATCCAACAGTCATCATAAAAGAGCGCAACTGACAGTTATCATAACAGAGCGCAACCGACATTCATGAAAGAACGCATCTGACAGTCATCATAACAGAGTGCAACCGACAGTCATCATAACAGAGCGCAACCGACAGTCATGAAAGAACGCATCTGACAGTCATCATAACAGAGTGCAACCGACAGTCATCATACACAGAGCGCAACCGACAGTCATGAAAGAACGCATCCGACAGTCATCATAACAGAGTGCAACCGATAGTCATCGTAACAGAGCGCAACCGACAGTCATGAAAGAACGCATCTGACAGTCATCACAACAGAGTGCACCGACAATCATGAAAGAACGCATCTGATAGTCATCATAACAGAGTGCAACCGACAATCAACATAACAGAGCGCAACCAACAGTCATGAAAGAACGTATCCGACAGTCATAACAGAGCACAACCGACAGTCATGAAAGAACGCATCTGACAGTCATCATAACAGAGTGCAACTGACAGTCATCATAACAGAGGGCAACCGACAGTCATCATAACAGAGCGCAACTGACAGTCATGAAAGAAGGCATCCAACAGTCATCATAAAAGAGCGCAACTGACAGTTATCATAACAGAGCGCAACCGACATTCATGAAAGAACGCATCTGACAGTCATCATAACAGAGTGCAACCGACAGTCATCATAACAGAGCGCAACCGACAGTCATGAAAGAACGCATCTGACAGTCATCGTAACAGAGCGCAACCGACAGTCATGAAAGAACGCATCTGACAGTCATCACAACAGAGTGCACCCGACAATCATGAAGGAACGCATCTGATAGTCATCATAACAGAGTGCAACCGACAGTCAACATAACAGAGCGCAACCAACAGTCATGAAAGAACGTATCCGACAGTCATAACAGATCACAACCGACAGTCATGAAAGAACGCATCTGACAGTCATCATAACAGAGTGCAACCGACAGTCTTCATAACAGAGGGCAACCGACAGTCATGAAAGAACGCATCCGACAGTCATCATAAAAGAGCACAACCGACAGTCATGAAAGAACACATCTGACAGTCATCATAACAGAGTGCAACCGACAGTCATCATAACAGAGGGCAACCGACAGTCATCATAACAGAGGGCAACCGACAGTCATGAAAGAACGCATCCAACAGTCATCAAAACAGCGCAACCGACAGTCATGAAAGAACGCATCCGACAGTAATCATAACAGAGCGCCCCCGACAGTCAGGAAAGAACGCATCCGACAGTCATCAAAACAGCGCAACCAACAGTCATCATAACAGAGCGCAACTGACAGTCATCATAACAGAGAGCAACCGACAGTCATCATAACAGTACACCCCCGACAGTCATGAAAGAATGCATCCAACAGTCATCATAACAAAGCGCAACCGACAGTCATCATTGCAGAGTGCCACTGACAGTCATCATAACAGATCGCAACCGACAGTCATCATAAAAGAGCGCAACCGACAGTCATCATAGCAGAGCGCAACTGACAGTCATGAAAGAAGGCATCCAACAGTCATAAAAGAGCGCAACTGACAGTCATCATAACAGAGTGCAACCGACAGTCATCAGAAACAGAGAGCAACCGACAGTCATGAAAGAACGCATCCGACAGTCATAACAGAGCACAACCGACAGTCATGAAAGAACGCATCTGACAGTCATCATAACAGAGTGCAACCGACAGTCATTATAACAGATGGCAACCAACAGTCATCATAACAGAGGGCAACCGACAGTCATGAAAGAACGCATCCGACAGTAATCAAAACAGCGCAACCGACAGTCATGAAAGAATGCATCCGACAGTCATCATAAAAGAGCGCCCCCGACAGTCAGGAAAGAACGCATCCAACAGTCATCAAAACAGCGCAACCGACAGTCATGAAAGAACGCATTCGACAGTCATCATAACAGCACAACCGACAGTCATCATAGCAGAGCGCAACTGACAGTCATGAAAGAAGGCATCCGACAGTCATCATAAAGGAGCGCAGCCGACAATCATCATAACAGAGCGCAACTGACAGTCATAAAAGAACGCATCCAACAGTCATCATAAAAGAGCGCAACTGACAGTTTTCATAACAGAGCGCAACCGACAGTCATCATAACAGAGCGTAACCGACAGTCATGAAAGAACGCATCTGACAGTCATCATAACAGAGTGCAACCGACAGTCATCATAACAGAGCGCAACCGACAGTCATGAAAGAACGCATCCGACAGTCATCAAAACAGCGCAACCGACAGTCATGAAAGAACGCATCCGACAGTCATAACAGAGCACAACCGACAGTCATGAAAGAACGCATCTGACAGTCATCATAACAGAGTGCAGCCGACAGTCATCATAACAGAGCGCAACCGACAGTCATGAAAGAACGCATCCGACAGTCATCAAAACAGCCCAACCGACAGTCATGAAATAACGCATCCGACAGTCATAACAGAGCGCCCCCAATAATAATGAAAGAACGCATCTGACAGTCATCATAACAGAGTGCAACCGGCAGTCATCATAACAGAGGGCAACCGACAGTCATCATAACAGAGCGCAACCAACAGTCATGAAAGAACGCATCCGACAGTCATAACAGAACACAACCGACAGTCATGAAAACGCATCTGACAGTCATCATAACAGAGTGCAACCGACAGTCATCATAACAGAGGGCAACCGACAGTCATGAAAGAACGCATCTGACAGTCATCAAAATAGTGCAACCGACAGTCATGAAAGAACGCATCCGACAGTCATCATAACAGAGCGCAACCGACAGTCATGAAAGAACGCATCCAACAGTCATCAAAACAGTGCAACCGTCAGTCATGAAAGAACGTATCCGACAGTCATCATAACAGAGCGCCCCCGACAGTCAGGAATGAACGCATCCGACAGTCATCATAACAGCGCAACCGACAGTCATCATAACAGTGCGCAACCGACAGTCATCATAACAGAGAGCAACCGACAGTCATCATAACAGTGCACCCCCGACAGTCATGAAAGAACGCATCCAACAGTCATAACAGAGCGCAACGAAACATTTCAAAAACCTGACCGGCACATCCAAACATAGACTAAGTGTGAACAGGTGCTGAACCCAGAGTCGCCAACTCGTATATAGTTAAGTAAATAAGGCAGCACACTGCAGCGCTAAAACATGCAAACTTGAAAACACGAAATTTGAACTGCATTACTGCACTAGAAATATGAAAAATTAGAGCTTTTAGCGCATAAAAATGGCCAATTTTATGTGTACCTGGTAGCCCCTTTACGGCATCTCTCTTATACCAGGTCCTACGCTTGCCTTACCTCGCTGAGAATAAACGTCTCCATCTGAATGGGTACATGTGAAACCTCTTCTTAGACTAAAATTCTCTCTCTCTGTGGAGGGGTATTGGACCTGCTGTAATTAAAACATCTGAAGCTAGGAGGTGGAGTGCACGATTAGAAGGCTAAAGAATACATTTCAAAAACCTGACCGGCACATCCAAACATAGACTAAGTGTGAACAGGTGCTGAACCCAGAGTCGCCAACTCGTATATAGTTAAGTAAATAAGGCAGCACACTGCAGCGCTAAAACATGCAAAGTTGAAAACACGAAATTTGAACTGCATTACTGCACTAGAAATATGAAAAATGGGAGCTTTTAGCGCATAAAAATGGCCAATTTTATGTGTACCTGGTAGCCCCTTTACGGCATCTCTCTTATACCAGGTCCTACGCTTGCCTTACCTCGCTGAGAATAAACGTCTCCATCTGAATGGGTACGTGTGTGTTATGATCCGGTGGTTTGGACAAATAATGGACCTGATAGTTACAGATAATAAGGACGAGCTCTGGGACGTGGGAACTCTGCTGACCGCAATCCCTAAACCTATCAAAACACACTAGAAATAGCCGTGGATTGCGCCTAACGCTCCCTATGCAACTCGGCACAGCCTAAGAAACTAGCTAGCCCTGAAGATAGAAAAAATAAAGCCTACCTTGCCTCAGAGAAATTCCCCAAAGGAAAAGGCAGCCCCCCACATATAATGACTGTGAGTAAGATGAAAATACAAACACAGAGATTAAATAGATTTAGCAAAGAGAGGCCCGACTTACTGAACAGACCGAGGATAGAAAAGGTTACTTTGCGTTCAGCACAAAAACCTACAAAAGACCACGCAGAGAGTGCAGGGAAAAATACCTTCCGCACCGACTCACGGTGCGGGAGGCGCCCCTCTGCGTCCCAGAGCTTCCAGCAAGCAAGGCAATATTGACCAAAGCAAGCTGGACAGAAAAAATAGCAAACAAGCAAAATAGCACAGAGGAACTTAGCTTCTGCTGGAGCAACAGGAACTCAGAACGATCCAGGAGCGAACTAGAGCCATAGTACAACATTGACAGCTGGCATGGGGCAAAGATCTAAGTGGAGTTAAATAGAGCAGCCCACTAACGAATTAGCCTCGTCACCTGTGGAAGGAAACTCAGAAACACCCACAGGCATCAGAGAAAGTCCATGGACAGAACCAGCCGAAGTACCATTCATGACCACAGGAGGGAGCCTGACAACAGAATTCACAACAGTACCCCCCCTTGAGGAGGGGTCACCGAACCCTCACGAGAGCCCCAAGGCCGACCAGGATGAGCCAAATGAAAGGCACGAACCAGATCGGCCGCATGAACATCAGAGGCAAAAACCCAGGAATTATCCTCCTGACCATAACCCTTCCACTTGACCAAGTACTGGAGTTTCCGTCTCGAAATACGAGAATCCAAAATCTTCTCCACCACATACTCCAACTCCCCCTCAACCAACACCGGAGCAGGAGGGTCAACGGATGGAACCACAGGCGCCACGTATCTCCGCAATAACGACCTATGGAACACATTATGGATGGCAAAAGAATCAGGAAGGGCCAAACGAAATGACACAGGATTGATAACCTCAGAAATTTTATACGGACCAATGAAACGAAGCTTAAACGTAGGAGAGGAAACCTTCATAGGAACATAACGAGACGACAACCAAACTAAATCCCCAACACGAAGTCGGGGACCCACACAGCGCCGGCGGTTAGGGAAACGTTGAGCCTTCTCCTGGGACAATGTCAAATTGTCCACCACATGAGTCCAAATCTGCTGCAACCTATCCACCACAGTATCTACACCAGGACAGTCCGAAGACTCAACCTGCCCTGAAGAGAAACGAGGATGGAAACCAGAATTGCAGAAAAACGGCGAAACCAAAGTAGCCGAGCTGGCCCGATTATTAAGGGCAAACTCAGCCAACGGCAAAAAGGACACCCAATCATCCTGATCAGCAGAAACAAAGCATCTCAGATATGTTTCCAACGTCTGATTAGTTCGTTCGGTTTGGCCATTTGTCTGAGGATGGAAGAACCGAGGAAAAAGACAAATCAATGCCCATCCTAGCACAAAAGGATCGCCAAAACCTCGAAACAAACTGGGAACCTCTGTCCGAAACGATGTTCTCCGGGATGCCATGTAAACGAACCACATGCTGGAAAAACAATGGCACCAAATCAGAGGAGGAAGGCAATTTAGACAAGGGTACCAAATGGACCATCTTAGAGAAGCGATCACAAACCACCCAAATGACAGACATCTTTTGAGAGACGGGGAGATCCGAAATAAAATCCATAGAAATATGCATCCAGGGCCTCTTTGGGACCGGCAAGGGCAAAAGCAACCCACTAGCACGAGAACAGCAGGGCTTAGCCCGAGCACAAGTCCCACAGGACTGCACAAAAGAACGCACATCCCGTGACAAAGAAGGCCACCAAAAGGATCTAGCCACCAAATCTCTGGTACCAAAGATTCCAGGATGCCCAGCCAACACCGAACAATGAAGCTCAGAGATAACTCTACTAGTCCATTTATCAGGGACAAACAGTTTCTCTGCTGGGCAACGGTCAGGTCTATCAGCCTGAAATTTTTGCAGCACCCGCTGCAAATCAGGGGAGATGGCAGACAAAATTATCCCCTTTTTGAGAATACCTGCCGGCTCAGAAACACCCGGAGAGTCAGGCACAAAACTCCTTGACAGGGCATCAGCCTTCACATTCTTAGAGCCCGGAAGGTACGAAACCACAAAATCAAAACAGGAGAAAAACAACGCCCACCGAACCTGGCTCGGATTCAACCGTTTGGCAGACTCAAGATAAGTCAAATTTTTGTGATCTGTCAAGACCACTACGCGATGCTTGGCTCCCTCAAGCCAATGACGCCACTCCTCGAATGCCCACTTCATGGCCAACAATTCTCGATTACCAACATCATAATTGCGCTCAGCAGGCGAAAACTTTCTAGAAAAGAAAGCACATGGCTTCATTCCCGAGCCATCAGAACTTTTTTGCGACAAAACAGCCCCTGCCCCAATCTCAGAGGCATCAACCTCAACCTGAAACGAGAGCGAAACATCTGGCTGGCACAACACAGGGGCAGAAGAAAAACGACGCTTCAATTCCTGAAAAGCATCCACGGCCGCAGAAAACCAATTGACCACATCAGCACCCTTCTTGGTCAAATCAGTCAACGGTTTAGCAACACTAGAAAAATTAGCAATGAAGCGACGATAAAAATTAGCAAAGCCCAGGAACTTTTGCAGGCTCTTCACAGATGTCGGCTGAGTCCAATCATGAATGGCCTGGACTTTAACAGGGTCCATCTCGACAGTAGAAGGGGAAAAAATGAACCCCAAAAATGAAACCTTCTGAACTCCAAAGAGACACTTAGACCCCTTCACAAACAAGGAATTAGCACGAAGGACCTGGAACACCATTCTGACCTGCTTCACATGAGACTCCCAATCATCCGAAAAGACCAAAATATCATCCAAATACACAATCAGGAATTTATCCAGGTATTCTCGGAAGATGTCATGCATAAAAGACTGAAATACTGATGGAGCATTGGAAAGCCCGAATGGCATCACCAGGTACTCAAAATGGCCCTCGGGCGTATTAAATGCTGTTTTCCATTCATCGCCCCGTTTAATACGCACAAGATTATACGCCCCTCGAAGGTCTATCTTGGTAAACCAACTAGCCCCTTTAATACGAGCAAACAAGTCGGACAGCAACGGCAAAGGATACTGAAATTTGACTGTAATTTTATTAAGAAGGCGGTAATCAATACAAGGTCTCAAAGAACCATCCTTCTTGGCCACAAAAAAGAACCCTGCTCCCAACGGTGATGACGATGGTCGAATATGGCCTTTCTCCAAGGATTCCTTTATATAACTCCGCATAGCGGCGTGTTCTGGCACAGATAAATTGAACAATCGGCCCTTAGGAAACTTACTACCAGGAATCAAATTAATTGCACAATCGCAATCCCTATGAGGAGGTAGGGCACTGGCTTTGGGCTCATCAAATACATCCTGATAATCCGACAAAAATTCCGGAACTTCAGAAGGAGTAGAAGACGAAATTGAAAAAAATGGAACATCACCATGTACCCCCTGGCAACCCCAGCTGGACACAGACATAGATTTCCAGTCCAATACTGGATTATGGACCTGTAGCCATGGTAACCCTAAAACGACCACATCATGCAGATTATGTAACACCAAAAAACGGATATCCTCCTGATGTGCAGGAGCCATGCACATGGTCAATTGGGTCCAGTACTGAGGCTTATTCTTGGCCAAAGGCGTAGCATCAATTCCTCTCAATGGAATAGGATGCTGCATGTGTTATGAAAGGCAATTCAGTACTACAATGGACATAGCGGTCAGAGCACATACAGTGATCTGACAATAACCCAAAATCATAGAACGAGCTCTGAGACGTGGGAACTCTGCAGACCGCAATCCCTAATCCTCTCCAAACAACACTAGAGGCAGCCGTGGATTGCGCCTAACTCTGCCTATGCAACTCGGCACAGCCTGAGAAACTAACTAGCCTGAAGATAGAAAATAAGCCTACCTTGCCTCAGAGAAATACCCCAAAGGAAAAGGCAGCCCCCCACATATAATGACTGTGAGTTAAGATGAAAAGACAAACGTAGAGATGAAATAGATTCAGCAAAGTGAGGCCCGACTTTCTTAACAGATCGAGGATAGAAAAGGTAACTTTGCGGTCTACACAAAACCCTAAAGAAAACCACGCAAAGGGGGCAAAAAGACCCTCCCTACCGAACTAACGGCACGGAGGTACACCCTTTGCGTCCCAGAGCTTCCAGCAACAAATTAGACAAGCTGGACAGAAAAAATAGCAAACAAATAGCAAAGAAGAACTTAGCTATGCAGAGCAGCAGGCCACAGGAATGATCCAGGGAAAAGCAAGTCCAACACTGGAACATTGACAGGAAGCCAGGATCAAAGCATTAGGTGGAGTTAAGTAGAGACGCACCTAACGACCTCACCAGATCACCTGAGGGAGGAAACTCAGAAGCCGCAGTACCACTTCCCTCCACCAACAGAAGCTCACAGAGAGAATCAGCCGAAGTACCACTTGTGACCACAGGAGGGAGCTCTGCCATAGAATTCACAACAGTACCCCCCCCTTGAGGAGGGGTCACCGAACCCTCACCAGAGCCCCCAGGCCGACCAGGATGAGCCACATGAAAGGCACGAACAAGATCGGGAGCATGGACATCAGAGGCAAAAACCCAGGAATTATCTTCCCGAGCATAACCCTTCCATTTAACCAGATACTGGAGTTTCCGTCTAGAAACACGAGAATCCAAAATCTTCTCCACAATATACTCCAATTCCCCCTCCACCAAAACCGGGGCAGGAGGATCAACAGATGGAACCATAGGTGCCACGTATCTCCGCAACAATGACCTATGGAATACATTATGTATGGAAAAAGAATCTGGAAGGGTCAGACGAAAAGACACAGGATTAAGAACCTCAGAAATCCTATACGGACCAATGAAACGAGGTTTAAACTTAGGAGAGGAAACCTTCATAGGAATATGACGAGAAGATAACCAAACCAGATCCCCAACACGAAGTCGGGGACCCACACGGCGTCTGCAATTAGCGAAACGTTGAGCCTTCTCCTGGGACAAGGTCAAATTGTCCACTACATGAGTCCAAATCTGCTGCAACCTGTCCACCACAGTATCCACACCAGGACAGTCCGAAGACTCAACCTGTCCTGAAGAGAAACGAGGATGGAACCCAGAATTGCAGAAAAATGGCGAAACCAAGGTATCCGAGCTGGCCCGATTATTAAGGGCGAACTCAGCCAAAGGCAAAAAGGACACCCAGTCATCCTGATCGGCAGAAACAAAGCATCTCACATATGTTTCCAAGGTCTGATTGGTTCGTTCGGTCTGGCCATTAGTCTGAGGATGGAAAGCCGAGGAAAAAGACAAGTCAATGCCCATCCTACCACAAAAGGCTCGCCAAAACCTAGAAACAAACTGGGAACCTCTGTCAGAAACGATATTCTCTGGAATGCCATGTAAACGAACCACATGCTGGAAGAACAATGGCACCAAATCAGAGGAGGAAGGCAATTTAGACAAGGGTACCAGATGGACCATCTTAGAAAAGCGATCACAGACCACCCAAATGACTGACATCTTTTGAGAAACGGGAAGATCAGAAATAAAATCCATAGAGATATGTGTCCAAGGCCTCTTCGGGACCGGCAAGGGCAAAAGCAACCCACTGGCACGAGAACAGCAGGGCTTAGCCCGAGCACAAATCCCACAGGACTGCACAAAAACACGCACATCCCGCGACAAAGACGGCCACCAAAAGGATCTAGCCACCAACTCTCTGGTACCAAAGATTCCAGGATGACCAGCCAACACCGAACAATGAACCTCAGAGATAACTTTATTGGTCCACCTATCAGGGACAAACAGTCTCTCCGCTGGACAACGATCAGGTTTATTAGCCTGAAATTTTTGCAGCACCCGCCGCAAATCAGGGGAGATGGCAGACACAATTACTCCTTCCTTGAGGATACCCGCCGGCTCAGACAAACCCGGAGAGTCGGGCACAAAACTCCTAGACAGAGCATCCGCCTTCACATTTTTAGAGCCCGGAAGGTACGAAATCACAAAGTCAAAACGGGCAAAAAACAGCGACCAACGAGCCTGTCTAGGATTCAACCGCTTAGCAGACTCAAGATAAGTCAAGTTCTTATGTTCAGTCAATACCACCACGCGATGCTTAGCTCCTTCAAGCCAATGACGCCACTCCTCGAATGCCCACTTCATGGCCAGCAACTCTCGGTTGCCCACATCATAATTTCGCTCAGCAGGCGAAAACTTCCTGGAAAAAAAAGCGCATGGTTTCATCACTGAGCAATCAGAACCTCTCTGCGACAAAACAGCCCCTGCTCCAATCTCAGAAGCATCAACCGCGACCTGGAACGGAAGAGAAACATCTGGTTGACACAACACAGGGGCAGAAGAAAAACGACGCTTCAAGTCTTGAAAAGCTTCCACAGCAGCAGAAGACCAATTGACCAAATCAGCACCCTTCTTGGTCAAATCGGTCAATGGTTTGGCAATACTAGAAAAATTGCAGATGAAGCGACGATAAAAATTAGCAAAGCCCAGGAACTTTTGCAGACTTTTCAGAGATGTCGGCTGAGTCCAATCATGGATTGCTTGGACCTTAACAGGATCCATCTCGATAGTAGAAGGGGAAAAGATGAACCCCAAAAATGAAACCTTCTGCACACCAAAGAGACACTTTGATCCCTTCACAAACAAAGAATTAGCACGCAGGACCTGAAAAACTGTTCTGACCTGCTTCACATGAGACTCCCAATCATCCGAGAAGATCAAAATGTCATCCAAGTACACAATCAGGAATTTATCCAGGTACTCTCGGAAGATGTCATGCATAAAGGACTGAAACACTGATGGAGCATTGGCAAGTCCGAATGGCATCACTAGATACTCAAAATGACCCTCGGGTGTATTAAATGCAGTTTTCCATTCATCTCCTCGCCTGATTCGCACCAGATTATACGCACCACGAAGATCTATCTTGGTGAACCAACTAGCCCCCTTAATCCGAGCAAACAAATCAGATAACAATGGCAAGGGGTACTGAAATTTAACCGTGATCTTATTTAGAAGCCGCAGTACCACTTCCCTCCACCAACAGAAGCTCACAGAGAGAATCAGCCGAAGTACCACTTGTGACCACAGGAGGGAGCTCTGCCACAGAATTCACAACATGCAAGGGCTCCAAGAAAAAACCACAGCGCCTAGCATACTCCAAGTCCATCAAATTCAGGGCAGCGCCTGAATCCACAAATGCCATAACAGAATAGGACGACAAAGAGCAAATTAGAGTAACGGACAAAAGAAATTTAGACTGTACCGTGCCAATGGTGGCAGACTTAGCGAACCGCTTAGTGCGCTTAGGACAATCGGAGATAGCATGAGTGGAGTCACCACAGTAAAAACACAGCCCATTCTGACGTCTGTGTTCCTGCTGTTCAGCTCTGGTCAAAGTCCTATTACACTGCATAGGCTCAGGCCCATGCTCAGATAGTACCGCCAAATGGTGCACAGTTTTACGCTCACGCAAGCGCCGATCGATCTGAATAGCCAAAGACATGGACTCATTCAGACCAGCAGGCATGGGAAATCCCACCATGACATCTTTAAGGGCTTCGGAGAGACCCTTTCTGAAGATAGCTGCCAGGGCCACTTTCTAAACTTCTGACAATATATCTCTGCTTCATCCTGACCCTGACATAGAGCCAGCAAGATTTTCTCTGCCTGATCCACTGAATTAGGTTCGTCATAAAGCAATCCGAGCGCCAGGAAAAATGCATATACATCACGCAATGCCGGGTCTGCCGAGAGTGCAGGGAAAAATACCTTCCACACCGACTCACGGTGCGGGAGGCGCCCCTCTGCGTCCCAGAGCTTCCAGCAAGCAAGGCAATATTGACCAAAGCAAGCTGGACATAAAAAATAGCAAACAAGCAACATAGCACAGAGGAACTTAGCTTCTGCTGGAGCAACAGGAACTCAGAACGATCCAGGAGCGAACTAGAGCCATAGTACAACATTGACAGCTGGCATGGGGCGAAGATCTAAGTGGAGTTAAATAGAGCAGCCCACTATCGAATTAGCCTCGTCACCTGTGGAAGGAAACTCAGAAACACCCAAAGGCATCAGAGAAAGTCCATGGACAGAACCAGCCGAAGTACCATTCATGACCACAGGAGGGAGCCTGACAACAGAATTCACAACACATGTGAAACCTCTTCTTAGACTAAAATTCTCTCTCTCTGTGGAGGGGTATTGGACCTGCTGTAATTAAAACACCTGAAGCTAGGAGGCGGAGTGCACGATCAGAAGGCTAAAGAATACATTTCGAAAACCTGACCGGCCCATCCAAACATAGACTAAGTGTGAACAGGTGCTGAACCCTGAGTCGCCAACTCGTATATAGTTAAGTAAATAAGGCAGCACACTGCAGCGCTAAAACATGCATACTTGAAAACACGAAATTTGAACTGCATTACTGCACTAGAAATATGAAAAATGAGAGCTTTTAGCGCATAAAAATGTCCAATTTTATGTGTACCTGGTAGCCCCTTTACGGCATCTCTCTTATACCAGGTCCTACGCTTGCCTTACCTCGCTGAGAATAAACGTCTCCATCTGAATGGGTACATGTGAAACCTCTTCTTAGACTAAAATTCTCTCTCTCTGTGGAGGGGTATTGGACCTGCTGTAATTAAAACACCTGAAGCTAGGAGGCGGAGTGCACGATCAGAAGGCTAAAGAATACATTTCAAAAACCTGACCGGCACATCCAAACATAGACTAAGTGTGAACAGGTGCTGAACCCAGAGTCGCCAACTCGTATATAGTTAAGTAAATAAGGCAGCACACTGCAGCGCTAAAACATGCAAACTTGAAAACACGAAATTTGAACTGCATTACTGCACTAGAAATATGAAAAATGAGAGCTTTTAGCGCATAAAAATGGCCAATTTTATGTGTACCTGGTAGCCCCTTTACGGCATCTCTCTTATACCAGGTCCTACGCTTGCCTTACCTCGCTGAGAATAAACGTCTCCATCTGAATGGGTACATGTGAAACCTCTTCTTAGACTAAAATTCTCTCTCTCTGTGGAGGGGTATTGGACCTGCTGTAATTAAAACACCTGAAGCTAGGAGGCGGAGTGCACGATCAGAAGGCTAAAGAATACATTTCAAAAACCTGACCGGCACATCCAAACATAGACTAAGTGTGAACAGGTGCTGAACCCAGAGTCGCCAACTCGTATATAGTTAAGTAAATAAGGCAGCACACTGCAGCGCTAAAACATGCAAACTTGAAAACACGAAATTTGAACTGCATTACTGCACTAGAAATATGAAAAATGAGAGCTTTTAGCGCATAAAAATGGCCAATTTTATGTGTACCTGGTAGCCCCTTTACGGCATCTCTCTTATACCAGGTCCTACGCTTGCCTTACCTCGCTGAGAATAAACGTCTCCATCTGAATGGGTACATGTGAAACCTCTTCTTAGACTAAAATTCTCTCTCTCTGTGGAGGGGTATTGGACCTGCTGTAATTAAAACACCTGAAGCTAGGAGGCGGAGTGCACGATCAGAAGGCTAAAGAATACATTTCAAAAACCTGACCGGCACATCCAAACATAGACTAAGTGTGAACAGGTGCTGAACCCAGAGTCGCCAACTCGTATATAGTTAAGTAAATAAGGCAGCACACTGCAGCGCTAAAACATGCAAACTTGAAAACACAAAATTTGAACTGCATTACTGCACTAGAAATATGAAAAATGAGAGCTTTTAGCGCATAAAAATGGCCAATTTTATGTGTACCTGGTAGCCCCTTTACGGCATCTCTCTTATACCAGGTCCTACGCTTGCCTTACCTCGCTGAGAATAAACGTCTCCATCTGAATGGGTACATGTGAAACCTCTTCTTAGACTAAAATTCTCTCTCTCTGTGGAGGGGTATTGGACCTGCTGTAATTAAAACACCTGAAGCTAGGAGGCGGAGTGCACGATCAGAAGGCTAAAGAATACATTTCAAAAACCTGACCGGCACATCCAAACATAGACTAAGTGTGAACAGGTGCTGAACCCAGAGTCGCCAACTCGTATATAGTTAAGTAAATAAGGCAGCACACTGCAGCGCTAAAACATGCAAACTTGAAAACACGAAATTTGAACTGCATTACTGCACTAGAAATATGAAAAATGAGAGCTTTTAGCGCATAAAAATGGCCAATTTTATGTGTACCTGGTAGCCCCTTTACGGCATCTCTCTTATACCAGGTCCTACGCTTGCCTTACCTCGCTGAGAATAAACGTCTCCATCTGAATGGGTACATGTGAAACCTCTTCTTAGACTAAAATTCTCTCTCTCTGTGGAGGGGTATTGGACCTGCTGTAATTAAAACACCTGAAGCTAGGAGGCGGAGTGCACGATCAGAAGGCTAAAGAATACATTTCAAAAACCTGACCGGCACATCCAAACATAGACTAAGTGTGAACAGGTGCTGAACCCAGAGTCGCCAACTCGTATATAGTTAAGTAAATAAGGCAGCACACTGCAGCGCTAAAACATGCAAACTTGAAAACACGAAATTTGAACTGCATTACTGCACTAGAAATATGAAAAATGAGAGCTTTTAGCGCATAAAAATGGCCAATTTTATGTGTACCTGGTAGCCCCTTTACGGCATCTCTCTTATACCAGGTCCTACGCTTGCCTTACCTCGCTGAGAATAAACGTCTCCATCTGAATGGGTACATGTGAAACCTCTTCTTAGACTAAAATTCTCTCTCTCTGTGGAGGGGTATTGGACCTGCTGTAATTAAAACACCTGAAGCTAGGAGGCGGAGTGCACGATCAGAAGGCTAAAGAATACATTTCAAAAACCTGACCGGCACATCCAAACATAGACTAAGTGTGAACAGGTGCTGAACCCAGAGTCGCCAACTCGTATATAGTTAAGTAAATAAGGCAGCACACTGCAGCGCTAAAACATGCAAACTTGAAAACACGAAATTTGAACTGCATTACTGCACTAGAAATATGAAAAATGAGAGCTTTTAGCGCATAAAAATGGCCAATTTTATGTGTACCTGGTAGCCCCTTTACGGCATCTCTCTTATACCAGGTCCTACGCTTGCCTTACCTCGCTGAGAATAAACGTCTCCATCTGAATGGGTACATGTGAAACCTCTTCTTAGACTAAAATTCTCTCTCTCTGTGGAGGGGTATTGGACCTGCTGTAATTAAAACACCTGAAGCTAGGAGGCGGAGTGCACGATCAGAAGGCTAGAGAATACATTTCAAAAACCTGACCTGCACATCTGTTATGACCTGGTGGTCCGACCGTCATCATAACAGAGGGCAACCGACAGTCATGAAAGAACGCATCTGACAGTCATCAAAATAGTGCAACCAACAGTCATGAAAGAACGCATCCGACAGTCATCATAACAGAGCGCAACCGACAGTCATGAAAGAACGCATCCGACAGTCATCAAAACAGTGCAACCGACAGTCATGAAAGAATGCATCCGACAGTCATCATAACAGAGCGCCCCCGACAGTCAGGAAAGAACGCATCCGACAGTTACCATAACAGCGCAACCGACAGTCATGAAAGAACACATCCGACAGTCATCATAACAGCGCAACCGACAGTCATCATAACAGAGTGCAACCGACAGTCATCATAACAGAGAGCAACCGACAGTCATCATAACAGTGCACCCCCGACAGTCATGAAAGAACGCATCCAACAGTCATAACAGAGCGCAACCGATAGTCATCATTGCAGAGTGCCATCGACAGTCATAACAGATCGCAACCGTCAGTCATCATAAAAAAGCGCAACCGACAGTCATCATAGCAGAGCGCAACTGACAGTCATGAAAGAAGGCATCCGACAGTCATCATAAAAGAGTGCAACTGACAGTTATCATAACAGAGCGCAACCGACAGTTATAACAGAGCACAACAGACAGTCATCATAACAGCACTACTGACAGTCATCATAACAGAGCGCAACCAACAATCATCATAAAAAGAGCCCAACCGGCAGTCATCATAAAAGAGCGCAACCGACAGTCATCATAACAGAGCGCAACCGACAGTCATCATAACAGAGCGCAACCGGCAGTCATAAAAGAGCGCAACTGACAGTCATCATAACAGAGCACAACCGACAGTCATGAAAAAACGCAACCGACAGTCATCATAACAGAGCGTAACTGACAGTCATCATAATATACGACACAGAAATGACATATTCTGGTGATTCTGTCGGCTGCGCTTCTTCACTGGCCGAGACTTGTTCATATACAGGAAATTTTGAATTCAATCAAAATTGAACAATCAGAGATTTGTGTAATGTTTTATATTATGAAAAGTGATAATCAGAAAACTAACGTTATAAATTTACAAAAAATGCACAAAGTGTCTGCTGCTTATATATATATCATTTCAGACATTTTTTTTTTTTATCCATTTTTTGGTAGAGTAAATTTGCTTATTAGTTTATATAGGCCACCTTGGATGTTTGCTCCATGCAGGCATATAGTGTTAATCACTTATTTTACATATATTGGCACTTTATATTGGTGCTTTGTCTGAAATGATATATATAGAAAATGCTGCTCCTTTAGCACTGCATGCACTTTGTATTGCGGCACTAGCCTAGCACTTATATATTTAATACACTTTCAGACTGGTAGGTGCTGCTATACCTCTGTAGTATCCTAGCGATTCCTTGTGCGATGTGCACCAATAAATATCTCTGGTTGCTATGGATACATGTTTGTAATATATAGGCTGGCGTTTTATTTCCTGCCAGTTTCCTAATGACACTTATCTTCTTGTGGAGGGGATCTATGAACACTTCCGATTTCGGGCTGTCATGGATATGTGCTGATGTGTGGATATTTGTTCATGATACAGAAGCACTATTTATGCACTTTCATTCACTAGACACTCTTCTATGTAGGTATGAACTATCCTTTAGTATCCTAATCATACTTACTATCCTGTGGTGTGTGTCTGTGTACACTTCCGGATTCGGGTTGCCATGGATACGCGTCATAGTGTGGCTAGCCACATTTTTTTATTGAGGCACTATTTATGTGCTTTACTTAGCACTAGACACTTTTCTATGCAGGTAAGAACCAGTTCGTTAGGATCCTATCTTACGTTTTCTAATCTGCGGTGAGCGCTTGTGGATACTTCCGGCTTTTCAGGTCACTGTGGAGACGCGTCTGTAATGTGACTGACTCCGCCCCCTGCCCTGACGCGTCGGGGAGGGGATTGGACAGGCCGCATGTGACGCTGACCGGCAGTGACGTCGGGGCCGGTTTGTTGAGACAAGCGCCATTAGTAACCGCTGCCACCACTGATTACACGTACTATATAAACTCTGAAATAGCCACTATGTGCTGTGACTATCCCCCTGGACGAAGCATACCGCGAAACGCGCGTCGGGGTCCTTATACTGAGCTGCGTCTTTAGGTAATATACCCTCTCTTTATTTTTAGGCCGGTTATATGCACTATATGCACGTTTTACCACTGGTGTAACATGTGATATGTCCTGCTTTATCGGATAAGGTTTTACTTATTAGCAACTTGGCTATATATTGTGCCTGAAGGTATTAACCTTCTCCCTTATTATTTATGGTAACATCATTATCTATTGGCAGACATATTGGATTTATTATTTATGGTAACATCATTGTCTATTGGCAGACATATTGGATTTTTGTGCATATATTTGCCCTTATCCTCACTACTATTTAAGGTTCCTCCTTTCTTATTTAGATATATGACATTATAACATTTATATGTACACTATCATAGAGCTACACATATGCTTAGTTTTTGTAGTTCTTTAGGATTGGGCTAAATTTGATAGGCTATATATATAGGAGATTTGTCTCTACCTTTCTTACCTTCTTATTTATGCGTGGCTTATGCCTTAGATATAGGTAAATGTATTACGTGACTTGGCATATTCCTATACATAGCCAGTATTATTCTGTCACTAGTATTCCCACTGGCTACTATGAGACTTGTTTTTAATTTATTGTTGTGATTTACTAAAATTTGATATTTTTTATTGGCATTTAAGCTTCCGAGTGTTCTCTCTGATTGATACTGTGAAAGTAGCCTAACCCTTTGTTACGCCTCTTTCAGATGTCAGTGTTTGCGGTATGTGTGGTGACAGTTTTCACACGTTCCGTGAATGGGTATGTGCACATATCAGTGTGTGTCCAAGCGCAAAATACGCAGACATGTCCGTTTTTTAACAGCAGGCCGCAAATGTCCCGCACACGTGCACAGTGATGACACGGATGACATCCATGTGTCATCAGTGTGACACGTACCTATGCATGGGAAACAGCGGTACAGTTAGCACTGTTCCCTAGCGCCGGATGCTGAAGATGGTTCTCTTCATTCTTCCCTGATTTGCCAGTGATCAGGGCGAGCAGGGAAGAATATTGAGTTATATTCAACTGATAACAGCAAGAACAGGCGGCAGCTGGTGGGACTACTACTCCCTTCAGCCTACACCTGTTGCTGCTAATAACATTGAGAGCAAGCGGTGGCTGTACTATAAATAAATAAAAAGAACAGTGTGGTTTCCTCTGTACTTTGTATATTGCACATATGTTTTATAAAGGTAAAATTTTAAATTTTAATTAATTATTCTCATACTTTACAAACAGAACACAGTCAAACCTCACTGAGAGGGAGACCGACTCAGACTCAGAGGCCCTGATAGATCCGGTTGGGGAAGGAGAAGAGGTGGCTGGCCCATCTTCACATCCTTCCAGTGACATCCCTCCTGCATCATCTTCAGTTGCACCACAAGATTCGGCAACAACTGGCCAAGAAGCTGCACCACCACCCACAGCAGCACCAGTTCCAGTACTAAGCCAGGATGATCCAGGAAACAGTAGCAGCCCTACTGTTCTACTGAAGAAATCCCAACAGCCTGCTGTTATTTCCCGCCGTGGCTGCAGAAGGAGAGAGCTGCAAGAAACTCGCAGGAATGTCAAAGTTTGGGTCCTTAATTATTTGGCCAGGGCTGCACAGAATGATGGTGAGGAGGCCTATTCGAGGAGCTTGGCCCGGTACCTCCGTCCAATACCCCGTGAGTCTAGGCTACGTGTGAAAGGGTGTTTGAAAATACTTATTGATGCATGTACCCCACCAAATGAACCCTATGAATTATTTGAGTTCATTGAGAGGTGGCAGCTGTCAGCACGTAACGTCCTGCGCCTTACATCATCTCAACAGGTGCATGCTCAACAAGTATTTGAAGCACCCCCTCCACGTGTGCCTGCACCTCTACCCGTTCCCACCCAAGGCCAGCACATTACCATATGCCATCATACCATCAACCTTCCCAATATGGCCACTTGTCCAGACCCAGTGCTGGAGGCTGGTCCCAACCTGGGTTTGGACAACATTGCCATATTGGGGGGCGGGAGGTTATGAGGCAAGGCCTTATTTTCAACCTCATGAGGGCCATACTCACTACTACATAAAACCCTTATTATAGCCAATACACAACTGGCCAATGTGAGCAAGGGCATCATTTTGAGCAGGGACAAACATCATACACACAGGATGATGGACAATTGGCACAACAAAGGCCACCTGACCAGGACCCTGAGCTTTCGCCATCACCTCCACAAACTTACAGAAATCTGTAATGAGAATTGATTTATGAGACTTTTTTGTTTGACTCTGCTGTGATAGCACTTTGTTATATTTATCTAACAAATTGGGTTATGTCATGTTTTATGATAAAAAAAAACCATATGATATTAATATGTTTAAAAAACAAAAAAGGCTTTTGCTATAATAAAAAAATATAGTCAAAAGTCAATTTCAGTTTGTTGGACCAATCATTACAACATCATACTCAATTACTCGGTTGATAAACATCTGGTATATAAGTCAATTAAACACACATAGTTTTTTTCAGAAAATATATATAGATATACAGTACAGACAAAAGTTTGGATACACCTCATTTAAAGATTTTTCTGTATTGTCATGACTATGAAAATTGTATATTCACACATTAACACATGTGGAATTATATACTTAACAAAAAAGTGTGAAACAACTGAAAATATGTCTTATATTCTAGGTTCTTCAAAGTAGCCACCTTTTGCTTTGATGACTGCTTTGCACACACTTGGCATTCTCATTATAAGCTTCAAGAGGTAGTCACCGGGAATGGTTTTCACTTCACAAGTGTGCCCTGTCAGGTTTAATAAGTGGGATTTCTTGCCTTATACAGTGGGGCAAAAAAGTATTTAGTCAGTCAGCAATAGTGCAAGTTCCACCACTTAAAAAGATGAGAGGCGTCTGTAATTTACATCATAGGTAGACCTCAACTATGGGAGACAAACTGAGGAAAAAAAATCCAGAAAATCACATTGTCTGTTTTTTTAACATTTTATTTGCATATTATGGTGGAAAATAAGTATTTGGTCAGAAACAAACAATCAAGATTTCTGGCTCTCACAGACCTGTAACTTCTTCTTTAAGAGTCTCCTCTTTCCTCCACTCATTACCTGTAGTAATGGCACGTGTTTAAACTTGTTATCAGTATAAAAAGACACCTGTGCACACCCTCAAACAGTCTGACTCCAAACTCCACTATGGTGAAGACCAAAGAGCTGTCAAAGGACACCAGAAACAAAATTGTAGCCCTGCACCAGGCTGGGAAGACTGAATCTGCAATAGCCAACCAGCTTGGAGTGAAGAAATCAACAGTGGGAGCAATAATTAGAAAATGGAAGACATACAAGACCACTGATAATCTCCCTCGATCTGGGGCTCCACGCAAAATCCCACCCCGTGGGGTCAGAATGATCACAAGAACGGTGAGCAAAAATCCCAGAACCACGCGGGGAGACCTAGTGAATGAACTGCAGAGAGCTGGGACCAATGTAACAAGGCCTACCATAAGTAACACACTACGCCACCATGGACTCAGATCCTGCAGTGCCAGACGTGTCCCACTGCTTAAGCCAGTACATGTCCGGGCCCGTCTGAAGTTTGCTAGAGAGCATTTGGATGATCCAGAGGAGTTTTGGGAGAATGTCCTATGGTCTGATGAAACCAAACTGGAACTGTTTGGTAGAAACACAACTTGTCGTGTTTGGAGGAAAAAGAATACTGAGTTGCATCCATCAAACACCATACCTACTGTAAAGCATGGTGGTGGAAACATCATGCTTTGGGGCTGTTTCTCTGCAAAGGGGCCAGGACGACTGATCCGGGTAAATGAAAGAATGAATGGGGCCATGTATTGTGAGATTTTGAGTGCAAACCTCCTTCCATCAGCAAGGGCATTGAAGATGAAACGTGGCTGGGTCTTTCAACATGACAATGATCCAAAGCACACCGCCAGGGCAACGAAGGAGTGGCTTCGTAAGAAGCATTTCAAGGTCCTGGAGTGGCCTAGCCAGTCTTCAGATCTCAACCCTATAGAAAACCTTTGGAGGGAGTTGAAAGTCCGTGTTGCCAAGCGAAAAGCCAAAAACATCACTGCTCTAGAGGAGATCTGCATGGAGGAATGGGCCAACATACCAACAACAGTGTGTGGCAACCTTGTGAAGACTTACAGAAAACGTTTGACCTCTGTCATTGCCAACAAAGGATATACAGTGGGGCAAAAAAGTATTTAGTCAGTCAGCAATAGTGCAAGTTCCACCACTTAAAAAGATGAGAGGCGTCTGTAATTTACATCATAGGTAGACCTCAACTATGGGAGACAAACTGAGAACAAAAAATCCAGAAAATCACATTGTCTGTTTTTTTAACATTTTATTTGCATATTAGGGTGGAAAATAAGTATTTGGTCAGAAACAAACAATCAAGATTTCTGGCTCTCACAGACCTGTAACTTCTTCTTTAAGAGTCTCCTCTTTCCTCCACTCATTACCTGTAGTAATGGCACCTGTTTAAACTTGTTATCAGTATAAAAAGACACCTGTGCACACCCTCAAACAGTCTGACTCCAAACTCCACTATGGTGAAGACCAAAGAGCTGTCAAAGGACACCAGAAACAAAATTGTAGCCCTGCACCAGGCTGGGAAGACTGAATCTGCAATAGCCAACCAGCTTGGAGTGAAGAAATCAACAGTGGGAGCAATAATTAGAAAATGGAAGACATACAAGACCACTGATAATCTCCCTTGATCTGGGGCTCCACGCAAAATCCCACCCCTTGGGGCCAGAATGATCACAAGAACGGTGAGCAAAAATCCCAGAACCACGCGGGGGGACCTAGTGAATGAACTGCAGAGAGCTGGGACCAATGTAACAAGGCCTATCATAAGTAACACACTACACCACCATGGACTCAGATCCTGCAGTGCCAGACGTGTCCCACTGCTTAAGCCAGTACATGTCTGGGCCATCTGAAGTTTGCTAGAGAGCATTTGGATGATCCAGAGGAGTTTAGGGAGAATGTCCTATTGTCTGATGAAACCAAACTGGAACTGTTTGGTAGAAACACAACTTGTCGTGTTTGGAGGAAAAAGAATACTGAGTTGCATCCATCAAACACCATACCTACTGTAAAGCATGGTGGTGGAAACATCATGCTTTGGGGCTGTTTCTCTGTAAAGGGGCCAGGACAACTGATCCGGGTACATGAAAGAATGAATGGAGCCATGTATCGTGAGATTTTGAGTGCAAACCTCCTTCCATCAGCAAGGGCATTGAAGATGAAACGTGGCTGGGTCTTTCAACATGACAACGATCCAAAGCACACCGCCAGGGCAACGAAGGAGTGGCTTCGTAAGAAGCATTTCAAGGTCCTGGAGTGGCCTAGCCAGTCTCCAGATCTCAACCCTATAGAAAACCTTTGGAGGGAGTTGAAAGTCCGTGTTGCCAAGCGAAAAGCCAAAAACATCACTGCTCTAGAGGAGATCTGCATGGAAGAATGGGCCAACATACCAACAACAGTGTGTGGCAACCTTGTGAAGACTTACAGAAAACGTTTGACCTCTGTCATTGCCAACAAAGGATATATTACAAAGTATTGAGATGAAATTTTGTTTCTGACCAAATACTTATTTTCCACCATAATATGCAAATAAAATGTTAAAAAAACAGACAATGTGATTTTCTGGATTTTTTGTTCTCAGTTTGTCTCCCATAGTTGAGGTCTACCTGTGATGTAAATTACAGACGCCTCTCATCTTTTTAAGTGGTGGAACTTGCACTATTGCTGACTGACTAAATACTTTTTTGCCCCACTGTATTACAAAGTATTGAGATGAAATTTTGTTTCTGACCAAATACTTATTTTCCACCATAATATGCAAATAAAATGTTAAAAAAAAGACAATGTGATTTTCTGGATTTTTTTTTCTCAGTTTGTCTCCCATAGTTGAGGTTTACCTATGATGTAAATTACAGACGCCTCTCATCTTTTTAAGTGGTGGAACTTGCACTATTGCTGACTGACTAAATACTTTTTTGCCCCACTGTAAATGGGGTTGGGACCATCAGTTGTGTTGTGCAGAAGTCTGGTGGATACACAGCTCATAGTCCTACTGAATAGACAGTAGAAAAGCCGCGGAGACACCATCACGTGTTTCTCAACGCAAGCAATAAATAGCCAGGTCTTTCACCGGGAAGGAACAACCATGGGAAAGGCAGCATCTAAAAAGGAAAACCACTCATGCCAAAACATGGTATCCATCCACAGACAGCTGTTTCTGGGTATTTGCCCCTCATCAGTGTGGAGGAGGAAACTGGCTATTAGGAGCAGTGCCTACTAGAAGGACTATAAACATAAGGATGAATGACCTCGGGGAGCTTAAAACATCCAACACCGCGGAGACACCATCACGTGTTTCTCAACGCAGTGATCCAGAACACTGCCCCCATCCCTTATGGGAAATATGCAAATGCATGTAGAAAAGCCGCAGAGACACCATCACGTGTTTCTCAATGCAAGCAATAGCCAGGTTTTTCACCAAGAAGGAACAACCACGGGAAGGGCAGCATCCAAAAAGGAAAACCACCTATGCCAAAACATGGTATCCATTCGCAGACAGCTGTTTCAGGGTATTGAGGGAAAATTACCCCAAACACACCTCCAGGCTGTGTAAGGGCTATTTGGCCAAGAAGGAGAGTGATGGGGTGTTACGCCAGATGACCTGGCCTCCACAGTCACCAGACCTAAACCCAATCGAGATGGTTTGGGGTGAGCTGGACCGCAGAGTGAAGGCAAAAGGGCGTTCACTTTTTTGTTAAGTATATAATTCTACATGTGTTAATTCATAGTTTTGATGCCTTCAGTGTGAATGTACAATTTTCATAGTCATGAAAATACAGAAAAATCTTTAAATGAGAAGGTGTGTCCAAACTTTTGATCTGTACTGTATATGAAAAAATTACAACAAAGAAGCAGCATTATCTTGCCAGGGAGTAGCTCCCTGAGGAGAAACAAAATAATTTGTAAAAATATCCCTTTTATGCCAGAAAGGGGATGCCAAGGAGGAAGGACTTGTGTTGTAGGCCTACCCACATTAGCCAACATGCCTTCACCACTGTCAGCTGAGGAGCACTCATGAATTCTTGTGAATTTGTGTAGAACAACACAAGCTTTTATGACTTCATTAACATTTGCCTCACTCAGCTGAATGGCAGACTGGAGAACACGCCATTTGGATGACAGAATGCCAAAGGCGCACTCCACCAGTCGCCATGCCCGTGAAAGTCTGACATTAAAGACACGCAGCTGGTGGTCAAGGTTGCGCCGGGGATAAGGCCTCATGATATGACTGGTCAATTGGAAGGCCTCATCTGCCACAAGTACATTTGCGACTGCTTCAGCATTGGAGCCTGGGAGTTGTGGTGGTGGGAGGTCCAACAGGTTTTCACGTAGCCGCCGACCCATAATGGACGCGTCTCCAGTTCGCCCATAGGCCCCAATATCTACAATTATAAACCTGTAATTACTGTCAACTACAGCTAAGGGTGGTTTCACACTTGCGTTTTTGTCTGCAGCGTTTTTTGCACAAAAAAAGCATGCGTTTTTTTCCCTATATTTAACATTGAAAACGCATGCGTTTTTTTGTGTACGCGTTTGGTCACGTTTTCAATCGCATGCGTTTTTTTACTGCATGCGTTCATTTTCAAAAATGCAACTTGTAGTATTTTTGAGAGGCGTTTTTTGGACACAAAAAAACGCATGCGTTTTCATGCGTTTTTTGGGGGGTCAAAAAACACATTGGAGTCAATGGGAACGCATGCGTTTTTTTGTGCATGCGTTTGCATGCATTAAAAACGCATGCGTTTTAAAAAAAAAAACATAAAAACACACTGATAAACCACCCCACACCATAAAATTGATAAATGGATCCTACCCCTAACCCTACCCATAACCGTACCCCTAACCCTAATCCATTTAAGGGTAGGGTTAGGGGTAGGGTTAGGGGTAGGGTTAGGATCCCTTTAGGGTTAGGGGTAGGATCCCTTTAGGGTTAGGGTTAGGATCCCTACCCCTACCCCTAGCTCTTTCTGTTTATAGTGGGTTTTTTACTTTATTTTGATGATTGGCAGCTGTCACACATTTATCTGTATGCGTTTAAAAAACGCAAACGCATGAAAAAACGCATGTAAACGCGTCAAAACGCCGCGTTTTTTTCCCCACATGCAAAAACGCATGTGTCAAAAAAACGCAGCGTTTGCACGCGTTTACATGCGTTTTTTCACCATGCGTTTTTTTTAAAAACGCATGCGTTTTGAAACGCAAGTGTGAAACCAGCCTAACAGAACAAGAGAGAAAAACTGCTTATAATTATAGAATTGGGTGCCCGAGTTCGGCGGCTTACGCACCCTGATATGTTTCCCATCCAGTGCTCCAATACAGTGCGGAAATTGACAACAGTCAGAAAATCCACGGGCTATTTTCAGCCAATCCTCCATTTTGTGCTCCGGCATCACAAATTCATGTAGTTTGTCCCATATTTGAACACATGTATTACGCACAATGCCTGAAATAGTGGACCGCCCTATGAGAAATTCAAGATGTATTCCCGTATAAGATAATCCAGATGACAGGAATCTGAAAGCAAAATAAAAATTAAAAAATTAGCTATGTTACAATGCTTTTAAAAAACCCTAGTCAAAAAAAGGCGTTGCCGCAAAAGTGGATGCCTGTAAAATATGAACCGTATTTCCCTACCCTGAGTGTGACGCCTTCCTTACAGTACCAGCAAAGTCTATGATTTTTCAGAAATCTCATGCACACACATTGCTTTTTTGTGTGATCAGTATTTTGTGCTTTGCTGCGTTTTTTGGACATAGAGCATGATGTCACTTCTTTCAGCATTTTTCCAGCATTTTCCACCCATTGACTTGAATGGATGGTGAAAAAACACTGCAAATATGCAGGTTGACTTTTCTTGCAGCATATTTGCTGCAGAAAAGTCAAGGAGAGCCGGATGTGATGTCACACTCGGCTCTGCTAACTCTAGATGGCAGGCTGCGAGATGCGTCCATGCAGCCTGTCATCCAGCAGAGCGGACCGAACCTCATTCACTTGAATAGGGGGTCTGACAATACAGTGACACGCTGTCATATGCATGATATGGCAGCAAACACAGCTTCTGATCGGCGGGGAGCGCTCTGCTGTGATCGGTGGTGTAAATGTCACCTCCAATCACTGGTGTCAGCTGATGGAAAGGAGAAGAGTCCTGAGGAGATCATTTGCATATTCCCTGTGCTATTGGTGGTAAGTGAAGAGTCTCCGCGAGCTCAAAGAACACTGGATTTTGGCCGTTGCAGATGAAAGGAGGACATTGGTAAACCGCGCGCCGGTAGGAATTTTGCCATATTTTTCACCACTTTGATATCTTTTTTTACAGTAAGAATATGGAAGAGGCCAGGAGCCATTTGGTGAGCTGCATTTCTTGCTACATGTTCACAGACTTACCAGTGGGAAAAGCCAAACTTCACATGCCAGAAATGCAAGCTTGTGTCCCTGTTGGAGGAAAAGTTGCAAAATCTAGAAGAGAGGTTAGCAACATTGAAAATCATTAAAGGGAACCTTTCACCCCGTTTTTTCAGATTGAGCTATAAATACTGTTAAATAGGGCCTGCGCTTTGTGTTACTATAGTGTATGTAGTGTACCCTGATTCCCCATGTATGCTGAGAAATACATTACCAAAGTCGCCGTTTTCGCCTGTCAATCAGGCTGGTCAGGTCGGGTGGGCGTGTTCACAGCACTCTTTTCTTCCCCAGCTTTCCGTTGGTGGCGTAGTGGTGTGCGCATGTCCAATTTCCGAATTCCCTGCGCCCACGTGAAGACACAGCGCGCGATCTGCGCTGTCATCCCTTTCATCGGTGGGGGCGGCCATCTTCCTGGGGCCGCGCGTGCGCAGATGGAGTGCTCTGCTGCACGGGGCTTCAGGAAAATGGCCGCGGGATGCCGCGCGTGCGCAGAAGAGATCGCGGCGGCCATTTTCCCAAAGCCGAGATGCAAACTCGGCTTTGGGAAAATGGCCGCCGCGATCTCTTGTGCGCACGCGCGGCATCCCGCGGCCATTTTCCTACATACACTATACACTACATACACTATAGTAACACACAGCGCAGGCCCTATTTAACAGTATTTATAGCTCAATCTGAAAAAATGGGGTGACAGGTTCCCTTTAAGAAAGGTGAAGAGCAGAATTATCTCTTCATGTAACAGAAAGAGAAGAAATTCCAAGTGCACCTGAAGAAACAGAGGAATGGAAGCATGTGACACAGAGAAGCAGGAGGATCGGGAGGCAGTCAGCACCCATACTGCTCAGGAACCAATACCAGGCTCTCACACAGGAGAACAACGGAGATATACATCAAAATAAGACTTTGCCTACAAAGAACAACCTTGGAGGCCCTCAGAGTCCTCCTGAATGGAGAAAGAAGAATGTTGTGAAGAAGAAACGGAGAGTTGTGGTCATGGGGGATTCCTTGTTGAGAGGAACAGAGGCCGCAATCTGCAGACCTGATATAACCTCAAGAGAAATGTGCAGTCTTCCAGGTGTAAAAATTAAAGATGTGTCTCACAGGATATCAGGGCTCCTGAGACCTACAGACGACCACCCATTCCTGCTAATACATGTGGAGACAAATCACACTGCAAGAACGGACCTGGACACCATCTGCAGTGACTTTGAAAACTTAGAAAAGAAAGTGAAAGAGCTGGGAGCGCAGGTGGTCTTCTCTTTCATCCTCCCAGTGGATGGCCATGGAACAAGGAGGTGGAATAAGATTCTGCAGGTGAACAACTGGCTACATCGATGGTGCCGTCAGCAAGGATTTGGATTTCTGGATCACGGAGTGAATTATCTATACGATGGATTGCTTGATAGAGATGGGGTGCACCTTACGAATACTGGAAAACATGTATTTGGAAGTCGCTTTGCTACACTCATCAGGAGAGCTTTTAACTAGAGCAATGTGGGAAGGGAAGCAAAAGGCCTGAAAAAGCCATACACCTGCCTTGCGCAGGCATGTACTACGGAGGACAGAGAATGAACTTCAATCCAATATTGCGGCCAGCATGCAGCCAGCGGGTAAGGAAAGGGTGAATCAAACACCTGAAAACTCCACCCATATGACCGAAAACCGGTCCCGCCAAATTCAGGTGACAGGTTCCCTTTAAGGGACTCCGAAAGAGAATAGGAGATATCCAATGGCTGGATATCCTTAAGGGCAAAAATGTTCAGGAAGGATGGGAAATCTTGAAAAACGAGATTCTCAAAGCACGATCGTTAACAATTCCAAGAAGAGGGAAGAATAGGAAGCATTTAAGGAAACCAGGATGGATGAACACAGAACTTAAACACATGCTAAAAAGGAAGAAAGAAATGTTTATCAAATGGAAAGAGGGAAGCATACCTAAAGAAGAATATAATGCTGTCTGCAGAACCTGTAGGGCACGAATCAGATTATCTAAAGCTGACAATGAATTAAGGCTTGCAAGAGATGTCAAAAGCAATACAAAAGGATTTGGGGGATATGTCAAAAGTAAAAGAAAAGTCAAAAAGTCAAAGATGCTATAGGATTTTAACAGTATTGAAATGATAAAATGGTAAGAAAGGATGTTGAGAAGGCCAAACTTTTAAATTCCTATTTTGCATCTGTTTTCTCTCAGAAAGGAAATGTAACATCAACTGATTTTCACTGTCCTATTAAGGGAATAGAAGAATCCAGGATATCTATAAACAGAAAGATAGTGAGAAAACACTTAGCTAACATAAATGAATTCAAGTCTCCACGTCCAGATGAATTACACCTCAGAGTACTGAATGAGATAGCAGAAATTTTTGAACCACTCTCCATAATCTTTGAAATTTCTTGGAGAGCAAATGTTGTTCCTATCTTCAAAAAGGGAAAGAAGGTGGACCCAGTGAACTATAGGCCGGTGAGTCTGACTTCTATACCAGGAAAGATATTTGAACAAAATATTAATCAACATGTAAGTAAACCTGCGTTTTTGGCACTGCTTCTTTCCTGCCAAGAAGATCAGATTTTGCTGCAGAAAAAAAACACAGCAAAAACACCATGTGTGAACTTACCCTAAGTCTCGTTTCACTTACTTTGGATGCTTGAGAAAGTTCATCCACTGGCATTAGCATAGATTTCTCCCAATTAATACAGGAAAGATATATATCTTGGTCCCGTGTTAGCCAGTAGATAGAAAAATATTTAGAATTGAGAGTCCTCAGCGGTTGATACCTTTTAATGGCTAACTGAAAAGATGGTAACAAATTGCAAGCTTTCGAGACTACACAGGTCTCTTCATAGTTAAATACTAAAACAAATTCTGAAGAATCACATATTTATGCACAACATAGCACAGAAAAATTTAGCCATTAAAAGGTATCAACCACTGAGGACTCTCAATTCTAAATATTTTTCCCAATTAATATGAAGCCTCGAAAAATCCCCAAACTGGTTAATCATAGATATAGTGTTTAACAATGAATCCTTTATCCCCAAGAAATACCAACAGGTCATCTGCATCCAATAACGCCCTATCTTCCACAGAGCGATGCACAAAGCCCTTTATCTCCCCATTAGTCCGGAGTATAATAGTCGGTGGTTCTATCACCAATGCGAACAGCAGAGGGGACAGAGGGCAGCCAGGCCTAGTTCCCCTACACAGCTCAAAAGCCTCTGACCTACAACCATTTATTTTAATTTTGGCACATGGATTGCAGTGTAAAAGCTTCACCCAGGACAGGAATACGGGACCGAAACCCAAGCCCCTCATGACCGACCACAAGTACTCTTGCAGCGGCCCAGAGTCCTGGTTCGTTGCAGTAATGTTATTCTTCCACTAATGAGAGTGATGTTATGTCTGAAGGCAATGAAGGAGATCTTCTGTCCAGGTATCACAACCACATAACACACTTCACACTCAAGTCCGCCAGGGGGAGCCATGCTTCTATCTATTAGGGCACTCCTCACACTTAGGTAAAACTGGTGGGTTGGTTAGGGAGTTGGACAGAAGCTGACTGGAGGGAGTAGGAGATAGTCAGTGAGTCCCGACCGAGTTTGGCAGAGGCTGGTTGGAGTGGGTGCCAGCCAGTTCCAGACTGCGGCCTGTAGAAGACGAAGGTACACGGAGCTGCGCCTGCATCCCATGCGGCAGCATCCTAAGAAAAGACACAAACGGAATTGTGTTGCAGTGAGTGAGCAACGAAGTCATAGCAACAGGAGAGGAACATCAGATGGAGACGAGCTAGAAGCAGGCTGCCTCCTTCAGAAGCACACTACCGGTAGCCAGAACACCGAGGGAGTAAGGCTCTCTATGCCGTTACTTCAGAGACCAGCAGGACAGTTGATTCCCCGTTGACTGCCCGACCATATACCCAGGAGGCAGAAAGGGCAACTTGTGGGGGCCAGGGCGTCTCTAGGGTCCCTATAAAAAGCCTCAGGCCACCAGTCGTACAGGTTTGTCCTATCCGTCAGGGGGACAGAGAGAAGAGACTTAACATATACAATAGTTGTGAGGACCTTACCGAGTTGCTCAGCAGGGAGGTACTACAATGCCCAGGCACTAGAGCAGGGGTCCCCAACCTGTAGCTCGGGAGTCACATGTGGCTCGCGGTCCCATGAATTGTGGCTCGCGGATGTCTGTCAGCTTGGTGAATTAGCTCCAGTTCTAGCAAACAGGTATGAAGAACAAATCTGAAAATGATGAATTTTGTGAGCAGCCCTGCACAGAAGAGCAGATCTGGACGCACATATACTGGTCTTGGGGTTTTTGAGATGATTTAAGTATGGTACGCTGGAGACAAGATGATACCACCTGCCAGAGGAGATGTTTTAGTGTCTTGGGAGTGCTTTATAGGAGAATACTGAATGGGGGTATTTTGGGAACCCCTGGATCTTAGTATACTGCTTTTTCGTGATTTTTACGGAAAAGCTTTGGTTAACCATTATGCCTGTAATGGAGGCTTTGGTTGCCACTATTGTGAGGGGGACGGGAGCTGAATGAGGCTCGCAACCCTCTCTCAAGGCTGGATGTGGCTCCCGACTCTCTCTCAGAGCTGAATGTGGCTCTCAAGGTCAGAAACGTTGGGGACCTCTGCACTAGATGAAGGCTATTGAATTCCACCTGGATAAGGGGACTCTGGATTTGCCTTCATACCGGACGGACTCTGCCTACCCTGTGGTCCCTACCCTGGACTGTGGATTCTGAAGCCTTCAGTAAAGGTAAAGAGACTGCAACCTTGTGTCCTCGTTATTCACTGCACCTTACATCATCCACCATCTACATTCTGGGAAGCCCTGGGGAAATACTTCACCTGTGGGAAGGTATACCATCTAGCTGCCATAACATCACCCCAGCGGACCCCTAAGCAGCGTCGGTCACCCTGACCGAATACCACAGGTGGCGTCACGAACATTACCCATTTAAAGACCGTCCCCCCACAATTTACAGCGGACGTTTCCCCTAGGGCCACGGACCGGGTCAGCCACCGTGACATCCCCATTGAGAACAGAAGGGCCCGGATCCGAGTTCCCCACGGCCCTTGGGGGGCTCCACTCTCACTCTACGCTATAAAAAGCTTTCACCGCATCCAGCAAGAGTACTGCCCTCCCCACTACATTCTGTGACTGTGCCTGTAGATTAATGAGACGTTGCAAATTTACACCCCGTACACACACGGCTCCACTCCGTACACCTCGTACACACACAGCTCTGCTCCGTACACCTAGTAAACACACGGCTCTGCTTTGTACACCTAGTACACACACTGCTCTGCTCCGTACACCTCGTACACACAGCTCCGCTCTGTACACCTCATACACACGGCTCCGCTCTGTACACCTCGTACACATGAGGCTCTGCTCCGTACACCTCGTACACATGAGGCTCTGCTCCGTACAGCTCATACACACATGACTCCCCTACATCCACACTGTAAACCCCTCCTGACCCCACACATAAACTTCCCCTCATCCAGCACCATGACAACCAGCACAGCAGAGTCCTGCATACACTGAGGCCCCTGATCATGTGACCCCTGACTCCTCCCCTCCTGTGACCTCATCACAGGTCCTGTGCGGCTCTGCAGGTAGAGGCTCCACACACCAGAACTGTAGCAGGTAAAGACCCCAATATCCACAGATGTCCCTTCTAATTGGGGGGAAACTATCACCTCTAATAATGGTGCATACTAAAACCCTATGTGGCAAATTTACCTATGCCTATGGTAGATATTTTAGTCGTATTCATATACCTCTGCCTATTTTAGATTTTTTTTTACCGTTTCATTTTCTTAATTTAGTTTTCCTTTCCACTTCACTCCACGGAGGCACAAGGTCCAATTCATTATAGAACCAATATATAACTTAACTAACTAAAATAAAAGACACAGACAAATTCATTGGATAAAATAGGCCGCGATATTTATTAAGGGTTACCAATAACAACTACTTTAATAACCAATTAAAATCAAATGCTTAAATCCATTAAGAATTCATAAATAAATAAATAATAATCAAATAATTTATATGACCTTTAAAAAGAACCAAGTCCACCCAGCATTAGCTGGGCGACTATTCCTTCTAACAAATATCGCGACGGGAATTTTTACATTTATTAGGGAGGGGCACTTTTCTTTCTTGCTGCGCACTGACTGACTGGATTGCGCAGAAGAAGGGCCTTATATACCTCTGATTTTCCCGCTCTTTTCAGTCCTGAGCCAATCAAATCAGCGTTTTTTCCCGCTCAAACCAACTGCCCCTTCTTCTCGCATTTTCTCCTGGCAGTTGCTGGTGACCTGTAAAGGACTTCAAAGCTCGGTAAGTACCATTCACATCATAGCCCTAATAGAGAAGAGGGGGGAGTAGGAGAGACCAATAAGGAGGAACAATGGGGGGGGGGAAAACATAGTACCAGAAATAGACAGTAATGAATGGGCCTGTGCCCCTGTGTGTCCCCCTAGCTAAGCGCTTTGGGGGGCCTTTTCACGGAGGCACAAGGTCCAATTCATTATAGAACCAATATATAACTTAACTAACTAAAATAAAAGACACAGACAAATTCATTGGATAAAATAGGCCGCGATATTTATTAAGGGTTACCAATAACAACTACTTTAATAACCAATTAAAATCAAATGCTTAAATCCATTAAGAATTCATAAATAAATAAATAATAATCAAATAATTTATATGACCTTTAAAAAGAACCAAGTCCACCCAGCATTAGCTGGGCGACTATTCCCAAACGCCAAGACTCATTAGAGGCATGGCCCCCCAAACAAACATCGCAGCCAAATATCCACAGCATTCTGCAAACCAACATTAAAAATATCTATGCCTACATCAGAAAAATGAACTTTATCTGCCCTATATAGGCCCGAAACAAAGCCTTCCAGGAAGAAATTTTTCCATGGTCCTATTGACCCTTCTCCTTATCTTGTCCATAAAAACAAGACCAGGTGTAGACCAAACCAATCTGGGAGCAATTTCTGAAAAAACAAAAACAGAATTAGGAAAATAATTCTTAAGGAGAGAAAAGTCATTCTTCATCTTCCAAATCAAGTCTAAAGTTTTCATTTTACCAATGTCATTGCCACCTGCATGAATAATAACCAAATTTGGGTTAGGCCATACTATACTTAAATCCATTAATTCCTGAATAATAGAAGACCATTTTAGGCCTCTCACGCCTGACCAGAATACACTGCAAACTTCGCTGTTAAACGACAAGTTCTCAGAATAATTCCTTCTTGAAGCCCTCTTCTGAGCCCAAAAGATGAATGAATGGCCTACAATCCATACGACTAAAGGACCTACGGAAAATAATATGTTAGTTAATTATATCAATAAACTAGGTCGGACATATAATTTGAACCTATCAGATTCCCAACGGCCCAGTTTTTTGATGATGGATTCATCCAGACCCATCCTTGCTGCCTCAGTTGCTGCCCCGATCCTAAACGAGTGTGAAGAGATATTTACATTGCCCAAATCTAACAAGCGCAGACATTTTTTTAGAACCGAATTAAACTGAAACTTTGTTATGGGAGAGAGGTCCTTATGTATTAAAAATGACAACTCTCCTACTGGTCTCAATGCAAGCCAGCTTCTGACATTAGCTACTGGACACAGTGGCGATCCATGAAATGCATTCAACTTTATCCAACAGCCTCTTCCTAATTGATCAGTTTTAGATCTTTTCAGAAAAATCTCTACTGATTCCTGTTTTAACCGAACATCCTCGTAAAATAAACCAGAATGGATGGATTTCTTGTCAGACACCAATTCGCCAATCCGAAAAGCAGCAAAAAAAGCAAGAACAAAGGCCGTTCTAAATAAACAGAGTTCAAAACTATCAAAACAAACCTTAGATAAAACTGACCATAAGTTACTTAACAAGCTCATAGAAATCGGTCGTCTCTTGTCCACCGCGGGAAACGACTTGCGATACCCTTTAAGCATCTGCTTTACTGGGAAAAAAATATTAATAGCTTGGTATCCAAACAGTTTAAGAAAAAATGATATACCTGCCAAAATCCTGTTCACAGAAGAATAAGCTAACTGCCTTTGCATTAAATCGGAAACAAAAAATAAAACTACACTTACCTCACTATAACAATAATCTACATTAATTGAGTTGCAGAATAATATCCAATCCCTCCATGCTGCTGCGTAACCAGCCCATGTTTTGGGGGCTACAGACTTTTTTATGTTTTCCGAAATCAGCTCAAAACCAAGTCCCATAAATGATTCGGACAAGGGATCCCATCTTGCTCCGCCTCCGGCGCTAACTCCCGAAATCTTCCCCACTGACAACGAGAAAGTGAGTCTGCTAAATTATTCTTTTTACCTTCTATGTACCTTGCTTTTAACCAAACGTTCATATTTAAGCAGCACAGAGTCAGGTGCCTCAATAAATTGACTGCCATAACAGACTTTGAAGACAGCGTATTAACTGCAAAAACTACCCCTTTGTTATCACTATGAATTAAAATTCTCCTATCTCTAAAAAATTCACCCCAAATGCACAAAGCTACTAGTACTGGAAAAAGCTCCAGAACCACAATATTGTTAACAACTTTATTTACAAACCATGACTCAGGCCAAACTTCTGCTGACCATTTTCCATTGAAAAAGGCGCCATAACCACAATTACCCGCTGCGTCAGTAAATAAATTTAACGATTCCGCCTCAATAAAGTCCTGTTGCCAACAGCTACGACCATTAAACTTTGCTAAAAATTGAGACCACACCATCAAATCATCTTTAAGTTGTTTGTTCAGCCTAATATGCGCAAAAGGAGACTTTAAACCTCTGGTTGAGAAATAAAGTCTCCGGGAGAAAACTCTGCCCATGGGCATAACTTTCAGTGCAAAATTCAGAAGACCTAACAACGATTGCATTTCTTTTAACGTTGTCTTCTTTTTGGATAACATACGATTTACCGAAAGCCTTATTTTACACAGTTTCGAGTCCGGTAATTTAAATTCCATTATTTCCGTGTCTATAATAATGCCTAAGAATTCCAAACAAGGGAATACTGTTTTTTCCTCAGCTAAAAGAATACCGAAGGAACTACATATACCGATAAATGCTTGCAACAGGCGATGGCATAAATCAGAGTCAACATTACCCACAAATAAAAAGTCATCCAGATAATGAAGAGTACCTCCCTCAGGAATATTCCGCTGTAAAACCCACTCTAAAAAACTAGAAAATGCTTCGAAATAAAAGCACGACAAAGAATAACCCATTGGAAGGCACCTGTCAAAATAGAATTTCCCATCAAATTGAAATCCCAAAGAACTAAACCCATCCGGGTGAACAGGAAGGAGCCTAAAAGCAGATTTTACATCCGCTTTTGCTAGCAACGCACCCTTGCCAAAAGTCCGTAACAATTGCAAAGCTTCGTCAAAAGAAGAATAAATAACTGAAGCATTAGTCTTATCCACCTCATCGTTCAAAGACAACGTCAAAGGAAATGACAGATGATGAATCAATCTAAATGATCCCGGTTCCTTCTTTGGAACAATACCTAATGGTGATAATCTGAAATTGTTAAATGGTGGAGACATGAAAGGACCGGCAAACCTGCCCAGTTCCAATTCTTTTAAAATCTTTTCTTCAACAACATTCTTATATATATCAACAGATTTCAGATTATCTACCCAAGCACAACCTTTTCCTTTAAATGCTGGAACAACAAAACCATCCCTAAAGCCTTCAGTGATTAGAGCTGCTTTCTCCCTGTTTGGGAATTGCTCTAACCATGGTAGCATTTTTTGAAGAATCACTGGTGTCCAAGCCTTTTGCCACTTGATCACGAAATCCAGGCTGATTTAGGTTGTATTGATTTACTTTTTTATAACACCTAGCCATGGGATGAGAGCCCCCACAAAACGAGCACTCATGCCTGTACCTGCAATTGTTTAACCACTTGCAGGAAGATTCATTATATGCAAAACATAAACCTTTTTTTATATTACCTTGCGTTAAACTAGGTTGCTTTTGAGGCATTGTTCTTTGCGGCAGCATGACGTTCAACCACAAGCCTACATCTTTTGTACCCCACCTTAGTGTCGGGTACACCGCTAATTTCTGGCGAAACATTTCATCGTAGTTGAACCAAGCCATGCCGCCGAAATGGCGATATGCTTCCAGAACAATGTCGACATGTTGAAAGAGGCCACAGCATTGATCCGGGCATTTTTCACCTAACACAGAAGCATATATACAAAAGGCTTGGAGCCAGTTGTTAAATGACCTTGGTAAAGAACGTTTCCTATCCTCTAAATCATTCTTTTCATCTTTTTTATCACGTACAATGTGCTCCTTTGCTGAAGGGAGAAGTGATAATAAATCAATATATTCCCTCCTCCAAATGCGCTCTTTTATATTAACACTAAGATGAAATCCCAAAGGAGACAATTCACAGGGAAGTGCCTCCTTAACACAGGTTTCCGTTACACCAGAACCCTTGTCTAACATTAAAGGGTTAACTATTGTACTGTTATTAACCCTAACAGAAGTAGGAGCAACATTAGCTGTACTGGATGGATTAAGCCATACTTCAGCGGCAGGGTTATTCCCAGTACATTTAGATAACATTTCATTCAGTAACTTAGCAAACCCAGCTAAAATAACAGCATTGTCAGTAGGGGGAAGACAGGGGGAAGACTGGGGGACATAGATGTTCTCACCATCTGCTGGTGTCTGTCCAGACGGACCAGGAGCCTCATCTTCTGTGTTTCCAGCCTCAGGAGTAGGCGAGCACTGGTGCTGCCTAGCCACCTGGCTGTTCTGCACCTCTCTTCTTCCAGAGCCAACATCAGATGCTGCTCTGATCAGTGAAGGGGTTAACCTTGTAGCCTGTGGATCCTCTGATAAGCGGTGGCTCTTCTGTGAATGTTTACCTCGGGTCACAGCTTCACAGTCCAGCGCACATCCAGCCTGCCATACCTATGCCTATGGTAGTTTTTTTTCTAAAGTTGAATTTTTTGAATCTTTTTTCCTTTCCACTTCACTCTATTTAAAAATAAATTAGCGGAGGTTAAACTTTAATTGCGTTTTCAACAAGGCAAACCCATACATTTCTATATAGTAACTTAAAATTTGAAATAAACACTGAATCCCTAAGAAGATCTTGATGAAACTTTGAAAATAAGTTTGTCATTAATATGAACTTTTTCCAGCAAGAAAAACAGAGCTTAAAAATGTAATTCTGTTTTCAACAATGTTAATTCATACATTACTATATAATAACTTTACATTTCAAATAAACAGTGAATCCCTAAGTATATCTTTATCGAAAATGTTTGCCTTAAGGTACCTTTACACACAACGATATCGTTAAGGATATCGTTGCAACGTCACGCTTTTTGTGACGTAACAACGACCCCGCTAACGATCTCGTTATGTGTGACAGCGACCAACGATCAGGCCCCTGCTGGGGGATCGTTGGTCGTTGGGGAATGATCAGGACCTTTTTTTGGTCGCTGATCACCCGCTGTCATCGCTGGATCGGCGTGTGTGACGCCGATCTAGCGATGTGTTCACTGGTAACCAGGGTAAATATCGGGTTACTAAGCGCAGGGCCGCTATGGGGGCCAGAAAAATACGGATTACACACGGACCAGCAGTGTGACTTGCGAGAAATACGCAGCGGTGTTCTATAGAAAAGCCGGCAATTCAGTGCGGTGTACAGTAAAATCACAGTGACAGGTTAGAATAGAATAGCTAAGATAAATGTCTACACATAGTATGTGTGTGTATATATATATATATATACAGTATATATATATATACACACACACACACACTAGATGGTGGCCCGATTCTAACGCATCGGGTATTCTAGAATATGCATGTCCACGTAGTATATTGCCCAGCCACGTATTATATTGCCCAGCCACGTATTATATTGCCCAGCCACGTACTATATTGCCCAGCCACGTACTATATTGCCAAGCCACGTAGTATATTGCCCAGCCACGTAGTATATTGCCCAGTCACGTAGTATATTGCCCAGCCACGTAGTATATTGCACAGTCACGTAGTATATTGCCCAGCCACGAACTATATTGCCCAGCCCACGTAGTATATTGCCCAGTCACGTACTATATTGCCCAGCCACGTAGTATATTGCCCAGCCACGTAGTATATTGCCCAGCCACATAGTATATTGCCCAGCCACATAGTATATTGCCCAGCCACATAGTATATTGCCCAGCCACATAGTATATTGCCCAGTCACGTAGTATATTGCCCAGTCACGTAGTATATTGCACAGCCACATAGTATATTGCCCAGCCACATAGTATATTGCCCAGCCACATAGTATATTGCCCAGCCACATAGTATATTGCCCAGCCACATAGTATATTGCCCAGCCACATAGTATATTGCCCAGTCACGTAGTATATTGCCCAGCCACATAGTATATTGCCCAGTCACGTAGTATATTGCCCAGTCACGTAGTATATTGCACAGCGATGTAGTATATTGCCCAGTCACGTAGTATATTGCCCAGTCACGTAGTATATTGCACAGCGATGTAGTATACAGCACAGAGCCATGTAGTATATTGCCCAGCCACGTAGTATATTGCCCAGCCCACGTAGGATATTGCACAACCATGTACTATATTGGCCAGCCATGTACTATATTGGCCAGCCATGTACTATATTGCCCAGTCACGTACTATATTGCCCAGCCACGTACTATATTGCCCAGCCACGTACTATATTGCCCAGCCACGTACTATATTGCCCAGCCACGTACTATATTGCCCAGCCACGTAGTATATTGCCCAGCCACGTAGTATATTGCCCCGCCAGGTTTGTCACATTTTAAAAAATAAAAATATACTCACCTTTCTGAGGGCCCCTTGTAGTCCACGGCAGCTTCTGGTCCCAGGGTTGGTATGAGCGCAGGACCTATGATGACTTTGCGGTCACAGGCAATATACTACGTGGCTGGGCAATATACTACGTGGCTGGGCAAAATACTACGTGGCTGGGCAAAATACTACATGGCTGGGCAAAATACTACGTGGCTGGGCAATATACTACGTGACTGGGCAATATACTACGTGGGCTGGGCAATATTCTATGTGGCTGGGCAATATACTACGCGGCTGGGCAGTATACTACGTGGGCTGGGCAATATACTACGTGGGCTGGGCAATATACTACGTGGACATGCATATTCTAGAATACCCGATGCGTTAGAATCGGGCCACCATCTAGTATATCTACATCTATATATATCTATTCTACGTGTAGACATTTATTCTACCTATTCTATTGTAAGCTGTCAGTGTGATTTTACTGTACACCGCACTGAATTTCCGGCTTTTCTCTCTAACACCGCTGCGTATTTCTCGCAAGTCACACTGTTGGTCCGTGTGTAATCCGTATTTTTCTGGCCCCCATAGACTTTCATTGGCGTATTTTTTGCGCAATACGGTGACAAACGCAGCATGCTGCGATTTTCCATGGCCGTAGAAGACCGTATAATACGGATCAGTAAAATACGGCTGATAGGAGCTTGGCCATAGAGAAGCATTGTACCGTATGCAATCCGTATTTTATGAACCGCTCATACGTCCGTAAAACTCGCTAGTGTGAGGTCGGCCTAAGGCAAAAATTTTCGATAAAGATATACTTAGGGATTCAGTGTTTATTTCAAATGTAAAGTTACTATATAGAAATGTATGGGTTTGCCTTGTTGAAAACGCAATTAAAGTTTAACCTCCGCTAATTTATTTTTAAATAGAGTGAAGTGGAAAGGAAAAAAATATTAAAAACATTCAACTTTAGAAAAAAAACTACCATAGACATAGGTATGGCAGAATATGGCGCATAAAGACTGAATCCCTAAAAAGCTCCTAATGAAACTTGGAAGATAACGTTGTTGTACTAATATGAACTAATTCCAATAAAAAAAACGGAGCTCAAAACCGTTTTTCCGTTTCCAACCGTGATAAAACACTAGGCATAGGTATGGCAGAATATGGCGCATAAAGACTGAATCCCTAAAGAGATCTTAATGAAACTTGGAAGATAACGTTGTTGTACTAATATGAACTTATTCCAATAAAAAAAACGGAAGATAACGTTGTTGTACTAATATGAACTTATTCCAATAAAAAAAACGGAGGTCAAAACCGTTTTTCCGTTTCCAACCATGATAACACACTAGGCATAGGTATGGCAGAAAATGGCGCATAACGACTGAATCCCTAAAAAGATCCTAATGAAACTTGGAAGATAACGTTGTTGTACTAATGTGAACTTATTCCAATAAAAAAAACGGAGCTCAAAACCGTTTTTCCGTTTCCAACCATGATAACACACTAGGCATAGGTATGGCAGAAAATGGCGCATAACGACTGAATCCCTAAAAAGATCCTAATGAAACTTGGAAGATAACGTTGTTGTACTAATATGAACATATTCCAATAAAAAAAACGGAGCTCAAAACCGTTTTTCCGTTTCCAACCATGATAACACTGTAGGCATAGGTATGGCAGAAAATGGCGCATAACGACTGAATCCCTAAAAAGATCCTAATGAAACTTGGAAGATAACGTTGTTGTACTAATATGAACATATTCCAATAAAAAAAACGGAGCTCAAAACCGTTTTTCCGTTTCCAACCATGATAACACTGTAGGCATAGGTATGGCAGAAAATGGCGCATAAAGACTGAATCCCTAAAAAGATCCTAATGAAACTTGGAAGATAACGTTGTTGTACTAATATGAACATATTCCAATAAAAAAAACGGAGCTCAAAACCGTTTTTCGTAATTCTTACCAAAGTGATGATGGGAGAGCCTGGTGTTGCAGCTTGACTTCAGTAAGGTACAGTCACACATAGCGACGCTGCAGGGATATAGACAACGAGCCGATCACTGGAGCGTCGCTGTTTATGTCGCTGTAGAGACGTCAAACAGAACGATGCAGGAGCGATCCAGTGACGTAACGGCGACTCGCTTATTGTTCTCGCTCCATGTAAAACATTGCTGGCGTAGTTGTTTTTGATGTCAAACATGACGATACACGCCGATCTAGCGATCAAATAAAGTTCTGGACTTCTAGTTCCGACCAGCGATGGCACAGCGGGATCCAGATCGCTGCTGCGTGTCAAACACAACGAGATCGCTAACCAGGACGCTGCAACGTCACAGATTGTTGTCGTTCTCGTTGCAAAGTTGCTGAGTGTGACGGTACCTTAAGATATGCCCCAGCTGGCATGTCCACTTACTCTGCATTCTGTGGTTGCTAGGTTACTGGATGTGTGAGAGGAGGGTTTATAAACTATCTCAAGGTAGACAATATTAGGCTAGGTTCTCATTGCGTTAGGGCAATCCGTTTAGCGCTAAGCGCTAGTGGATTGCGCTAACGCAATGTCTTTTTAGGGGTCGCGTTAAATGTCCCCGCTAGCGCTAACTGCAAGCAGCGTCCGAGGCGCGCCACAAAAGAACGGCACTTCGCTAGCGCGTGCCGAAAATGGCACGCACTAGCAATGCGCTTTAACATTGCTGGCAATGGGAGCGCTAACGGACACATTGCACGGCGTTAATTTCGCCGTGCAACGCTGTCTGTTAGCGCTCACCCGAAAACGAAATGAGAACCTAGCCTTAATATTATCTCACTCAAAACATCCCCCTCCCTCTCTCAGTTCAAGTACAAAGAGAAGGGAGTTGTAAGGCTATGTGCACACGTTCAGTAAAAACGTGAAAAAAACGCTTACATATGGTTCCCAATCATTTCAATGTAATCCGCAAAACTTTTGCAAATGTTGTGATTTTTTTCTTGTGCAAATGTTGCGATTTTTTTCCGCGAAAAAAAACAAATCGCGGAAAAAAAAGCAACATGTTCATTAATTCTGCGGAATCGCTGATTTCCCGCACACTGTAAAAAATCTACCATAGGTATAGACAAATATGACTAAAAAAATCTACCATAGGCAAAATCTACCATAGGCATAGGTATAGACAAATATGACACATAGGGTTTTAGTATTTTCCTCTAATAATCCTCGGACAGTTCTGACAAACACAGTAAAGTGCCCCTTTATGGAGGTGACAGAAAGTCTGTTTAGTCACTTTAGCTTCATAGTATCAGCTCTAATCCAATGGGGAGAGAGCGATTTACCCTGAAGAGTCACAGATTGTGGGGTTGTTATAAAATAATAATAATAATTTTATTTATATAGCGCCAACATATTCCGCAGCGCTTTACAAATTATAGAGGGGACTTGTACAGACAATAGACATTACAGCATAACAGAAATTACAGTTCAAAATAGATACCAGGAGGAATGAGGGCCCTGCTCGCAAGATACAAACTATGAGGAAAAGGGGAGACACGAGAGGTGGATGGTAACAATTGCTTTAGTCATTCGGACCGGCCATAGTGTAAGGCTCAGGTGTTCATGTAAAGCTGCATGAACCAGTTAACAGCCTAAGGCTGCCGTCACACTATCAGTATTTGGTCAGTATTTTACATCAGTATTTGTAGCCAAAACCAGGAGTGGAGCAAATAGAGGAAAAGTATAATAGAAACATATGCTCCACTTCTGGATGGATCACCCACTCCTGGTTTTGGCTTACAAATACTGATGTAAAATACTGACCAAATACTGCTAGTGTGACGGCAGCCTTAGTATGTAGCAATACAGACACAGAGGGCTATTAACTGCATAAAGTGTATGAGAACATGATGCGAGGAACCTGATTTTGGTTTAACTTATATAAATAGGCCACACAGGGATCGTTAGGTTAATGCGTTGAGGCTGTAGGCCAGTCTGAACAAATGCATTTTTAGGGCACGCTTAAAACTGTGGAGATAGGGGATTAATCGTATTAACTTGGGTAGTGCATTCCAAAGAATTGTCGAAGCACGTGAAAAGTCTTGGAGACGGGAGTGGGAGGTTCTGATTATTGAGGATGCTAACCTGAGGTCATTGGCAGAACATGGGTCGGGTGGTAGACTGAGACCAGAGAGGAGATGTAGGGTGGTGCTGAGCCATGGAGTGCTTTGTGAATGAGGGTAATAGTTTTGCACTGGATTCTGGAGTGGATGGGTAACCAGTGTAATGACTGGCACAGGGAAGGGGCATCGGTGTAATGGTTGGTGAGGAATATAAATCTGGCTGCAGCATTCAGGACAGATTGGAGCGGGGAGAGTTTGGAAAGTGGGAGGCCGTTTTGGAGAGAGTTACAATAGTCCAGACGAGAATGAATAAGTGAAACAGTAAGAGTTTTTGCAGAGTCGAAAGTAAGAAAAGGGCGAATTCTAGAAATGTTTTTTTAGATGCAGATAAGAAGAGTGAGCCAATGATCGGATGTGGGAGGTGAAGGGAAACTCAGAATCAAGTATGACCCCAAGGCAGCGGGCATGTTGCTTGAGAGTAATGGTGGAACCACACACGGAGATGGCAATGTCAGGCAAAAGTAGGTTAATAGAGGGAGAGAACACGAGGAGTTCAGTTTTTGACAGGTTCAGTTTCAGATAGAGGGAGGACATGATGTTAGTGACAGCGGTGAGACAATCACTGATGTTTTCTAAAAAGGCAGGCGTGATATCAGGACAAGTGTATAATTGGGTGTCATCAGCATAGAGATGGTACTGGAAACCAAATCTACTGATTGTTTGTCCAATAGGGGTGGTATACAAAGAGAAGAGGAGGGGGCCTAGGACTGATCCTTGAGGAACCCCAACAGTAAGGGGAAGGTGAGAGGAGGAGGAACCAGCAAAAGATACAGTGAAGGATCGGTCAGAGAGATAGGAGGAGAACCAGGAGAGAAAGGTGTCCTTGAAGCCGATGGAGCGGAGCATAGTGAGGAGGAGCTGATGATCCACTTTGTCGAATGCTGCGGAGAATTCCAAGAGAATTAGCATGGAGTAGTGACCATTAGATTTTGCTGTTATAAGATCATTAGAGACTTTAGTGAGGGCAGTTTCAGTAGAGTGTAAAGAGCGTAAACCAGATTGAAGAGGGTCGAGAAGAGAGATATCTGAGAGATAGGGGGTAAGACGGGAGTGGACCAGGCACTCGTGGAGTTTAGAGATGAAGGGAAGATTAGAGACAGGTCTATAATTAGCGGCACAGTTTTGATCAAGTTTTGATAAAATATTATACTTAGGGGGTTTTGTGTTGTCTCCTTATAAGAATCACAATGGTTTTGCTCCTTTTCCTCTGATAGATACAAACGACCCAACTATGAAAGACGGGAACCAAGGAAACATGTATTACTCCCATAGTATGGGGCCTCCACACAGTATTGTCGAGAAACATTCATATAGATGGCCGGTGGTGATGGAGTCAGTGACAGACTCTGGCCAAATATGTCTCTAGAGCCGTAGTAGAAGATGAAGATGTCGTCCTCATCATGAAGTAGTTATTTCTCCTGTCACGTGTAATGAATATCTCCTGCAGTATTGCTAATGCCGATTCCAGTGTCGGTAAATGAGGCAAGAATTAGCGTTATGGAAGATGAGTCTATGAGAAACGTATTCAGCTGCCGACTCCGAGGAAGAAACTGCTTGTTGTCTGTGGCCTAAAATATATAGGTTTTATTAGTAACATAGTAACATAGTTAGTAAGGCCAAAAAAAGACATTTGTCCATCCAGTTCAGCCTATATTCCATCATAATAAATCCCCAGATCTACGTCCTTCTACAGAACCTAATAATTGTATGATACAATATTGTTCTGCTCCAGGAAGACATCCAGGCCTCTCTTGAACCCCTCGACTGAGTTCGCCATCACCACCTCCTCAGGCAAGCAATTCCAGATTCCCACTGCCCTAACAGTAAAGAATCCTCTTCTATGTTGGTGGAAAAACCTTTTCTCCTCCAGACGCAAAGAATGCCTCCTTGTGCCCGTCACCTTCCTTGGTATAAACAAATCCTTAGCGAGATATTTGTATTGTCCCCTTATATACTTATACATGGTTATTAGATCGCCCCTCAGTCGTCTTTTTTCTAGACTAAATAATCCTAATTTCGCTAATCTATCTAGGTATTGTAGTAGATGTCATAAAAAAAATAGAATGTTGTAAAATAATAAAAATACCATTGCTGCTTGGGTCCCCGCCAGTTTCTGTATTTTCTGGTCAATCCTAATGAACTTATGATTCTTACAGCCAATCAGTTGCTGAAGCAGTGAGTAACATTGCCAGTGATTGCGAGCATGGAGGAGATGTCTTAGTCAGAAATTCAACTTATGTTCCAGTCCATACAAGACTAGAAAATAGAACTTGTAGATGTTGTATCTTTATATGTTTCCCTTATTATTTCCAGGATTCTTATGATGTTACATCGGCTCATCTTCTTCTCATTCAGGTCTCTACAATATTGGATCCTCTAAGATCTTCTATATAAGAGAATTTTCCTGATTTACCAATTAAAGATGGATATGGACAGAGACAAGATGGCGGAGAGGATGTTACACCTCACCCTAGAGATCCTCTTCCGGCTTACTGGAGAGGTGAGAGATTCTGATGACGTCACATTACATCATTCTTATCTATGGGAATAACAGATGGACAGAACTGGAGAGGTGAGGACTCTGGAAATGTCTGTAGTGAGATTTATTATTGTATCTCTCCATAACCAGGATTGCACAGTAGTGAAGAAGACCTCTAGTGAACACTGTCAGGACCCTGTGTCTGAGGGATGGGGAAGACCATTAAACCCAATCAAGGGACCTCCATCTCACCTCTTAATACGTGAGGATATCGACGACCAGAAGATCCTAGAACTCACCTACAAAATGATTGAGCTGCTGACTGGAGAGGTGACACTGCTAGGAATGCTGGGACATTATACAGTAACACTGTGAAGGAACTGAGGGGATGACGGTATCATTGTATGTGTCAGGTTCGTATAAGATGTCAGGATGTCGCTGTCTATTTCTCCATGGATGAGTGGGAATATTTAGAAGGACACAATGATCTGTATAAGGACGTCATGATGGAGGTTCCCCAGCCCCTCACATCACCAGGTAATAGACAGAACTAAATACTCACGGCCTATAATTATCTGTATGTAAAGAATGAATTCAGTCCCTGTATGTGTTTCCTCCAGACCTATCTAGTAAGAGGACAACACCAGAGAGATGTCCCCGTCCTCTTCTTCCACAGGACTGTAAACAAGAAGATCCCAATGTTCCTCAGGATCATCAGGTAGATGGAGAGAAGGTGTCATGAGATCTCCCCTATGATGTGTAGGCAGCTGTGAAGGTCTTGTGCTCAGTCTTGTTTTATCCACCAGTATATGTTTTATAGTTGTGTAATGAGAACGGTGGAGATGGCAGGATTAGAGCTGATCATAGATGTGACTTCTCCATTTCTCTGTGACTTTTACAATATTTATTTCAGGGTGAAGATCTGACCCATATTAATACTACAAAGACATATGTGAGCGGTGATGAGTGGTGTAAAGAGGAGATTCCCACATATGACTACCCAGGTGAGTAGTAACCACTAAATGCAGTGAAGTCACAGATTCTTCTCAGTCACCGGCTGCGGCTGCTTTATCGGTGGTGTAGTCCGGCCGTATTACCATGATCACCATTTTACCTCTAGACCACAACATTCTCTTCCACCCAAAACTGTTCAAAGGACTTTAGGCATTAAAAGCCTTTTTATATAGAACGTATAGCCTGGAGGATCCACCTACTCCCTGAAATTAGGAGATGCTGACCGTAAACTGCTCAGGTCTGTAAACTGCAAAGCCAAATGACAGCGTACGTAGAATGTGCTGATAAGTTAGAAAATCACTTGAGTAAAAATTTTAGGATGTGCTCTAAGAGAAAGCGGAGGGTAATGATGCTGTTGGCTTCCTAGAATCCTGATATTTTATTGGATGAATCTACCTTCTCTCCCTTCTGTGCTGCTGAATGTGCTCATATGGTCCCTACAAGACCAGGTCCAGTCTTTCTGGCCAAACATCACTTTTATGATCGATAACATTAAATTTGCAGTGAGGCCAAGTGTGAATTTCTGTACAATAGCAACAGAGTTTCCCTTTATGCTGAATTTTCAATTTCTTTTAAAACTGAATAACTTCAAGGAGGATTGTGATAAACTGCATATAAAACATTACACCTGTGCCATGATATATCTTTAAGCTGTGCATGGCTGATGACTGTAATCTATAATATAATGCTAGGAGCGTCACTCTGTCTGAAGCCTTTAAAGACTGCACTAGCACGACGCGCCTGTGCAGTCTGGACCCCACAGAGTTAAGCATCTGAGGATAAGGATTGTGACCCAGGAGATGGCGATATGCATAAGCAATTGAAAGCATACCACGATCACTGGCGTCATTGTCCCAGGGGATCGGCGGGGGAGGGGGTGCGGAAGCTGTCACATCATACTCACCTGCTCCCGGCGTGGTCTCTGCAAGTCCCTGCTTCTCAGATTGTTGGCAGCTCTTCCTGTGTTCAGCGGTCACATGGTACTGCTCATTAAAGTAATGAATATGGACATGACTCCACTCACATAGGTGTGGAGCACATATTCATTACTTTAATGAGGAGTACTATGTGACCGCTCAGCATTGGAAGGAGCTGCCAGCCCACGACGATGGAGAAGCAGGAATGAGCCAGGATGGGGTGAGTATAACGGGGGAGGGTGAGCCATGCTATATTCACCTGTCACCGTTCCACTTCCGCGTGCTGAGTCCTCCGCGTTCTCTGGCTGTGATGTTCAGGTTTGATGGTGTGGTTAGTGTGCGCCCTCTGCCTGAACAGTCACAGCCAGAGGACCCAGAAGTCACAGCGACGCGCGGCGGTGGAACGGGGACAGGTGAATATCTCAAGTGCCGGTGTCCTGAGCAAGCAGCGACTCCAGCACCTGACCCCCATAGCATCGGTGTCCACCCCTGCCTGCTCAGGACACCGGCACTCGGCGCCCAGCGATGAGAGGTGATTATGTCATATTTATTTATTTATTTTAATCGCAGCAGCAGCATGTGGGGCATATTGTTCTATGGAGTATCTTATGGGGCCATCAACCTTTATGGAGCAGCATATAGGGCATATTATGCTATGGAGCATCTTATGGGGCCATCAACCTTTATGGAGCAGCATATGGGGCATATTATGCTATAGAGCAGCTTATGGGGCCATTAACCTTTATGGAGCAGCATATAGGGCATATTATGCTATGGAGCATCTTATGGGGCCATCTGTTGTGAATTCCACTCTTGGGCTCCCTCCGGTGGTTGTAAGTGGCACTTTTGTGAGTTCTGCTCTTGGGCTCACTCTTGTGGTTTCTAGTGTTATGGCTGCTCCTTGGATTTAGTTGTCTTCAGCTGCCTCCACTCATCGTCTTTTCTGCTCGGCTATTTATGCCTGGCTCTTTCCTTCAGCCAGTGCCACTTGTAAATGGTTTCTGGTTGGATTCACATCTCTTTGGATTTCCCTGTTATCCTGACCAGTTCAGCAAAGCTAATTTTTTGCTTGCTCTTTTCTGTCCATAGATTGTGGACTTATCCGTTCTGTGCTTTCTATGTTTGTCCAGCTTATCAGTATGAATTAATTCTGTCTTGCTGGAAGCTCTGGGAAGCAGATTTACCCTCCACACCTTTAGTCAGGTGTGGAGATATTTTGTATACTCTGCGTGGATTTTTTGTAGTGTTTTATACTGACCGCACAGTATTCCATCCTGTCCTATCTATTTAGCTAGACTGGCCTCCTGTGCTCATCCTGGTTTCATTCTGTGTATGTCTTTTCCCTCTCCACTCACAGTCATTATTTGTGGGGGGCTAATCTATCCTTTGGGGATTTTCTCTGAGGCAAGATAGCTTTCCTGCTTCTATCTTTAGGGATAGTTGGCTCTTAGGCTGTGTCGAGGTGCCTAGGGAGAGCTAGGAGCATCCCACGGCTACTTCTAGTGTTGTGTTGAGCTTAGGGACTGCGGTCAGTACAGTTACCACTTCCTTCAGAGCTCGTTCCATGTTGCTCCTAGACCACCGTATCATAGCAGTACAAGTGGCCAAAAATGAATTAAATGCATCTCAAAAGAAGGAAAAGCAAGTTCTGAACCATTTTTTTTTCTGTGCTCTGGTTTGTCTTTTTTTTCCTCTTGATATCTGGGTGGTTCAGGATATATGCTTTGGCATGGATGTTCAGGGTTTGTTTTCTCGTGTGGATCAACTTGCTGCAAGAGTACAGAGTATCCAGGTCTATGTTGTCCAGACTCCGGCTTTAGAGCCTAGAATTCCTACTCCTGATTTGTTTTTTGGGGACAGATCCAAGTTTTTTGAACTTTAAAAATAACTGCAAATTGTTTTTTGCTTTGAAACCCCGTTCTTCTGGTGATCCCATTCAGCAAGTAAAAATCATCATATCCTTGCTGCGTGGTGACTCTCAAGACTGGGCTTTTTCTCTTGAAACAGGGGATCCGGCATTATTGAATGTAGATGCATTTTTTCAAGCGCTCGGATTATTGTATGACGAACCTAATTCTATGGACCTTGTGTCAAGGTCAGGAAGCGGCAGAGTTATTCTGCCAGAAATTGAGAAAATGGTCTGTGCTCACTAAATGGAATGAGGAGGCTCTGGCTGCTACTTTCAGAAAAGTTTTTTCTGAAGCCCTTAAAGATGTTATGGTGGGCTTTCCTACGCCTGCCGGTTTGAGGGAATCTATGTCTCTAGCCATTCAGATTGATCGGCGTCTGTGCGAGCGCAAAGCTGTGCACCATATGGCAGTGTCCTCTGAGCAGAGTCCTGAACCTATGCAATGTGATAGAATTTTGACTAGAACAGAACGGCAGGAATTCAGACGTCAGAATAGGCTGTGTTTTTACTGTGGTGATTCTGCTCATGTTATCTCTGATTGCCCTAAGCGTACTAAGAGAGTCGCTAGGTCCGTTACCATTAGTACTATACAGCCTAAATTTCCTTGCAGCCTTTGCAGAGCCCTATTCCTTTGAGGGGTATTGATGCTACACCCTTGGCCAAGGATAAACCTCAGTACTGGACACAGATGACTATGTACATGGCTCCAGCACATCAGGAAGATTGCCGTTTTCTGGTGTTGCATAACCTGCATGATGTTGTTGTACTGGGTTTTCCATGGTTACAGGAACATAATCCGGTGCTGGATTGGAAAACTATGTCGGTGACTAGTTGGGGTTGTCAAGGGGTACATAGTGATGTTCCTTTGATGTCAATTTCCTCTTCCCCCTCTTCTGAGGTCCCTGAGTTTTTGTCGGATTTCCAGGATGTATTTGATGAGCCCAAGTCCAGTTCCCTTCCACCGCACAGGGACTGTGATTGTGCTATTAACTTGATTCCTGGTTGCAAGTTCCCTAAGGGCCGACATTTCAATCTGTCTGTGCCAGAGCATGCCGCCATGCGGAGTTATGTTAAGGAGTCTTTGGAGAAGGGGCATATTCGGCCCTCTTCATCACCATTGGGAGCGGGTTTCTTTTTTGTTGCTAAGAAGGATGGCTCCTTGAGACCCTGTATTGATTATCGTCTTCTTAATAAGATCACGGTTAAATTCCAATACCCCTTGCCTTTGCTTACTGATTTGTTTGCTCAGATTAAGGGGGCTAGTTGGTTTACTAAGATTGACCTCCAAGGGGCATATAATCTTGTTCGTATTAAACAGGGTGACGAATGGAAAACTGCATTTAATACGCCCGAAGGCCATTTTGAATACCTTGTGATGCCATTTGGGCTCTCTAATGCTCCATCTGTGTTCCAGTCTTTCATGCATGATATTTTCCGCAATTATCTTGATAAATTCATGGTCGTATATTTGGATGATATTTTGATTTTTTCCGATGATTGGGAGTCTCATGTGAAGCAGGTCAGGATGGTGTTCCAGATCCTTCGTGATAATGCTTTGTTTGTGAAGGGGTCTAAGTGCCTATTCGGAGTTCAGACAGTCTCTTTTTTGGGTTTTATTTTTTCTCCCTCGTCTATAGAAATGGATCCTGTTAAGGTCCAGGCTATTCATGACTGGATCCAACCCACATCTGTGAAGGGCCTTCAAAAAATTTTGGGCTTTGCTAATTTCTATCGCCGTTTCATTGCCAACTTTTCCAGTGTGGTTAAGCCCCTTACTGATTTGACGAAGAAAGGCGCTGATGTGACGAATTGGTCCTCTGAGGCTGTTGAGGCCTTTCAGGAGCTTAAACGCTGATTTACTTCTGCCCCTGTGTTGCGTCAGCCAGATGTTTCTCTTCCTTTTCAGGTTGAGGTCAACGCTTCTGAGATTGGGGCAGGGGCCGTTTTGTCTCAGAGGGAGTCTGATCGTTCTTTGATGAAACCGTGTGCTTTCTTTTCCAGAAAGTTTTCGCCTGCGGAACGCAATTATGATGTCGGCAATCGGGAGTTGTTGGCTATGAAGTGGGCGTTTGAGGAGTGGCGACATTGGCTTGAGGGAGCTAAGCACCGCGTTGTGGTCCTGACCGATCATAAGAATCTGATTTACCTCGAGTCGGCCAAGCGGCTGAATCCTAGACAGGCTCGATGGTCCCTGTTTTTCTCCCGTTGTGATTTTGTGGTCTCGTATCTTCCGGGATCTAAGAATGTTAAGGCTGATGCCCTCTCTAGGAGTTTTTTGCCTGATTCTCCTGGAGTCCTTGAGCCGGTTGGCATTCTTAAGGAGGGGGTGATTCTTTCTGCTATCTCCCCTGATTTGCGGCGGGTGCTTCAGGAATTTCAGGCTGATAGGCCTGACCGCTGTCCAGTGGGGAAGCTGTTTGTTCATGATAGATGGACAAGTAAGGTAATTTCTGAGGTTCATTGTTCAGTGTTGGCTGGTCATCCTGGGATTTTTGGTACCAGAGATTTGGTTGCTAGGTCCTTTTGGTGGCCTTCCTTGTCGCCCGATGTGCGTGCTTTTGTGCAGTCCTGTGGGACTTGCACCCGAGCCAAGCCTTGCTGTTCCCGCGCTAGTGGGTTGCTTTTGCCTTTGCCGGCCCCTGAGAGGCCCTGGACGCATATTTCCATGGATTTTATTTCAGATCTTCCTGTTTCCCAGAAGATGTCTGTTATCTGGGTTGTTTGTGACCGGTTCTCTAAAATGGTCCATCTGGTACCTTTGCCTAAGTTGCCTTCCTCCTCAGATCTGGTTCCATTGTTTTTTCAGCATGTGGTTCGTTTGCATGGCATTCCGGAGAATATTGTGTCTGACAGAGGTTCTCAGTTTGTCTCTAGATTTTGGCGGGCCTTTTGTGCTAGGATGGGCATTGATTTGACTTTTTCTTCGGCGTTTCATCCTCAGACTAATGGCCAAACTGAGCGAACTAATCAGACCTTGGAGACCTATTTGAGATGCTTTGTGTCTGCTGATCAGGATAATTGGGTGGCTTTCTTGCCGTTGGCCGAGTTTGCCCTTAATAATCGGGCTAGTTCGGCTACTTTGGTTTCACCTTTCTTTTGTAATTTTGGTTTTCATCCTCGTTTTTCTTCTGGGCAGGTTGAGCCTTCTGATTGTCCTGGTGTTGATTCTGTGGTGGACAGGCTGCAGCAGATTTGGACTCATGTGGTGGATAATTTGAAGTTGTCTCAGGAAAGGGCTCAACGTTTTGCTAACCGCCGTCGGTGTGTTGGTCCCCGGCTTCGTGTGGGGGATTTGGTTTGGTTGTCTTCTCGTCATGTTCCTATGAAGGTTTCTTCCCCTAAGTTTAAGCCTCGGTTTATTGGTCCTCATAAAATTTCTGAAATTATTAATCCGGTGTCTTTTCGTTTGGCTCTTCCAGCCTCTCTTTGCCATTCATAATGTTTTCCATAGATCTTTGTTGCGGAGATATGTGGTGCCCGTTGTTCCCTCGGTTGACCCTGCTGCCCTGGTGTTGGTTGAGGGAGAGTTGGAATATGAGGTTGAGAAGATTTTGGATTCTCGTTTTTCGAGGCGGAGGCTTCAGTATCTTGTCAAGTGGAAGGGTTATGGCCAGGAGGATAATTCTTGGGTTGTTGCCTCCGATGTCCATGCCACCGATTTGGTTCGTGCTTTTCACTTGGCTCGTCCTGATCGGCCTGGGGGCTCTGGTGAGGGTTCGGTGACCCCCACCTCAAGGGGGGGTACTGTTGTGAGTTCTGCTCTTGAGCTCCCTCTTGTGGTTTCTAGTGGTATGGCTGCTCCTTGGATTTAGCTGTCTTCAGCTGCTTCCACTCATCGTCTTTTCTGCTCGGCTATTTATGCCTGGCTCTTTCCTTCAGCCAGTGCCACTTGTAAATGGTTTCTGGCTGGATTCACATCTCTTTGGATTTCCCTGTTATCCTGACCAGTTCAGCATAGCTAAGTTTTTGCTTGCTCTTTTCTGTCCATAGATTGTGGACTTATCCGTTCTGTGCTTTCTATGTTTGTCCAGCTTATCAGTATGAATTAATTCTGTCTTGCTGGAAGCTCTGGGAAGCAGATTTACCCTCCACACCTGACTAGACTGGCCTCCTGTGCTCATCCTGGTTCATTCTGTGTATGTCTTTTCCCTCTCCACTCATAGTCATTATTTGTGGGGGGCTAATCTATCCTTTGGGGATTTTCTCTAAAGCAAGATAGCTTTCCTGCTTCTATCTTTAGGGGTAGTTAGCTCTTAGGCTGTGTCGAGGTGCCTAGGGAGAGTTAGGAGCATCCCACGGCTACTTCTAGTGTGTTGAGCTTAGGGACTGCGGTCAGTACAGTTACCACTTCCTTCAGAGCTCGTTCCATGTTGCTCCTAGACCACCGTATCATAACAGCCATCAACCTTTATGGAGCAGTATATGCTGCATATTATGCTATGGAGCAGCTTATGGGGCCATCAACCTTTAACCCCTTTACCTCCAAGGGTGGTTTGCACGTTAATGACCGGGCCAATTTTTACAATTCTGACCACTGTCCCTTTATGAGGTTATAACTCTGGAACACTTCAACGGATCCCAGTGATTCTGACATTGTTTTCTCGTGACATATTGTACTTCATGACAGTGGTAAAAATTCTTTGATAGTACCTGCGTTTATGTGTGAAAAAAACGGAAATTTGGCAAAAATTATGAAAATTTCGCAATTTTCCAACTTTGAATTTTTATGCAATTAAATCACAGAGATATGTCACACAAAATACTTAATAAGTAATATTTCCAACATGTCTACTTTACATCAGCACAATTTTGGAACCAAAATTTTTTTTGTTAGGGAGTTATAAGGGTTAAAAGTTGACCAGCAATTTCTCATTTTTACAACACCATTTTTTTTTTAAGGGACCACATTTCATTTGAAGTCATTTTGAGGGGTCTATATGATAGAAAATACCTAAGTGTGACACCATTCTAAAAACTGCACCCCTCATGGTGCTCAAAACCATATTCAAGAAGTTTATTAACCCTTCTGGTGCTTCACAGGAATTTTTGGAATGTTTAAATAAAAATGAACATTTAACTTTTTTTCACAAAAAATTTACTTCAGCTCCAATTTGTTTTATTTTACCAAGGGTAACAGGAGAAAATGGACCCCAAAAGTTGTTGTACAATTTGTCCTGAGTACGCTGTGATACCCCATATATGGGGGTAAGCCACTGTTTGGGCGCATGGGAGACCTCGGAAGGGAAGGAGCGCCGTTTGACTTTTCAATGCAAAATTGACAGGCATTGAGATGGGACGCCATGCTGCGTTTGGAGAGCCCCTGATGTGCCTAAACATTGAAACCCCCCACAATTGACACCATTTTGGAAAGTGGACCCCCTAAGGAATTTATCTAGAGGTGTGGTGAGCACTTTGACCCACCAAGTGCTTCACAGAAGTTTATAATGCAGAACCGTAAAAATAAAAAATCATATTTTTTCACAAAAATGATCTTTTCGACCCCAATTTTTTATTTTCCCAAGGGTAAGAGAAGAATTGGACCCCAAAAGTTGTTGTACAATTTGTCCTGAGTACGCTGATACCCCATATGTGGGGGTAAACCACTGTTTGGGCGCATGGGAGAGCTCGGAAGGGAAGGAGCACCGTTTGACTTTTCAATGCAAAATTGACAGGAATTGAGATGGGACGCCATGTTGCGTTTGGAGAGCCCCTGATGTGCCTAAACATTGAAACCCCCCACAAGTGACACCATTTTGGAAAGTAGACCCCCTAAGGAACTTATCTAGATGTGTTTTGAGCGCTGAGACCCACCAAGGGCTTCACAGAAGTTTATAATGTAGAGGCGTAAAAATAAAACAAAATTTTTTTCCCACAAAAATTATTTTTTTAGCCCCCAGTTTTGTATTTTCCCGAGGATAACAGGAGAAATTGGACCCCAAAATTTGTTGCCCAATTTGTCCTGAGTGCGATTATACACAATATGTGGGGGGAACCACTGTTTGGGCGCATGGGAGGGCTCAGAAGGGAAGGAGCGCCATTTGGAATGCAGACTTAGATGGAATGGTCTGCAGGTGTCACATTGCGTTTGCAGAGCCCCTAATATACCTAAACAGTAGAAACCCCCCACAAGTGACACAATTTTGGAAACTAGACACCCTAAGGAACTCATCTAGATGGGGGTTCAGAGCTCTAACAACACAAGTGTTTCACTACAGTTTGTAACGCAGAGCCGTGAAAGAAAAAAAAAAATCTTTCCCCCAAAAATTATTTTTTAGCCCCCAGTTTTGCATTTTCCCGAGGGTAAGAGGAGAAATTCGACCCCAAAAGTTGTTGTCCAATTTGTCCTGAGTACGCTGATACCCCATATGTGGGGGGAACCACCATTTGGGCGCATGGGAGGGCTCGGAAGGGAAGGAGTGCCATTTGGAATGTAGACTGCAGGCGTCACATTGCGTTTGCAGAGCCTCTAATGTACCTAAACAGTAGAAACCCCCCACAAGTGACCCCATATTGGAAACTAGACCCCCCAGGGAACTCATCTAGATGTGTTGTGAGAACTTTGAACCCCCAAGTGTTTCACTACAGTTTATAACACAGAGCCGTGAAAATAAAAAATCTTTTTTTTTTCCCACAAAAATTATATTTTAGCCCCCAGTTTTGTATTTTCCCAAAGGTAACAGGAGAAATTGGACCCCAAAAGTTGTTGTCCTATTTGTCCTGAGTACGCTGATACCCCATATGTTGGGGTAAACCCCTGTTTGGGCACATGGGAGCGCTCGGAAGGGAAGGAGCACTGTTTTACTTTTTCAACGCAGAATTGGCTGGAATTGAGATCGGACGCCATGTTGTGTTTGGAGAGCCCCTGATGTGCCTAAACAGTGGAAACCCCCCAATTATAACTGAAACCCTAATCCAAACACACCCCTAACCCTAATTCCAACAGTAACCCTAACCACACCTCTAACCCTGACACACCCCTAACCCTAATCCCAACCCTATTCCCAACCGTAAGTGTAATCTAAACCCTAACTTTAGCCCCAACCCTAACTGTAGCCCCAATCCTAACCCTAGCCCTAACCATAGCCCTAGCCCTAATGGGAAAATGGAAATAAATATATTTTTTTTCATTTTTCCCCAACTAAGGGGGTGATGAAGGGGGGTTTGATTTACTTTTATAGCGAGTTTTTTAGCGGATTTTTATGATTGGCAGCCGTCACACACTGAAAGACGCTTTTTATTGCAAAAAATATTTTTTGCGTTACCACATTTTGAGAGCTATAATTTTTCTATATTTTGGTCCACAGAGTGATGTGAGGTCTTGTTTTTTGCGGGACGTTTTTATTGGTAACATTTTCGGGCACGTGACATTTTTTGATCGCTGTTTATTCCGATTTTTGTGAGGAAGAATGACCAAAAACCAGCTATTCATGAATTTCTTTTGGGGGAGGCGTTTATACCGTTCCGCGTTTGGTAAAATTGATAAAGCAGTTTTATTCTTCGGGTCAGTACGATTACAGCGTCACCTCATTTATATCATTTTTTTATGTTTTGGCGCTTTTATACAATAATAACTATTTTACAGAAAAAATAATTATTTTTGCATCGTTTTATTCTCAGGACTATAACTTTTTTATTTTTTTGCTGATGATGCTGTATGGCGGCTCGTTTTTTGCGGGACAAGATGACGTTTTCAGCGGTACCATGGTTATTTATATCTGTCTTTTTGATCAAGTGTTATTCCACTTTTTGTTCGGCGGTATGAAAATAAAGCGTTGTTTTTTGCCTCTTTTTTTTTTTTTTTTTTAAGGACGCGGCGATAATAAATGTGTACTTTTATTGTTTTGTTTTTTTTTTATTTAGATGAAGAAATGTATTTTTGGGAATAATATTTTTCTTTTTTTCATTATTTAGGAATATTTTTTTTTTTTTTACACATTTGGAAATTTTTTTAAAAACTTTTTTATTTTGTCCCAGGGGGGACATCACAGATCGATGATCTGACAGTTTGCACAGCACTCTGTCAGATCACCGATCTGACATGCAGCACTGCAGGCTTCACAGTGCCTGCTCTGAGCAGGCTCTGTGAAGCCACCTCCCTCCCTGCAGGACCCGGATCCGCGGCCATCTTGGATCCGGGGCTGGAGCAGGCAGGGAGGGAGGTAAGATATGTGATCGCGTTGCTGCGGGGGGCTCAGGGAAGCCCACAGGGAGCTTCCCTATACCGCCGGCACATCGCGATCATCTTTGATCGCGGTGTGCCAGGGGTTAATGTGCCGGGGGCGGTCCGTGACCGCTCCTGGCACATAGTGCCGGATGTCAGCTGCGATAAGCAGCTGACACCCGGCCGCCATCGGCGACGCTGCCCCCGTGAGCGCTGCCGATCGCATATGACGTACTATCCCGTCGGTGGTCATAGGGGCCCACCCCACCTCGACGGGATAGTACGTCTAATGTCAGAAAGGGGTTAAGAAACAGCATATGGGGCATATTATGCTATGGAGCATCTTATGGGGCTATCAACCTTTATGGAGCAGCGTATGCTGCATATTATGCTATGGAGCATCTTATGGGGCCATCATTAACCGTTGTGCAGCATTATATGGGGCATATTTTTGCATGGAGCATCTTATGGAGCCCATCATGAACTGTATGGAGGATTATATGGGGCTTATTTTGTATGGAACATCTTATGGGGACCATCATGAACTTTACGGAGCATTATATGGGGCGTATTTTGTATGGATCATCTTATGGAGCCCATCATGAACTGTATCCATCAAGCCGACCTCAACAAGGCCATCCCCAACTCCCCAGTTCGGGTGAATCCTGGCAGTGGGCAGTCGATGTATGGCTCCCCCTGCTACACGGACTGCCACTGTCCGGTCCGGTCCGTCTTCTCTTGGTCTCTTGCATACATTTTCCATTAACCCACACGACCTGTCGATGCTATTGTCGATTATCTGCCTGGGCTGCCTGCACGAGGTCTACTTCATGCAGCACTTCCTCCATGTCTTCCACCCCTTGGTTAGTTGTAGCCCCCAATGCCGGGTCAGCTTCGCCTTGGTAGCAGGGTACAGCGGCCCGGCGGAAGGTAGCTGTTCCCGCCTTTGGCCACTGGGTATGCTGAGTCCGGTTGGGACATTGTCTTTGCAGGTGGCCCAGCTGACGGCAGGTGTGGCATCGCGCCCCAGGGGAACTGTGGTAGGCCGGGTTTCTAGCTCGTCCCCCTACAATCTTCGGTGGTTTGGGGCCCTCCAGGTCCATGGGCGGACCCCTAGTGACCATCTTTGATCCTGACAACTGAGGACTCCTGGCGTCATGATGTTCATCGGCCAGACGAGCGGCTTCCTCAAGAGTCATTGGCCGCCTGTCCCGAAGCCATTCCTATGTCTCGGGGTTTAGTCCATTAAAGAATCGTTCTAACAAGAAGAGCTGGAGGATGTCCTCCTTAGTGGTTACTTGGCTCCCTTGTACCCACTGTGGCAGTGACCGCCGTAATTTACAGGCCCATTCAGCGTGGGTATTGGTTACTCATTTTATAAGTCCGCGGAACTTTTGGCGGTATGCCTCTGGTGTCAGCGCATACCGGGCCAAGATCACTTCTTTGATCCGCTCATAGTCCATACAGTCCTCATCAGGTACCGTGCGATAGGCGTCCGCTGCCCGGCCTGTCAGCTTGCTGGCCAGAATCTGAACCCATTCCTCCGGCTTCACTTGATGAAGGGCACACTGCCGCTCAAAGTCCTGCAGAAAGCCATCAATGTCTTCCTCTGCCTCCCCCAACTGTCGGAAGGCATTATACTAGATCTTTTTGTGGCTTACTGTTGAAGGTACCTGGGCGGAAGCCAGAGCTCCCCCTGCTCGCTGACTCTCCTCTCTCCGCTCTGCCATCTCCATCTTGGTTATCTCTATCCTGGTCCGCTCGGCCATCTCTTCCTTCAGATCTATACGCACATCAGCCATTACCTCTTGTATGATATCTACTGCAGGGTTTGGGTTATAGAACGCCAGTCTGTTCTTTACCTCCCTCTGGAATTCAGTCTCCTCCACGTTCACATTGGGGGGCGCTGCACTGTCGTGTTCCATGATGGCTGCTATCAAATCCGCTTTTGTTTTGTTGCTGGCGATTAACCCTCGGGCTTCCACCAGATCTTTTAATGTAGTCCTCTTTAACTTCTGGTAGTTGTCTTCCATTCATTCGTTTCATCCTGTAGAAGGGATATCAGATCCCGCTATCTGCCACCAGTGTAACGGGGTCTTCCTAGCTGGGGTACCTCTTTCAGTACCACCCCGTGTTTCAGGAGGTCCACGCTGCTTTTGCTGGATTCTGAATGAAGGATGCTGGCTGGAATTCCTTGGTTACGTGAGAGCATATAAAAGCTGACTGCTACCCCACGTATTTCCAGTCTAAAAGAACACACTTTATTTTCAGCACACAGAATATATAACACAGATACACAGGACAGGCCAATAGGAAAACAGCTGGCCAGACATACATTGCAATAGCCGCAGGGGGCCGGAGCCTGCCGCTATTCACTGTGGGAATTACAAAGGTGGGGGGAGGTCAGAAAGAGAATATCTTCTCCAGGGGCGCAGCCTGTGGACTGATGCATTTGACATGGAAACTATTATACATACATATACTGCATAACATTCTTGGTGCTGGGGGGTTCTGTAACAATCGGTATCAAATGGACTACCGCGTACAGCAGGCCTGGGCGAAGCGTGGACTGCAGTCCGGACTGAGACAGACGTGGGGCTGGAAATCAGATGTCCACGGGCCGCATGGTGCCTGCCCTCTTGCTGTCTCCATGTGCAGCTTTGTGCTGCACCCGCCGCTGACTCCAGCCACTTCCTCCAATCAGCGTGTGAGTGGAGGCAGGGAGAGAAGCAGAGCGCCAAGGAATGGGACCGAGGTGAGTATGTGGTGTATTTTTTTTTTCCATGTGTATGGGCTGTTTGAGTGGGCATAGGGAGGCTATGGGGGTGTGATGTGACATGGTGCTGCACACATGGGGCGACACGGTGCTGCACACATGGGGCGACACGGTGCTGCACACATGGGGCGACACGGTGCTGCACACATGGGGCGACACGGTGCTGCACACATGGGGCGACACGGTGCTGCACACATGGGGCGACACGGTGCTGCACACATGGGGCGACACGGTGCTGCACACATGGGGCGACACGGTGCTGCACACATGGGGCGACACGGTGCTGCACATATGGCGCGACACGGTGCTGCACACATGGGGCCACAAGGTGCTGCACACATGGGGCCACACGGTGCTGCACACATGGGGCCACACGGTGCTGCACACATGGGGCCACACGGTGCTGCACACATGGGGCCACACGGTGCTGCACACATGGGGCCACACGGTGTTGCACACATGGGTCGACATGTGGCACATGGTGCTGCATATGGAGGCGACATGCGCCACATGGTGCTGCATATGGAGGCGACATGCGCCACATGGGGAGGCTATGGGGGCGACATGCAGTGTATGGGGAGGCTATGGGGGTGAAATGCGGCACATGGGGAGGCTATAAGGGCGACATGCAGTGTATATGGAGCGCAACGCCAGGGCCGTGGGGATAATCGGTACCGGGCCAGTTCTCTTAAAGGGGACGTGTCACAGCAGCAGTGACCCGGTCCATGGCACTGGGTTTCCAATAAAAGGGGTTTAATGAAAATGGGAATAAAGTCTGATGTAATGTTCGTGACGCCACCTGTGGTATTTGGCAAATGTAAGATGTTAGCCGATGCTGCTTGAAGAGACCGCTGGGGCTGATGGTAGTGCAGCAGAGTTAGTACAGCTCTCCACCGCTTTAGTCCCAGAGCAGCTGTTGATGATGATGATGGTGCTTGTGGTAGGTGTAGTAGCTGTGGCGCAGGGTAGATGGCACAGTAAATAAATCTGAGGGCACATCGTGCTGCAGTTTCCAATGCTTTACTCACAGTTCTCAGTTGCCCCAGCCGGGGTGATGTGTCCTCCAGGTTTGTGGTCCAGCCAGCTCTCTCAAGCAAATTGGGTGCACTTTCCAGAACCCTCTTTCTATGTTCCTTTCTCTGGTCGTCTTTCTGCGCTGGTTTCACCTCCTGCCCTGCGCCTGCCACACAGTGTCCCAAGCCAGCAGCCACGCATCTTGTCGGGTGGTGAGTGCTAAATCCTCCCTGAATCCTATACGGCTGCCTTTTCGGTAAATGTGTGCAGAGGTGGCTGTACTTCTTGCAAAAGCCACAGCCTCCGGTTATCTAGCTGAGTCCTTAGTTTCTCCACTAGTTTGAGGGCCGGTCCCTCACTACGACCTGGTCCCTCCACCTGATGATGGTCAGCGTGGATTCAAGCCCCATGGGTGGACTTCTCACTACCTGTGCCTTTTGAGACCCCTTCCTTCAGTTCTTTCTGTCGTTTCACTTTCCTTCAGTTCCCTCTCTTTGGGAACTCTTTCCTGTCTCACAGGAGCTGCAGACCCCCATGTCTGCTCAGATCCACTTATCTCTCAATCTAAGCCTAGCTGATGCTCCTAATAAGCTCCACCCCTATTCTACCTACCCCACTCACTCCTCCAACACCCTTTCCTATCCAGTCTGAGATGAGACCTTAGGGGTACGTCCAGGTGCCCTGACTGAATTGTCTGGTGTTGGATGCAGGTGTAATTCTGTGCAGTGCCCCTCCTTACCTGAGAGCGTAATCCCACATCTCTGGGTGAGGTGCAGTACTCTTTGGTGACTGGACCCTCAGGGGCACCACATATATAGGGAAGTTGTGTAGGGGCTCATGCAGTATATAGGGAAGCTGTGTAGGGGCTCATGCAGTATATAGGGAAGCTGTGTAGGGGCTCATGCAGTATATGGGGAGGCTGTGTGCTGCTCATGCAGTATATGGCGAGGCTGTGTGGGGCTCATGCTGTAGATAAGGAGGCTATGGGGGCTCATGCTGCATATGGGGAGGCTGTGTGGGGCTCATGCAGTATAAAGGGAAGCTGTGTGGGGCTCATGCAGTATATGGTGAGGCTGTGTGGGGCTCATACTGTGTGGGGCTCATGCAGTATATATAGGGAATCTGTGTGGGGCTCAAGCTGTATATGGGGGAGGCTGTGTGTGGCTCATGCTGCATATGGGGGAGGCTGTGTGGGGCTCATGCTGCACATGGGGGTGGCTGTGTGGGGCTCATGCTTCATATGGGGGAGGCTCTGTGGGGCTCATGCAGTATATGGGGAGGCTGTGTGGGGCTCATGCCTCATATGAGGGAGGCTGTGTGGGGCTCATCGTCATGTCGGACGCTATTCCCACTAGGGCGTCCGACAGACAGCGGTAATTCCACATTCGCCCACTATGCGTTCAGTGGCGCCGGCTAGATTTTATCTAGGTTGTCCGGGGTTAATCTAGCTGGTACTCGGATTGGAGGCTGGGTCACGCCCTCTGCCTTTAAATAGTTCTGCTGAACTTTGGGCGTCGCCGATTATAGCTTGTGTCTTGTGCCTGGTGATCTCGGTCTGGAGTGGTGGTATAGGAGAAGGAATATCGTATCTGGTGGTGTATTATCCTTTGTCATATTTCTCCTTCCTATATTTGTATTTGTTTTGCCTGTGCACATTTTCGTGTCTTCCTGTGTGACTGCAGCGTGGAGCGTTTTTCAGATTTCCCTGTCTGTGCTTTCTGTGGGGATTGGTATGTGATCTCTTAACTGGGTGGCGGGAGGTGGTTTCAGCTTAGGGCTGAAACAGGAGACAGGGTCAGGCCTGGCGGCCCAGACATGCACACCTTTAGTGTAACTTCTGGGAGAGGGTCAGACAGGGTTTTACTAGAATGAGGGATATCACAGGGGCCCGGGTAACCAGCCTTAGTCTACCCAGTACTCCCGTGACATTATAATCGGCCCACAAAGGCAAAAAAAAAGATTTTTTTTTTTTTTATGTCATGGATCCCATGACTTCCATAACCCGCCAGTTGAAGGCGCTGTTCTTACAGGTCTCTGAATTGAAGGGGGCAGTTCAGCAACAGGCTCTTGTGGTATCAAATGCGCAAGTGGAAACTGCAGGGAGAGTTGCAGAGCCAAAAATCCTTTTACCTGAGAGGTTTGCTGGAGAACGCAGTAAATTTGTTGTTTTCCGTGAAGCTTGAAAATTGTATTTTCGTATGCGCCCGCTTTCCTCAGGTAATGAGGCTCAGCGTGTGGGCTTGGTTTTGTCATTACTGAATGGAGACCCCCAAGCATGGGCGTTTTCATTACCTTCTGATTCAGCTGCATTTAACTCAGTAGAGAGTTTTTTTCCTGCTCTTGGACTCATTTATGATGATCCTGACAGATTGGCTCTAGCAGAATCTAAGATACGCGCTCTCCTCCAGGGGGAGCGAATGGCGGAGGATTACAGTTCTGAATTTCGTTGCTGGGCGGTGGACACACAATGGAATGACCCGGCGCTGCGGAGTCAGTTTGTATGTGGGGTTTCGAGAAGGGTTAAACAAGCCCTTCTGATGTATGAGACTCCTGCTTCTCTAGTCTGCCATGAGTCTTGTTGTTCGCATTGATCGCCATTTGCGTCAGGGAACGCTAGAGACGCCGCCCTTGGGGGAGGTCGTAGGTGCACATGAGGTTGCTGCAGGTGAGCCCACGGAGCCTATGCAAATCGCTGGGGTGTCGCATCATCAAGCCCCCTCGCTCAGGAAGCAGGGACTCTGTTTTTGCTGTGGTAAAAAAGGGCATTATGTAAATGCTTGTCCTCTGTTTTCAAAGAAAAAGAGCAACTGCGGAAAACTACTAAGCTCAGAGGGTGTGGAGGAGGCCAATCTGAGCTTATGCATATCCTCCATGGTGGTCTCTCAATGTATGCTTCCTGCCAGAGTTATTGTCGCTGGCAGAGAGCTGCCAATCACTGTTTTTGTGGACAGTGGTTTGGCCACTAATCTCATTGATGAGGAGTTTGCGTGCACGGCCTGGTTCACGGTCGAAAAAATTGCCTCCTCCTATCCGGGTGGTCACCATCAATGCCACCCCTCTCCCACAGGGGAAGATTACTGAGTTTGTGGCTGAGGTTAAACTCCACATTGGGGTCCTACATTCTGAGCAGGTTACATGTAGAGTGCTTAGTAATCTTCCTGCACAAATGGTTCTGGGTTTTCCATGGTTATCTGTGCACAACCCGGTGATTGACTGGAAGACTCGGGACATAATGCAGTGGAGCGAATTCTGCCAGGAGAATTGCCTGGCCACATGTGTGTCCGCTGTGACTCCTAGCATTCCTGAGTCACTGCTGGATTTCGCGGATGTGTTTTCTGAGAAGGGTTGCTCTGAATTGCCACCACATCGCCCCTATGACTGTACTATCAGGTTTAAACCAGAGGCCAAATTGCCGAAAGCTAGGATGTTTAACATCTCTGGTCCTGAGAGGCAAGCGTTAAAGGACTACATTGCTGAAAGTTTGAGCAAAGGGCACATCAGGCCTTCGTCCTCACCGGTGGCAGCGGGGTTCTTCTTCGTTAAGAGGAAAGATGGCGGTCTACGCCCGTGTCTGGATTTCAGGGAGTTAAACCAGATTACGGTTCGTGATCCATACCCTGTGCCATTGATACCTGATTTGTTCAACCAGGTGGCAGGTGCTAAGTGGTTTTCCAAGCTTGACCTCAGGGGGGCGTACAACCTCATAAGAGTCCATCAAGGTGATGAGTGGAAGACGGCTTTTAATACTCCTGAGTGTCATTTTGAAAATTTGGTGATGCCATTTGGGTTCACAAACGCGCCTGCAGTATTTCAACATTTCATTAATGATGTATTCTCGCATGTTTTGGGGAAGTTCGTTATTGTGTACCTAGATGTCATTCTCATTTATTCATGCGACAGTGATACTCATTTAGAGCATGTCAGGCAGGTGTTACAGCTTCTCAGAGAGAATAAGCTCTATGCAAAACTTGAGAAATGTGTATTTTCGGTTCAGGAGTTGCCTTTTTTGGGTTATATTGTGTCCGCTTCAGGGTTTAAAATGGACGCCGCTAAGGTGCAAGCGGTGCTGCATTGGGAACGGCCTGACAACCTAAAAGCGTTTCAGCGGTTCCTTGGGTTTTCTAACTACTATAGGAAGTTTATCAAAGATTTTTCTACCATTGCTAAACCGCTTACTGACATGACGAAAAAGGGTACCAATTTCTCCGCCTGGCCTGAGGCTGCTGTGCGCGCATTCGAATTTCTGAAGAACAGTTTTGCTTCGGCCCCCATTCTGGTGCAGCCGGACGTTTCGAAACTAGGGTTGAGCGACTTTTACTTTTTTAGGATCGAGTCGGGTTTCGTGAAACCCGACTATCTCAAAAGTCGAGTCGAGTGAAATCGGCCGATCATCGCAAAAAGTTGGGGATCGACCGAAACACGAAACCCAATGCAAGTCAATGGGGAAGCTTAGTAGGCAGTGAGTGGAGGCCAGGAAAACACCTACAGTGCCCATTTTAATGGCAAAAAATCCATTCTTGTTACTGAAGCTTGTCAATCTTAATTTACCTTATAATAATAGTTAGGCATTGGAAATTGGGGGTCATTTGGCTAAAGTGGGGGGTATGGCTGGTTCAAGTATTTAGTGGGCCCAGGAAATGTGGACCACGTCACGGCAGTGGAGCAGGGAGAGGTAAGTATTTAAACTTTGCAAGTGTTGTGATCCTGAGCAAGCAGGGGGGCCCACTCGTTGGCGTTGGCACTGGCACAGGGCCCCTCAAAGTACGGCGGTGTGTTTGCACAGCGGGGGCGCCTCCCACCGGCAGCGACACTTTTGCGTGCTATGAGGGGCCCTGTGCCAGTGACGTCGCCAACGAGTATTCCCCCCCCCCCACCTGATGAAGAAACCTGCACTTTCATCTGCACCTTCCTCTTTGTCCCCGTGTAAGGTGGTATAGTATGCGGGAGGGGAAGCTGACTTTCAGCAGGGTCAGATTCTGGCTGTGTAGCATGCAAGGGGAATGTAGTGGTCTGGGTCAATGTACCAGCAGACTCCTCTAGCACTGGCTGGGCAATGGGCAGGATGAGGAGGAAACACAGATATAGGCCCAAATAATAAAGTGGGCTAAATGCATTTCAAAATTGGTAACAGGACTAACCAGGCGGCATTGCTTTGTTCAGTGGAGGACAACTGTAATGAGAGGCTGACACAGTGAGTAGGCCCAAATCAGTAAGTAGGCTAAATGCAGTTCAAAATTGGTAACAGTAGTAAACAGGCGGCACTGCTTTGTTCAGTTGAGAACAGCAAGGAGCGGCAGACACCATTAGTAGGGCCAACAAAACTAGTAGGCCAAATGCAGTGTTATATTAAAAACTATTTAACGAGGACCTGAAGATTGAAGCTCAAAAAAGGCATCCTGGAGAACACCTTGGAGCGGCAGACACCGTTAGTAGGCCCCAACCAAACTAGTTGGCCAAATTCAGTGTTTGATTAAAAATTATTTAACGAGAGCCTGAAGATTGAAGCTCAGGAAAGGCAACCTGGAGAACACCTTGGAGCGGCAGACACCGTTAGTAGAACCCAACCAAACTTGTAGCCCCTATGCAGTTCTTAGATTAAAATTGGCTGAAAACCTGACAATTGCAGCTCAGCTTTTTTAAGAGGAGGACAGCTGTATTGAGTGGCGCAGACAGACACTGGTAGTAGGCCTTACACTACAAAGTTGGCTCAATGCAGTTTAAAAAAGGTTACAGGGGTACACGGGCAGCATTGTTGTGGTCAGGGGAGGACAATTGGAAGGAGGGACCGCAGACAGACTTAGTAGGCCTAAAATAAGAAAAGTAGGCTCTATGCAGGTTTAAATAGGTTCCAGGGATACACAGGCAGCATTGGTGTGGTCAGCGGAGGACAATTGGAAGGAGTGTCTGACACAGTTAGTACTCCAAAATAATAAATAGATGTTAATGTCTCGCAAAAAAACAAAAACAATAAATAAACAGGTGGCATACTTAGGGTATGTTCACACGTTCCTGATTTCCATCCTTTTTTTTTCAGGACTGAAACCGCAGCTCTTTGCAGAAAACGCAGGTCCTTTTTTTGGTGCTTTTTTGGTGTGTTTTTTGATGCGTTTTTTTATGCAGTTTTCTATGCAGAGTCTGTGTGTTTTCTAGGAAGTTTTTTAGGGTTAAAATGGCTGAAAATACCCTAACCCTACCCCTAACCCTACCCCTAACCCTACCCCTAACCCTAACCCTATTCTAACGTTAGTGGGGAAAAAAAAATTCTTAATTTTTTTATTGTCCCTACCTATGGGGGTGACAAAGGGGGGGGGGGGTGTCATTTACTATTTTTTTTTATTTTGATCACTGAGATAGGTTATATCTCAGTGATCAAAATGCACTTTGGAACGAATCTGCCGGCCGGCAGATTCGGCGGGCGCACTGCGCATGCGCCCGCCATTTTGCAAAATGGCGGCGCCCAGGGAGAAGACGGCCGGACGGACACCGGGAGGCCGGGTAAGTATAAGGGGGGGAGATTAGGGCACGGGGGGGCATCGGAGCACGGGGGGGCATCGGAGCACGGGGGGTGGGGCATTGGAGCACAGGGGGGTGGGATCGGGGCAGCCACACTCCGCCCACGCACTTCCGCCCGCTTCCCCGCACTTCCTGCTGCAGCGGTTCGGCACCACAAACCGCAATAAAACCCGCAGATATATTTTTGATCTGCGGGTTTTACTGCGGGTTTGACCTCACAATGGAGGTCTATGGGTGCAGAACCTCTGCGGCTCCGAAAAAAGAAGTGACATGGTACTTCTTTTTTACCGCGGCTATTCAGCGCGGCTTTTTTTCCCGATTCCCGCATCATGTGCACAGTGGTTCCTGTTTTCCATAGGGTACATTGTACTGTACCCTGCATGGAAAACAGCTGCGGAACCGCAGCGGCAAAAACGCTGCGGTTCCACAGAAAAAAACGCACTGTGTGAACATGGCCTTAGGTGGGCTCCTTTGCTGACTTTCAGACATTGGTATTTGACGCAAAGTATTTACTGGTGTAAATGTAGGACAGGGCCCCTGAATATTTTAACTAGCATCATACATGTCAACAAATTAGTATTGTCAGTGCCATTGAAGGATTTAACCGCATAGACTAAACAGTGGTGGAGCAGTGAGAGATAATTTTGCAAGTGGTAGAGCACTGTTTGAGGTGGGGGGGGAGGCACTCTCTCATGGCCGGCGGTACTGGCCCAGGGCCCCTCATGTTACAATGGTGTGTCTGACGTTGGGTGCGCACCACCACTGCCAGAGACACTTCATTGTACTATGAGGGACCCTGTGCCAGTGCCGTCGCCCAAAAGTGGGCACACCCACCTCTTCAGACAAACGGCACTGTCAGCCCATTTATTGAGGTGTAAACATGTCGTATGCTGGACATACAGCAGCTGCAAATTGAGAAATTGGACCAGTCAGTAAGACCAGTCCAAAAGCAAGACCTTTTTACAGGAAAGCTAGGTGTCAGCCGGGAAAGGTGGGGCAAAATAATTAGAAATCCATGAGTGGTTCATTTTAATGAAGGTTAGATCATCAACATTTTGGGTAGCCAGACGAGTCCTTTTTTCGGTCAGTATTGAACCAGCTGCACTGAATACTCTTTCTGATAGCCCACTAGCAAGCTCCTGCAATGCATATTCGGCCAATTCAGGCCAGGTGTCTATTTTGGATGCCCAGTAATCAAATGGGAATGACGGGTGAGGGAGAACATCGATAAGGGAGGAAAAATAGTTAGTAACCATACTGGACAAATGTTGTCTCCTGTCACTTTGAATTGATGCTGTAGTACCTGTCCTGTCTGCGGTCATTGCGAAATCACTCCACAACCTGGTCAGAAAACCCCTCAGAAAACCCCTCTGTCCAACGCCACTTCTGATTTGTGCACCTCTAACACCTCTGCCCTGTTGCCCCCTGCAGCTCGTGTGAGAACCATCACCACCGCTGTGTGCTGGGAATGCCTGAATCAAACGGTCTACAAGAGTTGCTTGTTTGGTTGCCAATATTTGTTCAAGGTTCTCATGTGGCATGATATTTTGCAATTTCCCTTTATAGCGTAGATCCAGAAGGCAGGCCAACCAGTAATCGTCATCAGTCATCATTTTTATAATGCGAGGGTCCCTTTTTAGGACACGCAAGGCATAATGCGCCATGTGGGCCAATGTTCCAGTTGTCAATTCACTGCTTGTGCTGGGTTGAGGAGCACTTTCTGGCATATCAACGTCACTTGTCTCCCTCAAAAAGCCTGAACCTGGCCTTGCAACGCCACCAGTTTCTATTGCCCCCTGAGAAGCTTCCTCATCCACAAAATATTCATCCCCATCATCCTCCTCGTCCTCCTCCTCTTCGCCCGCCACCTCATCCAGTAGACTTCCCTGACCAGACAATGGCTGACTGTCATCAAGGTTCCCTCATCCTCGGCTGCAGACGCCTGCTCCTTTATGTGCGTCAAACTTTGCATCACCAGACGCATTAGGGGGATGCTCATGCTTATTATGGCGTCGTCTAACCAGGCGTGTGCATTCCTCAAAACACTGAAGGACTTGACACAGGTCTTGTAGCTTCGACCACTGCACACCTGACAACTCCATGTCTACCATCCAACTGCCTGCCCGTGTATGTGTATCCTCCCACAAATACATAACAGCACGCCTCTGTTCGCACAGCCTCTGAAGCATGTGCAATTCCACCTTGTTGCAACGTCGATGATTAGGCGATGCTGGGGAAGCTTCAAAGATCGCTGATGGTTCTGCATACGGCTGGAGTGTACGGGCGAACGGCGGATGTACGAGCAAAGTCTTCGCATCTTCAGGAGCAGGTCGGGTAACCCCGGATAACTTTTCAGCAAGCACTGCACCACCAGGTTCAAGGTGTGAGTCAGGCAAGGAATGTGTTTCAGTTGTGAAAGGGCTATGGCAGCCATAAAATTCCTTCCGTTATCACTCACTACCTTGCCTGCCTCAAGATGTACACTGCCCAGGCATGACTGAGTTTCTTGCTGCAAGAACTCGGACAGAACTTCCGCAGTGTGTCTGTTGTCGCCCAAACACTTCATTGCCAATACAGCCTGCTGACGCTTGCCACTAGCTGTTCCATAAGGGGACACCTCGTGTGCAACAGTGGAGGTTGCGGATGGAGTGGTCGTGCGACTGCGGTCTGTGGACGAGCTCTCGCTTCTGCTGGAGGACGAGGAGGGGGGGCGAACGCCTACAGCCAACTATTTCCTAGACCGTGGGCTAGGCAGAACTTTTCCAATATGGCTGTCCCCTGTGGACCCTGCATCCATCACATTAACCCAGTGTGCCGTGATGGACACGTAACGACCCTGGCAATGCCTACTGGTCCATGCATCTGTTGTCAGGTGCATCTTTCTACTCAGATTGCCTGAGTGCAAGGACAATGCGGTCTTTTACATGCTGGTGGAGGGCTGGGATGGCTTTTCTCGCAAAGTGTCGACTGGGTAGCTCGTAGCGTGGTACAGCGTAGTCCATCAGAGCTTTGAAAGCTTCGCTTTCAACTAACCGGTAGGGCATCATCTCTAACGAGATTAGTCTAGCAATGTGGGCGTTCAAACCCTGTGTACGCCGATGAGAGGATGAGTACTTCCGTTTCCTAACGAGTCTCTTGTAGGGTGAGCTGGACTGGAGAGCTGCATATGGTGGAACTAGCGGGGGTGCCGGTAGACATGGCAGACTGAGAGAGGGTTGGTGATGGTATTCTTGCTGTTGGCCTACATACAGTGTTTCCTACCATGAACCTGGTGATTCCCTGACTGCTTTGGCCTTGCGACGAAACCTCCACATTTGCTGCAGGTGGCGTGGTAAACGGTGGGCTTACAGTGAGGGAAGGAATGTAGCGTTGCTGACTAGCTTCATTGGGAGAGGGTGCAACAACGTAACAGGACCTTTGGTAGTTAGTCCAGGCTTACAAGTGCATGGTGGTTAAATGTCTACACATGCAACTTGTATTTAGATTTTTCACATTCTGACCTCTGCTGAAGGTCCTTGAGATATCTTACAGATGACTTTGCACTGATCATTTGGATCTTGGTTAAAAAATTGCCAGACTGCACTCTTCCTACGATCGGATACCTTTTCAGGCATTGCACACTGAGCTACTTTAACCGGATGGCCACGCTGTCCTACAACTGTTTTTGGTTTTGACACACGTTTTTGGCCAGATACGGGCCTGCCAGATGGAACCTGTTGCGATATTGATGCCTGCTGTGGCTCCTCCTCCTCCGCTTCAGAGCTACTGCCGGCAGCACCCTGTTCCCCAATGGCTGCCAATCGGGGTCAACAACTGGGTCATCTATCACCTCCTCTTCTATGTCCTGTGCACCTTCCTCTGTGTCACCGTGTAAGCCGGTGCTATAGCGTTCGGGACGGGGCACATTAGTCTCATCAGGGTCAGATTCTGGCTCACTACACTGCGAGGGCAATGTTGTGATCTGAGTCAATGGAACAGCATAATAATCTAGCTGTGGCTGTGCATCTGTGCACTCCATGTCCGATTCATCTTGTAATGGGCATGGCCTGTTAAGTTTCCCTTTCTAACCCAGGCACGGTATGTGTAAAGAGCTCCATGGAGTAACCTGTTGTGTCGCCTGACGCATCCTTCTCTGTTGTTCTGGGTGAAGGACACAAGGAAGCGACTTGTTCATGACCGGGAGCATCCACTTACGACGCACTGCTTTTAAATTTTGCACTTTCCGAAGAGGAGGCGGAAGAGCTAGAGGCAGAGGAAGCAAGGAAAGCCAAAACTTGTTCCTGCTACTCCGGCTTTAAAAGCGGTTTTCCTACTCCCAGAAAAGGGAGCGTTCAAGGCCTTGTGTAGCCAGACGATGACGCTGGCTCAACAACTCGAGACTTAGGTGCTATATTACTTTTCCACGACCACCTGATGCTCCACCACCACTACCATCATTACCAGCTGGCAATGACCGACCACGGCCACGACCTCTTCCACCAGACTTCCTCATTCTTGGAAAAATGTAACCAAACTAACAAACGTTATATGGTACTGTAAAACCAGTTAGAAGGTGTACATAAACTTGTTGTGAGTTTAAATCTCCCTTTATAGGTGTGTGAGACAGCAGGAAAAAATCAGGCCCACTGTATTACACTACAGTTTGAGTGGCAGAAAGTGGATGACAGATATATCTAAAAATACAAGGGCTGTAGTAGAATTTCAATCTCCCTATGATCAAAGGACAAGTATTGCAGCAATAAAAAGGACTGCTGCACACAAGAATGTGGACAAAGAAACGAGAACTGTGCAGAAAAGAAGGAGCAACAGGATTTTTGCTTTGAAAAAAGCAGTTGGTTTGCACAGCGGCGTACAAACAGCAATGCAACTATCAGGGAGCCTTAGAATGCAGCCTATTAAGCTACAGAGCTGATGCACCCAAAAAAAACCTCCACTGTCCCTGCAAAGAAAAGGTGGTTTTGGACAGTGGAAATCGCTACAGCACAAGCGGTTTGGGGGTTAATATTCCCTTCCTAACAATATCCCTGCTTTAGACGAAGCTACAGCAACCTCTCCCTATGCTCAGATCGGCAGAAGTAAGATGGCGGTCGGCGTGCATGTCCCTTTATAGCCCCTGTGACGCCGCAGAAAGCAAGCCAATCACTGTAATGCCCTTCTCTAAGATGGTGGGGACTGAGACCTATGTCATCACGCTTCCCACACTCTGCGTCCACCTTCATTGGCTGAGAAATGGCACTTAACGCGTCATATGAAACGCGACTTTGGAGCGAAGATCGCCGACCGCGTGGCCGATCCCACACTGGAATCGGCTCGGTTTTCACGAAACCCGACTTTGCCGAAAGTCGGCGGCTTATGAAATTGACCGATCCGTTTCGCTCAACCCTAATCGAAACCATTTACCGTGGAAGTCGATGCGTCTGAGGTTGGAGTGGGGGCGATGCTGTCACAAGGCTCATCCTTGAGCGAGTTGCGTCCATGCGCCTATTTCTCCAAGAAACTGTCGCCCGCCGAACGTAGGTACGATATCGGCGACAGGGAGTTGTTGGCTATCAAGTTGGCTTTTGAGGAATGGCGACACTTTTTGGAGGGGTCAGTTCACCAGGTTACTGTTATTACCGACCATAAGAATTTGCTTTATTTGGAGTCAGCCAAGCGTCTGTTCCCCAGGAAGGCTCGCTGGGCGTTGTTTTTCACGCGGTTCAACTTTTTTTGTTACTTACCAACCTGGGTCTAAGAACACTAAGGCGGATGCTTTGTCCAGGTGTTTTCCGGGGGGAGAACCTCGGGAAGAACCCGTACCCATCCTCCAAAAGGGTGTAGTGGTCTCGGCTCTCACAACTGAGGTTGAGGCTGAGATTGCCGAGGCTCAGGAGGAGGTACCACCTGAGCTTCCCTTTAACAAATCGTTTGTACTACTCCATCTTTGCCTAAAGGTATTGGCGGAGCATCATGATGCTGTCCTGGCTGGCCACCCAGGGGTTAGGGGTACTTTGGAGTTGGTGTCGCGTCGGTTTTGGTGCCCCAAAATCCGACAGGACGTGGTCTCGTACGTGTCAACATGCACCATGTGCGCTAGGGCTAAGACGCCCCGCTCCCGTCCGGCTGGCACACTACTTCCCCTCGAGGTACCCAGTAGGCCATGGACGGAGATCTCCATGGATTTTATCACAGACTTGCCCTCCTCAACTGTGAACACGATCATCTTGGTGATTGTTGATCGGTTCTCAAAGATGTCGCACTTTGTGTCTTTGCCTTTGTTGCCTAACACTAAGACTCTGGCTCAGGTATTTGTGCAGGAGGTGGTCAGACTTAATGGGGTCCCGTCTGTCATCGTGTCTGATAGGGGTTCTCAGTTTGTGGCAAAATTTTGGAAAGCATTTTGCTCACGTCTGGGGATCAAGTTGTCACATTCTTCAGCGTTTCATCCTCAGTAAAAAGGTCAGACCGAGCGTATGAATCAAAATTTGGAGCAGTACTTACGCTGCTTTGTTTCTGACAACCAGGAGGAGTGGTCGACGTTCCTTCCTTTGGCTGAGTTTGCCATAAATAATCACCGCCAGGAATCTTCTGGGGAGTCTCCGTTTTTTTGTGTTTTGCAGGCACCATCCTCAATTTTGTACTTTGAGTCAGGGGGGCTCTTCCGGCGTCCTGGAGGAGGACCACTTAGAAGCACAACTGTCATCAGTCCGGAGGTGAGTTAAACAGCCCCTGTTGAGCGTGGGGGCAAGGTACAAACGTGTGGCTGACAGTAGACGTGTGCCAGGTCCGGACCTGAGTGTGGGTGACTTGGTGTGGTTGTCCACAAAAACATAGTAACATAGTAACATAGTTAGTAAGGCCGAAAAAAGACATTTGTCCATCCAGTTCAGCCTATATTCCATCATAATAAATACCCAGATCTACGTCCTTCTACAGAACCTAATAATTGTATGATACAATATTGTTCTGCTCCAGGAAGACATCCAGGCCTCTCTTGAACCCCTCGACTGAGTTCGCCATCACCACCTCCTCAGGCAAGCAATTCCAGATTCTCACTGCCCTAACAGTAAAGAATCCTCTTCTATGTTGGTGGAAAAACCTTCTCTCCTCCAGACGCAAAGAATGCCCCCTTGTGCCCGTCACCTTCCTTGGTATAAACAGATCCTCAGCGAGATATTTGTATTGTCCCCTTATATACTTATACATGGTTATTAGATCGCCCCTCAGTCGTCTTTTTTCTAGACTAAATAATCCTAATTTCGCTAATCTATCTGGGTATTGTAGTTCTCCCATCCCCTTTATTAATTTTGTTGCCCTCCTTTGTACTCTCTCTAGTTCCATTATATCCTTCCTGAGCACCGGTGCCCAAAACTGGACACAGTACTCCATGTGCGGTCTAACTAGGGATTTGTACAGAGGCAGTATAATGCTCTCATCATGTGTATCCAGACCTCTTTTAATGCACCCCATGATCCTGTTTGCCTTGGCAGCTGCTGCCTGGCACTGGCTGCTCCAGGTAAGTTTATCATTAACATAAGACTCAAAATACCATCCCTTAAATTGGGTCCAAGGTTTATTGGTCCGTTTAGGGTCGCTGCCATCATTAACCCGGTAGCCTACCGATTGGAGCTCCCTACGGTATATAAGATTCACAACGTGTTCCACAGGTCTTTATTAAAAAAGGTGATGGGTTCCGTGGACGCGGCGCCGATGCCTCCTGTCTTGGTGCATGGCAATTTAGAGTTTGAAGTCTCCAAGGTGGTTGACTCTTGAGTAGTGCGCCGCACTTTACAGTACCTGGTACACTGGCATGGTTATGGGCCTGAAGAGAGGTCTTGGGTACCAGCCTCGGACATCCATGCGGACCGGCTGGTCAGTATGTTTCACCGCCGCCATCCGGACAAGCCGGGTCCTATAAGTCGTGAGGGCCCTGGGGTCCCTCGTAGAAGGCGAGGTACTGTCATGTCGGACGCTATTCACACTAGGGCGTCCGACAGACAGCGGTAATTCCGCATTCGTCCACTATGCGCTCAGTGGCGCCGGCTAGATTTTATCTAGGTTGTCCGGGGTTAATCTAGCTGGTACTCGGATTGGAGGCTGGGTCACGCCCTCTGCCTTTAAATAGTTCTGCTGAACTTTGGGCGTCGCCGATTATAGCTTGTGTCTTGTGCCTGGTGATCTCGGTCTGGAGTGGTGGTATAGGAGAAGGAATATCGTATCTGGTGGTGTATTATCCTTTGTCATATTTCTCCTTCCTATATTTGTATTTGTTTTGCCCTGTGCACATTTTCGTGTATTCCTGTGTGACTGCGGCGTGGTGCGTTTTTCAGATTTCCCTGTCTGTGCTTTCTGTGGGGATTGGTATGTGATCTCTTAACTGGGTGGCGGGAGGTGGTTTCAGCTTAGGGCTGCAACAGGAGACAGGGTCAGGCCTGGCGGCCCAGACATGCACACCTTTAGTGTAACTTCTGGGAGAGGGTCAGACAGGGTTTTCCTAGCCTGAGGGATATCACAGGGGCCTGAGTAACCAGCTTTAGTCTACCCAGTACTCCCGTGACACTCATGCAGTATATGGGGAGGCTGTGTGGGGCTCATGCTGCATGTGGGGGAGGCTGTGTGGGGCTCATGCCGCGTATGGGGGGAGGCTGTGCGGTGCTCATGCCGCATATGGGGGGAGGCTGTGCGGGGCTCATGCCGCATATGGGGGGAGGCTGTGCGGGGCTCATGCCGCTTATGGGGGGAGGCTGTGTGTGGCTCATGCCGCATATGGGGGAAGGCTGTGTGGGGCTCATGTCGCATATGGGGGGAGACTGTGTGGGGCTCATACCGCATATAAGGTGCTGTTGGGGGGGTTCATACGATATACAGAAGAGGCTGTGCTCGGGTTCAAACGATATATAGGGGGATGTCAGCATTCTTAATTCTGCTCAATATTAAGTTATACAATTAATATTAATAAAATTATACATAATTCTAATATATTAATATTGAGCATAATTGATTTCAGCCTATTGGTTGGGCTCTCCACAATGGTCACGGTCTCTCATGTTGCCCCTTGGAAAAATTAATTGCCCACCCCTGGCGTACAGGATAGTATTACAGTGCCTTGCGAAAGTATTCGGCCTCCTGGAACTTTTCAACCTTTTCCCACATATCATGCTTCAAACATAAAGATACCAAATCTAAATTTTTGGTGAAGAATCAACAACAAGTGGAACACAATTGTGAAGTTGAACAACATTTATTGGTTATTTTAAATTTTTATGGAAATTTAAAAACTGAAAAGTGGGGAGTGCAATATTATTCGGCCCCTTTAACTTAATACTTTGTTGCGGCACCTTTTGCTGCGATTACAGCTGCAAGTCGCTTGGGGTATGTCCCTATCAGTTTTGTACATCGAGAGTCTGAAATTCTTGCCCATTCTTCCTTGGCAAACAGCTTGAGCTCAGTGAGGTTTGATGGTGATCGTTTGTGAACAGCAGTTTTCAGCTCTTTCCACAGATTCTCGATTGGATTGAGGTCTGGACTTTGACTTGGCCACTCTAACACCTGGATATGTTTATTTCTGAACCATTCCATTGTAGGTTTTTCTTTATGTTTGGGATAATTTTCTTGTTGGAAGACAAATCTCAGTCCCAGTCTCGGGTCTTTTGCAGACTCCAACAGGTTTTCTTCAAGAATGGTCCTGTATTTGGCTCCATCCATCTTCCCATCAAATTTAACCATCTTCCCTGTCCCTGCTGAATAAAACCATGATGCTGCCACCACTATGTTTGACAGTGGGGATGGTGTGTTTAGGATGATGAGCTGTGTTGCATTTACGCCAAACATATCATTTGGCATTGTTGCCAAAAAGTTCAATATTGGTTTCATCTGACCAGACCACCTTCTTCCACATGTTTAGTGTGTCTCCCAGGTGGCTTGTTGCACACTTTAGACAACACTTTTTATGGATATCTTTGAGAAATGGCTTTCTTCTTGCCACTCTTCCATAAAGGCTTACTCCGGACCGCGTGCAGCGCTCACATTATCTGCTGCTTCCGTGCCCTTTGATGGCAATCCCCTGATGACCCCCTTTGGACAGCCATGTGGGGCGAAACGCGTAGGGATGAGACATTTGTCTCCACGAGATAAGTGCTTTTTCATTAATACCTTTGTGCTGCGAGGCTGATGGAGTGTTTACTCTTTTTACTTTAATATATGGACTGGATATGAGCTACTAGGCACAACGTTAAACAATACCCCAATAACGCCTGACCACTGTTCACTATACTGTGGGGTCCTTGGCGATCCTGGCTGTGAGGTTATGTGTAAAGCTCTATCTGCTAAGGGCGCCTCTTGACAGAGGAAATATATTTTTTTGGGCGTGTATATCTCTGGCGTTGATGCCTGGTTTTTATGCCCTATCCTGTACTCTGGCAAGGACGTTTCCCTTCATAGTGACGCTCTTATGCGGTCACTAATAAACCTGTATTTTGTAACTCAGGGATTTGCCTTGATTCAAGAAGTGTCACTATATATTAAGGGACGTTCTAAATGAGCTTTGAAAGTATGGTAACTATACCAACTTTTTTATACCTATGTCCTGTCTGGCGGTGATGCCATTAGGTCACTAAATTTGTACTGGTGAACTTACTTTTATATCTATCTAAGTACTTGACACCACTGAATTGAGTCTGATGAGAGTGACTGTACTATAAGATGTGCTTAAATGAGTTTTAGAGGTACGAGAATAATATCATCCTGCTTCCTCTGGCAGTGATGCCACTAGGCTAATAAAACCGTATCCGTAACTCTCTATTGTTGATATATTTCTAAACACAAAGCACAATTGATCCGAGGCTGACAAGAGTTACTTCATTATTAGGTGCGTTCTTTAATAAGCTACGAGAGCATATCTACCTCTGGATGCTCATAGCTGTGCCTGATGGTGACGTCATTTGAGTATCTATAACTCATTGGAAGTATGATAATAACATCTCCTTATGTATCTCCATGTGTTTTTCTGGCAGTGATGCCATTACATTTATCTATAATTTACCTACTTCCACATTCACCTCAGCACCTATTGTGACTAAACTGAGTCAATAAGAGCTACTGCATCATTAACCCCTTCCCGACCTGTGACACAGCGTATGCGTCATGAAAGTCGGTGCCAATCCGACCTGTGACGCATATGCTGTGTCACAGAAAGATCGCGTCCCTGCAGATCGAATGAAAGGGTTAACTCCCATTTCACCCGATCTGCAGGGACAGGGGGAGTGGTAGTTTAGCCCAGGGGGGGTGGCTTCACCCCCTCGTGGCTACGATCGCTCTGATTGGCTGTTGAAAGTGAAACTGCCAATCAGAGCGATTTGTAATATTTCACCTAAAAAAATGGTGAAATATTACAATCCAGCCATGGCCGATGCTGCAATATCATCGGCCATGGCTGGAAATACTAATGTGCCCCCACCCCACCCCTCCGATCGCCCCCCCAGCCCCCCGATCTGTGGCCCGCTCCCCTCCGTCCTGTGCTCCGCTCCCCCGTCCTCCTGTCCGCTCCCCCCGTGCTCCGATCACACCCCCCGTGCTCCAATCAAACCCCCCCGCACTCCGATCCCCCCCCCGTGCTCCGATCCACCCCCCCTGCACACCGATCCACCCCCCCTGCACACCGATCCACCCGCCCGCACACCGATCACTCTCCCCCATGCTCCGATCCCTCCCCCCCCGTGCTCCGACGCCCCCCCGTGCCCTGATCTCCCCCCCCTGTGCCCTGATCTCCCCCCCTTATACTTACCGATCCTGGCGGCGTCCGTCCGTCTTCTTCCCCGAGCGCCGCAATGTTCCAAAATGGCGGGCGCATGCGCAGTGCGCCCGCCGAATCTGCCGGCCGGCAGATTCGTTCCAATGTGAATTTTGATCACTGTGAATATAATCTATCACAGTGGTCAAAATAAAAAAACAGTAAATGACCCCCCCCCCCCCATTTGTCCCCCATAGATAGGGACAATAATAAAATAAAGAATTTTTTTTTTTTTCCACTAAGGTTGGAGTTAGAACTAGGGTTAGGGTTAGGGGTAGGGTTAGGGGTAGGGGTAGGGGTAGGGGTAGGGTTAGGGGTAGGGTTAGGGGTAGGGGTAGGGTTAGGGGTAGGGGTAGGGTTAGGGGTAGGGGTAGGGTTAGGGTTAGGGGTAGGGGTAGGGGTAGGGTTAGGGTTAGGGGTAGGGGTAGGGGTAGGGTTAGGGTTAGGGTTTCGATATGTGCACACGTATTCTGGTCCTCTGCGGATTTTTCCGCAGCGGATTTGATAAATCCGCAGTGCTAAACCGCTGCGGATTTATGGCAGATTTACCGCGGTTTTTCTGCGCATTTCACTGCGGTTTTACAACTGCGATTTTCTATTGGAGCAGTTGTAAAACCGCTGCGGAATCCGCACAAAGAAGTGACATGCTGCGGAATGTAAACCGCTGCGTTTCCGTGCAGTTTTTCCGCAGCATGTGTACAGCGATTTTTGTTTCCCATAGGTTTACATTGAAATGTAAACTCATGGGAAACTGCTGCGGATCCGCAGCGTTTTCCGCAGCGTGTGCACATACCTTTAGAATTAGGCTATGTGCACACGGTGCGGATTTGGCTGCGGATCCGCAGCGGATTGGCCGCTGCGGATCCGCAGCAGTGTTCCATCAGGTTTACAGTACCATGTAAACCTATGGAAAACCAAATCCGCTGTGCCCATGGTGCGGAAAATACCGCACGAAAACGCTGCGTTGTATTTTCCGCAGCATGTCAATTCTTTGTGCGGATTCCGCAGCGTTTTACACCTATTCCTCAATAGGAATCCGCAGGTGAAATCCGCAGTAAATCCGCAGGTAAAACGCAGTGCCTTTTACCCGCGGATTTTTCAAAAATGGTGCGGAAAAATCTCACACGAATCCGCAACGTGGGTACATAGCCTTAGGGTTAGGGTTGGGTTGGAATTAGGGTTGTGGTTAGGGTTAGGGGTGTGTTGGGGTTAGGGTTGTGGTTAGGGTTACGGCTACAGTTGGGATAAGGGTTAGGGGTGTGTTGGCGTTAGAATTGAGGGGTTTCCACTGTTTAGGCACATCAGGGGGTCTCCAAACGCAACATGGCGCCACCATTGATTCCAGCCAATCTTTTATTCAAAAAGTCAAATGGTGCTCCTTCCCTTCCGAGCCCCGACGCTTGCCCAAACAGTGGTTTACCCCCACATATGGGGTATCAGTGTACTCAGGACAAACTGGGCAACAATTACTGGGGTCCAATTTCTCCTGTTACCCTTGAGAAAATAAAAAATTCTGGGCTAAAAAATTATTTTTGAGGAAAGAAAACGTATTTATTATTTTCACTGCTCTGTGTTATAAACTTCTGTGAAGCACTTGGGGGTTCAAAGTGCTCACCTCACATCTAGATAAGTTCCTTTCGGGGTCTAGTTTCCAAAATGGGGTCACTTGTGGGGGGTTTCTACTGTTTAGGCACACCAGGGGCTCTGCAAACGCAACGTGACGCCCGCAGACCATTCCATCAAAGTCTGCATTTCAAAACGTCACTACTTGACTTCCGAGCCCCGACATGTGCCCAAACAGTGGTTTACCCCCACATATGGGGTATCAGCGTACTCAGGACAAACTGGGCAACAATTACTGGGGTCCAATTTCTCCTGTTACCCTTGAGAAAATAAAAAATTGCTTGCTAAAACATCATTTTTGAGGAAAGAAAAATGATTTTTTATTTTCACGGCTCTGCGTTGTAAACGTCTGTGAAGCACTTGGGGGTTCAAAGTGCTCACCACATATCTAGATAAGTTCCTTGGGGGGGTCTAGTTTCCAAAATGGGGTCACTTGTGGGGGGTTTCTACTGTTTAGGCACACCAGGGGATCTGCAAACGCAACGTGACGCCCGCAGACCATTCCATCAAAGTCTGCATTTCAAAAGTCACTACTTCCCTTCTGAGCCCCGACGTGTGCCCAAACAGTGGTTTACCCCCACATATGGGGTATCAGCGTACTCAGGAGAAACTGGACAACAACTTTTGGGGTCCAATTTCTCCTGTAACCCTTGGGAAAATAAAAAATTCTGGGCTAAAAAATTATTTTTGAGGAAAGAAAACGTATTTATTATTTTCACTGCTCTGTGTTATAAACTTCTGTGAAGCACTTGGGGGTTCAAAGTGCTCACCTCACATCTAGATAAGTTCCTTTCGGGGTCTAGTTTCCAAAATGGGGTCACTTGTGGGGGGTTTCTACTGTTTAGGCACACCAGGGGCTCTGCAAACGCAACGTGACGCCCGCAGACCATTCCATCAAAGTCTGCATTTCAAAAGTCACTACTTCCCTTCTGAGCCCCGACATGTGCCCAAACTGTGGTTTACCCCCACATATGGGGTATCAGCGTACTCAGGAGAAACTGTACAACAACTTTTGGGGTCAAATTTCTCCTGTTACCCTTGGGAAAATAATAAATTGCAGGCTAAAAAATCATTTTAGAGAAAATAAAATTTTTATTTTATTTTCATGGCTCTGCGTTATAAACTTCTGTGAAGCACTTGGAAGTTCAAAGTCCTCACCACACATCTAGATTAGTTCCTTTGGGGGTCTAGTTTCCAAAATGGGGTCATATGTGGGGGATCTCCAATGTTTAGGCACACAGGGGCTCTCCAAACGTGACATGGTGTCCGCTAATGATTGGAGCTAATTTTCCATTTAAAAAGCCAATTGGCGTGCCTTCCCTTCCGAGCCCTGCTGTGCGCCCAAACAGTGGTTTACCCCCACATATGGGGTATCAGCGTACTCAGGACAAACTGGACAACAACATTTGCGGTCCAATTTCTCCTATTACCCTTGGCAAAATAGGAAATTCCAGGCTAAAAATCATTTTTGAGGAAAGAAAAATTATTTTTTATTTTCATGGCTCTGCATTATAAACTTCTGTGAAGCACCTGGGGGTTTAAAGTGCTCAATATGCATCTAGATAAGTTCCTTGGGGGGTCTAGTTTCCAAAATGGGGTCACTTGTGGGGGAGCTCCAATGCATAGGCACACAGGGGCTCTCCAAACGCGACATGGTGTCCGCTAACAATTGGAGCTAATTTTCCATTCAAAAAGTCAAATGGCGCGCCTTCCCTTCCGAGCCCTGCCGTGTGCCCAAACAGTGGTTTACCCCCACATATGAGGTATCGGCGTACTCGGGAGAAATTGCCCAACAAATTTTAGGATTCATTTTATCCTATTGCCCATGTGAAAATGAAAAACTGAGGCGAAAATAATTTTTTTGTGAAAAAAAAAAGTACTTTTTCATTTTTACAGATCAATTTGTGAAGCACCTGAGGGTTTAAAGTGCTCAATATGCATCTAGATAAGTTCCTTGGGGGGTCTAGTTTCCAAAATGGGGTCATTTGTGGGGGAGCTCCAATGTTTAGGCACACGGGGGCTCTCCAAACACGACATGGTGTCCGCTAACGATGGAGATAATTTTTCATTCAAAAAGTCAAATGGCGCTCCTTCCCTTCCGAACCTTACCATGTGCCCAAACAGTGGTTTACCCCCACATGTGAGGTATCGGTGTACTCATGAGAAATTGCCCAACAAATTTTAGGATCCATTTTATCCTGTTGCCCATGTGAAAATGAAAAAAATTGAGGCTAAAAGAATTTTTTTGTGAAAAAAAAGTACTTTTTCATTTTTACGGATCAATTTGTGAAGCCCCCGGGGGTTCAAAGTTCTCACTATGCATCTAGATAAGTTCCTTGGGGCGTCTAGTTTCCAAAATGGGGTCACGTGTGGGGGAGCTCCAATTTTTAGGCACACGGGGGCTCTCCAAACGTGACATGGTGTCCGCTAAAGAGTGGAGCCAATTTTTCATTCAAAAAGTCAAATGGCGCTCCTTCCCTTCCAAGCCCTGCCGTGCGCCCAAACAGTGGTTTACCCCCACATATGAGGTATCAGCGTACTCAGGACAAATTGGACAACAACTTTCGTGGTTCAGTTTCTCCTTGTACCATTGGGAAAATAAAAAAAATGTTGCTAAAAGATAATTTTTGTGACTAAAAAGTTAAATGTTCATTTTTTCCTTCCATGTTGCTTCTGCTGCTGTGAAGCACCTGAAGGGTTAAAAAACTTCTTGAATGTGGTTTTGAGCACCTTGAGGGGTGCATTTTTTAGAATGGTGTCACTTTTGGGTATTTTCAGCCATATAGACCCCTCAAACTGACTTCAAATGTGAGGTGGTCCCTAAAAAAAATGGTTTTGTAAATTTCGTTGTAAAAATGAGAAATCGCTGGTCAAATTTTAACTCTTATAACTTCCTAGCAAAAAAAAATTTTGTTTCCAAAATTGTGCTGGTGTAAAGTAGACATGTGGGAAATGTTATTTATTAACTATTTTGTGTCACATAACTCTCTGGTTTAACAGAATAAAAATTCAAAATGTGAAAATTGCGAAATTTTCAAAATTTTCGCCAAATTTCCGTTTTTATCACAAATAAACGCAGAATTTATTGACCTAAATTTACCACTAACATGAAGCCCAATATGTCACGAAAAAACAATCTCAGAACCGCTAGGATCCGTTGAAGCGTTCCTGAGTTATTACCTCATAAAGGGACACTGGTCAGAATTGCAAAAAACGGCCAGGTCATTAAGGTCAAAATAGGCCGGGTCATGAAGGGGTTAAGTATGCTCTAAAGGAACGCTGAGGGTACGGCAATAATATCAATACCTTCAGAGGCTATTTTTGTGACCCTCTGTGTGGTGTCCTGTACTCGAGTGATACTGTTCTATTGTATAGCAGGGATTTCCTGTCTGTGTACCCTGAATTTGTAGAGGGATCTATTATGGATATCCTTATATTACTGCTATCTTTTTAGTATCACCACTACATTTTTTGAGAGGCCCTACAGTGTCTAATATCTCTAATAACACTGTTTTTCCCTTTTTTTTTTTTTTTTTTTCCTCTCCTCTCAGAGTACATCTTTAGCTCACAATATACGCCAGATTTTATATATATCAGCCGAATCGAGCTATTATTGCTCTTATAGTCAGCATATAGCAGCACAGGTATTCTATTTTCACTTGTTGTGTTTTTCTTTTTTGTGGTGTTATTGTTGGTGGTGGCTTTTTTTGAGGGATTCCTTTTTAGGGACTTCAGGGTCAGTCTACGTTGAGCAGGGGCGCCACATCGTATCCCAGGGTGCCAACCTCCGCTGTCAGGAAGGGAATTTTTTAGGGATAGGCACGTCTATCTTCCCTAGCCTTTTCCTGTACACTTGTATTTTTCTGGCATTTTTTGATTGATACCAGAGACCCTGTTTTTCCGTAGGATCCCTCTTACTGGTCTTTATGATAATTTTTTACCTTTTAATTACTAAATTAAAATTCATCGTTTTAGGTCTTGTGTCAGTTTTTTGTTTTTTTTCCACTCTTCCATAAAGGCCAGATTTGTGCAGTGTACAACTGATTGTTGTCCTATGGACAGACTGTTCCACCTCCGCTGTAGATCGCAGTCATCCAGAGTGATCATGGGCCTCTGGGCTGCATCTCTGATCAGTCTTCTCCTTGTTTGAGATGAAAGTTAGAGGGACGGCCGGGTCTTGGTAGATTTGCAGTGGTATGATACTCATTCTATTTCAATATGATCACTTACACAGTGCTCCTTGGGAGGTTAAAAGTTTTGGAAATCATTTTGTATCCAAATCCGGCTTTAAACTTCTCCATAACAGTATCACGGACCTGCCTATTGTGTTCCTTGGTCTACATGATGCTTTCTGTGCTTCAAACAGAACCCTGAGACTATCACATAGGAGGTGCATTTATACGGAGACTTGATTACACACAGGTGGATTATATTTATCATGATTAGGCATTTAGGACAACATTGGATCATTCAGAGATCCACACTGAACTTCTGGAATGAGTTTGCTGCACTGAAAGTAAAGAGGCCGAATAATATTGCACACCCCACTTTTCAGTTTTTGAATTTCCACCAAAATTTTAAATAACCAATAAATTTTGTTCAATTTCACTAATGTGTTCCACTTGTTGTTGATTCTTCACCAAAAATTTACATTTGGTATCTTTGTTTGAAGCATGATATGGGGGAAAAAGTTGAAAAGTTCCAGGGCACCAAATACTTTCGCAAGGCACTGTATATGTTGGTTTATTATTTTTTGATTGTTTGCAGGAGGTGAGGGAGTCGGGGATTAGGCGTTCAGTAAGTATGGTAAATTTTGATTGAATAAAGGAATATATGTGATTATTTCAAATAAAGGACTTTATTCTGGGTGTCTGTGTTTTATACAATATCACTATTGAGTTAGTAATGGATAGGTGTCTTATAGACACCTCTCAATTACTAACCTGTGGCCTTGATGTCACCTGGCAATACAAAGGTGACATCAACCCCACAAATATGGGAAGTGGGAAGAGCGAGGCTAAGTGCTAAAATTGGCGCATCTATAAGATGCACCATTTCTGGGGTGTCTGAGAGCTGATGTTTTTAGCCTGGGGGGATGCCAATATCCATGGCCCCTTCCCAGGCTATTAATATCAGCCCGCAGCTGTCTGCCTAGCCTTTGCTGGTTCAATTTTATAGGGGGACACGATTTCAATTTTTTTTACTGGGGTTCCCCAGTAAACTAGCCAGTAAAGGCTAAGCAAACAGTTGTGAGCTGATATTAATAGCCTGCAAACATTTGGCTATTGGCTCCTTCCCAGAATATTCACATCAGCTGTCTGCTTTCTCTCTGCTGGTTATGAAAATTATGCGGGAGCCCACGCAATTTTTTATTTTTTTTAAATCTTATGAAAAATAAACAGATATTGCATTTCATGCAGATTTCTGACAATTGCTTTTTTTTACAGCTTTTGTAGGTTAATTATGTTAATGCTCCTACATAGTCTGGTGTGTGTGCCTTTATTAAATATTAATGGCTGTATGTGGCTGAAGAGGTTGAACAATAAAATTACATAACAATTACTATTATGTTTTTAATATATCTTTATTTAGCTCTATGGATTTACAAAAACGCATGAAAAAAACAGATAAAAAACACTCGTATTTTCAGCTGCATTTTTGTGCCAAGAGATGCAGAAACCTTGCAGAAATTTCTGCAAGCAAATACGCAACATGCTCACCCAGCCTTATAAATAGTTCTATTTAAAAACAATATTTCTTGTTGAAATTGTAATAGAAAATATTGGCCTTTACGATAGAGTATGGGTCGCAGTGGCTCTTGGCAATATAAACTAATTACCCCAAAGAGGTTTTGCCATTAGTTACTCTTTTTTTTATACTTAAAAAGATTGTTCAGCTTGATTATTTCAGTAGATGTGTTATTTTCTATAGTCACAGTTTTGCCCATCATCCTATTAACTTCTTTAACCCCTTTATGGAAGCCATGTTGCTTTTCAAGCCGCTACTAATGTAGAAACCTCTGTTTTTCCATTGACAGGTGATGGTCCTGAGTGGGGACTTGTTTTTTGTAAGATGAGTAGAACTTTTCATTGGTATAATTTTTGCCTACATAACATTGTTTGGTGGCTTTTCGTTCCATATTTGGGAGCCAAAATGAAAAGACAGTTGTACACCACGCTCCACTGGTTCATGCCATAGTTTTCTAATAAACTGTTAACTGTCTTTTTTTTGTGAATAATTCAAATTTTTTACATACCTTGACATTTTTAATGACAGTTTAAGTAGAAATGTTCAAAAATATTAAGTTTCAGGATATTTCATTGAAAAATAATAATTGTTTTTATTCTTAGCAGATTACTGTACCAGGAGATCAGAGGGGCAGGTGACATCTTCAATTTTTAAATCCAATATTCTTGAGATCCCACAGGATGCAATGAAAGTGACTGGCATTACTCCAGATATACCATCAACCCTTCACAGCAAAGATCTGTCATCTGATCCTATGAAACGGGTTCTGTCTTCTGGTTCATTACCGACTACTAAGGAAAATGAAAGTTACAAAATAATCATTAAAAAACGAACTGATCCTAAAGCAAAGAAGCTGTTTTCACAATCAGAATATGGAAATAGTTTTACTCTCAAAAAGTCTTTTCTTAAACATCAAAAAATTCACACAGCAGAGACTAGATTTTCTTGTTCCCAGTGTGGGAAATGTTTTAACCAGAAATGGAATCTTCTTGTACACCAAAAAACCCACACAGGGGAGAAGCCTTTCTCCTGTTCAGAATGTGGGAAATGTTTTAGCCGTAATTCAGTTTTGGTTAACCACCAAAGAACCCACACAGGGGATAGACCTTTTTCCTGTTCAGAATGTGGGAAATGTTTTACCCAGAAATCAGATTTGCATAAGCACCAAATTTTTCACACAGGGGAGAAACCTTTTTCATGTTCAGAATGTGGGAAATGTTTTACCCGGAAATCAGATTTGCATAAGCACAAAATTATTCACACAGGGGAGAAGCCTTTTTCCTGTTCAGAATGTGGGAAATGTTTTACCCAGAAAGTGCATCTTGATCACCACCAGAGAATCCACACAGGGGAGAAGCCATTTTCTTGTTCAGAATGTGGGAAATATTTTAACCAGAAATGGAATCTTCTTGTACACCAAAAAACCCACACAGGGGAGAAGCCTTTCTCCTGTTCAGAATGTAAGAAATGTTTTAACCGTAAATCGGTTTTGGTTAACCACCAAAGGATCCACACTACGGTGAAACCTTTTTCCTGTTCAGAATGTGGGAATTGTTTTAACCATAAATCAGATTTGCTTAAGCACCAGAGAATTCACACAGGGGAGAAGCCTTTTTCATGTTCAGAATGTTGGAAATGTTTTACCCAGAAAGTGTATCTTGATCACCACCAGAGAACCCACACAGGGGAGAAGCCATTTTCTTGTTCAGAATGTGGGAAATGTTTCAACCAGAAATGGAATCTTCTTGTACACCAAAAAACCCACACAGGGGAGAAGGTTTTCTCCTGTTCAGAATGTGAGAAATGTTTTAACCGTAAATCGGTTTTGGTTAGCCACCAAAGGATCCATACAGGGGAGAAGCCTTTCTCCTGTTCAGAATGTGGAAAATGTTTTAACTATAAATCAAATTTGCTTATGCACCAGCGAACCCACACAGGGGAGAAACCTTTTTCATGTTCAGAATGTGGGAAATGTTTTAACAACAAATCACATCTTGTTATACATCAAAGAAGTCACACAGGGAAGAAGCCTTTTTCCTGTTCAGAATGTGGGAAATGTTTTACCCAGAAATCGTTTCTTGATCACCACCAGAGAACCCACACAGGGGAGAAGCCATTTTCCTGTTCAGAATGTGGGAAATGTTTTAACCGTAAATCACTTTTGGTTAACCACCAAAGGACCCACACAGGGGAGAAACCTTTTTCCTGTTCAGAATGTGGGAAATGTTTTACCCAGAAATCGTGTCTTGATCACCACCAGAGAACCCACACAGGGGAGAAGCCATTTTCCTGTTCAGAATGTGGGAAATGTTTTAACCGTAAATCACTTTTGGTTAACCACCAAAGGACCCACACAGGGGAGAAGCCTTTTTCCTGTTCAGAACGTGGGAAATGTTAAACCAGAAATCAGATTTGCTTAAGCACCAGATAATTCACACAGGGTAGAAGCCTTTTTCATGTTCAGAATGTGGGAAATGTTTTAACAAGAAATAACATCTTGTTATTCACTAGTGATGAGCGAGCACTAAAATGCTCATTGTTCGGGTCGAGCAAATTTGAATGCTTGGGTGCTCGACCCAAGCAACTAGCCCAATGTAAGTCTATAGGAAAACCGAGCATTTTTGCCCCGGGGGTCATTTTAGGGTCTAAAAACATCTGAAATCGATGGGAACGGTGCTCAAATGACATAGCATCATCATGGGAAATACCCCTGGAAGCATTTCTGACTCTCAGGTCACAGCTGTGAACAATGTTGTAAGAGTCTTACACCACTTTTACAGGCGCACAATAAAACATACAAAAACAAAACCAAAGTGGATATTCCTGGAAAATATGTTAAGGAATATCCTTTCCAGGGTAATGATGTGTATGTAAGGCAAAATAAATAACCCAAAATAAAAATGTTCCTCCTCTACTTGGGCTATGTTCACACGTAGCATTTTTTATGTGTTTTTCAAATTTAGCATTGCTTTCAACCAAGACAAATGCATTAACTGGGAAATGTCTTTTTACAACCTTATCTGGCCATGTGCGTGACACATCATCAACAACCATATGCTGTCTATGCAAGTCAATGTAGGGTAATATAATAACTCACTAATAGCCAAAGGCAAATAATTCCATAACTAAGTACCCTAAAAAATAACTTTCTTTAATCACTTTAATATGGAAATAATTAAAAATTAGCAGTGTGCTTATGCTGGGAAAGAGTGTACTAGTAGCAGGAATAATGTCTCATAAATTTGGTCATAGCCCAATCCCTGATGAAGCCAGTATTGCTGGTGAAACATGTAGGCGAGGCTTCAGGAGCAATTTTAATAGCATTATCAGTGAATGTGTCCACACCTGATCCCATACCCCTCAATACTGCCAGCGGACATGATTAGGGCAATGAGCAAATTTATGAGACATTAATCCTGCTACTAGTACTCTCTTGCCCAGCATAAGCACAATGTTTAATCATTTCCATTTTAAAGTGAATAATAAAAGTTATTTTTTTAGGGTCCTTAGTTAGGGAATTATTTGCCTTTGGCAATCTGTGAATTATGACACCGTCAAACACATCCTTTTTCATTTATGAAGAAGGGTCTCTGAAAGTCACAAAGCCTACTTTTATAGAGCCATCAGCCACTATGCTTTGTTGTTCCCATTATTAAACAGTGTGTCCCTTATACTGTTGCATATGCAGTGAGTGGCAGGGCTGCCCAAAATTTGCACGTGTTAGGTTAAGCAATAAAAAATGTTCAAAAGTTGCCTACTCCTGGCCTAATGGACATTGATCAAGTGCAGTAATGAAATAACATCAGACAACACACAGTCGGATGTAAGCTCTTCTTGAACAAACTATTGCTCAGCTCCCAGGGACTTTATTTAATCTGAACATAGGTTTATATAACCTCTGTAAGGGGGCTCGGTTAGATCTAAAATGGGAGTGATCGGATGTATTTCATTGGTTAGGGGGTTGGGTAATGACCTAGTCCATGGGAGGATCCATGAAGTCATCAGGCTGGTTTGGTCCATGAGGTCATCAGGGTGGGCATCATCCTTGGTGGATCCATGAGGTCATCAGGGTAGGTTGGTTCGTGAGGTCATCAGGGTGGGCGTCACTGTGGGAGGATCCAGAGGTCATCTTGGATACCAGCGCAAGGTGTGTGTTGAAACAGGAAATGGCAGCCATCTTTAGTGTCACACTTTGATCCGAGCAAGCTTATGTAAGGTGAAATAATACACTTTATGGGTCATTTCAATCCCTTATGCTTTTTGGTTAATTAAGCATTTGATCTTATGGCTCTCCTCATCAGTCCCCCCTAAATACTGTTCCTTGATCCTACTGTGGTTCCCTAACCCATCAGTGTTAAGTGCCACTATGACATCAGATGCTTCATGACAATACGGATGCTATAGACACCAGAGAATGTGTGACCAATTATGGGTGTATCAGGAGGTATATAGGAGCACGCTACCCATGTCCTCTGGACTTTCCTACCTTCTGGTTCTATTACTCTCCAATCTCCCATCACCATGGTTACAAAGAATACACATGTGACTAACCCTGATGTTCACATCCTAGATCTGACTGTCTCACCTGGGAGGGGGTAAATTGGAGTTTTCACCAGTTTGAGACAAGTTTTACCTTATGGAAATCCTCCCTTTGTAGCTGGACTGTGACAAGCAGATCAGATCCTGCTCTGTCCCTACCTGTCTAACAATTTTACTGTGTGAGAGATGGATCCATGAGGTGCTCTGCAATCCTGACCGAAGTAGAGCTAGTCAACATGACTTAGGATGGTGCCAGTTTTTCTTCTTTATCACCTTCACAAGGACCCAGTCTGCAGGTTTTACAATCACAAACTCGCATACACCGACTCTGACTAGTTGTGGATTGTAAAAGACTGAAGAGGGCCTAGCTGTTCTATAGCTGCAGAACAACTAACCTCTTGAGCTAGGAAGAGGACAATCATGTTTCTACTCCTTTCTCAATCATCTTCCCTACACAGGTAAGAACACAACAATAATAGCTGCAATAATTAAGATGACAAGAATAACATCACCTATCTGAGCTAGCCATCTCCGCCATCCTTTCATCCACGAAAAATATTGGTCCCAGGGATCTTCCATACCTGAACTCCTTTTTAATTCTTTTTGTAGGGAATTCAGCTTTTTTATGGCTATTGTAACCTTTCCGGTATTATCTGGAATATACAGTAGGTACAACATGCAGATTTCACCATTTGCAAACACCTCCTTTTTCTGCTAATATCATGTCAAGGGCCATTCTGTTTTGAAATGCCACTACTAATATAGGGCCTAGTTGGTCTGACAAACCTTGAAGAGCTTCTCTAGTGTAATTGACAAACCTCTGTTGATTGTAATAGATGTAATTGATCCAGTCTACATTTTTATTTATGATCACTAAGGGTAACATAAATTATTCGAAACCTGCTTTTACTTGATCTATGGCTTTAAATTCATCTGGTACCCCCCTTGGGACCACTATAACATCGATATAAATGTGGGGGTCAAAACTGCCTTTTGGTTCCAAAATTGTTTCCCTTATTTGCTCTGTGGAGATCTGAAGTTAGGGCTTCCTCACCTTCTGCTGCTATGTAAAAGGGCATTATGGCTTTGGCTAGTGTACATACTCCTATTCACTCTCCTCCTAAGGAGATCTGTTCTGAAGTTCTGATCTTCATGTTTCCACATATCCAGAAAACATCAGAAATAGACTGAGTTTGGTTGATCAGGTCTCCTCTGGTTGCATTACTGTATCTCCTGCAATATCCCTTTGTGAAATTACCCAAAATATGCTCCCTTCAGTATTAGTATAACAGGTGCATTTTCCTGAGTATATGGTAATGCCTTGACCCGAATATATGGTAATGCCTTGACCCGAATTGGGTGTTTTTGTGACTATGGGGTACTTTTTCCAGTTTTCGCATTTCGTTTTGTCAAGGGATTTGTTAGTGAACAGACTCTGGGAAACATTTTTCCAAATCTGGGGGTAAGGCTAGAGTTACAGATTCTAAGTGGGGTCTTGCTCCTGCCCAGACAAAGCAATTGGATTTATTATATTGATTGGCTGTATATTTCATCCCCTTCAACCATAAGTTGGTCTCAGTGTATCCCATTTTAACAGCAAGAATATTTTCAAATGCGGGGCTTGCCATGGCTATCTTTTTAAGTTTTTGATACGGAACATTAGGGGGTTTGAGTGCATATTTTTATCTTTTGTTGATATTTCTTTTATGTCTGCTAACATGAACTGGCCTATATGGGCACAATTGGCACACACCATTTACATATGTACCCAGCAGATAGGTGCCATTATCGCCAGTATGAGGGTTCTCCGGGTTGAGGACTAAAGGGTTGCATTGGCCAATGGTATCACTGGGCTTGAGGACTTTTGTACGGGAGAGTGTCATCCTAGTGAGTAGGGATTTGCCCTGTGAGTCTTGTTTTCTTGAGGCTGTGCTTGGTCTATACCCACAATCTTCACCAATGTTCCACCCAACCGCCCTCCATGAATTACAAGTTTGTCCCCAACCATCACACGTAACACATATATATTGTTGTCCTGATCTCAGCTGTCCCAGTTGACTAATGGGAAGATTAGGAAACCCATTTAGTGTCACACTGTACTACATCACAATCATTGAATTTAGAAGAAGCAACATGTGCAGTGGTGTTAGACCAGAACGTGATCACCCCCTCCTTCCGTTTGGGTAATTGTGACCTGTTGTGCTCCTACAAAGGAGTATAGAATGGCACAACACACAAAGGATATGCAACATTATGTAGAAGGTTCTGATGGAGGACTTCTTGCAGTGATAGGCGTGTATCCACATAGGTCTTCTTTCAAGTTTGACCGAAGTAGGAGTGGTCAGGAGCACTTGGTAGGGACCCTCAAATCTTGATTCCAGGTATGTCTTTCTGATCAACTTCTTCGCCAGCACATAGTCACCAGGAATCTGGATCTGGAATAGATGATAAAACTTGTGCATGTGTTACTGGCAGTTCTTTAGTAAGGGTAATGACATAATTTGCAAGAGTATCACTTCCTAAGGCTAGCTGTTGTGGAATATATTGACCCAACATTGGAGGCCTCCCAAAAAGAATCTTGTATAGTGTGAGTTTAGTGGGACCCCTTGGAGTGTTTCTGACTAAGTATAAAGGTACCGTCACACATAACGATATCGTTAACGATATCGTTGCTTTTTGTGATGTAGCAACGATATCGTTAACGAAATCGTTATTTGTGACAGCGACCAACGATCAGGCCCCTGCTGGGAGATCGTTGGTCGCTGGGGAAAGTCCAGTGTTATGACCTGGTGGTTAAGAGCACACAGAATGACCTGATAGTTACTGATACAGGACAAGCTCTGGGACGTGGGAACTCTGCTGACCGCAATCCCTAATCCTATCACACACACTAGAAATAGCCGTGGATTGCTCCTAACGCTCCCTATGCAACTCGTCACAGCCTAAGGAACTAGCTAGCCCTGAAGATAGAAAAATAAAGCCTACCTTGCCTCAGAGAAATTCCCCAAAGGAAAAGGCAGCCCCCCACATATAATGACTGTGAGTTAAGATGAAAATTACAAACTCAGAGATGAAATAGATTTAGCAAAGAGAGGCCCGACTTACTGAACAGACAGAGGATAGGAAAGGTAACTTTGCGGTCAGCACAAAAAACTATAAAAAGACCACGCAGAGGGCGCAAAAAGACCCTCCGCACCGACTCACAGTGCGGAGGCGCCCCTCTGCGTCCCAGAGCTTCCAGCAAGCAAGACAAAAATCAAAATAGCAAGCTGGACAGAAAAATAGCAAACAGAGAAAAAATAAGGAAACTTAGCTTCTGCTGGGAAGACAGGTCACAAGAACGATCCAGGAGCAAACTGGACCAATACTGGAACATTGACAGGTGGCCTGGAGCAATGATCTAAGTGGAGTTAAAGGGACACTGTCACCTGAATTTGGAGGGAACAATCTTCAGCCATGGAGGCGGGGTGTTGGGGTTTTTGATTCACCCTTTCCTTACCCGCTGGCTGCATGCTGGCTGCAATATTGGATTGAAGTTCATTCTCTGTCCTTCATAGTACACGCCTGGGCAAGGCAAGATTGCACTGTGCAGGCATGTACTACGGAGGACAGAGAATGACTTGATTTTGTCACTGGATCTCCCGCTGACATCGCTGAATCGGCGTGTGTGACGCCGATTCAGCGATGTCTTCACTGGTAACTAGGGTAAATATCGGGTTACTAAGCGCAGGGCCGCGCTTAGTAACCCGATGTTTACCCTGGTTACCAGCGTAAAAGTAAAAAAACAAACACTACATACTTACATTCCCGGTGTCTGGTCAGGTCCCTCACCGTCAGCTTCCCGCACTGACTGGTGAGCGCCGGCCAGCCGTAAAGCACAGCACAGCGGTGACGTCACCGCTGTACTTTACAGCCGGCGCTCAGTCAGTGCTGGAAGCTGAAGGTGAGGGACATGACCAGACACCGGGAATGTAAGTATGTAGTGTTTGTTTTTTTACTTTTACGCTGGTAACCAGGGTAAACATCGGGTTACTAAGCACGGCCCTGCGCTTAGTAACCCGATGTTTACCCTGGTTACCCGGGGACTTCGGGATCGTTGGTCGCTGGAGAGCTGTCTGTGTGACAGCTCTCCAGCGACCAAACAGCGACGCTGCAGCGATCGACATCGTTGCCGGTATCGCTGCAGCGTTGCTTAGTGTGACGGTACCTTAAGGCAATGGGCAAAATGTCTGTCCAAGGAAGACTTATCTCCTGACTGGCTTTCAGTATTTTATTTTTCAAGGTGCCATTCAGTCTTTCTACTTTCCCACTGCTCTGAGGGTGATATGGAGTATGTAAACCCAAATCAACCCCTAGCAAAGTCCACAGTTCCTTAGTCATTGCTGCAATGAATGCGGGTCTTTGGTCACTCTCAATTACCTCTGGGACCGCATATCTGCATACTACTTCAGTCATCAGTCTCTTAACAGTCACTCTGGCAGTCATGTTGGTTACTGGATAGGCTTCACGCCATCCTGAGAACGTGTCAGTCACTACCAGTACATACTCATACTTTTGGCATTTGAATATGATTGATTTGAATTCTCTGAAAGGGATTTAGTGGTTTAGCCAAATGTTTCTGAGTAACTTTCTGAGGCGGTACTGGATTGCATATTGCACACACAAGGCAGGACTTACAATATTTATGGGTGACAGTAGAGATCCCAGGTGCCATATAAGTCTTCCAAATCAAGTTATTCATCTGATTCTTGCCTCTATGGGTGATACCGTGTGCCCAGTCTGTCACCAAGGGGTACAGATTACGGGGTAGACAGATCTTTTTGTTCATCGCTCAATACTCCATCTTCATCCTATTTAGCTCCTTCTTCTTGCCACTTCTTTTCATCATCTGGTGTCTTGTCTTTATGTAGATGGATAAACCTCATAAGAGAGCTTTGAGGCCCTTCTTCAGTGTCTTGTGACAGGTACATCGCTGCTTTCTCTTTCCCAAATGGATCCGCAGCATAAGTTTTTGCTGTTTTGTCAGCGAAGAAGTTCCCCCTTGCTTCTGGAGAATCCAGTCTCCCGTGAGGTAAAACCTACAGAAAAAAGGCCTAGATCAATGACGCTTCCCAAAATATAAGCAATTCCAATTAGAGCAAGGAAGCATGAGCCATGAAGTAAAATTAATCAACTTTATTGGAAAAATACAGATAAATTAAAATTAAAAAAAGGAGTATATGTCCAATGAAATACTGTAATAACCCCATACACTCCGCATATAATCAGCTAGTGTGACCCATCTACAAACAATATTTATCAAATAAATCACTGCTCAGATCCCAAGTCTATAGCCCCACCAAGGCTGAGATAGAGAATAAAATGTAAAGTGGCAAGTCCCCAAAATATAAATCACCATAAATGGTATATCCAAGGTACATAGGGAGAGATCTTTCTATTATAGATGTGGCTGTCACGGGTCTAAGATTAGTGGGCATATATAATAACTCATGGGTAGAAATATGCTAAGACCCCGTACACAATTATAGTGCATAACCAGAGATCACATAAGCATACTAGGTAGATACCTCAAGTGAGGCAGCAATTGTAAACACCAGACAAAAAGCAGCAATGGAAAGTGGCAATAGTGCATAGATAGGTAAAGGATATATGACTTTGTCCAGGCTGCACTGATCCCCGATGCGCGTTTTGTGTATAGCTTCTTTATAGGGGGGTTATCATGTAGCTGTATATAGAATGCGTACCTTTATAGGTCAGTGGTGTCAGCAGTAAACCATGGCATTTCCGCAAACAAACTGGGCATGTGACATCGCTGTGGGTCGGCGACACGCACCACCTAGCAACACCTCCATCTGACACGTCAGGATAAAGGGGTGGTATCGGCAGCAACATGAACGGGTCTCAATAGCAACAGACTGGATGTGTGACGCCGCTGTGTCAGCGCCACAAGCTGCCTAGCCTCACCTCCATCCAACGCTTCAGGATGAAGGGGCGGTATCGGCAGCTACATGAACACGTCTCCACAGCAACACTCACCTGGAGATCAGAGGGAAGCGTTCGCTACATATGAATGCAGTGGTCGCAAACTATACCCTTTGTCTATGCAACATACACTGCTCAAAAAAAATAAAGGGAACACCAAAATCCCATATCCTAGATATCACTGAATGAAATATTCCAGTTGTAAATCTTTCTTTATACAGTGGAATGTGTTGAGAACAGAAAAACCAAAACATGATCAATTTAAATCACAACTAATATCCCATGGAGGTCTGGCGTTGGAATGATGCTGAAAATCAAAGTAGAAAATCAAATTGCAGGCTGATCCAACTTCAGTGGAAATGCCCCCACGTCCCTGTATGACCTCCCTACAACGCCTGGGCATGCTCCTGATGAGGCGGCAGATGGTCTCCTGAGGGATCTTCTCCCAGACCTGGACTAAAGCATCTGCCAACTCCTGAACAGTCTGTGGTGCAACGTGACGTTGGTGGATGGAGCGAGACATGATGTCCCAGATGTTTTCAATCAGATTTAGGTCTGGTGAATAGTTGGGCCAGTCCATAGCTTCAATGCCTTCATCTTGCTGGAACTGCTGACACACTCCAGCCACATGAGGTCTGGCATTGTCCTGCATTAGGAGGAACCCAGGGCTAACCGCACCAGCATAAGGTCTCACAAGGGGTCTGAGGATCTCACCTCGGTAACTAATGGCAGTCAGGCTACCTCTGGCAAGCACATGGAGGGCTGTGCGGTCCTCCAAAGAAATGCCCCCCACATCATTACTGACCCACTGCCAAAGTGGTCATGCTGAAGGATGTTGCAGGCAGCAGATCGCTCTCCACGGCATCTCCACACTCTCATGTCTGTCACATGTGCTCAGTGTGAACCTGCTTTCATCTGTGAAGAGCACAGGGCGCCAGTGGTGAATTTGCCAATCCTGGTGTTCTGTGCAAGTGCCAAGCATACTGCACGGTGTTGGGCATCTCCACGGGTTCCCCTTCCTTTGGCTCTGGGCACTTCATATGACACATGTGGTCTGTATTTGCGGCTGAGTACATCGGTTTTTGTTGATATCTTTACTGCACCAGTCCTTTTTTGTTGGTCAAATTCTCTGTGCATTATCTCAACAGCTATTGGGGATTTATTTTCCAGCTATATATCCCCCTTGAAACACGTAACCTGTCTTTGTATTCTCTTTAGTGTTATTTAACATTTTGTATAGCACTTGATAGCTATGTGATTGGTGGTTCTTTGCTGTATATTTTATAAGCACACTGGTGTTTTTGATACTTATCCCTGCCATATAAGGATTACACCCACATGGTCATTTATGTATCTAGTCCGGGTTTACGTCCAGCTATATATATTTTTCTGCACTATCAGGGTATATTATTGATGGTCATTAGTGGACAACCAGTCTATCAGGGCATGTGCACGGACCCTGGAAGGGGTAACTCTAAGCTTCATTACAAGCTATCTTGGGTTTTCTATTTGTCATGTTGTGACTTTGAAGTGTTTTTATATTGTGTGTATGTCTGTGTTTTGTATCCAATAAAATTTATTCAGTTATTTTGTGGTGATCCCCTGTTGTTTGGTCTACAGCTTTTTCTTCTTTATAGTTCGGTGTTGGGCTGTGAGCACAACCCCTATCTGTGGATGTCGGGCACTCAGACCATTCTCATGGAGTCGGTTTCTAACCTTTTGTGCAGACACATGCACATTTGTGGCTTGCTGGAGGTCTATTTTGCAGGGCTCTGGCAGTGCTCATCCTGTTCCTCCTTGCACAAAGGTTAAGGTAGCGGTCCTGCTGCTGGGTTGTTTCCCTCCTACGGCCTCCTCCATGTCTCCTGGTGTACTGGCCTTTCTCCTGGTAGCGCCTCCAGCCTCTGGACACTATGCTGACAGACACAGCAAACCTTGTCATAGCTCGCATTGTTGTGCCATCCTGGATGAGCTGCACTTGTGTGGGTTTTAGAGTCTGTCTCATGCTACCACGAGTGTGAAAGCACAACCAACATTCAAAAGTGACCAAAACATTTACCAGAAAGCAAATTGTCAATCATTATTGCTTCCTAAGTGGACAGTTTGATTTCACAGAAGTTTAATTTACTTGGAGTTAGGCTGCCATCACACTAGCAGTATTTGATCAGTATTTTACATCAGTATTTGTAAGCCAAAACCAGGAGTGGAACAATTAGAGGAAAAGTATAATAGAAACATATGCACAACGTCTGCATTTATCACCCACTCCTGGTTTTGACTTACAAATACTGATGTATAATACTGACCAAATACTGCTAGTGTGACGGCAGCCTTATATTCTGTTGTTTAAAGAGGTTGCCCACTACTTTCAATGAACCCCCCAATGTATCCCCCTGAAGCCCCGAATGAATTTTGTAAATACCTTATATTGCTGTTTTAGCCTGTGAGCGGCACTATGCCGGTGGCTGAGTCCGGGTCACGTGACCCGCAGGCTGCAGCCGCCGCTAATTTCCGCCGATGTCACATCAAATTTCAGACTTTGGAAATTGGCGTGACGTCATGAGCAGGAGTGACCCAGCCTCCATAGACAGCGGTCACTCATCAAGAGTGACTGGGCTGTGGGCGGTGCTGGGGTCTGCGGGTGGGTCTGTGCTGGGAAGATGTGCAGTGCTGGGATCTGTGGGTGGTGCTGGGGGGTCTGCGCGGTGGGTCTGCTGTCGGAGCTGGGATCTGCTGGCGGTGCGGGGGTTCTGCACGGTGGGTCTACTGTCAGTGCTAGGATCTGCTGGCGGTGCGGGAGGAGGCATCTGCGCAGTGGGCCTGCTGTCGGTGCTGGGATCTGTGGTGCTGGCGGTGCTGGGGTCTGCAGGCGAGGGGGTCTGCGGGGCTGTGCGGAGAATCTGCTGGCCGTGCTGGGGTCTGCTGGCTGTGCTGGGATCTGCGGGCGGTGAGGTGCTGGGGTCTGCTTCGGGTGGGGTTGGGTCATTGGTGTGTGTGTCTCTGTGTGCAGGCATCGTCCGATGGGACTACAAGTCCCATCTGGCTATGCCTGCTACAGTGACAGTCAGTGACATATTAGCCAATCATGGGACAGTAGAAGTCCCATGATCCGGCTAATGTGTTGAATGTAAAAAAAAAATAAACACATACACATATACAGTACATACATACAGTACATACAACATACATACAGTACATATAACATGCATACAGACATACATACAAACATACATACAACATACATATAGACATACAGTTATATGAAAAAGTTTGGGCACCCTTATTAATCTTAAGCTTAATGTTTTATAAAAAAAAAAATGTTTGCAACAGCTATTTCAGTTTCATATATCTAATAACTGTTGGACACAGTAATGTTTCTGCCTTGAAATGAGATTTATTGTACTAACAGAAAATGTGCAAACTGCACTCAAACAAAATTTGACAGGGGCATAAGTATGGGCACCCCACCAGAAAAGTGACATTAATATTTAGTAGATCCTCCTTTTGCAAACATAGCAGCCTCTAGTTGCTTCCTGTAGCTTTTAATGAGTTCCTGGATCCTGGATGAAGGTATTTTTGACCATTCCACTTTACAAAAAAATTCCAGTTCAGTTAAGTTTGATGGTCGCCGAGCATGGACAGCCCTCTTCAAATGATCCCACAGATGTTCAATGATATTCAGGTCTGGGGACTGGGATGGCCATTCCAGAACTGTGTAATTGTTCCTCTGCATGAAAGCCTGAGTAGATTTGGAGCGGTGTTTTGGATCATTGTCTTGCTAAAAGATCTATCCCTGCGTAACTTCAACTTTGTCACTGATTCATGAACATTATTGTCAAGAATCTGCTGATACTGAAAGGAATCCGTCCCTCAACTTTAACAAGATTCCCGGTGCAGGCATTGGCCACACAGCCCCAAAGCATGATGGATCCTCCACCAAATTTTACTGTGGATAGCAAGTGTTTTTCTTGGAATGCTGTGTTTTTTGGCCGCCATGCATAACGCCTTTTTGTATGACCAAACAACTCAAACTTGGTTTCATCAGTCCACAGGACCTTCTTCCAAAAAGAAATTGGCTTCTCCAAATGTGCTTTTGCATACCTCAGCCGACTCTGTTTGTGGCATGCTTGCAGAAACGGCTTCTTTCGCATCACTCTCCCATACAGCTTCTCCTTGTGCAAAGTGCGTTGTATAGTTGACCGATGCACAGTGACACCATCTGCAACAAGTTGATGCTGCAGCTTTCTGGAGGTGGTCTGAGGATTGTCCTTGACTGATATCACCATTCTTCTTCTCTGCCTTTCTGATGTTTTTCTTGGCCTGCCACTTCTGGCCTTAACAAGAACTGTACCTGTGTTCTTCCATTTCCTTACTATGTTCCTCACAGTGGAAATTGACAGGTTAAATCCCTGAGACAGCTTTTTGTATCCTTCCCCTGAACAACTATGTTGAATAATCTTTGTTTTCAGATCATTAGACAGTTGTTTTGAGGAGCCCATGATGCCAATCTTCAGAGGAGATTCAAACAGGAGAACAACTTGCAAGTGGCCACTTTAAGTAGCTTTTCTCATGATTGCATACACCTGGCTATGAAGTTCAAAGCTCAATGAGGTTAGAAACCCCAAAAAAAGGGCTTTAGTAAGTCAGTAAAAAGTACGTAGGAGTATTTAAAATAAGAAAATGATAAGGGTGCCCATACTTATGCACCTGTCAAATTTTGTTTGAATGCAGATTGCACATTTTCGGTTAGTACAATAAACCTCATTTCAAGGCAGAAACATTACTGTGTCCAACAGTTATTAGATATATGAAACTGAAATAGCTGTTGCAAAAAAAACAATTTTTATAAAACATTAAGCTTAAGATTAATAGGGGTGCCTAAACTTTTTCATATAACTGTACAACATACATACAGACATATAACATACATATAGATATGCAACATACATACAGTACATAGAACGTACATACATACATACAAACATACAACATACATACAGTACACACAACATACATACAGTACATACAACATACATATAGACATACATACAAACATACAACATACATATAGATATACAACATACATACAGAACATACATATAGACATAATAGACATACAACATACATATAGACATACAACATATAGAGAACATACAACATGCATACAGAACATACAACATACATATAGACATACAACATACAGACATACAACATGCATACAGTACATAAAACATACAAGTAGACATACAAAATACATACAGAACATACATATAGACATACAACATACAGTACAAAGCAAAAGTTTGGACACACCTTCTCATTTAAAGATTTTACATTCACACTGAAAGCATCAAAACTATGAATTAACACATGTGGAATTATATACTTAACAAAAAAGTATGAAACAACTGAAATTATGTCTTATATTCTAGGTTCTTCAAAGTAGCCACCTTTTGCTTTGATGACTGCTTTGCACACTCTTGGCATTCTCTTGATAAGCTTCAAGAGGTAGTCTCCGGGAATGGTCTTCCAACAATCTTGAAGGAGTTCCCAGAGATGCTTAGCACTTGTTGGCCCTTTTGCCTTCACTCTGCGGTCCAGCTCACCCCTAACCATCTCGATTGGGTTCCGGTCTGGTGACTGTGGAGGCCAGGTCATCTGGCGTAGCACCCCATCACTCTCCTTCTTGGTCAAGGAGCCCTTACACAGCCTGGAGGTGTGTTTGGGGTCATTGTCCTGTTGAAAAATAAATGATGGTCCAACTAAACACAAACCGGATGGAATAGCATGCCGCTGCAAAATGCTGTGGTAGCCATGCTGGTTCAGTATGCCTTCAATTTTGAATAAATCCCCAACAGTGTCACCAGCAAAGCACCCCCACACCATCACACCTCCTCCTCCATGCTTCACGGTGGGAACCAGGCATGTAGAGTCCATCTTATTACCTTTTCTGCATCGCACAAAGACACAGCGGTTGGAACCAAAGATCTCAAATTTGGACTCATCAGACCAGAGCACAGATTTCCACTGGTCTAATGTCCATTCCATGTGTTCTTTAGCCCAAACAAGTCTCTTCTGCTTGTTGCCTGTCCTTAGCAGTGGTTTCCTAGCAGCTATTTTACCATGAAGGCCTGCTGCACAAAGTCTCCTCTTAACAGTTGTTCTAGAGATGTGTCTGCTGCTAGAACTCTGTGTGGCATTGACCTGGTCTCTAATCTGAGCTGTTGTTAACCTGTGATTTCTGAGGCTGGTGACTCGGATAAACTTATCCTCAGAAGCAGAGGTGACTCTTGGTCTTCCTTTCATGGGGCGGTCCTCATGTGAGCCAGTTTCTTTGTAGCGCTTGATTGTTTTTGCCACTGCACTTTGGGACACTTTCAAAGTTTTCCCAATTTTTCGGACTGACTGACCTTTATTTCTTAAAGTAATGATGGCCACTGGTTTTTCTTTACTTAGCTGCTTTTTTCTTGTCATAATACAAATTCTAACAGTCTATTCAGTAGGACTGTCAGCTGTGTATCCACCAGACTTCGGCTCAACATAATTGATGGTCCCAACCCCATTTATAAGGCAAGAAATCCCATTTATTAAACCTGACAAGGCACACCTGTGACGTGAAAACCATTCCCGGTGACTACCTCTTGAATCTCATCAAGAGAATGCCAAGAGTGTGCAAAGCAATCATTAAAGCAAAAGGTGGCTACTTTGAGGAACCTAGAATATAAGACATATTTTCAGTTGTTTCACACTTTTTTGTTAAGTATATAATTCCACATGTGTTAATTCATAGTTTTGATGCCTTCAGTGTGAATTTACAATTTTTATAGTCATGAAAATACAGAAAAATCTTTCAATGAGAGGGTATGTCCAAACTTATGGTCTGTACTGTGTATATATATAATGGAAAATGGTCTGATCCAAAATGTGGAGACACGTGAAGAGGGGGGTCAGAGTTGGGGTTGACAGGTGCCCAGGTCCGCTAGCCGGGACAGCATGGACCAGGGATCATCCTGCCGACGTCCGTTCTCCTTTTAACATGGGTGTAACATTACTTAGAGAACACAGGGTGAGGGTAAATGGCAATGCTTTATTGAACCAAAAAACAGGCAGATAACAAATAGAACAGTCCCAGCAAACTATGCCAAGATGGTGCACCTTACAGTCTCACCCTTCCGCTGACTCGCCAGAATAAGAGTGGCTGTTACTTCAGAGTACACAAGAAGCAATAGTGTAGAGTAGCCACACCATAAGCATACCCTTTGGGTCACAAGTAGAATCAGCTGTGGAGGATATCCACTATTAAAACATAACTTTTAATATTATGAATTTAAAATATTGCACACCCCAAAATAGACACAAACAAAAACAAAAATAAGTGCTCAAGTGAACCAGTGCTCAAGAATAAAATTTGAATTGGTCTCACCAAAGATGACGGACATATGATGGTATACTTCCAACTGTAGGAATAGGGTCCGGGGTTGTATAGTAGAGGTAGGGCTCAGAATACACTATCTACCCTGTGTACCCCTGTGTAACTCCTGTCCTCACATGGACAGGCCCCAAATGGACCCTACTATGGACAACCGCCACACCAAAGTGTAGATGAAGACAAAGTTCCTTCTTCTCCCAAACAAAGATCCTTTTCCTCCCTACGCATTTCAACTCCAGTCACGTAGAATCATCAGGGGAGTTCAATAGAAGTATGTGCCAATAGGCACAGATAGTCCAAATAGAAGTCCGTATGTGTCATGGGTCCCGCAGTGGCTAGGCACCCCAGAATAGAAATGACTGTCTGTGTCCGCAGTCTTAGATAAGTCCATCTTGGCACTCTTGGTGAGAAAAGCAACACTAGAAACTTGCTCACCTGGTGTGGTTGTGCAAAGAGGCACAACACTGGGAAAAGTTTAGCAAACAAGGGAAATCCTTCCTCAGGTGTGCTGCCAGTCGCAGCAGTTCCAGAGGTGGGATGCAGCTCAAAGGGGCGAGGCAAACCGCCGAGTAGTGAGCAGCTGAAGCAGGGAGTTCCCCAGACCACAGGCAGAAGCTCAGGAGCCAGCAGCACAAAATACTCAAGCACAGAACACCACATGACTCGGACTTAAATAATCAGGGCAGACAGGAAGTTCCATGACAGGGTGAGATCCAAGACTCCATCTTGGATCAGGGCGAACAGGAACAAGGGAAGTCCGGAATCATTACACTATCTGTTTCGGAGTCTCTTTATACAGATGCATGTAACCTATTTTTAGATTTAACAAGTGTCCTTCAGTCCAGCATCACAGATTAGAGAAACAATAGTGATGAGATCAAGTAGCATTACTTGTTTATTTAAACTATTTGAGATGTTTTTCCCCTCTCTGCTGTCAAAGTCAATTAACTGGCTCAACAATACAATGCATAATTAGCATATCAGTAAACATCACTTAGTCATCAAAGATAAGCGCACACTATGTTATTTGAAGTATCAGCTAATACAAGTCACTATTACAGGCTTAAGTTACCATCACATTAAGCGACGCTGCAGCGATATAGACAACGATGCCGATCGCTGCAGCGTCGCTGTTTAGTCATTGTGTGGTCGCTGGAGAGCTGTCACACAGACAGCTCTCCAGCGACCAACGATGCCGAAGTCCCCGGGTAACCAGGGTAAACATCGGGTTACTAAGCGCAGGGTCGCGCTTAGTAACCCGATGTTTACCCTGGTTACCATTGTAAATGTAAAAAAAAAAACACTACATACTTACATTCCGGTGTCTGTCGCGTCCCCCGGCGTCAGCTTCCCTGCACTGTGTAAGCGCCGGCCGTAAAGCAGAGCGGTGATGTCACCGCTGTGTTCTGCTTTACGGCCGGCCGGCACTGACACAGTGCAGGGAAGCTGACGCCGGGGGACGCGACAGACACCGGAATGTAAGTATGTAGTGTTTTTTTTTTTACATTTACAATGGTAACCAGGGTAAATATCGGGTTACTAAGCGCGGCCCTGCGCTTAGTAACCCGATGTTTACCCTGGTCAGAAGTGAACACATCGCTGGATCGGCGTCACACACGCCGATTCAGCGATGTCAACGGGTCACCCAGCGACAAAATAAAGTTCCAGACTTTCAGCTCCGACCAGCGATGTCACAGCAGGATCCTGATCGCTGCTGCGTGTCAAACACTACGATGTCGCTATCCAGGACGCTGCAACGTCACGGATCGCTATCGTTATCGTTCTAAAGTTGCTCAGTGTGAAGGTACCTTTACACAAGCAAAAGCATATTCTTCTTGGTTTGCTAAAAATAGTCATCTGGGTAATTAAGATATAATCCGGTTTCTTCATACAAATCTTTAGGCACCCTTGGAGATTTGTGTGCTGAGATAATTTTGACCAAGAGTTCACACCTTAATTAGCTTGTTAGGGTTATGGCTTGCTCATTATCATCATTAGGAAAAGCCAGGTGCTGAAAATTTCCCAGCTTTATAGAAACCCAGCTTTTAACCTTGTTCCAAAAAACAGCAGCCATGGGTTATTCTAAGCAACTGCCGAGCACTCTGAAAATGAAAATGCTGGAGGCCCAAAAAGCAGTAGAAGGCTAAAAGAAGACAGCAAAGCGTTTTCTTCAAGATACCCTTTCCTCAGTTGTAAATGTAATTAAGAAATAGCAAGCAAAGTTTCAGGGAGAGCTGCTCGTAGGATTGCTAGTGAAGCAAATCAGAACCCCCGCTTGACTACAAAAGACCTTCAGAAAGATTTAGCAGAGTTGTGGTGTTGTGGTACATTGTCAGTGGCGTAACTACCGCGGTCGCAGCGGTCGCCAGTGCGACCGGGCCCGGCAGGTCAGTGGCCCGGGCCCGGCAGGCAGGCTCGGACTGGCAGTGCCTCCCCCCGCTCCAGGGCCTCCCCCCCCTTCCCCGCCGCCGCCGCCGCCGCTGCCTTGAATACTCACCCTGCTCCAGCGATGGTCTCGGCGTCTGCACTGCAGCTCGTTCCTGCTTGAGCGGTCACGTGACACCGCTCATTAAGATCATGAATATGCGCATATTCATGATCTTAATGAACGGTGTCACATGACCGCTCAAGCAGGAAGAAGGTGCTGCGCCGGCGCCGCCGTCTGGAGTCGGGACAGAGCGCGAGGGATGTCGGCACGGCCGTGCAGTGGGAAGACAGGTGAGTATGAGGGACGAGGGACGGGGGGACGGGGGGACGGGGGGGGGGATGAAGGAGGACATAAGCCGGCGCGCCGAGCAGGAGCGGAGAGCTAAGCCTGCATACAGGGGGGAATATGAGCCATGCAGGGGGGAATATGAGCCATGCAGGGGGGGATATGAGCCATGCAGGGGGGAATATGAGCCATGCAGGGGGGAATATGAACCATGCAGGGGGGAATATGAGCCATGCATACAGGAGGGGTAATATGAGCTATGTATATGGGATAGGAGGGAGATGAGCCATGCATACAGGAGGGGGGTCATTATACAGTATTGAGCATCATGTGTGGCCGTTATACAGTATGCAGCATCATGTGTGGCCATTATACAGTATGGAGCATCATGTGTGGTGGCCGTTATACAGTATTGAGCATCATGTGTGGCCATTATTCTATGGGGGTTACATTGAGTTGTATGGCAGGGCTGCAGGGGGGGGGCCCCATTTGGAAGTTCGCATCGGGGCCCCTAACTTTGTAGTTACTCCACTGTACATTGTTCTACTGTTCAGAGACACATGCACAAATCTGTCCTTCATGGAAGAGTCAGCAGAAGAAAACCTCTCGGGCATTCTCACCATAAAATTCAGTATCAGACGTATGCAAAAGAACATCTTAACAAGCTTGATGCATTTTGGAAACAAGTCATGTGGACCAATGAGGTTAAAGTACAACTCTTTGGCCACAATTATCAAAGGTATGTGTGGAGAAGAAAGGCACAGAACTTCAGGAGAAAAACACCTTGCCCACTATTAAGCATAGTAACATAGTAACATAGTAACATAGTTAGTAAGGCCGAAAAAAGACATTTGTCCATCCAGTTCAGCCTATAAAAGCATAGGGGTGGATCAATCATGCTTTGGGGTTGTGCTGCAGCCAATGGCACAGGGAACATACACATGCACAGATAGAGGGGACAATGGATTCAATGAATTTTCAGCAAATTCTTGATACAGATATAACACCATTAGTGATGAGCGAGCACTAAAATGCTCGGGTGCCCGTTGCTCGGGTCGAGCAAATTGAAATGCTTGGGTGCTCAACCCGAGTAACGAGCCCAATGTAAGTCTACGGGAAACCTGAGCATTTTTGCCCCAAACCCCCCCAAGTGACATGGGAACATCATGGGGAAGACCCCTGGCAGCATTTCTGACTCCCAAGTCACCGCTGTGAACAATGTTGTCAGAGTCTTATGCCACTTTTCCAGGTGCACAATAAAAATGAAACCAAAATTGATTTTTCTGGAAAATATGTTAAGGAATACCCTATCCGGGATAATGATTTGCATGCAAGGCAATGCAAAATAAATAAACCAAAAAAATGTTCCTCCACCAGTTGGGCTATATTCACACGTAGCATTTTTGATGCGCTTTTCAACTTTAGCATTGCTTTCAACCAGGGGCGGACACAGACAGCTTGGGGCCTCTGTGCAGGAAATGTGTCTGGGCTGATGGACTGGTAGTCTGGTCACCGGCTCCTCCATCAGTAGTCATTTTATTCCTATTTCATTTTATTTCTAACAAGAGAGGGGACTATGTAATAAAAGAGGGCGCTGTGAATAAAAAAAATAACAAGAATACACTATGTAAGGGATAAACTGGCCAGATTGCCGTCATTATTAGTCGTCCTGCAGGGGCCCCCTGAGGCCTCTGGGCCCCGATGCAGCTGCAATCGGTGGTATGTCTGCCCATGCTTTCAACCAAGTCAAATGCATTCACTGGGAAATGACATTTTAACATTTTACAATCTTAGCTGGACATGTGGTGTGTGACACATCATCAGACACATCCTGTTACCATTTATGAAGGAGGGACTGTTAACCCCTTAGCAACCGCCGATACGCCTTTTAACGGCGGCCGCTAAGGGTACTTAAACCACAGCGCCGTTAATTAACGGCGCTGTGGAAAAAGTAAATAGCGCCCCCCAGAGTCGGATTTTCTCCGGGGTCTCGGCTGCCGGCGGTAGCCGAGACCTCAGAGAACACGATTCGGGGTTTTTTTTACCGACCCCGCTTTTTCGATCGCCGGTAATTAACCGTTTACCGGCGATCGCAAAAAAAAATCCGCAATTTCTTTTTAATTTCTCTGTCCTCCGATGTGATCGCACATCAGAGGACAGAGAAAAGGGGTCCCCGATCGCCCCCCGATGCTCACCTGTCTCCCCCGGTGCTCCTCGTGGCTCCCGATCGGCGCCGCCATCTTCAAAATGGCGGGCGCAGTGCGCCTGCCGGCCGGCCCCGGGAGAAACTTTGGGGTCTCGGCTACCGGGGGTAACCGAGACCCCAAAGAGCATGATCGGGGTCGGTTTTACCGACCCCTGTTTTGCGATCGCCGGTAATTAACTGTTTACCGGCGACCGCAAAAAAAAAAAAAAAGCAAAGTGTAATTCTCTGTCCTCTGATGTGATCGCACATCAGAGGACAGAGAAATAGGGGGATTCGGGGACCCTATTATACTTACCGGTGTCCCTCGGTCCTCCTGCTGCTCCTCCTGGCCGCCGGCGTCTTCTGGGGAAAAGAAAATGGCGGGCGCATGCGCAGTGCGCCCGACATCTGTCTCCATCTGCCGGCCAGCAGGAGAAGAGCAGTTGGGACTAAAATTGTGGTTAGGGCTAGGGTTAGGGTTAGGGTTAGGGCTAGGGTTAGGGTTAGGGCTAGGTTTAGGGTTAGGGCTAGGGTTAGGGCTAGGGTTAGGGTTAGGGCTAAGATTAGGGTTAGGGCTAGGGTTAGGGTTAGGGCTAGGGTTAGGGTTAGGGCTAAATTTAGGGTTAGGGTTGGGGCTAAATTTAGGGTTAGGGTTGGGGCTAAATTTAGGGTTAGGGTTGGCGCTAAATTTAGGGTTAGGCTTCTTTCACACTTACATCGGTACGGGGCCGTTGCAATGCATCGGCCCGACATACCAACGCACGTTGTGAAAATTGTGCACAACGTGGGCAGCGGATGTAGTTTTTCAACGCATCCGCTGCCCAATCTATGTCCTGGGGAGGAGGGGGCGGAGTTACGGCCACGCATGTGCGGTCAGAAATGGCGGATGCGACGTACAAAAAAACGTTACATTGAACTTTTTTTGTGCTGATGGTCCGCCAAAACACTGATCCAGTTCACGACGGACGTGACATGTGGCCATCCGTCACGATCTGTCGGCAATACAAGTCTATGGGCAAAAAACGCATCCTGCGGGCACATTTGCAGGATCCGTTTCTTGTCCAAAACGACGGATTGCGACGGATGCCAAATGACGCAAGTGTGAAAGTAGTCTTAGGGCTAGGGTTAGGGTTGGGGCTAAAGTTAGGGCTAGGGTTGGGGCTAAAGTTAGGGTTAGAGTTGGGATTAGGGTTAGGGTTTGGATTAGGGTTGGTATTAGGGTTAGGGTTGGCATTAGGGTTACGCTTGGGATTAGGGTTAGGTTTGGGATTAGGGTTAAGGTTAGGGTTGTGATTAGGGGTGTATTGGGATTAGGGTTAGGTTTGAGGTTAGGGTTGAGATTAGGATTAGGGGTGTGTTAGATTTAGGGTTTTGATTAGGGTTATGGTTAGGGTTGTGATTATCGTTAGGGTTAGTGATTAGGATTATGGATCAGGTTGGGATTAGGGTTAGGGGTGTGTTGGGGTTAGGGTTGGAGCTAGAATTGGGGGGTTTCCACTGTTTAGGTACATCAGGGGGTCTCCAAACACGACAGCCAATTTTGCGCTCAAAAAGTCAAATGGTGCTCCCTCCCTTCTGAGCTCTGCCGTGCGCCCAAACAGTGGGTTACCCCCACATATGGTGCATCAGCGTACTCGGGATAAATTGGACAACAACTTCTGGGGTCCAATTTCTCCTGTTACCCTTGTGAAAATAAAAACTTGGGGGCTACAATATCTTTTTTGTGGAAAAAAAAATATTTTTTATTTTCACGACTCTGCATTCTAAACTTCTGTGAAGCACTTGGGCATTCAAAGTTCTCACCACACATCTAGATAAGTTCCTTGGGGGATCTAGTTTCCAAAATGGGGCCACTTGTGGAGGGTTTCTACTGGTTAGGTACATCAGGGGCTCTGCAAACGCAACATAACGCCAGCAGACCATTCTATCAAAGTCTGCATTCCAAAATGGAGCTCCTTCCTTCCGAGCTCTGCCGTGCGCTCAAACAGTAGTTTACCCCCACATATGGGGTACCAGCATACTCAGGACAAATTGGACAACAACTTTTGGGATCTAATATCTCTTGTTACCCTTGTGAAAATAAAAACTTGGGGGCTAAAAAATTTTTTTTGTGGAAAAAAAAATATTTTTTATTTTCACGACTCTGCATTCTAAACTTCTGTGAAGCACTTGGGCATTCAAAGTTCTCACCACACATCTAGATAAGTTCCATGGGGGGTCTGGTTTCCAAAATGGGGTCACTTGTGGGGGATTTCTACTGTTTAGGCATATCAGAGGCTCTCCAAACGCGACATGGCGTCCGATCTCAATTCCAGACAATTCTACATTGAAAAAGTAAAACGGCACTCCTTCTCTTCCAAGCTCTGCGGTGCGCCCAAACAGTGGTTTACCCCCACATATTGGGTATCAACGTACTCAGGAGAAATCGTACAACAACTTTTGCGGTCTTATTTCTCCTGTTACCCTTGTGAAAATAAAAATTTGGGGGCAAAAAGATAATTTTTGTAGAAAAAATGCGATTTTTTTTCACGGCTCTACGTTATAAACATATGTGAAGCACATGGGGGTTCAAAGTGCTCACCACACATCTAAATAAGTTCCTTAAGGGGTCTAGTTTCCAAAATGGTGTCACCTGTGGGGGGTTTCCACTGTTTACGCACATCAGGGGCTCTCCAAACGCGACATGGCGTCTAATCTCAATTCCAGCCAATTTTACATTGAAAAAGTAAAACGGCACTCCTTCTCTTCCAAGCTCTGCGGTGCACCCAAACAGTGGTTTACCCCCACATATTGGGTATCGACGTACTCAGGAGAAATTGCACAACAACTTTTTTTTTCTAATATCTCCTGTTACCCTTGTGAAAATAAAAATTTGGGGGCAAAAAGATCATTTTTGTAGAAAAAATGCGATCTTTTTATTTTCATGGCTCTACGTTATAAACTTCTGTGAAGCACATGGGGGTTCAAAATGCTCACCACACATCTAGATAAGTTCCTTAAGGGGTCTAGTTTCCAAAATGGTGTCACTTGTGGGGGGGTTCCACTGTTTAGGCACACCAGGGGCTCTGTTATGATTAGGTAATTCAGTACCACAATGGACATAGAAGTCAGAGCACATACAGTGACCTGACAAAAACCCAAAAACATAGAACGAGCTCTGAGACGTGGGAACTCTGCTGACCGCAATCCCTAATCCTCTCCAACCACACTAGAAGCAGCCGTGGATTGCGCCTAACGCTCCCTATGCAACTCGGCACAGCCTGAGAAACTAGCTAGCCTGAAGATAGAAAATAAGCCTACCTTGCCTCAGAGAAATACCCCAAAGGAAAAGGCAGCCCCCACATATAATGACTGTGAGATAAGATGAAAAGACAAACGTAGAGATTAAATAGATTTAGCAAAGTGAGGCCCGACTTTCTGAACAGAGCGAGGATAGGAAAGGTAACTTTGCGGTCAACACAAAACCCTACAAATAACCACGCAAAGGGGGCAAAAAGACCCTCCGTACCGACTAACGGCACAGAGGTACACCCTCTGCGCCCCAGAGCTTCCAGCAAGCAAGAAAAACCAAACAAGCAAGCTGGACAGAAAAAAACAGCAAACAAAAAATAACAAAAGCGGAACTTAGCTATGCAGAGCAGCAGGCCACAGGAACGATCCAGGAGGAAGCAAGTCCTATACTAGAACATTGACTGGAGGCAAGGATCAAAGCACTAGGTGGAGTTAAATAGAGCAGCACCTAACGACTTCACCACATCACCTGAGGAAGGAAACTCAGAAGCCGCAGTACCACTCTCCTCCACCAACGGAAGCTCATAGAGAGAATCAGCCGAAGTACCACTTGTGACCACAGGAGGGAGCTCTGCCACAGAATTCACAACAGGGCTCTGCAAACGCAACATGGCGTCCGATCTCAATTCCAGCCAATTTTACATTGAAAAAGTAAAACGGCACTACTTCCCTTCCAAGCTCTGCGGTGCGCCCAAACAGTGGTTTACCCTCACATATGGGGTATCAACATATTCAGGAGAAATCGCACAACAACTTTTGTGGTCTAATTTCTCCTGTTACCCTTGTGAAAATAAGAATTTGTGGGCGAAAAGATCATTTTTGGGTAAACAAAAGCGATTTTTTATTTTCACGGCTCTAGGTTATAAACTTCCGTGAAGCACTTGGGGGTTCAAAGTGCTCACCACACATCTAGATAAGTTCCTTAAGGGGTCTAGTTTCCAAAATGGTGTCACTTGTGGGGAGTTTCCACTGTTTAGGTACATCAGGGGCTCTCTAAACGTGACATGGCGTGCGATCTCAATTCCAGCCAATTCTGCATTGAAAAAGTCAAACGGCGCTCCTTCACTTCCAAGTTCTGCGGTGCGCCCAAAAAGTGGTTTACCCCCACATATGGGGTATTGGCGTATTCAGGAGAAATTGCATAACAAAATTTATGGTTACATTTCTGTTTTTACACTTGTGAAAATAAAAAAAATGGTTCTGAATTAAGATGTTTGCAAAAAAAAGTTAAATGTTCATTTTTTCCTTCCACATTGTTTCAGTTCCTGTGAAGCACGTAAAGGGTTAATAAACTTCTTGAATGTGGTTTTGAGAACCTTGATGGGTGTAGTTTTTAGAATGGTGTCACACTTCGTTATTTTCTATCATATAGACCCCTCAAAATGACTTCAAATGTGATGTGGTCCCTAAAAAAAAATGGTGTTGAAAAAATGAGAAATTGCTGGTCAACTTTTAACCCTTATAACTCCCTAACAAAAAAAAAATTTGTTTCCAAAATTGTGCTGATGTAAAGTAGACATGTGGTAAATGTTATTTATTAACTATTTTTTGTGACATATCTCTCTGATTTAAGGGCATAAAAATACAAAGTTTGAAAATTGCAAAATTTTAAAAATTTTCGCCATATTTCCATTTTTTTCATAAATAATCACAAGTAATATCAAAGAAATGTTATTACTAACATGAAGTACAATATGTCACGAAAAAACAGTCTCAGAATCAGCAGGATCCGTTGAAGCGTTCCAGAGTTATAACCTCATAAAGTGACAGTGGTCAGAATTGTAAAAATTGGCTCGGTCATTAAGTACCAAATTGGCTCTGTCACTAAGGGGTTAAAGAAGGAGGGTTATTAGGTGGATTTTAATATTCTTAAAGGGACAGCAGTTGGTCCTCACTATTCTTAGAGAGCCATCAGCTGGCTATGCTTTGTTGTTCCCACTATTAAACAGTGTGTCTCCTATACTGTTATTGCCTATGCATTGAATGCAAGGCCTGCCCCAAATTTGGATGCACCCCAATAACCCTTTGAACAGACGTCCTGGATGGCCACATTAAACCAAAGTTCCCATTATTATGATTTTTTTTACTCCCACAAAGTTTGCCCATGAAGTGAATGCAAGGCCTGTTGTAAATCTGGATGCACCCCAATCCCCCTTGGAAGAAATTTGGAGGATAGCCTCCTAAAAATATTTTCCCAATTTAAAGGAGAGGGTGTCCTATACTTTTAATGCCCATACACTAAGTGTATGGGCTGACAAACATTTCCCCCTGGGGGGGAGTACACATGAACATACTGTGTGAACATTTTTTTTTATGGGCATCATAAACACCATTTAAAACAATAACGTGGCTGTTGCATCACGGACCAAGGTCTCCATGGTGATATAGTGGTGGCGGTGGCTGATGAGAAGGAGGAGGATAACAGCAAATAGCGAAAATCAGGAAGCGTACACCCTTGTGTGTGAGTGAAGAGGTACATGGGAATATACCTCTCAAAAAAAGACACAGGATTTGAGGTTATGTTTTGCTGTTATCATTCAGTTGTGTAGAGAAGTCTGGCCCAATCCAGTCAGCCTGTCAGCTTTTTCAGTTGACAGGCGCATGCGCTTATCGGTTATAATTCCACCAGCGGCACTAAAAAGCCATTCTGACAAAATGCTAGTGCAGGGCAGGCCAGGACCTCCAAGACGAGAGAGCCAGTTCTTGCCACATGTCCAGCTAAGATACCCAATAATTATAAGGTACAAAGGACTCACAGAGGACATTGGTACGATCAGCAAGGTACTCCCTCAGCATCTTCCCAAACATTGCACTCCTTGTGTGAGTACCGCGCACCTCAGGGCCACTGCAATGGGAGTGTCTGAGAAAACTCTCCTAGAACTTTGCCAGTGTTCCCCTGCTTCTGCTGGATTGGAGTTGTGTCTCTCTCTACCCATTGGTTGTCCAACGAACTGTGACATCTGCCGCCAGCGTTTTCAGATGGAATTTTTTTTAATAATTAAGCAACAAAGGCCTTCTGGTACTGCACCATTTTAGTATACCTGTCTGCCTCTGGAAGAACAGATTGAAAAAGTTCTCCTTGTAGGGGGAGTCTAGAAGTGTCACAAACCAGTAATGACAGTCACCCAAAATTTTGAGTACACAAGGGTCATGGGAAAGGCAGCGCAACATAAAGTCAGCCATGCGGGCCAGACTGCTAACAGGCAAAACTTCCATGTCCTTACCAAGATCACAACGGACCATGCTCTCCTCCTCCTATCTGTCATCAAGCCATCCACGTCATCGCCACTCACCATCTTGGTGGAGTCCTCAAAGTTTTGTAGGATGGTACATATGTCTGACATCCATGGCCACTCCTGAGGCCTTATGTGTGGAGTCTGAACTGAATGCCAAAGGCCTTGTTGCTGGTAGTCAACAACTGCCTTCTTCTGCTCTGAAATCAATTCCAACATCTGCAGTATTAAGTTCCATCACGTGGGGACATCACACACCAGTCGTTGAGCTGGAAGCTGCAAATGCTGCTGAAGCACGGCAACGCCGGCGGAAGCTATAACTGATTTTCTAAAATGGGCACACCTGTGGCATACTTTCACAAGCATATCCGGAAGCTCCATCTAGCTTTTCAGAAACCGTTGAACAACGGGGTTAAGCACATGGGCCAGGAATGGTATGTGTGTGAGCTCACCTTGCCTCAGAGCCGCCACCAGGTTTCGGCCATTGTCACACACAACCATGCCTGGCTGTAGGTTCAGCGGTGTTAACCACAGATCTGCCTGGTCTTTCAGAGCTGTCCACAACTCTTCAGCATTGTGCGGTTTGTCACCTAAGCATATTAGTTTCAGCACAGCCTGTTGCTGCTTGCCTGAGGCAGTGCTGCAGTGCGTCCAGCTTGTGACTGGTGTGGTCATTTCGGAGATGGAGGCTGAAGAGGAGGAGGTGCAGGAGCTGTAGATTGTGGCAACCCTAATTGACGTAGGGCCTGCAATCCTTGGCATCAGGAGGACGTGTTCCATCCCCAGGTCCGAATGGATCCCAGCTTCCACTTTGTTAACCTTGTGTGCCGTCAGGGAGATGTACCATCCCTGCCCAGAAGCACTTGTCCACATATCCATCTTTAGATGGACTTTCCCAGTAACAGCATGGATGAAGGCACAGCTAATGTTGTCAGACACGTGCTTGTGTAATGCGGGTACGGCACACTGGGGAAATAGTGGCGGCTGGGGACAAAGTACCTTGGGATGGCCACTGCCATCAGGTTGTGGAAATCTTCTGTCTACACGAGCCTAAAAGGCAACATTTTGAGTGGAACCAGACAAGAAATGTGTAAATTTAGTAGTGTGGCCTGTGGGGTGTTGGCAACGTATTTCTGCTCGCGTTCCAAGGAATGAGGTATGAACAACTGAATGCTGCGCTGGGACAAGGATGTGGGCATGCTTGATGATGGTACTACTTGACTATGTGCAACAACAGGTGCTGGGTAGGAGGCATCTTCGCAGGCACCATGGACAGGGGATTGGCTTTAACGCGCAACAGCAGAAGAAGCAGTGGTGTCACCAGCAGACACTGTTCTTGGACGATGGGGTTCGGCCCACAAAGTTGGGTGCTTTGCTGCCATGTGCCAGATCTTGCTGGTGGTGGTCAGGCTGGTAGTTTTGCTACGCCTGCTTATGCCGGCATTGCTGGTGGTGCAAATGGCGTTTTTGGGGTTATTGGCAGGGTCTTTATAAAAACAACCAGACTCGAGAAGATCTAACAGTTGGACTGGCAGCTTCCGTCGTGTTGGTGTTATGGGGAACGGTTGCCCGCCTTCTGTTTGCGGCCACCACACTGCTTCTTTTTGCTTGTTGTGGTGCTATGCCTCCCTCCCCCTGTGTGCTGCTGTCCTCGCTTTGCATATCCTCTTGCCAGATTGGATCAGTTACTAGATCATCCACCACCTCATCAACTACCATACCCTGGTCCTCCTCTTGACTTTCTGGAAATTGTGTCTCATCATCTTCCACCTCTTGTGACATGTTCTCACCGTCACCTTCGCGTGACCGGGGCTGCTCAAATATTTGACCATCGCTACATCAGATCTCATCTTGCCCCACTTCAAGTGGACTGGGCAAGAGGCCCAAATCTATAAATGGAAAAGCAAACAGCTCTTTGGAGTATCCAAGTGTATGATCAATTGTCTCCGGGCACTTGGCATGGTGGGAAGAAGGACGATCAGGGTGAGGAATATGCAGTCCAGATTCATGGCTACTCAGACTTGACCGTTTGGAAGACAGGGTGGTGGTGGTGGCAAAGTGACTGGAAGCATTATCTGCTATCCAACCAACAACCTTTTGACACTGCTCTGGGTTCAATAGTGATGTCCTGCTGTGGTCCCCTAGTAATTGTGACAGGAAGGTCAAGAGAGAAGATGAGGATGTTTGTTTTTCACGTTGCCCACGTACTCGGCCTCTGCATGCACCATCACGTCTAATTCCCTGTCCCTTGGCACGTGCTTTGCCCATTTTAAATGGACTTCAATATTTTATATGTTAACTACAAATGCCTGACTTTGGAGCAAACTTATATGTGATCCGTATGCGGGAAAACCACAGTTTAAAATATCTGGGCTGTAGGTAACACCTTTTTTTAAGCAAACTGGTGTCAATAACTAGGTTAAGACAGTCAAAAAATTTAAATGCAGGGCTGAAATGGCACTATTTTGAGCGCAATGATATGTGATGCCTGTGACACAGATATCCCACTTTAAAATATCTGGCCTGTGTTTTTTTGGCAGCAAAGTGTCAGACACAAAGCTAAGACACAAAAAAAAAATTCAATGGAGGCACGACATACCACAATTTTTAGCACAATGCTAGGCGATCCGTGTGGTGGTTAAAACGCAGTGTAAAATATCTCCCCTGTAGGTTAATTTTTTTCTATTAAACTGGTGTCAAGAACTTGTATAAGCCACTCCCCCAAAATTTTACACTACCACAAAAATGGCAGAATTTTATGCGCACTCAGATGTGATCGGTGTTAAGGCTAGACCCTGTTTAAAATAGTTGGATTCTAACGCTGTACTATGGAAAGGATCTGGCTGTGTTCTCCAGTTCAAACAAGCGAATTGAGAAAAAAAAAATAAAACGTGTGCTCTGGATTGCTTTTAAATAAAATAATCAGGATTAAGATGCAAAAAACAAATTATTCCTGGCTACTGATACCTGAGGCTATGTATATACGGTCAATATCTGTATTAGGCAGCAACAGACAGTAATGGAATGGACCATCTTGTTGTATGCAATAAAGTATGCCACATAGACTGCCTGCCTACCTATCACTGACATCTATATACCCTGTAATTAGTCCTTTGAAGGACTGTTGATTTAAGGCAAAAAAAAGGGAAGAAGCCAGCACTGCTTATGGTCAGAACGTAATAACTGAAGTGCAATTGCACATAAATTCTAACTGTATTTCAAATATGAGACATTTAGCAAACAATTGATCAATTCTTTGAGCTACCCTGCCACTTCACGGCATTCTCATAATGGGGCAGTCCTAATCTACGTATTTTATTTACATTGTGCCATTATGGCCTCCTGAATGTATAAAGAGTATAAAAAAAAAAAAAGGACCACATTACATGCGAACTGTACCTGGACCATTTTCAGAATCACTCCCTTGGTGCCAGGAAAGGCAAGCGCAAATAAAGGCCGATCAGGTCCAGTGCGGACATTTCAGATCTGGCTTCCACACTGCCAAACCTGCACCAAAGATGAAGGGTGAGACAGGCTGAGACACAGGTGCACAATTAACTGGAGCCTGAGGCAGGGCAGGGCTGCTGTGTGTGTGTGTGCACAGCAGCCTACCAATCACAGTGAACACAGAAAGAATGGTGCACATAACCCAGCGTGCGCGGCAACAGTGGTGGTCAGCCACATACCAATGCAAAGCAAAAAAAAGGGATGAAGCCAGCACTGCTTATGGTCAGAACGTAATAACTGAAGTGAACTGTTGATTTAGCTGGATTTGTGGATTCAACAATGCTATACACACACTAACTGATACCCCACCTATTCTGTCCCTATTGCTGCAGCAACTCTCCCTACACTGGTGATTCCGGAGCTGAGTGTGATGAGCAGGGGGGCGCCAGGTCTGTTAGGTCTTCTCGAATCTGGTTGTTTTTAAAAGACTCTGGCGACAACCCCGAAAATGCCATTTGCACCACCCGCCATGCCCGCATCAGCAGGGGTAGCAAAACTACCAGCCTGACCACCACCAGCATGATCAGGCACCTGGCAGCAAAGCATGCGACTTTGTGGGCCGAACCCCAGGGTCCATGAACAGTGTCTGCTGGTGACACCACTTTTGGTTGAGCGAAACGGATCGGACAAATTAAAAAATCGCCAACTTTCGGCAAAGTCGGGTTTCATGAAACCCGACCTAATCCTAGTGTGGGATTGGCCATGAGGTCGGCGATCTACGCGCAAAAGTCGCGTTTCGTATTACGCTTTCAGCGCCATTTTTCAGCCAATGAAGGAGGACGCAGAGTGTGGGCAGCGTGATGACATAGGTCTCGGTCCCCAACATCTTAGGCTACTTTCACACTGGCGTTTTTTGCCAGACGTCGCAATGCGTCGTTTATGGCAAAAAAACGCATCCTGCAAAGTTGTTTGCAGGATGCGTTTTTGCCCCATAGATTAACATTAGCGACGCATTGTGACGCTTTGCCACACGTCGCAACTGTCGTGCGACGGTTGCGCCGTGTTGTGGCGGACCGCCGGGAGCAAAAAACATTAAATGTAACGTTTTTTGCTCCTGACGGACCTCTTTTTCCGACTGCACATGTGCGGCCGGAACTCCGCCCCCACCTCACAATGGGGCAGCGGATGCGCCGGAGAATTGCATCCGCTGCACCCGTTGTGCAGTGCGTCAAACGCTAGCGTCGGAATCTCTGCCGGACGCATTGCGACGGGGAGATTCCGACGCTAGTGTTAAAGTAGCCTTAGAGAAGGGCATGACAGTGATTGGCTTGCTTTCTGCGGTGTCACAGGGTCTATATCTTGGCGTGCATGCCGGCTGCCATCTTACTTCTGCCGATCTTAGCATAGGGAGAGGTTGCTGCAGCTTCATCAGAAGAAGCAGAAGAAGGGATATAGTTAGGGAGGGAAGATTAACCCCAAACTGCTTGTGCTGTAGCGATTTCCACTGTCAAACACCACCTTTTCTTTGCAGGGACAGTGGAGGCTATATTTTTGTGCATCATCTCTGTAGCTTATTAGGCTGCCTTATAAGGCTCCCTGATAGCTGCATTGCTGTTTGTACGCTGCTGTGCAAACCAACTGCTTTTTTAAAAGCAAAAATCCTGTTGCTCCTTTCTGCAGTTATCTTGTTTATTTGTCCACACTTTTGTGTGCAGCAGTCCTTTTTATTGCTGCCATATTTTCCCTGAGATCATTGTAGGGAGATTGAAATTGTACTACAGTCCTTGTATTTTTTCATATTTTTCCAGCCACTTTCTGCCACTTACATTGTGTTGTTTTACACACTGGGCCTGAGTTTTGGTTCAGTCTCCCCCCAGAAAAGGGAGATTCAAATTCTCACAAAGTGGATATACTTCAGTCCTGTTAGTTTGTTGTACTGTATATCTTCCAGCCACTTTCTACCACTAACATTGTGTTGTTTTATACACTGGGCCTGAGTTTTGGTTCAGTCTCCCCCCAAAAAAGTGAGATTCAAATTCTCACAAAGTGGATATACTTCAGTCCTGTTAGTTTGTCGTATATCAGCCAGCCACTTTCTGCCACTTACATTGTGTTGTTTTATGCACAGGGCCTCAGTTTTGGTTCAGTCTCCCCCCAAAAAAGTGAGATTCAAATTCTCACAAAGTGGATATACTTCAGTCCTGTTAGTTTGTTGTATGTCAGCCAGCCTCTTTCTGCCACTTAGATTGCGTTGTTATATACACTGGGCCTGAGTTTTGGTTCAGTCTCCCCCCAAAAAAGGGAGATTTAAATTCTCACAAAGAGGATATACTTCAGTCCTGTTAGTTTGTTGTATGTCAGCCAGCCTCTTTCTGCCACTTAGATTGCGTTGTTATATACACTGGGCCTGAGTTTTGGTTCAGTCTCCCCCCAAAAAAGGGAGATTTAAATTCTCAACAAGTTTATATACACCTTCTACCTTGTTTTACAGTACCATATAACGGTTGTTATTTTGGTTAGATTTTCCAAAAAATGAGGAAGTCTGGTGGAAGAGCCCGTGGGCGGTGGTTGCCAGCTGGTACTGATGGTGGTGGTGGTGCATCTGGTGGTAGTGGCAAAAGCACAATAGCACCTAAGGCTGGAGGTGTTGAGTCAGCGTCATCATCTGGCTACACAAGGCCTCGAAGGCTCCCATATCTGGGAGTAGGAAAACAGCTTTTAAAGCCGGAGCAGCATGAAAAAGTTTTGGCTTTCCTTGCTGACTCCGCCTCTAGCTCTTTTGCCTCCTCTTCAGAAAGTTCCAAATATAAAAGCAGCGAGTCGTCAGTGGATGCTCCCGGTCAGGAACAAGACGTTTCCTTGTGTCCTTCACCCAAACCAAAAGTGAAGGATGCATCACGCGACACTACAGGTTACTCCATGGAGCTCTTTACACATACCGTGCCTGGGTTAGAAAGGGAAATTGTTAACTGCCCATTACAAGATGAATCGGACATGGAGTGCACTGATGCACAGCCACAGCTAGATTATTAGATATTATGCTGTTCCATTGACTCAGATGACTACATTGCCCTCGCAGTGTACTGAGCCAGAATCTGACCCTGCTGAGCCTATGGTGCCCCGTCCCGAATGCTATAGCACCTTACAAGGTGACACAGAGGAAGGTGCACATGACATTGAAGAGGTGATAGATGACCCAGTTGTTGACCCAGATTGGCAGCCATTGGGGGAAGAGGGTGCTGCTGCCAGTAGCTCAGAAGCGGAGGAGGATGATCCGCAGCAGCCATCTACATCGCAACACCTGTCATCTGGCAGGCCCGTATCAGGCCAAAAACGTTTGTCAAAAACAAAGTTTTAGGACAGCATGGCCATCCGGTGAAAGTAGCACAGCGTGCAATGCCTGAAAAGGTGTTCTATAGTAGGAAGAGTGTAATGTGGCAATTTTTTAACCAAGATCCGAATGATCAGTCAAAAGTTATCTGTAAGAAATGCTCAAAGACCTATAGCAGAGGGAAGAATCTTCAAAATTTAAGTACAACGTGCATGCTTAGACATTTAACCAGCATGCACTTGCAAGCCTGGACTAACTACCAAACGTCCTGTACCGTTGGTGCACCTGCTCAGAATGTAGTCAGCAAAGCTACATTGCTTCCCTCACTGTAAGCCCACCGGTTAGGACACCACCAGCAGCAAATGTGGAGGTATCGTCGCTAGGCCAAAGCAGTCAGGGAATCACAAGGTTATTGGTAGAAAACTGTTGTGAATTCCGCTCTTGGGCTCCCTCCGGTGGTTGTAAGTGGCACTTTTGTGAGTTCTGCTCTTGGGCTCCCTCCGGTGGTTTTAAGTGGAATGGCTGATCCTTGGATTTAGCAGTCTGCAACTGCTTCCACTGATTGTCTTTCTGCTCGGCTATTTATGCTTGGCTCTTCCCTTCAGCTAGTGCCACATGTCAATGGTTCCTGGTTGGATTCACATCTCTCTTGGATTTCCCTGATATCCTGACCAGTTCAGCAAAGATAAGTCCTTTCTTTGCTCTTTTCTGTCCACATGTTGTGGACTTATTTGTTCTGTGCATTCTATGTTTTGTCCAGCTTGTCAGTATAGATTAATTCAGTTAAGCTGGAAGTTCTGGGAAGCAGATTTACCCTCCACACCTTTAGTCAGGTGTGGAGATTTTTTGGAAACTCTGTGTGGATTTTTGTAGTTTTTTATACTGACCGCACAGTATTCCGTCCTGTCCTATCTATCTAGCTAGACTGGCCTCCTGTGCTACATCCTGGTTTCATTCTACGTATGTCTTTTCCCTCTCCACTCACAGTCATTACTTGTGGGGGGCTATCTATCCTTTGGGGATTTTCTCTGAGGCAAGATAGTTTTCCTGTTTCTATTTTTAGGGGTAGTTAATTCTCAGGCTGTGAGGAGGTGCCTAGGGAGTGACAGGAGCATCCCATGGCTACTTCTAGTGTTGTGTTGAGCTTAGGGACTGCGGTCAGTACAGGTACCACCTCCTTCAGAGCTCGTCCCATGTTGCTCCTAAACCACCAGATCATAACAGTACAAGTGGCCAAAAATGAATTAAATGCATCTCAAAAGGAAAAAAAAATTCTGAGCCATTTTTTTTTCTGTGCTCTGTTTTGTCTTGTCTTTTTTTTCCTCTTGATCTCTGGGTGGTTCAGGATTTATGCTCTGGCATGGATGTTCAGGGTTTGTTTTCTCGTGTGGATCAACTTGCTGCAAGAGTACAGAGTATCCAAGATTATGTTGTCCAGACTCCGGCTTTGGAGCCTAAAATTCCTACTCCTGATTTGTTTTTTGGGGACAGATCCAAGTTTTTGAACTTTAAAAATAACTGCAAATTGTTTTTTGCTTTGAAACCCCGTTCTTCTGGTGATCCTATTCAGCAAGTTAAAATCATCATATCCTTGCTGCGTGGTGACCCTCAGGACTGGGCATTCTCCCTTAAATCAGGGGATCCGGCATTGCTGAATGTAGACGAATTTTTTGAAGCGCTCAGATTATTGTATGATGAACCTAATTCTGTGGATCATGCAGAAAAAGCCCTGTTGGCCCTGTGTCAAGGTCAGGAAGCGGCAGAATTATACTGCCAGAAATTTAGGAAATGGTCTGTGCTCACTAAATGGAATGAGGATGCTCTGGCTGCTATTTTCAGAAAAGGTCTTTCTGAAGCCCTTAAAGATGTTATGGTGGGCTTCCCTACGCCTGCTGGTTTGAGCGAATCTATGTCTCTAGCCATTCAGATTGATCGGCGTCTGCGCGAGCGCAAAGCTGTGCACCATATGGCAGTGTCCTCTGAGCAGAGTCCTGAGCCTATGCAATGTGATAGTATTTTGACTAGAACAGAACGGCAGGAATTCAGACGTCAGAATAGGTTGTGTTTTTACTGTGGTGATTCTGCTCATGTTATTTCTGATTGCCCTAAGCGTACTAGGAGGGTCGCTAGGTCTGTTACCATCAGTACTGTACAGCCTAAATTTCTTTTATCTGTGACCCTGATTTGCTCATTGTCGTCCTTTTCTGTCATGGCATTTGTGGATTCAGGCGCTGCCCTGAACTTAATGGACTTAGAATTCGCCAGGCACTGTGGTTTTTCCTTGCAGCCTTTGCAGAGCCCTATTCCTTTGAGGGGCATTGATGCTACACCCTTGGCCAAGGATAAACCTCAGTACTGGACGCAGATGACCATGTACATGGCTCCAGCACATCAGGAAGATTGCCATTTTCTGGTGTTGCATAACCTGCATGATGTTGTTGTACTGGGTTTTCCATGGTTACAGGAACATAATCCGGTGCTGGTTTGGAAAACTATGTCTGTGACTAGTTGGGGTTGTCAAGGGGTACATAGTGATGTTCCTTTGATGTCAATTTCCTCTTCCCCCTCTTCGGCGGTCCCTGAGTTTTTGTCGGATTTCCAGGATGTATTTGATGAGCCCAAGTCCAGTTCCCTTCCTCCACATAGGGACTGTGATTGTGCTATTAACTTGATTCCAGGTTGTAAGTTCCCTAAGGGCCGACTTTTCAATCTGTCTGTGCCAGAGCATGCCGCCAAGCGGAGTTATGTTAAGAAATCTTTGGAGAAGGGGCATATTCGGCCGTCTTCATCACCATTGGGAGCAGGTTTCTTTTTTGTTGCTAAGAAGGATGGCTCCTTGAGACTTTGTATAGATTATCGTCTTGTTAATAAGATCACGGTCAAATTCCAATACCCCTTGCCTTTGCTTTCTGATTTGTTTGCTCAGATTAAGGGGGCTAGTTGGTTTACTAAGATTGACCTTCGAGGGGCATATAATCTTGTTCGTATTAAACAGGGTGACGAATGGAAAACTGCATTTAATACGCCCGAAGGCCATTTTGAATACCTTGTAATGCCATTCGGGCTCTCTAATGCTCCATCTGTGTTCCAATCTTTCATGCATGATATTTTCCGCAATTATCTTGATAAATTCATGGTTGTATATTTGGGTGATTTTTTGATTTTCTCCGATGATTGGGAGTCTCATGTGAAGCAGGTCAGGATGGTATTCCAGATCCTTCGTGATAATGCTTTATTTGTGAAGGGGTCTAAGTGCCTATTCGGAGTTCAGAAGGTCTCTTTTTTGGGTTTTATTTTTTCTCCCTCGTCTATGGAAATGGATCCTGTTAAGGTTCAAGCTATTCATGACTGGATTCAACCCACATCTGTGAAGAGCCTTCAAAAATTTTTGGGCTTTGCTAATTTCTATCGCTGTTTCATTGCCAACTTTTCCAGTGTGGTTAAGCCCCTTACTGATTTGACGAAGAAAGGCGCTGATGTGACGAATTGGTCCTCTGCGGCTGTTGAGGCCTTTCGGGAGCTTAAACACCAATTTACTTCTGCCCCTGTGTTGCGTCAGCCGGATGTTTCTCTTCCTTTTCAGGTTGAGGTTGACGCTTCTGAGATTGGGGCAGAGGCCGTTGTGTCTCAGAGGGATTCTGATGGTTCTTTGATGAAACCGTGTGCTTTTTTTTCCAGAAAGTTTTCGCCTGCGGATCGCAATTATGATGTCGGCAATCGGGAGTTGTTGGCTATGAAGTGGGCGTTTGAGGAGTGGCGACATTGGCTTGAGGGAGCTAAGCACCATGTTGTGGTCTTGACTGATCATAGGAATCTGATTTACCTCGAGTCGGCCAAGCGGCTGAATCCTAGACAGGCTCGATGATCCCTGTTTTTCTCCCGTTTTGATTTTGTGGTCTCGTATCTTCCGGGATCTAAGAATGTTAAGGCTGATGCCCTCTCTAGGAGTTTTTTGCCTGATTCTCCTGGAGTCCTTGAGCCGGTTGGCAATCTTAAGGAAGGGGTGATTCTTTCTGCCATCTCCCCTGATTTGCGGCGGGTGCTTTGGGAATTTCAGGCTGATAAGCCTGACTGCTGTCCAGTGGGGAAGCTGTTTGTTCCTGATAGATGGACAAGTAAGGTAATTTCTGAGGTTCATTGTTCAGTGTTGGCTGGTCATCCTGGGATTTTTGGTACCAGAGATTTGGTTGCTAGGTCCTTTTGGTGGCCTTCTTTGTCGCGGGATGTGTGCTTTTGTGCAGTCCTGTGGGACTTGCGCTCGGGCCAAGCCTTGCTGTTCCCGCGCTAGTGGGTTGCTTTTGCCTTTGCCGGTCCCTGAGAGGCCCTGGACGCATATTTCCATGGATTTTATTTCGGATCTTCCTGTTTCCCAGAAGATGTCTGTTATCTGGGTTGTTTGTGACCGGTTCTCTAAAATGGTCCATCTGGTACCTTTGCCTAAGTTGCCTTCCTCCTCAGATTTGGTTCCATTGTTTTTTCAGCATGTGGTTCGTTTGCATGGCATTTCGGAGAATATTGTGTCTGACAGAGGTTCTCAGATTGTCTCTAGGTTTTGGCGGGCCTTTTGTGCTAGGATGGGCATTGATTTGTCTTTTTCTTCAGCGTTTCATCCTCAGACTAATGGCCAAACTGAGCGAACTAATCAGACCTTGGAAACCTATTTGAGATGCTTTGTGTCTGCTAATCAGGATGATTGGGTGGCTTTCTTGCCGTTGGCCGAGTTTGCCCTTAATAATAGGGCTAGTTCGGCTACTTTGGTTTCACCTTTCTTTTGTAATTTTGGTTTTCATCCTCGTTTTTCTTCCGGGCAGGTTGAGCCTTCTGATTGTCCTTGTGTGGATTCTGTGGTGGACAGGCTGCAGCAGATTTGGACTCATGTGGTGGACAATTTGACGTTGTCTCAGGAAAAGGCTCAACGATTTGCTAACCGCCGTCGGTGTGTTGGTCCCTGGCTTCGTGTGGAAGATTTGGTTTGGTTGTCTTCTCGTCATGTTCCTATGATGTAAATACATCATTGTAAATACACACCTGTACTTTGCATCTCCCCCACCTCATTGTAGATTGTAAGCTCTCACGAGCAGGGTCGTCTTATTTTGCTTTAATTATTATATTGTTAACGTTGTTACTTATGACTTTTGAGTTTGAAACTGTTAAACTGTAAAGCGCTGCGGAATATGTTGGCGCTATATAAATAAAGATTATTATTATTATTATTATGAAGGTTTCTTCCCCTAAGTTTAAGCCTCGGTTTATTGGTCCTTATAAGATTTCTGAAATTATCAATCCGGTGTCTTTTCATTTGGCTCTTCCAGCCTCTTTTGCCATTCATAATGTTTTCCATAGATCTTTGTTGCGGAGATATGTGGTGCCCGTTGTTCCCTCGGTTGATCCTCCTGCCCCGGTGTTGGTTGAGGGAGAGTTGGAATATGAGGTTGAGAAAATTTTGGATTCTCGTTTTTCGAGGCGGAGGCTTCAGTATCTTGTCAAGTGGAAGGGTTATGGCCAGGAGGATAATTCTTGGGTTGTTGCCTCCGATGTCCATGCCGCCGATTTGGTTCGTGCTTTTCACTTGGCTCGTCCTGATCAGCCTGGGGGCTCTGGTGAGGGTTCGGTGACCCCTCCTCAAGGGGGGGTACTGTTGTGAATTCCGCTCTTGGGCTCCCTCCGGTGGTTGTAAGTGGCACTTTTGTGAGTTCTGCTCTTGGGCTCTCTCCGCTGGTTTTAAGTGGAATGGCTGCTCCTTGGATTTAGCAGTCTGCAACTGCTTCCACTGATTGTCTTTCTGCTCGGCTATTTATGCCTGGCTCTTCCCTTCAGCTAGTGCCACTTGTCAATGGTTCCTGGTTGGATTCACATCTCTCTTGGATTTCCCTGATATCCTGACCAGTTCAGCAAAGATAAGTCCTTTCTTTGCTCTTTTCTGTCCACATGTTGTGGACTTATTCGTTCTGTGCATTCTATGTTTTGTCCAGCTTGTCAGTATGGATTAATTCAGTTAAGCTGGAAGTTCTGGGAAGCAGATTTACCCTCCACACCTTTAGTCAGGTGTGGAGATTTTTGTAAACTCTGTGTGGATTTTTGTAGTTTTTTTATACTGACCGCACAGTGTTCCGTCCTGTCCTATCTATCTATCTAGACTGGCCTCCTGTGCTACATCCTGGTTTCATTCTACGTATGTCTTTTCCCTCTCCACTCACAGTCATTACTTGTGGGGGGCTATCTATCCTTTGGGGATTTTCTCTGAGGCAAGATAGTTTTCCTGTTTCTATCTTTAGGGGTAGTTAATTCTCAGGCTTTGACGAGGTGCCTAGGGAGTGACAGGAGCATCCCACGGCTACTTCTAGTGTTGTGTTGAGCTTAGGGACTGCGGTCAGTACAGGTACCACCTCCTTCAGAGCTCGTCCCATGTTGCTCCTAAACCACCAGATCATAACAGGAAACACTGTATGTAGGCCAACATCAAGAATACCATCACCCACCCTCTCTCAATCCGCCATGTCCACCACCGCTAGTTCCACCATATGCAGCTCTCCAGTCCAGCTCACCCTACAAGAGACTCTCATTAGGAAAAGAAAGTACTCATCCTCTCATCCATGTACACAGGGTTTGAACGCCAATATTGCTATACTAATCTCATTAGAGATGATGCCCTACTGGTTGGTTGAAAGCGAAGCTATCAAAGACCTGATGGCCTATGCAGTACCACGCTATGACCTACCTAGTCGGAACTTCTTTGCGAGAAAAGCCATCCCAGCCCTCCACCAGCCTGTCAAAGACCGCATTGTCCATGCACTGTGGCAATCAGTCAGTGGAAAGGTGCACCTCACAACAGATGCATGGACCAGTAGACATGGCCAGGGACGGTACGTGTCCATCATGACGCACTGGGTTAATGTGGTGGATGCAGGGTCCACAGGGAACAGCCATAGTGGGACAGTTCTGCCTAGCCCACGGTCTAGGAAACAGTTGGCTGTAGGCGTTCGCCACCCCTCCTCCTCCTCCAGAAGCAAAAGCTCGTCCACAGAGCAGTCACACGACCTCTCCATCCGCAACTGCCAGTGTTGCACACGAGGTGTCCCAGTATCGAACAGCTAGTGGTAAGCGTCAGCAGGCTGTGTTACAAATGAAGTGTTTGGGCGACAACAGACATACCGCGGAAGTACTGGCCAAATACTTGCAGCAACAAACTCAGTCATGGCTGCTCAGTGTACATCTTGAGGCAGGCAAGGTAGTCAGTGATAACAGAAGGAATTTTATGGCTGCCATAGCCCTTTCAGAACTTAAACACATACCTTGCCTGGCTCACACCTTGAACCTGGTGGTGCAGTGCTTCCTCAAAAATTATCCAGAGTTACTACCCTGCTCCTGAAGGTGCGAAGACTTTGCTCGCACATCCGCCGGTTGCCCGTACACTCCAGCCGTATGCTGAACCATCAGCGATCGCTGAATCTTCCCCAGCACTGCCTAATAATCGACATTGCAACAAGGTGGAACTCCACACTGCACATGGTTCAGAGGCTGTGCGAACAGAGGCATGCTTTAATTAATTTGTGGGAGGATACACATACATGGGCAGGCACTTGGATGGCAGACATGGAGTTGTCTGGTGTGCAGTGGTCGAAGCTACAAGACCTCTGTCAAGTCCTTCAGTGTTTTGAGGAATGCACACGGCTGGTAAGTGCAGACGACGTCATCATAAGCATGAGCATCCCACTAATGCGTCTGCTGATGCAAAGTTTGACGCACATTAAGGAGCTGGCATCTGCAGCCGAGGAGGAGGGAAGCCTTGATGACAGTCAGCCATTGTCTCCTGGACGAGGTGGCGGACGAAGAGGATGATGGGGATGAATATTTATGCTTCTCAGGGGGCAATAGAAGCTGGTGGCGTTGCAAGTTCAGGTACAGGGTTTTTGCGGGACATAAGTGATGTTGATTTGCAAGAAAGTGCTCCTCAACCCAGCACAAGCAGTGAATTGACACCTGGAACATTGGCCCACATGGCTGAGTATGCCTTGCGTATCCTAAAAAGGGACGCCCGCATTATCAAAATGATGACCGATGATGATTACTGGTTGGCCTGCCTCCTGGATCCACGATATAAAGGAAAATTACAAAATATCATGCCACATGAGAACCTTGAGCAAATATTGGCTACCAAACAAGCAACTCTTGTAGACCGTTTGGTTCAGGCATTCCCAGCACACAGAGGTGGTGATGGTTCTCTCACGAGCCGTAGGGGGCAACATGGCAGAGGTGTTAGAGGTGCACATATCCGAAGTGGCGTTGGACAGAGGGGTTTTATGACCAGTTTGTGGAGTGATTTTGCAATGACCGCTGACACGACAGGTACTGCTGCATCGATTCAAAGTGACAAGAGACAGCATTTGTCCAAGTATGGTTACAAACTACTCCCTTCCTCCCTTATCAATGTTCTCCCTGACAGGTCATTCCCCTTTGATTACTGGGCATCTAAACTAGACACCTGGCCTGAAGTGGCAGAATATGCATTACAGGAGCTCGCTTGCCCTGCTGTTAGTGTGCTATCAGAAAGAGTCTTCAGTGCTGCTGGTTCAATACTGCCTGAAAAAAGGACATGTCTGGCTACCCAGAATGTTGATGATCTAACCTTCATTAAAATGAACCAATCATGGATTTCAAATTATTTTGCCCACCTTCCCCTGCTGACACGTAGCTTGCCGGAAAAATGTCTTGCTTTTGGCCTCCTTTTACTAACTTCTCCAATTCCTCTATTTGCAGCTGCTGAATGTCCACCATAGGCCATTTTTATACCTCCCTAAATGGGCTGACTCCCCCCACAGGGCCATGATCACCACCTGGCGCAAGCAACCGTGCGAGTGCCGTTTGCCTGGACAGGTGGGTGGGCCCACTCTTGGGCGACGGCACTGGCACAGGGTTTCTCATAGTACAATAATGTGTCTCTGACGGTGGTGGTGCACAACCAACGTCAGACACACTGTCGTCATATGAGGGGCCCTGTTGTGAATTCTGTTGTCGAACTCCCTCCTGTGGTCGTGAATGGTACTTCGGCGAGTTCTGTCCATGGACTCCCTCTGGTGGCTGTGAGTGAAGCTGCTGCTTCTGAGGTTCCTTACACAGGTGACGTGGTTTATCCTTTGGTTGGCTGCTCTATTTAACTCCACTCAGATCGTTACTCCTTGCCAGCTGTCAATGTTCCTGCATTGGTTCAGTTCGCTCTTGGATCTTTCTGGTGACCTGTCTTCTCCAGCAGAAGCTAAGTTCCTGATAGTTATTATTTGTTCATTGTTTCCTTGTCCAGCTAGTTTTCATGATTTTGTCTTGCTAGCTGGAAGCTCTGGGATGCAGAGTGGCATCTCCGCACCGTTAGTCGGTGCGGAGGTCTTTTTGCACACTCTGCGTGGTCTTTTGTAGTTTTTTGTGCTGACCGCAAAGATACCTTTCCTATCCTCTGTCTGTTTAGTAAGTCTGGCCTCCCTTTGCTGAAACCTGTTTCAGTTCTTCGTTTGACTTTCATCTTTACTCACAGTCAATATATGTGGGGGGCTGCCTTTTCCTTTGGGGAATTTCTCTGAGGCAAGGTAGGCTTTGTTTTCTGTCTCTAGGGCTAGCTAGCTCTTAGGCTGTGAAGAGGCGTCTAGGGAGAGTCAGGAACGCTCCACGGCTATTTCTAGTTGTTGTGATAGGATTAGGGCCTGCGGTCAGCAGAGCTCCCACATCCCAGAGCTTGTCCTGTGTGAGTTTAACTATCAGGTCGTGCCGGGTGCTCCTAACCACCAGGTCATAACAGGGCCCTGTGCCAGTACCACCACCCATGAGAGTGTTCCCCCCCAGCTCGACCAGTGCTCTACCACTTGCAATACCTACCTCTCCCTGCTCCACCACTGTGTAGTCTGTGCTGTTAAATCCTTCAATGGCACTGCCAATACAAATTTGTTGAAATGATAGATGATAGTTAAAATATACAGGGGCCCTGGCCTCCATTTAGACCAGTTAATACTTTGCGCCTACTACCACTGTCTGCTACTCAGCAGAGGAGCCCAGCCCTGTACCTAGCTTTGCCGCCTGTTTATTCCTGTTACCAATTTTGAACTGCATTTAGCCTACTTTATTATTTGGGCCTACTAATTCTGTCTGCCACTCATTACAGTTGTCCTCCACTGAACAAAGCAATGCCGCCTGTTTAGTCCTGTTACCAATTTTGAACTGCATTTAGCCTACTTTATTATTTGGTCCTACTAACTGTGTCTGCCACTCATTACAGTTTTCCTCCACTGAACAAAGCAATGCCGCCTGTTTAGTCCTGTTACCAATTTTGAACTGCATTTAGCCTACTTTATTATTTGGGCATACTAAATGTGTCTGCCACCCAGTACAGTTGTCCTCCACTGAACAAAGCAATGCTGCCTGTTTAGTCCTGTTACCAATTTTGAACTGCATTTAGCCTACTTTATTATTTGGGCCTATATCTGGGTTTCCTCCTCATCCTGCCCATTGCCCAGCCACTGCTAGATGAGTCTGCTGGTACATTGACCCAGACCACTACATTCCCCTAGCACTCTACACAGCCAGAATCTGACCCTGCTGAAAGTCAGGTTCCCCTTCACGCATACTATACCACCTTACACGGGGACAAAGAGGAAGGTGTAGATGAAAGTGTAGGTTCCTTCATCAGGTGGGGGGCATACTCGTTGGCGACATCACTGGCACAGGGCCCCTCATAGTACGCAAAATTGTCTCTGCCAGTGGGAGGCACCACCCGCCATCAAACACACCGCCGTACTATGAGGAGCCCTGTGCCAGTGCCAACGAGTGGGCCCCCCCTGCTTGCTCAGGATCACAGCACTTCAAAGTTGAAATACTTACCTCTCCCTGCTCCACTGCTGTGACGTATTCCGCGTTTCCTGGACCCACGAAAATCTTGAGCCAGCCCTACCCCCCCACAACTTTAGCCAAATGACCCCCAGTTTTCAATGCCTAACTATTATTATAAAGTAAACTAAGATTGACAAGCTTAAGTAATAAGAATTGATGTTTTTGGCATTAAAATGGGCACTGTAGGTGTTTTCCTGTCCTCCACTCACTGCCGACTTTGATTCCCTATTGACTTGCATTGGGTTTCGTGTTTCAGTCGGCCCCCGACTTTTCGCAATAATCGGCCGATTTCAACCGACCCGACTTTTGACAAAGTCGAGTTTCGCGAAAACCAACTCGATCCGAAAAAAGTAAAAGTCGCTCAACTCTAGACACCACTGCTTCTTCCACTGCTGTGCGTGGATGCCCTGTCCATGGTGCCTGCAAAGATGCCTCACAACTAGCACCATCATCAAGCACGTCCTTGTCTCAGTGCAGCATCCAGTTGAACATACCCCAGTCCTTAGAACACAAGCGTAAATACGCAGCCAATGCCCACCAGAGGTCATCCCTCCAAACAATTTTCTATACCCCTACCTCATACTTCTCTAAGCTATTATACACTAGGGGAACTTCCCTCCTGCCTAAACTTCTGCCACCTTTATACATTTGATCAGGAATCAAGTAACCCCATGAATAAGACCCAGGAGGGTCGAAATGTCGGGTTCTATCTGCACATAATTTCTTTTGGTGGCAACCTTGATTGTTAACACAATAAACTTTTGTAATTTTTGCATCACATCAACTTTGAATGTGCGGTAATTTTTTGATATATGACTGTTTGGACCGCATGGTCTGTTTTACCAGCACCTCCCCGTTTCTGACCTGAGTGCACACCATTATCCCTCTATACTGGTGGAATTATAACTGATAAGCGCATTCGCCTGTCAACTGAAAATGCTGACAGGCTGACTCTTAGGCTGCCGTCACACTAGCAGTATTTGGTCAGTATTTTACATCAGTATTTGTAAGCCAAAACCGGTAGTGGAACAAAGAGAGGAAAAGTATAACAGAAACATATGCACCACTTCTGCATTTATCACCCACTCCTGGTTTTGGCTTACAAATACTGATGTAAAATACTGACCAAATACTGCTAGTGTGACGGCAGCCTGATAAAAATGATCAAGGATTGGTATGGGCCAGATTTCTCTAGCCCACCGAATGATCACAGGGAATCAACTTCAAATTCAGTGTCATTTTTTTGGGAGGTCTAGTCCCATGCACCTCTTCAAAGCCACACATGGGTTTACGCTTCCTTATTTTGCCTATTTGCTGTTATCCTTCTCCTTCCCCTCATCCTCATCAGCCACCACCACTAGATCAACATGGTGACCGTGATGCAACAGGCACGTTATTATGTTATAGGGTGTTTATGATGACTGTACAAACATTTTTTACACAGTATGTTGATGTGTACCCCCAGGGGGAAATATTTGTCAGCCCACTTAGTGTATGGGAATTCCAAGTATAGGAGACCCGTGCTCCGTTAAATTGGGAAAATAATTTTTAGGAGGCCATCATCCACATCTCTTCAAACATTAACACTACATCACCAGTGTGAACATGTTCCGTGATGCAACGAATTATTTTTTTTCAAGGGTGTTTATGATGTCCATACAAAAAATGTTTACACAGCATGTTGATGTGTACCCCCCCAGGGGAAAATGTTTGTCAGCCCATACACTTACTGCATGGGCATTACAAGTATAGGAGACCTGCTCCTTTAAACTGGGAAAACATTTTTCAAAGGCAATAGTCCACATTTATTCCAAGGGGGATTGGGGTGCATGCAAATTTGGAACAGGCCTTGCATTCACTTCATGGGCAAACTTTATGGGAGTACCAAATGACTAATAATGGGAACTTTGTTTTCATGTGGCCATTCAAACCTCATTTCAAAAGCTTATTGGGGTGCGTGTAACTTTGGGGCAGGGCAGGCATTGCATTCAATGCTTAAGCAAACAGTATGGGAGTACCAAATGAATAATGGAAACTTTGGTTGCATGTGGTCATCCATTACGTCTATTCAATAGGTTGTGTCCAAATTTTGGTCAGCCCTGCCACTCCCGGAATAAAAGTATAGGGGACCCACTGTTTAATAATGGGAACAACAAGCATAGCCAGCGGATGGATTTCTAAGAATAGTGAGGGCCGACTGCTGGCCCTATCAAAATAGACTTTGTGACTTTCAGAGTCCTTCCTTCATAAATGAAACAGGATGTGTCTGATGATGTGTCACACACCACATCGCCAAATAAGGTTGTAAAATGTTAAAATTACATTTCCCAGTGAATGCATTTGTTTTGGTTGAAAGCAATGCTAAAGTTGAAAAACGCATCAGAAATGCTATGTGTGAACATAGCCCAAGTAGTGGAGGAGCATGTTTGTTTTGGTTTATTTTGCCTTACATACTAATCAAAAGGATGTTCCTTAACAAATTTCCCAGGAAAATCCATTTTGGTTTCCTTTTTGTATGTTTTATTGTGCGCCTGTAAAAGTGGTGTAAGACTCTGACAACATTGTTCACAGCTGTGATCTGGGACTCAAAAATACTTCCAGAAGTATTCCCCATGATGTTCCCATGTCATTTGATCACTGTTCCCATCCATTTAAGACGTTTTTAGACCTCAAAAGGACCACAGGGGGAAGACGCGGCAAGAATGCTCGGTTTTCCTATAGACTTACATTGGGGTCATTGCTCGGGTCGAGCAACCAAGCATTCCAATTTCCTTGACCCCAGAAACGAGCACCCAAGCATTGTAGTGCTCGCCCATCATTAATAAAGACGTGATGACGCTCCGCGGCCAGCCAATCACTGTAATGCCACAACCAACATGGCTGCGGCATTACAGTACGTGGCAGACAATACCTGCCTGGTGATTAGTGCTCTTTAGAGTGCCAAACATGCAGGGTGGGGACGAGAGCTCCCGCCGAACAAACCCGGAAATGCTCGGCACTTGCCGAGTATCACGAGCACTGCGATGCTTGGGCGAGTACTGAGGATGCTCGTTCATCACTAATTATATAGTCATTACAGAGTGAACTATCTCAAGTGTTTAATTCTGTTAATGTTGATGATTATGACTTACAGCCAATAAAAACCCAAAGTCATTATCTCAGTAAATTAGAATACTTTATAACACCAGCTTGAAAAATGATTTTAAAATCCAAAATGTTGGCCTACAAAAATGGATATTCAGGAAATGCACTCAATACCTAGTTGAGGCTCTTTTGCATCAATTACTGCATCAATGTGGACTGGCATAGAGGCGATCAGCCTGTTGCACTGCTGAGGTGTTATGGAAGCCCAGGTTGATTTGCAGCCTTCAGCTCGTCTGCATTATTGGGTCTGGTGTCTCATCTTACTCTTGACAATACCCCATAGATTCTCTATGGGGTTAAGCACAGGTTAAGTTTTCTGGCCAATCAAGCACAGTGATAATGTTTTTAAACCAGGTATTCGTACTTGTGGCAGTGTGGACAGGTGCCAAGTTCTGCTGGAGAATTAAATTTCCATCTCCAAAAAGCTTGTCGGCAGAGGGAAGCATGAAGTGCTCTAAAATTTCCTGGTAGATGGCTGTGCTGACTGTGGTCTTGATAAAACACAGTGGACGTACAGGAGCAGATGACATAGCTCCCCAAACCATCACTGATTGTGGAAACTTCACACTAGACCTTAAACAGCTTGGATTGTGGCCTCTACACTCTTCTTCAGACCTGGGACCTCAATTTCCAAATGAAATGCAAAATTTACTTTCATCTGAAAACAACACCTTGGACTACTGAGCTTAAGTCCAGTTCTTTTTCTCCTTGGCCCAGGTTAGACGCTTTTGACGTAGTGTATTGGTCATGAGTGGCTTCATACAAGGAATGCGACACTTGTAGTCCATGTCCATGATACGTCTGTGTGTGGTGGTTCTTGAAGCAATGACTGTAGCAACATTCCACTCCTTGTAAATCTCCCCCAAATTTTTGAATAGCCTTTTCTTAACAATACTTTCAAGGCTGCAGTTATCCTGGTTGCTTCTAGCACATTTTTTCCTTCCACTCAACCTTCCATTAATATGCTTGGATACAGCACTCTGAACAGCCAGCTACTTTAGCAATGACCTTTTGTGGCTTACCCTCCTTCTGGACTGCGTGAATGACTGCCTTCTAGACATCTGTCCAGTCAGCAGTCTTCCTCATGATTGTGGAGCCTACTGAAACAGTCTAAGGGACCTTTTTTAAATGCTTAGGAAGCCACTGCAGGTGATTTTATTCTAATTTACTGACATAATGACTTTTGGGTTTTCATTGACTGTAGATATAGTCATCAACATAAATAAACACGAGATAGATCACTCTAATGGCTCTATATAATACGTTTTGCATTGAAGAACTGAAATAAATTAACTTTTTGATGATATACTAATTTAGTGAGAAGCACTTGTATGTGACTATGTAAAAACAATTAAGAACGTAAAGCTTCTCCCCTGTGTGAATTCTTTGGTGGCTAGAAAGAGATGGTTTCTTCACAAAACATTTTTCCACATTATGAACATGAAAATGGCTTCTCCCCTATGTGGGTTTTCTGGTGGCTAACAAGATTTGCTTTGTGGTTAAAACATTACCCACATTCTGAACAGGAAAAAGGCTTCTTCCCTGTGTGAGATCTATGATGTCTGACAAGAGCTGATTTATGTAGAAAACATTTCCCACATTCTGAACAGGAAAAAGGCTTATTTCCTGTGTGAGTTCTTTGGTGGCTAACAAGATGCGCTTTCCTGTAAAAACATTTATCACATTCTGAACATGAATAAGGTTTCTCCCCTGTGTGGATTTTCTGGTGGCTAACAAGATTCGTTTTGCGTTTAAAACATTTCCCACATTCTGAACAGGAAAAAGGCTTCTCCCCTGTGTGGGTTTTCTGGTGGTTAACAAGATTTGCCTTTTGGTTAAAACATTTCCCACATTCTGAACAGGAAAAAGGCTTCTCCCCTGTGTGGGTTTTCTGGTGGCTAACAAGATGCACTTTTTGCTTAAAACATTTCGCACATTCTGAACAGGAAAAAGGCTTATCCCCTGTGTGAGTTCTTCTGTGGGTAAAAAGATGCGCTTTGTTGTTAAAACATTTCCCACATTCTGAACAGGAAAAAGGCTTCTCCCCTGTGTGAGATCTATGATGTGTGATAAGAACGTTTTTATCTGCAAAACATTTCCCACATACTGAACAGGAAAAAGGCTTCTCCCCTGTGTGTGATCTATGATGTTTGACAAGATTTGATTTATGTACAAAACATTTCCCACATTCTGAACAGAAAAAAGGCTTCTCCCCTGTGTGGGATTTCTGGTGGCTAACAAGACTCGCTTTCTGGTTAAAACATTTCCCACATTCTGAACAGGAAAAATGCTTCTCCCCTGTGTGAGCTCTAAGATGTCTGACAAGAACTGATTTATCTAGAAAACATTTTCCACATTCTGAACAGGAAAAAGGCTTCTCTCCTGTGTGAGTTCTTTGGTGGGTAACAAGATGCGCTTTCCGAATAAAACATTTTCCACATTCTGAACATGAAAAACGCTTCTCCCCTGTGTGAATTCTCTGGTGACTAAGAAGATATGATTTCTGGGTAAAACATCTCCCACACTTGGAACAAGAAAATCTACTGTCTGTTTTATGAAGGTTTTGTTGATTAAGAAAGTTTTCCCCTAGAAAAGTCCTATTTCCATATTCTGAAAATGAAAATGTCTTCATTGCTTTAGGAGCTGTTCGTTTTTGTATGGTTAATTTGTGACTTTGATTTTCCTTAGCAGTCGGTAATGAATCAGAAGACAGGACCTGATCCAAAGGATCAGATGACAGATCTTTGCTGTGAAGGGATGATGGTATATCTTGAGTAATGGCATTTACTTCAATTGTATCCTGTGGAATCTCAAGATCATCTGATTTAAACATTGAAGATGTCAGCTGTCCTGCTGATCTCCTGGTATGGTCATCTGCCAAGAATAAAACTAAGTATTATTTTAGAATAAAATATCCTTGAATTCTATACTTAACATTTCTACTTAAATGGTCTCTAAAAATAGCAAGTTATGCAAAATTATTGAATTATTCACCAAGACAATGATAGTTTACAGTTTACTAGACTGTGCTCAAAACCGCATTAAGAAACAATTTTTTGGCATTACCATAGTGAGAAGAAACTACTTATTTTACGGCATGTGTATCTCCTGGAGCACAATCTGGGCACTATGTGTTGGGTAATAACTTGGGATATTTGCAATTTTCACTTTCCAACATCCACTGCGCGTGCTAATATCTGGAAACTGCAGTGCAGTCAAAATAGTCACTATTCCTATAGATTAATTCATTGAGGGTTATAATTTACAAAATGGAGTCACTTTATTAGGATTTCATCAGCTCTGGTTTTCTGCAATTTTATCATATTAGGGATTCTGCAAATGGTGTGCCCCATCTCCTCTGGGATATGCTTCTGCAATGTCTGCTTCGGACACCAGACACAGCCTTACTCATTCTGCAGACGATGCTGGTAACAGAGGTGGTGTTGGAACCAGAAGCCATCCAGTCTGGCTGTATTGGTATGTGTGCTGTCAGCCGCAGTAATCTGCTCTCTGTTTTAGCCAATCGGAATGCACCACATCTTTTTTTAATCAGATACATTTTTATTAACCGTAACAAGATTTACAACAGATCACATGTTCATACTAATTTTATGTTTTACAGTAAACTAACCCCCCCCCCCCATGGAGACTATATCAGGAGCAAACAATAATTCGTCCATAGTTGACAATATCAAACAGAGTTCCAGTTTACCATAAGTTGTACTCTATAATACTATATACTGGTATAACATAAATTAATCCTATCCAACCACGGCTGCCATAATTTATGGAAGAAATCTAGCTTGTTTCTCATGGTGTAAATATTTTCGCGTCTGGCCGGAGGCTCCTCTCTAATCCAAAATTTTGCAATCAGTTTCCTTGCAATAAATAATCTTGCAATTAGAATTTTAGTCACATTGTCAGATAATATTTCCTCCACATACCCTAACATACCGTATATACTCGAGTATAAGCCGAGATTTTCAGCCCAAATTTTTGGGCTGAAAGTGCCCCTCTCGGCTTATACTCGAGTCAAGGTGGGTGGCAGGGTCGGCGGGTGAGGGCGCTGAGGCATACTTACCTGCTTCCAGCGATCCTGGCGCTCCCCCTGCATTCCCACGGTCTTCGGTGCTGCAGCTCTTCCCCTCTTCAGCGGTCACGTGGGACCGCTCATTAGAGAAATGAATAGGCGGCTCCACCTCCCATAGGGGTGGAGCCGCCTATTCATTTCTCTAATCAGCGGTGCCGGTGACCGCTGATAGAGGAAGAAGCTGCGGCACCGAAGACAGCTGTCCGGGAGAAGGAGCCGGACGCAGGGAGCAGGTAAGTATGTCATATTTACCTGTCCCCGTTCCAGCCGCCGGGCGCCGCTCCATCTTCCCGGCGCCGCTACATCTTCCCGGCGTCACTGCGCTCTGACTGTGCAGGTCAGAGGGCGCGATGACGCATATAGTGTGCGCAGCACCCTCTGCCTGATCAGTCAGTGCGCAGAGATGCCGGGACCGGACGCTGGGAGCTGCAAGCAAGAGAGGTGAGTATGGCTTTTTTTTTTATTGCAGCGGCACAGATTTATGTGGAGCATTTATGGGGAAATATGAACGGTGCAGAGCATATAGGGCACAGCTATGGGGCAGTATGAACGGTGCAGAGCACTATATGGCACAGCTTTGGGGCAGTATGAACGGTGCAGAGCACTATATGGCACAGCTATGGGGCAGTATGAACGGTGCAGAGCACTATATGGCACAGCTATGGGGAAATATGAATGGTGCAGAGCACTATATGGCACAGCTATGGGGAAATAATGAACGGTGCAGAGCACTATATGGCACAGCTATGGGGAAATAATGAACGGTGCAGAGCACTATATAGCACAGCTATGGGGCAATAATGAACGGTGCAGGGAACTATATGGCACAGCTATGGGGAAATAATGAACGGTGCAGAGCACTATATGGCACAGCTATGGGGAAATAATGAACGGTGCAGAGCACTATATGGCACAGCTATGGGGAAATAATGATCTATTTTTATTTTTGAAATTCACCGGTAAATGCTGCATTTCCACCCTAGGCTTATACTCGAGTCAATAAGTTTTCCCAATTTTTTGTGGCAAAATTAGTGGGGTCGGCTTATACTCGGGTCGGCTTATACTCGAGTATATACGGTACATATTAATTAACGAATCTCTAGGGATAATGCACCCGTACACCACTCCAATGCAGTTCAACACTACAATCCAATAGGAGAAAATCTGGGACAATGCCAAAGCATATGCATAATGTCCGCCTGAGATTTCGAAAACCTTGGGCAATCAGATTTGGACTTTGAAAGCACCACACCTTACTAAAGCTTGAAGCATATTGCCGGAATCTGCCAGATACAGCCTTGATCTCCTCTAGTTCAGTCCTTTGTGCTTAGCTCCCAGCTTGTATATTTTTTTCCTGTTGTGACCTTGGCCTGTTTACTGACTACTCTTATGTCTCCCGAGTTAGTATTTTCTCTGGCCCCGTGGTTCTGACACAGTTATCTGTCTATTCTTCTTCCCACCTTATTCCACAGAACAGCCGGTAACACTGTGCCCCAAGGTCTCTGTATAAGTCCAAATCCATGTAGAGGTTAAAGAAGTTAAAAGATGATGGGCAAAACTGACTATAGACAATAACACATCTACTGAAATGATCAAGCTGAACAATCATCCTCAGGAAAAAAAATGAGTAGTGGTGAAACTTCTTTGGAGTAATTGGAGTAAGGGACTCGGTGGCTCTAAGCAATATAAACTATCGTGAGGGCCAATATTTTCTGTCAGATGAATGTCAAGAAGAAGTATTAGACATTTAAATAGAACTTTTTATAATAGTGCAGAGCTGAGGTGTCTTAAATTTTGATCTCAGGCATTTGGTAATTGAAACCTTTTTTTAAAACACTCCCAGGGAGTTACAGACTCAGATACGTGAGACAGGCCTACCACAATCAAACAATCATAAATAATGAACTTGTAAAAAAAAAAAAAAAATATATATATATATATATATATATATATATGTTATATCCTCAACAACATATGTATGAGGGGAGAACTCCAACACTAAACCGGGGTTGCACTCATTTATGGTGGACCATTGGAGCTACTATGAGTCCTGACCAGAAGAGTAGAGAAAGTATTAGTGTTCCCCATTTCAGGAGAGATTACTGCACAATCTGAATTATTTAGGATTATAAACATAAACGTAATTTATGATGTGGAGTGAATCCATGAAACCAGGGCTTGAGCCAACACATCTCCTGCAGGCAAGCATAAATTTACAGTGGGTACGAGAAGTAAACATAACCCTTTAAAGTTTCCACTTTGTGTTTCTTTGCAGCCATTTGTTAAATTCAAAAAAGTTCATTTTTTTCTCATTAATGTACACTCCAAGTGCGGTGAAATTGCAAAAAGAAGTGCAATCCCATACTTGTTTTTTGTTTGGCTTTTTTGCTACCTTCACTAAATGCTAAAACTGACCTGCCATTATAATTCTCCTGGTCATTACGAGTTCATAGACATCAAACATGTCTAAGTTCTTTTTTATCTAAATGGTGAAAAAAGATTCCAAACTTTGTTAAAAAAAAAACAACGCTATTTTTTGATACCCGCAGCGTCTCATTTTTCGCGATCTCGGGTTGGGTGTGGGCTTATTTTTTGTGCACTGAGCTGACTTTTTAAAGATACCATGTTGGTGCAGATACGATCTTTTGATCGCCCATTTTTGCATCTTAATGCAATGTCGTGGAAACGAAAAAAACATTTCTGGAGTTTTGACATTTTTTTCTCGCTACGATGTTTAGCGATCAGGCTAATCCTTTTTTTATTCACAGATCGGGCAATTCTGAAAGCGACAATACCAAATATGTGTAGGTTTGATTTTATTTTTGTTTTATTTTGAATGGGGCGAAAGGGGTGTGAGTTGAAATTTTATATTTTTTATTTTTACATTTTTAAAACTTTTTTTTATTAAACTTTCGGCATGCTTCAATGGTCTCCATAGGAGACTAGAAGCTGCTACAACTCGATTGGCTCTGCTACATAGAGGCTATGTTCAGGTCGCCTCTATATAACAGATTTATTCACTTGCAATAAGCGTCGACCACTGGGTGGTGCTCACAGAAAGCCGGCACTGACAACCATAGAAGTTTCCAGGAGACCTCAGATTGTCATGCCAAAACACTGGTGACCCGCAATGAAGTGACGGGTTGTCACCGGTGTGTTTATTTCTGGCACGATTGACAGAAGCAAAATTTAAATGCAGTTTGTAACGGGGTCTACCAAGCTGGGGTACCTCTTTCAGTACCACACCGTGTTTCAGGAGGTCCACTCTGTTTTGGCTGGAGTCTGAATGAAGGACGCTGGCTGGAATTGCTTGGTTACATGGGCGCATATAAAAGATCACTGCTTCTCCACGTATTTCCAGTCTGACAAGACTTTAATCACAGGACACCAAACATATCACACAGATACAGAGGGCAGGCCAATAGAAAAGCGGCAGGCCAGACATACATTACAATAGCCGCAGGTGGCCGGAGCCTGCCGATATTTACTGTGGGAATTACAAAGGTGGGGGGCGGACAAAAGGGGAATATCGTGTCCCCTCTGCCCAGGGTCGCAGCCTGTGGGCTGATGCATTAGGGACATGCATCTCACATGGAACCTATTATACATACATATAACTGCACAACATATTCTGGGTGCTGAGTGGTTCCGTAACACGGCTCCCCTTTTCAGCAATGCGATCGGCATACACAGTTTGATCCTTAACCGATCGGTTTGGGGATGACCGAAGTTTATGGGGTTGGTACAAGTTCCGTTTGTCGACTTAGTCCATTGGCGTTACCGTTTTGTTTGCCGGGTCTGTAGTGGATGGTGAAGTCCAGAGGTTGTAGGGCTAAACTCCACCGCAGCAATCTGGCGTTGTCTCCGGAGAACCGATTAAGCCAGACTAGGGGATTATGGTCCGTTAGGAGGGAAAACTGTCATCCATCATCCATACAAATATGGTTGCAACTTTTTGAGTGCCCATACTACCGCCAGGCACTCCTTCTCGATGGCCGCATAGCTTACTTCACGGGGCAGTAGTTTCCAACTCAGGTAAGCTACCGGGTGTTCTTGGCCGTCCGGCCCGACTTGGCTCAGTACTGCCCCCAATCCAAACATAGAAGCGTCTGTGTGAACAAGGAAACGTTTAGTTGGATCGGGTGCGGCCAATACTGGGGTATTGGTGAGGGCGTCCTTTAGTTGGCAGAAGGCTTCCTCACACTCTGGGGTCCAGGTTACCTGGCAGGGTTGGTTCTTACGGGTCAGATCAGTGAGGGGCTTGGTTACGCTGCTGTAATTGGGAATTAATTTCCTGTAATACCCCGCTATCCCTAGAAACGCCATGACCTGGGTTTTAGTGCGTGGGGTGGGCCATGTGGCTATGGCCTCAATCTTGGCTGGTTCTGGTTGCTGTTTCCCACTTCCCACCCAATGCCCTAAATACTGAACCTCTGCTTTGCCCACGTGACACTTGTTTGGGTTCAGGGTGATTCCGGCCTTGTGGATCCTGTCCAATACTGTCTCTAGGTGATTTAGATGCTCTTTCCATGACGCACTGTAGATGGCGATGTCGTCCATGTAGGCACAAGCATAGTCCTGGAGACCATCCAGAATCCGGTCAGCCAGCCTCTGGAAGGTCGCCGGGGCATTCTTCATCCCAAATGGCATAACTCGAAACTGGAATAAGCCGAACGAGGTGACAAATGCTGACTTGGGAATAACGTCAGGACTAAGGGGAATCTGCCAGTAGCCTTTGCATAGATCGATGATGGTCAAATACTTTGCCCCCGCCAGCCGGTCTAACAACTCATCCACACGCGGCATGGGATATGCATCCGTCACTGTTTTCTCATTGAGCTTACGATAGTCTACACAAAACCTTGTAGTCCCATCCTTCTTGGGCACTAACACTACAGGGGATGCCCAGGGACTATCTGACTCTTCAATGACCCCTAAACGCAACATCTCTTGTCGCATCGCCTCTCGTACAGACTCAGGGACATGGAAGGGGTTTTGTCGCAGGGGGTCTGATCCTGGGCCTCAACCTTGTGTTGTGCCAGGCGAGTGTACCCTGCTCTCTCCGAAAACATCCTCTCCTCTATTGCTGACTCAACAACTCCTCCGCCTGCTGTCTGTTGTGAATTCTGCTCTTGGGCTCCCTCCGGTGGTTATGAGTGGTAGTGCTGCGGTAGTTGGATCGCAGCATTTATCAGGTGTATCCATTTTTTGCAATTTGGGCTGGGCTATTTAAGTCCTGCTTTATCCTTTAGTCAGTGCCAGTTGTCCATTGTTTTTGGAGGATTCACATCCATACTTGGTCTCTCCTGGTCTGCTGTTCATTTCTTCAAAGATAAGTTCTGGCCTTGTTTTTGCTGTCCACCTGCTGTGGACCTTATAGTCTGTGCATTTTCTTGTTTTGTTTTGTCCAGCTTTGTCTGTGAAGGATTTTTTGCAGCCTAGCTTTGTCTCTGGAGATGCAGATATACCCTCCATGTCTTTAGTCAGATGTGGTGTTTTGTATTTTCTGTGGTGAATATTTTCTAGTGTTTTAATACTGACCGCATAGTACTCTGTCCTATTCTTCCTTTTCAGCTAGTATGGCCTCCTATGCTAAATCCTGATTTCATGTCTGCGTATGTTATTTCCCTCTCCTTTCAGAGTCAATATTTGTGGGCGGCTGTCTATCCTTTGGGGGATTTTCTCTGAGGCAAGATAGTTTTCCCGTTTCTGTCTTTAGGGGTAGTTAGTTCTTAGGCTGTGTCGAGGGGTCTAGGGAGTGTTAGGTACCCCCCACGACTACTTCTAGTTGTGCTGCTAGTTCAGGGTTGCGGTCAGTAAAGGTACCACCTTCTCCAGAGTACGTCTCATGCTGCTCCTAGGCCACCAGATCATAACAGTACAACTGGCCAACAATGAATTAAATGCATCTCAGAAGAAGAGAAGGAAGCTCTTGAGCCATTTTTTTTCTCCAGTCTATTCTGTGTTCTCTTCCCTCTTAATCTCTGGGTGGCTACGGAACCTAGTATTAACATGAATGTTCAGGAGTTAGTTTCTTGGGTGGATCAGCTTGCTGCCAGGGTACAGGGTATTTCAGATTTTATTATTCAGACTCCTGCCTTAGAACCTAAGATTCCCACTCCTGATTTATTTTTTGGTGACAGATCCAAATTTTTGAGTTTCAAAAATAATTGTAAACTGTTTTTTGCATTGAGACCCCGTTCTTCTGGTGATCCCATTCAGCAGGTTAAAATCATCATATCCTTGCTGCGTGGTGACCCACAGGATTGGGCATTTTCCCTGGAATCTGGCAATCCTGCTTTGCTTAATGTTGATTCTTTCTTTCAAGCATTGGGGTTATTGTATGATGAGCCTAATTCTGTGACTCAAGCTGAGAAGATCTTGTTGGCCCTGTGTCAGGGTCAAGAAGCGGCAGAATCGTATTGCCAGAAATTTAGAAAATGGTCTGTACTGACTAAATGGAATGAGGATGCCTTGGCGGCAATTTTCAGAAAGGGTCTTTCTGAATCCATTAAAGATGTTATAGTGGGGTTCCCCATGCCTGCTGGTCTGAGTGATTCTATGTCTCTGGCTATTCAGATTGATCGGCGCTTGCGCGAGCGCAGAGTTGTGCACACTGTGGCATTGTCCTCCGAGAGGAGCCCTGAGCCTTTGCAGTGTGATAGGATTTTGTCTAGAGCTGAACGACAAGGATTTAGGCGTCAGAATAGGTTGTGTTTTTACTGCGGCAATTCTGCTCATGTTATTTCTGATTGCCCTAAGCGTACAAAGAGAATCGCTAGTTCTGTTACCATCAGTACTGTACAACCAAAATTTCTGTTATCTGTGACCTTGATCTGCTCATTTTCCGTCATGGCATTTGTGGATTCAGGCGCCGCTCTGAATTTAATGGACTTAGAATTTGCCAGACGTTGTGGTTTCCCCTTGCAGCCTTTGCAGGACCCTATTCCTTTAAGGGGGATTGATGCTACACCATTGGCTAAAAATAAACCTCAGTTTTGGACACAGCTGACCATGCGCATGGCGCCAGCCCATCAGAAAGATTGTCATTTTCTGGTGTTGCATAATTTGCATGATGATATTGTGCTGGGTTTTCCATGGTTACAGCTACATAATCCGGTGTTAGATTGGAAATCCATGTCTGTGACTAGTTGGGGTTGTCAGGGGGTTCATGATCACGTTCCTTTGATGTCGATTTCCTCTTCCCCCTCTTCTGAAATTCCTGAGTTTTTGTCAGATTTCCAGGATGTATTCGATGAGCCTAAATCCAGTTCCCTTCCACCACATAGGGACTATGATTGTGCTATTGACTTGATTCCAGGTTGTAAGTTCCCTAAGGGTCGACTTTTCAACCTGTCTGTGCCAGAACATGCCGCCATGCGGAGCTATATTAAGGAGTCTTTGGAGAAGGGGCATATTCGGCCATCTTCTTCACCATTGGGAGCAGGTTTTTTTTTGTTGCCAAGAAGGATGGCTCCTTGAGACCGTGTATTGATTATCGCCTCTTGAATAAAATCACGGTCAAATTTCAATACCCTTTGCCTTTGCTTACTGATTTGTTTGCTAGAATTAAGGGGGCTAGCTGGTTTACTAAGATTGACCTTCGAGGGGCATATAATCTTATTCGTATTAAACAGGGTGACGAGTGGAAAACTGCATTTAATACGCCCGAAGGCCATTTTGAATACCTAGTGATGCCATTCGGACTCTCTAATGCCCCATCTGTGTTCCAGTCCTTCTGCATGATATTTTTCGTAGTTATCTTGATAAGTTCATGGTTGTATATTTGGATGATATTTTGATTTTTTCCGATGATTGGGAGTCTCATGTGAAACAGGTCAGTATGGTATTTCAGATCCTCTGTGATAATGCTTTGTTTGTGAAGGGGTCGAAGTGCCTCTTTGGAGTGCAGAAGGTTTCTTTTTTGGGCTTCATTTTTTCTCCCTCATCTAAAGAAATGGATCCGGTTAAGGTTCAGGCCATTCATGATTGGATTCAGCCCACATCTGTGAAAAGCCTTCAGAAATTCTTGGGCTTTGCTAATTTTTATCGTCGTTTCATTGCCAACTTCTCCAGTGTGGTTAAACCTCTGACCGATTTGACGAAGAAAGGCGCTGATGTGACGAATTGGTCCTCTGCAGCTGTTTCTGCCTTTCAGGAGCTTAAACGCCGATTTACTTCTGCCCCTGTGTTGCGTCAGCCGGATGTTTCTCTTCCATTTCAGGTTGAGGTTGTCACGTCTGAGATTGGGGCAGGGGCCGTTTTGTCTCAGAGGAATTCTGATGGTTCCTTGATGAAACCGTGTGCCTTCTTTTCTCGGAAGTTTTCACCTGCGGAACGCAATTATGATATCGGCAATCGGGAGTTGTTGGCTATGAAGTGGGCATTTGAGGAGTGGCGTCATTGGCTTGAGGGGGCCAAGCACCGTATTGTGGTCCTGACCGATCATAAGAATCTGATTTACCTCGAGTCTGCCAAACGGCTGAATCCTAGACAGGCTCGATGGTCCATGTTTTTCTCCCATTTTGATTTTGTGGTCTCGTACATTCCTGGTACTAAGAATGTTAAGGTGGATGCCCTCTCTAGGAGTTTTTTTCCTGATTCCCCTGGGGTTCTTGAGCCGGTCGGCATTCTGAAGGAAGGGGTGATTGTTTCGGCCATCTCCCCTGATTTACGACGGGTTCTTCAGGAATTTCAGGCTAATAAACCTGACCGCTGTCCAGTGGGGAAACTGTTTGTTCCTGATAGATGGACTAGTAAAGTGATTTCTGAGGTTCATTGTTCTGTGTTGGCTGGCCATCCTGGGATTTTTGGTACCAGAGATTTGGTTGGTAGGTCATTTTGGTGGTCTTCTTTGTCGCGGGATGTGCATTCTTTTGTGCAGTCCTGTGGGATTTGTGCGTGGGCTAAGCCTTGCTGTTCCCGCGCTAGTGGGTTGCTTCTGCCTTTGCCGGTCCCTGAGAGACCTTGGACACATATTTCTATGGATTTTATTTCAGATCTTCCGGTTTCCCAGAGGATGTCGGTTATCTGGGTGGTTTGTGACCGGTTTTCTAAGATGGTTCATTTGGTACCTTTGCCTAAACTGCCTTCCTCTTCTGATTTGGTTCCGTTGTTTTTTCAGCATGTGGTTCGTTTGCATGGCATCCCGGAGAATATTGTGTCCGATAGAGGTTCCCAGTTTGTTTCTAGGTTTTGGCGGGCCTTTTGTGCTAGGCTGGGCATTGATTTGTCTTTTTCTTCCGCATTTCATCCTCAGATAAATGGCCAGACGGAGCGAACTAATCAGACTTTGGAAACTTATTTGAGATGCTTTGTGTCTGCTGATTAGGATGATTGGGTGGCGTTCTTGCCATTGGCCGAGTTTGCCCTTAATAATCGGGCTAGTTCTGGTACCTTGGTTTCGCCTTTTTTTGTAATTTTGGTTTTCATCCTCATTTTTCTTCAGGGCAGGTTGAGCCTTCTGATTGTCCTGGTGTGGATTCAGTGGTTGACAGGCTGCAGCGGATTTGGGCTCATGTGGTGGACAATTTGGTGTTGTCTCAGGAGGAGGCTCAGCGTTTTGCTAACCGTCGTCGGTGTGTTGGTTCCCGGCTTCGGGTTGGGGATTTGGTAAGGTTGTCTTCCCGTCATGTTCCTATGAAGGTTTCTTCCCCTAAGTTCAAGCCTCGGTTTATTGGTCCTGATAGGATTTCTGAGATTATCAATCCGGTGTCTTTTCGTTTGGCCCTTCCAGCCTCTTTTTCCATCCATAATGTGTTCCATAGATCTTTGTTGCGGAAGTATGTGGTGCCCGTTGTTCCCTCTGCTGATCCTCCGGTCCCGGTGTTGATTGATGGGGAGTTGGAGTATGTGGTTGAGAAGATTTTGGATTCTCGTTTTTCGAGGCGGAAGCTTCAGTATCTGGTCAAATAGAAGGGTTATGGCCAGGAGGATAATTCTTGGGTTGTTGCCTCCGATGTTCATGCTGACGATTTGGTTCGTGCCTTTCATTTGGCTCATCCTGATCGGCCTGGGGGCTCTGGTGAGGGTTTGGTGACCCCTCCTCAAGGGGGGGTACTGTTGTGAATTCTGCTCTTGGGCTCCCTCCGGTGGTTATGAGTGGTAGTGCTGCGGTAGTTGGATCGCAGCATTTATCAGGTGTATCCATTTTTTGCAATTTGGGCTGGGCTATTTAAGTCCTGCTTTATCCTTTAGTCAGTGCCAGTTGTCCATTGTTTTTGGAGGATTCACATCCATACTTGGTCTCTCCTGGTCTGCTGTTCATTTCTTCAAAGATAAGTTCTGGCCTTGTTTTTGCTGTCCACCTGCTGTGGACCTTATAGTCTGTGCATTTTCTTGTTTTGTTTTGCCCAGCTTTGTCTGTGAAGGATTTTTTGCTACCTAGCTTTGTCTCTGGAGATGCAGATATACCCTCCATGTCTTTAGTCAGATGTGGTGTTTTGTATTTTCTGTGGTGGATATTTTCTAGTGTTTTAATACTGACCGCATAGTACTCTGTCCTATTCTTCCTTTTTAGCTAGTATGGCCTCCTATGCTAAATCCTGATTTCATGTCTGCATATGTTATTTCCCTCTCCTTTCACAGTCAATATTTGTGGGCGGCTGTCTATCCTTTGGGGGATTTTCTCTGAAGCAAGATAGTTTTCCCGTTTCTGTCTTTAGGGGTAGTTAGTTCTTAGGCTGTGTCGAGGGGTCTAGGGAGTGTTAGGTACCCCCCACGGCTACTTCTAGTTGCGCTGCTAGTTCAGGGTTGCGGTCAGTAAAGGTACCACCTTCTCCAGAGTATGTCTCATGCTGCTCCTAGGCCACCAGATCATAACAGCTGTCTCTCCCGGGGGCCTAGGTCTTCAACCAAGTGTACCTGGTCCAATGTTTTAGACTGAGTCCTTTCCCCTAAGACATCCGGCAAGGGAAGTCCGGCTAAATCCGCTGCTTCAGGTGCACAGATGGCCACTACCTCTTCAGGGCGCTCCAGGTAGGGCTTCAGCATATTCACGTGGAACATGCGGATAACCCTAGGGTCATCACAATCGGTGACATTATAGGTTGTGTTGGCTATTTCCCCCACTACCTGGTAGGGCCCCTGCCATGCAGCTTGGAACTTGTTCTGCCTAGTGGGCTCTAACACCAGGACCTTCTGTCCTATTTCCAAGGTGCACTCTCTGGCCCTCCGATCGTACCATACGCACTGGCACTGCTGGGTCACCTGCATGTTCTCATGTACAGCCTGGGTCAGCTCCTGTAGGCGGTCCCGGAATTCCAGCACATAGGGTACAATAGGTACCCCATCTATGAGGCCCTCCCCTTCCCAGTGTTCTAGCACTAAGTCTAGGGGTCCCCTTACCCGTCTTCCGTATACCAGATCGAACTGGGAGAACCCCGTGGATTCTTGGGGCACCTCCTGATAGGCAAACAGGTGTGGCAAGAATTTCTCTCAGTCCCTGTAGGTCCTGGTAAAAGTCCCAATGAGCTGTTTTAACATCCCGTTAAAACGTTCACACAACCTATTGGTTTGCGGGTGGTACGGGGCGCTTCTAATGGACTTTAGGCCGCACAGCTTCCACAGTTGGTTGGTCATCTCTGCTGTAAACTGGGTACCCTGGTCCGAGATAATCTCCCAGGGAAATCCAATCTATGAGAAAACCTGGAGCAGGGCGGCCGCCACCATCTCTGTCAGTATGTTAGGTAACGCAACAGCCTCTGGATACCGTGTAGCATAACCTACCACTGTCAATATATACCTTTTCCCTGACGGACTGGGTTTGGCTAATGGCCCTATCAGATCGACCGCTACTCGGCTACATGGTTCCTCCACAATGGGGAGGGGGCGTAATTTGGCCTTGCATCGATCTCCCCTCTTGCCAATGCGCTGGCAACTGTCACAGGTCTGGCAGTATTGACGAACATCATAGGTTACCCCCGGCCAAAAGAAGTTTTGTGTCAGACGATGTCTGGTGCGCCTGACGCCGAAGTGTCTGGCCAAGGGTATGTCATGAGAGATTCGCAGTAACTCCTGCCTATACTTCTTGGGAACTACCAGCTGTCGTTTTATAGTGGGGCTCATCTCTGTGTGGTGCTGCGCTGTGATCCGGTACAGGAGTCCCTGCTTCCATATAAACTGTTCCCCTTCCAGTACCCCTCTCCCCTCCTGTGCCTTCCCACGATATCCCTCCAATGAAGGATCCTCAAGTAACTCCCTCTTAAATTCATCTGGGGTGGCCCAAGAAATGTGTCTGGCTATGGGAATACGTGTTGGGCTGGGATGTCTTACCTGGGCCTCCTCTGAGTGTGATTCCGCCTCTGCAGCTCGAGCTCGTCTCCGGGTGGTCACAGGATATGTCTCAGCCAGAGGGGCAACCGAGAAGGCAGACAACATGGGCCCCAAGTCATTTCCCAGCAAGACGTCTGCAGGCAAATCCTTCATCAAGCCATCAACAAGGCCATCCCCGACTCCCCAGTTCAGGTGAATCCTGGCAGTGGGCAGTCGATGTATAGCTTCCCCTGCTACACGGACTGACACTGTCCGGTCCGTCTTCTCTTGGTCCCGGTAGGCCGGGTTCCTAGCTGGTCCCCCTACAATCTTCGGTGGTTTGGGGCTCTCCAGGTCCATGGGCGGACCCTTAGTGACCATCTTTGATCCGGACAACTGAGGCCTCCTGGCATCATGATGTTCATCGGCCAGACGAGCGGCTTCCTCAAGAGTCGTTGGCCGCCTGTCCTGAAGCCATTCCTGTGTCTCAGAGGTTAGTCCATTAAAGAATCATTCTAACAAGAAGAGCTGGAGGACGTCCTCCTTAGTGGTTGCTTGGCTCCCTTGTACCCACTGTAGCAGTGACCGCCGTAATTTACAGGCCCATTCAGCGTGGGTATCGGTTACGGGTTTTATAACTTTTGGCGGTATGCCTCTGGTGTCAGCGCATACCGGGCCAAAATCACTTCTTTGATCCGCTCATAGTCCATACAGTCCTCATCGGGTACCGTGCGATAGGCGTCCGCTGCCCAGCCTGTCAGGTTGCTGGCCAGAATCTGAACCCGTTCCTCCGGCTTCACTTGATGAAGGGCACACTGCCGCTCAAAGTCCTGCAGAAAGCCATGAATGTCTTCCTCTGCCTCCCCCAACTGTCGGAAGGCATTATACTGGATCTTTTTGTGGCTTACTGTTAAAGGTACCTGGTCGAAGGCAAGAGCTCCCCCTGCTCGCTGACTCTCCTCTCTCCACTCTGCCATCTCCATCTTGGCCAGCTCCACTTTGGTCCGCTCTGCCATCTCCATCTTGGCTAGCTCTATCCTGGTCCGCTCGGCCATCTTTTGCTTCAGATCAGTACCCACATCAGCCATCACCTCTCGTATGATGTCTACAGCAGGGTTTGGGCCATAGAATGCCAGTCTGTTCTTTACCTCCCTCTGGAATTCAGTCTCCTCCATGTTCACATTGGGGGGCGCTGCACTGTCGTGTTCCATGATGGCTGCTATCAAATCCGCTTTTGTTTTGTTGCTGGCGATCAACCCTCGGGCTTCCACCAGATCTTTTAATGTAGTCCTCTTTAACTTCTGGTAGTTGTTTTCCATTCATTCATTTCCTCCTGTAGAAGGGGTATCATATCCCGCTGTCTGCCACCAGTGTAATGGGGTCTACCAAACTGGGGTACCTCTTTCAGTACCACCCCGTGTTTCAGGAGGTCCACTCTGCTTTGGCTGGAGTCTGAATGAAGGACGCTGGCTGAAATTGCTTGGTTACGTGGGCGCATATAAAAGATCACTGCTTTTCCACGTATTTCCAGTCTGACAACACTTTACTCACAGGACACCGAATATAGCACATAGATACAGAGGGCAGGCCAATAGAAAAGCGGCAGGCCAGACATACATTACAATAGCCGCAGGTGGCCGGAGCCTGCCGATATTTACTGCGGGAATTACAAAGGTGGGGGGCGGACAAAAGGGGAATATTGTGTCCCCTCTGCCCAGGGGCGCAGCCTGTGGGCTGATGCATTAGGGACATGTATCTCACATGGAACCTATTATACATACATATATCTGCACAACATATTCTGGGTGCTGAGTGGTTCCGTAACACGTAACACAGTTGTCAGAGTTTGACAGCGTCATTTAACTGGTTAATAGCTGTGGGTGATCTCGATTCCACCCATGGCTATTGTGAGCACATGCCAGCTGTTCAAAGATGTGGGCTCACCGCCGTAGCCCACATCAAAGGGAGGGAGTCAGACATCGGCGTACTATTACACCCGATGTCAGTAAGGGGTTAAACCGATAAGACTTGATTTGGAAAGGCACACACCTGTATATATAAGACCGCATAGCTCACAGTGCATGTCAGACCAAATGAGAATCATGAGGTCAAAAGGAACTGGCCAAGGAGCTCAGAGACAGAATTGTGGCACGGCACAGATCTGGCCAAGGTTACAACAGAATTTCTGCAGTACTCAAGGTTCTTAAGAGCACCGTGGCCTCCATAATCCTTAAATGGAAGATGTTTGGGACCACCAGAAGTCTTCGTAGACCTGGTCGTCCAGCTAAACTGGGAGAAGAGCCTTGGTGAGAGAAGTAAAGAAGAAAACTAAGATCACTGTGGCTGAGCTCCAGAGATGCAGTAGGGAGATGGGAGAAAGTCAACTATCACTACATCCCTCCACCCGTCGGGCATTTATGGCAGAGTGGCCCAACAGAAGCCTTTCCTCAGTGCAAGACATATGAAAGTCCACATAGAGTTTACTAAAAAACACATGAAGGACTCCCAGACTATGAGAAATAAGATTCTCTGGTCTGTTGAGATGAAGATAGACCTTTTTGGTGATAATTCTATGTGATGTGTGTGGAGGAAAACAGCCAGCCAGAGCCCTGACCTAGATCCAATTGAGCATCTCTGGAGAGACCTGAAAATGGCTGTCCACCAACGTTCACCATCCAACCTGACTAAACTGGAGAGGATCTGCAAGGAAGAATGGCAGAGAATCCCCAAATCCAGGTGTGAAAAACTTGTTGCATCATTCCCAAGAAGACTCATGGCTATACTAGCTCAAAAGGGTGTTTCTACTCAATACTGAGCAAATAGTCTGAATACTTATGACCATGTGATATTTCAGTTTTTCTTTTTTAATAAATTTGCAAAAATTACTACATTTCTGTTTTTTTCAGTCAAGATGGGGTGCAAAATGTACATTACTGAAAAAAAATTAACTTTTTTGAATTTACCCAATGGCTGCAATGAAACAAAGAGTGAAAAATTTAAAGGGACCTGAATACTTTCCGTACCCAGTGTATATTACAGCCATCAGCCACGCACCACTTAGAGATATATCATGGCGCAGGTGTACTGTTTATTATGCAGTTTATCACAATCTTGTATGATGTTAGTCAGTTTTATAAGTAATTGTAAAATCAGAATATAGGGAAACTCTGCTGTTATTGTACAGATATTCACACTTGGCCTCACTGCACATTTAATGTTGTCAATTATAAAAGTGAGGTTTGGCCAGAAAGACTGGACCTGGTCTTGTAGGGACCATATGAGCACATTCAGCAGCACAGAAGGGGAGAAGGGAGATTCATCCAATATCAGGGATCTAAAAACGACCCAAGCGATCCATAATAGGATGACCAGCCAGAGACATAATATTAGGAAAGGTTTAATCTGTCTGTTTAGGCATTTTGTTTTAGAATATAAATGAGATCCCACCAGTTTCAGACTCAATATATTAGAACAAATATCAGAACATGTGTCTAATAGGTCCCAGAGACTTGTGAATAGAGAATCCTATTGGATTTTTAAACTATCCACACTCAAACCGGAGAATTTTCCATGTACATACTGTATATTTTTCTTTATATACATTTTATTGTGCATCCAATATGCATTTTACATCTATTTGTATTGTTTTGTATACGAAGAAAGGTTTCGATACAAAAAACTGCACCATGGGCGCGGTTTAATTAATGAATTAAGCAATTGGATTAGTGACACCGTTCTGGAGGATATAAAACATCCACAATGTATCATTTGTATATGCCTGAGGAAGGAGCTGGTTCACATAGGAAATGGGTAGAATATTAAAATGAAAAGCTTTTTTTTTTTTTTTTTTTTACGTCCATTTGTTTTGATGCCCAACTTTATGGCTCAGCACTTGGCAGCGCTTTTCAAAGCCCTGATTTTTTTCCTTCTTCCCACACCAGGGATTTTGGAAGCCAACAACATCATTACCCTCCATTTTCTCTAAAAGGCTCATCATAATATTTTTCTAACTTGTCAGCACATTCTACGTACGCTGTCATTTGGCTTTGTAGTTTACAGATCTGGGCAGGTAACGGTCAGAGTCTTCTAATCTCAGGGGGTAGGTGGATCCTCCAGTTGGTAAGTTCTATAGAAAAGGGCTTTTAATGCCCAAAGCCACTTGGACAGTTTTGGGTGGAGGAGAATGTTGTGATCTAGAGGCAAAATGGTGATCACACGATTGTGATACAGTCGGACTACACCACCGATAAAGCAGCCACAGCCAGTGACGGAAAAGAATCTGTGACTTCTCTTCATTTAGTGGTTACTCCTCACCTGGGTAGCCATATGTAGGAATCTCCTCTTTACACCGCTCATCACCCCTCACATATGTCTCTGTAGTATTAATATGGGTCAGATCTTCACCCTGAAACAAATATTATAAAAGTCACAGACAGATGGAGAAGTCACAGCTATCATCATCTCTAATCCTGCCATCTCCACCGTTCTCATTACACAAGTATAAAACATATAATACTGGTGGATAAAGCAACACTGAACACAAGAAGTTCACAGCCGTCTACACATTGTGACAGGGTCACTGGTAAGGTGATAGAGGGGATATATGTGTCACTGCGCTTAACAGCGTCAGTGATGTGAAACCAGAGCATTTTTCTCCAGCACACTACGTGTTGTGAGGGTTAAGTTGCATAAACAGGGCTGGTTTTATGTGGACCTTCACAGAGCGGGTGGGAGAAGGTCCACTTTATCTCCCCTGGCAGACCTGCCAGGACCTGCATGAGGTCGTGATCATGTGATCAATCACATGATGGGGAAGTTACAGGCTTGGGTTGAAATAACAGAGCTCTACAGACAGTCTGGGTTCAGCTAGCTTGGAGAGAGGACTCCAGAGGCTTTAAGGTTCGTCGACTACAGACTGAACCTGTCCTGCTCCACAGCAGAGTGCCACCCACAACATACGGACTGTGCTGCTGCATTCTGTTTTCTTTTGTTCCTGTTTTAGTGATTTTCTTACTCATCAGTTCATACTCAGTCCAATCAATGTTTCTATTTAGTGGCAGTCAGCAGAGGAAGACAAGCAGGCTAGAGTTTATGTGAACCTAAAGGTACCGTTACACTAAACGACTTACCAACGATCACGACCAGCAATACGACCTGGCAGTGATCATTGGTAAGTCGTTGTGTGGTCGCTGGGGAGCTGTCACACAGACAGCTCTCTCCAGCGACCAACGATCAGGGGAACGACTTCGGCATCGTTGAAACTGTCTTCAACGATGTCGAAGTCCCCGGGTAATCAGGGTAAACATCGGGTTACTAAGTGCAGGGCCGCACTTAGTAACCCGATATTTATCCTGGTTACCATTGTAAAAGTAAAAAAAAAAACACTACATACTCACATTCTGATGTCTGTCACGTCCCCCGCTGTCAGCTTCCCGCACTGACTGTGTCAGCGCCGGCCGTAAAGCAGAGCACAGCGGTGACGTCACCGCTGTGCTCTGCTTTACGGTTGGTGCTGACAGTCAGTGCAGGGAAGCTGACGGCGGGGGACGTGACAGACATCAGAATGTGAGTATGTACTGTTTTTTTTTTTTTACTTTTACAATGGTAACCAGGGTAAATATCGGGTTACTAAGCGCGGCCCTGTGCTTAGTAACCCGATATTTACCCTGGTTACAAGTGAACACATCGCTGGATCGGCGTCACACACGCCGATCCAGCGATGACAGCGGGTGATCAGCGACCAAAAAAAGGTCCTGATCATTCCCCAACGACCAACGATCTCCCAGCAGGGGCCTGATCGTTGGTCGCTGTCACACATAACGAGATCGTTATCGGGATCGTTGCTACGTCACAAAAAGCGTGACGTTGCAACGATATCATTAATGAAATCGTTATGTGTGAAGGTACCTTAAGGACAGACTCTATCAATCTCATTTGTATCAAGGTCTCACTCCCATTGTACTCCCAATCTCAGGCCTATTGTGTGGTTGGGGATAGCACTCAGGGAAGCCATCACCACGGGGGGTCTCACATACAGTCCCAGCTGATGGAATATGCCTTGTTCTGTGAGCTAAAGGAAAATGTTTAAGGGGCGGGAAAAAAGACATAGGGTTGAATCAGGCAGTTGTTGGAGGGATTTCGATGGAAGAGGATCCAAGCTGGAATGGATGGATGACCTATGGAGCTTTGGAGATTGTTAGCTGGAGGGGTATCCATGAGCTACGGTCTGGATATCCATAATCTGGAGGAACATAGGCTGTGACTGCACACTATACGAGCTGGAGATGCAAAATCTGTGGGCCAACCAAAAGTTGGGAGACAGTGGGCATCGCCTGGTATGGAGCCAGTGGAACTACCGATCTCAGATTGGGAACTTGTGGACTGAGGACATTGTATGTTGGCCATCTACCTAGATTTGCTGTACAACCATGGATGTATGGAATAAAAAAATTAGTTGCATCGTTAACCTGCCTAGGTGATTTTTATAACCCACAACCTCAGATCTTCACACCCTCTATTCTTGATAACCAGCCTTGCTGAAGCTGACAGGTGAGGGTTGCATCCCCCAGCTGTGAGTTTTACCTGGTTGGTTCAAGAAAATAGGGGGGAACCCAGACCGGGATTTTCATTCATTTATTTCATTATATCGCAAGTAGCGACTGAGGAATACCCCGATCATCTGCTCTTGCTGTCACAGTTACTAGCGGCAGCAAGTTTTGGATGATGGGAGTAAGAGTCCCAAAAGCCCCCACCTGTTGTCATCACTCAGATTTTAATATAACTCATCATTCTCTTCTGATTGTGCCGATCGCCGGCAGAGCAGAAGAGAGCGATGAGAGCTGTCTTCAGCACCCGCCACCGAGAAAAAGCGCTTACAGTAGCGCTTCTTCCCTGACGATCATCTGTGTGGTACTGAGGCGGCACACGGTTGCCAGATGTGTGCCGCAAGTATTACACACACGGACACTGATATCTCCGGTACCGGACATAAACGGACGTGTGAAATCGGCCTAAGGGAGATCTCATGACACCTTCTCTCCATCTACCTGATAATCCTGAGGAACATTGGGATCTTCTTGTTTAAAGTCCTGTGGAAGAAGAGGACGGGGACATCTCTCTGGTGTTGTCCTCTTACTGGATAGATCTGGATGAAACACATACAGGGACTGAATTCATTCTTTACATACAGATAATTATAGGCCGTGTGTATTTAGTCCTGTCTATTACCTGGTGATGTGAGGGGCTGGGGAACCTCCATCATGACGTCCTTGTACGGATATTTATGTCCTTCTAAATACTCCCACTCCTCCATGGAGAAATAGATGGCGACATCCTGACACCTTATTAGAACCTGACACATACAATGATACCGTCATCCCCCCAATCCCTTCTTACTGAATAATTTCCCAGCATTCCCAGTAGTGTCACCTCTCCAGTTAGCAGCTCAATCATCTTGTAGGTGAGTTCTAGGATCTTCTGGTCATTGATGTCCTCATGTATCAGGGGGTGAGGTGGGGGCCCCATGATTGGGCTCAGAGGTCTTCCCCATCCCTCAGACACAGGGTCCTGACAGCGCTCACTAGAGGTCTTCTTCACTACTGTGTAATCCTGGTTATGGAGAGACAAATTAATAAATCTCACTACAGACATTTCTGGAGTCCTCCCCTCTCCAGTTCTGTCCATCTGTTATTCCCATAGATAAGAATGATGTAATGTGACGTCATCAGAATCTCTCACCTCTCCAGTAAGCTGGAAGAGGATCTCTAGGGTGAGGTGTAGTATCCTCTCCGCCATCTTGTCTCTGTCCATATCCATCTTTAATGGGTAAATCTGGAAAATTCTCTTCTATAGATCTTCACTGAGAGGATCTGATATTGTAGAGACCTGAATGAGAAGAAGATGAGCTGATGTAACATCATAAAAATCTTGTGTAATAATACAATTACTGGAGATAATAAAAAACAAAAGTTAATTTATTTCAGTTCTTCAATACAAAAAGTGAAACTCATATCATATAGTCATTACAAACAGAGTGATCTATTTCAAGCATTTATTTCTGTTTATGTTGATGATTATGGCTTACAGCCAATGATAACCCAAAATAATTATCTCAGTAAATTAGAATAACTAGCAAAAAACACCTGCAAAGACTTCCTAAGGGTTTAAACTTGACAGATTACTGCTGACTTGACAGATGTCCACAAGGCAGTCATTGACACACTCCAAAAGGTCGGGTAAACCACAAAAGGTAAATGCTAAAGAAGCTGTATCCAAGCATATTAATGGAAAGTTGAGTCTAGGGAAAAAGTATGGTAGAAAAAGGTGCACAAGCAACCGGAATAACCGCAGCCTTGAAAGGATTAAGAAAGAGCCATTCAAAAATTTGGGGGAGATTCACAAGGAGTGATCTGCTGCTGGAGTCATTGATTCAAGAGCCACCACACACAGACATGTCAGGACATGGCCTACAAGTATCGCATTCCTTGTGTCAAGCCACTCATGACCAATAGACAATGCCAGAAGTGTCTTACCTGCGCCAAGAAGAAAAAGAACTGGACTGTTCCTCAGTGGTCCAAGATGTTGTTTTCAGATTTTGCATTTCATTTGGAAATCAAGCTCCCAGAGTCTGGAGGAAAAGTGGATTGGTCACAATCCAAGCTGCTTTAGGTCTATTGTGAAGTCTCCACAATCAGGTATAGTTTGGGGAGCCATGTCATCTGCTGTGTAGGTCTACTGTGTTTTATCAAGACCAAAGTCAGTGCAGCCGTCTAACAGGAAATTATAGAACGCTTCATGATTCCCTCTGCCAAAAAAAATTTGCCAGCAGGACTTGGCACCTATCCACACTGCCAAAAGTACCAATACCTGTATCAGTATCACTGTGCTTGATTGGCCAGCAAACTTGTCTAACTTTAACCCCATAGAGAATCTATGGGGTATTGTCAAGAGGAAGATGAGAGACACCAGACCCAACAATGCAGGCTGAAGGCTGCTATCAAAGCAACCTGGGCTTCCATAACACTTCAGCAGTGCCACAGGCTGATCGCCTCCATGCCACGCCACATTGATTAAGTAATTGATGCAAAAGGAGCCTCGACCAAGTATTGAGTGCATTCACTTAACACTAGTGATGAGAAAGTGTACTCATTGCTCAGGTTTTCCTGAGCACGCTCAGGTGACCTCCGAGTATTTGTTAGTGTTCAGAGATTAAGTTTTCATCGCAGTAGCTGAATGATTTACAGATATTAGCCAGGCTGAGTACATGTGAGGATTCCCTAGCAACTAGGCAACCCCCACATGTACTCAGCCTGGCTAATAGCTGAAAATCATTCAGCTGAGACGATGAAAACTTTATCTCCGAACACTAACAAATACTCGGAGATCACCCGAGCGTGCTCGGGAAACCCAACGAGTATACTCGCTCATCACTACTGAACACACATTTCTGTAGGCCAACATTTCCAAATTTAAAATCATTTTTCAAGCTGGTGTTATAAATTATTCTAATTACCTGAGATAATGACTTTTGGGTTTTAATTGACTGTACGCCATAATCATCAACAATATCAGAAATAAATGCTTGAAATAGATCACTCTTTGTAATGACTCTATATGAGTTTCATTTTTTGTAGTACTGAAGAACTGAAATAAATTAACTTATTGATAATATTCTAATTTTGTGAGAAACACCTGTATATTTTGTAGGGATTGTACTCATTCAGGTACGACAGGAGGAAGATAGGAGGCACGTTCCTTTCAAAGTCCATATGAGTTTATTTGCTTTATAAACCCGGAAGCGCCAAGAAAAAGGAAAAAAACAGCCTTTATAGCAGGTAAAACAAAGCATCAGTGTCCATAGCACAGTCCTCTAGCTCCTCCGAGAGCTATGTGGGAGTACCTGCTCTCCTAAGACACCAGCAGTCACTAACTCACATGGCCAGGTCACCTGACCCTGACTTGACACAGGTCCTGGCAGGATTCTGCTCCCTCAGGCTTGTGGGCACAGAGGCTGGGGTAATTTCCAGCACTCAGGCTCGGTCTGGAGCCACATACACAGGAAGCCTTCACCCTCTCAGTACACAGACAATGTGCCAAACAGCCTCCACACTCTGGCTCACAGTATCCAGCACGGCCACCCATGTACAAACCCACAGGCACCATCTTGGGTGCTCAGACACACCCCTTTGAGTGGGGTATGTAGGTGACTGGACCCACTCATCTCGCAAAGTCACCTAGAAGCCTTCCCAATGCATAGAAAACCCTCAGTGGTAGATCTGCTGAGAAAAAAAGCTCAGGCTTCCATCACAGGGCCATCCACCTCTGCGATATATACCGCCCATTAACCACATGACCAGTCATCATACCACATACCTCCCCTTCTGCCTAAAGCCGTGGGGCTTGGCACTTTCTATTACCCGACCAGTTTCCCTTCTCTGTCGTCTCTGACAGTCAAACCATCTGTCAAAGTCGGCCCTGTCACTTTTGGAACCATCCATCATTCGACTCCATCACCTCGTCTGATAGAGTTGACCCTTTGATGGACCACCCCCATCCCCAGTGGTCTGTACGGTGTTGCGATTTCCTGACACCCATACCTTCTGTCTGGTGTGACTCTTTGTCACCATGTCCACTACAGGGTCTCCTGCCTAGGTCATTAGGCACTGAGCTACAGAGGAGTCACTACTTCTAACTCTTCCATCAGGCCACCTTCGGTTGTCTCTCTGTTGGCAATTTCTTCTATTCTCTTTGTTACCCAGAGAGCAGTCATTCCATTTATCTTTAGCTTGGGTACTTCCACTGTTATGAACAGGTGATTCAGAACCACAATGGACCTAGTGGTTAAGAGCACACAAAGTGACCTGATAGTTACCAACATAGGACGAGCTCTGAGACGTGGGAACTCTGCTGACAGCAATCCCTAATCCTATCATACCACACTAGAGGTAGCCGTGGATTGCTCCTAACGCTCCCTATGCAACTCGGCACAGCCTGAGAAACTAGCCAGCCCTGAAGATAGAAAAATAAGCCTACCTTGCCTCAGAGAAATTCCCCAAAGGAAAAGGCAGCCCCCCACATACAATGACTGTGAGTTAAGATGAAAATACAAACACTAAGATGAAATAGATTTTATCAAAGTGAGGCCCGACTTACTGAATAGACCGAGGATAGGAAAGATAGCTTTGCGGTCAGCACAAAAACCTACAAACAACCACACAGAGGGGGCAAAAAGACCCACCGCACCGACTAACGGTACGGAGGTGCTCCCTCTGCGTCTCAGAGCTTCCAGCAAGCAAGAAAAACCAATATAGCAAGCTGGACAGAAAATATAGCAAACAAAAGTAACACAAGCAAAACTTAGCTTATGCAGGGCAGACAGGCCACAAGAACGATCCAGGGGAGAGCTAGACCAATACTGGAACATTGACTGGAGGCCAGGAACAAAGAACTAGGTGGAGTTAAATAGAGCAGCACCTAACGACTTAACCTCGTCACCTGAGGAAGGAAACTCAGAAGCCGCAGCCCCACTCACATCTACCAGAGGAAGCTCATAGACAGAACCAGCCGAAGTACCACTCATGACCACAGGAGGGAGCTTGACCACAGAATTCACAACATTCCACCCTTTAAAGAACCCCTTCGTCTCTCCAAATCTCGGGTTGAAAGTGGCCGACATCTTCTTCAGCTTTCCTGCAGCTGTTTATTAATTTGCAGTCTTTCAAGTCTCAGCTGCTCTATCTCTCTTAGGTACACCATGCGATATGCTGGCAGATATGCAACAGATACAGACTTGTGTGCATGAGGAGTTTACACTTTTCTGACAGTAGATGGCGAAGTTGTTACTGTTATATGCTTAGTTTAGTGTAATGCATATACTTGTTCTTCTTTGGTTTCACTTTCTTTCTAGTAAAAGGTCTTTCAGACTTCCTGTTATGCTGTATAAAGAAGCTGATGCATGTACCTCATGTTCTGTGACTATAAGTTGAATTACCCCCATATAATCTACTCCTACAAGTTTCTTCTGCGACCAAACTGTGCAACACAATATTCCAGGAGCATTTGGATATTCTTAAGGCTCCCCATTCATCTGACAACAAAGAATGGAACCATCCCATCTATACCAGCTACCTCGGCTTCGTCATCAGCCGGAATCCTCACACACCGGACTTATCTATGATATCCTGCATCACTCTTCCAAGTCTCCCAATAACTTTTCTCACCAAATTTCTGGGCACTTGAACAATGTCCTCCACCAATACCATCTGACTTTGAGCTTTCTTGGCACGCGCCAGATGTCAAGTGACTTTCGTGCGAAGACAGTGTAGGTGCATATGACTCAGGATAGCCACCTGCTTCACTGTGACTTCCCTAGTTGACAGTATAATCAACTGTTTAGTCTTGGGTGCCTACTTCGCACTACACACTTCCACTGCCTTCCTAAAATTTTCATGCCTTACTGGCATAAGCTTCTCACACGTCCTCTGGTACCTATACTATGCACTTGAAGAGCGAAGTCTCTTCCTCTTCATGGACGGACGGCTCCTGCTTTGCCTTGGACAATCCTATCAAGTCCCCTGCCATGACAGGGAGATTGTCTTGTCCAGCTTTTAGCGAAGGCTCCCCTGAGCTTTACACTCTTCTAAAACCCTCGCCAAGATGGGCCGCTCCGCCTCTTTACCACTCTGACACTGCCATTGTAAGTCTCCTGTAGAAGTCCTCTTAATGCTTCTCTGAGCACATCCATATTTTTCAAAATGGCCTTGCTCACAGATTGACACGTTGATAGGTGACCTTTGAGCTCAGAGACTTCCTTCTACAGCTAATCCACTCTGTACTCAGCCGCTTGTCTCAGGACCATTACTCGCTCGATATGGTCTCTTAGTGTCTCTTTAAGCATCTCTAGTTTGTGATCCTGTTCCCTTTTGGCTAGCATGTGTTGCACCATAACTTCTTTAATTATATTTTCAGATGGGGCAGCTTGCTCATCCACTCTCTGTTGCATCAAAGTTCTACCTGTTCCTTCATCAGCAGGTTCAGCTTTCTCTTGAGTGTTCACTCCATTACCTTCAACCGCCTCTAGGGTCTCTGCTGGGCTCTCTGAAGATTCAATGTCCTCGTTCCCTAACTCCATCTCCCCAGCCTCGGTTTCCCTGGAGTTCTCACCATCTACTGTCCTGGTGTCACACAACTCAATACAGTTCCCTTCTCCTTCTGGAGTTTTGACACAGTTGTCCTTTTCCGCCACCTCAGAGGTAAATGAACCACCAGTCTCCTCTCTGTGACCTTTGTGGGTTTTCCCTCCACCTGCACTCTCAGGGATTTCTCCTGCTACCGCGATCTTTGCTGATGGACCTCCAGCGTCACAATGTTTCAGATTTATTTTCCACTCATCAGCGACGACCTCTGTGCTGGGGTTTGTCAGTGGTAATGTGACCTCCTTATCTAGGACATTAAGTTTGTTTGCCCCTGACCCTGTCTCTTCACTCCTCTTCTCAGAGGGTGTAGTCTGTCCTGCCTTTCTGTGGCCACCGTGTCACCAGCAATGAGAGGATGACTTGCCATTTTTACTCGGGTCCTCTTTACTGCACTCTCTTTCTCTAGAGTTAGAGTCACACTCTGAATTGGAGTCACCACTACACACCCTGTCCTCCTGGGGCAACAAGTCCCCACTTAACCAGGTGTCAGACCCCTTATCTGGAGCTACCTCATTTTTAACAGTCAAACTGTTGGTCACCTCTGCTAAGTCCCAGAGTTGGTCAGACCCACACTTTCTTCTGGTCACCCTAACTCTGGACTATCGACCTTAGGGGGCACTACCAACTTCCCTTTATGCATCACATTAACAGGAACCCCTTTAGCCACCTGCAGTGGTGAGGCTCCCTTAAGGTCATTCCAGCTCCCCTCTAAGCAAACATACACTCCCCTTTCCTCTCACAAGTCCCAAAACAATTCAAAGTCTTGACCGATTACAATAGGGTATGGTAAGTCCAGGACTACAGGGACTTCATGGCTGGTAAGAATCGTGGGTGTCTCAATGATTACCCTGGTCACGGATAATCCCTAGGGACCCCGTGGATGAAGTGGACTTCCATCTTCCTTCCAGGAATCAGATAGACAGGGAGTGTGGCGCTCACAAGGGTTGTGAAGGAACAAATTATGAAAGATTCTCCATTTTGTGCTTTGACTCCATTTTCTTGTTGGTTAAAGATAAATTCTGTTATTTACTTAGGTAGAAGGTTACAGCTGCTGTGAAGTAACTCTGTCCTGTTTCTCACGAAGATAACATTTTGTTATTCAACTAGGCCATGGTTCATAATTGGTATAAAGACCTTGAGTGTTCTAACTCGAGCCGAGCCAGATAAGAGACTCGTGGGTGTATTGCTATACAAGACTGAGGCATCTGTTAATATGTTTTTTTTATGCCAAAAAGAAACGACCATATCTGTAGTTTCCATTTTTCCTGTATCCTCATGGGTTAAGTTTTTCCTGTATTCTTATAGGTTAAGAACTGTGAGCGTATTCTTATGCTGATTGGTTGAAGTATAATTTCTATGACTATGAAAACTCATACACAATAAACGGGGGCCCAGAGATCTGCTCGATCCCCCACACAGATTAATTTGGAAATCACTGAGTCAACCGTGAAGGATGAATTTAGATCCTCCCTCAACAGCTTGGCACCTGTAACGTGGGGCCCCAAACAGGGACGCCTCTGCCCCCCGGAGGACAACCAAAGGACCCTCGGAGAGGACACGGGCACTGGAAAATTGGGACTGATCATCCCCCACAACAACCACGGTAAGTTGGCAGTTATACTGTCCAGACTGACTGTTTGGTGTGGTTTTCCTGTGTTTGTGCTGCAAAGAGGATCTGAGGTTTGTCCCCGATGGTGGGGTGATTTTTGGGTGGAATCATATAGAGGTGTAGTTCCGTTGGGAGCACAGTGCTCGAACCGTACCTCATAAGGGACGGACACCCCGGATTGACCAGTGATGTAATTCTCTTTATAGTCAAAATATCCTGAATTCCTGATCATTGTTAGAATCAGGCGCGGTGAGGTGATCGAAGATTGGGTAGGATACGTAACTCAGGAATATATAGAAGTATACAATATATATATCCAGAGGTATCCGGAGGGAAGTCTAAGACGCCCTCCTCCTTTCACTGAGTACCGTGTTTATGGGTTGTCCCAGCGGGGGACAGGTAGACCCAGTGAAATAGACTATATATGGCCGCTCTAGTACTATGCACGACAAAGTAAGGATATTTAGCTCTAAAGGAGAATCATGTTTCCATGGAAGTAAGAGAAGACTTTGAATTTGTGTGATGAATCTGATATTGTTAGCCCAAAGATGAGGAAAATATTCTCAATCATTGGTTTTTCTAAGGTGTTCTGGCATGTGAATTGTGTGATGAAGGTTTTGTAGAAATTAATTAAGTCTGAGAACTGCTGTATTCCGTTTCTGTGTGAAATTTCCAAGATGGGAGGGGTCAAACATCTGCGCTATTGTTTTTCTTCCTTCTGTGCTGAGGAATGCTGTGATGTTCTTATCTGTTCTGTGTCTCTGGTATGGAGGGGGCACCAAGCTGCGTCCTCTCTGAATTTTCTATCCTTGTGTAGTATGTGCTAGGAGATCTGTGTTTTGTTTGAAGCAATAGTACAATATTGTATTGAATTAGAAAGAAATATTGTAAGTTTAAAGTAAAAAAATGGCGCCTAGTTTTAGAAGGAAACTTGTAAGAGATTGTTTGGTTATCAGTGTGATTGAAAGATTGGTAAAAGATTCACCTGCTTCAAGTCGAATGGTTGATATATAGCAAATTAAGGATTAACAGAGAAAGTGAATTCTGATTTGTTTTTGTTACTGTGAAGGATTACCCCTTCCTACCACGTCCCCAATCTGTGACGTCACTACAAAGGCCCAGCTCTCCGGCGCCCCCTTTGTCTCTCAGGTCCGTAAAGGAACTGCACCTAGAGCAAATGGCCGCCGGGGAGACTGCCCTGTTACCCACCCTGGGTATGCTAAGATTCGCAATCAGAGTAAAAGGATCAGCCCAAAATTAATTTATGATTTAATTGCCTTAAGGGCGCACTAGATAATTACAAGAAATATACAATCACAATATATCAAGAGTTACAGTCAGAGTACAATATAACAACAATAATACAAGGCTTAAAGGTATAAAGCTGGAGGTCAATTTACCAGGTTGACGGTCGCTTGTGGAAGCCGGGGGGGCATAGCATTCCGCAGGTCCAAAAACTTAGTTGCCGGGCAGCCCCCAGAAAGCATGTGCTTGCTCCCCCCTCTGGCTGGCATACCCTGTTCCTTAAGACAGTGTTTTTCAACCAGTGTGCCGCGGCACACTAGTGTGCCGCGACACATGGTCGGGTGTGCCGCGGGGAACGGGAGTCAGCTGTTCTCTGTGCCGACTGTCAAGCTGACAGCCGGCACAGAGAAGCTGCAGCGCGCCGGCTCCCAGAGATCAATTGTACTCGCAGACATCTACCAGCTGCGAGTACAATTGAGGCTCTGACCGCTGGGTCAGAGCGACGCCAGCAGCGTGATCAAGTCATGTGATCACGCTGCTAACGTCACTATCCGGCGCGCAGGAGAAAGAAGAGACTTGGTGGTAAGTGCTCCTGTGCTGTGGAGCTGAAGACACCGAAGATTCAGCGTGGGGTGGGTTTATGGGGAGTATGTGGGGGGATTTATTAAGTGTTGGGGGATTTATTAAGTGTGTGGGGGGATTTATTAAGTGTGTGGGGGGGATTTATTCAGTGTGTGGGGGGGATTTATTCCGTGTGTGGGGGGATTTATTCAGTGTGTGGGGGGGATTTATTCAGTGTGTGGGGGGGATTTATTCAGTGTGTGGGGGGATTTATTCAGTGTGTGGGGGGATTTATTCAGTGTGTGGGGGGGATTTATTCAGTGTGTGGGGGGGATTTATTCTGTGGGGGGGATTTATTCAGTGTGTGTGGGGGGGATTTATTCAGTGTGTGGGGGGATTTATTCAGTGTGTGTGGGGGGGATTTATTCAGTGTGTGGGGGGATTTATTCAGTGTGTACGTGGGGGGGGCTGGAATTTATTTAGCATGTGTGGGGCAGGGTGCATTTATTCTGTGGAAGGGGATGGATTTATTCTATCGGAAGGGCAGTGGATATATTCTGTGGGGGTGAGTGGGGAGATGGGGGTGGACACAGTAGCGAGGGGAAAAATGTGTGCTGACAGTACTGGGAGCAACGGTGATGGGATGTGTGAGGACAGTATGGGGAGTCGGGGGAATGTGTGAGGAGGAAATATGGAGAGAGCAAAGGGGTATGTTAGCAGGGGGGGGATGTACAGGAGGAGGCTATTAGAAATGTGTGCAGACAGTATGGGGGGATGAAAGTGTGAGTGGACACATAATAGATACTGAGTAGTGTGAGGGTAACAGCCAGGAGGAGACAGTATGCCAAGTAGGAGGAGTGTAATGAAGGGGCACAGTAGAGAGACTGGGCTCTCTATGAGGGACACCGTATGAGAAGGCAGTGTGAAGTATGGAAAAGAGAGAGAGGGTAGTGTGGATGGCATGTACCATAAGAGGGACAGTGAGGGTCATATTATGTGCTGGGAATAAAGTGAGGGGCAATTATTTACTCAGGGGCTCAGCCTAGGGCAGATATTGTTATTCCGGAGCATTATAATAACACTGCTATCTTTAAGGGTGTTGTGTCGGGATGTGCTGCAGAAGACAGGAGAAGATGGAAGTCTGCAGAAACGAGCTCTGCCGGTGGATGAGAAGAGTCATCATGGCATCTGGACAAGGTGAAGATGAAAAGAAAGAGGCGACTCCACAAACAACGTCATCTATCAGGTACCTGGATGTAAATGTGTTTTTTTTGTGATACTAATTCTCATTTTTATTTGTTAGGAACATTAAAGGGGATGTCCAAGGTTGTGATGAGTCTGCAGTCATACTATATGACTGCAGACTTCTGAATTCTCACAGTGCACACTGCTATCATAATTCTCTGATGTTGGTGATTTACATACATGCGGTCACGTGCTGACTAGACATGTGTGGCCTCATTCAATGAAAATGAATTGACGGAGGCCGGACACGTCTAGTTAGAATGTGGCCAGAAGTATCCAAATCACATACTTGTGCTGTCATGACCGTCCACTCTGGCCACCGGCAAGGGAGAATCCTGAAAGTGTGCAGTGCTTGCGCTGTGAGAATTCAGAAGCCTGCAGTCACATAGAATGACTGCAGACTTTCATCTCAAACATGGACGCACCATTTTGTGCCATTTTGGTTGGTGGTGTGCCTCGGGATTTTTTAAGTACAAAAAGTGTGCCGCGGCTCAAAAAAGGTTGAAAATCACTGCCTTAAGAGATCATTATAGTCTTCTTCTGTGGAGTGAGACCCTCCCAGTGACCTCAGCTTCTTCTTATACCTGGCTGAGCCCCCCTGCCTGCAGCTGGGTGGGCTTAGCAATCTCCACCCCCTCTGCCTCCCTGCAAGATTTATTCCAATTTCTAATAAATGGGATAACTTCCCTCACGATGATCGGATCAGCACACGGGCAGTACCAGCGTCTGTGGTTTGTTCTGCCGGTCGTACTGGGATCAAACCTGGACCCATTCAGTCCCTGTGGGAGGCTGATCTCTATATCTCGGGTTTCTGACCTCCCACCGCCACGGGAGTCACACTGTTGGATGCACAATTTCTTTAGGGCAAGGAGAATATTTTTTATGAGCCTGTACCTCGGACGATGCGTCCATAATTCACAATTCCATGTTGGAGACGGTTCGGCTGGGCTGCCATAATAGATGTGTATCCAGTGGCCACTTGGCATGCGTGTTTTAATTAAGTCCCCAAGCTTTTCCAAGCCCCCTGCTGGCGTGGTTTCCTCACAGCTTTGAAATACCATCTACAGTTTACACTGAGCTCAGCCCGTTAGCATACTAATAGGAACTCTATTCATTAGCAAAGGTGGGGGCCAGGAGCGCTCCTGTGACCAGGAGACAAAATGGGGTCACGCCAATCTGATAGCATGCCTGTTCAAAGATGGCGGCTGTTCCCTCATCACACCTCCCTGCTTTAGAGGGCGCTAGGGGGCATCACATTCCTGTGTTCCCCCATGCGCCCTTCCACACCTCCGTGCCGGGGCAACCCATCAGCATTACTAGGGTCTCGGCCTCTCTCTCCCTGAGCCTGTCCCTGCCTCCTCCTCTCTGAGGCTGACTCTGTCCCTCCTCTCTCTCTCTCTGAGGCTGTCTCTGCCTCTCCCCTCTTTCTGAGGCTGTCTCTGCCTCCTTCCCTGGCTCTCTCTGAGGCTGTCTCTGCCCCCTCCTCCTTCTCTCTCTGAGGCTGACTCTGTCTCCTCCCCTCTCTCTCTCTGAGGCTGTCCCTGCCTCCCCCTCTGTCTCTCTCCGAGGCTGTCTCCGCCCCCTCCTCTCTCTCTCTGAGGCTGTCTCTGCCCCCTCCTCCTCCTTTCTCTGAGGCTGTCTCTGCCCCCTCCTCTCTCTGAGGCTGTCTCTGCCCCCTCCTCCTTCTCTCTCTGAGGCTGTCCCTGCCTTCTCCTTTCTCTCTCTGAGGCTGTCTCTGCCCCCTCCTCCTCTCTCGGAGGCTGTCTCTGCCTCCTCCCCTCTCTTCCTGAGTCTGCCTCCGCCTCCTCCGCTGTCTCTCTCTGAGGCGGTCTCGGCCTCCTCCTCTCTCTCTCTGAGGCTGTCCCTGCCTCCCCCTCTGTCTCTCTCCGAGGCTGTCTCCGCCCCCTCCTCTCTCTCTCTGAGGCTGTCTCTGCCCCCTCCTCCTTCTTTCTCTGAGGCTGTCCCTGCCCCCTCCTCTCTCTCTCTCTGAGGCTGTCTCTGCCCCCTCCTCCTTCTCTCTCTGAGGCTGTCTCTGCCCCCTCCTCTCTCTCTCTGAGGCTGTCTCTGCCCCCTCCTCCTTCTCTCTCTGAGGCTGTCCCTGCCTTCTCCTTTCTCTCTCTGAGGCTGTCTCTGCCCCCTCCTCCTCTCTCGGAGGCTGTCTCTGCCTCCTCCCCTCTCTTCCTGAGTCTGCCTCCGCCTCCTCCGCTGTCTCTCTCTGAGGCGGTCTCGGCCTCCTCCTCTCTCTCTCTGAGGCTGTCCCTGCCTCCCCCTCTGTCTCTCTCCGAGGCTGTCTCCGCCCCCTCCTCTCTCTCTCTGAGGCTGTCTCTGCCCCCTCCTCCTTCTTTCTCTGAGGCTGTCCCTGCCCCCTCCTCTCTCTCTCTCTGAGGCTGTCTCTGCCCCCTCCTCCTTCTCTCTCTGAGGCTGTCTCTGCCCCCTCCTCCTCTCTCTGAGGCTGTCTCTGCCTCCTCCCCTCTCTTCCTGAGGCTGTCTCCGCCTCCTCCTCTGTCTCTCTCTGAGGCTGTCTCCGCCCCCTCCTCTCTCTGAGGCGGTCTCTGCCCCCTCCTCCTTCTTTCTCTGAGGCTGTCTCTGCCCCCTCCTCTCTCTCTCTGAGGCTGTCTCTGCCCCCTCCTCCCTCTCTCTCTGAGGCTGTCTCTGCCCCCTCCCCTCTCTCTCTGAGGCTGCCTCTGCCCCCTCCTCCTTCTCTCTCTCTCAGAGGCTGCCTCTAACTGTCGGTCCCTGGGCCACGCCTCCGGTGAACCCTGCTGGACCGTTACCCGGTACAGCCGTCCCTGGTCCCAGACCACCCGCTCGCGGTCTGACTCCCCGGGAGGCTGTGCCGCCTGCTCCTTAAGAGCTTTCAGGCTAGCGTCGGCTTCCAGCGCTTCCTGACATCCCTGACTCGATGTGGCGAGAATGGACAACACCGCCACATCCACCGTCAGCTCCCCGGGATCTGTCTCCTGGCCGCTGTCTGACTCGGCAGCCACTTGGTCAGAGAGGGGGAAGCCGTCGGACCTCTGCAAGGCTCCTTGGGCTCCGGCGCTCCCATTCCTGGTGACAGCGGCCACGACCACTGTGTCCATGGGTAGCACCTGCTTCCCCCCGGCTCCTGACCAAGTCGCCGGGTCAGGCAGACTTCCCGGCCCTCCTGACATCCCGGGTGTGGGGAACTCCCGCCCTGGGGTCTTACCTGGTGGCTCGTCTCCCGGGACGCCTCCTCCCCCCAGGGCCTGTTCCTCTTCCCGCAGGGGCCCTAGACTCAGCAGGCTGGATTCACTTAAGGGCCCTACACTGCCCGTAGCAGCCCCTCCCTCCACCTCTGAGCTCTCCCCTACAGTCTCCTCACCTGTCCTCACTGTGAGCCCTGTGTGTGTGGTGTCAGTGTATGGAGTACCCTCAGGTTTCACTCCCTCCCCCACTGTTGGAGGCACATTCAACACATCAACATTCACAGTAGAGACATGACATTCTTGGGGAGCCGAACTTGGGGGTTCAGTGGCCACATACTGAGACACTAGCCGCCCCAAATCGGTCCCAAGTAATACATTAGCAGGAATATTCGACGTTACTCCCACCTCCCGCATTCCCCTCCCGGCACCCCAGTCCAAAAACACCTTTGCGACAGGCAGCGCCGGTTCCACGCCTCCAATTCCGGAGACGGACAGGGTTCTCCCTGGCACCAAGTCTTGAGGGGACACCACCTCAGGACGTACCAGGGTTCGTTCAGCGCCTGTGTCCCGCAGTCCCATGACCGCTGAGCGGCCGATAGTGACGGGTTGGTAATTGTCCAGGGACCTCCCACCACCCCCTCCCACACATAAAACAGTGGACGGTTCCGGGGACAGGGATGGGGCCTTAAGACGCTGGGGACATGCTGTCTTGAAGTGCCCCAGCTGGTTGCAGTGATGACGTCTGGGTTCTGCACCTGGCCTGGAGAGGGCAGCAGGGGGGTACACCCCTTGCACTCTGAGGGCTGGGGGAACAGGGGCAGGATTGGGCTTACCCCCTCTCCAGGTGCTGCTGGCAGGCTTCTTCGGCTCAGGCGCCCTGTTATTGGCATACTCATCTGCCAGGGCGGCTGTAGCAGAAGCCCCCTTCGGTTTCCGGTCACGGAGGAACTGCTGGAGGTCCTCTGGGCAGTTCCACAAGAACTGCTCCATGACGAACAGTTCCTGGACCTCCTGGCGGGTGGTGAGCGCTAGACCCGAAGTCCAGTGCTCTGCAGCTCTCAGCAAAGCCCGCATGTGGTCGGTCCAGGTGTCCTTTGGGCCCCGCTGCAGGCTCCGGAACTTCTTGCGGTAAGACTCTGGGGTGAGGTTGTAGTGCTGGATCAGGGCCCGCTTGATGCTGCTGTAGTCCTGCTCCTCCCCGGCAGGTAAGTCCCCCAAAACTTCCAGGGACTTACCCCTCAAACGGGGGGTCAGGTATCTTGCCCACTGATCCGGGGCCAGATGGTGTTGAAGGCAGGTCCTTTCAAAGGCCAGCAAGAAGGAATCCAGGTCTCCATCCTTCTCAAGCAGAGGGAAGTCCTCGGCCCGGACTTTGGAAACCCTGGACTCTGGCGGTGCTGGGGCGTCCAGCGGGAGCCCGCGTTGAGCAATCTCCAGTCGGTGCTGGCGCTCCGCTGCTCTCTCTGCCGCTGCTTGCTCCGCTGCCCATCGGCGTTCTGCACGCTCTCGCTCCGCTGCCTCATGGCGTTCTGCCCTCTCCCGCTCCTCTGCTTCACGGCGTTCTGCACGCTCGGCCTCCGCTGCTTTCTCTGCAGCTGCCATGAGTCTCATATAGGCATCTTCATTACCCGCCTCAAGACGTGCCACTGCTGCTGCAACAAGGGCCGCTGATGTGGACAGGCTGGGGCGGGTAGGTGGTGGGTAGTCCCTTGCCGGACTAAGCACGGGTGGCTGGCTCCTTGGGGAGTCCTGGCTGAACTCCCCCTCGCCTGGAACAGTACCGTCCACCACCACCTCCTCATAGACCATAGCACTGGCCTGCGCCCTCACTGCACTCCTGGTGCCTTCCGCCATCTCTGGAACCTCTGGCTACTGACACAGCTGTAACCCTGACCTTGCACACAACTTATTATATCTACACTCTGACCGTCTAGTGCTGGGCTGACCTTAAGACCCCAGCAGTGAAAGTTACCACTGGTAGTCTTTAGTGTCTGGGAGTAGGGGTCCCACGCACACTATTACTCTGATCCCACGTACGCTGCCACCACTGTGAAGGATTACCCCTTCCTCCCACGTCACCAATCCGTGACGTCACTACACAGGCCCAGCTCTCCGGCGCCCCCTTTGTCTCTCAGGTCCGTAAAGGAACTGCACCTAGAGCAAATGGCTGCCGGGGAGACTGCCCTGTTACCCACCCTGGGTATTCTAAGATTCGCAATCAGAGTAAAAGGATCAGCCCAAAATTAATTTATGATTTAATTGCCTTAAGGGCGCACTAGATAATTACAAGAAATATACAATCACAATATATCAAGAGTTACAGTCAGAGTACAATATAACAACAATAATACAAGGCTTAAAGGTATAAAGCTGGAGGTCAACTTACCAGGTTGAAGGTCACTTGTGGAAGCCGGGGGGGCATAGCATTCCGCAGGTCCAAAAACTTAGTTGCCGGGCAGCCCCCAGAAAGCATGTGCTTGCTCCCCCCTCTGGCTGGCATACCCTGTTCCTTAAGAGATCATCATAGTCTTCTTCTGTGGAGTGAGACCCTCCCAGTGACCTCAGCTTCTTCTTATGCCTGGCTGAGCCCCCCTGCCTGCAGCTGGGTGGGCTTAGCAATCTCCACCCCCTCTGCCTCCCTGCAAGATTTATTCCAATTTCTAATAAATGGGATAACTTCCCTCACGATGATCGGATCAGCACACGGGCAGTACCAGCGTCTGTGGTTTGTTCTGCCGGTCGTACTGGGATCAAACCTGGACCCATTCGGTCCCTGTGGGAGGCTGATCTCTATATCTCGGGTTTCTGACCTCCCACCGCCACGGGAGTCACACTGTTGGATGCACAATTTCTTTAGGGCAAGGAGAATATTTTTTATGAGCCTGTACCTCGGACGATGCGTCCATAATTCACAATTCCATGTTGGAGACGGTTCGGCTGGGCTGCCATAATAGATGTGTATCCAGTGGCCACTTGGCATGCGTGTTTTAATTAAGTCCCCAAGCTTTTCCAAGCCCCCTGCTGGCGTGGTTTCCTCACAGCTTTGAAATACCATCTACAGTTTACACTGAGCTCAGTCCGTTAGCATACTAATAGGAACTCTATTCATTAGCAAGGAAAGTTGTCTATTACTATGACAAAAAACTGGATGTTTGTGGTGCAAGAAGGAACTGAGAAAGTGATTGAGGGTAATGTGTTAGAAAGACAAATAATTAAAAATAATAATCTGAAACAGGGGGGTTCCCTGTTAGGTAATATGGTCCCTCCCCAGGAAATTAAGCCTCTTCTCCCGACTGTAAGCCCTATGCCCCTTAACCCCAATGCACCAATATATCCTGGACTGCTGAGAAGTTCTATGGGCGTCTTATGGTAGTATTTAAAGATCTGGGGTTTTCACTGTATAATAAAGCCCATTCACACCTTTTTGTGGCAGCTTTGATGTCCGGCCTTAAATCTGAATTGAAAGAGGCAATAATGTCAGTCAGATCCGATATTGAGACTTCCATTCTGGACGATGCATTGGAAAAAAAAAAAAGTAGTACAAAGTTTTCAGAAGAACTTAACCCACTCTACATCAGCAGAGAAATCAAGGGTTAAATCAGTAGCGGCAGCGATTTCTGCTCCAATCTCAGCTCCCCCCCCCCCACAGTTACAAGGACACAGCTGGTTCCTTATCAGTGGCCCAGACTCCAGCTCCAGCCCTCCTGCACAAATCCAGTCCCATACTCCAATATCCCTTTTTAACCCTATGTCTGGGAATCTCCCTCGCCATGTTAATTCTCAGATCAAGAGCTTGTTTTAAGCAGTGTAGATGGCAGACCCAATAAATATACTCTCACAAAAACGCATCCCTGTGGGAGCTTTCCCTGAAGTTACTGCTAAGTTCGTAATCTCTCCCTCATGTCCGGTAAATTTACTGGGGGCAGATTTATTATCACAGTCCCCAGAATATAATTCCAAGATGATGGTCAGATGGTATTTACGTTATATAACCCCTAGGCAGATGAACATAATGAGATGTGTATCTTACATGCCCTTCCCACGGTTATGATGGCCCTGATAGGCCCAGATCCACCCCCAATAATGCCTGTAGAACCAGTAAAAGTGTTTCTCAGACCTGGTGCCCCTTTTCCCAAAGTCCATCAGTACCCTTTGAAACATGATCAGGAGTCGGGCCCCAAGGGTCAAATACAAACGTTACTCGATAATGGTGCCCTGGTACCCTGTGTTTCCCCATGTAACACGCCCTTGTTTCCCGTTAAGAAAAAGACCCCACCCGGCCAACCCCCTGTGTACCGGCTGGTACAAGATCTACGGGCAGTTAATGCAGCCACTGTTCTAGAAACTCCAGTGGTGCCTAATCCACATACTCTTGTCCCAGATACCTCAGGATGCTGCTTGGTTCACAGTCATCGACCTCGCCAATGCTTTCTTCAACATTCCATTACACCCAGATTGCCAGTTTCTGTTTGCATTCACTTATCAGGGACAACAATTGACGTGGACAGTTATGCTACAAGGGGCCCAAAAAACAGTCCCAATCAGTTTGAAAAAAAATATGGGCCAATGTCTTTTACCCTGGCAGTTAAATCACCCCTATGTCACGCTGCTTCAGTATGTGGCTGATATTTTGTTGTGTGCACGGACAGAGCAGGAAGCCATTGTTGCCACTGTTAGTCTCCTCAAGTATCTGGCAGATCTGAACTGTCGGGTTTCGGCCTCGAAACTTCAGTTCTGCCTTGGTCAAGTGATATTTTTGGGTCACTGTCTCCTTCAGGGTGCCAGACACCTCACAGAAGAAAAAACAAAAAAAATAGCCGTCAGCTCCCTTCCTTTCCCAAAAGATGAGACTGCACTCCAGCGTTTTCTTGGACTATGTACTTATTGTTGTCAGTGGATACCGGACGCATCCCGCATAATGCAACCTCTCTACAATGCCCTGAAAGACGGTTCAAGATATGGTGATGATTTTGGCAGATTCCACACCGGATACACTGTTACTACGGAAGACACTGTATTGCACGGAGCTGCACTCCCTCCCTCACAGTCAGCACAAGAAGCAGAACTTCAGGCTCTGTCTACTGTATGTGTTCTGGCCAAAGACAGGCGGGCTAATATATACACGGACTCACAGTATGCATTTGGTATTGCTCATGATTTCGGAGCCCTATGGGCCAATCGAGGGTTTATTACTACCGCCGGAACTCCAGTGAAGAATGCTGAAGCTGTTAAAACCCTCATGGACTCAATCAAATTACCTACTCAGGTGGCCATTATCAAAGTTAAGGAGCACGGTACTATGGAACAGTCCACAGACTGTTGGTAACACCTTTGCGGATATGCAAGCAAAAGCTGCTGCTCTCCCACCTGTTGAACAGACCATACCAACTATGGTGACCACACGCTCTCAACGTAAATAGTTACAAGAAACACTGACTCTACAAGAACCTGATCATCCACGACAGACTGAGGTTTTCTGCCGGACCCCGCGAGACCGCTTAATGACGATGCAGAGAATGTCTCCAAAGGAAGAAGTGAAGCAGTGGAAGACTGATGGAGCACGTATGGACAATGGTCTCTGGAAAAAGGACCAACTTGTGTGTCTCCCTAAGCCGATGTACCCTGCTATTGCCACGTGGGCACATGGGCCCACACATCGAGGAAAAAAAAAAACAGGCCCTTGACCTGGTACAAAAATTCTACTGGGCTCCAGGTATTTCTACAGTCCTGACAGCACTCAACCGTATATGTAATATCTGTCAGACCTGCAATCCCGGTCAACTTCAACGTGTACCCCCGAAGCACCTTGCTAAGCCCGACAATTTTTTCCAATGGCTCCAGGTGGACCTCATCACGTTGCCCAAGTCTGGAAGGTATGAATATTGTCTGGTGGTTGTCGACATGTTCTCCAATTGGCCGGAAGCATTCCCCGTTACCAACATGACTGCAAAAAGACCACAGCAAAGAAACTGGTGATGGAAGTTATATGCAGATATGGTGTTCCAGAAGTTGTTGAAAGTGACCAAGGCCCGGCCTTTCCTTCTTGGGTATCAGGAGGTTCTGACAATGCTTAGATCCACTGCAGCCCTCCATACTCTCCACAATCCAGTGGGAAAGTTGAGAGGCTGAATGGCACACTGAAGGGACAATTGACCAAAATGATGCAGGAGACTACGGCTCCATGGCCAGAGCTCCTATCCATTGTACTGTACCACATTCATACTACCCCTAAGGCAAAACATGGCCTGTCCCCATATGAGATATTGTTTGGTGCTAGGTTCTCAGTTGCAAATTTCCAGTCTCAGTAGTTATCAGAAGAAACTGACCGTGCTGTTCAATATGTTATTCAGCTTAGTAAAAATGTTGCTAACACCCATGTTTTAGTTTCTTCTTCCCTTCCAGATTCAGCAGAAACCGACACTTGTCACAATTTGAAGCCTGGTGGTTTTATGGTCGTGAAAAGCTATGTTAGAAAACATGGACTAGAACCCTTGTATGACGGTCTCTACCAAGTCCTCCTCATTACTCCTATGTCAGTAAAGCTGGAAGGAAGGCCGACGTGGATCCACGTATCGCACTGCAAGCTGGTCAAACAGACTAGTAGCAAATAAGGGGACATAATGTTTTGGTTTTTCATATTGCTATATAATAATATTGATAACCGAATGGGAGAGTCTAAATTCCCCAATATCCTTGAATAATAAGTTTGTATAATATCATGAAAGATTAGTAGTACAGATGGGTATAGCCAATAAAATTCAGTTCTATTTTCATTTACCCTATGATTACACAAATGTGGGATAAATTGCTTAGGGCCACAGATTATCCAGATGATCAAATTTGAGATATATTGGATATACTTAATACTACTGTCGCTGTCCAAAACCAACTTATCATAGTCACTAATCAAAATACTGTAGTACTGGACTACTTAACAGCAGCACAGGGTGGTATGTGTCAGGTTATTGGACCCGCTTTCTGTTATTATACAGATCCCAATAGTACTTTAAAGTTAAAGTTAGAAGACATTCAAAGACTCAGAGATTAATATGATAAAGACAATGACTGTAATAGGGACAGTTGGTGGGCAGACACCTTCTCCTTTCTTAATCCAGCCAATTGGTTTAAGGGATTTGGGGGCTGAATAGCTGGAATCTTTCAAAGTTTGTTACACATCGCTGCCTTTATCCTTGTCATGTATGTAATACGAAAACTTGTTCTTTGGTGTATTTCTGTATGTATTAGGAAATTCTGCACTAAGACAACTAATGATGAAACCAAAAGCGTTGCCACCCCTGCTCTTCTCTACACCGATTTCACAAAGTTACCTGATGAAGATGTTGAAGCCAAGCGCATGGCTGTCTTCAAAAGATCCCCACTACCGTTATCAATAATTGTTATTCGTAAATTCTAGTATACAGGGGGGACGGGTACGCCGCAACAGCCATGGCTGGTAACATGGCACCAGTCATGTGAAGACCAGTACCCCTCGAGCTTATAGCTTGGGATAGTACCTCTGATGCTGGACATTAATTAACAAAATTTATCTAGGGGGGAATGTGAAGGAACAAATTATGAAAGATTTTCCATTTTGTGCTTTGACTCCATTTTCTTGTTGGTTAAAGATAAATTCTATTATTTACTTAGGTAGAAGGTTACAGCTGCTGTGAAGTAACTCTGTCCTGTTTCTCACGAAGATAACATTTTGTTATTCAACTAGGCCATGGTTCATAACTGGTATAAAGACCTTGAGTGTTCTAACTCGAGCCGAGCCAGATAAGAGACTCGTGGGTGTATCGCTATACAAGACTGAGGCATCTGTTAATATGTTTTTTATGCCAAAAAGACACGACCATATCTGTAGTTTCCATTTTTCCTGTATCCTCATGGGTTAAGTTTTTCCTGTATTCTTATAGGTTAAGAACTGTGAGCGTATTCTTATGCTGATTGGTTGAAGTATAATTTCTTTGACTATGAAAACTCATACACAATAAACGGGGGCCCAGAGATCTGCTTGATCCCCCACACAGAGGCACGCGTCTCCGTCTGGTCATTTTCAGTTGCCGGCAACGCCCTGTAGATTAATTTCGAAATCACTGAGTCAACCGTGAAGGATCAATTTAGATCCTCCCTCAACAGGGTCACCACGTTCCCTGAGTCTAGAAGTCCAGTCACGCACTCTCCATTGACTTCCACAGAACAGCTTTGCGACATCATCTTGTCAGAAGCTCAGTACAAACCCGGACGTTCGAACACTCCTCCTGCCATCAGTCCCTCGGCGCATTCGCTGCTGCCCCTTTTTGGGCCACCATCCCTATTTGGGTCACCGCCCCCTTTTGAGACTCCACCACCTTTTGGGCCACCGCCCCTTTGGGATTCCACCCCTTTCAGGGCAACTATCCCTATTAGGGTTACAGCCCCTTTTTGGACTCAACCCCCTTTCAGGCAACCATCCCTCCTTGGGGTGCATGCCGTGGACTCCCAATATCCTCTCAAGTCCCTCACAGCTTATGCACAGCAGTCTATTAGCCCTAACAGTACGGCAGTCTATTCGCCCTAAGAGTACCTCACAGTGAGGCTCCACAACGCTCTGCACCACTTATTCCAGGCACTGCATGGCTCCGCACCTCTCTGTATGGCTCTGCAATGCTCTAGATGGCTCTAAGGACCTCCAGACGGCTTTGTGGACCTCCAGACAGCTCACCGATCCACACGGGTACTCTGCACAGCTCCTGCTATGGTCGCTCCCGGTCCCGGCACGCTCCTCTGAGCCACAGCAAACTTTGTAACCCTGCCGAGTTACCGCCAGAAGCTTGCAATCTTAATGGCCCCACCAAACCACAGCAAACGCCTGCTGTAGTCCCCCCAGGTACCCTGGATCGATGCTCGCAGTCTAGCACCAACTGTAGGGATTGAACTCACTTAGGTGCGACAGGTGGAAGACAGGAATCATGCTCCTTTCAAAGTTCATATGGGTTTATTTGCTTCATAAACCCGGAAGCACCAAGAAAAAGGAAAAACAGTTTTTATAGATGGTAAAACAAAGCATCAGTGTCTATAGCACAGTCCTCTAGCTCCTCCGAGATGTTTAAATTTTAAATTCAAGCATCTTTTTATATAATTATAATAAAATATTTTGATTTTATCTTATGCCTATACCTCTGTATCCCTCCAATATCATTGTTTGGAAATCTTGCATGAACAAATAGATGGTACACTAGGTCAAGTGACCTTGATGAATCAGTTTACTGTTATTATAAAGACCATAGCCCTAAAGTCAGAACAGATTTGGAGCCAAGCAAAAAAACGGCTTGCCAGGGAAAGAATCTGAGGTACCAGGCCATGGTAAAGTGCCCGAGGCAGCTGGTTGTGGAGGCAGAACCCAGGCAGCACCAGACAAGTCCCAGAGTCCAGACTATGCCAGCCAAGGCCCGAGAACCAGACTTGCACCGGTCAAGACCCAGAGTCCAGACTATGCCTGCCAAGGCCTGAGAACTTGACCTGCACCGGTCAAGACCCAGAGTCCAAACTTCACCAGGCAAGAGCAGAGTCACAGCTCTTATTTCTTCTGGTACAAGAGACATCTGCCGTTGGTCAAGCACCGAAGATCTGTGAGGAGACTCCACTCAGTAGTATATGCTTGCAGCGAAGAGCAGGAGGCGCGAGTGAGCCGGGCCATAGCTTCCAGCACTGACGTCAGTACAGGTGTTGGTCCAGGGTGTACAACAGACCAGGTGAAAGTCAGTTGAAGTGAAGGCGACCCAGCGAGGCTTGATAGACTTTGTTAGGAGGACTTATGGCCTAAAGGGAAGAGGCGGAGACCCCGCTATGACCTGTGTTCGCAGAAGAGACAGTGTTGTCGACCATATGTATCAGTAAAATCACCCTTGTCAGTAGTTAAAGTAACATGTGGTTAGAGGCTGCTATTACAGTGAGAGTGAGCAGGGCCGGCGTCAGCACCCGGGCAAATGCCGGGGCCCTAGAGAGAGAGGGGGGCCCACTCACGCTGTCATAGCTACAGCTGGGAGAGCAGAGCAGGAGAACATGCTCTCTCCGCCCACAAAGTCACTGCTGGCTGCGTTCTCTTAACCCCTATGTGCCAGCTCTGACACAAGCATCTTCTCACTCAGTCAGTGCAGCCAGGCAGGCACATAGGGGTTAAGAGAAGGCAGCCAGTGTGACATTGTTTGTGGGCGGAGAGAGCACATTCGCTGGCTGCAGTGCTGAACTTATGAGGCAGATTCCGGAGGAGCTCCTACAAGTGCCTGAGTGAGTGCAAAGGTATCCAGCAGTGGTTGCAGTTGGACTTGTGGCTCAGTCTGTCTCCGCTGCCTAAAAATGTGGGTGATGTCTGGAGGAGCAGCTGGTGGGGTGCAGCCTGCAACCTGCAGCCGCCCAGCTCACCCAGAACCCCAGAATACATGCATGCCCCACCCGAACCTGCACCAGTGGGGTAGGAAGAAGCTTAACCCCTTCCCATCTGTATGAAGGTTATTGCTGAACCTTAAAGATAACAATCCGACCCGCATAAATGGGGTTAACCAGATGCCAGGAGGAAGGGGAGCTGCTGCCATGGATAAAACTGAGCTGTGGGCTGTGTCACCCCTGAGTCACCAGGCTGGTGACTGGAGGGACTCTGCCCAGTGCTGGCATGTGGGTGATTTCTGCTCCGGAGTCTCAGCTTCTCTCCTCCACATCACACTGTGCAGTCACAGCAACATTGGTTGTCTCTGTCCAGGTCCCAGCAGCTGCCACCGCTCCCACCACGGACATGGCATCACTTAACCCTTCCCCTGCAGCCACCGGCAACAAATCCACATTATTCCTTGATTAAATCAGGTTCCAACCCAATAGAGGAGCAGACATTTCCTGCTGCCATTAGGGTCCGGGAGGGGGTGACATTGGCTGCCCTGCTACTCTGTAGTGGGGGGTGACAAGTGTAAAATGGGGTAACGATGACGGAGAAATACACAGGATAATAGTGAGCGCGACAGAGGGCAGTGTATGGTATGGAGCAGTCAGGGGGTGGGCTGCAGGATCCCCCCATACTGTACATGACTGCTCGGGACAGGGAGGCGTTTAATGAGCTTCTAATGGCGGGGCACTAATTGGGTCATTAGGGTTTGTGGAAAGGATTCAGCATCAGGTCCCTCATTAACGCCCGAGCCGCCTGTTACTTTGTAGCACAAATCTGTTGGGGCCGCAAAACCAAACAACGTTGTTTATGTAGAAAAGTCTTTGTTTCATAGAAAAACTCAAAACAGAAAAGATTTTCTGATACAACAACGCCCTGCTCACGACACTGCACAGCACCTCTCCTGTATATATACAGTGCACAGCACCTCTCCCCCTGTATATATACACTGCACAGTACCGCTCCTCCTGTATATATACACTGCACAGTACCACTCCTCCTCTATATATACTGTTATGATCTGGTGGTTTAGGAGCAACATGGAACGAGCTCTGAAGGAAGTGGTATCTGTACTGACCGCAGTCCCTAAGCTCAACACAACACTAGAAGTAGCCGTGGGATGCTCCTAACACTCCCTAGGCACCTCGTCACAGCCTGAGAACTAACTACCCCTAAAGATAGAAACAGGAAAACTATCTTGCCTCAGAGAAAATCCCCAAAGGATAGATAGCCCCCCACAAGTAATGACTGTGAGTGGAGAGGGAAAAGACATACACAGAATGAAACTAGGATGAGCATAGGAGGCCAGTCTAGCTAGATAGATAGGACAGGATGGAATACTGTGCGGTCAGTATAAAACACTACAAAAAATCCACACAGAGTTTACAAAAATCTCCACACCTGACTAAAGGTGTGGAGGGTAAATCTGCTTCCCAGAGCTTCCAGCATAACAGAATTAATTCATACTGACAAGCTGGACAAACATAGAAAGCACAGAACGGATAAGTCCACAACCTGTGGACAGAAAAGAGCAAGCAAGGACTTAGCTTTGCTGAACTGGTCAGGGTAACAGGGAAATCCAAAGAGATGTGAATCCAACCAGGAACCATTGACAAGTGGCACAAGCTGAAGGAAAGAGCCAGGCTAAATAGCCGAGCAGAAAAGACAATCAGTGGAAGCAGCTGCTGACAGCTAAATCCAAGGAGCAGCCATACCACTTAAAACCACCGGAGGGAGCCCAAGAGCAGAACTCACAAAAGTGCCACTTACAACCACCGGAGGGAGCCCAAGAGCGGAATTCACAACAATATACACTGCACAGCACCTCTCCCCCTGTATATATACACTGCACAGCAACACTGCACAGCACCTTTCCTCCTGTATATATACACTGCAGAATTTACAATAGCTGTCACTCATGTAAGAAGTGAAATCTGGCATTGTACTATACATTTCTCTGCCGTATCTGGGCATCAAGAATCGGGGTATGTGTTAAAGGTGGGGGCCCACTGAGACTCTTTCGCCCGGGGCCCTCGAAAACCTGGAGCCGGCCCTGAGAGTGAGGCGGAGAATTCATTGTGTATCTGATATTGTATATTTCACTTTGTAATCACCCTGTTTCACATTATTCACTGTTGCCATAGTGATCACAATTCCCATTATCAGGGAAATTAATAATTATATTGGTTACTTCCGGTATGTCTGTGTATTTTATCCGGTCACCTGCTTATAAGGGCATTATATTGTGTGGGGGCATCATATATACTGCATAAAGGGCAAAATGGGGGCATTACACTGTGTGGCCAAGAAAGGGGCCCTGTACTATGAGAACAATACATTTCCTCACTTCCTGTCTCCCATAGTTGGGTCGTGTGTATCTATTACAGGAAACAGAACAAAAACGCAATGATTCCTATAAAGTGGCAACAAAAACCCCAAGAGTCTCAGTGCTGAAGGGGTTAATTCCCCCCACGCCCAGTAATGGGGAATCTCCAGCACTTACCTCCACCTGCAGAGCCGCACTCCACATATATGGCTCTGGCTGCTCTGTGCGCACAGGACCTGTGATGAGGTCACAGGAGGGGAGGAGTCAGGGGTCACATGATCAGGGGCCTCAGTGATGATCTCCAGAGTGCAGACTCTACATGGAAACTTCTCCTCAGTCAGTGACATTTCCGCCATTATTCGCCCCTCACTACTGGCACAATTACCCCGCGCCGCCTTTTCTACACAGTGTTATGTGTGGAATGTAACGTGTGATTTATCTGGAGACAAATAGACCCCACACATGAGGGAATTATTACTAGTTACCGGACGGCTACTATATGGCGGCATATGATTGTGCTATCGACTCCACACCAGGAGCTAAAATGCCGAAATCTCGTTTATTTCACCCCTTCCAGGGAGGGCAGCTTCACAGACTATATTCAGAAGAGTCCGGCTAAGGGTCATATACGACCATCCACCTCTCCAGTCGCTGTGAGTTTTTTTTTTGTTAAAAGGATGGAGGGCGGCGTCCATGCTTGGACTTTAGAAAGATTAAACCAAGCACGGTGCACAATCCCTATACTTTACCTCTTATACCCGACCTGTTTAACCAATTATCTGGAGATAATTGATTTTACAAACTCAACATGAGAGAGGCTGTAACATCCCTGCTGGCGTCACTGCATGACTTCACACCTCCCATCTTACTCACCACTCTGGGCCATGCTGTGAGTTCTGTCTTCTGCCGGATCCTTGCTCTGGGCCTCATGTCCTTGCTGCATACTTCCTGGATGTATGCTTAGGGCGGCGGCCCTGACACTTCCTGAGTCTTATAGAGACTGTGTGCACACTTCTGATTTGTCCCCAGCCAAGAGGCATCAGTGTCTCGTTTCCGCCACCCTGGGGGCTGCATACCCAGGCCTGTTCCTGTTTCTGAGTCCCTGGGGGCTGCATTCCCAGGCTTGTTCCTGTTTCTGCCACCCTGGGGGCTGTATACCCAGGCCTCTTCCTGTTTCTGCCACCCTGGGGGCTGCATACCCAGGCCTGTTCCTGTTTCCGCCACCCTGGGGGCTGTATACCCAGGCCTGAATCCTTCTGTACTTGCTCCCGTGTCTGTCCCTGTCTGAACTCTGGTCTATACCTGTACATGTTTTTCTCCTTGTCTGTTGCCTTTCTCGCTCAGCTGTGCGTATCCGTGTGCAACCGGCTCCTCTGCTCTGCTTGCCGCAACCTGCAGCTCTACTCTGCTCTTCGCAACCTGCGTCTCTGCTCCACTCTGCTCTCTGCTACCTGCATCTCTGCTCCACTCTGCTCTCTGCTACCTACGGTTCTGCTCTGCTCACCATAACCTGCAGCTCTACTTTGCTTGCCGCATCCTGTGGCTCTGCTCTACTCACCGCAACCTGCGTTTCCGCTGTGCTCTGCTTTCCGCATTCTGCAGTTCTGCTCTACTCCCATCTCTCCTCCTGCGGCTCTGCCCTGCTCTCCGCATCCTGCAGCTTTGCTCCCGCTCCGTGCCCTGTGTGTCCCTGACCTTCTAGTCTCCATTGGTCCCTTGTAGTTCCTGTCCCTCCAGTCTGTACGGTTACTACTTGATTTCTTATCCTACTCGTACCTACCTGTATTCCAGTGTCTCCTAAAGCAGTTCCTGTCCCTCCAGTCTGAACTGGTTCCAATCTGTTACCTACTCTTACCTGCCTGTGTTCCTGCACTACCTGTTACCATCCTGATTCCCCCAGTGTGTTCCGTGCCCGCCTGCATGTCAGAGTGCCAGCCGTGCCCGCCAGAGTACCATTCGTGCCCGTGTGTACTTCCCCACACCTGTCAATAGACATCTGTTCCCCAGTGGGATCAACTACTATGGCCAGACACCGCCCTGGAGTGGAACCTGGCAATTACCTGCTGCACAAGCCTGACCTCACCGCTAGAGGCTCCAGTGGACACCAAGGTAGCTGCTTAGTCTTGCCCCTCCTGGGTAGTCTGGTTGGTGGCACAGTGGGGCCATAATCCTCTCTCGCGCCAAACAGTCAGGGTGCGAGCGTTACTGAGGCATAACTGTTGTGAATTCAGCTTTTGGGCTCCCTCCGGTGGTTGTAGAGGGTAATGCAGTTGTGTCTGGATTGCAGGAGTGGACATGTGTATCTACTAATTGTAGGACGGACTGGGGTATATAGCTTTGCAGGATCCTTTAATCAGTGCCAGTTGTCCTTTGTTCTTGAAGGATTCACTTCCCTGCTGGTCTCTCCAGTTTGCTGTGTTTGTCTACAAAGATAAGTCCTGGCTTTGTTTTTTCTGTCCACCTGCAGTGGACCTTATTGTTCTGTGCATTTTCATGTTTTTGTCTTGTCCAGCTTGGTCTGTGAAGGATTTTTTGCAGGCTAGCTATTTCTCTGGAGATGCAGATATACCCCACATGTCTTTAGTCAGATGTGGTGATACGTATTTTCTGCGGTGGATATTTTATAGTGTTTTTGTACTGACCGCATAGTACACTGTTCTATTCTTTCTTTTTAGCTAGTATGGCCTCCTATGCTAAAATCTGATTTCATTTCTGCGTATGTTATTTCCCTCTCCTCTCACAGTCAATATTTGTGGGGGCTATCTATCCTTTGGGGATTTTCTCTGAGGCAAGATAGGTTTCCTGTTTCTGTCTTTAGGGGTAGTTAGATCTTAGGCTGTGCTGAGGGGTCTAGGGAGAGTTAGGTACCCCCCCACGGCTGCTTTTGGTTGCGCTGCTAGGTTCAGGGTTTGCGGTCAGTACAGGGACCACCTCCAGAGTACGTCTCATGCTGCTCCAAGGCCACCAGATCATAACACATATCACCTTATACATGTACGCCATGGTGATGAATGGAAGACCACATTCAATACCCCTGAGGGTCATATTGAAAATTTGGTGATGCCATTCCGATTAAGCAATGCTCCATCAGTCTTTGAAAATTTCATAAATTATATGTTTTTCTCACTGGTGAGTAGATTTGCGGGAGTTTACCTGGATGATATATTGAGTTACTCACATAATCTGCAAGAGCGTCATGAGCATGTCAGACAGCTGGAGTGGGAAAAACATTACCCATCAATCCTCCTTTGAAATTTCGAATAGAGCTCCATCATTAAAAAATGTCCTAGCACCAAGAAAGATAAAAAAAATAGAAGATTTGTTAAAAGTGGCCTGTCTTTCAAATAAAATCATTACAAGCAATATGAAAAATTGTCTATGTTGTCACACGATCTGCCATGGTGTCTCTAAATTCAGCCTTAATTATACAGGTGAAATTTTCCCTATTAAAAGTCCCATGTGATGTTCCACCAGTTACGTTATATATGTGATTATATGCTCATCCCAGAATTTACATGTGGGAAGGACGACCCAACCCCTCCACAAAAGGCTGAACTCACACCGTTCCAATATTTAATAGGGTTTTCTCAAACATGGGCTTTCACGCCACTGCACCACCAAACACAATAAAGATCACAAACAGCTGAAAATATTCCCCATAGAGGAGATTCCCCCACAGGGTCAGAATCGCATTGAATTACTAAATCGGAAAAAAATCTTTTGGATTTATAAACTAAACACCCTAACTCCACATGGACTCAGTGAAATCACAGATGTATTTTTGTCACCACCATTTTTACTTCATAAATTGTATTATTTATTAAAACATTTTATTGTCATATTCATCATATTATTGGTCTATTCATTGGGGATCTTAATTATTTTAATATTTTTAACATACTTCTAATACATTCATAAATTTGTCATTTTTTTTATCACCTTTTTTTTATAATACAATTCTAATACATTTCTACTATAATAACACATATGATCATCAGAGAAAGAAAATGACCAATTGGCGCTTCCAAAAGGAAGCAAGTCATCAAAAAAAGAACATCAAGGAAGCTATGCGCCGTAAAACTGTATACATTTTACTAGTAATGCAATTAAAATGTAATATAACATATGTTAAAATCCACTAGAGGGGGACAACAGTGCAAAGAGAGCAACCATACAAGAGACGATAGTACCACAATACAATTCCGTATTGCCCCAACCAAAAGGTCAATAACAAGATGTTGAAGATTAAATGAAAAGGCATGTTGCATCAGGGTAATGAGCAAGAAACCAGCTTCAAAAATAGTCAACTCTTTGGGCCTATATAAATACAACCTAAGGGCACACTCATACACACTCCCCTCGATAAAGCTAACGCGAAACGCGCGTCGGGGTGTCAGCACAACTCCAGGTATAGTGCCCACGGAGCACCAATGATTTTTTTATTTATTTAATCCATATTGCTGCCACTTGTTCCAGATTTGCTTTCTCTACTATTAAGGATATGCACACTGAGCCCCTTAATCCTCCATTTGGACATATGCACATTGGCACTTTCTTCTAAACAGGACATGCATTAATTATTTATTACTTAGGCATAATGTGACTATTTTTGAAGCTGGTTTCTTGCTCATTACCCTGATGCAACATGCCTTTTGTTTAATCTTCAACATCTTGTTATTGACCTTTTGGTTGGGGCAATACAGAATTGTATTGTGGTACTATAGTCTCTTGTATGGTTGCGCTCTGTGCACTGTTGTCCCCCTCTAGTGGATTTTAACATATGTTATATTACATTTTAATTGCATTACTAATAAAATGTATACAGTTTTACGGTGCATAGCTTCCTTGTTGTTCTACGTATTTCTGATGTATAATAAATAACATAGTTTGTTTATATCACATCAGATAATTATTCCTTTCATATCCCGATATATACTATACTAGCTGAAGAGCCCGGCGTTGCCTGGGCATAGTAAATATCTGTGGTTAATTATAGCACCTCAGTTCTCTTATTTTCCCATCACGCCTCTCATTTTCCCAATCACATCTTTCATTTTCCCCCTCACATCTCTCATTTTCTCCCTCACACCTCTCATTTTCTCCGTCACTCCTCTCATTCCCCCCTAACACTTGTCATTTCAACCTCACATCTGTCATTTTCTGATCACTCCACTATTTTTCCTCACTCCTCTCATTTTGCACTCACACCTTTTCATTTTCACCTCACACCTCTCATTTTCACCTCATCACCTCAGTATATACATGTTTGTCATCTCCCTTATATATAGTATACATCTGTATGTCATCTCCTTTATATAGTATATACCTGTATGTCATCTCCCCTGTATATAGTATATACCTGCTGTGTGTCATCTCCCCTATATATAGTATATACCTGAATGTCATCTCCTTCTATATATAGTATATACCTGTATGTCATCTCCTCCTGTATATAGTATATACCTGTGTGTCATCTCCCCTGTATATAGTATATATCTGTGTGTCATCTCCTCCTGTATATAGTATATACCTGCATGTCATCTTCTATATATAGCATATACCTGTATGTCATATCCTCCTGTATATAGTATATACCTGTAGGTCATCTGCTCCTGTATATAGTATATACCTGTGTGTCATCTCCTCCTGTATATAGTATGTACCTGTATGTCATCTCCTCCTCTATATAGTATATACCTGTGTGTCATCTCTCCTGTATATAGTATATATCTGTGTGTCATCTCCCCTGTATATAGTATATACCTGTGTGTCATCTCCTCCTGTATTAGACCTCTTCACACGTTATTTGCTCAGTATTTTTACCTCAGTATTTGTAAGCTAAATTGGCAGCCTGATAAATCCCCAGCCAACAGGAAGCCCCCTCCCTGGCAGTATATATTAGCTCACACATACACATAATAGACAGGTCATGTGACTGACAGCTGCCGTATTTCCTATATGGTACATTTGTTGTAGTTTGTCTGATTATTAATCAGATTTTTATTTTTGAAGGATAATACCAGACTTGTGTGTGTTTTAGGGCGAGTTTCGTTTGTCAAGTTGTGTGTGTTGAGTTGCGTGTGGCAACATGCATGTAGCGACTTTTGTGAGATGAGTTTTGTGTGGCAACATGCGTGTAGCAACTTTTTGTGTGTCGAGTTGCATGTGACAGGTTAGTGTAGCAAGTTGTGTGCAGCAAGTTTTGCGCATGGCGAGTTTTGCGCGTGGCGAGTTTTATGTGTGGTGCCTTTTGAGTATGTGCAAGTTTTGTGTGAGGCAACTTTTGCAACTTTTGTGCATGTGGCAATTTTTCCGCGTGTGCAAGTTTTGCGTGTGGCGAGTTTTCCATGAGGTGAGTTTTGCACTAGTGGCGAGTTTTGCAAGAGCCTAGTTTTTGCATGTGGCGAGTTCTGCGCGTGGCGACTTTTGAGCGGCGACTTTTGTGTTTCGACTTTTATGTGGCGAGGTTGGTGTATTTGTGGTGAAATGTGTGCTGAGGGTAATATGTGTTCAAGCACGTGGTAGTGTGTGGCGCATTTTGTGTGTGTGTTGATATCCCCGTGTGTGGTGAGTATCCCATGTCGGGGCCCCACCTTAGCAACTGTACGGTATATACTCTTTGGCTCCATCGCTCTCATTCTTTAAGTCCCCCTTGTTCACATCTGGCAGCTGTCAATTTGCCTCCTACACTTTTCCTTTCATTTTTTCCCATTATGTAGATAGGGGCAAAATTGTTTGGTGAATTGGAAAGCGCGGGGTTAAAATTTCACCTCACAACATAGCCTATGATGCTCTCGGGGTCCAGACGTGTGACTGTGCAAAATTTTGTGGCTGTAGCTGCGACGCCTCCAACACTTTTCCTTTCACTTTTTCCCCATTATGTAGATAGGGGCAAAATTGTTTGGTGAATTGGAACGCGCGGGTTTAAAATTTCACCTCACAACATAGCATATGATGCTCTCAGGGTCCAGACGTGTGACTGTGCAAAATTTTGTGGCTGTAGCTGCAACGCCTCCAACACTTTTCCTTTCACTTTATTCCCCACTATGTAGATAGGGGCAAAATTGTTTGGTGAATTGGAATGCGCGGGGTTAAAATTTCACCTCACAACATAGCCTATGACACTCTCGGGGTCCAGACGTGTGACTGTGCAAAATTTTGTGGCTGTAGCTGCGACGGTGCAGATGCCAATCCCTGACATACATACATACATACACACACACTCATTCAGCTTTATATATTAGATTATATACTACACAGCTGCCGCCAATTCATGTGTGTATAGTTCATTCCTCCAGTTTTTTCGTAGTCTCTGGCATCCATAGTGCTCCTCCAATGGATCCTCCGTTCTGTAGCCTGAGTGATCAGCCGACGCTCCTTGTATCGTTTATTCACCATCATCTACAACACCTCCCTCATTTTCCCTCACTCCCATGCACTACACGTTCTATCAGCTTCCACCATAGTATTTTGACCCCGATACATGCTCACTAGGTTTATGTCTCCTGTTACCAGAACAGCCGCGATCAGGAACCAACACGCGCTCTTCGAATTGACAGCCGTCACATACAAGATTCAATCACATTCTTGTTTTGTCAGCACTTCCATTTCTCACTATGTAACACCCCAGGATGGCATTCATTATTATTACTTATTAACCATTGGGTTAAGTATTTGTCTTATGGTTTTATGGATTCTTTTCCAATAATCCTATTTTTTCAGTCTGATGCTGCTCCATCAAGTTCAGTAGTGGTGCACAGCTTTACACCACTATACCTGTGACTTCAGAAACTTACTGATCACCAGGTCACATCTCATATAGGAAACTACTGACACAACTAAGTAAAACCATTTATAACTGATTTATATAATGGCAAGAACTTTTTCATTCATTTTACATACATTTTATTCATTCTTTTAGGTGACCTCACTAAATTCATTGGTACTTTTTAATATAATCAATGTAGGTAAGTGTTTTTTCTTTTCTCATGAACCATAATTTATCTTTGTTTTACAGACTTTCTCATGGACTTTTTTCCATTTGTGACACCACACCTGACATGGTTTCCACTCAGACCTCAACCTGTGCGAATGACAGGATTACTATAGACAATACATCTGTAGGAACAAATGCCCTGATTCCTTTATTACCCCAGGATCTTTCTCCCAAAGAGGATCAAATAAATCATTCCCCCCCTAAAGCCAGGAAAAAGAAAAATTCATATAGGGGAATCAGGGGAGGAAGAAAGAGAACAAAAGAAAGGGAAATAACCCGCTCTTCCAACCACAAATAGTTCAGCCTTCTAATATACAGTGGGGCAAAAAAGTATTTAGTCAGTCAGCAATAGTGCAAGTTCCACCACTTAAAAAGATGAGAGGCGTCTGTAATTTACATCATAGGTAGACCTCAACTATGGGAGACAAACTGAGAAAAAAAAATCCAGAAAATCACATTGTCTGTTTTTTTAACATTTTATTTGCATATTATGGTGGAAAATAAGTATTTGGTCAGAAACAAAATTTCATCTCAATACTTTGTAATATATCCTTTGTTGGCAATGACAGAGGTCAAACGTTTTCTGTAAGTCTTCACAAGGTTGCCACACACTGTTGTTGGTATGTTGGCCCATTCCTCCATGCAGATCTCCTCTAGAGCAGTGATGTTTTGGGCTTTTCGCTTGGCAACACGGACTTTCAACTCCCTCCAAAGGTTTTCTATAGGGCTGAGATCTGGAGACTGGCTAGGCCACTCCAGGACCTTGAAATGCTTCTTACGAAGCCATTCCTTCGTTGCCCTGGCGGTGTGCTTTGGATCATTGTCATGTTGAAAGACCCAGCCACGTTTCATCTTCAATGCCCTTGCTGATGGAAGGAGGTTTGCACTCAAAATCTCACGATACATGGCCCCATTCATTCTTTCATGTACCCTGATCAGTCGTCCTGGCCCCTTTGCAGAGAAACAGCCCCAAAGCATGATGTTTCCACCACCATACTTTACAGTAGGTATGGTGTTTGATGGATGCAACTCAGTATTCTTTTTCCTCCAAACACGACAAGTTGTGCTTCTACCAAACAGTTCCAGTTTGGTTTCATCAGACCATAGGACATTCTCCCAAAACTCCTCTGGATCATCCAAATGCTCTCTAGCAAACTTCAGACGGGCCCGGACATGTACTGGCTTAAGCAGTGGGACACGTCTGGCACTGCAGGATCTGAGTCCATGGTGGCGTAGTGTGTTACTTATGGTAGGCCTTGTTACATTGGTCCCAGCTCTCTGCAGTTCATTCACTAGGTCCCCCCGCGTGGTTCTGGGATTTTTGCTTACCGTTCTTGTGATCATTCTGACCCCACGGGGTGGGATTTTGCGTGGAGCCCCAGATCGAGGGAGATTATCAGTGGTCTTGTATGTCTTCCATTTTCTGATTATTGCTCCCACTGTTGATTTCTTCACTCCAAGCTGGTTGGCTATTGCAGATTCAGTCTTCCCAGCCTGGTGCAGGGCTACAATTTTGTTTCTGGTGTCCTTTGACAGCTCTTTGGTCTTCACCATAGTGGAGTTTGGAGTCAGACTGTTTGAGGGTGTGCACAGGTGTCTTTTTATACTGATAACAAGTTTAAACAGGTGCCATTACTACAGGTAATGAGTGGAGGAAAGAGGAGACTCTTAAAGAAGAAGTTACAGGTCTGTGAGAGCCAGAAATCTTAATTGTTTGTTTCTGACCAAATACTTATTTTCCACCATAATATGCAAATAAAATGTTAAAAAAAACAGACATTGTGATTTTTTGGATTTTTTTTTCTCAGTTTGTCTCCCATAGTTGAGGTCTACCTATGATGTAAATTACAGACGCCTCTCATCTTTTTAAGTGGTGGAACTTGCAATATTGCTGACTGACTAAATACTTTTTTGCCCCACTGTATATAATCTACCAGGATATCAGTTAACAGCTGTAGAATCCTCATAATTCCAAAGGTCTCTCCTTTTGCCCCTCTTTTTATTATAAAGATTTTGACCTTATTCTTGACCTACAAGTATTTGTTAGGAAAATGACACTGAAATGACCCTTTATTATTGACAGTGAAAAATCAAAATCCACTCTACCCATACCACAGGATAATACTGGTTACCTGGTTAGGGAAGTCCAATTTTTATCCCACAGAGAATAAAGGTCATCACCTTAACTCTTTAAATGACCTAGTCCTTAATAAATCGATCACGGAAAATCCGAGGAACAAAATAAAAAAAACACACAACCTGACTAAGGGAGAAAGGGAAGCCCTCCGGTCATTAAGTGAAAACAAAAATATTGTAGTAAGATCAGTGGTGGTATACAGAATCGTGAGGATCATTGTAAGGAAGCACTACAAAGCCTCTCAGATAGCAATTATTATGTTAAAACAACCTCTGAGCAATTACTAATGCAATTCTGGAATATAACGCTCTAATTACCAAAGCGTTTCTCAATGGTGTATTAAGTCAAGCTGAGAAGATATTCTTATCCATTAAAAATCCATCAACCCCCTTTTTAATCACCTACCCAAGATCCATAAAAACATTAATAATCCCCCTCGGAGACCAATTATTTTAGGTGTTAGTTCCCTTACAAACAAGCAATCTATCGGAATACACAGATACAATTATGCAAACCCATGTTCTTAACCTTGAAAGTCATCTCAGGGATTCCTCTCATTTAATTCAAATATTGCAGGATATTGAATGGAAACCCACTTGTGTGATCTTATATGTTTCAAGAAATATCTGAATATGGATTTAAGACTTTAAGAACATCAGAAAGACTTTTTATATGAAAGCCTATCCTTTATCTTACATAATACAGTTCTGACCTGCACGCCCCTTTATTGTTGTGAATTCTGTGGTCAAGCTCCCTCCTGTGGTCATGAGTGGTACTTCGGCTGGTTCTGTCTATGAGCTTCCTCTGGTGGATGTGAGTGGGGCTGCGGCTTCTGAGTTTCCTTCCTCAGGTGACGAGGTTAAGTCGTTAGGTGCTGCTATATTTAACTCCACCTAGTTCTTTGTTACTGGCCTCCAGTCAATGTTCCAGTATTGGTCTTGCTTTCTCCTGGATCGTTCTTGTGGCCTGTCTGCCCTGCATAAGCTAAGTTTTGCTTGTGTTACTTTTGTTTGCTATATTTTCTGTCCAGCTTGCTATATTGGTTTTTCTTGCTTGCTGGAAGCTCTGAGACGCAGAGGGAGCACCTCCGTACCGTTAGTCGGTGCGGAGGGTCTTTTTGCGCCCTCTGCGTGGTTGTTTGTAGGTTTTTGTGTTGACCGCAAAGCTATCTTTCCTATCCTCAGTCTATTCAGTAAGTCGGGCCTCACTTTGCTAAAATCTATTTCATCTCTGTGTTTGTGTTTTCATCTTTACTCACAGTCATTATATGTGGGGGGCTGCCTTTTCCTTTGGGGAATTTCTCTGAGGCAAGGTAGGCTTATTTTTTCTATCTTCAGGGCTAGCTAGTTTCTTAGGCTGTGCCCGAGGCGCCTAAGTCTGGTCAGGAGCGCTCCACGGCTACCTCTAGTGTGGTATGATAGGATTAGGGATTGCGGTCAGCAGAGTTCCCACGTCTCAGAGCTCGTCCTATGTTATTAGTAACTATCAGGTCACTTTGTGTGCTCTTAACCACCAGGTCCATTGTGTTTCTGAATCACCAGTTCATAACAGTACTGGAGGCCCAAAGTACTAATGCTTCTCAATAGAGGGAAAGGAGAAGTTCTGAGACCATTTTTTTTTCTTTGCACTGTGTTTTGTCTTTCCTTTCCCCTAGACATTTGGGTGGTTCAGGACACAGGTGTATTGATGGACATTAAAGGTCTGTCTTCTTCTGTGGATCATCTCACTGCAAGAGTACAACAAATTCAAGACATTGTGGTTCAGAAATCTATGTTAGAACCTAGAATTCCTATTCCTGATTTATTTTCTGGAGATAGAGCTAAGTTTCTGAATTTCAAAAATAATTGCAAACTGTTTCTGGCTTTGAAACCCCGCTCCTCTGGTGACCCAGTTCAACAAGTTAAGATCATTATTTCTTTATTACGTGGTGACCCTCAAGACTGGGCATTTTCCCTTGCGCCAGGAGATCCTGCATTATGTGATATTGATGCGTTTTTTCTGGCGCTCGGATTGCTTTATGATGAACCTAATTCAGTGGATCAGGCAGAGAAAAATTTGCTGGCTCTGTGTCAGGGTCAGGATGAGGTAGAGATATATTGTCAGAAGTTTAGGAAGTGGTCTGTGCTCACTCAATGGAATGAATGTGCGCTGGCAGCAATTTTCAGAAAGGGTCTCTCTGAAGCCCTTAAGGATGTCATGGTTGGATTTCCTATGCCTGCTGGTCTGAATGAGTCTATGTCTTTGGCCATTCAGATCGGTCGACGCTTGCGTGAGCGTAAAACTGTGCACCATTTGGCGGTATTATCTGAGCATAAACCTGAGCCTATGCAGTGCGATAGGACTTTGACCAGAGCTGAACGGCAAGAACACAGACGTCAGAATGGGCTGTGTTTCTACTGTGGTGATGCCACTCATGCTATCTCCGATTGTCCTAAGCGCACTAAGCGGTTCGCTAGGTCTGCCACCATTGGTACGGTACAGTCGAAATTTCTTTTGTCCGTTACTTTGATCTGCTCTTTGTCATCCTTTTCTGTCATGGCATTTGTGGATTCAGGCGCTGCCCTGAATTTGATGGACTTGGAGTTAGCTAGGCGCTGTGGGTTTTTCTTGGAGCCCTTGCAGCATCCTATTCCATTGAGAGGAATTGATGCTACGCCTTTGGCCAAGAATAAGCCTCAGTATTGGACCCAACTGACCATGTGCATGGCTCCTGCGCATCAGGAGGATATTCGCTTTTTGGTGTTGCATAATCTGCATGATGTGGTCGTGTTGGGGTTGCCATGGCTACAAGTCCATAACCCAGTATTGGATTGGAAATCAATGTCTGTGTCCAGCTGGGGTTGTCAGGGGGTACATGGTGATGTTCCATTTCTGTCTATTTCATCATCCACCCCTTCTGAGGTCCCAGAGTTCTTGTCGGATTACCGGGAAGTATTTAATGAGCCCAAGTCCAATGCCCTACCCCCGCATAGGGATTGCGATTGTGCTATCGATTTGATTCCTGGTAGTAAGTTTCCTAAAGGTCGACTGTTTAATTTGTCTGTGCCTGAGCACGCCGCTATGCGGAGTTACGTAAAGGAATCCTTGGAGAAGGGTCATATTCGCCCGTCGTCGTCGCCATTGGGAGCAGGGGCTGTTTTGTCGCAAAGAAGTTCTGATGGCTCGGTGATAAAATCATGCGCCTTCTTTTCCAGGAAGTTTTCGCCTGCTGAGCGTAATTATGATGTTGGCAATCGAGAGTTGCTGGCCATGAAGTGGGCATTCGAGGAGTGGCGTCATTGGCTTGAAGGAGCTAAGCATCGCGTGGTGGTCTTGACTGATCACAAGAACTTGACTTATCTCGAGTCTGCCAAACGGTTGAATCCTAGACAGGCTCGTTGGTCGCTGTTTTTCTCCCATTTTGACTTTGTGGTTTCGTACCATCCGGGCTCTAAAAATGTGAAGGCGGATGCCCTGTCTAGGAGTTTTGTGCCCGACTCTCCGGGTTTGCCTGAGCCGGCGGGTATTCTCAAAGAGGGGGTAATTTTGTCTGCCATCTCCCCTGATTTGCGGTGGGTGCTGCAAAAATTTCAGGCTAATAGACCTGACCGTTGCCCAGCGGAGAAACTGTTTGTCCCTGATAAATGGACAAGTAGAGTTATCTCTGAGGTTCATTGTTCGGTGTTGGCTGGTCATCCTGGAATCTTTGGTACCAGAGATTTGGTGGCTAGATCCTTTTGGTGGCCGTCTCTGTCACGGGATGTGCGTTCGTTTATGCAGTCCTGTGGGATTTGTGCTCGGGCTAAGCCCTGCTGTTCTCGTGCCAGTGGGTTGCTTTTGCCCTTGCCAGTCCCAAAGAGGCCCTGGACACATATCTCTATGGATTTTATTTCGGATCTCTCCGTCTCTTAAAAAAATGTCGGTCATTTGGGTGGTTTGTGATCGCTTCTCTAAGATGGTCCATTTGGTACCCTTGTCTAAATTGCCTTCCTCCTCTGATTTGGTGCCATTGTTCTTCCAGCATGTGGTTTGTTTACATGGCATTCCGGAGAACATCGTTTCTGACAGAGGTTCCCAGTTTGTTTTGAGGTTTTGGCGAGCCTTTTGTGCTAGGATGGGCATTGATTTGTCTTTTTCCTCGGCTTTCCATCCTCAGACAAATGGCCAGACTGAATGAACCAATCAGACCTTGGAAACATATCTGAGATGTTTTGTTTCTGCTGATCAGGATGATTGGGTGTCCTTTTTGCCTTTGGCTGAGTTCGCCCTTAATAATCGGGCCAGCTCGGCTACTTTGGTTTCGCCGTTTTTCTGCAATTCTGGTTTCCATCCTCGTTTCTCTTCAGGGCAGGTTGAGTCTTCTGACTGTCCTGGTGTGGATACTGTGGTGGATAGGTTGCAGCAGATTTGGACTCATGTGGTGGACAATTTGACATTGTCTCAGGAGAAGGCTCAACGTTTCGCTAACCGCAGGCGCTGTGTGGGTCCCCGACTTTGTGTTGGGGATTTGGTTTGGTTGTCATCTCGTTATATTCCTATGAAAGTTTCCTCTCCTAAGTTTAAGCCTCGTTTCATTGGTCCGTATAGGATTTCTGAGGTTCTTAATCCTGTGTCTTTTCGTTTGACCCTTCCAGCTTCTTTTTCCATCCATAACGTATTCCATAGGTCATTGTTGCGGAGATACGTGGCACCTGTGGTTCCATCCGTTGATCCTCCTGTCCCGGTTTTGGTTGAGGGGGAGTTGGAGTATATAGTGGAGAAGATTTTGGATTCTCGTATTTCGAGACGGAAACTCCAGTACCTGGTTAAGTGGAAGGGTTATGGTCAGGAAGATAATTCCTGGGTCTTTGCCTCTGATGTTCATGCTGCCGATCTGGTTCGTGCCTTTCATTTGGCTCATCCTGGTCGGCCTGGGGGCTCTGGTGAGGGTTCGGTGACCCCTCCTCAAGGGGGGGTACTGTTGTGAATTCTGTGGTCAAGCTCCCTCCTGTGGTCATGAGTGGTACTTCGGCTGGTTCTGTCTATGAGCTTCCTCTGGTGGATGTGAGTGGGGCTGCGGCTTCTGAGTTTCCTTCCTCAGGTGACGAGGTTAAGTCGTTAGGTGCTGCTATATTTAACTCCACCTAGTTCTTTGTTCCTGGCCTCCAGTCAATGTTCCAGTATTGGTCTTGCTTTCTCCTGGATCGTTCTTGTGGCCTGTCTGCCCTGCATAAGCTAAGTTTTGCTTGTGTTACTTTTGTTTGCTATATTTTCTGTCCAGCTTGCTATATTGGTTTTTCTTGCTTGCTGGAAGCTCTGAGACGCAGAGGGAGCACCTCCGTACCGTTAGTCGGTGCGGAGGGTCATTTTGCGCCCTCTGCGTGGTTGTTTGTAGGTTTTTGCGTTGACCGCAAAGCTATATTTCCTATCCTCGGTCTATTCAGTAAGTCGGGCCTCACTTTGCTAAAATCTATTTCATCTCTGTGTTTGTGTTTTCATCTTTACTCACAGTCATTATATGTGGGGGGCTGCCTTTTCCTTTGGGGAATTTATCTGAGGCAAGGTAGGCTTATTTTTTCTATCTTCAGGGCTAGCTAGTTTCTCAGGCTGTGCCCGAGGCGCCTAGGTCTGGTCAGGAGCGCTCCACGGCTACCTCTAGTGTGGTATGATAGGATTAGGGATTGCGGTCAGCAGAGTTCCCACGTCTCAGAGCTCGTCCTATGTTATTAGTAACTATCAGGTCACTTTGTGTGCTCTTAACTACCAGGTCCATTGTGTTTCTGAATCACCAGTTCATAACACTTTATAGCCCCTGTGACGCTGCAGAAAGCAAGCCAATCACTGTCATGCCCTTCCCTAAGATGGTGGGGACCGAGACCTATGTTATCACACTGCCCACACTCTGCATCCTCCTTCATTGGCTGAAAAATAGCGCTGAAAGGGTCATACGAAACGCGACTTTGGCGCGTAGATCGCCAACCTCATGGCCGATCCCACACTAGGATCGGGTGGGGTTTCATGAAACCCGATTTTGCCGAAAGTCGCCGATTTTTGAATTTGTCCGATCCGTTTCGCTCAACCCTAATGATGAGTGTGACAAAGGGGAAGCACTCCGCTAAATGGTTCTGCTCAGAGTTTAGGCGCTGGGCAGCTGAAGTTTCTTGGAACGATGCAGCCCTGAGGGGGTTGTTCCGCATGGGTCTGTCTGACCGTCTGAAGTACACTCTGGCACTTCATCCTCCTCCTGATACCCTGGAGGACGCCATGAAACAGGCAGTTCGAATGGACCGGAGACTACGTGCTAGAGGAATGATGCAACAGGGGACTTCCTTGTTTTCTAAATTATGTGAAGCTGCACCTGTATCTGAGCCCATGGAGATTGGGTCAGTCTCGGTTTCTGAGAGAGAGATAAGACACCGCAGAGACAATCAACTGTGTTTTTACTGTGGAGCCTCTGGACAATGGAAAAGGAACTGTCCATCCTGCCCTTCTTCTGTGAAACCGTCTGAGAAACGACTGAGTCTGAGCAACAATCGAGGAGGTTTTTCAGACTCCCAGGTACATTTTTTCTCGCTTACAAAACTTGTGCTCCAGGTGAAATTGGAACTTGCTGGCAGTCCTGTGATGACCACAGCTTTTGTTGACTGCGGTTCTTCCGTTAATTTGATTGATGCCCAAGTTGTGACTCGAAATAAGATAGGGACAGTTAGGCTGAAAACCCCTGTTAAAACTGTGGCTTTTGATTCGTCCCCTCTTACCTGGGATGGAATTTGTTTCAAAACTGATGTTTTTTTCTCTGAAAGTGGGTTCCACTCACGTGGAGCAATTAAGTTGTTTTGTACTGAATAATCTGCCTGAAGGACTGGTTCTGGGAGTGCCTTGGCTGCAACGTCACAATCATGCCATTGATTGTGTGGCAGGGGAGATTACTCAATGGAGATGTAAGGGTAATGGTCCGTGTTTAACCTAGGACCTTTTGTTGACCCGGTAAATCTGTATCTGTGTCGTCTGTCGTTCTGGAGGATATTCCGGTGTACATGAAAGACTTCGAAGACATGTTTTCCGAAATTGAGGCCAAGGTGCTACCACCACATCGACCCGGTGATTGTGCTATTTGTTGTGAATTCTGCTCTTGGGTTCCCTCCAGTGGTTGTAGGTGGGAATGCAGTTGTCTCTGAGTCGCAGTCCTGGCCAGGTGTATCTGCTGATTACAATTCTGACTGTGATATTTAGGTGTGCAGGATTCATTAGCCCTTGCCAGTTGTCAATGTTCCTTGTGAAGTGTTGGATCACTTTCTGGCTTCTCCTGCTTAGCTGCCAAATTCAGCAAAGATAAGTGTTTGGTTTTTGTGTCTGTGGCACACTGTTGTGTGCTTGTTTTTGTTTGTATTCCTGCTCTGATTGTAGGATTCGCTGGAGTTGCAGATATACGCTCCTACATCTTTAGTTAGATGTAGGAAGTTTTTTGTATATTCTGCTGTGGATATTTTTGAAGGGTTTTAATACTGACCGCACAGAACTCTGTCCTATCCTGTGCTTTCTAGCTAGAGTGGCCTCCTGTGCTAAATCCTGTTTTTCTGCCTGTGTATGTTTTTTCCTCTCCGACTCACCGCCAATATTTGTGGGGGGCTGTCTATCCTTTGGGGATCTGCTCTGAGGCAAGATAGTATTACTATTTCCATCTTTAGGGGTATTTAGTCCTCCGGCTGTGACGAGGTGTCTAGGATTGTTAGGTACACTCCACGGCTACTACTAGTTGCGGTGTTAAGTTCAGGATTGTGGTCAGTATAGTGACCACCTTCTCCAGTGAAAGTTCTCATGCTGCTCCAAGGTCACCGGATCATAACAGTACAACTGGCCAGCAATGAGTTAAATGCATCTCAGAAGAAGGGAAGAAAAGTCTTGAGCCATTTTTTTTTCTCCAGTCTGTTTTGTGTTCTCTTCCCTCTTAATATCTGGGTGGCTGAGGAGCCTGGTGCAAGCATGAATGTTCAGGAATTAGCTTCTCGTGTAGACCAGCTTGCTGCTAGGGTGCAGGGTATTTCTGATTATATTGTTCAGACTCCTGCTTTAGAACCGAAGATTCCTACTCCTGATTTGTTTTCTGGTGACAGGTCCAAATTTTTGAGTTTTAAAAACAACTGTAAACTGTTTTTTGCTCTGAGACCTCGATCCTCTGGTGATTCCATTCAGCAGGTAAAAATCGTAATCTCCCTGCTGCGTGGCGACCCGCAGGATTGGGCGTTTTCCCTGGAATCTGGGAATCCGGCTTTGCTTAATATTGACTCCTTTTTTCAGCCTTTGGGATTATTATATGATGAACCTAATTCTGTGGATCAAGCTGAGAAGACCTTGTTGGCCCTGTCTCAGGGTCAAGAGGCGGCAGAATTGTATTGTCAGAAATTCAGAAAATGGTCTGTGTTGACTAAATGGAATAATGATGCTTTGGCGGCAATTTTCAGAAGGGGGCTTTCTGAATCCGTTAAAGATGTTATGGTGGGGTTTCCCACGCCTTCCAGTCTGAGTGATTCTATGTCTCTGGCCATTCAGATTGACCGACGCTTGCGGGAGCGCAGAACTGTGCGCGCTGTGGCGTTATCCTCAGAGCAAATTCCTGAGCCTATGCAGTGTGATAGAATTCTGTCTAGAACGGAACGACAAGGTTTCAGATGTCAAAATAGGTTGTGTTATTATTGTGGCGACGCTTCTCATGTAATTTCTGTCTGCCCTAAGCGGACAAAGAGGATCGCCAGTTCAATTACCATCAGTACTGTACAACCTAAATTTTTGTTATCTGTGTCCTTGATCTGCTCATTGTCATCATTTTCTATCATGGCGTTTGTGGATTCAGGCGCCGCCTTGAACTTAATTGACTTTGAGTTTGCCAAGCGTTGTGGTTTTCCCTTGCAGCCTTTGCAGAACCTTATTCCTTTAAGAGGCATTGATGCTACACCCTTGGCTAAAAATAAGCCCCAGTTTTGGACACAGGTGACCATGCACATGGTGCCAGCCCATCAGGAAGATTGTCGATTTCTGGTGTTGCATAACTTGCATGATGCTATCATGCTGGGTTTTCCATGGTTGCAGGTACATAATCCTGTGTTGGATTGGAAGTCCATGTCTGTGACTAGTTGGGGTTGGCAGGGGGTTCATAATGATGTTCCTTTGATGTCAATCTCCTCTTCTTCCTCTAATGAAATTCCAGAGTTTTTGTCTGATTTTCAGGATGTATTCGATGAGCCCAAGTCCAGTTTCCTTCCACCGCACAGGGACTGCGATTGTGCTATTGACTTGATTCCAGGCTGTAAGTTTCCTAAGGGTCGACTTTTCAACCTGTCTGTGCCTGAACATACCGCCATGCGGAGCTATATTAAGGAGTCTTTGGAGAAAGGGCATATTCGACCATCTTCTTCACCGTTGGGAGCGGGGTTCTCTTTTGTTGCTAAAAAAGATGGTTCCTTGAGAAATCACGGTCAAGTTTCAATACCATTTACCTTTGCTTTCCGATTTGTTTGCTAGGATTAAGGGAGCTAGTTGGTTTACGAAGATTGACCTTCGAGGGGCATATAATCTTGTTCGTATTAAGCAGGGTGATGAATGGAAAACTGCGTTTAACATGCCCGAATGCCATTTTGAATACCTTGTGATGCCATTCGGACTCTCTAATGCTTCATCTGTTTTTCAGTCCTTCATGCATGATATCTTCCGGACTTATCTTGATAAATTCTTGATTGTATATTTAGACGATATTTTGATTTTTTCCGATGATTGGGAGTCTCATGTGCAACAGGTCATCATGGTATTTCAGATCCTCTGTGACAATGCTTTGTTTGTGAAAGGGTCTAAGTGTCTCTTTGGGGTGCAGAAGGTTTCTTTTTTGGGCTTTATTTTTTCTCCCTCGTCTATAGAGATGGATCCGGTTTAGGTTCAGGCCATTCATGATTGGATTTAGCCCACATCCGTGAAGAGCCTTCAGAAATTTTTGGGTTTTGCGAATTTTTATCGCCGTTTCATTGCTAATTTTTCCAGCATGGAGCATCCAGCATTGACCGATTTGACGAAGAAAGGCGCTGATGTGGTGAATTGGTCCTCTGCGGCTGTCTCTGCCTTTCAGGAGCTTAAACGTCGATTTACTTCTGCTCCGGTGTTGCGCCAACCGGATGTTTCTCTTCCGTTTCAGGTTGAGGTTGACGCTTCTGAGATTGAGGCAGGGGCCGTTTTGTCTCAGAGGGATCCTGTTGGTTTCTTAATGAAACCGTGTGCCTTCTTTTCCCGTAAGTTTTTGCCTGCTGAACGCAATTATGATGTCGGCAATCGGGAGTTGTTGGCTATGAAGTGGGCGTTTGAGGAGTGGCGACATTGGCTTGAGGGAGCTAAGCACCGTATTGTGGTCTTGACCGATCATAAGAATTTGATTTACCTCGAGTCTGCTAAACGGCTGAATCCTAGACAGGCTCGATGGTCCTTGTTTTTTTCCCGTTTTGATTTCGTGGTCTCGTACCTTCTGGGTTCTAAGAATATTAAGGCTGATGCCCTCTCTAGGAGTTTTTTACCTGATTCTCCTGAGGTCTTAGAGCTGGTCGGTATTCTGAAAGAGGGGGTAGTCCTCTCTGCCATTTCCCCTGATTTACGACGGGTTCTTCAGGAATATCAGGCTGACAAACCTGACCGCTGTCCTGTGGGGAAACTGTTTGTTCCTGACAGATGGACTAGTAGAGTGATTTCTGAGGTTCACTGTTCCGTGTTGGCTGGTCATCCTGGCATTTTTGGTACCAGAGATTTGGTTGGTAGGTCCTTTTGGTGGCCTTCATTGTTGCGTGATGTGCGTTCTTTTGTGCAGTCCTGTGGGACTTGTGCGCGGGCCAAGCCTTATTGTTCCCAAGCTAGTGGGTTGCTTTTGCCATTGCCAGTCCCTGAGAGGCCCTGGACGCATATTTCGATGGATTTTATTTCTGATCTTCCGGTCTCCCAGAAGATGTCTGTTATCTGGGTTGTTTGTGACCGGTTCTCTAAGATGGTTCATTTGGTACCTTTGCCTAAATTGCCTTCCTCTTCAGATTTGGTTCCGTTGTTTTTTCAGCATGTGGTTCGTTTGCATGGTATTCCAGAGAATATTGTGTCCGACAGAGGTTCCCAGTTTGTTTCTAGGTTTTGGCGGGCCTTTTGTGCTAGGCTGGGCATTGATTTGTCTTTTTCTTCTGCATTTCATCCTCAGACAAATGGCCAGACCGAGCGAACTAATCAGACTTTGGAGACTTATATAAGTTGCTTTGTGTCTTCTGATCAGGATGATTGTGTGGCTTTCTTGCCATTGGCCGAGTTTGCCCTTAACCCTGCTGTTCTGTTGGTCAAAAATGACCGACTTTGAACTTCAATATTCTTTAAAATATTCAAGATGCGGCTCTGAAACCCGTGGCCGACCGACCCATCCTCATTTAAGTCAATCAACCACAAGTTTCAGAACCGCATCTTGAACACCCCAAAAAATACCAAAGTTCAAAATAGGTCTCCCCAGACCGAACAGAACAGCAGGGTTAATAATCGGGCTAGTTCGGCTACCTTGGTTTCGCCTTTCTTTTGTAATTTTGGTTTTCATCCTCGTTTTTCTTCTGGGCAGGTTGAGCCTTCTGACTGTCCTGGTGTGGATTCTGTGGTGGACAGGTTGCAGCAGATTTGGGCTCATGTGGTGGACAAGTTGGTGTTGTCTCAAGAGGAGGCTCAACGTTTTGCTAATCGTCGTCGGTGTGTTGGTTCCCGGCTTCGAGTTGGGGATCTGGTCTAGTTGTCTTCCCGTCATGTTCCTATGAAGGTTTCTTCTCCTAAGTTTAGGCCTCGGTTTATTGGTCCTTATAGGATTTCTGAGATTATTAATCCGGTGCCTTTTCGACTGGCGCTTCCGGCCTCTTTTGCTATCCATAATGTCTTCCATAGATCTTTGTTGCGGAAATACGTGGACCCCGTTGTTCCCTCTGTTGATCCTCCGGCCCCTGTGTTGGTTGATGGGGAGTTGGAATATGTTGTTGAGAAGATTTTGGATTCCCGTTTTTCGAGGCGGACGCTTCAGTACCTGGTCAAATGGAAGGGTTATGGCCAGGAGGATAATTCTTGGGTTTTTGCCTCTGATGTCAATGCTGCTGATTTGGTTCGTGCCTTTCATCTGGCTCATCCTGATCGTCCTGGGGGCCCTGGTGAGGGTTCGGTGACCCCTCCTCAAGGGGGGGTACTGTTGTGAATCCTGCTCTTGGGTTCCCTCCAGTGGTTGTAGGTGGGAATGCAGTTGTCTCTGAGTCGCAGTCCTGGCCAGGTGTATCTGCTGATTACAATTCTGACTGTGATATTTAGGTGTGCAGGATTCATTAGCCCTTGCCAGTTGTCAATGTTCCTTGTGAAGTGTTGGATCACTTTCTGGCTTCTCCTGCTTAGCTTCCAAATTCAGCAAAGATAAGTGTTTGGTTTTTGTGTCTGTGGCACACTGCTGTGTGCTTGTTTTTGTTTGTATTCCTGCTCTGATTGTAGGATTCGCTGGATTTGCAGATATACGCTCCTACATCTTTAGTTAGATGTAGGAAGTTTTTTGTACATTCTGCTGTGGATATTTTTGAAGGGTTTTAATACTGACCGCACAGAACTCTGTCCTATCCTGTCCTATTTAGCTAGAGTGGCCTCCTGTGCTAAATCCTGTTTTTCTGCCTGTGTATGTTTTTTCCTCCCCGACTCACCGCCAATATTTGTGGGGACTGTCTATCCTTTGGGGATCTGCTCTGAGGCAAGATAGTATTCCTATTTCCATCTTTAGGGGTATTTAGTCCTCCGGCTGTGACGAGGTGTCTAGGATTGTTAACTACACTCCACGGCTACTTCTAGTTGCGGTGTTAAGTTCAGGATTGCGATCAGTATAGTGACCACCTTCTCCAGTGAAAGTTCTCATGCTGCTCCAAGGTCACCGGATCATAACAGCTATTAATTTAATCCCAGGAGCCAAATTCCCCAAGGCTCGTTTATACAATTTGTTTGGGCCCGAGCGCCAAGCCATGAAAGAGTACATCACTGAGAGTCTCCGCAAGGGGCATATTCGGCCTTCTGTTTCACCCGATGCAGCGGGGTTTTTGTTTGTGAAGAAAAAAGATGGTGGTTTGCGAGCGTGCCTCGACTTTCGGGAACTGAATAAGATCACTGTGAAAAATACGTATCCTCTTCTTCTGATTCCTGATTTATGTAATCAACTCACTGGAGTCAAATGGATTTCTAAGCTTGACTTACGAGGGGCTTATAACCTGATAAGGATTCGAGCGGGAGATGAATGGAAAACAGCGTTTCTGACTACTGATGGCTTATTTGAAAATATGGTTATGCCCTTCGGTCTCACTAAAGCCCCTGCTGTGTTCCAGAATTTTATTAATGTTGTTTTTTCTGACCTGATGGGGCGCTATGTTGTCATTTACCTGGATGACATCTTGATATACTCAGAGGACAGTCAGTCTCACACCATCTTCAGACAGTTCTTGTGAGACTCAGGGAGAACCATTTATATGCAAAACTGGAGAAGTGCTCATTTTTTATGCAAGAACTGTCTTTTCTGGGATTAATTATATCTGGGAATGGGTTCCGCATGCATCCGGGGAAGGTTCGGGTTATTTCTGATTGGGTGCAACCTCATGACCTGAAAAGGTTGCAGCGATTTCTGGGCTTCGCTAACTATTATAGGAAGTTCATTAAAGGGTTTTCGCAGGTGGTGAAACCCTTAACGGACCTCACACTCAAAGGGGTGTTAGGCGTCGAGTTCCCACCTCTGCACAGGGGGAATCTCGGGCCATCTCTGCTGCAGTCTCCCATTCTTCTCCTGCTCAGCGGAGACGTTGGTCCCAGCGTCTCGCTCAGTCTGACTCTGTGCAAAGGGTTAGTGCTGCTTTTCCAGCTTCTGCCATTGAAGCCAGTGCTAGGCAGCGGCGAGCAGACGCTTTTTGGACTAAATCCTGCTTTTCTCCTTCTGAGCACGCCCAGGGTAAGATCTCTCATTGGAGATGGAGGGTCACATGCTTGGATACTGCAGCAAAGCCCACTGGTTCTCCAGGAAGGTCCTGAAGGTGCTCAGGCTCTGTGGCAGCCTCTCATTGGTCCTTCTAGGAAGGTCTTGTACTTGCTGCAGCAATAAAAGGTTCGCATTGCCGCACGGCCATGCACTAGTATCAATGCATGTCATGAGTTTTGCGCCAATGTGGTCACGCTTGTGTGGATTCAGGGAGCTGGCTGAAATAAGCCACTTAGAATACCGGCACCTCCGTTGAGGAGATTGTGTGTATGGTTTCAGGGCCCCGGCTGAAATAAGCCACCTAGAATACCGGCTCCTCTGGTCTGGAGATTGTATGTTTGCCTCTGTGATTGCGTGACCACAAGCTGCTATCTGCTCAGCAGTTACTGTGTATTCCTGTGGAGTTTAACAGGACACAGTCCTTTCCTTATAGCGACTCTGTGAAGCAACAGAGATCGCTTCTACCGCCATATAGTGCTGCCGTTTGCCAGCAGCAGGTACTTTTCCTGCACGGTGGACCCCGGGATGCGAACGCACCAAATAACGTCTCTATATTTACCCGGTGCGTTCCGCCAGCCCTAACAAGGGTCGGAGGTAAAAAATTGGTTTGAGGCCGCAAAACATTTCTTCCAGACACTGAAGAAATGTTTTATTTCAGCCCCCGTGTTGATACAACCCGATCCGTCGAGACCTTTTATCGTGGAGGTTGATGCATTGGAGGTGGGGGTGAAGGCAGTGTTGTCTCATTCTCCTGAGGTCTTAGAGCTGGTCGGTATTCTGAAAGAGGGGGTAGTCCTTTCTGCCATTTCCCCTGATTTACGACGGGTTCTTCAGGAATTTCAGGCTGACAAACCTGACCGCTGTCCTGTGGGGAAACTGTTTGTTCCTGACAGATGGACTAGTAGAGTGATTTCTGAGGTTCACTGTTCCGTGTTGGCTGGTCATCCTGGCATTTTTGGTACCAGAGATTTGGTTGGTAGGTCCTTTTGGTGGCCTTCTTTGTTGCGTGATGTGCGTTCTTTTGTGCAGTCCTGTGGGACTTGTGCGCGGGCCAAGCCTTGTTGTTCCCATGCTAGTGGGTTGCTTTTGCCATTGCCAGTCCCTGAGAGGCCCTGGACGCATATTTCGATGGATTTTATTTCTGATCTTCCGGTCTCCCAGAAGATGTCTGTTATCTGGGTTGTTTGTGACCGGTTCTCTAAGATGGTTCATTTGGTACCTTTGCCTAAATTGCCTTCCTCTTCAGATTTGGTTCCGTTGTTTTTTCAGCATGTGGTTCGTTTGCATGGTATTCCAGAGAATATTGTGTCCGACAGAGGTTCCCAGTTTGTTTCTAGGTTTTGGCGGGCCTTTTGTGCTAGGCTGGGCATTGATTTGTCTTTTTCTTCTGCATTTCATCCTCAGACAAATGGCCAGACCGAGTGAACTAATCAGACTTTGGAGACTTATTTGAGATGCTTTGTGTCTTCTGATCAGGATGATTGGGTGGCTTTCTTGCCATTGGCCGAGTTTGCCCTTAATAATCGGGCTAGTTCGGCTACCTTGGTTTCGCCTTTCTTTTGTAATTTTGGTTTTCATCCTCGTTTTTCTTCTGGGCAGGTTGAGCCTTCTGACTGTCCTGGTGTGGATTCTGTGGTGGACAGGTTGCAGCAGATTTGGGCTCATGTGGTGGACAAGTTGGTGTTGTCTCAAGAGGAGGCTCAACGTTTTGCTAATCGTCGTCGGTGTGTTGGTTCCCGGCTTCGAGTTGGGGATCTGGTCTGGTTGTCTTCCCGTCATGTTCCTATGAAGGTTTCTTCTCCTAAGTTTAGGCCTCGGTTTATTGGTCCTTATAGGATTTCTGAGATTATTAATCCGGTGCCTTTTCGACTGGCGCTTCCGGCCTCTTTTGCTATCCATAATGTCTTCCATAGATCTTTGTTGCGGAAATACGTGGAGCCCGTTGTTCCCTCTGTTGATCCTCCGGCCCCTGTGTTGGTTGATGGGGAGTTGGAATATGTTGTTGAGAAGATTTTGGATTCCCGTTTTTCGAGGCGGAAGCTTCAGTACCTGGTCAAATGGAAGGGTTATGGCCAGGAGGATAATTCTTGGGTTTTTGCCTCTGATGTCAATGCTGCTGATTTGGTTCGTGCCTTTCATCTGGCTCATCCTGATCGTCCTGGGGGCCCTGGTGAGGGTTCGGTGACCCCTCCTCAAGGGGGGGTACTGTTGTGAATCCTGCTCTTGGGTTCCCTCCAGTGGTTGTAGGTGGGAATGCAGTTGTCTCTGAGTCGCAGTCCTGGCCAGGTGTATCTGCTGATTACAATTCTGACTGTGATATTTAGGTGTGCAGGATTCATTAGCCCTTGCCAGTTGTCAATGTTCCTTGTGAAGTGTTGGATCACTTTCTGGCTTCTCCTGCTTAGCTTCCAAATTCAGCAAAGATAAGTGTTTGGTTTTTGTGTCTGTGGCACACTGCTGTGTGCTTGCTTGTTTTTGTTTGTATTCCTGCTCTGATTGTAGGATTCGCTGGATTTGCAGATATACGCTCCTACATCTTTAGTTAGATGTAGGAAGTTTTTTGTACATTCTGCTGTGGATATTTTTGAAGGGTTTTAATACTGACCGCACAGAACTCTGTCCTATCCTGTCCTATTTAGCTAGAGTGGCCTCCTGTGCTAAATCCTATTTTTCTGCCTGTGTATGTTTTTTCCTCCCCAACTCACCGCCAATATTTGTGGGGACTGTCTATCCTTTGGGGATCTGCTCTGAGGCAAGATAGTATTCCTATTTCCATCTTTAGGGGTATTTAGTCCTCCGGCTGTGACGAGGTGTCTAGGATTGTTAACTACACTCCACGGCTACTTCTAGTTGCGGTGTTAAGTTCAGGATTGCGATCAGTATAGTGACCACCTTCTCCAGTGAAAGTTCTCATGCTGCTCCAAGGTCACCGGATCATAACAGCTATTAATTTAATCCCAGGAGCCAAATTCCCCAAGGCTCGTTTATACAATTTGTTTGGGCCCGAGCGCCAAGCCATGAAAGAGTACATCACTGAGAGTCTCCGCAAGGGGCATATTCGGCCTTCTGTTTCACCCGATGCAGCGGGGTTTTAGTTTGTGAAGAAAAAAGATGGTGGTTTGCGAGCGTGCCTCGACTTTCGGGAACTGAATAAGATCACTGTGAAAAATACGAATCCTCTTCTTCTGATTCCTGATTTATGTAATCAACTCACTGGAGTCAAATGGATTTCTAAGCTTGACTTACGAGGGGCTTATAACCTGATAAGGATTCGAGCCGGAGATGAATGGAAAACAGCGTTTCTGACTACTGATGGCTTATTTGAAAATATGGTTATGCCCTTCGGTCTCACTAAAGCCCCTGCTGTGTTCCAGAATTTTATTAATGTTGTTTTTTCTGACCTGATGGGGCGCTATGTTGTCATTTACCTGGATGACATCTTGATATACTCAGAGGACAGTCAGTCTCACACCATCTTCAGACAGTTCTTGTGAGACTCAGGGAGAACCATTTATATGCAAAACTGGAGAAGTGCTCATTTTTTATGCAAGAACTGTCTTTTCTGGGATTAATTATATCTGGGGATGGGTTCCGCATGCATCCGGGGAAGGTTCGGGTTATTTCTGATTGGGTGCAACCTCATGACCTGAAAAGGTTGCAGCGATTTCTGGGCTTCGCTAACTATTATAGGAAGTTCATTAAAGGGTTTTCGCAAGTGGTGAAACCCTTAACGGACCTCACACTCAAAGGGGTGTTAGGCGTCGAGTTCCCACCTCTGCACAGGGGGAATCTCGGGCCATCTCCGCTGCAGTCTCCCATTCTTCTCCTGCTCAGCGGAGACGTCGGTCCCAGCGTCTCGCTCAGTCTGACTCTGTGCAAAGGGTTAGTGCTGCTTTTCCAGCTTCTGCCATTGAAGCCAGTGCTAGGCAGCGGCGAGCAGACGCTTTTTGGACTAAATCCTGCTTTTCTCCTTCTGAGCACGCCCAGGGTAAGATCTCTCATTGGAGATGGAGGGTCACATGCTTGGATACTGCAGCAAAGCCCACTGGTTCTCCAGGAAGGTCCTGAAGGTGCTCAGGCTCTGTGGCAGCCTCTCATTGGTCCTTCTAGGAAGATCTTGTACTTGCTGCAGCAATAAAAGGTTCGCATTGCCGCACGGCCATGCACTAGTATCAATGCATGTCATGAGTTTTGCGCCAATGTGGTCACGCTTGTGTGGATTCAGGGAGCTGGCTGAAATAAGCCACTTAGAATACCGGCACCTCCGTTGAGGAGATTGTGTGTATGGTTTCAGGGCCCCGGCTGAAATAAGCCACCTAGAATACCGGCTCCTCTGGTCTGGAGATTGTATGTTTGCCTCTGTGATTGCGTGACCACAAGCTGCTATCTGCTCAGCAGTTACTGTGTATTCCTGTGGAGTTTAACAGGACACAGTCCTTTCCTTATAGCGACTCTGTGAAGCAACAGAGATCGCTTCTACCGCCATATAGTGCTGCCGTTTGCCAGCAGCAGGTACTTTTCCTGCACGGTGGACCCCGGGATGCGAACGCACCAAATAACGTCTCTATATTTACCCGGTGCGTTCCGCCAGCCCTAACAAGGGTCGGAGGTAAAAAATTGGTTTGAGGCCGCAAAACATTTCTTCCAGACACTGAAGAAATGTTTTATTTCAGCCCCCGTGTTGATACAACCCGATCCGTCGAGACCTTTTATCGTGGAGGTTGATGCATTGGAGGTGGGGGTGAAGGCAGTGTTGTCTCAGGTCCCTTCCACCCTTACTAACTTTAAACCCTGTGCCTTTTCTCTAAAAAATTATCTTCAGCTGAGAGAAATTATGATGTCGGCAACAGGGAATTGTTGGCAATTAAATTGACCTTCGAAGAATGGAGGCATTTTTTGGAGGGGGCTGTTCATCCCGTTACGGTCATCACAATTGCTTTTCCTTAGCCCATTGTGACCTTGTTCTTTTCTGTTTTAGGTGTTAATGATGGCTTTTGTTTGACTTTTCTGTATGTAAATCCCATTTCCTTTAGGCAGTGTCTTACAGTTCGGTCACAGACGTTGATTCCAGTTTCCACCCATTCGTTCATCATTTGTTTTGTTGTGCATTTCCTGTTTTGGAGACATATTGCTTTAAGTTTCCGGTCTTGACGCTTTGATGTCTTCCTTGGTCTACCAGTATGTTTGCCTTTAAAAACCTTCCCATGTTGTTTGTATTTGGTCCAGATTTTAGATACAGCTGACTGTGAACAACCAACATCTTTTGCAACATTGTATGATGGTTTACCCTCTTTTAAGAGTTTGATAATCCTCTCCTTTGTTTCAATTGACATCTCTCATGTTGGAGCCATGATTCATGTCAGTCCACTTGGTGCAACAGCTCTCCAAGGTGTGATCACTCCTTTTTAGATGCAGACTAACGAGCAGATCTAATTTGATGCAGGTGTTATTGTTGGGTATGAAAATTTACAGGGTGATTCCATATTTTTTTCCTCAGAATTGAGTGATTTCATAATTTTTCCCCTATGCTTGGTTAAAAAACTAATCATTACTGACTACTAGCGTTGAGTGAAACGGATTGGACAATTTCAAAAATCGCCGACTTTTGGCAAAGTCGGGTTTCGTGAAACCCGACCCGATCTCAATGTGGGATCGGCCATGAGGTTGGCGATCTGCGCGCCAAAGTTGCGTTTCGTATGACGCTTTAAGCACCATTTCTCAGCCAATGAAGGTGCACGCAGAGTGTGGGCAGCGTGATGACATAGGTCTCTGTCCCCACCATCTTAGAGAAGGGCATGACAGTGATTGGCTTGCTTTCTGCGGCATCACAGGGGCTATAAAGGGGCGTGCACGCCGACCGCTATCTTACTTCTGCCGATCTGAGCACAGGGAGAGGTTGCTGCTGCTTTGTCAGAAGCAGGGATATAGCTAGGGAGGGAAGATTAACCCCCAAACTGCTTGTGCTGTAGCGATTTCCACTGTCCAACACCACCTTTTCTTTGCAGGGACAGTGGATTTTTTTTTTTGGTGCATCAGCTCTGTAGCTTCTTAGGCTGCCTTATAAGGCTCCCTGATAGCTGCATTGCTGTGTGTACGCCGCTGTGCAAACCAACTGCTTTTTTCAAAGCAAAAATCCTGTTGCTAATTTCTGCACAGTTCTCTTGTTTCTTTGTCCACACTCTTTTGTGTGCAGCAGTCCTTTTTATTGCTGCCATACTTGTCCTTTGATCATTGTAGGGAGATTGAAATTCTACTACAGCCCTTGTATTTTTTGATATATCTGCCAGCCACGCTCTGCCTTGTACATTGTGTAGTGTAATACACAGAACCTGTTTTTTTCCTGCAGCCTCCCCCCCCAAAAAAGGGAGCTTTAAATTGCCACTAAGTGGATCAACGTGAGTTCTGTTTGGCATATATCTGCCAGCCGCGTTCTGCCTTATACATTGTGTGGTATAATACAGAGAGCCTGTTTTTTCCTGCAGTCCCCCCCCCCCCAAAAAAAAAAGTTGTGTTGTGTACTAATACACAGGGCCTGTTTTTTCCTGCAGTCCCCCCCCCCCCAAAAAAAAACCTTTAAATAGCCACTAAGTGGATCTACGCGAGTTCTGTTTGGCGTATATCTGTCAGCCACGTTCTACCTTGTACATTGTGTTGTGTAATACACAGGGCCTGTTTTTTCCTGCAGTCTCCCCCCCCCAAAAAAAAAGGGGAGCTTTAAATTGCCACTAAGTGGATCAACGTGAGTTCTGTTTGGCGTATATCTGCCAGCCATGTTCTGCCTTGTACATTGTGTTGTGTACTAATACACAGGGCCTGTTTTTTCCTGCAGTCCCCCCCCCCAAAAAAAGAAAGCTTTAAATTGCCACTAAGTGGATCTACGCGAGTTCTGTTTGGCGTATATCTGTCAGCCACGTTCTGCCTTGTACATTGTGTTGTGTAATTCACAGGGCCTGTTTTTTCCTGCAGTCTCCCCCCCAAAAAAAAGGGAGCTTTAAATTGCCACTAAGTGCATCTACGTGAGTTCTGTTTGGCGTATATCTGTCAGCCACGTTCTGCCTTGTACATTGTGTTGTGTAATACACAGGGCCTGTTTTTTCCTGCAGTCTCCCCCCCCCCAAAAAAAAGGGAGCTTGAAATTGCCACTAAGTGGATCTACGTGAGTTCTGTTTGGCGTATATCTGCCAGCCACGTTCTGCCTTGTACATTTTGTGGTGTAATACACAGGGCCTGTTTTTTTCCTGCAATCTTCCCCTCCCCCAAATAAAAAGGGAGCTTTAAATTGCTACTAAGTGGATCTACGTGATTTCTGTTTGGCGTATATCTGCCAGCCACGTTCTGCCTTGTACATTTTGTTGTGTACTACACAGGGCCTGTTTTTTCCTGCAGTCTTCCCACCAAATAAAGGGAGATATAAAATCGCCAACAGTTAATATACACCTTCTACCTTGTTTAACAGTAGCATATAGCGGTTGTTATTTTGGTAACATTTCCGCAAAAATGAGGAAGTCTGGAGGAAGAGGCCGTGGGTGATCGTTGCCAGCTGGTACTGATGGTGGTGGTGGTAGTAGTGGAGCATCTGGTGGTAATGAGAAAAGCAAGATAGCACCAAAGGCTCGAGGTGTTGAGGCAGTGTCATCGTCTGGCTTGAAGGCTCACTTATCTGGGAGTTGGAAAACAGCTTTTTTTTGTTTCAATAATTTTTATTTAAAGAGTAATTCAAAGGTCTTCCAACATGGGAGTTTTGACAACATATCAAGGGACCACTCTTACAACATTATAAATATAGTAAATTCAAAATAAAGGATCCTTACGTACGAACATATGTGACAAGACAGAGACAAGACAGGAACAGTAGGGAAAAACAGACTAGGACATGAATCATAAAAGTCCACTTAACAGACAATAGAATGCTCTAGGTCGACACCTGACGGAGATCAGATTTTGTATCACAACTCGTAGTGTAGGGGAAGCAAAGAGATAAGAAGAAGAAAACAGAACCCACATACTTATATATATTATCAGTTGGTTATCTACTGGCCTCCCGCCCTTGCCTCATGGAGAAAGCGTAAGGGCAAGCGTCAGCTGATCTCCAGGGTTCAAATCCAGCCATGGGGACCAAACCCGGAAAAAGGTGTTCCAACTATCAGTTGTCGTAGCCTGGATGCGCTCATATATCATAATAGTGTTCATTTTGTTCTTGACTTGTGGCATTGATAGCGACGGTGTCCTCCACTTTGATGCTATGTGTATTTTGGCCGCCATGCCCAGTAAGGTTAACAGTCTAAAAAATCCCTTGGACACTCCCTGTGGTTTTATTCCAGAGGTATATCTCTTCCAGCCATTCCATCGATCAAAAGTTTCACCTCCCGCCAGAGACCTGCCACCACCGGGCATGTCCACCATATATGTCTCATGTCTCCAGGCATAGCACAACCCCTAAAACATTTATCTGAGATCTGAGGACAAATGGCATGGAGTCTCGTGGGTACCTGGTAAGTTCTGTGGAGGACTTTAAGAGAGGATTCGACCAAGGATACCTGATGAGAACCTTTTGATAAAGTGTCACAAGAGCGCCACCACTCCTCCAATGATATTTCGAGCCCCAGATCTTCTTCCCACTGGCGCATAAATTTAAGTTTTTCCTCCCCCCTTGCTGCAGAAAAGGAGGAGTACAACATGGATATTACCCCCCTTCCCAAGGGGTCATTCGAGCATGTTTGTTCAAATCCTGTTAGCCTAAAGGGGTTTTTGTCCGGTACACTTTTCCTAACAAAATCAAAAATTTGGTTCAAGCGGAATATTTCCCTAACTGGAGGTTCATGTTTTTGAATAAATTCCCGTCTAGTTAAGGCGATATTAAACGGGGAGCAGAGGTGTTTAATTGTGGTTATGCCTTTCAGGATCCACCAGGAGAAGGGCCGGGGGTCAAGACCCGGAGGAAAAGCTGGATTATTAAATAGCGAGTTTAACGGAGTACCTTTAGTCTGTAGTTTGTTCTTAAATCTCTCCTTTCTCCAGAGAAGCAGAGATTGCACTGCAAAGGGTGCTATGGTACTGAATTGTTTTGGTAATTTCGCCTCAGTCCATAGTAGACCTGATAGGGAGTATGGTTTTAGTAGAAATGACTCCAGGTGGACCCATCTAGGTTTGTCTAGAGTTGAGCAGATTCTAGTTAGTTGTGCTATCTGGGCAGCTTTAAAATAGTTAGCGAAGTTAGGTAAAGAAAATCCTCCCCTCCTCTTGTGTAGGAACATTATTTTTTGTTTAACCCTCGGCTTCTTCCCTTGCCAAATAAATTTGGAGATCCTGGAATGAATGTCTCGTATTACCCCAGGGGGTACTGGTATGGGCAGGGAACGGAATAGGTATAGGAATCTTGGGAGAGAGACCATTTTTATGGCATTTATTCTGCCTAGCCATGACAGTGTTAATGATGACCACCTAGACAAGTCCTTTTGGAAGTTCTCTATTAGAGGGGCATAATTCCATTTAAATAGGGTCGATTTATTAGACGTAAGATTAATCCCCAGATAGGTCAGGTAGTGCTCCTTTTTTTCAATTCCAAACTGAGATACTAAGTGTGACTGCATTTTTTCTGGTGTGTTCAGAAATAGAGCCTCCGATTTTTCGATGTTTATTTTTAGCCCTGATATTAGTTCAAAGTTACAGAGTAGTGAAAATAGATTCGGAAGAGTGCTGTGGGGGTTAGTGAGGGACAAGAGCAAATCGTCAGCAAATAAACTGACTTTGTATTGCTCTCCCAAATTAGTTGGCCCTGATATGTCCGGACTACGCCTTATTGCTTCTGCCAAAGGCTCCATTGCTAACGCAAATATCGCCGGTGAAAGGGGGCATCCCTGTCTGGTACCTCTCATTATGTTTATTGGATTAGGGTGTGATGATGGAAGTTTGAGGTAAGCCGTTGGCTTATCGTACAACAAGGTTAAGCAGTTTATTAACTTTTGGGGTAGGCCAAATACCGATAGTATTCTGAAAAGATATGACCACGAAACCGAGTCGAATGCTTTTTCTATGTCTAGAGCTAAAAGCATGGTGGGCTGTAATGAATTAGTCGCTGAATGTATTATATTTGGGTTTCGCCTAATATTGTCTGGCCCTTGTCTCCTAGGAATAAAGCCTACCTGGTCTCTGTGTACAATGGAAGGGAGTACTCTGTTAACTCTATCCGTAATGATGGATGTGAATATTTTAAGGTCAACGTTAAGTAACGAGATGGGTCTGTAATTTTTGGTTTAGGTATCACTACTATGTGTGCTACATAAAATTCCGGGGGCATTTGGTAACCATTCAGTAATGCGTTACAAAATTTTGCAATATGTGGTATAAGTAACTCTTTGAACTTTTTATAATAGGGAGCTGTAAGTCCATCGGGTCCTGGGGCTTTATCAATTTTCAATTTTTGAATTTTTTGGTCTACTTCCTCCTCTGTTATTTCAGATTGTAGTGTTTGGGAGGTGTGTTCATTAATTTTAGGGAGTGAGAGGTGTTGCAAGAACGAATCTAAAAGTAGCGGCGATGGGGGGTTAGGGGCTGAGTATAATTTTTGATAGAAGCTGTGAAATTCTTTGTAGATTGCTTTGGGGTGAGCAGAGATATGGCCATTGCTGCCCCTGATAGAGTAAATAGTGTTCAAAGATTCTTTTTGGCGTAGTTGACGTGCCAACAGCCTACTAGGTTTATTAGCCTGTCTATAGAAGGAGGCTTTTGTCCAAGCCAAAGCACGCTCTGTTCTATGAGTAAGGACAGCATCCAACTGGAGCTTGACATCCTGTATCTGTTTACTCAGATATCTCGAGGGGAGTTGTTGATTTGCTTGTTCTAGATTTAGTAATTTGTTCTCTAACTTTGATTGTAGCTCAGATCTGCTCTTTTTTTTAATAGAGGCCAGTTTAATTAAGGTGCCAGTGATAAATTTTTTATGTGCTTGCCAAATGTTTCCCGGGGTTGATTCCTCAGTTACATTAGTTTGAAAAAAAAGCTTAAGATCATTTCTGACTTTATTAGCGATCTCTGGGTCTGACAGTAGCGATTCATTCAAGCGCCATCTAAATAGTTTTGATGAGTTTGTGTTAAATTTATACACCGATAGGACCGCATCGTGATCCGACCAGGAAGATGGGATGTGGTGGGAAAACAGCACTCCTGGCAATGTGTTGGTCGTGGTCAATTGCATGTCTATTCTTGAGTACGTTTTATGTACATTAGAATAAAAGGTGTACCCTCTTGTGGCTTCGTTTATCTCTCTCCATACGTCCACCATTCTATACTCTTTCATTAATTTATGTATCTTTCGTCTATCTATAGTGATGTCAGATCGTTTTGTTGCTGTACAATCTAGGGTCGGGTTCAGAGTGAAGTTAAAGTCACCACACCATATAAGGTGTTGATAGGGGATTGTCGAGATCTTAGATAGTATTAATTCGGATACAAGTGTCTGAGTTGTTGCTGGCATGTAACTATTTATTATACATAGATTTTGCCCTTGTAGAGTACCATACAGAATTATGAATCTGCCCTCTGGGTCTATGATAGTATTGTCTATTTGAAACGCTAGGGTATTTTTAAGGAATATGGCCACACCTCTAGTTTTGTGTTCCCATGTTGCTAGGAAGATACGAGAGAATCCAGAGTCAAAGTATTTAGGGCTAGAGGTCTTTGAAAAGTGAGTTTCCTGCAGACAAATGATATCTGGTTTATGTTTGTGATAATCTATAAAAGCTTTCTTGCGCTTGGTGGGCGAGTTGAAGCCGTGTACGTTATGAGATATAATTCTACACATAGATGCGATTTTCGTTACCGCTTATCGTCGCCTTTTGATTTTTAGATGATCTCGCGCCCCTATCTGGTAGTCGGTTCCAGCTTAGCCTGAATTGTGGAGTACATTCACATCTGTTAGGAGACAAGAGGGTATGAACGAGGCAGGGGAAGACAAATACACAAAACAAAAAACATCCAAATAGCCGGGTGCAATACCCGTTATAGGCGATACTCTGGGGGCCCATAATAAAGGGGGTCCCAGACATCGTCCGAATCAGGCAACACGTTTTAAGTCCCAACAACCTAACCCTTGCTAAGTGTTACCCCTGTAGGGTAAAAAATAAAAAAATAAAAATGGGAAAGTTAGCTAAATACATATTAATAGGGTAAGTCATATATTGCTTAATGCTTGCGGTTTAACTCAACAACCACCGGAAACGGCAAGACAAATCCGCCAGTGCCCTGACACAGGATTGAAACATCAATCCAAAGCACTGAGATTAGACTGCTGTAGTCTCATGAAAAGGATAACTTCCTGACACGGTTCCAGGTTGTGATCAAGTGATCTACGCGCTCTGGCTCCTGGTTCTAGGGGTCTGTGTCCATTCTCTTTGTGGACGTGGTCTCCTTTGTGGCTGGGGAGGAACATTCTCTGTAATAGGTATTTCAGCTCTTTCCAAAGCTTTTCTTCCCTCCTCCAGCAATCGGCATACAAACGACTCGTTATTGTAAGTGAATAGCAGGGCAAACGGGAAACCCCATCGGTATTTAGTATGCTTCTCCTGAAGAGCAGTGGTGATTGGCTGTAGTGATCTCCTTCTGGAGAGTGTGGCTGGAGATAGGTCTGCAAACAGTCGCACAGAATTCGGTAGTCCTGGGAGGGAGGCCAGTTCCCTAGTTGCTGCCAATATTAGGTCTCTTGACTCTTCATAGTGCATTTTAAGCACTACATCCCTAGGGAAGTCTTTAGAGCGTGGTCTGCCTAGGGCCCTGTGAATCCTTGTGATATGAAGCAGTGCTGGGTCAATTTCAGGGAGTAGGGTCCCAAACAGCGTCATTGCTGTATCTTTGAGGAACACTATAGACTCTGGAAGACCTCTTATGCGGATGTTGCTTCTACGAGATCTGTTCTCGTAATCCTCACATTTTATCTCAAGATCTGCTATGCGCTCAGCATGGGCCCTAATGTTCTCATGATCTTCTTCTAGGGCCTCGGATGCCAATGACAGACTATATGCCGGGACAATGTGAATACACACGGGTTAACTTCACCCTGTGTGAAGGAAGCAAACCCTGTTAAGTCACAGGGCCGCGGTACCGCACACAAGAGCACAAGCAAGGAGTCTCCGAGCTCAGTCCAAAGACTTGGGATCTGAGTCTGTGAAGACTACTTGCGGTCGACACCGCAACTGGGGTGTCAGCGTAACCAAAACAATAACAAAGGAATGCACGAGAGTGCGTGCGGTGCCACACTGGCGGACGCCACTAACCACCCAGGCTTGGGTCAGGAAAGCGCTGTGAAAGCGCACGGCGCCGCAGTGGCGGACACAGCAACTAGACGCTGAATTAGTGTGTAACGTGCTGTTGGATAAGTCGGGCGCTAGATAGCAAACATACACCTTCCACGAACAGTCATCCAATAGGGAGGGTTATTTAAAGAGCGACTTTCACTCACAACACACACACACGTTTACAAATGTACACTAGCGCATGGCCGTGCGGCCATGTGAGCCTTAAATAGCTGGAGCACGTACAGGACCCTTCAAAGAAGGACCAATGGAATTGCTGCAGTACCAGAGCATGTGACCCTAGATCTCCACTGAGAGATCTTGCCCTGGGCATGCTCAGTGTGCAAAGCCGAACTCAGTCCTAATACCTGCAGGTCCTTCCGTGAGAAGGACCAATGGAAGTCGCTGCAGTACCTGAGCATGTGACCCTAGATCTCCACTGAGAGATCTTGCCCTGGGCATGCTCAGTGTGTGCAAAGTAGGACTTAGCCCCAGAAGCGTCTGCTCGCCGCTGCCCAGCACTGGCTTCAATGGCAGAAGCTGGAAAAGCAGCAGTAACCCTTTGCACAGAGTGAGACTGAGCAAGACACTGGGACCGATGTCTGCGCTTAGCAGACTCCACTGCGGCTGGAGAAGAATGGGAGACCGCAGCAGAGATGGTTCGAGATTCCCCCTGTGCAGAGGCGGGAACTCGACACCTAACATTACCCCCCCTAGGGCTCCCCCCCCTTGGACCTCGCTACACTCGAAGGCAGCAATGAGCTGTGGAGCTCGAATGTGTTTAGCAGGCTCCCAGGACCTGTCCTCTGGGCCATAAACCTTCCAATCCACCAAATAGAATTTTCTGCCACGTATCACCTCGTAATCGTCCGTAGACGAACCCGATGTCCCGGCAGATGACTCGGAAAACCGGGACATGTATACAGGTTTCAAGAGTGACACATGAAAGGTGTCGGTGATACCCAGGCGTGGAGGAAGGGCCAGACGGTAGACCACAGGATTAACCTGTTCAAGGACCTTGAAGGGACCCAAGTAGCGAGGTGCAAACTTAGTGGACTCAGCACGCAGCCTGATGTTACGGGCGGAGAGCCACACTAAGTTGTCAGGAGCAAAGGTCGGAGCGGGGCGCCGATGGGCATCGGCGGAGGACCTCATTCTCTCCTTGGAGGCCCGAATGGCATCCTGAGTGCGGTCCCAAATGTCCCGTGCCTCCACAGCCCAGTCTGCCATCCTGGAGTCGGCGGAAGACACGAGCATGGGCACAGGGACACGCGGATGCTGGCTGTAATTTAGGAGGAATGGAGTCTGACCGGTGGAGTCGGCTACGGCGTTGTTAAGCGCAAACTCTGCCCACGGTAGCAAGGATGCCCAGTCATCCTGCCTGGCAGAAACAAAATGTCGCAAATATGTGACCAGGGTCTGGTTGGCCCTCTCTACCAACCCATTCGTCTCAGGATGATATGCCGAAGAGAGATTCAACGCAATACTGAGTAGACGACAAAGCTCTCTCCAGAATCGAGACGCAAACTGGGGACCCCGGTCACTAACAATTTTGTCTGGCATACCATGTAGGCGAAAGATATGCTTGATGAACAACACAGCCAGAGCCCGTGCAGAAGGTAGCCGTGGAAGAGGCACCAAGTGCACCATTTTGGAAAAATGGTCGGTGATCACCCAGATAATGGTGCAGTTACGAGACTTGGGTAAGCCCACCACAAAATCCATCCCAACCATTTCCCAGGGCCTGTCCGCCACCGGCATGGGGTAAAGCAACCCAGCTGGCCGTTGCCAAGGAGATTTATTCTTGGCGCAGGAAACACATGCCCAAACATAGTCTGCGACGTCACCAGCCATATGCGGCCACCAGTACATCCTCGCCAAGAGCTCAGATGTCCTCTTGGTCCCAAAGTGTCCACCCACCATGGACGAGTGAGCCCAAGAGAGAACCTCCAGTCGCAAATTAGATGGAACGAAAGTCTTGCCTGGGGGCACAGACTCTAGCGAAACCGGAGCCACCATTCTCAGGCTCTCTGAAGGGACAATAAGCCAAGGCTCCTCCTCCTCCACAGATGACACAACGGAGCGAGAGAGAGCGTCGGCCCAAATGTTCTTCTCCCCAGAAAGAAAATGGAGGGTGAAATGAAACCGGGAGAAGAACAAGGACCATCTGGCCTGGCGAGAATTTAACCGCTGGGCTGTCTGCATGTAAACCAAATTTTTGTGATCTGTGAAGACTTGGAAGGGAAAACGAGCTCCCTCCAAGAGATGTCTCCACTCCGAGAAAGCCAACTTCATGGCTAGCAACTCCCTGTCCCCGATGGAATAATTCCTCTCTGCTGGTGAGAAGGTCTTAGAAAAGAAGAAGCAAGGATGCTTCCGACCTTGAGCATCCTTTTGGAAGAGGACTGCTCCAGCACCAACAGAAGAGGCATCCACCTCCATGATAAATGGCTTATCTACATCGGGGCGATGTAGGATGGGAGCGCTAGCGAAGTGTGACTTTATGGAGTTAATGAATGAACTGGCGATAATAGTTTATGAACCCCATAAAGCGCTGCACCGCTTTAAGAGAATGGGGTTCCTGCCAGTCCATCACAGCCTGTAGTTTGGCAGGATCCATAGCCAATCCCTGGGCGGAGATGATATAGCCCAGGAATGGTAAGGACTCCTGCTCGAACATACACTTCTCCAAATTGGCGTAGAGGGAGTTTGCCCGTAGGAGGTCGAAGACTTTGCAAACATCTCTCCGGTGGGAGTCAATATCTGGAGAGTAGATGAGAATATCATCCAGATAGACTACGACCGAGATGGAGAGCATATCCCGGAAGATGTCGTTCACAAAGTCTTGGAAAATGGCTGGGGCATTACAGAGCCCGAAGGGCATCACCAGATATTCATAGTGCCCATCCCTGGTGTTAAAAGCCGTCTTCCATTCGTCCCCCTCACGGATGCGAATCAGGTTGTAAGCACCCCGCAGATCTAATTTAGTAAATACCCTTGCACCCCGAAGCCTATCAAAGAGCTCAGATATCAAGGGCAAAGGATACTTATTCTTAACGGTGATGGCGTTAAGACCTCTGTAGTCTATGCATGGATGCAATTCCCCATTCTTCTTCTGCACGAAGAAGAACCCTGCCCCAGCAGGTGACACTGACTTCCTAATGAATCCTCTTGCCAGATTTTCCTGGATGTACTGTGACATTGCCTCCATCTCCGGGAGAGATAACGGATAAACTCGACCCCGAGGAGGCTTAGCACCAGGCAAGAGATCAATAGGACAGTCATAGGAGCGATGGGAAGGAAGGGTCTCCGCCGCCTTTTTGGAGAACATGTCTGCATAAGACCAATATTGCTTGGGGAGAGAGGATAAATCTGCGGGTACCTCTGTAGTAGCAACCTGAACGCACTCCCTCTGACACCTACCCCCACAAGATTCACCCCATCCCAGAATTCTGCCTGAGGACCACTCGATATGAGGAGAGTGGTGCCGCAGCCAAGGTATTCCCAACAGGACCTCATCAATTCCCTCTGGAATGACAAGCAGAGATATAATCTCCTGATGGGATGGCGACATGGACAGAGTAAAATGGATGGTCTGGTGTGTTATCTGTGAGGGCAGTGTCGACCCATTCACCACTCGTACCATTACTGGTTGAGCTAGCATAACCAGGGGTATTGCGTGACGTTGGGCGAAGGCAGAAGACATAAAATTGCCCTCCACCCCAGAATCCACGCAGAGCTCTACCGAGTGAGTGAATGAGCCTATTGTTATTGTCCCCTTAAAGGACAATTTGGATGCAAACGTCGCCGTGTCTAGTATACCTCCACCTACCACTAGACGCTGACGTTTCCTCAACCGCTGGGAACATCTGGTGGCAAGATGTCCTGACTGCTGGCAAACATGACAAACCTGGAGTGCACGAGCGGTCCGGGACTTAGATACCGCTCGTGACACTTCCATGGCCTCGTGTGACTCAGGAGCCTGGACTGGAGATTCCAAAGGTTTGGCGAAGGTGGGAGCCAGCCGAAACCTCTGCCTACACTGGCCTCGCTCTAACCTCCGCACGTGAAAACGGAGGTCAATACGAGTGGACACAGCTATTAACTCCTCCAGTGTGGCGGTAATCTCCCTAGTAGCCAGGGCGTCCTTTACGTGGTCAGCCAGCCCCCTCCAAAATATCGGAATTAGGGCTTTATCCGACCACTCCAGCTCAGATGCTAGGGTGCGGAAGTTGACGGCAAAATGGCTGACCAAGGATGAGCCCTGACTCAATGCCAACAGTTGGAGCGCTGTATCATGGGTGACACGAGGTCCTAAAAAAGACCTGTTTCAGAGTGCTCAGGAAAAACGGAGCACTCTGCACCACATGATCGCCACACTCCCACAGCGGCGTAGCCCACTCTAACGCCCTGTCCGACAGGAGATACACTATAAACCCCACCTTTGCCCGCTCTGTAGGGAAATGAGAGGCCAGAAGTTCGAGATGTATAGAGCACTGACTCACGAAACCCCTACAGGACTTACTATCACCAGAAAATTTTTCTGGCAGCGGGAGGCGTGATAGTCGGTACAGGGGTAGCCGTGGACAAGGATGCTGCAGCCACGCTAGCAGCTTGAACAGCAACTCCAGAAACATCCACAGCTGAGTATGTGCGCTCGAGAGCCGCCAACCTACCCCCCAGCTGCTGGATGTACAGCAAGGATTGCTGTTTGTCCGTCATTACTAGCCAGACCCTGGCGCTAGTGTAATGTTAGGGCTAGCGGAACGCACCAAATAATAAGATAGGTAGAATAAGGTGCGTTTGCAGCCCGGGGTCCACCATGCAGAGATGGAACCTGCTGCCAAGGAATGACAGACTATATGGCGGTACAATGTGAATACACACGGGTTAACTTCACCCTGTGTGAAGGAAGCAAACCCTGTTAAGTCACAGGGCCGCGGTACCGCACACAAGAGCACAAGCAAGGAGTCTCCGAGCTCAGTCCAAAGACTTTGGATCTGAGTCTGTGAAGACTACTTGCGGTCGACACTGCAACTGGGGTGTCAGCGTAACCAAAACAATAACAAAGGAATGCACGAGAGTGCGTGTGGTGCCGCACTGGCGGACGCCACTAACCACCCAGGCTTGGGTCAGGAAAGCGCTGTGAAAGCGCACGGCGCCGCAGTGGCGGACACAGCAACTAGACGCTGAATTAGTGTGTAACGTGCTGTTGGATAAGTCGGGCGCTAGATAGCAAACATACACCTTCCATGAACAGTCATCCAATAGGGAGGGTTATTTAAAGAGCGACTTTCACTCACAACACACACGTTTACAAATGTACACTAGCGCATGGCCATGCGGCCATGCGAGCTGTTGTGAATTCTGTTGTCAAGCTCCCTCCTGTGGTCATGAATGGTACTTCGGCTGGTTCTGTCCATGGGCTTCCTCTGGTGGTGGTGAGTGGGGCTGCGGCTTCTGAGGTTCCTTCCACAGGTGACGAGGTTAATTCGTTAGTTGGCTGCTCTATTTAACTCCACCTAGATCATTGCTCCTTGCCACCTGTCAATGTTCCAGTATTGGTCTAGTTCACTCCTGGATCGTTCTTGTGACCTGTCTTCCCAGCAGAAGCTAAGTTCCTGCTTGTTTTTCTCTGGTTTGCTATTTTTCTGTCCAGCTTGCTATTTTGATTGTTGTCTTGCTTGCTGGAAGCTCTGGGACGCAGAGGGAGCGCCTCCGCACCGTGAGTCGGTGCAGAGGGTCTTTTTGCGCCCTCTGCGTGGTCTTTTTGTAGTTTTTTGTGCTGACCACAAAGCTACCTTTCCTATCCTCTGTCTGTTCAGTAAGTCGGGCCTCACATTGCTAAATCTATTTCATCTCTGTGTTTGTAATTTTCATCTTTACTCACAGTCATTATATGTGGGGGGCTGCCTTTTCCTTTGGGAAATTTCTCTGAGGCAAGGTAGGCTTTATTTTTCTATCTTTAGGGCTAGCTAGTTCCTTAGGCTGTGTCGAGTTGCATAGGGAGCGTTAGGAGCAATCCACGGCTATTTCTAGTGTGTGTGAGAGGATTAGGGATTGCGGTCAGCAGAGTTCCCACGTCTCAGAGCTCGTCCTATATTATCAGTAACTATCAGGTCATTCCGTGTGCTCTTAACCACCAGGTCCATTATTGTCTTGACCACCAGGTCATAACAGCGAGCCTTAAATAGCTACAGCACGTACAGGACCCTTCAAAGAAGGACCAATGGAATTGCTGCAGTACCAGAGCATGTGACCCTAGATCCCCACTGAGAGATCTTGCCCTGGGCATGCTCAGTGTGCAAAGCAGAACTCAGTCCTAATACCTGCAGGACCTTCCGTGAGAAGGACCAATGGAAGTCGCTGCAGTACCTGAGCATGTGACCCTAGATCTCCACTGAGTGATCTTGCCCTGGGCATGCTCAGTGTGTGCAAAGTAGGACTTAGCCCCAGAAGCGTCTGCTCGCCGCTGCCCAGCACTGGCTTCAATGGCAGAAGCCGGAAAAGCAGCAGTAACCCTATGCACAGAGTGAGACTGAGCAAGACGCTGGGACCGACGTCTGCGCTGAACAGACTCCACTGCGGCTGGAGAAGAATGGGAGACCGCAGCAGAGATGGTTTGGGATTCCCCCTGTGCAGAGGCGGGAACTCAACACCTAACAACTATTTTGCCCTTGCAGTGTACTGAGCCCGAATCTGAACCTGATGAGACTATGGTGCCCAGTCCCGAACGCAATAGCACCTTACACGGTGACACAGAGGATGGTGCACATGACATTGAAGAGGAGGTGATAGATGACCCAGTTGTTGACCCTGATTGGAAGCCATTGGAGGAAGAGGGTGCCGCTGTCTGTAGCTCAGAAGCGGAGGAGGATGATCTGCAGCAGCCATCTACATTGCAACAGCATAATCATAATCATTTTGATGATGTCATAATGAACGGATGATGTCATAATTATTTTGATGATGTCATAATGAACTGATGATGTCATATTCATTTTGATGATGTCATAATCAACTGATGATGTCATACTCATTTTGATGCTGTCATAATGTATGGATGATGTCATAATCATTTTGATGATGTCATAATGAATGGATGATGTCATAATCAATTTGATGATGTCATAATCAACTGATGATGTCATAATCAGTTTGACGCTGTCGTAATCATCTGATGTCATCATAATCATTTTGATGATGTCATAATGAACTGATGATGTCATAATGAACTGATGATGTCATAATCATTTTGATAATGTCATAATGAATGGATGATGTCATAATCATTTTGATGATGTCATAATCAACTGATGATGTCGTAATCATTTTGATGATGTCATAATCATTTTGATGATGTCATAATCAACTGATAATGTCATAATCATTGTGATGCTGTTGTAATCATCTGATGTCATCAAAATAATTTTGATGATGTCATAATGAACTGATGATGTCATAATCATTTTGATGATGTCATAATGAATTTATATTATAATCATTTTGTTGCTGTCATAATCAACTGATGATGTCATAATCGTTTTGATAATGTTATAATCATTTTGATGTCATAATGAATGGATGATGTCATAATCATTTTGATGATGTCATAATCAACTGATGATGTCATAATCATTTTGATGATGTCATAATGAACGGATGATGTCATAATTAGGGTTGAGCGACCTTTACTTTTATAGGATCGGGTCGGGTTTCACGAAACCCGACTTTTGAAAAAGTCGGGTCGAGTGAAATCGGCCGATCCTATAAAAAAGTCGGGGTCGGACGAAACCCGAAACCCAATGCAGTGCATTGGGTTTCCATGGTTCCCAGGGTCTGAAGGAGCGGAAACTCTCCTTCAGGCCCTGCGATCCATATTTTAGTGTAAAATAAAGAATTAAAATAAAAAATATCGCAATACTTACCCTCTGACGCGCCCTGGTACTAACCGGGAACCTTCCTTCCTTAGAATCAGCCTTCCAGGACCCTGCGGTGACGTCGCGGTGACGTCACGGCTTGTGATTGGCCGTGCGGCCGCCCATGTGACCGCTCGCGCGGTCCGATATACTCACCGAATATACTCACCCTCGGACGCGCCCTGCTTCTTTCCGGCAGCCTTCCTTCCTAAGAATCAGCCCTTCCAGGACCTTCGGTGACGTCGCGGGTGACGTCGCGGCTTGTGATTGGCCGCGCGAGCGGTCACATGGGCGGCCGCGCGGCCAATCACAAGTCGCGACGTCACCGCAGGGTCCTGGAAGGCTGATTCTAAGGAAGGAAGGTTCCCGGTTAGTACCAGGGCGCGTCAGAGGGTAAGTATTGCGATATTTTTTATTTTAATTCTTTATTTTACACTTAAATCTGAATTCCGATACCAATTCCCGAAATCTTAAACATATCGGGAATCGGTATCGGAATTCCGATTCTAGATTCAAAAGATCGCCGACTTCATGGCCGACCCCACACTGGGGTCGGGTCGGGTTTCATGAAACCCGACCTTGCCAAAAGTCGGCGACTTTTGAAAAATTTCGACCCGTTTCGCTCAACCCTAGTCATAATCATTTTGATGATGTCATAATAATTTTGATAATGTCATAATGAATGTATGATGTCATAATCATTTTGATGATGTCATAATGAATGAATGATGTCATAATCATTTTGATAATGTCATAATGAATGGATGATGTCATAATCATTTTGATGATGTCATAATGAACTGATGATGTCATAATCATTTTGATGATGTCATAATGAACTGATGATGTTATAATCATTTTGATGATGTCATAATTAATGGATGATGTCATAATCATTTTGATGATGTCATAATGAATTGATGTTATAATCATTTTGATGCTGTCATAATCAACTGATGATGTCATCATTATTTTGATGATGTCATAATGAATGGATGATGTCATAATCATTTTGATGATGTCATAATCAACTGATGATGTCATAATCATTTTGATGATGTCATAATGAACGGATGATGTCATAATCATTTTGATGATGTCATAATGAACGGATGATGTCATAATAATTTTGATGATGTCATAATGAATGGATGATGTCATAATAATTTTGATGATGTCATAATGAATGAATGATGTCATAATGATTTTGATTATGTCATAATGAATTGATGTTATAAACATTTTGATGCTGTCATAATCAACTGATGATGTCATAATCATTTTGATGTGTCATAATCATTTTGATTATATCATAATCAACTGATGATGTCATAATTATTGTCACGATATGGTATGAAATATCACATAAGTAGCTCTCTTGCTCAAGGCTGTGGGCTAACAAGACCCTCTTCCCTTTCACTCAGCCAAGAGCTGCTTTGCCAATGTACTGGGGGGAGTTTTATGGCCGAAAGGTATTTACGACCGGCATTTCCTGCCGTGTAAGCTCTTGTCCAGCTATAAGTGAACTAGAAACTTCTAGGATTCATGAAAGTTCTTTGTTTTGTTTTTGTAAGATATTATGCACAATGTTTATGTTACAAACACGAAAATATATATCCTTGGTCGCACTCGGTGGACCTACCCATCCCGCGAAACACGGGCTTCTAACTCCATCTGGTAAAGAAGTAGGGATTTCTCTGTAAATATGTATCCCAGATAGGACATATTTGATCTCATTAGAATGCCCACGTTAATCCGAGATGAATGATGGGTTTGTTATGACTATGACATGTTTTGTAGCGAAGTTATAGAAATTAGAGAGAATAGTTTAAAGTTTAGTCAGAATGTAGAGAGAGGAGGGTCTGGATAAGCCAGCCTTTCTGTGATGTCACTAGCTGCAGGTCTTAAGTTTGTGGCAGGCTCTCAGCTCAGTCTTCTTCTTCCTGCTTGCTTGCTTCTTCAGAAAAGCCCTGCGCACGTCCAATGAGCTGGGATGTATGGTTGCCTGCCATGCTTTGAACATGTGAGTGTTACCTTTTCTCATTTAATCCCTGTTTATTTCATAATTACCCTTGTACATATTTGCAATTGTCTCATTTGTAACATCTTTATAAAATATTTTTGATAAAGCACTGCCTAATTTTTATGGGATATAATATTATATGTTAGTTCATTCTCCATGCTCTAAAAACCGTACCCTAAGTCTTCTGAAGGGAAATACGCTACTGTTGTGTTGGGTTAGCTTTGGACACGTTTAATCGAAGCTGGTGGCAGCGGCCGTGTGCAGACGTTTGGGTTATCTTGTAGCGACTGCGGCATTGATTATTATTGATCCTGCCTAATTGTTAGTAGTTTATCGCGTCGCTGCAGCGTGCCCAATAGCCAGTACATAGCAGGCAGCCTTTCTGGCGACTAATTACCCAGGGTGCAGTACCTAATCTGACCTGTGAGTAAGGGGGGCGCCAGAGAGCTGCAAGTGTTAAGTGAAACTGTAAGCGGGATATACATAAATCCCTGCAGTTCGTGGTATGTGTTATGTTTGCTAATGACAGGTGTTATGAAGGCAATCCAGAAACACAGTGTGCTTAGCGATCAGAGCGCACACAGTGATCTGACAAATACCCAAAAATACAAGAACGAGCTCTGAGACGTGGAAACTCTGTAGACTGCACACCTGATCCTATCCTAAACACAACTAAAAGCGGCTGTGGATTGCGCCTAACAACTACCTAGGCAACTCGGCACAGCCTAAGAAACTAGCTAGCCTGAAGATAGAAAAATAGGCCTGACTTGCCCCAGAGAAATTCCCCAAAGGAAAAGGCAGCCCCCCACATATAATGACTGTGAGTAAGATGAAAAGACAAAACGTAGGGATGAAATAGATTCAGCAAAGTGGGGCCCGATATTCTAGGACAGAGCGAGGACAGTAAAGCGAACTTTGCAGTCTACAAAAAACCCTAAAGCAAAACCACGCAAAGGGGGCAAAAAAAACCCACCGTGCCGAACTAACGGCACGGCGGTACACCCTTTGCGTCTCAGAGATTCCAGCAAAACAAAAGACAAGCTGGACAGAAAAAAAGCAACAAAAAAGCAAAAAGCACTTAGCTATACAGAGCAGCAGGTCACAGGAACAATCAGGAGAAGCTCAGATCCAACACTGAAACATTGACAAGGAGCAAGGATAGCAGCATCAGGCGGAGTTAAGTAATGAAGCAGTTAACGAGCTCACCAGAACACCTGAGGGAGGAAGCTCAGAAGCTGCAGTACCACTTGTGACCACAGGAGTGAATTCAGCCACAGAATTCACAACAGTACCCCCCCCTTGAGGAGGGGTCACCGAACCCTCACCAGAGCCCCCAGGCCGACCAGGATGAGCCGCATGAAAGGCACGAACCAGATCGGAAGCATGAACATCAGAGGCAAAAACCCAGGAATTATCTTCCTGAGCATAACCCTTCCATTTAACCAGATACTGGAGTTTCCGTCTAGAAACACGAGAATCCAAAATCTTCTCCACAATATACTCCAATTCCCCCTCCACCAAAACCGGGGCAGGAGGCTCAACAGATGGAACCATAGGTGCCACGTATCTCCGCAACAACGACCTATGGAATACATTATGTATGGAAAAGGAGTCTGGGAGGGTCAAACGAAAAGACACAGGATTGAGAACCTCAGAAATCCTATACGGACCAATAAAATGAGGTTTAAATTTAGGAGAGGAAACCTTCATAGGAATATGACGAGAAGATAACCAAACCAGATCCCCAACACGAAGTCGGGGACCCACACGGCGTCTGCGATTAGCGAAAAGTTGAGCTTTCTCCTGGGACAAGATCAAATTGTCCACTACCTGAGTCCAGATCTGCTGCAACCTATCCACCACAGAATCCACACCAGGACAGTCCGAAGACTCAACCTGTCCTGAAGAGAAACGAGGATGGAACCCAGAATTGCAAAAAAATGGAGAAACCAAGGTAGCCGAGCTGGCCCGATTATTAAGGGCGAACTCAGCCAACGGCAAAAAGGACACCCAATCATCCTGGTCTGCAGAAACAAAACATCTCAGATATGTTTCCAAGGTCTGATTGGTTCGTTCGGTCTGGCCATTAGTCTGAGGATGGAAAGCCGAGGAAAAGGATAGGTCAATGCCCATCCTACCACAAAAGGCTCGCCAAAACCTCGAAACAAACTGGGAACCTCTGTCAGAAACAATATTCTCAGGAATGCCATGCAACCGAACCACATGCTGAAAGAACAAAGGTACCAAATCAGAGGAGGAAGGCAATTTAGCCAAGGGCACCAGATGGACCATTTTAGAAAAGCGATCACAGACCACCCAAATGACTGACATCTTTTGAGAAACGGGAAGGTCAGAAATGAAATCCATCGAAATATGTGTCCAAGGCCTCTTTGGGACCGGCAAGGGCAAAAGCAACCCACTGGCACGAGAACAGCAGGGCTTAGCCCTAGCACAAATCCCACAGGACTGCACAAAAGTACGCACATCCCGTGACAGAGATGGCCACCAGAAGGATCTAGCCACTAACTCTCTGGTACCAAAGATTCCAGGATGACCAGCCAACACCGAACAATGAAGTTCAGAGATAAGTTTATTAGTCCACCTATCAGGGACGAACAGTTTCTCTGCTGGACAACGATCAGGTTTATTCGCCTGAAATTTTTGCAGCACCCGCCGCAAATCAGGGGAGATGGCAGACACAATGACTCCTTCCTTGAGGATACCCGCTGGCTCAGATAAACCCGGAGAGTCGGGCACAAAACTCCTAGACAGAGCATCCGCCTTCACATTTTTAGAGCCCGGAAGGTACGAAATCACAAAGTCGAAGCGGGCAAAAAATAACGACCAACGGGCCTGTCTAGGATTCAAGCGCTTGGCAGACTCGAGATAAGTCAAGTTCTTATGATCAGTCAATACCACCACGCGATGCTTAGCTCCTTCAAGCCAATGACGCCACTCCTCGAATGCCCACTTCATGGCCAGCAACTCTCGATTGCCCACATCATAATTACGCTCAGCGGGCGAAAACTTCCTGGAAAAGAAAGCACATGGTTTCATCACTGAGCAATCAGAACCTCTCTGTGACAAAACCGCCCCTGCTCCAATCTCAGAAGCATCAACCTCGACCTGGAACGGAAGAGAAACATCTGGCTGACACAACACAGGGGCAGAACAAAAACGACGCTTCAACTCCTGAAAAGCTTCCACAGCAGCAGAAGACCAATTAACCAAATCAGCACCCTTCTTGGTCAAATCGGTCAATGGTTTGGCAATGCTAGAAAAATTACAGATGAAGCGACGATAAAAATTAGCAAAGCCCAGGAACTTTTGCAGACTTTTCAGAGATGTCGGCTGAATCCAATCCTGGATGGCTTGGACCTTAACTGGATCCATCTCGATAGTAGAAGGGGTAAAGATGAACCCTAAAAATGAAACTTTCTGCACACCGAAGAGACACTTTGATCCCTTCACAAACAAAGAGTTAGCACGCAGGACCTGAAAAACCATTCTGACCTGCTTCACATGAGACTCCCAATCATCTGAGAAGATCAAAATGTCATCCAAGTAAACAATCAGGAATTTATCCAGATACTCACGGAAGATGTCATGCATAAAAGACTGAAACACAGATGGAGCATTGGCAAGTCCGAACGGCATCACTAGATACTCAAAATGACCCTCGGGCGTATTGAATGCAGTTTTCCATTCATCTCCTTGCCTGATTCTCACCAGATTATACGCACCACGAAGATCTATCTTAGTGAACCAACTAGCCCCCTTAATCCGAGCAAACAAGTCAGATAACAATGGCAAGGGATACTGAAATTTAACAGTGATCTTATTAAGAAGGCGGTAATCAATACACGGTCTCAGCGAACCATCCTTCTTGGCTACAAAGAAGAACCCTGCTCCCAGTGGTGATGACGATGGGCGAATATGTCCCTTCTCCAGGGATTCCTTCACATAACTGCGCATAGCGGCGTGTTCGGGCACGGATAAATTAAATAATCGACCTTTAGGGAATTTACTACCAGGAATCAAATTGATAGCACAATCACAATCCCTATGCGGAGGTAGAGCATCGGACTTGGGCTCTTCAAATACATCCTGATAATCAGACAAGAACTCTGGGACCTCAGAAGGGGTGGATGACGAAATCGACAAAAATGGAACATCACCATGTACCCCCTGACAACCCCAGCTGGATACCGACATGGAATTCCAATCCAATACTGGATTATGGGTTTGTAGCCATGGCAACCCCAACACGACCACATCATGCAGATTATGCAACACCAGAAAGCGAATAACTTCCTGATGTGCAGGAGCCATGCACATGGTCAGCTGGGCCCAGTATTGAGGTTTATTCTTGGCCAAAGGTGTAGCATCAATTCCTCTCAATGGAATAGGACACCGCAAAGGCTCCAAGAAAAACCCACAACGTTTAGCATAATCCAAATCCATCAGATTCAGGGCAGCGCCCGAATCCACAAACGCCATGACAGAAAACGACGACAAAGAGCATATCAAGGTAATGGACAGAAGGAATTTGGACTGTACAGTACCAATGACGGCAGACCTAGCGGACCGCTTAGTGCGCTTAGGACAATCAGAAATAGCATGAGTGGAATCACCACAGTAGAAACACAGACCATTCAGACGTCTGTATTCCTGCCGTTCAACTCTAGTCATAGTCCTATCGCACTGCATAGGCTCAGGTTTAACCTCAGGCAGTACCGCCAAATGGTGCACAGATTTATGCTCGCGCAAGCGTCGACCGATCTGAATGGCCAAAGACAAAGACTCATTCAAACCAGCAGGCATAGGAAATCCCACCATGACATCCTTAAGAGCCTCAGAGAGACCCTTTCTGAACAAAGCTGCCAGCGCAGATTCATTCCACTGAGTGAGTACTGACCATTTCCTAAATTTCTGACAATATACTTCTATATCATCCTGACCCTGGCACAAAGCCAGCAAATTTTTCTCAGCCTGATCCACTGAATTAGGCTCATCGTACAGCAATCCGAGCGCCAGGAAAAACGCATCGACACTACTCAATGCAGGGTCTCCTGGCGCAAGAGAAAATGCCCAGTCTTGAGGGTCGCCGCGCAAAAAAGAAATAATAATCAAAACCTGTTGAATAGGATTACCAGAAGAATTAGGTTTCAAGGCCAGAAATAGCTTACAATTATTATTGAAACTTAGAAACTTAGTTCTATCTCCAAAAAACAAATCAGGAATAGGAATTCTTGGTTCTAACCTAGATTTCTGATCAATAGTATCTTGAATTTTTTGTACATTTATAACGAGATTATCCATTGAAGAGCACAGACCCTGAATATCCATGTCCACACCTGTGTCCAGAATCACCCAAATGTCTAGGGGAAAAAAAAAAAGTGAACACAGAGCAGAAAAAAAAAAAAAAATGATGTCAGAACTTTTTCTTACCCTCTATTGAGAATCATTAGTTAGGCTCCTTGTACTGTTATGTTTGCTAATGACAGGTGTTATGAAGGCAATCCAGAAACACAGTGTGCTTAGCGATCAGAGCGCACACAGTGATCTGACAAATACCCAAAAATACAAGAACGAGCTCTGAGACGTGGAAACTCTGTAGACTGCACACCTGATCCTATCCTAAACACAACTAAAAGCGGCTGTGGATTGCGCCTAACAACTACCTAGGCAACTCGGCACAGCCTAAGAAACTAGCTAGCCTGAAGATAGAAAAATAGGCCTGACTTGCCCCAGAGAAATTCCCCAAAGGAAAAGGCAGCCCCCCACATATAATGACTGTGAGTAAGATGAAAAGACAAAACGTAGGGATGAAATAGATTCAGCAAAGTGGGGCCCGATATTCTAGGACAGAGCGAGGACAGTAAAGCGAACTTTGCAGTCTACAAAAAACCCTAAAGCAAAACCACGCAAAGGGGGCAAAAAAAACCCATCGTGCCGAACTAACGGCACGGCGGTACACCCTTTGCGTCTCAGAGCTTCCAGCAAAACAAAAGACAAGCTGGACAGAAAAAATGCAACAAAAAAGCAAAAAGCACTTAGCTATACAGAGCAGCAGGTCACAGGAACAATCAGGAGAAGCTCAGATCCAACACTGAAACATTGACAAGTAGCAAGGATAGCAGCATCAGGCGGAGTTAAGTAATGAAGCAGTTAACGAGCTCACCAGAACACCTGAGGGAGGAAGCTCAGAAGCTGCAGTACCACTTGTGACCACAGGAGTGAATTCAGCCACAGAATTCACAACAGGTATGTTGAAAAGCAGTGGGATACTGTTATGGTCTGGTGATTAAGGAGCGACATGTGACTAGCTCTGAGCAGGTGGGAACTATACTGACCGCAGTCCCTAAGCTCAACACAACACTAGAAATAGCCGTGGGATGCTCCTAACACTCCCTAGGCACCTCGTCACAGCCTAAGAGCTAACTACCCCTAAAGATAGAAGCAGGAAAACTATCTTGCCTCAGAGAAAATCCCCAAAGGATAGATTAGCCCCCCACAAGTAATGACTGTGAGAGGAGAAGGAAATGACATACGTAGTATGAAACAAGATTTAGCACAGGAGGCCACTTCTAGCTAGATAGGAATAGTATAGGAAAGAGCACTGTGCGGTCAGTAATAAAACCTAGAAAAAGTCCACCGCAGAGAAATGCAAAAAACTCCACACCTAACTAAAGGTGTGGAGGGCAAACTCTGCTGCCCAGAGCTTCCAGCTTAGCTGAATAGATCCATACTGATAAGCTGGACAAATGAGCAAAAACAAAGACAGTACTGAACAACAAAGTCCACAATAAGTGAACTGCAAAGGACAAGCAAGGACTTAGCTTTGCAGAACTGGTCAGAGTATCAGGAAAATCCAAAGAGCAATGACTCCAGGCTGGAACAATTGACAACTGGCATTGAATGAGGGCTAAGGCCAGACTAATATAGCCGAGCCCGAAAGACGATCAGTGAAAACAGCTGCAGAAGCTAAATCCAAGAAGCAGCCATACCACTCAAAACCACAGGAGGGAGCCCAAGAGCAGAACTCACAAAAATACTACTTACAACCACCGGAGGGAGCCCAAGAGCGGAATTCACAACAGTACCCCCCCCTTGAGGAGGGGTCACCGAACCCTCACCACAGCCCCCAGGCCGATCAGTACGAGCCAAATGAAAAGCATGAACATCGGAGGCAACAACCCAAGAATTATCCTCCTGGCCATAACCCTTCCACTTGACAAGATACTGAAGCTTCCGCCTTGAAAAACGAGAATCCAAAATTTTCTCAACCACATATTCCAACTCCCCCTCAACCAACACCGGGGCCGGAGGATCAACAGATGGAACAACGGGCACCACATATCTCCGCAACAAAGATCTATGGAAAACATTGTGGATGGCAAAAGAAGCTGGAAGGGCCAAACGAAAAGACACAGGATTGATAATCTCAGAAATCTTATAAGGACCAATAAACCGAGGCTTGAACTTAGGGGAAGAAACCTTCATAGGGACATGACGAGAGGACAACCAGACCAAATCCCCCACACGAAGCCGAGGACCAACACACCGACGGCGGTTAGCAAAACGCTGAGCCCTTTCCTGGGACAACGTTAAATTGTCCACCACATGAGCCCAAATCCGCTGCAACCTGTCCACCACAGAATCCACACCAGGACAATCAGAAGGCTCAACCTGCCCTGAAGAAAAACGAGGATGGAAACCAAAATTACAAAAGAAAGGCGAAACCAAAGTAGCCGAACTGGCCCGATTATTAAGGGCAAACTCGGCCAACGGCAAAAAAGTCACCCAATCATCCTGATCAGCAGACACAAAGCATCTCAAATAGGTTTCCAAGGTTTGATTAGTTCGCTCAGTTTGGCCATTTGTCTGAGGATGGAACGCCGAAGAAAAAGACAAATCAATACCCATCCTAGCACAAAAGGCCCGCCAAAACCTGGAAACAAACTGGGAACCTCTATCAGACACAATATTCTCCGGAATGCCATGCAAACAAACCACATGTTGAAAAAACAATGGAACCAAATCAGAGGAGGAAGGCAATTTAGGCAAAGGTACCAAATGGACCATTTTAGAGAACCGGTCACAAACCACCCAGATAACAGACATCCTCTGGGACACAGGAAGATCCGAAATAAAATCCATGGAAATATGCGTCCAAGGCCTCTCCGGAATGGGCAAAGGCAAAAGCAACCCACTAGCACGGGAACAGCAAGGCTTAGCCCGGGCACAGGTCCCACAGGACTGCACAAAAGCACGCACATCGGGCGACAAGGAAGGCCACCAAAAGGACCTAGCAACCAAATCTCTGGTACCAAAAATCCCAGGATGACCGGCCAACACAGAACAATGGACCTCAGAAATTACCTTACTTGTCCATCTATCAGGAACAAACAGCTTCCCTACAGGACAGCAGTCAGGCTTATCAGCCTGAAATTCTTGAAGCGCCCGCCGCAAATCAGGGGAGATGGCAGATAGAATCACCCCTTCCCTAAGAATGCCAACCGGCTCAAGGACTCCAGGGGAATCAGGCAAAAAACTCCTAGAGAGGGCATCTGCCTTAACATTTTTAGATCCCGGAAGATATGAGACCACAAAATCAAAACGGGAGAAAAACAGGGACCACCGAGCCTGTCTAGGGTTCAGCCGCTTGGCCGACTCAAGGTAAATCAGATTCTTATGATCGGTCAAGACCACAATGCGGTGCTTGGCTCCCTCAAGCCAATGTCGCCACTCCTCAAATGCCCACTTCATAGCCAACAACTCCCGATTGCCGACATCATAATTGCGTTCCGCAGGTGAAAACTTTCGGGAAAAGAAGGCACATGGCTTCATCAAGGAACCATCAGAATTCCTCTGTGACAAAACGGCCCCTGCCCCAATCTCAGAAGCGTCAACCTCAACCTGAAAAGGAAGAGAAACATCCGGCTGACGCAAGACAGGGGCAGAAGTAAATCGGTGTTTAAGTTCCCGAAAGGCCTCAACAGCCTCAGAGGACCAATTCGTCACATCAGCGCCTTTCTTTGTCAAATCGGTCAGGGGTTTAACCACACTAGAGAAGTTGGCAATGAAACGGCGATAAAAATTAGCAAAGCCCCAAAATTTCTGAAGGCTCTTCACAGATGTGGGTTGAATCCAGTCATGAATGGCTTGGACCTTAACTGGATCCATTTCTATAGACGAAGGAGAAAAAATAAACCCCAAAAAAGAGACCTTCTGAACTCCAAATAGGCACTTAGACCCCTTCACAAATAGAGCATTATCACGAAGGATCTGGAATACCATCCTGACCTGCTTCACATGAGACTCCCAATCATTGGAAAAAATCAAAATATCATCCAAATACACAATCAAGAATTTGTCAAGATAATTGCGGAAAATATCATGCATAAAGGACTGAAATACAGAAGGAGCATTAGAAAGCCAGAAAGGCATCACCAGGTATTCAAAATGGCCTTCGGGCGTATTAAATGTAGTTTTCCATTCGTCACCCTGCTTAATACGAACAAGATTATATGCCCCTCGAAGGTCAATCTTGGTAAACCAACTAGCCCCCTTAATCCTAGCAAACAAATCAGAGAGCAAAGGTAAAGGGTATTGAAATTTGACCGTGATCTTATTAAGAAGGCGATAATCAATACAGGGTCTTAAGGAGCCATCCTTCTTGGCAACAAAAAAAAAATCCCGCTCCCAATGGTGACGAAGACGACCGAATATGCCCCTTCTCTAAAGACTCCTTAACATAGCTCCGCATGGCGGCATGCTCTGGCACAGATAGATTGAAAAGTCGGCCCTTAGGGAACTTACAGCCAGGAATAAAGTCAATAGCACAATCACAGTCCCTATGTGAAGGAAGGGAACTGGACTTGGGCTCATCGAATACATCCTGGAAATCTGAGAAAAATTCAGGAACATCAGAAGAGGGATAAGAGGAAATTGACATTAAAGGAATGTCACTATGTACCCCTTGACACCCCCAACTAGTCACAGACATTGATTTCCAATCCAGCACTGGATTGTGTACTTGTAACCATGGAAAACCCAGTACAACAACATCATGTAAATTATGCAACACCAGAAAACGGCAATCTTCCTGATGTGCAGGAGCCATGCACATAGTCAGCTGAGTCCAATACTGAGGTTTATTCTTGGCCAATGGTGTAGCATCAATACCCCTCAAGGGTATGGGACTCTGCAAAGGCTGCAAAGAAAAACCACAGCGCCTAGCGAATTCTAAGTCCATTAAGTTCAGAGCAGCGCCAGAATCCACAAATACCATGACAGAAAAAGATGACAATGAGCAAATCAGGGTCACAGACAGGAGAAACTTAGGCTGCACAGTACTAATGGTAACAGATCTAGCGACCCTCTTAATACGCTTAGGGCAATCAGAAATAGCATGAGCAGAATCACCACAGTAAAAACACAGCCCATTCTGACGTGTGTATCCCCTCTGTTCCGCTCTAGTCAAAATCCTATCACATTGCATGGACTCAGGACTTTGCTCAGAGGACACTGCCATATAGTGCACCACTTTGCGTTCGCACAGGCGCCGATCAATCTGAATGGCCAGAGACATAGATTCGCTCAAACCAACAGGCGTGGGAAACCCCACCATAACATCTTTAAGGGCTTCAGAATGACCCTTTCTGAAAATGGCTGCCAGAGCGTCCTCATTCCATCTAGTGAGCACAGACCATTTTCTAAATTTCTGGCAGTATAATTCTGCCGCTTCCTGACCCTGACACAGGGCCAACAGTGTTTTCTCAGCATGCTCTACAGAGTTAGGTTCGTCATACAATAATCCGAGCGATTGAAAAAATGCATCTACATTAAGCAATGCCGGATTCCCTGACTCAAGAGAGAATGCCCAGTCCTGAGGATCGCCACGCAGCAGAGAAATAACTATCTTTACTTGCTGAATGGGATCACCAGAGGAACGGGGTTTCAGAGCAAAAAACAATTTGCAGTTATTTTTAAAGTTCAAAAACTTAGATCTATCCCCATAAAACAAATCCGGAGTAGGAATTCTAAGCTCTAAGGCCGGAGTCTGAACAACATAATCTTGAATACTCTGTACTCTTGCAGCAAGCTGATCCACACAAGAAAATAACCCCTGAACATCCATGCCTGCATCCAAATCCAGAATCACCCAGAGATTAAGAGGAAGAAAAAAAGACAAAACAAACCAAAGAAAAAAAATGGCTCAGAACTCCATTTCTTTTCCTTCTTTTGAGATGCATTCAGCTCATTTTTGGCCCGTTGTACTGTTATGGTCTGGTGATTAAGGAGCGACATGTGACTAGCTCTGAGCAGGTGGGAACTATACTGACCGCAGTCCCTAAGCTCAACACAACACTAGAAATAGCCGTGGGATGCTCCTAACACTCCCTAGGCACCTCGTCACAGCCTAAGAGCTAACTACCCCTAAAGATAGAAGCAGGAAAACTATCTTGCCTCAGAGAAAATCCCCAAAGGATAGATTAGCCCCCCACAAGTAATGACTGTGAGAGGAGAAGGAAATGACATACGTAGTATGAAACAAGATTTAGCACAGGAGGCCACTTCTAGCTAGATAGGAATAGTACAGGAAAGAGCACTGTGCGGTCAGTAATAAAACCTAGAAAAAGTCTACCGCAGAGAAATGCAAAAAACTCCACACCTAACTAAAGGTGTGGAGGGCAAACTCTGCTGCCCAGAGCTTCCAGCTTAGCTGAATAGATCCATACTGATAAGCTGGACAAATGAGCAAAAACAAAGACAGTACTGAACAACAAAGTCCACAATAAGTGAACTGCAAAGGACAAGCAAGGACTTAGCTTTGCAGAACTGGTCAGAGTATCAGGAAAATCCAAAGAGCAATGACTCCAGGCTGGAACAATTGACAACTGGAATTGAATGAGGGCTAAGGCCAGACTAATATAGCCGAGCCCGAAAGACGATCAGTGAAAACAGCTGCAGAAGCTAAATCCAAGAAGCAGCCATACCACTCAAAACCACAGGAGGGAGCCCAAGAGCAGAACTCACAAAAATACTACTTACAACCACCGGAGGGAGCCCAAGAGCGGAATTCACAACAGGATACCTACGATAAGCCCTGCTGTAAACTAAGAGGTCAATAGCCTTGTGTGTGTTTTTCATCACATTGTCCGGCAGTGGAGGGATAACTAAGATAAGCCCCCCTGCACATGTGATAGCCGTCTGTTGGCCCAAAGTCACCCCGATCTGTGACGTAGGGGTGACGGTCACGGTGTGAATTGTGACAAATTGGTGGCATCGGTCAGGGGATTCCTGACAATTGGTGGCAAGGCGGTGGGAGATATTAGAGCATTAGTGATTTGGTTTGAGCAATCATTTCTCTCACTAAAAACTTGCAGAAAGTTCTTGCGAGGACTCTGCGCAAATAAGTTTGGAGAACGAACTCAGTGTTTTATTAGTCTTGAGACAATTCCGTACTGGTAATTATTCCCTCCCTTCCTCTTCGTTTTTCTATCCTATCTTTTATTTGGCAACCATGGCTGCGAAAGGGGAAGCCTGGTACAACCACCAGAAGAAGGACTTTCTTGCTGCGATATGCACGTGCCATGGCCTGAACCCCCAGGGTAAGACCAAGGCTCAAATGGTCGCTGAACTGGTGCAATTTGAAGCAGACCAAGCCAGGCCACAGAGCCCAGAGGCCGCAGAAGCCAGCACAAGCGAACATGGTGCTGCAGCAGAGGTCCAACCACTGAATACGGGCCCTACTGGCAACCAGGAGGGCGCACACCTCCTCCTGCAGCTGGCTCTGCAACAATGCTCCGCAGATGACCTAGAGAGACGTCTGCAGCTGATCCAGCAATACCAGGAGCGAGCCGAGCGAGAGGCCCAAGCGGAGCGGGAGTACCAGCTGCAGATGGCCCGACTGCAAATGCAGGGGTTGTTCCAGACCAACCGTGAACCCAGCAGCGCTCAGACACCGAAACCCCGGCCCGATCACTTTCCTGTTATGGAGAAGGACGGAGACTTGAACACGTTTCTGCGGGCCTTTGAGAAAGCCTGCAGACAGTACCGGCTGCCTACAGATGAATGGGCACGATACCTGACACCAGGGCTGAGAGGCAAAGCTCTGGAGGCGTTTGCTGCCCTCTCTCAAGAACAAGATGGTGACTATGAGGCCATCAAGCAGGCTCTGATAGCCAAGTACCAGCTTACTCCCGAGGTGTACCGTAGAAAGTTCCGGACCCTCCAACATGGCCCACACGACAGTTACAGTGATGTGGTGCATGGACTGGGGACCCACTTTGACCAGTGGACCCAAGGACTGTCAGTGACCACCTTTGCACAGCTGTGAGACCTGATGATCAAAGACCAGTTCTTTCATCTTTGCCCAGCTGAGGTGCGACAGTTCGTGATCGACAGAGAACCCAAAGACGTGACGAAAGCCGTGCAGATTGCCGATGCCTATGAGGCCAACCGTAGATCGGAAGTGCGGAAGCCAGTCACCACCAGCTGGAGAGGGGGTAAGCCTGCAACTAACGCCAGTACCCCTGCCAGCTAACACACCAGAGGTCCTGGCCCTGTGGCCAACAACACCAGACCTACCACCGAACCTCGCAAGTATTACACCTGCAATCAGACTGGTCATCTCAGTCCCTCCTGCCCAACCAAGCAGAAGAACACCCCAGCCAAGGCCCCTGGGCCTAATGCAGCAGTTCTTTTGGTGGGTGGTGTGGTTGGGAGGGTGTGTGACAACGTACAGCACGTCACTGTGGGAGGCCATGTTGCTACAGGCCTCAAAGACACCGGGGCTGAACGAACCCTCATCCGACCCGAACTGGCGCCCCCTGAAGAAATCATTCCGGGGAAAACCCTAACTGTCACTGGGATTGGGAGCATCAGCTGTCCCTTACCGATGGCCCGGGTTTATATTGATTGGGGTGCCGGGAACGGGGTGAAGGAAGTGGGGCTGTCTGATAATTTGCCCACTGATGTTTTGTTGGGGACTGATTTTGGGAGGATGGTTGCATACTACGTTCCTGACACCCCTCCCCAATCTACTAATGAGGGTAAAGTTAACCCTGATGATGATGATGATGATGATGATGGGAAATCGCATGTGTTACCTGACCATGCTTTATCTTGTAATGATGCATCTAATAACCATTTTTTTCCTAGGATTGATGGTGAAAATGTTGTACCTGTGCCAGCTGAACCTGATAATGATTTTTCTGTGAAGGTTAATGTGTCCATAGGTACAGGCGTGCCCAGCCACGTCGCTCTGCGGAGTGAGACGGCTGAGGAACCCCTAACAGGGGCAAGTGTCGGTGCTACAGGAAATGGGGAGATGCATGGGAACCATGAGGAAGGTGATGCCATGAAAGTGACCAGTGCCACCGAGGAAGGTAACTGGCCCATAAGTAGCACTGCCCCTGGAGTGTTGGGGGTGGATGGGGAGGTAGAGCCCATAGCAGCGCCGGCTGATGGGTCTGTAGAAACCCCCGGGGAGACAGCCTACGTAGCTGCTGTCACCCGCAGTCAGAGTGCCCGGAACGCAGATAACTGTGAGCCTTCCGGACCCTCCTCAGTCATCACTGTGACTGAACCAGAGGTGGACCCAGAGCAGGTCCAAGAGGGTTCCCATGGGGAAGGGACCCTGATATCGCTTTTGGCTTCCCCTAGCCAGGAGTTTCAGGCCACCCTGCACACAGATGCGAGCCTAAAGAGTTTGAGGCAACTCGCCGAGACGCCCACCTCCGAGACTGATAAGGAGAGGGTGTTCTGTGTTGTGAATTCTGTTTTTGAACTCCCTCCTGTGGTCATGAATGGTACTTCGGCGAGTTCTGTCCATGGACTCCCTCTGGTGGCTGTGAGTGGAGCTGCTGCTTCTGAGGTTCCTTCCACAGGTGACGTAGTTTATTCTTTGGCTGGCTGTTCTATTTAACTCCACTCAGATCGTTACTCCATGCCAGCTGTCAATGTTCTTGTACTGGTTCAGTTCGCTCTTGGATCTTCCTGGTGACCTGTCTACTCCAGCAGAAGCTAAGTCCCTGCTAGTTATTATTTGTTCATTGTTTCCTTGTCCAGTTGGCTATCATGATTTTGCCTTGCTAGCTGGAAGCTCTGGGATGCAGAGTGGCACCTCCGCATCGTGAGTCGGTGCGGAGGTCTTTTTGCACACTCTGTGTGGTCTTTTGTAGTTTTTTGTGCTGACCGCAAAGATACCTTTCCTATCCTCAGTCTGTTTAGTAAGTCTGGCCTCCCTTTGCTGAAACCTGTTTCATTTCTGTGTTTGTGACTTTCATCTTAACTCACAGTCAATATATGTGGGGGGCTGCCTTTTCCTTTGGGGAATTTCTCTGAGGCAAGGTAGGCTTTATTTTCTATCTTTAGGGCTAGTTAGCTCTTAGGCTGCGAAGAGGCGTCTAGGTCGTGTTAGGTACGCTCCATGGCTATTTCTAGTTGTGTGATAGGATTAGGGGTTGCGGTCAGCAGAGCTCCCACTTCCCAGAGCTTGTCCTGTGTGAGTTTAACCATCAGGACGTTCCGGGTGCTCCTAACCACCAGGTCCATAACAGTTCTGGGAACAAGGAAGGTTATACCGGGAGACAGTACCCAGAGAATCACAAAAGGAGTGGTTGAGGGAAAGACAGCTGATCGTCCTGCAGCAATTCCGGGGTGAGTTGTTGCGGATTGCCCATGAGATCCCGCTAGCTGGACACTTGGAGATCAGCAAAACTAAGGCCCGGCTGTCTCAACACTTCTATTGGCCTAAGATGGGGACAGATGTGTCAAACTACTGCCGCTCCTGTGTCACCTGTCAAAGAGTGGGGAAGTCTGGGCCTGCTCTTAAGGCTCCCCTGATCCCGTTGCCAGTGATAGAGGAGCCTTTCCAGAGGATCGCGGTGGACATTGTGGGCCCGCTGGCCGTCCCCAGCAGCTCTGGAAAGCAATACATCCTTACTGTGGTAGACTATGCTACCCGGTACCCAGAGGCAGTAGCTCTGTCGTCAACTAGGGCAGATAAGGTGGTGGATGCCCTGTTGGCCATCTTTTCACGGGTAGGATTTCCCAGGGAAATGCTTACTGATCAAGGGACCCAATTTATGTCTCGCCTAATGGAGGCTCTCTGTAAGAGAATGCAGGTGAAGCACCTGGTATCGAGTGCGTATCACCCACAGACAAATGGCTTGTGTGAACGCTTCAATGGTACCCTCAAACAGATGCTACGCATGCTGGTTGAGACTCAAGGGCGCGACTGGGAGCGGTACCTCCCACACCTGCTGTTCGCTTACCAAGAGGTTTCGCAGGCCTCGACGGGGTTCTCCCCCTTCGAGCTCCTGTACGGCAGGCGAGTCCGGGGACCCCTTGGGTTGGTAAGAGAATCCTGGGAAGAGGAGCTGAACCCTTTTGAAGTGTCCATAGTGGAGTATGTCATGCGCTTCCGTGACAAGATGCAGACCTTGACGCAGTTGGTGCATGACAACATGACGCAGGCTCAGGCTGACCAGAAGCACTGGTACGACCAGAACGCCCGGGAGCGGACCTACCACGTGGGTCAAAAGGTGTGGGTGCTGGTCCCCGTACCAACGGATAAGCTTCAGGGGGCCTGGGAGGGCCCGTACGTCGTCCACCAACAGCTCAACCCGGTCACTTACGTGGTCACGATTGACCACACTCGGGGTAGGCGAAAGGCCTTTCACGTCAACATGATGAAGGCTCATCACGAACGTGAACCTTTCGTCCTACCGGTCTGCAGCTTGCCCGAAGAAGGGGAGGAAGACACCCTCCTGGACATGCTGGCCCAAGCCAAGGCCAATGGGTCCATCGAGGACGTGGAGGTAAGCGCCTCGTTAACTGAACCCCAGCGGTTGCAGTTGCAAACCACACTGGAACCCTTCCGGGTCGTGTTCTCCAACCGACCTGGGAGGACTCAGTTAGCAGTCCACGAGGTGGACACCGGGAATCACGCCCCACTACGGCGAACACCCTATCGAATCTCTGACCAGGTGCAGCAGATTATGCGCCAAGAGATCGATGAGATGTTACAGCTGGGGGTGATTCGACGGTCAAAGAGCGCGTGGGCCTCACCTGTAGTTCTCGTGCCAAAGAAAGACCGGACCACCCGGTTCTGCATGGACTACAGGGGGCTCAACGCCATCACAGCCTCTGACGTGCACCCAATGCCGCGCATCGAGGAGCTGCTTGAGAAGTTAGCTGGCGCAGATTACCTAACAATAATGGATCTGAGTCGAGGATACTGGCAGATTCCCCTGAGCCCCGAGGCGCAGGAGAAGTCCGCCTTTATCACACCTTTTGGACTGTACGAGTCCACGGTCATGCCCTTCGCCACTTTCCAGCGGATGGTCAACCTCCTGCTTCAGGGACTGGAGAAGTACGCCGTGGCGTACTTGGATGACATTGCCATCTTCAGTTCCTCCTGGGAGGAACACCTGCAGCATCTTGAGGAGGTGCTCAGGCGAATTCACCAAGCAGGACTGACTATCAAGCCAGGAAAGTGCCAGATGGGCATGAGGGAGGTTCACTACTTGGGGCACCGGGTAGGCGGGAACACCCTGAAGCCAGAGCTGGAGAAAGTGGGCGCGATCGTGAACTGGCCCACTCCCGTGACCAAGAAACAGGTGATGTCCTTCCTGGGCACTGCAGGGTACTATAGGCGCTTCGTACAGCACTATATTAGCCTGGCAAAACCTTTGACGGACCTCACCAGGAAGAAGCTATCCCACATTATCAACTGGACAGATGGCTGTGAGGGGGCCTTCCAGGCGTTGAAAACTGCATTGTGCAATGCCCCTGTGTTGAAAGCAGTCGACAGCAGTCGACCGCTTTTGGTGCAGACCGACGCCAGCGAGTTTGGCCTTGGTGCTGTGCTCAGCCAGGTTAACTCGGAGGACCAAGAGCACCCCGTGTTATACCTGAGCCGGAAACTTTTGCCGAGGGAAGTGGCCTACTCCACCATCGAGAAGGAGTGCCTGGCCATAGTCTGGGCCCTGCAGCGCTTGCAGCCCTACTTGTACGGTCGCCCCTTCACTGTGGTGACCGACCACAACCCTCTGCGCTGGCAAAAACGCCATGTGTGGAACCAACGGCAGGTTGCTACGCTGGAGCCTTGCCCTTCAGCAGTTTGACTTCACCATTGAACACAAAACGGGCAAAGAGCATGGGAATGCAGATGGACTGTCCCACCAGGGTGAACCTACTGAGGTGCTCATGGAGGCAAACCATGGGGTTCTAACTCCCTAGCGCACACCAAAAGGGGGAGGTGTCACGATATGGTATGAAATATCATATAAGTAGCTCTCTTGCTCAAGGCTTTGGGCTAACAAGCCCCCCTTCCCTTTCACTCAGCCAAGAGCTGCTTTGCCAATGTACTGGGGGGGGTTTTATGGCCGAAAGGTATTTACGACCGGCATTTCCTGCCATGTAACCTCTTGTCCAGCTATAAGTGAACTAGAAACTTCTAGGATTCATGAGAGTTCTTTGTTTTGTTTTTGTAAGATATTATGCACAATGTTTACGTTACGAACACAAAAATATATATCCTTGTTCGCACTCGGTGGACCTACCCATCCCGCGAAACACGGGCTTCTAACTCCATCTGGTAAAGAAGTAGGGATTTCTCTGTAAATATGTATCCCAGATAGGACATATTTGATCTCATTAGAATGCCCACGTTAATCCGAGATGAATGATGGGTTTGTTATGACTATGACATGTTTTGTAGCGAAGTTATAGAAATTAGAGAGAATAGTTTAAAGTTTAGTCAGAATGTAGAGAGAGGAGGGTCTGGATAAGCCAGCCTTTCTGTGATGTCACTAGCTGCAGGTCTTAAGTTTGTGGCAGGCTCTCAGCTCAGTCTTCTTCTTCCTGCTTGCTTGCTTGCTTCTTCTTCTGAAAAGCCCTGCGCACGTCCAATGAGCTGGGACGTATGGTTGCCTGCCATGCTTTGAACATGTGAGTGTTACCTTTTCCCATTTAATCCCTGTTTATTTCATAATTACCCTTGTACATATTTGCAATTGTCCCATTTGTAACATCTTTATAAAATATTTTTGATAAAGCACTGCCTAATTTTATGGGATATAATATTATATGTTAGTTCATTCTCCATGCTCTAAAAACTGTACCCTAAGTCTTCTGAAGGGAAATACGCTACTGTTGTGTTGGGTTAGCTTCAGACCCGTTTAATCGAAGCTGCTGGCAGCGGCCGTGTGCAGACATTTGGGTTATGTTGTAGCGACTGCGGCGTTGATAATTATTGATCCTGCCTAAGTGGGAGTAGTTTATCGCGTCGCTGCAGCGTGCCCAATAGCCAGTACATAGCAGGCAGCCTTTCTGGCGACTAATTACCCAGGGTGCAGTACCTAATCTGACCTGAGAGTAAGGGGGGTGCCAGAGAGCTGCAAGTGTTAAGTGAAACTGTAAGCGGGATATACATAAATCCCTGCAGTTCATGGTATATTGAAAAGCAGTGGGATACCTAAGATAAGCCCTGCTATAAACTAAGAGGTCAATAGCCTTGTGTGTGTTTTTCATCACATTGTCCGGCAGTGGAGGGATAACTAAGATAAGCCCCCCTGCACATGTGATAGCCGTCTGTTGGCCCAAAGTCACCCCGATCTGTGACGTAGGGGTGACGGTCACGGTGTGAATCGTGACAAATTGGTGGCAGCGGTCAGGGGATTCCTGACAATCATTTTGATGCTGTTGTAATCATCTGATGTCATCATAATCATTTTGATGATGTCATAATGAACTGATGATGTCACAATCAACTGATGATGTCATAATGAATGGATGATGTCATAATCATTTTGATGATGTCATAATTAATGGATGATGTCATAATCATTTTGATGATGTGATAATCAACTGATGATGTCATAATCATTTGTATGATGTCATAATGAACGGATGATGTCATATTCATTTTGATGATGTCATAATGAATTGATGTTATAATCATTTTGATGCTGTCATAATCAACTGATGATGTCATAATTATTTTGATGATGTCATAATGAACTGATGATGTCATGATCATTTTGATGTCATAATGAACTGATGATGTCATAATCATTTTGATGATGTCATAATGAATGGATGATGTCATAACCATTTTGATGATGTCAAAATGAATTGATGTTGTAATCATTTTGATGCTGTCATAATAAACTGATGATGTCATAATCATTTTGATGAAGTCATAGTCATTTTGATGATGTCATAATGAACTGATGATGTTATAATCATTTTAATGATGTCATAATGAACTGATGATGTCATAATTATTTTGATGATGTCATAATGAATGAATAATGTCATAATCATTTTGATGATGTCGTAATCATTTTGATGATGTCATAATGAACTGATGATGTAATAATCATTTTGATGATGTCATAATGAACTGATGATGTCATAATCATTTTGATGATGTCATAATGAATGGATGATATCATAATCATTTTGATGATGTCATAATGAATTGATGTCATAATCATTTTGATGATGTCATAATCATTTTGATGATGTCATAATCAACTGATGATGTCATAATCATTTTGATGATGTCATAATCAACTGATGATGTCATAATCATTTTGATGCTGTCGTAATCATCTGATGTCATCATATTCATTTTGATGATGTCATAATGAATTGATTTTATAATCATTTTGATGCTGTCATAATCAACTGATGATGTCATCATTTTGATGATCTCATAATGAACGGAGGATGTCATAATCATTTTGATGATGTCATAATGAATTGATGTTATATTCATTTTGATGCTGTCATAATCAACTGATAATGTCATAATCATTTTAATGATGTCACAATCATTTTTATGATGTCATAATGAACTGATGATGTCATAATCATTTTGATGCTGTCATAATCATCTGATGTCATAATCATTTTGATAATGTCATAATGAACTGATTATGTCACAATCAACTGATGATGTCATAATCAACTGATGATGTCATAATCATTTTGAGGATGTCATAATGAACAGATGATGTCATAATCATTTTGATGATGTCATAATGAATGGATGATGTCATAATCATTTTGATGATGTCATAATGAATTGATGTTATAAACATTTTGATGCTGTCATAATGAACGGATGATGTCATAATCATTTTGATGATGGCATAATGAATGGATGATGTCATAATCATTTTGATGATGTCATAATGAATGGATGATGTCATAATCATTTTGATGATGTCATAATGAATTGATGTCATAAACATTTTGATGCTGTCATAATCAACTGATGATGTCATAATCATTTTGATGTGTCATAATCATTTTAATGATGTCATAATCAACTGATGATGTCATAATCATTTTGATGCTGTTGTAATCATCTGATGTCATCATAATCATTTTGATGATGTCATAATGAACTGATGATGTCACAATCAACTGATGATGTCATAATGAATGGATGATGTCATAATCATTTTGATGTCATAATGAATGGATGATGTCATAATCATTTTGATGATGTCATAATCAACTGATGATGTCATAATCATTTTTATGATGTCATAATGAACGGATGATGTCATAATCATTTTGATGATGTCATAATGAGTTGATGTTATAATCATTTTGATGCTGTCATAATCAACTGATGCTGTCATAATCATTTTGATGATGTCATAATGAATGGATGATATCATAATCATTTTGATGATGTCATAATGAATTGATGTCATAATGATTTTGATGATGTCATAATCATTTTGATGCTGTCGTAATCATCTGATGTCATCATATTCATTTTGATGATGTCATAATGAATTGATTTTATAATCATTTTGATGCTGTCATAATAAACTGATGATGTCATAATCATTTTGATGATCTCATAATGAACGGAGGATGTCATAATCATTTTGATGATGTCATAATGAATTGATGTTATATTCATTCTGATGCTGTCATAATCAACTGATAATGTCATAATCATTTTAATGATGTCACAATCATTTTGATGATGTCATAATGAACTGATGATGTCATAATCATTTTGATGCTGTCGTAATCATCTGATGTCATAATCATTTTGAAAATGTCATAATGAACTGATGATGTCACAATCAACTGATGATGTCATAATCAACTGATGATGTCATAATCATTTTGAGGATGTCATAATGAACAGATGATGTCATAATCATTTTGATGATGTCAGAATGAATGGATGATGTCATAATCATTTTGATGATGTCATAATGAATTGATGTTATAAACATTTTGATGCTGTCATAATGAACGGATGATGTCATAATCATTTTGATGATGGCATAATGAATGGATGATGTCATAATCATTTTGATGATGTCATAATGAATGGATGATGTCATAATCATTTTGATGATGTCATAATGAATTGATGTCATAAACATTTTGATGCTGTCATAATCAACTGATGATGTCATAATCATTTTGATGTGTCATAATCATTTTAATGATGTCATAATCAACTGATGATGTCATAATCATTTTGATGCTGTTGTAATCATCTGATGTCATCATAATCATTTTGATGATGTCATAATGAACTGATGATGTCACAATCAACTGATGATGTCATAATGAATGGATGATGTCATAATCATTTTGATGATGTCATAATGAATGGATGATGTCATAATCATTTTGATGATGTCATAATCAACTGATGATGTCATAATCATTTTTATGATGTCATAATGAACAGATGATGTCATAATCATTTTGATGATGTCATAATGAATTGATGTTATAATCATTTTGATGCTGTCATAATCCACTGATGATGTCATAATCATTTTTATGATGTCATAATGAACGGATGATGTCATAATCATTTTCATGCTGTCATAATGAATTGATGTTATAATCATTTTGATGCTGTCATAATCAACTTATGATGTCATAATTTTTTTGATGATGTCATAATGAATTGATGATGTCATAATCATTTTGATGATGTCATAATGAACTGATGATGTCATAATCATTTTGATGCTGTCATAATCAACTGATGATGTCATCATCATTTTGATGATGTCATAATGAATGGATGATGTCATAATCATTTTGATGATGTCATAATGAATTGATGTTATAATCATTTTGATGCTGTCATAATCAACTGATGATGTCATCATCATTTTGATGATGTCATAATGAATGGATGATGTCATAATCATTTTGATGATGTCATAATGAATTGAAGTTGTAATCATTTTGATGCTGTCATATTAAACTGATGATGTCATAATCATTTTGATGATGTCATAGTCATTTTGATGATGTCATAATGAATTGATGATGTCATAGTCATTTTAATGATGTCATAATGAACTGATGATGTAATAATTATTTTGATGATGTCATAATGAACTGATGATGTCATAATCATTTTGATGATGTCATAATCAACTGATGATGTTATAATCATTTTGATGATGTCATAATCAACTGATGATGTCATAATCATTTTGATGCTGTCGTAATCATCTGATGTCATCATAATCATTTTGATGATGTCATAATGAATTGATTTTATAATCATTTTGATGCTGTCATAATCAACTGTTGATGTCATAATCATTTTGATGATCTCATAATGAACGGATGATGTCATAATCATTTTGATGATGTCATAATGAATTGATGGTATATTCATTTTGATGCTGTCATAATAAACTGATGATGTAATAATTATTTTGATGATGTCATAATGAACTGATGATGTAATAATCATTTTGATGATGTCATAATGAACTGATAATGTCATAATCATTTTGATGATGTCATAATCAACTGATGATGTTATAATCATTTTGATGATGTCATAATCAACTGATGATGTCATAATCATTTTGATGCTGTCGTAATCATCTGATGTCATCATAATCATTTTGATGATGTCATAATGAATTGATCTCATAATCATTTTGATGATGTCATAATGAATGGATGATGTCATAATCATTTTGATGATGTCATAATGAATTGATGTCATAAACATTTTGATGCTGTCATAATCAACTGATGATGTCATAATCATTTTGATGTGTCAAAATCATTTTAATGATGTCATAATCATTTTAATGATGTCATAATCAACTGATGATGTCATAATCATTTTGATGCTGTTGTAATCATCTGATGTCATCATAATCATTTTGATGATGTCATAATGAACTGATGATGTCACAATCAACTGATGATGTCATAATGAATGGATGATGTCATAATCATTTTGATGATGTCATAATGAATGGATGATGTCATAATCATTTTGATGATGTCATAATCAACTGATGATGTCATAATCATTTTTATGATGTCATAATGAACAGATGATATCATAATCATTTTGATGATGTCATAATGAATTGATGTAATAATCATTTTGATGCTGTCATAATCCACTGATGATGTCATAATCATTTTTATGATGTCATAATGAACGGATGATGTCATAATCATTTTGATGCTGTCATAATGAATTGATGTTATAATCATTTTGATGCTGTCATAATCAACTGATGATGTCATAATTATTTTGACGATGTCATAATGAATTGATGATGTCATAATCATTTTGATGATGTCATAATGAACTGATGATGTCATAATCATTTTGATGCTGTCATAATCAACTGATGATGTCATCATCATTTTGATGATGTCATAATGAATGGATGATGTCATAATCATTTTGATGATGTCATAATGAATTGAAGTTGTAATCATTTTGATGCTGTCATAATAAACTGATGATGTCATAATCATTTTGATGATGTCATAGTCATTTTGATGATGTCATAATGAATTGATGATGTCATAATCATTTTAATGATGTCATAATGAACTGATGATGTAATAATTATTTTGATGATGTCATAATGAACTGATGATGTAATAATCATTTTGATGATGTCATAATGAACTGATAATGTCATAATCATTTTGATGATGTCATAATCAACTGATGATGTTATAATCATTTTGATGATGTCATAATCAACTGATGATGTCATAATCATTTTGATGCTGTCGTAATCATCTGATGTCATCATAATCATTTTGATGATGTCATAATGAATTGATCTCATAATCATTTTGATGATGTCATAATTAATTGATGTCATAAACATTTTAATGCTGTCATAATCAATTGATGATGTCATAATCATTTTGATGTTTCATAATCATTTTGATGATGTCATAATCAACTGATGATGTCATAATCATTTTAATGCTGTTGTAATCATCTGATGTCATCATAATCATTTTGATGATGTCATAATCAACTGATGATGTCACAATCAACTGTTGATGTCATAATGAATGGATGATGTCATAATCGTTTTGATGATGTCATAATGAATGGATGATGTCATAGTCATTTTGATGATGTCATAATCAACTGATGATGTCATCATTTTTATGATGTCATAATGAACGGATGATGTCATAATCATTTTGATGATGTCATAATGAATTGATGTTATAATCATTTTGATGCTGTCATAATCAACTGATGATGTCATAATGATTTTTATGATGTCATAATGAACGAATGATGTCATAATTATTTTGATGCTGTCATAATGAATTGATGTTATAATCATTTTGATGCTGTCATAATCAACTGATGATGTCATAATTATTTTGATGATGTCATAATGAACTGATGATGTCATGATCATTTTGATGTCATAATGAACTGATGATGTCATAATCATTTTGATGATGTCATAATGAATGGATGATGTCATAACCATTTTGATGATGTCATAATGAATGGATGATGTCATAACCATTTTGATGATGTTACAATGAATTGATGTAATCATTTTGATGCTGTCATAATCATTTTGATGATGTCATAATGAACTTGATGATTTCATAATCATTTTGATGATGTCAAAATGAACTGATGATTTCATAATGAATGGATGATATCATAATCATTTTGATGATGTCATAATGAATTGATGTCATAATCATTTTGATGATGTCATAACCATTTTGATGATGTCATAATCAACTGATGATGTCATAATCATTTTGATGATGTCATAACCATTTTGATGATGTCATAATCAACTGATGATGTCATAATCATTTTGATGATGTCATAACAACTGATGATGTCATAATCATTTTGATGCTGTCGTAATCATCTGATGTCATCATAATCATTTTGATGATGTCATAATGAATTGATGTTATAATCATTTTGATGCTGTCATAATCAACTGATGATGTCATAATCATTTTGATGATGTCATAATGAACTGATGATGTCATAATCATTTTGATTATGTCATAATCATTTTGATGATGTCATAATAAACTGATGATGTCATAATCATTTTGATGATGTCATAATCAACTGATGATGTCATAATCATTTTGATGATGTCATAATCAACTGATGATGTCATAATCATTTTGATGCTGTCGTAATCATCTGATGTCATCATAATCATTTTGATGATGTCATAATGAATTGATTTTATAATCATTTTGATGCTGTCATAATCAACTGATGATGTCATAATCATTTTGATGATCTCATAATGAACGGATGATGTCATAATCATTTTGATTATGTCATAATGAACGGATGATGTCATAATCATTTTGATGATGTCATAATGAATTGATGTTATAATCATTTTGATGCTGTCATAATCAACTGATGCTGTCATAATCATTTTGATGATGTCATAATGAATGGATGATATCATAATCATTTTGATGATGTCATAATGAATTGATGTCATAATCATTTTGATGATGTCATAATCATTTTGATGCTGTCGTAATCATCTGATGTCATCATATTCATTTTGATGATGTCATAATGAATTGATTTTATAATCATTTTGATGCTGTCATAATAAACTGATGATGTCATAATCATTTTGATGATCTCATAATGAACGGAGGATGTCATAATCATTTTGATGATGTCATAATGAATTGATGTTATATTCATTTTGATGCTGTCATAATCAACTGATAATGTCATAATCATTTTAATGATGTCACAATCATTTTGATGATGTCATAATGAACTGATGATGTCATAATCATTTTGATGCTGTCGTAATCATCTGATGTCATAATCATTTTGATAATGTCATAATGAACTGATGATGTCACAATCAACTGATGATGTCATAATCAACTGATGATGTCATAATCATTTTGAGGATGTCATAATGAACAGATGATGTCATAATCATTTTGATGATGTCAGAATGAATGGATGATGTCATAATCATTTTGATGATGTCATAATGAATTGATGTTATAAACATTTTGATGCTGTCATAATGAACGGATGATGTCATAATCATTTTGATGATGGCATAATGAATGGATGATGTCATAATCATTTTGATGATGTCATAATGAATGGATGATGTCATAATCATTTTGATGATGTCATAATGAATTGATGTCATAAACATTTTGATGATGTCATAATCAACTGATGATGTCATAATCATTTTAATGCTGTTGTAATCATCTGATGTCATCATAATCATTTTGATGATGTCATAATCAACTGATGATGTCACAATCAACTGTTGATGTCATAATGAATGGATGATGTCATAATCGTTTTGATGATGTCATAATGAATGGATGATGTCATAGTCATTTTGATGATGTCATAATCAACTGATGATGTCATCATTTTTATGATGTCATAATGAACGGATGATGTCATAATCATTTTGATGATGTCATAATGAATTGATGTTATAATCATTTTGATGCTGTCATAATCAACTGATGATGTCATAATGATTTTTATGATGTCATAATGAACGAATGATGTCATAATTATTTTGATGCTGTCATAATGAATTGATGTTATAATCATTTTGATGCTGTCATAATCAACTGATGATGTCATAATTATTTTGATGATGTCATAATGAACTGATGATGTCATGATCATTTTGATGTCATAATGAACTGATGATGTCATAATCATTTTGATGATGTCATAATGAATGGATGATGTCATAACCATTTTGATGATGTCATAATGAATGGATGATGTCATAACCATTTTGATGATGTTACAATGAATTGATGTAATCATTTTGATGCTGTCATAATCATTTTGATGATGTCATAATGAACTTGATGATTTCATAATCATTTTGATGATGTCAAAATGAACTGATGATTTCATAATGAATGGATGATATCATAATCATTTTGATGATGTCATAATGAATTGATGTCATAATCATTTTGATGATGTCATAACCATTTTGATGATGTCATAATCAACTGATGATGTCATAATCATTTTGATGATGTCATAACCATTTTGATGATGTCATAATCAACTGATGATGTCATAATCATTTTGATGATGTCATAACAACTGATGATGTCATAATCATTTTGATGCTGTCGTAATCATCTGATGTCATCATAATCATTTTGATGATGTCATAATGAATTGATGTTATAATCATTTTGATGCTGTCATAATCAACTGATGATGTCATAATCATTTTGATGATGTCATAATGAACTGATGATGTCATAATCATTTTGATTATGTCATAATCATTTTGATGATGTCATAATAAACTGATGATGTCATAATCATTTTGATGATGTCATAATCAACTGATGATGTCATAATCATTTTGATGATGTCATAATCAACTGATGATGTCATAATCATTTTGATGCTGTCGTAATCATCTGATGTCATCATAATCATTTTGATGATGTCATAATGAATTGATTTTATAATCATTTTGATGCTGTCATAATCAACTGATGATGTCATAATCATTTTGATGATCTCATAATGAACGGATGATGTCATAATCATTTTGATTATGTCATAATGAACGGATGATGTCATAATCATTTTGATGATGTCATAATGAATTGATGTTATAATCATTTTGATGCTGTCATAATCAACTGATGCTGTCATAATCATTTTGATGATCTCATAATGAACGGATGATGTCATAATCATTTTGATGATGTCATAATGAATTGATGGTATATTCATTTTGATGCTGTCATAATAAACTGATGATGTCATAATCATTTTTATGATGTCATAATGAACGGATGATGTCATAATCATTTTGATGATGTCATAATGAATTGATGTTATAATCATTTTGATGCTGTCATAATCAACTGATGATGTCATAACTATTTTGATGATGTCATAATGAACTGATGATGTCATGATCATTTTGATGATGTCATAATCATTTTGATGATGTCATAATGAACTGATGATGTCATAATCATTTTGATGATGTCATAATGAACTGATGATGTCATAATCATTTTGATGATGTCATAATGAATGGATGATATCATAATCATTTTGATGATGTCATAATGAATTGATGTCATAATCATTTTGGTGATGTTATAATCAACTGATGATGTCATAATCATTTTGATGATGTCATAATGAACTGATGATGTCATACTCATTTTGATGATGTCATAATGAACTGATGATGTCATAATCATTTTGATTATGTCATAATCATTTTGATGATGTCATAATAAACTGATGATGTCATAATCATTTTGATGATGTCATAATCAACTGATGATGTCATAATCATTTTGATGATGTCATAATCAACTGATGATGTCATAATCATTTTGATGCTGTCGTAATCATCTGATGTCATCATAATCATTTTGATGATGTCATAATGAATTGATGTTATAATCATTTTGATGCAGTCATAATCAACTGATGATGTCATAATTATTTTGATGATGTCATAATGAACTGATAATGTCATGATCATTTTGATGTCATAATGAACTGATGATGTCATAATCATTTTGATGATGTCATAATGAATGAATGATGTCATAATGAATGGATGATGTCATAACCATTTTGATGATGTCATAATGAATTGATGATGCCATAATCATTTTGATGATGTCATAATGAACTGATGATGTCATAATCATTTTGATGATGCCATAATGAATGGATGATGTCATAATGAATGGATGATGTCATAACCATTTTGATGATGTCATAATGAATTGATGATGTCATAATCATTTTGATGATCTCATAATGAACGGAGGATGTCATTATCATTTTGATGATGTCATAATGAATTGATGTTATATTCATTTTGATGCTGTCATAATCGACTGATGATGTCATGATCATTTTGATGATGTCACAATCATTTTGATGATGTCATAATGAACTGATGATGTCATAATCATTTTGATGCTGTCGTAATCATCTGATGTCATCATAATTATTTTGATGATGTCATAATGAATTGATGTTATAATCATTTTGATGCTGTCATAATCAACTGATGATGTCATAATTATTTTGATGATGTCATAATGAACTGATGATGTCATAATCATTTTGATGATGTCATAATGAACTGATGATGTCATAATCATTTTAAAGATGTCATAATCATTTTGATGATGTCATAATCATTTTGATGATGTCATAATGAACTGATGATGTCATAATCATTTTGATGATGTCATAATCATTTTGATGATGTCATAATGAACTGATGATGTCATAATCATTTTGATGATGTCATAATCAACTGATGATGTCATAATCATTTTGATGCTGTCGTAATCATCTGACGTCTTCATCATCATTTTGATGATGTCATAATGAATTGATTTTATAATCATTTTGATGCTGTCATAATCAACTGATGATGTCATAATCATTTTGATGATCTCATAATGAACGGATGATGTCATAATCATTTTGATGATGTCATAATGAATTGATGGTATATTAATTTTGATGCTGTCATAATCAACTGATGATGTCATAATCATTTTTATGATGTCATAATGAACGGATGATGTCATAATCATTTTGATGATGTCATAATGAATTGATGTTATAATCATTTTGATGCTGTCATAATCAACTGATAATGTCATAATTATTTTGATGATGTCATAATGAACTGATGATGTCATGATCATTTTGATGATGTCATAATCATTTTGATGATGTCATAATGAACTGATGATGTCATAATCATTTTGATGATGTCATAATGAACTGATGATGTCATAATCATTTTGATGATGTCATAATGAATGGATGATATCATAATCATTTTGATGATGTCATAATGAATTGATGTCATAATCATTTTGGTGATGTTATAATCAACTGATGATGTCATAATCATTTTGATGATGTCATAATGAACGGATGATGTCATACTCATTTTGATGATGTCATAATGAACTGATGATGTCATAATCATTTTGATGATGTCATAATCATTTTGATGATGTCATAATAAACTGATGATGTCATAATCATTTTGATGATGTTATAATCAACTGATGATGTCATAATCATTTTGATGATGTCATAATCAACTGATGATGTCATAATCATTGTGATGCTGTCGTAATCATCTGATGTCATCATAATCATTTTGATGATGTCATAATGAATTGATTTTATAATCATTTTGATGCTGTCATAATCAACTGATGATGTCATAATCATTTTGATGATCTCATAATGAACGGAGGATGTCATAATCATTTTGATTATGTCATAATGAATTGATGTTATATTCATTTTGATGCTGTCATAATCAACTGATGATGTCATAATCATTTTGATGATGTCATAATGAACGGATGATGTCTTAATCATTTTGATTATGTCATAATGAATTGATGTTATAATCATTTTGATGCTGTCATAATCAACTGATGATGTCATAATTATTTTGATGATGTCATAATGAACTGATGATGTCATGATCATTTTGATGTCATAATGAACTGATGATGTCATAATCATTTTGATGATGTCATAATGAATGGATGATGTCATAATGAATGGATGATGCCATAACCATTTTGATGATGTCATAATTAATTGATGATGTCATAATCATTTTGATGATGTCATAATGAACTGATGATGTCATAATCATTTTGATGATGTCATAATGAATGGATGATGTCATAATGAATGGATGATGTCATAACCATTTTGATGATGTCATAATGAATTGATGATGTCATAATCATTTTGATGATCTCATAATGAACGGAGGATGTCATTATCATTTTGATGATGTCATAATGAATTGATGTTATATTCATTTTGATGCTGTCATAATCAACTGATGATGTCATAATCATTTTGATGATGTCACAATCATTTTGATGATGTCATAATGAACTGATGATGTCATAATCATTTTGATGCTGTCGTAATCATCTGATGTCATCATAATCATTTTGATGATGTCATAATGAATTGATGTTATAATCATTTTGATGCTGTCATAATCAACTGATGATGTCATAATTATTTTGATGATGTCATAATGAACTGATGATGTCATAATCATTTTGATGATGTCATAATGAACTGATTATGTCATAATCATTTTGATGATGTCATAATCATTTTGATGATGTCATAATCATTTTGATGATGTCATAATGAACTGATGATGTCATAATCATTTTGATGATGTCATAATCAACTGATGATGTCATAATCATTTTGATTCTGTCGTAATCATCTGATGTCATCATAATCATTTTGATGATGTCATAATGAATTGATTTTATAATCATTTTGATGCTGTCATAATCAACTGATGATGTCATAATCATTTTGATGATCTCATAATGAACGGATGATGTCATAATCATTTTGATGATGTCATAATGAATTGATGGTATAATCATTTTGATGCTGTCATAATCAACTGATGATGTCATAATCATTTTTATGATGACATATTGAACGGATGATGTCATAATCATTTTGATGATGTCATAATGAATTGATGTTATAATCATTTTGATGCTGTCATAATCAACTGATGATGTCATAATTATTTTGATGATGTCATAATGAACTGGTGATGTCATAATCATTTTGATGATCTCATAATGAACGGAGGATGTCATTATCATTTTGATGATGTCATAATGAATTGATGTTATATTCATTTTGATGCTGTCATAATCAACTGATGATGTCATAATCATTTTGATGATGTCACAATCATTTTGATGATGTCATAATGAACTGATGATGTCATAATCATTTTGATGCTGTCGTAATCATCTGATGTCATCATAATCATTTTGATGATGTCATAATGAATTGATGTTATAATCATTTTGATGCTGTCATAATCAACTGATGATGTCATAATTATTTTGATGATGTCATAATGAACTGATGATGTCATAATCATTTTGATGATGTCATAATGAACTGATGATGTCATAATCATTTTGATGATGTCATAATCATTTTGATGATGTCATAATCATTTTGATGATGTCATAATGAACTGATGATGTCATAATCATTTTGATGATGTCATAATCAACTGATGATGTCATAATCATTTTGATTCTGTCGTAATCATCTGATGTCATCATAATCATTTTGATGATGTCATAATGAATTGATTTTATAATCATTTTGATGCTGTCATAATCAAGTGATGATGTCATAATCATTTTGATGATCTCATAATGAACGGATGATGTCATAATCATTTTGATGATGTCATAATGAATTGATGGTATAATCATTTTGATGCTGTCATAATCAACTGATGAAGTCATAATCATTTTTATGATGTCAGAATGAACGGATGATGTCATAATCATTTTGATGATGTCATAATGAATTGATGTTATAATCATTTTGATGCTGTCATAATCAACTGATGATGTCATAATTATTTTGATGATGTCATAATGAACTGATGATGTCATGATCATTTTGATGATGTCATAATCATTTTGATGATGTCATAATGAACTGATGATGTCATAATCATTTTGATGATGTCATAATGAACTGATGATGTCATAATCATTTTGTTGATGTCATAATGAATGGATGATATCATAATCATTTTGATGATGTCATAATGAATTGATGTCATAATCATTTTGGTGATGTTATAATCAACTGATGATGTCATAATCATTTTGATGATGTCATAATGAACTGATGATGTCATACTCATTTTGATGATGTCATAATGAACTGATGATGTCATAATAATTTTGATGATGTCATAATCATTTTGATGATGTCATAATAAACTGATGATGTCATAATCATTTTGATGCTGCCGTAATCATCTGATGTCATCATAATCATTTTGATGTCATAATGAATTGATGTTGTAATCATTTTGATGCTGTCATAATAAACTGATGATGTCATAATCATTTTGATGATGTCATAGTCATTTTGATGATGTCATAATGAACTGATGATGTCATAATCATTTTAATGATGTCATAATGAACTGATGATAATAATAATAATAACCTTTATTTTTATATAGCGCTAACATATTCCGCAGCGCTTTACAGTTTTGCACACATTATCATCACTGTCCCCGATGGGGCTCACAATCTAGAACGAAAACAGCTATAACAGTTTTGGCGCCCGACCGGGGCCGTGTATCCAGCCTATTCGGAATCCGTATGGGGGAGTTTTCTGCTGGGAAATTGGACATGCAAAACACCAGCTGCAGCAAGGTGAGAAATGTTATTCTTACAAACCTGTTTTGCACTTGCAATCTCTCATCTGGATCTCTCCATACCTCTGGGTAAAAGGCTGCGAACATGGTTTAAAGAATCCACATCACCAGTGAGTTTTGTGTTTTGTCTATTTATGTCCGTATGAGAGTTGAATAATAGAGTTATAAGATGATATTTGTTATCTGTATTATTTGTCAGTATCCTAATTGGTTGTGTATTTGCGTAGTGTGTAATACAGAGCTGGGATAGACTCTGTGCAGTGTTGTTATTTTGGTCATTTTGGATTGGCAGTACATTATATGAAGCTGTATTTTGTATTAGGGCCGTGGTTTTTGTTGTTTGGCCTTAAAGTGCTTTCAGAGTGTCAGTGGACTCTGCTGCAGTTTTTGTTATATAGAGTTGTGTTAATTCCAAAGTGCACAATAGGCAGGCTGTGTGAACCTTTTATGTAACCTTGTATGTATGTATGTCTATGAGAACTCTGAATGAGATGACAGGTGAGTAAATGAGTATAAGGGATAAATAAGTAAATCCCTGATTGATTAGGGGTTCCGTTAGGTGTGGTCCACTGTATGTGACAGAAGACATTATTCAACGCAGTTTGAGCTGAATTATGTGGAGTGATTGAGATAAGGGATTTTCTTCTTGTAAAAATCAACTGAAAAGTGAAAGGAAAAAAAAACAACAATCCCTGAATGAGCATGTATGTTTGAGTGATCACATAAGTATCATTACTTATCTAACTGTTGTTAATTGTCCAGGATGAATAAGTTGTGGATATTTTTAATGTACATTTAATTTACAACTGAGATTCAGTGAAACCCGTGTTATGTGTGGTTTGACATTGGATAGGTTTCTATATGTGTTTTGGCCGGACGCGGTCAGAATCAGCTTATTCAATTTGTGCAGTAATCTGCCTGTATACAGAAACTGTTTTTAATTCCGAGAGGATGAATGTTTTGTAGAGATTAAGTCTGAAAACTGCTGCATTCTGTTTCTGTGTGTGTAAGACAACAAGCTCTTATCTGTGTTTATACCTGATGGGAGGGGCGAACCCCTGCGCAAATTGTTTGTGATTTCTCCTCCTTGTGCTGCGGGCCAGAGAAAGGGGGGGACATGGAGCTGCGCTGAAGAATATGGAGCTGTGCATATTCTGTCCTTGGTTCAGTACGCGCTGAGAGATTTGAGTTTAAAGCAATAGTACTGTATGTATTGAAGTAGAAAGAAATATCGTAAGTTCAAGATGGAATTTGAAAGTGAAAGAATTGTGCCTATTTTAGAGGAAACTTGTAAGTGATTGAAAGATTGGTAAAAGATTCACCTGCTTCAAGTTGAGTGATTGATATAGCAAATTGAGGATCAACAGATGGGGATCCTAGTTAATGATAAACTTACCTGGAGCAGCCAGTACCAGGCAGCAGCTGCCAAGGCAAACAGGATCATGGGGTGCATTAAGAGAGGTCTGGATACACATGATGAGAGCATTATACTGCCTCTGTACAAATCCCTAGTTAGACCGCACATGGAGTACTGTGTCCAGTTTTGGGCACCGGTGCTCAGGAAGGATATAATGGAACTAGAGAGAGTACAAAGGAGGGCAACAAAATTAATAAAGGGGATGGGAGAACTACAATACCCAGATAGATTAGCGAAATTAGGATTATTTAGTCTAGAAAAAAGACGACTGAGGGGCGATCTAATAACCATGTATAAGTATATAAGGGGACAATACAAATATCTCACTGAGGATCTGTTTATACCAAGGAAGGTGACGGGCACAAGGGGGCATTCTTTGCCTCTGGAGGAGAGAAGGTTTTTCCACCAACATAGAAGAGGATTCTTTACTGTTAGGGCGGTGAGAATCTGGAATTGCTTGCCTGAGGAGGTGGTGATGGCGAACTCAGTCGAGGGGTTCAAGAGAGGCCTGGATGTCTTCCTGGAGCAGAACAATATTGTATCATACAATTATTAGGTTCTGTAGAATGACGTAGATCTGGGGATTTATTATGATGGAATATAGGCTGAACTGGATGGACAAATGTCTTTTTTCGGCCTTACTAACTATGTTACTATGTTACTATGTTACTAACAGAGGAGGTAGCCAACTGCACGGCTGATGTAGTAGGTGGTGTAACCTGCTACAGTCAGCCTACGGCACATAGGTGGTGTAACCTTGCCGTTCCATGGAGCTGTGCTAGCCAGCTGATCTACCGGGTGGTAGGTGGTTTAACCTGCCCGCTAGAATCCTTTAGGTCTACCGAGTGGTAGGTGGTGTAACCTGCTCGCTAAACCTTGACACTCGCTCTGACTTGCCACGTGTTGCAACCCTGGTTTAAGGCAAGGCACACTAAAAAGGGCATTTTTAGAGGTGAGTTGTCTGCGGATAAGTTGAAGCCATGGGCAACTTAGTCTGTGTGCAGTAAGGGCCCCCAATGGGATCCAAAAACCGCTGTACAGATTGGAAAAAGGAAGCAGTGAAAGATGTGAGACCAATATTGAAACAGGCAAAAATGCCAGTGAGTGGATGGATGTTTGGATGTTCAAAAAGGCACAGACAAAGGAGGAAAATAGCATGTGAATAAATGGCGTCTGAGAGAGTGCAGCAGGACGGAAGTAAGGTGTATTATGAATGTTTTGATGCTCAAAAGTCCGACTATGACCGACACATTACTGCTACGGTCATACCTTTGTATAACCAGAGACCAAGACAAGACAGATGGACTTGTAAACATTGCGGTCAGACAAACCCAGACTGGAGAAATACTTGTATGATCTGTGCTGCAACCAAACCTAAGTGAATTACACTGAATCCTGTCCAGACAAGATCACGTGTAGTGACATAAGAAGCTGACACAGGATTGTGGTTAGTGGGTAGTGGGGACATTAACTTTTGGGAGTAAGCTGACAGTAATCCTTTTGGGAAGGAGCTGTAGACCAGCATGTCATGTCACCAACAACCGGTCATCTAGTCACCCCGACAACCAGAGAATCAACCACATCAGGTAGTGTAAGACAGATACAGGAGTATTATCCCTGGAAGCCCTCTGACTAGCTAGCTACGCTAAAATAATTGGCTGACCCTGAGAACAAACCTTTCCCATTTTACAGACAAAGACAATATGATGGACGTATAAGTGCACCTGAGCAGACCTAGAGAGTTGGTGAGCACAAAAGCAGGTGACGTACTAGGATGCAAATTAAGACTTTTACAGATGTGGCAAAAGGAGAGAGTGTAGAGATGTACTCTGGACGGTTACAGCTGAAATGGGCAGACATGGGGTACAGTCCAGTAAACCCACTCGATGTTAAAATATTTGTAAATACATTCATTGACGGTATGACAAAAGGCTTACGAGACGCAGTACAGACAGCCAGACCTAAATGGAGAAATGTAGATCCAAAGACCTCCTGAAGATTGCTCAGGAGTTGAAGAAACTAGGACAATAAGACGACGTGTCATGTATGCTGGAGCACAAGGAAAACAGTAGAGACGTAGTAAGGGACCTAAGGACTTAGAAACAGTGAGGTGCTGGAATTGTGGAGAAAATGGACACTCAGACCAATCTTCCACCTCCTTCACCTTCAGACTAGGAAACTGACAACCCAGTGACAAATGTGTGCCCTGTTCTTGTCCCCTCCAGACCTGGTCCTGCCTTGATGACCACCATACCAATGCTGGGAGGGAAATAGACAGAATTCTTGACCGACACTGGGGCAGCTGGGACTAGTACACAAAGACTTGATACTGCCAGGCACGATTACTGACGAGACTGTGGAATGCGTGAGGGTAGAGGGACAAGCGACTGAAGCCCCTATGACTAAACAAGAAAAGACTAGAGTCACGAGACAGCCAAGAGGTGCTTACAAACTTATTGTTAGTGACAATATCTCTATGAATTTGCTGGGAGCAGAGTTGAGTGCTGTCTAGACCACTATACAGTGCTCTCCTGAGGGTATAACAGTCACAAGTCCACTTTCATATAAACACTTGGGGCAGATGGACGCCAGGGTCTTCCACGTGCACATTATACCACAGGTAAATCATGCCCTATTATAGTTACACTTAATTCCATTCATTTGCCAGTTTAGTAGTTTCCTTACACAAGATGGTATAGTTACCATATATTTCTAGGTTGTCTTCATATGATATATAGTTTTTTAGCCATTCATTATATTGGCTCAAACCATAGTCACTGTTTATTTGTCTTTTCCACTTCTTATACCTTATCGCAAGCAACTGGTATTGATATTTGGTATTTTTCAAATCCCTTCTTTTTGTATTTAGAACTGTTAGTTATGGATTTCTATAGGGCTGCTACTTTCTTAGAATAAGCTTGTGCTTTGCTGTGACCTATGGCATTGTGCTCCCCCGTTTTATGATTCAGTATCTTTTGTAATTATATATATAATTTTCTTTTGGTAACATTTTGTGAATCAAATTTAGTTTTTTTAAGGGGTTCTCTACCCAATCAATTATGGGTATAAATATTTGGACATTAATGTGTGACTTATATAAACACTTGTGTAATATTGCAGAAATGGTGTATATGGCAAGAGTAGTGAAAGTAACACCTGACACCAGAATGTCTGAGGACAGGGAAAAGAGTCAGGTACCAGACACTGTTTGGGCAAGGGGAAAATCTGATATGGGTCGGCTGCCCATTCCCCATGTCATGATAAATTAAAAGAAGGAACCACTCCTCTTGGTTCAGGCAACACCCCTTTGTATCCCAGTAAGAAAAAAAGGACCCAAGGGTTCCCCTAGTGCTTACAGAATAGTTCATGACTTAAGGGCTATTAATGAGGTTACAGAGAGTATGACCTTAATTGTCCCTAACCCACACACATTACTGTTCCAGATTCCAGCGACGTCAAAATGTTTCACAGTTATTGATTTGGCAAATGCATTCTTCTCTGTACCACTGCACTCTGACTGTCAGTATCTTTTTTCTTTCACTCACGAAGGTAAACAATACTGTTGGACGGTCCTCCCACAAAGGGGGAAAGAACTCCCCAACCATCTATTCAACAGCGATGGCAGGGATTCTTGAGCAGTGGCAACCACCTCATCCACAGATTGTACTACTACAGTACGTGGATGACCTCTTGCTCTGCTGCCCGGACCAGACGTCCTGCAAGGAAGCTACAGTTTCCTTGCCGTGTTTTTTTGGCAGAAAAGGGTTGCAGAGTCTCACGTGACAAATTACAGTGTTGCAAACAAAAGGTTACATTTTTAGGACATTGTATTGCTGAAGGTACAAGACACCTGACTGAAGACAGAAAACAGGCAATACAAATCTCTCTTTACCCAGGTCACACCAGCATCTACGCACTTTTCTAGGTTTGGTGACCTACTGTAGGCCTTGGATAAGGTCTGCTTCACAAATGATGCACCCACTTTATGACTGTTTGCCATCACACCCCTACAATCTCACTCAAGAAGCAATTGACTCCTTCCACTCTCTCAAGCTGCTAATTGTGTCAGACATTCCAAACTATGATCAGCCATTTTTCTTATTTTGCACAGAGCAGGGTGGACATGCTACCTAGGTACTGACACTACAACATGGAAAGAAACAGAGACCGATAGCTTACTACTTAGCACAATTAGACCCCGTGATTAGAGGGTCTTCTACATGTGTACATGCTGTAAGAGCTGCTGTATTACTGAAAGGCATGTGAGATCACACTGACTTTTTCTTTTTGACAATTTGTTCCCCACGTGACATTAATGCCATACTCGTACAAGTTAAACCAAAAACACCCGGGCCTCCCATGGATAGACAGATCAGACAGATCAGACTTGAATGTGCTCTAATACTAATTCCTGAATATGTCACCCTCAAAAGACATAATGTTCTGAATCCAGCCACTCATCTGCCTGTGGATTCAGAAAAGGGGGAATTGGTGACAGCATTGGCAGGTGGGAAAGAGAACATGACATGATATTGACATGACGCATGAACATGACTGCATAGGAACTGATGAGTCAGGAGACAGTGGGTTTTACATATGTTCGTGGGAAGAAAAAACCTGTTCCTAATGCATATTTTGAGTTTTTTTATTTTTGTAGATGGCTCCAGATACCACCAGAATGGGCGACTCTACATTGGATATGCAGTAGTATCCTCACATGAGGTAATCCGAGCTGAACCACTCCCTCCTCACATGTCGGTGCAGGAGGCAGAGTTGAAGGCACTCACTGAGGCGTGTAGAGCTGCTGCAGGTAAAGTCGCTAACAGTTACACAGATTCGAATTGTGCATGGGGAATATCCCATGAGTATTGCCCTATCTGGAGAAGCAGAGCGTTTCTTATATCAGCCGGTAAGCCCATTAAAAATGCAGAGCTGGTGAAACAATTAGTGGAGGCATTGACGTTATCAGTCCAGGTTGGCAAGGTAAAAGCACACATGGGCGGTGACTCTGTGGAGGTAGAGGGCAACAAAAGGGCGGACGAGGCTGCTAAAGTAGCAGCAAGGCGGCCTAGGGAGCAGTGGACGGTGGCGAGGAGTCAGCGTATTCCAGCCACACCGAGGATAGATGTCCTGAAATCCCTCCAGCTGCCCAAACAGAGAAGGAACACTGGGAGAATGGGAGCTGAGCTGAACTCAGAAGGAGTATGGGAGAATAAGGATAAATCGTATGTACCAAGATCCCTGCTCCCAATCATGGCGCAAGCAACACAAGATGCCTTCTGGATCGCTCCTGGTTTCAGTTACGCAGCCGCAAAGCTCGTACAGTCATGCCTCATCTGTGCACAGCACAACCCAGGTAAAACAGTAAAAATCCCTAAGAAAGCGACACCCAGGCCTCCCTACCTGTTTCAGAGACTGCAGACTGGCTACATACAGCTACCCAAGGTAGGAGTGTGTGAAAAATATCCTAGTATGTGTAGATCTCTTCTCTGGTTGGCTGGAAGCCTATCTGGTAAAATGTGCAAATACTAAAGAGACTGCAGACAAACTGATGAAAGAACTGATCTGCAGGTATGGTGTCCTAGAAACCATAGAAAGTGATAGGGGTACCCACTTCACGGGAGAAATAATGAGGGAAGTCATGCAGGTCCTGGGAGTACAGCAAGCATATCATGCACCATATAGACCACAAAGTAGTGGGAAAGTGGAGACACTAAACGGGACACAAACTGGAAAATCAAAAGCCACGGCAGACACAGGAAAGAGCGGGGTAGAGTGCTTGTCTCTTGCACTCTTGTCAGTCACACACACTCCAAATAGAAAGACAGGTTTGTGTCCTTTTGAAGTCCCGTTTGGTAGTTTGCCAAAGGCTGGTCTGTACTTCCCACAGATGCTACAAATGCAACACGGTGCTATGACAGCTCATGTCCAGGCCTTACAGAAAAGACTTAATGTGGTGCATAAACATGTGTTTTCATCCATTCCAGATCCTAATGCCAGTGCAGACGTATATCAGCTGAATCCAGGTGATTGGGTGGTCATACACAGACGTACATCAGCTGAATCCAGGTGATTGGTGGTCATACACAGACACATGAGAAGGAGCCTAGATCCACAGTTTGACGGCCCATTTTAAAGTCCAGCTGACCACATTCACCTCAGGGAAACTTGAGGGAAAGCCCACCTGGATCCATTCCAGTCACTGAAAAAAGATCTTTCCACCAGCAGAATGACGGTTCTCCTAATCACCGTGCTGGCAGTGGTAGGATGTCTGCACCTTAGGGTAGTTTCACACTTGCGTTTTTGTCTGCAGCGTTTTTTTTCAAAAAAACGCATGCGTTTTTTTCCCTATATTTAACATTGAAAACGCATGCGTTTTTGTGTGTACGCGTTTGGTCGCGTTTTGAAACGCATGCGTTTTTTTACTGCATGCGTTCATTTTCAGAAATGCAACTTGTAGTATTTTTGAGAGGCGTTTTTTGGACCAAAAAAAACGCATGCGTTTTTCTATTAAAAAAACAGAAAACACACTGATATGCCACCCCCCAACATAAAGGTGATAAAGGGATCCTAACCCTAACCCTACCCCTAACCCTAACCCTACCCCTAACCCTAACCCTACCCCTAACCCTAACCTTACCCCTAACCCTAAGGGATCCTAACCCTAACCCTACCCCTAACCCTAACCTTACCCCTAACCTTAAACCCTAAGGGATCCTAACCCTACCCCTAACCCTAACCCTAAGGGATCCTAACCCTAACCCTACCCCTAACCCTAACCTTACCCCTAACCCTAAACCCTAAGGGATCCTAACCCTAACCTTACCCCTACCCCTACCCCTAACCCTAAGGGATCCTAACCATAACCCTACCCCTAAGCCTAACCCTACCCCTAACACTAACCCTAAGGGATCCTAACCCTAACCCTACCCCTAACCCTAATCCCTTTAGGGTTAGGGTTAGGGGTAGGGTTAGGGTTAGGATCCCTTAGGGTTAGAGGTAGGGTTAGGGGTAGGGTTAGGGTTAGGATCCCTTAGGGTTAGGGTTAGGGGTAGGGTTAGGGGTAGGGTTAGGATCCCTTAGGGTTAGACGTAGGGGTAGGGTTAGGGTTAGGATCCCTTAGGGTTAGGGTTAGCGGTAGGGTTAGGGTTAGGATCCCTTTAGGGTTAGGGTTAGGGTTATGATCCCTAACCCTACCCCTAACCCTAACCCTAACTATTTCTGTTTATAGTGGGTTTTTTACTTTATTTTGATGATTGGCAGCTGTCACACATTTCTCAGCATGCGTTTTAAAAACACAAACGCATGAAAAAATGCACGTAAACGCGTCAAAACGCTGCGTTTTTTTCACCACATGCAAAAACGCATGCGTCAAAAAAACGCAGCGTTTGCACGCGTTTACATGCGTTTTTTCACCATGCTTTTTTTGTGTTTTTTACCGCAAAAACGCACCCAAAAAAACGCAAATGTGAAACCAGCCTTACAGAGGCACTGGATAAACAAACTTATTCAACATCTTGCTTTTCTTATAAAAGACGCGGAAGGACAAAAACTGCTGGACTGTTGGATCTGCATACACAGCCCAGTATCTGCAAGGACTATGCTGTACTTAGACTTACCCCTGGAGCCAAGGAAGGTATTAACACCACACCACATATACAATGAGACTTGGACTCAGATTTTCTTGGTTCCTTAAGGCTCTTAATGAGACTAATACAATATAGAGACTCCAGCCAATTGGCTTAGCGGCCTAGCGGGATGGATTATTTTTGGTATTTTACAGACTTGTATGCAAATTTTGTTGCTTTGCTTATTGTTTTATGTAGCCATAAAAGCGCTAATATATTTATTACCTAAGCTATGGAATAATGTAGGTGCAGAAAAAAAATCTAAGGCTGAACCTTCTGTAGTATATCATAGGCCCCTTGTAGCCACTGCTGACAGGGGAGGTGAGTGTCCACACTGAGGGTGGATGGGTGAAGCAGGTAGGAAGTCCCCTTGTGGGTACTAGACCCATGAGACAGTAGCTCCTTTGTGGACATCAGCTGACCCCGTAGCAGAGGTTATACCATTTACAAAAGGGGGAAATTGATATAGAAGGGTTAATAGTTTGCCTTTAAGTGCCTTTTGCCTTTAATTGTTAGAATTTCTAGAATCTGTTGTTGTCATAGTCTGCTAGTCTCCTTTCCACTCCTTATCATGTATGTTCCCAATATTCAGCCATAACAGGCTCTGGGTACGTTAGAGAATAAAGGTCAGTATGACCCTGGGTGATGGTGGGGGCTACATGAATTGCATTAAGGTTGTAAATGGTATAAAATATTGCCTCTTGCTCTATTACTTCAGATAAAAGTGACTTGCTCACAGGATATGTGTGAGGTGTCTTTTTGTCTCCAAGCGCGCTTGTAAAATGACGGGCGTAACTCCACAATTTGGCCCTCACTGGTGATCTGTCAGCTGACGTTGGTCAGAACGAAAACAGCTATAACATCATAATGAATGGATGATGTCATAATGAATGGATGATGTCATAATCATTTTGATGATGTCATAATCAACTGATGATATCATAATCATTTTTATGATGTCATAATGAACGGATGATGTCATAATCATTTTGATGATGTCATAATGAATTGATGTTATAATCATTTTGATGCTGTCGTAATCAACTGATGATGTCATAATCATTTTTATGATGTCATAATGAACGGATGATGTCATAATCATTTTGATGATGTCATAATGAATTGATGTTATAATCATTTTGATGCTGTCATAATCAACTGATGATGTCATAATTATTTTGATGATGTCATAATGAACTGATGATGTCATGATCATTTTGATGTCATAATGAACTGATGATGTCATAATCATATTGATGATGTCATAATGAATGGATGATGTCATAATGAATGGATGATGTCATAACCATTTTGATGATGTCATAATGAATTGATGTTGTAATCATTTTGATGCTGTCATAATAAACTGATGATGTCATAATCATTTTGATGATGTCATAGTCATTTTGATGATGTCATAATGAACTGATGATGTCATAATCATTTTAATGATGTCATAATGAACTGATGATAATAATAATCTTTATTTTTATATAGCGCTAACATATTCTGCAGCGCTTTACAGTTTTGCACACATTATCATCACTGTCCCCGATGGGGCTCACAATCTAGAATCCCCATCAGTATGTCTTTGGAATGTGGGAGGAAACCGGAGTGCCCAGAGGAAACCCACGCAAACACGGAGAGAACATACAAACTCTTTGCAGATGTTGTCCTGGGTGGGATTAGAACCCAGGACCCCAGCGCTACAGTGCTAACCACAGCGCCACCGTGCTGCCCATGTTATGATGGCATAATTATTTTGATGATGTCATAATGAATTGATGTTATATTCATTTTGATGATGTCATAATGAACTGATGATGTCATAATCATTTTGATGCTGTCGTAATCATCTGATGTCATCATAATCATTTTGATGACGTCATAATGAACTGATGATGTCATAATCATTTTGATGATGTCATAATCAACTGATGATGTCATAATCATTTTGATGATGTCACAATCATTTTGATGATGTCATAATGAACTGATGATGTCATAATCATTTTGATGCTGTCGTAATCATCTGATGTCATCATAATCATTTTGATGATGTCATAATGAACTGATGATGTCACAATCAACAGACGATATCATAATCAACTGATGATGTCATAATCATTTGATGATGTCATAATGAACAGATGATGCCATAATCATTTTGATGATGTCATAATGAATTGATGTTATAATCATTTTGATGCTGTCATAATCAACTGATGATGTCATAATCATTTTGATGATGTCATAATGAACTGATGATGTCATAATCATTTTGATGATGTCATAATGAACTGATGATTTCATAATCATTTTGATGATGTCATAATGAATGGATGATGTCATAATCATTTTGATGATGTCATAATGAACTGATGATGTCATAATCATTTTGATGATGTCATAATGAACGGATGATGTCATAATTATTTTGATGCTGTCATAATGAATTGATGTTATAATCATTTTGATGCTGTCATAATCAACTGATGATGTCATAATTATTTTGATGATGTCATAATTATTTTGATGATGTCATAATGAACTGATGATGTCATGATCATTTTGATGTCATAATGAACTGATGATGTCATAATCATTTTGATGATGTCATAATGAATGGATGATGTCATAACCATTTTGATGATGTCATAATGAATGGATGATGTCATAACCATTTTGATGATGTTATAATGAATTGATGTAATCATTTTGATGCTGTCATAATCATTTTGATGATGTCATAATGAACCTGATGATGTCATAATCATTTTGATGATGTCATAATGAACTGATGATGTCATAATCATTTTGATGATGTCATAATGAATGGATGATATCATAATCATTTTGATGATGTCATAATGAATTGATGTCATAATCATTTTGATGATGTCATAACCATTTTGATGATGTCATAATCAACTGATGATGTCATAATCATTTTGATGATGTCATAACCATTTTGATGATGTCATAATCAACTGATGATGTCATAATCATTTTGATGATGTCATAACAACTGATGATGTCATAATCATTTTGATGCTGTCGTAATCATCTGATGTCATCATAATCATTTTGATGATGTCATGATGAATTGATGTTATAATCATTTTGATGCTGTCATAATCACCTGATGATGTCATAATCATTTTGATGATGTCATAATTAATGGATGATGTCATAACCATTTTGATGTCATAATGAATGGATGATGTCATAACCATTTTGATGATGTCATAATGAATTGATGTAATCATTTTGATGCTGTCATAATCATTTTGATGATGTCATAATGAACTGATGATGTCATAATCATTTTGATGATGTCATAATGAACTGATGATGTCATAATCATTTTGATGATGTCATAATGAATTGATGTCATAAACATTTTGATGCTGGCATAATCAACTGATGATGTCATAATCATTTTGATGTGTCATAATCATTTTTATGATGTCATAATCAACTGATGATGTCATAATCATTTTGATGCTGTTGTAATCATCTGATGTCATCATAATCATTTTGATGATGTCATAATGAACTGATGATGTCATAATCATTTTGATGCTGTTGTAATCATCTGATGTCATCATAATCATTTTAATGATGTCATAATGAACTGATGATAATAATAATCTTTATTTTTATATAGCGCTAACATATTCCGCAACGCTTTACAGTTTTGCACACATTATCATCACTGTCCCCGATGGGGCTCACAATCTAGAATCCCCATCAGTATGTCTTTGGAATGTGGGAGGAAACCGGAGTGCCCAGAGGAAACCCACGCAAACACGGAGAGAACATACAAACTCTTTGCAGATGTTGTCCTGGGTGGGATTAGAACCCAGGACCCCAGCGCTACAGTGCTAACCACAGCGCCACCGTGCTGCCCATGTTATGATGTCATAATCATTTTGATGATGTCATAATCATTTAGATGATGTCATAATGAACTGATGATGTCATAATCATTTTGATGATGTCATAATGAACTGATGATGTCATAATCATTTTGATGATGTCATAATGAACGGATGATGTCATAATCATTTTGATGATGTCATAATGAATTGATGTCATAATAATTTTGATGACGTCATAATCATGTTGATGATGTCATAATCAACTGATGATGTCATAATCATTTTGATGATGTCATAATCAACTGATGATGTCATAATCATTTTGATGCTGTCGTAATCATCTGATGTCATCATAATCATTTTGATGATGTCATAATGAATTGATGTTATAATCATTTGATGCTGTCATAATCAACTGATGATGTCATAATCATTTTGATGATCTCATAATGAACGGAGGATGCCATAATCATTTTGATGATGTCATCATGAATTGATGTTATATTCATTTTGATGTTGTCATAATCACCTGATGATGACATAATCATTTTGATGATGTCACAATCATTTTGATGATGTCATAATGAACTGATGATGTCATAATCATTTTGATGATGTCACAATCATTTTGATGATGTCATAATGAACTGATGATGTCATAATCATTTTGATGCTGTCGTAGTCATCTGATGTCATCATAATCATTTTGATGATGTCATAATGAACTGATGATGCCACAATCAACTGATGATGTCATAATCAACTGATGTCATAATCATTTTGATGATGTCATAATGAACAGATGATGTCATAATCATTTTGATGATGTCATAATGAATGGATGATGTAATAATCATTTTGATGCTGTCATAATCAACTGATGATGTCATAATCATTTTGATGATGTCACAATCATTTTGATGCTGTCTTAGTCAACTGATGATGTCATAATCATTTTGATTCTGTCGTAATCATCTGATGTCATCATAATCATTTTGATGATGTCATAATGAATTGATGATATAATCATTTTGATGCTGTAATAATGAACTGATGATGTCATTATCATTTTGATGATCTCATAATGAACGAAGGATGTCATAATCATTTTGATGATGTCATAATGAATTGATGTTATATTCATTATGATGCTGTCATAATCAACTGATGATGTCATAATGAATGGATGATGTCATAATCATTTTGATGATGTCATAATCATTTTGATGATGTCATAATGAACTGATGATGTCATAATCATTTTGTTGATGTCATAATGAATGGATGATGTCATAATAATTTTGATGATGTCATAAAGAACTGATGATGTCATAATCATTTTGATGATGTCATAATCATTTTGATGATGTCATAATCATTTTGATGATGTCATAATGAATTGATGTTATAATCATTTTGATGCTGTCATAATCAACTGATGATGTCATAATCATTTTGATGATGTCATAACCATTTTGATGATGTCATAATGAATGGATGATGTCATAATCATTTTGATGATGTCATAATGAACTGATGATGTCATAATCATTTTGATGATGTCATAATGAACTGATGATTTCATAATCATTTTGATGATGTCATAATGAATGGATGATGTCATAATCATTTTGATGATGTCATAATGAACTGATGATGTCATAATCATTTTGATGATGTCATAATGAATGGATGATGTCATAATCATTTTGATGATGTCATAATGAACTGATGATTTCATAATCATTTTGATGATGTCATAATGAACTGATGATGTCATAATCATTTTGATGATGTCATAATGAATGGATGATGTCATAATCATTTTGATGATGTCATAATGAATTGATGTTATAATCATTTTGATGCTGTCATAATGAATTAATGTTATAATCATTTTGATGCTGTCATAATCAACTGACGATGTCATAATCATTTAGGTGATGTCATAATGAACTGATGATGTTATAATCATTTTGATGATGTCATAATGAACTGATGATGTCATAATAATTGGATGATGTCATAATCATTTTGATGATGTCATAATGAATTGATGTTATAATCATTTTGATGCTGTCATAATCAACTGATGATGTCATAATCATTTTGATGATGTCATAATAAACGGATGATGTCATAATCATTTTGATGATGTCATAATGAACTGATGATGTCATTATCATTTTGATGATCTCATAATGAATGGATGATGTCATAATCATTTTGATGATGTCATAATGAATTGATGTTATAATCATTTTGATGCAGTCAAAATCATTTTGATGATGTCATAATCATTTTGATGATGTCATAATGAAGGGATGATGTCATAATCATTTTGATGATGTCATAATAAACGGATGATATCATAATCATTTTGATGATGTCATAATGAATTGATGATGTCATAATCATTTTGATGCTGTCATAATCAACTGATGATGTCAATCATTTTGATGCTGTCGTAATCATCTGATGTCATCATAATCATTTTGATGACGTAATAATGAACTGATGATGTCACAATCAACTGATGATGTCATAATCAACTGATTATGTCATGATCATTTTGATGATGTCATAATGAATTGATGTTATATTCATTTTGATGATGTCATAATGAACTGATGATGTCATAATCATTTTGATGCTGTCGTAATCATCTGATTTCATCATAATCATTTTGATGACGTCATAATGAACTGATGATGTCATAATCATTTTGATGATGTCATAATCAACTGATGATGTCATAATCATTTTGATGATGTCACAATCATTTTGATGATGTCATAATGAACTGATGATGTCATAATCATTTTGATGCTGTCGTAATCATCTGATGTCATCATAATCATTTTGATGATGTCATAATGAACTGATGATGTCACAATCAACTGACGATATCATAATCAACTGATGATGTCATAATCAGTTTGATGATGTCATAATGAACAGATGATGCCATAATCATTTTGATGATGTCATAATGAATTGATGTTATAATCATTTTGATGCTGTCGTAATCAACTGATGATGTCATAATCATTTTTATGATGTCATAATGAACGGATGATGTCATAATCATTTTGATGATGTCATAATGAATTGATGTTATAATCATTTTGATGCTGTCATAATGACCTGATGATGTCATAATCATTTTGATGATGTCATAATTAATGGATGATGTCATAACCATTTTGATGTCATAATGAATGGATGATGTCATAACCATTTTGATGATGTCATAATGAATTGATGTAATCATTTTGATGCTGTCATAATCATTTTGATGATGTCATAATGAACTGATGATGTCATAATCATTTTGATGATGTCATAATGAACTGATGATGTCATAATCATTTTGATGATGTCATAATGAATTGATGTCATAAACATTTTGATGCTGGCATAATCAACTGATGATGTCATAATCATTTTGATGTGTCATAATCATTTTTATGATGTCATAATCAACTGATGATGTCATAATCATTTTGATGCTGTTGTAATCATCTGATGTCATCATAATCATTTTGATGATGTCATAATGAACTGATGATGTCATAATCATTTTGATGCTGTTGTAATCAACTGATGTCATCATAATCATTTTAATGATGTCATAATGAACTGATGATAATAATAATCTTTATTTTTATATAGCGCTAACATATTCCGCAACGCTTTACAGTTTTGCACACATTATCATCACTGTCCCCGATGGGGCTCACAATCTAGAATCCCCATCAGTATGTCTTTGGAATGTGGGAGGAAACCGGAGTGCCCAGAGGAAACCCACGCAAACACGGAGAGAACATACAAACTCTTTGCAGATGTTGTCCTGGGTGGGATTAGAACCCAGGACCCCAGCGCTACAGTGCTAACCACAGCGCCACCGTGCTGCCCATGTTATGATGTCATAATCATTTTGATGATGTCATAATCATTTAGATGATGTCATAATGAACTGATGATGTCATAATCATTTTGATGATGTCATAATGAACTGATGATGTCATAATCATTTTGATGATGTCATAATGAATGGATGATGTCATAATCATTTTGATGATGTCATAATGAATTGATGTCATAATAATTTTGATGACGTCATAATCATGTTGATGATGTCATAATCAACTGATGATGTCATAATCATTTTGATGATGTCATAATCAACTGATGATGTCATAATCATTTTGATGCTGTCGTAATCATCTGATGTCATCATAATCATTTTGATGATGTCATAATGAATTGATGTTATAATCATTTGATGCTGTCATAATCAACTGATGATGTCATAATCATTTTGATGATCTCATAATGAACGGAGGATGCCATAATCATTTTGATGATGTCATCATGAATTGATGTTATATTCATTTTGATGTTGTCATAATCACCTGATGATGACATAATCATTTTGATGATGTCACAATCATTTTGATGATGTCATAATGAACTGATGATGTCATAATCATTTTGATGATGTCACAATCATTTTGATGATGTCATAATGAACTGATGATGTCATAATCATTTTGATGCTGTCGTAGTCATCTGATGTCATCATAATCATTTTGATGATGTCATAATGAACTGATGATGCCACAATCAACTGATGATGTCATAATCAACTGATGTCATAATCATTTTGATGATGTCATAATGAACAGATGATGTCATAATCATTTTGATGATGTCATAATGAATGGATGATGTAATAATCATTTTGATGCTGTCATAATCAACTGATGATGTCATAATCATTTTGATGATGTCACAATCATTTTGATGCTGTCTTAGTCAACTGATGATGTCATAATCATTTTGATTCTGTCGTAATCATCTGATGTCATCATAATCATTTTGATGATGTCATAATGAATTGATGATATAATCATTTTGATGCTGTAATAATGAACTGATGATGTCATTATCATTTTGATGATCTCATAATGAACGAAGGATGTCATAATCATTTTGATGATGTCATAATGAATTGATGTTATATTCATTATGATGCTGTCATAATCAACTGATGATGTCATAATGAATGGATGATGTCATAATCATTTTGATGATGTCATAATCATTTTGATGATGTCATAATGAACTGATGATGTCATAATCATTTTGTTGATGTCATAATGAATGGATGATGTCATAATAATTTTGATGATGTCATAAAGAACTGATGATGTCATAATCATTTTGATGATGTCATAATCATTTTGATGATGTCATAATCATTTTGATGATGTCATAATGAATTGATGTTATAATCATTTTGATGCTGTCATAATCAACTGATGATGTCATAATCATTTTGATGATGTCATAACCATTTTGATGATGTCATAATGAATGGATGATGTCATAATCATTTTGATGATGTCATAATGAACTGATGATGTCATAATCATTTTGATGATGTCATAATGAACTGATGATTTCATAATCATTTTGATGATGTCATAATGAATGGATGATGTCATAATCATTTTGATGATGTCATAATGAACTGATGATGTCATAATCATTTTGATGATGTCATAATGAATGGATGATGTCATAATCATTTTGATGATGTCATAATGAACTGATGATTTCATAATCATTTTGATGATGTCATAATGAACTGATGATGTCATAATCATTTTGATGATGTCATAATGAATGGATGATGTCATAATCATTTTGATGATGTCATAATGAATTGATGTTATAATCATTTTGATGCTGTCATAATGAATTAATGTTATAATCATTTTGATGCTGTCATAATCAACTGACGATGTCATAATCATTTAGGTGATGTCATAATGAACTGATGATGTTATAATCATTTTGATGATGTCATAATGAACTGATGATGTCATAATAATTGGATGATGTCATAATCATTTTGATGATGTCATAATGAATTGATGTTATAATCATTTTGATGCTGTCATAATCAACTGATGATGTCATAATCATTTTGATGATGTCATAATCAACTGATGATATCATAATCATTTTTATGATGTCATAATGAACGGATGATGTCATAATCATTTTGATGATGTCATAATGAATTGATGTTATAATCATTTTGATGCTGTCGTAATCAACTGATGATGTCATAATCATTTTTATGATGTCATAATGAACGGATGATGTCATAATCATTTTGATGATGTCATAATGAATTGATGTTATAATCATTTTGATGCTGTCATAATCAACTGATGATGTCATAATTATTTTGATGATGTCATAATGAACTGATGATGTCATGATCATTTTGATGTCATAATGAACTGATGATGTCATAATCATATTGATGATGTCATAATGAATGGATGATGTCATAATGAATGGATGATGTCATAACCATTTTGATGATGTCATAATGAATTGATGTTGTAATCATTTTGATGCTGTCATAATAAACTGATGATGTCATAATCATTTTGATGATGTCATAGTCATTTTGATGATGTCATAATGAACTGATGATGTCATAATCATTTTAATGATGTCATAATGAACTGATGATAATAATAATCTTTATTTTTATATAGCGCTAACATATTCTGCAGCGCTTTACAGTTTTGCACACATTATCATCACTGTCCCCGATGGGGCTCACAATCTAGAATCCCCATCAGTATGTCTTTGGAATGTGGGAGGAAACCGGAGTGCCCAGAGGAAACCCACGCAAACACGGAGAGAACATACAAACTCTTTGCAGATGTTGTCCTGGGTGGGATTAGAACCCAGGACCCCAGCGCTACAGTGCTAACCACAGCGCCACCGTGCTGCCCATGTTATGATGGCATAATTATTTTGATGATGTCATAATGAATTGATGTTATATTCATTTTGATGATGTCATAATGAACTGATGATGTCATAATCATTTTGATGCTGTCGTAATCATCTGATGTCATCATAATCATTTTGATGACGTCATAATGAACTGATGATGTCATAATCATTTTGATGATGTCATAATCAACTGATGATGTCATAATCATTTTGATGATGTCACAATCATTTTGATGATGTCATAATGAACTGATGATGTCATAATCATTTTGATGCTGTCGTAATCATCTGATGTCATCATAATCATTTTGATGATGTCATAATGAACTGATGATGTCACAATCAACAGACGATATCATAATCAACTGATGATGTCATAATCATTTGATGATGTCATAATGAACAGATGATGCCATAATCATTTTGATGATGTCATAATGAATTGATGTTATAATCATTTTGATGCTGTCATAATCAACTGATGATGTCATAATCATTTTGATGATGTCATAATGAACTGATGATGTCATAATCATTTTGATGATGTCATAATGAACTGATGATTTCATAATCATTTTGATGATGTCATAATGAATGGATGATGTCATAATCATTTTGATGATGTCATAATGAACTGATGATGTCATAATCATTTTGATGATGTCATAATGAACGGATGATGTCATAATTATTTTGATGCTGTCATAATGAATTGATGTTATAATCATTTTGATGCTGTCATAATCAACTGATGATGTCATAATTATTTTGATGATGTCATAATGAACTGATGATGTCATGATCATTTTGATGTCATAATGAACTGATGATGTCATAATCATTTTGATGATGTCATAATGAATGGATGATGTCATAACCATTTTGATGATGTCATAATGAATGGATGATGTCATAACCATTTTGATGATGTTATAATGAATTGATGTAATCATTTTGATGCTGTCATAATCATTTTGATGATGTCATAATGAACCTGATGATGTCATAATCATTTTGATGATGTCATAATGAACTGATGATGTCATAATCATTTTGATGATGTCATAATGAATGGATGATATCATAATCATTTTGATGATGTCATAATGAATTGATGTCATAATCATTTTGATGATGTCATAACCATTTTGATGATGTCATAATCAACTGATGATGTCATAATCATTTTGATGATGTCATAACCATTTTGATGATGTCATAATCAACTGATGATGTCATAATCATTTTGATGATGTCATAACAACTGATGATGTCATAATCATTTTGATGCTGTCGTAATCATCTGATGTCATCATAATCATTTTGATGATGTCATGATGAATTGATGTTATAATCATTTTGATGCTGTCATAATCACCTGATGATGTCATAATCATTTTGATGATGTCATAATTAATGGATGATGTCATAACCATTTTGATGTCATAATGAATGGATGATGTCATAACCATTTTGATGATGTCATAATGAATTGATGTAATCATTTTGATGCTGTCATAATCATTTTGATGATGTCATAATGAACTGATGATGTCATAATCATTTTGATGATGTCATAATGAACTGATGATGTCATAATCATTTTGATGATGTCATAATGAATTGATGTCATAAACATTTTGATGCTGGCATAATCAACTGATGATGTCATAATCATTTTGATGTGTCATAATCATTTTTATGATGTCATAATCAACTGATGATGTCATAATCATTTTGATGCTGTTGTAATCATCTGATGTCATCATAATCATTTTGATGATGTCATAATGAACTGATGATGTCATAATCATTTTGATGCTGTTGTAATCATCTGATGTCATCATAATCATTTTAATGATGTCATAATGAACTGATGATAATAATAATCTTTATTTTTATATAGCGCTAACATATTCCGCAACGCTTTACAGTTTTGCACACATTATCATCACTGTCCCCGATGGGGCTCACAATCTAGAATCCCCATCAGTATGTCTTTGGAATGTGGGAGGAAACCGGAGTGCCCAGAGGAAACCCACGCAAACACGGAGAGAACATACAAACTCTTTGCAGATGTTGTCCTGGGTGGGATTAGAACCCAGGACCCCAGCGCTACAGTGCTAACCACAGCGCCACCGTGCTGCCCATGTTATGATGTCATAATCATTTTGATGATGTCATAATCATTTAGATGATGTCATAATGAACTGATGATGTCATAATCATTTTGATGATGTCATAATGAACTGATGATGTCATAATCATTTTGATGATGTCATAATGAATGGATGATGTCATAATCATTTTGATGATGTCATAATGAATTGATGTCATAATAATTTTGATGACGTCATAATCATGTTGATGATGTCATAATCAACTGATGATGTCATAATCATTTTGATGATGTCATAATCAACTGATGATGTCATAATCATTTTGATGCTGTCGTAATCATCTGATGTCATCATAATCATTTTGATGATGTCATAATGAATTGATGTTATAATCATTTGATGCTGTCATAATCAACTGATGATGTCATAATCATTTTGATGATCTCATAATGAACGGAGGATGCCATAATCATTTTGATGATGTCATCATGAATTGATGTTATATTCATTTTGATGTTGTCATAATCACCTGATGATGACATAATCATTTTGATGATGTCACAATCATTTTGATGATGTCATAATGAACTGATGATGTCATAATCATTTTGATGATGTCACAATCATTTTGATGATGTCATAATGAACTGATGATGTCATAATCATTTTGATGCTGTCGTAGTCATCTGATGTCATCATAATCATTTTGATGATGTCATAATGAACTGATGATGCCACAATCAACTGATGATGTCATAATCAACTGATGTCATAATCATTTTGATGATGTCATAATGAACAGATGATGTCATAATCATTTTGATGATGTCATAATGAATGGATGATGTAATAATCATTTTGATGCTGTCATAATCAACTGATGATGTCATAATCATTTTGATGATGTCACAATCATTTTGATGCTGTCTTAGTCAACTGATGATGTCATAATCATTTTGATTCTGTCGTAATCATCTGATGTCATCATAATCATTTTGATGATGTCATAATGAATTGATGATATAATCATTTTGATGCTGTAATAATGAACTGATGATGTCATTATCATTTTGATGATCTCATAATGAACGAAGGATGTCATAATCATTTTGATGATGTCATAATGAATTGATGTTATATTCATTATGATGCTGTCATAATCAACTGATGATGTCATAATGAATGGATGATGTCATAATCATTTTGATGATGTCATAATCATTTTGATGATGTCATAATGAACTGATGATGTCATAATCATTTTGTTGATGTCATAATGAATGGATGATGTCATAATAATTTTGATGATGTCATAAAGAACTGATGATGTCATAATCATTTTGATGATGTCATAATCATTTTGATGATGTCATAATCATTTTGATGATGTCATAATCATTTTGATGATGTCATAATGAATTGATGTTATAATCATTTTGATGCTGTCATAATCAACTGATGATGTCATAATCATTTTGATGATGTCATAACCATTTTGATGATGTCATAATGAATGGATGATGTCATAATCATTTTGATGATGTCATAATGAACTGATGATGTCATAATCATTTTGATGATGTCATAATGAACTGATGATTTCATAATCATTTTGATGATGTCATAATGAATGGATGATGTCATAATCATTTTGATGATGTCATAATGAACTGATGATGTCATAATCATTTTGATGATGTCATAATGAATGGATGATGTCATAATCATTTTGATGATGTCATAATGAACTGATGATTTCATAATCATTTTGATGATGTCATAATGAACTGATGATGTCATAATCATTTTGATGATGTCATAATGAATGGATGATGTCATAATCATTTTGATGATGTCATAATGAATTGATGTTATAATCATTTTGATGCTGTCATAATGAATTAATGTTATAATCATTTTGATGCTGTCATAATCAACTGACGATGTCATAATCATTTAGGTGATGTCATAATGAACTGATGATGTTATAATCATTTTGATGATGTCATAATGAACTGATGATGTCATAATAATTGGATGATGTCATAATCATTTTGATGATGTCATAATGAATTGATGTTATAATCATTTTGATGCTGTCATAATCAACTGATGATGTCATAATCATTTTGATGATGTCATAATAAACGGATGATGTCATAATCATTTTGATGATGTCATAATGAACTGATGATGTCATTATCATTTTGATGATCTCATAATGAATGGATGATGTCATAATCATTTTGATGATGTCATAATGAATTGATGTTATAATCATTTTGATGCAGTCAAAATCATTTTGATGATGTCATAATCATTTTGATGATGTCATAATGAAGGGATGATGTCATAATCATTTTGATGATGTCATAATAAACGGATGATGTCATAATCATTTTGATGATGTCATAATGAATTGATGATGTCATAATCATTTTGATGCTGTCATAATCAACTGATGATGTCAATCATTTTGATGCTGTCGTAATCATCTGATGTCATCATAATCATTTTGATGACGTAATAATGAACTGATGATGTCACAATCAACTGATGATGTCATAATCAACTGACTATGTCATGATCATTTTGATGATGTCATAATGAATTGATGTTATATTCATTTTGATGATGTCATAATGAACTGATGATGTCATAATCATTTTGATGCTGTCGTAATCATCTGATTTCATCATAATCATTTTGATGACGTCATAATGAACTGATGATGTCATAATCATTTTGATGATGTCATAATCAACTGATGATGTCATAATCATTTTGATGATGTCACAATCATTTTGATGATGTCATAATGAACTGATGATGTCATAATCATTTTGATGCTGTCGTAATCATCTGATGTCATCATAATCATTTTGATGATGTCATAATGAACTGATGATGTCACAATCAACTGACGATATCATAATCAACTGATGATGTCATAATCAGTTTGATGATGTCATAATGAACAGATGATGCCATAATCATTTTGATGATGTCATAATGAATTGATGTTATAATCATTTTGATGCTGTCATAATCAACTGATGATGTCATAATCATTTTGATGATGTCATAACCATTTTAATGATGTCATAATGTATGGATGATGTCATAATCATTTTGATGATGTCATAATGAACTGATGATGTCATAATCATTTTGATGATGTCATAATGAACTGATGATTTCATAATCATTTTGATGATGTCATAATGAATGGATGATGTCATAATCATTTTGATGATGTCATAATGAACTGATGATGTCATAATCATTTTGATGATGTCATAATGAATGGATGATGTCATAATCATTTTGATGATGTCATAATGAATTGATGTTATAATCATTTTGATGCTGTCATAATGAATTGATGTTATAATCATTTTGATGCTGTCATAATGAACTGATGATGTTATAATCATTTTGATGATGTCATAATCAACTGATGATGTCATAATCATTTTGATGCTGTCATAATGAATTGATGTTATAATCATTTTGATGCTGTCATAATCAACTGATGATGTCATAATCATTTTGATTATGTCATAATGAACGGATGATGTCATAATAATTTTGATGATGTCATAATGAACTGATGATGTCATAATCATTTTGATGCTGTCATAATGAATTGATGTTATAATCATTTTGATGCTGTCATAATGAACTGATGATGTCATAATCATTTTGATGATGTCATAATGATTGGATGATGTTATAATCATTTTGATGATGTCATAATCAACTGATGATGTCATAATCATTTTGATTATGTCATAATGAACGGATGATGTCATAATAATTTTGATGATGTCATAATGAACTGATGATGTCATAATCATTTTGATGCTGTCATAATGAATTGATGTTATAATCATTTTGATGCTGTCATAATCAACTGATGATGTCATAATCATTTTGATGATGTCATAATCAACTGATGATGTCATAATCATTTTGATGATGTCATAATGAACTGATGATGTTATAATCATTTTGACGATGTCATAATGAACTGATGATGTCATAAGAATTGGATGATGTCATAATCATTTTGATGATGTAATAATGAATTGATGTTATAATCATTTTCATGCTGTCAAAATCAACTGACGATGTCATAATCATTTTCATGCTATCATAACCAACTGATGATGTCATAATCATTTTGATGATGTCATAATGAATGGATGATGTCATAATCATTTTGATGATGTCATAATAAACGGATGATGTCATAATCATTTTGATGATGTCATAATGAATTGATGATGTCATAATTATTTTGATGCTGTCATAATCAACTGATGATGTCAATCATTTTGATGCTGTCGTAATCATCTGATGTCATCATAATCATTTTGATGACTTCATAATGAACTGATGATGTCATAATCATTTTGATGATGTCATAATGAACAGATGATGTCATAATCATTTTGATGATGTCATAATGAACTGATGATGTCATAATCATTTTGATGATGTCATAATGAACTGATGATGTCATAATCATTTTGATGATGTCATAATGAACTGATGATTTCATAATCATTTTGATGATGTCATAATGAATGGATGATGTCATAATCATTTTGATGATGTCATAATGAACTGATGATGTCATAATCGTTTTGATGATGTCATAATGAATGGATGATGTCATAATCATTTTGATGATGTCATAATGAATTGATGTTATAATCATTTTGATGCTGTCATAATGAACTGATGATGTCATAATCATTTTGATGATGTCATAATGAATGGATGATGTCATAATCATTTTGATGATGTCATAATGAATTGATGTTATAATCATTTTGATGCTGTCATAATGAATTGATGTTATAATCATTTTGATGCTGTCATAATCAACTGATGACGTCATAATCATTTTGATGATGTCATAATGAACTGATGATGTCATAATAATTTTGATGATGTCATAATGAATGGATGATGTTATAATCATTTTGATGATGTCATAATCAACTGATGATGTCATAATCATTTTGATTATGTCATAATGAACGGATGATGTCATAATAATTTTGATGATGTCATAATGAACTGATGATGTCATAATCATTTTGATGCTGTCATAATGAATTGATGTTATAATCATTTTGATGCTGTCATAATCAACTGATGATGTCATAATCATTTTGATGATGTCATAATCAACTGATGATGTCATAATCATTTTGATGATGTCATAATGAACTGATGATGTTATAATCATTTTGACGATGTCATAATGAACTGATGATGTCATAAGAATTGGATGATGTCATAATCATTTTGATGATGTAATAATGAATTGATGTTATAATCATTTTCATGCTGTCAAAATCAACTGACGATGTCATAATCATTTTCATGCTATCATAACCAACTGATGATGTCATAATCATTTTGATGATGTCATAATGAATGGATGATGTCATAATCATTTTGATGATGTCATAATAAACGGATGATGTCATAATCATTTTGATGATGTCATAATGAATTGATGATGTCATAATCATTTTGATGCTGTCATAATCAACTGATGATGTCAATCATTTTGATGCTGTCGTAATCATCTGATGTCATCATAATCATTTTGATGACTTCATAATGAACTGATGATGTCATAATCATTTTGATGATGTCATAATGAACAGATGATGTCATAATCATTTTGATGATGTCACAATGAACTGATGATGTCATAATCATTTTGATGATGTCATAATGAACTGATGATTTCATAATCATTTTGATGATGTCATAATGAATGGATGATGTCATAATCATTTTGATGATGTCATAATGAACTGATGATGTCATAATCATTTTGATGATGTCATAATGAATGGATGATGTCATAATCATTTTGATGATGTCATAATGAATTGATGTTATAATCATTTTGATGCTGTCATAATGAATTGATGTTATAATCATTTTGATGCTGTCATAATCAACTGATGATGTCATAATCATTTTGATGATGTCATAATGAACTGATGATGTCATAATCATTTTGATGATGTCATAATGAATGGATGATGTTATAATCATTTTGATGATGTCATAATGAACTGATGATGTCATAATCATTTTGCTGATGTCATAATGAATGGATGATGTCATAATCATTTTGATGATGTCATAATGAACTGATGATTTCATAATCATTTTGATGATGTCATAATGAACTGATGATGTCATAATCATTTTGATGATGTCATAATGAATGGATGATGTCATAATCATTTTGATGATGTCATAATGAATTGATGTTATAATCATTTTGATGCTGTCATAATGAATTAATGTTATAATCATTTTGATGCTGTCATAATCAACTGACGATGTCATAATCATTTTGGTGATGTCATAATGAACTGATGATGTTATAATCATTTTGATGATGTCATAATGAACTGATGATGTCATAATAATTGGATGATGTCATAATCATTTTGATGATGTTATAATGAATTGATGTTATAATCATTTTGATGATCTCATAATGAATGGATGATGTCATAATCATTTTGATGATGTCATAATGAATTGATGATGTCATTATCATTTTGATGATCTCATAATGAATGGATGATGTCATAATCATTTTGATGATGTCATAATGAATTGATGTTATAATCATTTTGATGCAGTCAAAATCATTTTGATGATGTCATAATCATTTTGATGATGTCATAATGAATGGATGATGTCATAATCATTTTGATGATGTCATAATGAATGGATGATGTCATAATCATTTTGATGATGTCATAATAAACGGATGATGTCATAATCATTTTGATGATGTCATAATGAATTGATGATGTCATAATCATTTTGATGCTGTCATAATCAACTGATGATGTCAATCATTTTGATGCTGTCGTAATCATCTGATGTCATCATAATCATTTTGATGACGTCATAATGAACTGATGATGTCACTATCAACTGATGATGTCATAATCAACTGATTATGTCATGATCATTTTGATGATGTCATAATGAATTGATGTTATATTCATTTTGATGATGTCATAATGAACTGATGATGTCATAATCATTTTGATGCTGTCGTAATCATCTGATGTCATCATAATCATTTTGATGACGTCATAATGAACTGATGATGTCATAATCATTTTGATGATGTCATAATCAACTGATGATGTCATAATCATTTTGATGATGTCACAATCATTTTGATGATGTCATAATGAACTGATGATGTCATAATCATTTTGATGCTGTCGTAATCATCTGATGTCATCATAATCATTTTGATGATGTCATAATGAACTGATGATGTCACAATCAACTGACGATATCATAATCAACTGATGATGTCATAATTATTTTGATGATGTCATAATGAACAGATGATGCCATAATCATTTTGATGATGTCATAATGAATTGATGTTATAATCATTTTGATGCTGTCATATTAAACTGATGATGTCATAATCATTTTGATGATGTCATAATTAATGGATGATGTCATAATCATTTTGATGATGTCATAATAAACGGATGATGTCATAATCATTTTGATGATGTCATAATGAATTGATGATGTCATAATCATTTTGATGCTGTCATAATCAACTGATGATGTCAATCATTTTGATGCTGTCGTAATCATCTGATGTCATCATAATCATTTTGATGACTTCATAATGAACTGATGATGTCATAATCATTTTGATGATGTCATAATGAACAGATGATGTCATAATCATTTTGATGATGTCATAATGAACTGATGATGTCATAATCATTTTGATGATGTCATAATGAACTGATGATTTCATAATCATTTTGATGATGTCATAATGAATGGATGATGTCATAATCATTTTGATGATGTCATAATGAACTGATGATGTCATAATCATTTTGATGATGTCATAATGAATTGATGTTATAATCATTTTGATGATGTCATAATGAATGGATGATGTCATAATCATTTTGATGATGTCATAATGAATTGATGTTATAATCATTTTGATGCTGTCATAATGAATAGATGTTATAATCATTTTGATGCTGTCATAATAAACTGATGATGTCATAATCATTTTGATGATGTCATAATGAACTGATGATGTCATAATCATTTTGATGATGTCATAATGAATGGATGATGTTATAATCATTTTAATGATGTCATAATCAACTGATGCTGTCATAATCATTTTGATTATGTCATAATGAACGGATGATGTCATAATAATTTTGATGATGTCATAATGAACTGATGATGTCATAATCATTTTGATGATGTCATAATGAATTGATGTTATAATCATTTTGATGCTGTCATAATCAACTGATGATGTCATAATCATTTTGATGATGTCATAATCAACTGATGATGTCATAATCATTTTGATGATGTCATAATGAACTGATGATGTCATAATCATTTTGATGATGTCATAATGAACTGACGATGTCATAAGAATTGGATGATGTCATAATCATTTTGATGATGTAATAATGAATTGATGTTATAATCATTTTCATGCTGTCAAAATCAACTGACGATGTCATACTCATTTTCTTGCTATCATAGTCAACTGATGATGTCATAATCATTTTGATGATGTCATAAAGAATGGATGATGTCATAATCAACTGATGATGTCAATCATTTTGATGCTGTCGTAATCATCTGATGTCATCATAATCATTTTGATGACGTCATAATGAACTGATGATGTCACAATCAACTGATGATGTCATAATCAACTGATTATGTCATGATCATTTTGATGATGTCATAATGAGTTGATGTTATATTCATTTTGATGATGTCATAATGAACTGATGATGTCATAATCATTTTGGTGCTGTCGTAATCATCTGATGTCATCATAATCATTTTGATGACGTCATAATGAACTGATGATGTCATAATCATTTTGATGATGTCATAATGAACAGATGATGTCATAATCATTTTGATGATGTCATAATGAATGGATGATGTCATAATCATTTTGATGCTGTCACAATCAACTGATGATGTCATAATCATTTTGATGATGTCACAATCATTTTGATGATGTCATAATGAACTGATGATGTCATAATCATTTTTATGCTGTCGTAATCATCTGATGTCATCATAATCATGTTGATGATGTCATAATGAACTGATGATGTCACAATCAACTGACGATATCATAATCAACTGATGATGTCATAATCATTTTGATGATGTCATAATGAACAGATGATGCCATAATCATTTTGATGATGTCATAATGAATTGATGTTATAATCATTTTGATGCTGTCATAATCAACTGATGTCATAATCATTTTGATGATGTCATAACCATTTTGATGATGTCATAATGAACTGATGATGTCATAATCATTTTGATGATGTCATAATGAACTGATGATTTCATAATCATTTTGATGATGTCATAATGAATGGATGATGTCATAATCTTTTTGATGATGTCATTATGAACTGATGATGTCATAATCATTTTGATGATGTCATAATGAATGGATGATGTCATAATCATTTTGATGATGTCATAATGAATTGATGTTAAAATCATTTTGATGCTGTCATAATGAATTGATGTTATAATCATTTTGATGCTGTCATAATCAACTGATGATGTCATAATCATTTTGATGATGTCATAATGAACTGATGATGTCATAATCATTTTGATGATGTCATAATGAATGGATGATGTTATAATCATTTTGATGATGTCATAATCAACTGATGATGTCATAATCATTTTGATTATGTCATAATGAACGGATGATGTCATAATAATTTTGATGATGTCATAATGAACTGATGATGTCATAATCATTTTTATGATGTCATAATGAATTGATGTTATAATCATGTTGATGCTGTCATAATCAACTGATGATGTCATAATCATTTTGATGATGTCATAATCAACTGATGATGTCATAATCATTTTGATGATGTCATAATGAACTGATGATGTTATAATCATTTTGATGATGTCATAATGAACTGATGATGTCATAAGAATTGGATGATGTCATAATCATTTTGATGATGTAATAATGAATTGATGTTATAATCATTTTCATGCTGTCAAAATCAACTGACGATGTCATAATCATTTTCATGCTATCATAATCAACTGATGATGTCATAATCATTTTGATGATGTCATAATGAACGGATGATGTCATAATCATTTTGATGATGTCATAATGAATGGATGATGTCATAATCAACTGATGATGTCATAATCATTTTGATGCTGTCGTAATCATGTGATGTCATCATAATCATTTTGATGATGTTATAAAGAAGTGATGATGTAACAATCAACTGATGATGTCATAATCAATGGATGCTTTCATAATAATTTTGATGATGTCATAATGAATTGATGTTATAATAATTTTGATGCTGTCACAATGAACTGATGATGTCATAATCATTTTGATGATGTCATAAGGAATTAATGTTATTATCATTTTGATGCTGTCATAATCAACTGATGATGTCATAATCATTTTGATGATGTCATAATGAACTGATGATGTTATAATCATTTTGATGATGTCATAATGAACTGATGATGTCATAAGAATTGGATGATGTCATAATCATTTTGATGATGGCATAATGAATGGATGATGTCATAATCATTTTGATGATGTCATAATGAATGGATGATGTCATAATCATTTTGATGATGTCATAATGAATTGATGTTATAATCATTTTGATGCTGTCATAATCAACTGATGATGTCATAATCATTTTGATGATGTCATAATGAACGGATGATGTCATAATCATTTTGATGATGTCATAAACATTTTGATGATGTCATAATGAACTGATGATGTCGTAATCATTTTGATGATGTCATAATGAACTGATGATGTCATAATCATTTTGATGATGTCATAATGAATGGATGATGTAATAATCATTTTGATGATGTCATAATGAACTTATGATGTAATAATCATTGTGATGATGTCATAATGAATGGATGATGTCATAATCATTTTGATGATGTCATAATGAATTGATGCTATAATCATTTTGATGCTGTGATAATCAACTGATGATGTCATAATAATTGGATGATGTCATAATCATTTTGATGATGTCATAATGAATTGATGATGTTATAATCATTTTGATGATGTCACAATGAACTGATGATGTCATAATAATTGGATGATGTCATAATCATTTTGATGATGTCATAATGAATTGATGTTATAATCATTTTGATGCTGTCATAATCAACTGACGATGTCATAATCATTTTGATGCTGTCATAATCAACTGATGATGTCATAATCATTTTGATGATGTTATAATGATTGGATGATGTCATAATCATTTTGATGATGTCATAATGAACTGATGATGTCATAATCATTTTGATGATGTCATAATGAACGGATGATGTCATAATCATTTTGATGATGTCATAACGAACTGATGATGTCATAATCATTTTGATGATGTCATAATGAATGGATGATGTCATAATCATTTTGATGATGTCATAATGAACTGATGATGTAATAATCATTTTGATGATGTCATAATGAATGGATGATGTCATAATCATTTTGATGATGTCATAATGAATTGATGCTATAATCATTTTGATGCTGTGATAATCAACTGATGATGTCATAATAATTGGATGATGTCATAATCATTTTGATGATGTCATAATGAATTGATGATGTCATAATCATTTTGATGCTGTCATAATCAACTGACGATGTCATAATCATTTTGATGCTGTCATAATCAACTGATGATGTCATAATCATTTTGATGATGTTATAATGATTGGATGATGTCATAATCATTTTGATGATGTCATAATGAACTGATGATGTCATAATCATTTTGATGATGTCATAATGAATGGATGATGTCATAATAATTTTGATGCTGTCTTAGTCAACTGATGATGTCATAATCATTTTGATGCTGTTGTGATCATCTGATGTCATCATAATCATTTTGATGATGTCATAATGAATTGATGTTATAATCATTTTGATGCTGTAATAATGAACTGATGATGTCATTATCATTTTGATGATCTCATAATGAACGAAGGATGTCATAATCATTTTGATGATGTCATAACGAATTGATGTCATATTCATTTTGATGCTGTCATAATCAACTGATGATGTCAATCATTTTGATGATGTCATAATGAATGGATGATGTCATAATCATTTTGATGATGTCATAATCATTTTGATGATGTCATAATGAACTGATGATGTCATAATCATTTTGATTATGTCATAATGAACAGATGATGTCATAATAATTTTGATGATGTCATAATGAACTGATGATGTCATAATCATTTTGATGATGTCATAATGAATTGATGTTATAATCATTTTGATGCTGTCATAATCAACTGATGATGTCATAATCATTTTGATGATGTCGTAATCAACTGATGATGTCATAATCATTTTGATGATGTCATAATGAACTGATGATGTTATAATCATTTTGATGATGTCATAATGAACTGATGATGTCATAAGAATTGGATGATGTCATAATCATTTTGATGATGTAATAATGAATTGATGTTATAATCATTTTCATGCTGTCAAAATCAACTGACGATGTCATAATCATTCTCATGCTATCATAATCAACTGATGATGTCATAATCATTTTGATGATGTCTTAATGAACGGATGATGTCATAATCATTTTGATGATGTCATAATGAATGGATGATGTCATAATCATTTTGATGATGTCATAAATGAATTGATGTTATAATCATTTTGATGCTGTCTTAACTGATGATGTCATAAGCATTTTGATGATGTCATAATCATTTTGATGATGTCATAATCAACTGATGATATCATAATCATTTTGATGATGTCATAATCAACTGATGATGTCATAATCATTTTGATGCTGTCGTAATCATCTGATGTCATCATAATCATTTTGATGATGTTATAATGAAGTGATGCTGTAACAATCAACTGATGATGTCATAATCAATGGATGATGTCATAATAATTTTGATGATGTCATAATGAATTGATGTTATAATAATTTTGATGCTGTCATAATGAACTGACGATATCATAATCATTTTGATGATGTCATAATGAATGGACGATGTCATAATAATTTTGATGATGTCATAATGAATTAATGTTATTATCATTTTGATGTTGTCATAATCAACTGATGATGTCATAATAATTTTGATGATGTCATAATAATTTTGATGATGTCATAATCATTTTGATGATGTCATAATTAACTGATGATGTCATAATCATTTTGATGATGTCATAAAAAACTGATGATGTCATAATCATTTTGATGATGTCATAATGAATGGATGATGTCATAATCATTTTGATGATGTCATAATCATTTTGATGATGTCATAATGAATGGATGATGTCATTATCATTTTGATGAAGTCATAATGAATTGATGTCATAATCAATTTGATGATGTCATAATCAACGGATGATGTCATAATCATTTTGATGCTGTCGTAATCATCTGATGTCATCATAATCATTTTGATGATGTCATAATGAATTGATGTTATAATCATTTTGATGCTGTCATAATCAACTGATGATGTCATAATCATTTTGATGATCTCATAATGAACGGAGGATGCCATAATCATTTTGATGATGTCATCATGAATTGATGTTATATTCATTTTGATGCTGCCATAATCAACTGATGATGTCATAATTATTTTGATGATGTCACAATCATTTTGATGATGTCATAATGAACTGATGATGTCATAATCATTTTGATGCTGTCGTAGTCATCTGATGTCATCATAATCATTTTGATGATGTCATAATGAACTGATGTGACACAATCAACTGACGATGTCATAATCAACTGATGATGTCATAATCATTTTGATGATGTCATAATGAACAGATGATGTCATAATCATTTTGATGATGTCATAATGAATTGATGTTATAATCAATTTGATGCTGTCATAATCAACTGATGATGTCATAATCATTTTGATGATGTCATAACCATTTTGATGATGTCATAATGAATGGATGATGTCATAATCATTTTGATGACGTCATAATCAACTGATGATGTCATAATCATTTTGATGATGTCATAATGAACTGATGATGTCATAATCATTTTGATGATGGCATAATGAATGGATGATGTCATAATCATTTTGATGATGTCATAATGAATGGATGATGTCATAATCATTTTGATGATGTCATAATGAATTGATGTTATAATCATTTTGATGCTGTCATAATCAACTGATGATGTCATAATCATTTTTATGATGTCATAATGAACGGATGATGTCATAAACATTTTGATGATGTCATAAACATTTTGATGATGTCATAATGAACTGATGATGTCGTAATCATTTTGATGATGTCATAATGAACTGATGATGTCATAATCATTTTGATGATGTCATAATGAATGGATGATGTCATAATCATTTTGATGATGTCATAATGAATTGATGCTATAATCATTTTGATGCTGTGATAATCAACTGATGATGTCATAATAATTGGATGATGTCATAATCATTTTGATGATGTCATAATGAATTGATGATGTTATAATCATTTTGATGATGTCACAATGAACTGATGATGTCATAATAATTGGATGATGTCATAATCATTTTGATGATGTCATAATGAATTGATGTTATAATCATTTTGATGCTGTCATAATCAACTGACGATGTCATAATCATTTTGATGTTGTCATAATCAACTGATGATGTCATAATCATTTTGATGATGTTATAATGATTGGATGATGTCATAATCATTTTGATGATGTCATAATGAACTGATGATGTCATAATCATTTTGATGATGTCATAATGAACGGATGATGTCATAATCATTTTTATGATGTCATAAACATTTTGATGATGTCATAATTAACTGATGATGTCATAATCATTTTGATGATGTCATAATGAACTGATGATGTCATAATCATTTTGATGATGTCATAATGAATGCATGATGTCATAATCATTTTGATGATGTCATAATGAACTGATGATGTAATAATCATTTTGATGATGTCATAATGAATGGATGATGTCATAATCATTTTGATGATGTCATAATGAATTGATGCTATAATCATTTTGATGCTGTGATAATCAACTGATGATGTCATAATAATTGGATGATGTCATAATCATTTTGATGATGTCATAATGAATTGATGATGTTATAATCATTTTGATGATGTCACAATGAACTGATGATGTCATAATAATTGGATGATGTCATAATCATTTTGATGATGTCATAATGAATTGATGTTATAATCATTTTGATGCTGTCATAATCAACTGACGATGTCATAATCATTTTGATGCTGTCATAATCAACTGATGATGTCATAATCATTTTGATGATGTTATAATGATTGGATGATGTCATAATCATTTTGATGATGTCATAATGAACTGATGATGTCATAATCATTTTGATGATGTCATAATGAACGGATGATGTCATAATCATTTTGATGATGTCATAAACATTTTGATGATGTCATAATTAACTGATGATGTCATAATCATTTTGATGACGTCATAATGAACTGATGATGTCATAATCATTTTGATGATGTCATAATGAATGGATGATGTCATAATCATTTTGATGATGTTATAATGAACTGATGATGTAATAATCATTTTGATGATGTCATAATGAATGGATGATGTCATAATCATTTTGATGATGTCATAATGAATTGATGCTATAATCATTTTGATGCTGTGATAATCAACTGATGATGTCATAATAATTGGATGATGTCATAATCATTTTGATGATGTCATAATGAATTGATGATGTTATAATCATTTTGATGATGTCACAATGAACTGATGATGTCATAATAATTGGATGATGTCATAATCATTTTGATGATGTCATAATGAATTGATGTTATAATCATTTTGATGCTGTCATAATCAAATGACGATGTCATAATCATTTTGATGCTGTCATAATCAACTGATGATGTCATAATCATTTTGATGATGTTATAATGATTGGATGATGTCATAATCATTTTGATGATGTCATAATGAACTGATGATGTCATAATCATTTTGATGATGTCATAATGAATGGATGATGTCATAATCATTTTGATGCTGTCTTAGTCAACTGATGATGTCATAATCATTTTGATGCTGTTGTAATCATCTGATGTCATCATAATCATTTTGATGATGTCATAATGAATTGATGTTATAATCATTTTGATGCTGTAATAATGAACTGATGATGTCATTATCATTTTGATGATCTCATAATGAACGAAGGATGTCATAATAATTTTGATGATGTCATAATGAATTGATGTTATATTCATTTTGATGCTGTCATAATCAACTGATGATGTCATAATCATTTTGATGATGTCATAATGAATGGATGATGTCATAATCATTTTGATGATGTCATAATCATTTTGATGATGTTATAATGAACTGATGATGTCATAATCATTTTGTTGATGTCATAATGAATGGATGATGTCATAATAATTTTGATGATGTCATAATGAACTGATGATGTCATAATCATTTTGATGATGGCATAATCATTTTGATGATGTCATAATCATTTTGATGATGTCATAATGAATTGATGTTATAATAATTTTGATGCTGTCATAATCAACTGATGATGTCATAATCATTTTGATGATGTCATAACCATTTTGATGATGTCATAATGAATGGATGATGTCATAATCATTTTGATGATGTCATAATGAACTGATGATGTCATAATCATTTTGATGATGTCATAATGAACTGATGATTTCATAATCATTTTGATGATGTCATAATGAATGGATGATGTCATAATCATTTTGATGATGTCATAATGAACTGATGATGTCATAATCATTTTGATGATGTCATAATGAATGGATGATGTCATAATCATTTTGATGATGTCATAATGAACTGATGATTTCATAATCATTTTGATGATGTCATAATGAACTGATGATGTCATAATCATTTTGATGATGTCATAATGAATGGATGATGTCATAATCATTTTGATGTCATAATGAATTGATGTTATAATCATTTTGATGCTGTCATAATGAATTAATGTTATAATCATTTTGATGCTGTCATAATCAACTGACGATGTCATAATCATTTTGGAGATGTCATAATGAATTGATGATGTTATAATCATTTTGATGATGTCATAATGAACTGATGATGTCATAATAATTGGGTGATGTCATAATCATTTTGATGTCATAATGAATTGATGTTATAATCATTTTGATGCTGTCATAATCAACTGATGATGTCATAATCATTTTGATGATGTCACAATAAACGGATGATGTCATAATCATTTTGATGATGTCATAATGAACTGATGATGTCATTATCATTTTGATGATCTCATAATGAATGGATGATGTCATAATCATTTTGATGATGTCATAATGAATTGATGTTATAATCATTTTGATGCAGTCATAATCATTTTGATGATGTCATAATCATTTTGATGATGTCAAAATGAATGGATGATGTCATAATCATTTTGATGATGTCATAATGAATGGATGATGTCATAATCATTTTGATGATGTCATAATGAACTGATGATGTCATAATCATTTTGATGATGTCATAATGAACTGATGATCTCATAATCATTTTGATGATGTTGTAATCATCTGATGTCATCATAATCATTTTGATGATGTCATAATGAATTGATGTTATAATCATTTTGATGCTGTAATAATGAACTGATGATGTCATTATCATTTTGATGATCTCATAATGAACGAAGGATGTCATAATAATTTTGATGATGTCATAATGAACTGATGATGTCATAATCATTTTGATGATGTCATAATGAACGGATGATGTCATAATCATTTTGATGATGTCATAACGAACTGATGATGTCATAATCATTTTGATGATGTCATAATGAATGGATGATGTCATAATCATTTTGATGATGTCATAATGAACTGATGATGTAATAATCATTTTGATGATGTCATAATGAATGGATGATGTCATAATCATTTTGATGATGTCATAATGAATTGATGCTATAATCATTTTGATGCTGTGATAATCAACTGATGATGTCATAATAATTGGATGATGTCATAATCATTTTGATGATGTCATAATGAATTGATGATGTCATAATCATTTTGATGCTGTCATAATCAACTGACGATGTCATAATCATTTTGATGCTGTCATAATCAACTGATGATGTCATAATCATTTTGATGATGTTATAATGATTGGATGATGTCATAATCATTTTGATGATGTCATAATGAACTGATGATGTCATAATCATTTTGATGATGTCATAATGAATGGATGATGTCATAATAATTTTGATGCTGTCTTAGTCAACTGATGATGTCATAATCATTTTGATGCTGTTGTGATCATCTGATGTCATCATAATCATTTTGATGATGTCATAATGAATTGATGTTATAATCATTTTGATGCTGTAATAATGAACTGATGATGTCATTATCATTTTGATGATCTCATAATGAACGAAGGATGTCATAATCATTTTGATGATGTCATAACGAATTGATGTCATATTCATTTTGATGCTGTCATAATCAACTGATGATGTCAATCATTTTGATGATGTCATAATGAATGGATGATGTCATAATCATTTTGATGATGTCATAATCATTTTGATGATGTCATAATGAACTGATGATGTCATAATCATTTTGATTATGTCATAATGAACAGATGATGTCATAATAATTTTGATGATGTCATAATGAACTGATGATGTCATAATCATTTTGATGATGTCATAATGAATTGATGTTATAATCATTTTGATGCTGTCATAATCAACTGATGATGTCATAATCATTTTGATGATGTCGTAATCAACTGATGATGTCATAATCATTTTGATGATGTCATAATGAACTGATGATGTTATAATCATTTTGATGATGTCATAATGAACTGATGATGTCATAAGAATTGGATGATGTCATAATCATTTTGATGATGTAATAATGAATTGATGTTATAATCATTTTCATGCTGTCAAAATCAACTGACGATGTCATAATCATTCTCATGCTATCATAATCAACTGATGATGTCATAATCATTTTGATGATGTCTTAATGAACGGATGATGTCATAATTATTTTGATGATGTCATAATGAATGGATGATGTCATAATCATTTTGATGATGTCATAAATGAATTGATGTTATAATCATTTTGATGCTGTCTTAACTGATGATGTCATAAGCATTTTGATGATGTCATAATCATTTTGATGATGTCATAATCAACTGATGATATCATAATCATTTTGATGATGTCATAATCAACTGATGATGTCATAATCATTTTGATGCTGTCGTAATCATCTGATGTCATCATAATCATTTTGATGATGTTATAATGAAGTGATGCTGTAACAATCAACTGATGATGTCATAATCAATGGATGATGTCATAATAATTTTGATGATGTCATAATGAATTGATGTTATAATAATTTTGATGCTGTCATAATGAACTGACGATATCATAATCATTTTGATGATGTCATAATGAATGGACGATGTCATAATAATTTTGATGATGTCATAATGAATTAATGTTATTATCATTTTGATGTTGTCATAATCAACTGATGATGTCATAATAATTTTGATGATGTCATAATAATTTTGATGATGTCATAATCATTTTGATGATGTCATAATTAACTGATGATGTCATAATCATTTTGATGATGTCATAAAAAACTGATGATGTCATAATCATTTTGATGATGTCATAATGAATGGATGATGTCATAATCATTTTGATGATGTCATAATCATTTTGATGATGTCATAATGAATGGATGATGTCATTATCATTTTGATGAAGTCATAATGAATTGATGTCATAATCAATTTGATGATGTCATAATCAACGGATGATGTCATAATCATTTTGATGCTGTCGTAATCATCTGATGTCATCATAATCATTTTGATGATGTCATAATGAATTGATGTTATAATCATTTTGATGCTGTCATAATCAACTGATGATGTCATAATCATTTTGATGATCTCATAATGAACGGAGGATGCCATAATCATTTTGATGATGTCATCATGAATTGATGTTATATTCATTTTGATGCTGCCATAATCAACTGATGATGTCATAATTATTTTGATGATGTCACAATCATTTTGATGATGTCATAATGAACTGATGATGTCATAATCATTTTGATGCTGTCGTAGTCATCTGATGTCATCATAATCATTTTGATGATGTCATAATGAACTGATGTGACACAATCAACTGACGATGTCATAATCAACTGATGATGTCATAATCATTTTGATGATGTCATAATGAACAGATGATGTCATAATCATTTTGATGATGTCATAATGAATTGATGTTATAATCAATTTGATGCTGTCATAATCAACTGATGATGTCATAATCATTTTGATGATGTCATAACCATTTTGATGATGTCATAATGAATGGATGATGTCATAATCATTTTGATGACGTCATAATCAACTGATGATGTCATAATCATTTTGATGATGTCATAATGAACTGATGATGTCATAATCATTTTGATGATGGCATAATGAATGGATGATGTCATAATCATTTTGATGATGTCATAATGAATGGATGATGTCATAATCATTTTGATGATGTCATAATGAATTGATGTTATAATCATTTTGATGCTGTCATAATCAACTGATGATGTCATAATCATTTTTATGATGTCATAATGAACGGATGATGTCATAATCATTTTGATGATGTCATAAACATTTTGATGATGTCATAATGAACTGATGATGTCGTAATCATTTTGATGATGTCATAATGAACTGATGATGTCATAATCATTTTGATGATGTCATAATGAATGGATGATGTCATAATCATTTTGATGATGTCATAATGAATTGATGCTATAATCATTTTGATGCTGTGATAATCAACTGATGATGTCATAATAATTGGATGATGTCATAATCATTTTGATGATGTCATAATGAATTGATGATGTTATAATCATTTTGATGATGTCACAATGAACTGATGATGTCATAATAATTGGATGATGTCATAATCATTTTGATGATGTCATAATGAATTGATGTTATAATCATTTTGATGCTGTCATAATCAACTGACGATGTCATAATCATTTTGATGTTGTCATAATCAACTGATGATGTCATAATCATTTTGATGATGTTATAATGATTGGATGATGTCATAATCATTTTGATGATGTCATAATGAACTGATGATGTCATAATCATTTTGATGATGTCATAATGAACGGATGATGTCATAATCATTTTTATGATGTCATAAACATTTTGATGATGTCATAATTAACTGATGATGTCATAATCATTTTGATGATGTCATAATGAACTGATGATGTCATAATCATTTTGATGATGTCATAATGAATGCATGATGTCATAATCATTTTGATGATGTCATAATGAACTGATGATGTAATAATCATTTTGATGATGTCATAATGAATGGATGATGTCATAATCATTTTGATGATGTCATAATGAATTGATGCTATAATCATTTTGATGCTGTGATAATCAACTGATGATGTCATAATAATTGGATGATGTCATAATCATTTTGATGATGTCATAATGAATTGATGATGTTATGATCATTTTGATGATGTCACAATGAACTGATGATGTCATAATAATTGGATGATGTCATAATCATTTTGATGATGTCATAATGAATTGATGTTATAATCATTTTGATGCTGTCATAATCAACTGACGATGTCATAATCATTTTGATGCTGTCATAATCAACTGATGATGTCATAATCATTTTGATGATGTTATAATGATTGGATGATGTCATAATCATTTTGATGATGTCATAATGAACTGATGATGTCATAATCATTTTGATGATGTCATAATGAACGGATGATGTCATAATCATTTTGATGATGTCATAAACATTTTGATGATGTCATAATTAACTGATGATGTCATAATCATTTTGATGACGTCATAATGAACTGATGATGTCATAATCATTTTGATGATGTCATAATGAATGGATGATGTCATAATCATTTTGATGATGTTATAATGAACTGATGATGTAATAATCATTTTGATGATGTCATAATGAATGGATGATGTCATAATCATTTTGATGATGTCATAATGAATTGATGCTATAATCATTTTGATGCTGTGATAATCAACTGATGATGTCATAATAATTGGATGATGTCATAATCATTTTGATGATGTCATAATGAATTGATGATGTTATAATCATTTTGATGATGTCACAATGAACTGATGATGTCATAATAATTGGATGATGTCATAATCATTTTGATGATGTCATAATGAATTGATGTTATAATCATTTTGATGCTGTCATAATCAAATGACGATGTCATAATCATTTTGATGCTGTCATAATCAACTGATGATGTCATAATCATTTTGATGATGTTATAATGATTGGATGATGTCATAATCATTTTGATGATGTCATAATGAACTGATGATGTCATAATCATTTTGATGATGTCATAATGAATGGATGATGTCATAATCATTTTGATGCTGTCTTAGTCAACTGATGATGTCATAATCATTTTGATGCTGTTGTAATCATCTGATGTCATCATAATCATTTTGATGATGTCATAATGAATTGATGTTATAATCATTTTGATGCTGTAATAATGAACTGATGATGTCATTATCATTTTGATGATCTCATAATGAACGAAGGATGTCATAATAATTTTGATGATGTCATAATGAATTGATGTTATATTCATTTTGATGCTGTCATAATCAACTGATGATGTCATAATCATTTTGATGATGTCATAATGAATGGATGATGTCATAATCATTTTGATGATGTCATAATCATTTTGATGATGTTATAATGAACTGATGATGTCATAATCATTTTGTTGATGTCATAATGAATGGATGATGTCATAATAATTTTGATGATGTCATAATGAACTGATGATGTCATAATCATTTTGATGATGGCATAATCATTTTGATGATGTCATAATCATTTTGATGATGTCATAATGAATTGATGTTATAATAATTTTGATGCTGTCATAATCAACTGATGATGTCATAATCATTTTGATGATGTCATAACCATTTTGATGATGTCATAATGAATGGATGATGTCATAATCATTTTGATGATGTCATAATGAACTGATGATGTCATAATCATTTTGATGATGTCATAATGAACTGATGATTTCATAATCATTTTGATGATGTCATAATGAATGGATGATGTCATAATCATTTTGATGATGTCATAATGAACTGATGATGTCATAATCATTTTGATGATGTCATAATGAATGGATGATGTCATAATCATTTTGATGATGTCATAATGAACTGATGATTTCATAATCATTTTGATGATGTCATAATGAACTGATGATGTCATAATCATTTTGATGATGTCATAATGAATGGATGATGTCATAATCATTTTGATGTCATAATGAATTGATGTTATAATCATTTTGATGCTGTCATAATGAATTAATGTTATAATCATTTTGATGCTGTCATAATCAACTGACGATGTCATAATCATTTTGGAGATGTCATAATGAACTGATGATGTTATAATCATTTTGATGATGTCATAATGAACTGATGATGTCATAATAATTGGGTGATGTCATAATCATTTTGATGTCATAATGAATTGATGTTATAATCATTTTGATGCTGTCATAATCAACTGATGATGTCATAATCATTTTGATGATGTCACAATAAACGGATGATGTCATAATCATTTTGATGATGTCATAATGAACTGATGATGTCATTATCATTTTGATGATCTCATAATGAATGGATGATGTCATAATCATTTTGATGATGTCATAATGAATTGATGTTATAATCATTTTGATGCAGTCATAATCATTTTGATGATGTCATAATCATTTTGATGATGTCAAAATGAATGGATGATGTCATAATCATTTTGATGATGTCATAATGAATGGATGATGTCATAATCATTTTGATGATGTCATAATGAACTGATGATGTCATAATCATTTTGATGATGTCATAATGAACTGATGATTTCATAATCATTTTGATGATGTTGTAATCATCTGATGTCATCATAATCATTTTGATGATGTCATAATGAATTGATGTTATAATCATTTTGATGCTGTAATAATGAACTGATGATGTCATTATCATTTTGATGATCTCATAATGAACGAAGGATGTCATAATAATTTTGATGATGTCATAATGAATTGATGTTATATTCATTTTGATGCTGTCATAATCAACTGATGATGTCATAATCATTTTGATGATGTCATAATGAATGGATGATGTCATAATCATTTTGATGATGTCATAATAATTTTGATGATGTTATAATGAACTGATGATGTCATAATCATTTTGTTGATGTCATAATGAATGGATGATGTCATAATAATTTTGATGATGTCATAATGAACTGATGATGTCATAATCATTTTGATGATGTCATAATGAACTGATGATTTCATAATCATTTTGATGATGTCATAATGAATGGATGATGTCATAATCATTTTGATGATGTCATAATGAACTGATGATGTCATAATCATTTTGATGATGTCATAATGAATGGATGATGTCATAATCATTTTGATGATGTCATAATGAACTGATGATTTCATAATCATTTTGATGATGTCATAATGAACTGATGATGTCATAATCATTTTGATGATGTCATAATGAATGGATGATGTCATAATCATTTTGATGTCATAATGAATTGATGTTATAATCATTTTGATGCTGTCATAATGAATTAATGTTATAATCATTTTGATGCTGTCATAATCAACTGACGATGTCATAATCATTTTGGAGATGTCATAATGAACTGATGATGTTATAATCATTTTGATGATGTCATAATGAACTGATGATGTCATAATAATTGGGTGATGTCATAATCATTTTGATGTCATAATGAATTGATGTTATAATCATTTTGATGCTGTCATAATCAACTGATGATGTCATAATCATTTTGATGATGTCACAAAAAAGGATGATGTCATAATCATTTTGATGATGTCATAATGAACTGATGATGTCATTATCATTTTGATGATCTCATAATGAATGGATGATGTCATAATCATTTTGATGATGTCATAATGAATTGATGTTATAATCATTTTGATGCAGTCATAATCATTTTGATGATGTCATAATCATTTTGATGATGTCAAAATGAATGGATGATGTCATAATCATTTTGATGATGTCATAATGAATGGATGATGTCATAATCATTTTGATGATGTCATAATGAACTGATGATGTCATAATCATTTTGATGATGTCATAATGAACTGATGATTTCATAATCATTTTGATGATGTTGTAATCATCTGATGTCATCATAATCATTTTGATGATGTCATAATGAATTGATGTTATAATCATTTTGATGCTGTAATAATGAACTGATGATGTCATTATCATTTTGATGATCTCATAATGAACGAAGGATGTCATAATAATTTTGATGATGTCATAATGAATTGATGTTATATTCATTTTGATGCTGTCATAATCAACTGATGATGTCATAATCATTTTGATGATGTCATAATGAATGGATGATGTCATAATCATTTTGATGATGTCATAATAATTTTGATGATGTTATAATGAACTGATGATGTCATAATCATTTTGTTGATGTCATAATGAATGGATGATGTCATAATAATTTTGATGATGTCATAATGAACTGATGATGTCATAATCATTTTGATGATGGCATAATCATTTTGATGATGTCATAATCATTTTGATGATGTCATAATGAATTGATGTTATAATAATTTTGATGCTGTCATAATCAACTGATGATGTCATAATCATTTTGATGATGTCATAACCATTTTGATGATGTCATAATGAATGGATGATGTCATAATCATTTTGATGATGTCATAATGAACTGATGATGTCATAATCATTTTGATGATGTCATAATGAACTGATGATTTCATAATCATTTTGATGATGTCATAATGAATGGATGATGTCATAATCATTTTGATGATGTCATAATGAACTGATGATTTCATAATCATTTTGATGATGTCATAATGAACTGATGATGTCATAATCATTTTGATGATGTCATAATGAACTGATGATTTCATAATCATTTTGATGATGTTGTAATCATCTGATGTCATCATAATCATTTTGATGATGTCATAATGAATTGATGTTATAATCATTTTGATGCTGTAATAATGAACTGATGATGTCATTATCATTTTGATGATCTCATAATGAACGAAGGATGTCATAATAATTTTGATGATGTCATAATGAATTGATGTTATATTCATTTTGATGCTGTCATAATCAACTGATGATGTCATAATCATTTTGATGATGTCATCATGAATGGATGATGTCATAATCATTTTGATGATGTCATAATCATTTTGATGATGTTATAATGAACTGATGATGTCATAATCATTTTGTTGATGTCATAATGAATGGATGATGTCATAATAATTTTGATGATGTCATAATGAACTGATGATGTCATAATCATTTTGATGATGGCATAATCATTTTGATGATGTCATAATCATTTTGATGATGTCATAATGAATTGATGTTATAATAATTTTGATGCTGTCATAATCAACTGATGATGTCATAATCATTTTGATGATGTCATAACCATTTTGATGATGTCATAATGAATGGATGATGTCATAATCATTTTGATGATGTCATAATGAACTGATGATGTCATAATCATTTTGATGATGTCATAATGAACTGATGATTTCATAATCATTTTGATGATGTCATAATGAATGGATGATGTCATAATCATTTTGATGATGTCATAATGAACTGATGATGTCATAATCATTTTGATGATGTCATAATGAATGGATGATGTCATAATCATTTTGATGTCATAATGAATTGATGTTATAATCATTTTGATGCTGTCATAATGAATTAATGTTATAATCATTTTGATGCTGTCATAATCAACTGACGATGTTATAATCATTTTGGAGATGTCATAATGAACTGATGATGTTATAATCATTTTGATGATGTCATAATGAACTGATGATGTCATAATAATTGGGTGATGTCATAATCATTTTGATGATGTCATAATGAATTGATGTTATAATCATTTTGATGCTGTCATAATCAACTGATGATGTCATAATCATTTTGATGATGTCACAATAAACGGATGATGTCATAATCATTTTGATGATGTCATAATGAACTGATGATGTCATTATCATTTTGATGATCTCATAATGAATGGATGATGTCATAATCATTTTGATGATGTCATAATGAATTGATGTTATAATCATTTTGATGCAGTCATAATCATTTTGATGATGTCATAATCATTTTGATGATGTCAAAATGAATGGATGATGTCATAATCATTTTGATGATGTCATAATGAATGGATGATGTCATAATCATTTTGATGATGTCATAATAAACGGATGATGTCATAATCATTTTGATGATGTCATAATGAATTGATGATGTCATAATCATTTTGATGCTGTCATAATCAACTGATGATGTCAAGCATTTTGATGCTGTCGTAATCATCTGATGTCATCATAATCATTTTGATTACGTCATAATGAACTGATGATGTCACAATCAACTGATGATGTCATAATCAACTGATTATGTCATGATCATTTTGATGATGTCATAATGAATTGATGTTATATTCATTTTGATGATGTCATAATGAACTGATGATGTCATAATCATTTTGATGCTGTCGTAATCATCTGATGTCATCATAATCATTTTGATGACGTCATAATGAACTGATGCTGTCATAATCATTTTGATGATGTCATAATGAACAGATGATGTCATAATCATTTTGATGATGTCATGATGAATGGATGATGTCATAATCATTTTGATGCTGTCATAATCAACTGATGATGTCATAATCATTTTGATGATGTCACAATCATTTTGATGATGTCATAATGAACTGATGATGTCATAATCATTTTGATGCTGTCGTAATCATCTGATGTCATCATAATCATTTTGATGATGTCATAATGAACTGATGATGTCATAATCAACTGATGATATCATAATCAACTGATGATGTCATAATCATTTTGATGATGTCATAATGAACAGATGATGCCATAATCATTTTGATGATGTCATAATGAATTGATGTTATAATCATTTTGATGCTGTCATAATCAACTGATGATGTCATAATCATTTTGATGATGTCATAACCATTTTGATGATGTCATAATGAATGGATGATGTCATAATCATTTTGATGATGTCATAATGAACTGATGATGTCATAATCATTTTGATGATGTCATAATGAACTGATGATTTCATAATCATTTTGATGATGTCATAATGAATGGATGATGTCATAATCATTTTGATGATGTCATAATGAACTGATGATGTCATAATCATTTTGATGATGTCATAATGAATGGATGATGTCATAATCATTTTGATGATGTCATAATGAATTGATGTTATAATCATTTTGATGCTGTCATAATGAATTGAGGTTATAATCATTTTGATGCTGTCATAATCAACTGATGATGTCATAATCATTTTGATGATGTCATAATGAACTGATGATGTCATAATCATTTTGATGATGTCATAATGAATGGATGATGTTATAATCATTTTGATGATGTCATAATCCTTTTTGATTATGTCATAATGAACGGATGATGTCATAATAATTTTGATGATGTCATAATGAACTGATGATGTCATAATCATTTTGATGATGTCATAATGAATTGATGTTATAATCATTTTGATGCTGTCATAATCAACTGATGATGTCATAATCATTTTGATGATGTCATAATCAACTGATGATGTCATAATCATTTTGATGATGTCATAATGAACTGATGATGTTATAATCATTTTGATGATGTCATAATGAACTGATGATGTCATAATAATTGGATGATGTCATAATCATTTTGATGATGTAATAATGAATTGATGTTATAATCATTTTCATGCTGTCAAAATCAACTGACGATGTCATAATCATTTTCATGCTATCATAATCAACTGATGATGTCGTAATCATTTTGATGATGTCATAATGAACAGAAGAAGTCATAATCATTTTGATGATGTCATAATGAATGGATGATGTCATAATCATTTTGATGATGTCATAAATGAATTGATGTTATAATCATTTTGATGCTGTCTTAACTGATGATGTCATAAGCATTTTGATGATGTCATAATCATTTTGATGATGTCATAATCAACTGATGATATCATAATCATTTTGATGATGTCATAATCAACTGATGATGTCATAATCATTTTGATGCTGTCGTAATCATCTGATGTCATCATAATCATTTTGATGATGTTATAATGAAGTGATGATGTAACAATCAACTGATGACGTCATAATCAATGGATGATGTCATAATAATTTTGATGATGTCATAAAGAATTGATGTTATAATAATTTTGATGCTGTCATAATGAACTGACGATATCATAATCATTTTGATGATGTCATAATGAATGGACGATGTCATAATAATTTTGATGATGTCATAAGGAATTAATGTTATTATCATTTTGATGTTGTCATAATCAACTGATGATGTCATAATAATTTGGATGATGTCATAATCATTTTGATGATGTCATAATCATTTTGATGATGTCATAATTAATTGATGATGTCATAATCATTTTGATAATGTCATAAAAAACTGATGATGTCATAATCATTTTGATGATGTCATAATGAATGGATGATGTCATAATCATTTTGATGATGTCATAATCATTTTGATGATGTCATAATCATTTTGATGATGTCATAATGAATGGATGATGTCATTATCATTTTGATGAAGTCATAATGAATTGATGTCATAATCAATTTGATGATGTCATAATCAACGGATGATGTCATAATCATTTTGATGCTGTCGTAATCATCTGATGTCATCATAATCATTTTGATGATGTCATAATGAATTGATGGTATAATCATTTTGATGCTGTCATAATCAACTGATGATGTCATAATCATTTTGATGATCTCATAATGAACGGAGGATGCCATAATCATTTTGATGATGTCATCATGAATTGATGTTATATTTATTTTGATGCTGTCATAATCAACTGATGATGTCATAATTATTTTGATGATGTCACAATCATTTTGATGATGTCATAATGAACTGATGATGTCATAATCATTTTGATGCTGTCGTAGTCATCTGATGTCATCATAATCATTTTGATGATGTCATAATGAACTGATGATGCCACAATCAACTGATGATGTCATAATCAACTGATGATGTCATAATCATTTTGATGATGTCATAATGAACAGATGATGTCATAATCATTTTGATGATGTCATAATGAATGGATGATGTAATAATCATTTTGATGCTGTCATAATCAACTGATGATGTCATAATCATTTTGATGAAGTCACAATCATTTTGATGATGTCATAATGAACTGATGATATCATAATCATTTTGATGCTGTCGTAATCATCTGATGTCATCATAATCATTTTGATGATGTCATAATGAACTGATGATGTCACAATCAACTGATGATGTCATGATCAACTGATGATGTCATAATCATTTTGATGATGTCATAATGAATTGATGTTATAATCAATTTGATGCTGTCATAATCAACTGATGATGTCATAATCATTTTGATGATGTCATAATGAATGGATGATGTCATAATCATTTTGATGATGTCATAATCAACTGATGATGTCATAATCATTTTGATGATGTCATAATGAACTGATGATGTCATAATCATTTTGATGATGGCATAATGAATGGATGATGTCATAATCATTTTGATGATGTCATAATGAACTGATGATGTCATAATCATTTTGATGATGTCATAATGAATGGATGATGTCATAATCATTTTGATGATGTCATAATGAATTGATGTTATAATCATTTTGATGCTGTCATAATCAACTGATGATGTCATAATCATTTTGATGATGTCATAATGAACGGATGATGTCATAATCATTTTGATGATGTCATAAACATTTTGATGATGTCATAATGAACTGATGATGTCATAATCATTTTGATGATGTCATAATAAACTGATGATGTCATAATCATTTTGATGATGTCATAATGAATGGATGATGTCATAATCATTTTGATGATGTCATAATGAATTGATGTTATAATCATTTTGATGCTGTCATAATGAATTGATGTTATAATCATTTTGATGCTGTCATAATCAACTGATGACGTCATAATCATTTTGATGATGTCATAATGAACTGATGATGTCATAATCATTTTGATGATGTCATAATGAATGGATGATGTTATAATCATTTTGATGATGTCATAATCAACTGATGATGTCATAATCATTGGCCAATTTTATGTGTACCTCTAGCCTTCTGATCGTGCACTCCCCGCCTCCTAGCTTCAGGTGTTTTAATTATAGTAGGTCCAATACCCCTCCACAGAGAGAGAGAATTTGAGTCCAAGAGGACGTTTCACATGTACCCATTCAGATGGAGATGTTTATTCTCAATGAGGTAGGTCAAGCGTAGGACCTCGTGTAAGAGAGATGCCGTAAAGTGGCTACGAGGTACACATAAAATTGGCCATTTTTATGCGCTAAAAGCTCTCATTTTTCATATTTCTAGTGCAGTAATGCAGTTCAAATTTCGTGTTTTCAAGTTTGCATGTTTTGGCGCTGCAGTGTGCTGCCCTATTTACTTGACTATGTACGAGTTGGCAACTCTGGGTTCAGCACCTGTTCACACTGTGTCTATGTTTGGATGTGCAGGTCAGGTTTTTGAAATCATTTTGATGATGTCATAATGAATGGATGATGTCATAATCATTTTGATGCTGTCATAATCAACTGATGATGTCATAATCATTTTGATGATGTCACAATCCTTTTATGATGTTATAATGAACTGATGATGTCATAATCATTTTGATGCTGTCGTAATCATCTGATGTCATCATAATCATTTTGATGATGTCATAATGAACTGATGATGTCACAATCAACTGACGATGTCATAATCAACTGAAGATGTCAATCATTTTGATGATGTCATAATGAACAGATGATGTCATAATCATTTTGGTGATGTCATAATGAATTGATGTTATAATCATTTTGATGCTGTCATAATCAACTGATGATGTCATAATCATTTTGATGATGTCATAACCATTTTGATGATGTCATAATGAATGGATGATGTCATAATCATTTTGATGATGTGATAATCAACTGATGATGTCATAATCATTTTGATGATGTCATAATGAACTGATGATGTCATAATCATTTTGATGATGTCATAATGAATGGATGATGTCATAATCATTTTGATGATGTCATAATGAATTGATGTTATAATCATTTTGATGCTGTCATAATCAACTGATGATGTCATAATCATTTTGATGATGTCATAATGAACGGATGATGTCATAATCATTTTGATGATGTCATAAACATTTTGATGATGTCATAATGAACTGATGATGTCATAATCATTTTGATGATGTCATAATGAACTGATGATGTCATAATCATTTTGATGATGTCATAATGAATGGATGATGTCATAATCATTTTGATGATGTCATAATGAACTGATGATGTAATAATCATTTTGATGATGTCATAATGAATGGATGATGTCATAATCATTTTGATGATGTCATAATGAATTGATGCTATAATCATTTTGATGCTGTGATAATCAACTGATGATGTCATAATAATTGGATGATGTCATAATCATTTTGATGATATCATAATGAATTGATGATGTTATAATCATTTTGATGATGTCACAATGAACTGATGATGTCATAATAATTGGATGATGTCATAATCATTTTGATGATGTCATAATGAATTGATGTTATAATCATTTTGATGCTGTCATAATCAACTGACGATGTCATAATCATTTTGATGCTGTCATAATCAACTGATGAGGTCATAATCATTTTGATGATGTTATAATGATTGGATGATGTCATAATCATTTTGATGATGTCATAATGAACTGATGATGTCATAATCATTTTGATGATGTCATAATGAATGGATGATGTCATAATCATTTTGATGCTGTCTTAGTCAACTGATGATGTGATAATCATTTTGATGCTGTTGTAATCATCTGATGTCATCATAATCATTTTGATGTCATAATGAATTGATGTTATAATCATTTTGATGCTGTAATAATGAACTGATGATGTCATTATCATTTTGATGATCTCATAATGAACGAAGGATGTCATCATCATTTTGATGATGTCATAATGAATTGATGTTATATTCATTTTGATGCTGTCATAATCAACTGATGATGTCAATCATTTTGATGATGTCATAATGAATGGATGATGTCATAATCATTTTGATGATGTCATAATCATTTTGATGATGTCATAATGAACTGATGATGTCATAATCATTTTGTTGATGTCATAATGAGTGGATGTTGTCATAATAATTTTGATGATGTCATAATGAACTGATGATGTCATAATCATTTTGATGATGTCATAATCATTTTGATGATGTCAATCATTTTGATGATGTCATAATGAATTGATGTTATAATCATTTTGATGCTGTCATAATCAACTGATGATGTCATAATCATTTTGATGTCACAATGAACGGATGATGTCATAATCATTTTGGTGATGTCATAATGAATGGATGATGTTATAGTCATTTTGATGATGTCATAATGAACTGATGATGTCATAATAATTGGATGATGTCATAATCATTTTGATGATGTCATAATGAATTGATGTTATAATCATTTTCATGCTGTCATAATCAACTGATGATGTCATAATTATTTTGATGCTGTCATAATCAACTGATGATGTCATAATCATTTTGATGATGTCATAATAAACGGATGATGTCATAATCATTTTGATGATGTCATAATGAACTGATGATGTCATAATCATTTTGATGATGTCATAAATGAATTGATGTTATAATCATTTTGATGCTGTCTTAACTGATGATGTCATAAGCATTTTGATGATGTCATAATCATTTTGATGATGTCATAATCAACTGATGATCTCAGAATCATTTTGATGATGTCATCATCAACTGATGATGTAATAATCATTTTGATGCTGTCGTAATCATCTGTTGTCATCATAATCATTTTGATGATGTCATAATGAATTGATGTTATAATCATTTTGATGCTGTCATAATGAAATGATGATGTCATTATCATTTTGATGATCTCATAATGAACGAAGGATGTCATAATCATTTTTATGATGTCATAATGAATTGATGTTATATTCATTTTGATGCTGTCATAATCAACTGATGATGTCATATTCATTTTGATGATGTCATAATGAATGGATGATGTCATAATCATTTTGATGATGTCATAATGAACTGATGATGTCATAATCATTTTGATCATGTCATAAAAAACTGATGATGTCAATCATTTTGATGATGTCATAATGAATGGATGATGTCATTATCATTTTGATGATGTCATAATGAATTGATGTCATAATCAATTTGATAATGTCATAATCAACGGATGATGTCATAATCATTTTGATGCTGTCGTAATCATCTGATGTCATCATAATCATTTTGATGATGTCATAATCAACTGATGATGTCATAATCATTTTGATCTCATAATGAACAGAGGATGTCATAATCATTTTCATGATGTCATAATGAATTGATGTTATATTCATTTTGATGTTGTCATAATCACCTGATGATGACATAATCATTTTGATGATGTCACAATCATTTTGATGATGTCATAATGAACTGATGATGTCATAATCATTTTGATGCTGTTGTAATCATCTGATGTCATCATAATCATTTTGATGATGTCATAATGAACTGATGATGTGATAATCAACTGATGATGTCATAATCATTTTGATGATGTCATAATGAATGGATGATGTCATAATCATTTTGATGATGTCATAATGAATTGATGTTATAATCATTTTGATGCAGTTATAATCATTTTGATGATGTCATAATCATTTTGATGATGCCATAATGAATGGATGATGTCATAATCATTTTGATGATGTTATAATGAATGGATGATGTCATAATGAATGGATGATATCATAATCATTTTGATGATGTCATAATAAACGGATGATGTCATAATCATTTTGATGATGTCATAATGAACAGATGATGTCATAATCATTTTGATGATGTCATAATGAATGGATGATGTCATAATCATTTTGATGCTGTCATAATCAACTGATGATGTCATAATCATTTTGATGATGTCACAGTCCTTTTATGATGTTATAATGAACTGATGATGTCATAATCATTTTGATGCTGTCGTAATCATCTGATGTCATCATAATCATTTTGATGATGTCATAATGAACTGATGATGTCACAATCAACTGACGATGTCATAATCAACTGAAGATGTCATAATCATTTTGATGATGTCATAATGAACAGATGATGTCATAATCATTTTGATGATGTCATAATGAATTGATGTTATAATCATTTTGATGCAGTTATAATCATTTTGATGATGTCATAATCATTTTGATGATGCCATAATGAATGGTTGATGTCATAATCATTTTGATGATGTTATAATGAATGGATGATGTCATAATGAATGGATGATGTCATAATCATTTTGATGATGTCATAATAAACGGATGATGTCATAATCATTTTGATGATGTCATAATGAACAGATGATGTCATAATCATTTTGATGATGTCATAATAAACGGATGATGTCATAATCATTTTGATGATGTCATAATGAACAGATGATGTCATAATCATTTTGATGATGTCATAATGAATGGATGATGTCATAATCATTTTGATGCTGTCATAATCAACTGATGATGTCATAATCATTTTGATGATGTCACAGTCCTTTTATGATGTTATAATGAACTGATGATGTCATAATCATTTTGATGCTGTCGTAATCATCTGATGTCATCATAATCATTTTGATGATGTCATAATGAACTGATGATGTCACAATCAACTGACGATGTCATAATCAACTGAAGATGTCATAATCATTTTGATGATGTCATAATGAACAGATGATGTCATAATCATTTTGGTGATGTCATAATGAATTGATGTTATAATCATTTTGATGCTGTCATAATCAACTGATGATGTCATAATCATTTTCATGTTGTCATAACCATTTTGATGATGTCATAATGAATGGATGATGTCATAATCATTTTGATGATGTGATAATCAACTGATGATGTCATAATCATTTTGATGATGTCATAATGAACTGATGATGTCATAATCATTTTGATGATGTCATAATCATTTTGATGATGTCATAATTAACTGATGTTATAATCATTTTGATGCTGTCATAATCAACTGATGATGTCATAATCATTTTGATGATCTCATAATGAACGGAGGATGTCATAATCATTTTGATGATGTCATAATGAATTGATGTTATATTCATTTTGATGTTGTCATAATCACCTGATGACATAATCATTTTGATGATGTCATAATTAACTGATGATGTCATAATCATTTTGATGCTGTCGTAATATGATGTCATCATAATCATTTTGATGATGTCATAATGAACTGATGATGTCATAATCAACTGATGATGTCATAATCATTTTGATGATGTCATAATGAATGGATGATGTCATAATCATTTTGATGATGTCATAATGAATTGATGTTATAATCATTTTGATTCAGTTATAATCACTTTGATGATGTCATAATCATTTTGATGATGTCATAATGAATGGATGATGTCATAATCATTTTGATGATGTCATAATGAATGGATGATGTCATAATGAATGGATGATGTCATAATCATTTTGATGATGTCATAATAAACGGATGATGTCATAATCATTTTGATGATGTCATAATGAACAGATGATGTCATAATCATTTTGATGATGTGATAATGAATGGATGATGTCATAATCATTTTGATGCTGTCATAATCAACTGATGATGTCATAATCATTTTGATGATGTCACAATCCTTTTATGATGTTATAATGAACTGATGATGTCATAATCATTTTGATGCTGTCGTAATCATCTGATGTCATCATAATCATTTTGATGATGTCATAATGAACTGATGATGTCACAATCAACTGACGATGTCATAATCAACTGAAGATGTCATAATCATTTTGATGATGTCATAATGAACAGATGATGTCATAATCATTTTGGTGATGTCATAATGAATTGATGTTATAATCATTTTGATGCTGTCATAATCAACTGATGATGTCATAATCATTTTGATGATGTCATAACCATTTTGATGATGTCATAATGAATGGATGATGTCATAATCATTTTGATGATGTGATAATCAACTGATGATGTCATAATCATTTTGATGATGTCATAATGAATGGATGATGTCATAATCATTTTGATGATGTCATAATGAACTGGTGATGTCATAATCATTTTGATGATGTCATAATGAATTGATGTTATAATCATTTTGATGCTGTCATAATCAACTGATGATGTCATAATCATTTTGATGATGTCATAATGGACGGATGATGTCATAATCATTTTGATGATGTCATAATGAACTGATGATGTCATAAGAATTGGATGATGTCATAATCATTTTGATGATGTCATAATGAATTAATGATATAATCATTTTCATGCTGTCATAATCAACTGACGATGTCATAATCATTTTGATGCTGTCATAATCAACTGATGATGTCATAATCATTTTGATGATGTCATAATGAACGGATGATGTCATAATCATTTTGATGATGTCATAATGAACTGATGATGTCATAATCATTTTGAAGATGTCATAATGAATGGATGATGTCATAATCATTTTGATTATGTCATAAATGAATTGATGTTATAATCATTTTGATGCTGTCTTAACTGATGATGTCATAAGCATTTTGATGTCATAATTATTTTGATGATGTCATAATCAACTGATGATATCATAATCATTTTGATGATGTCATAATGAATGGATGATGTCATAATCATTTTGATGATGTCATAATGAATGGATGATGTCATAATGAATGGATGATGTCATAATCGTTTTGATGATGTCATAATAAACGGATGATGTCATAATCATTTTGATGATGTCATAATGAACAGATGATGTCATAATCATTTTGATGATGTCATAATGAATGGATGATGTCATAATCATTTTGATGCTGTCATAATCAACTGATGATGTCATAATCATTTTGATGATGTCACAATACTTTTATGATGTTATAATGAACTGATGATGTCATAATCATTTTGATGCTGTCGTAATCATCTGATGTCATCATAATCATTTTGATGATGTCATAATGAACTGATGATGTCACAATCAACTGACGATGTCATAATCAACTGAAGATGTCATAATCATTTTGATGATGTCATAATGAACAGATGATGTCATAATCATTTTGGTGATGTCATAATGAATTGATGTTATAATCATTTTGATGCTGTCATAATCAACTGATGACGTCATAATCATTTTGATGATGTCATAACCATTTTGATGATGTCATAATGAATGGATGATGTCATAATCATTTTGATGATGTGATAATCAACTGATGATGTCATAATCATTTTGATGATGTCATAATGAATGGATGATGTCATAATCATTTTGATGATGTCATAATGAACTGGTGATGTCATAATCATTTTGATGATGTCATAATGAATTGATGTTATAATCATTTTGATGCTGTCATAATCAACTGATGATGTCATAATCATTTTGATGATGTCATAATGGACGGATGATGTCATAATCATTTTGATGATGTCATAATGAACTGATGATGTCATAAGAATTGGATGATGTCATAATCATTTTGATGATGTCATAATGAATTAATGATATAATCATTTTCATGCTGTCATAATCAACTGACGATGTCATAATCATTTTGATGCTGTCATAATCAACTGATGATGTCATAATCATTTTGATGATGTCATAATGAACGGATGATGTCATAATCATTTTGATGATGTCATAATGAACTGATGATGTCATAATCATTTTGAAGATGTCATAATGAATGGATGATGTCATAATCATTTTGATTATGTCATAAATGAATTGATGTTATAATCATTTTGATGCTGTCTTAACTGATGATGTCATAAGCATTTTGATGTCATAATCATTTTGATGATGTCATAATCAACTGATGATATCATAATCATTTTGATGATGTCATAATCAACTGATGATGTCATAATCATTTTGATGCTGTCGTAATCATCTGATGTCATCATAATCATTTTGATGATGTCATAATGAATTGATGTTATAATAATTTTGATGCTGTCATAATCAACTGATGATGTCATAATCATTTTGATGATCTCATAATGAACGGAGGATGTCATAATCATTTTGATGATGTCATAATGAATTAATGTTATATTCATTTTGATGTTGTCATAATCACCTGATGATGACATAATCATTTTGATGATGTCACAATCATTTTGATGATGTCATAATGAACTGATGATGTCATAATCATTTTGATGCTGTCGTAATCATCTGATGTCATCATAATCATTTTGATGATGTCATAATGAACTGATGATGTCATAATGAACTGATGATGTCATAATCATTTTGATGATGTCATAATGAATGGATGATGTCATAATCATTTTGATGATGTCATAATGAATTGATGATGTCATAATCATTTTGATGCTGTTGTAATCATCTGATGTCATCATAATCATTTTGATGATGTCATAATGAACTGATGATGTCATAATCAACTGATGATGTCATAATCATTTTGATGATGTCATAATGAATGGATGATGTCATAATCATTTTGATGATGTCATAATGAATTGATGTTATAATCATTTTGATGCAGTTATAATCATTTTGATGATGTCATAATCATTTTGATGATGTCATAATGAATGGATGATGTCATAATCATTTTGATGATGTCATAATGAATGGATGATGTCATAATGAATGGATGATGTCATAATCGTTTTGATGATGTCATAATAAACGGATGATGTCATAATCATTTTGATGATGTCATAATGAACAGATGATGTCATAATCATTTTGATGATGTCATAATGAACAGATGATGTCATAATCATTTTGATGCTGTCATAATCAACTGATGATGTCATAATCATTTTGATGATGTCACAATACTTTTATGATGTTATAATGAACTGATGATGTCATAATCATTTTGATGCTGTCGTAATCATCTGATGTCATCATAATCATTTTGATGATGTCATAATGAACTGATGATGTCACAATCAACTGACGATGTCATAATCAACTGAAGATGTCATAATCATTTTGATGATGTCATAATGAACAGATGATGTCATAATCATTTTGGTGATGTCATAATGAATTGATGTTATAATCATTTTGATGCTGTCATAATCAACTGATGATGTCATAATCATTTTGATGATGTCATAACCATTTTGATGATGTCATAATGAATGGATGATGTCATAATCATTTTGATGATGTGATAATCAACTGATGATGTCATAATCATTTTGATGATGTCATAATGAATGGATGATGTCATAATCATTTTGATGATGTCATAATGAACTGGTGATGTCATAATCATTTTGATGATGTCATAATGAATTGATGTTATAATCATTTTGATGCTGTCATAATCAACTGATGATGTCATAATCATTTTGATGATGTCATAATGGACGGATGATGTCATAATCATTTTGATGATGTCATAATGAACTGATGATGTCATAAGAATTGGATGATGTCATAATCATTTTGATGATGTCATAATGAATTAATGATATAATCATTTTCATGCTGTCATAATCAACTGACGATGTCATAATCATTTTGATGCTGTCATAATCAACTGATGATGTCATAATCATTTTGATGATGTCATAATGAACGGATGATGTCATAATCATTTTGATGATGTCATAATGAACTGATGATGTCATAATCATTTTGAAGATGTCATAATGAATGGATGATGTCATAATCATTTTGATTATGTCATAAATGAATTGATGTTATAATCATTTTGATGCTGTCTTAACTGATGATGTCATAAGCATTTTGATGTCATAATCATTTTGATGATGTCATAATCAACTGATGATATCATAATCATTTTGATGATGTCATAATGAATGGATGATGTCATAATCATTTTGATGATGTCATAATGAATGGATGATGTCATAATGAATGGATGATGTCATAATCGTTTTGATGATGTCATAATAAACGGATGATGTCATAATCATTTTGATGATGTCATAATGAACAGATGATGTCATAATCATTTTGATGATGTCATAATGAATGGATGATGTCATAATCATTTTGATGATGTCATAATGAATTGATGTTATAATCATTTTGATGCAGTTATAATCATTTTGATGATGTCATAATCATTTTGATGATGTCATAATGAATGGATGATGTCATAATCATTTTGATGATGTCATAATGAATGGATGATGTCATAATGAATGGATGATGTCATAATCGTTTTGATGATGTCATAATAAACGGATGATGTCATAATCATTTTGATGATGTCATAATGAACAGATGATGTCATAATCATTTTGATGATGTCATAATGAACAGATGATGTCATAATCATTTTGATGCTGTCATAATCAACTGATGATGTCATAATCATTTTGATGATGTCACAATACTTTTATGATGTTATAATGAACTGATGATGTCATAATCATTTTGATGCTGTCGTAATCATCTGATGTCATCATAATCATTTTGATGATGTCATAATGAACTGATGATGTCACAATCAACTGACGATGTCATAATCAACTGAAGATGTCATAATCATTTTGATGATGTCATAATGAACAGATGATGTCATAATCATTTTGGTGATGTCATAATGAATTGATGTTATAATCATTTTGATGCTGTCATAATCAACTGATGATGTCATAATCATTTTGATGATGTCATAACCATTTTGATGATGTCATAATGAATGGATGATGTCATAATCATTTTGATGATGTGATAATCAACTGATGATGTCATAATCATTTTGATGATGTCATAATGAATGGATGATGTCATAATCATTTTGATGATGTCATAATGAACTGGTAATGTCATAATCATTTTGATGATGTCATAATGAATTGATGTTATAATCATTTTGATGCTGTCATAATCAACTGATGATGTCATAATCATTTTGATGATGTCATAATGGACGGATGATGTCATAATCATTTTGATGATGTCATAATGAACTGATGATGTCATAAGAATTGGATGATGTCATAATCATTTTGATGATGTCATAATGAATTAATGATATAATCATTTTCATGCTGTCATAATCAACTGACGATGTCATAATCATTTTGATGCTGTCATAATCAACTGATGATGTCATAATCATTTTGATGATGTCATAATGAACGGATGATGTCATAATCATTTTGATGATGTCATAATGAACTGATGATGTCATAATCATTTTGAAGATGTCATAATGAATGGATGATGTCATAATCATTTTGATTATGTCATAAATGAATTGATGTTATAATCATTTTGATGCTGTCTTAACTGATGATGTCATAAGCATTTTGATGTCATAATCATTTTGATGATGTCATAATCAACTGATGATATCATAATCATTTTGATGATGTCATAATGAATGGATGATGTCATAATCATTTTGATGATGTCATAATGAATGGATGATGTCATAATGAATGGATGATGTCATAATCGTTTTGATGATGTCATAATAAACGGATGATGTCATAATCATTTTGATGATGTCATAATGAACAGATGATGTCATAATCATTTTGATGATGTCATAATGAATGGATGATGTCATAATCATTTTGATGCTGTCATAATCAACTGATGATGTCATAATCATTTTGATGATGTCACAATACTTTTATGATGTTATAATGAACTGATGATGTCATAATCATTTTGATGCTGTCGTAATCATCTGATGTCATCATAATCATTTTGATGATGTCATAATGAACTGATGATGTCACAATCAACTGACGATGTCATAATCAACTGAAGATGTCATAATCATTTTGATGATGTCATAATGAACAGATGATGTCATAATCATTTTGGTGATGTCATAATGAATTGATGTTATAATCATTTTGATGCTGTCATAATCAACTGATGATGTCATAATCATTTTGATGATGTCATAACCATTTTGATGATGTCATAATGAATGGATGATGTCATAATCATTTTGATGATGTGATAATCAACTGATGATGTCATAATCATTTTGATGATGTCATAATGAATGGATGATGTCATAATCATTTTGATGATGTCATAATGAACTGGTGATGTCATAATCATTTTGATGATGTCATAATGAATTGATGTTATAATCATTTTGATGCTGTCATAATCAACTGATGATGTCATAATCATTTTGATGATGTCATAATGGACGGATGATGTCATAATCATTTTGATGATGTCATAATGAACTGATGATGTCATAAGAATTGGATGATGTCATAATCATTTTGATGATGTCATAATGAATTAATGATATAATCATTTTCATGCTGTCATAATCAACTGACGATGTCATAATCATTTTGATGCTGTCATAATCAACTGATGATGTCATAATCATTTTGATGATGTCATAATGAACGGATGATGTCATAATCATTTTGATGATGTCATAATGAACTGATGATGTCATAATCATTTTGAAGATGTCATAATGAATGGATGATGTCATAATCATTTTGATTATGTCATAAATGAATTGATGTTATAATCATTTTGATGCTGTCTTAACTGATGATGTCATAAGCATTTTGATGTCATAATCATTTTGATGATGTCATAATCAACTGATGATATCATAATCATTTTGATGATGTCATAATCAACTGATGATGTCATAATCATTTTGATGCTGTCGTAATCATCTGATGTCATCATAATCATTTTGATGATGTCATAATGAATTGATGTTATAATAATTTTGATGCTGTCATAATCAACTGATGATGTCATAATCATTTTGATGATCTCATAATGAACGGAGGATGTCATAATCATTTTGATGATGTCATAATGAATTAATGTTATATTCATTTTGATGTTGTCATAATCACCTGATGATGACATAATCATTTTGATGATGTCACAATCATTTTGATGATGTCATAATGAACTGATGATGTCATAATCATTTTGATGCTGTCGTAATCATCTGATGTCATCATAATCATTTTGATGATGTCATAATGAACTGATGATGTCATAATGAACTGATGATGTCATAATCATTTTGATGATGTCATAATGAATGGATGATGTCATAATCATTTTGATGATGTCATAATGAATTGATGATGTCATAATCATTTTGATGCTGTTGTAATCATCTGATGTCATCATAATCATTTTGATGATGTCATAATGAACTGATGATGTCATAATGAACTGATGATGTCATAATCATTTTGATGATGTCATAATGAATGGATGATGTCATAATCATTTTGATGATGTCATAATGAATTGATGTTATAATCATTTTGATGCAGTTATAATCATTTTGATGATGTCATAATCATTTTGATGATGTCATAATGAATGGATGATGTCATAATCATTTTGATGATGTCATAATGAATGGATGATGTCATAATGAATGGATGATGTCATAATCGTTTTGATGATGTCATAATAAACGGATGATGTCATAATCATTTTGATGATGTCATAATGAACAGATGATGTCATAATCATTTTGATGATGTCATAATGAATGGATGATGTCATAATCATTTTGATGCTGTCATAATCAACTGATGATGTCATAATCATTTTGATGATGTCACAATACTTTTATGATGTTATAATGAACTGATGATGTCATAATCATTTTGATGCTGTCGTAATCATCTGATGTCATCATAATCATTTTGATGATGTCATAATGAACTGATGATGTCACAATCAACTGACGATGTCATAATCAACTGAAGATGTCATAATCATTTTGATGATGTCATAATGAACAGATGATGTCATAATCATTTTGGTGATGTCATAATGAATTGATGTTATAATCATTTTGATGCTGTCATAATCAACTGATGATGTCATAATCATTTTGATGATGTCATAACCATTTTGATGATGTCATAATGAATGGATGATGTCATAATCATTTTGATGATGTGATAATCAACTGATGATGTCATAATCATTTTGATGATGTCATAATGAATGGATGATGTCATAATCATTTTGATGATGTCATAATGAACTGGTGATGTCATAATCATTTTGATGATGTCATAATGAATTGATGTTATAATCATTTTGATGCTGTCATAATCAACTGATGATGTCATAATCATTTTGATGATGTCATAATGGACGGATGATGTCATAATCATTTTGATGATGTCATAATGAACTGATGATGTCATAAGAATTGGATGATGTCATAATCATTTTGATGATGTCATAATGAATTAATGATATAATCATTTTCATGCTGTCATAATCAACTGACGATGTCATAATCATTTTGATGCTGTCATAATCAACTGATGATGTCATAATCATTTTGATGATGTCATAATGAACGGATGATGTCATAATCATTTTGATGATGTCATAATGAACTGATGATGTCATCATCATTTTGAAGATGTCATAATGAATGGATGATGTCATAATCATTTTGATTATGTCATAAATGAATTGATGTTATAATCATTTTGATGCTGTCTTAACTGATGATGTCATAAGCATTTTGATGTCATAATCATTTTGATGATGTCATAATCAACTGATGATATCATAATCATTTTGATGATGTCATAATGAATGGATGATGTCATAATCATTTTGATGATGTCATAATGAATGGATGATGTCATAATGAATGGATGATGTCATAATCGTTTTGATGATGTCATAATAAACGGATGATGTCATAATCATTTTGATGATGTCATAATGAACAGATGATGTCATAATCATTTTGATGATGTCATAATGAATGGATGATGTCATAATCATTTTGATGCTGTCATAATCAACTGATGATGTCATAATCATTTTGATGATGTCACAATACTTTTATGATGTTATAATGAACTGATGATGTCATAATCATTTTGATGCTGTCGTAATCATCTGATGTCATCATAATCATTTTGATGATGTCATAATGAACTGATGATGTCACAATCAACTGACGATGTCATAATCAACTGAAGATGTCATAATCATTTTGATGATGTCATAATGAACAGATGATGTCATAATCATTTTGGTGATGTCATAATGAATTGATGTTATAATCATTTTGATGCTGTCATAATCAACTGATGATGTCATAATCATTTTGATGATGTCATAACCATTTTGATGATGTCATAATGAATGGATGATGTCATAATCATTTTGATGATGTGATAATCAACTGATGATGTCATAATCATTTTGATGATGTCATAATGAATGGATGATGTCATAATCATTTTGATGATGTCATAATGAACTGGTGATGTCATAATCATTTTGATGATGTCATAATGAATTGATGTTATAATCATTTTGATGCTGTAATAATCAACTGATGATGTCATAATCATTTTGATGATGTCATAATGGACGGATGATGTCATAATCATTTTGATGATGTCATAATGAACTGATGATGTCATAAGAATTGGATGATGTCATAATCATTTTGATGATGTCATAATGAATTAATGATATAATCATTTTCATGCTGTCATAATCAACTGACGATGTCATAATCATTTTGATGCTGTCATAATCAACTGATGATGTCATAATCATTTTGATGATGTCATAATGAACGGATGATGTCATAATCATTTTGATGATGTCATAATGAACTGATGATGTCATAATCATTTTGAAGATGTCATAATGAATGGATGATGTCATAATCATTTTGATTATGTCATAAATGAATTGATGTTATAATCATTTTGATGCTGTCTTAACTGATGATGTCATAAGCATTTTGATGTCATAATCATTTTGATGATGTCATAATCAACTGATGATATCATAATCATTTTGATGATGTCATAATCAACTGATGATGTCATAATCATTTTGATGCTGTCGTAATCATCTGATGTCATCATAATCATTTTGATGATGTCATAATGAATTGATGTTATAATAATTTTGATGCTGTCATAATCAACTGATGATGTCATAATCATTTTGATGATCTCATAATGAACGGAGGATGTCATAATCATTTTGATGATGTCATAATGAATTAATGTTATATTCATTTTGATGTTGTCATAATCACCTGATGATGACATAATCATTTTGATGATGTCACAATCATTTTGATGATGTCATAATGAACTGATGATGTCATAATCATTTTGATGCTGTCGTAATCATCTGATGTCATCATAATCATTTTGATGATGTCATAATGAACTGATGATGTCATAATGAACTGATGATGTCATAATCATTTTGATGATGTCATAATGAATGGATGATGTCATAATCATTTTGATGATGTCATAATGAATTGATGATGTCATAATCATTTTGATGCTGTTGTAATCATCTGATGTCATCATAATCATTTTGATGATGTCATAATGAACTGATGATGTCATAATGAACTGATGATGTCATAATCATTTTGATGATGTCATAATGAATGGATGATGTCATAATCATTTTGATGATGTCATAATGAATTGATGTTATAATCATTTTGATGCAGTTATAATCATTTTGATGATGTCATAATCATTTTGATGATGTCATAATGAATGGATGATGTCATAATCATTTTGATGATGTCATAATGAATGGATGATGTCATAATGAATGGATGATGTCATAATCGTTTTGATGATGTCATAATAAACGGATGATGTCATAATCATTTTGATGATGTCATAATGAACAGATGATGTCATAATCATTTTGATGATGTCATAATGAATGGATGATGTCATAATCATTTTGATGCTGTCATAATCAACTGATGATGTCATAATCATTTTGATGATGTCACAATACTTTTATGATGTTATAATGAACTGATGATGTCATAATCATTTTGATGCTGTCGTAATCATCTGATGTCATCATAATCATTTTGATGATGTCATAATGAACTGATGATGTCACAATCAACTGACGATGTCATAATCAACTGAAGATGTCATAATCATTTTGATGATGTCATAATGAACAGATGATGTCATAATCATTTTGGTGATGTCATAATGAATTGATGTTATAATCATTTTGATGCTGTCATAATCAACTGATGATGTCATAATCATTTTGATGATGTCATAACCATTTTGATGATGTCATAATGAATGGATGATGTCATAATCATTTTGATGATGTGATAATCAACTGATGATGTCATAATCATTTTGATGATGTCATAATGAATGGATGATGTCATAATCATTTTGATGATGTCATAATGAACTGGTGATGTCATAATCATTTTGATGATGTCATAATGAATTGATGTTATAATCATTTTGATGCTGTCATAATCAACTGATGATGTCATAATCATTTTGATGATGTCATAATGGACGGATGATGTCATAATCATTTTGATGATGTCATAATGAACTGATGATGTCATAAGAATTGGATGATGTCATAATCATTTTGATGATGTCATAATGAATTAATGATATAATCATTTTCATGCTGTCATAATCAACTGACGATGTCATAATCATTTTGATGCTGTCATAATCAACTGATGATGTCATAATCATTTTGATGATGTCATAATGAACGGATGATGTCATAATCATTTTGATGATGTCATAATGAACTGATGATGTCATCATCATTTTGAAGATGTCATAATGAATGGATGATGTCATAATCATTTTGATTATGTCATAAATGAATTGATGTTATAATCATTTTGATGCTGTCTTAACTGATGATGTCATAAGCATTTTGATGTCATAATCATTTTGATGATGTCATAATCAACTGATGATATCATAATCATTTTGATGATGTCATAATGAATGGATGATGTCATAATCATTTTGATGATGTCATAATGAATGGATGATGTCATAATGAATGGATGATGTCATAATCGTTTTGATGATGTCATAATAAACGGATGATGTCATAATCATTTTGATGATGTCATAATGAACAGATGATGTCATAATCATTTTGATGATGTCATAATGAATGGATGATGTCATAATCATTTTGATGCTGTCATAATCAACTGATGATGTCATAATCATTTTGATGATGTCACAATACTTTTATGATGTTATAATGAACTGATGATGTCATAATCATTTTGATGCTGTCGTAATCATCTGATGTCATCATAATCATTTTGATGATGTCATAATGAACTGATGATGTCACAATCAACTGACGATGTCATAATCAACTGAAGATGTCATAATCATTTTGATGATGTCATAATGAACAGATGATGTCATAATCATTTTGGTGATGTCATAATGAATTGATGTTATAATCATTTTGATGCTGTCATAATCAACTGATGATGTCATAATCATTTTGATGATGTCATAACCATTTTGATGATGTCATAATGAATGGATGATGTCATAATCATTTTGATGATGTGATAATCAACTGATGATGTCATAATCATTTTGATGATGTCATAATGAATGGATGATGTCATAATCATTTTGATGATGTCATAATGAACTGGTGATGTCATAATCATTTTGATGATGTCATAATGAATTGATGTTATAATCATTTTGATGCTGTCATAATCAACTGATGATGTCATAATCATTTTGATGATGTCATAATGGACGGATGATGTCATAATCATTTTGATGATGTCATAATGAACTGATGATGTCATAAGAATTGGATGATGTCATAATCATTTTGATGATGTCATAATGAATTAATGATATAATCATTTTCATGCTGTCATAATCAACTGACGATGTCATAATCATTTTGATGCTGTCATAATCAACTGATGATGTCATAATCATTTTGATGATGTCATAATGAACGGATGATGTCATAATCATTTTGATGATGTCATAATGAACTGATGATGTCATAATCATTTTGAAGATGTCATAATGAATGGATGATGTCATAATCATTTTGATTATGTCATAAATGAATTGATGTTATAATCATTTTGATGCTGTCTTAACTGATGATGTCATAAGCATTTTGATGTCATAATCATTTTGATGATGTCATAATCAACTGATGATATCATAATCATTTTGATGATGTCATAATCAACTGATGATGTCATAATCATTTTGATGCTGTCGTAATCATCTGATGTCATCATAATCATTTTGATGATGTCATAATGAATTGATGTTATAATAATTTTGATGCTGTCATAATCAACTGATGATGTCATAATCATTTTGATGATCTCATAATGAACGGAGGATGTCATAATCATTTTGATGATGTCATAATGAATTAATGTTATATTCATTTTGATGTTGTCATAATCACCTGATGATGACATAATCATTTTGATGATGTCACAATCATTTTGATGATGTCATAATGAACTGATGATGTCATAATCATTTTGATGCTGTCGTAATCATCTGATGTCATCATAATCATTTTGATGATGTCATAATGAACTGATGATGTCATAATGAACTGATGATGTCATAATCATTTTGATGATGTCATAATGAATGGATGATGTCATAATCATTTTGATGATGTCATAATGAATTGATGTTATAATCATTTTGATACAGTTATAATCATTTTGATGATGTCATAATCATTTTGATGATGTCATAATGAATGGATGATGTCATAATCATTTTGATGATGTCATAATGAATGGATGATGTCATAATGAATGGATGATGTCATAATCATTTTGATGATGTCATAATAAACGGATGATGTCATAATCATTTTGATGATGTCATAATGAACAGATGATGTCATAATCATTTTGATGATCAAGTAAATAGGGCAGCACACTGCAGCGCCAAAACATGCAAACTTGAAAACATGAAATTTGAACTGCATTACTGCACTAGAAATATGAAAAATGAGAGCTTTTAGCGCTTAAAAATGGCCAATTTTATGTGTACCTCGTAGCCACTTTACGGCATCTCTCTTATACGAGGTCCTACGCTTGACCTACCTCATTGAGAATAAACGTCTCCATCTGAATGGGTACATGTGAAACCTCGTCTTGGACTCAAATTCTCTCTCTCTGTGGAGGGGTATTGGACCTACTATAATTAAAACACCTGAAGCTAGGAGGCGGGGAGTGCACGATCAGAAGGCTAGAGAATATATTTCAAAAACCTGACCTGCACATCCAAACATAGACACAGTGTGAACAGGTGCTGAACCCAGAGTCGCCAACTCGTATATAGTCAAGTAAATAGGGCAGCACACTGCAGCGCCAAAACATGCAAACTTGAAAACACGAAATTTGAACTGCATTACTGCACTAGAAATATGAAAAATTAGAGCTTTTAGCGCATAAAAATGGCCAATTTTATGTGTACCTCGTAGCCACTTTACGGCATCTCTCTTATACGAGGTCCTACGCTTGACCTACCTCATTGAGAATAAACGTCTCCATCTGAATGGGTACATGTGAAACCTCCTCTTGGACTCAAATTCTCTCTCTCTGTGGAGGGGTATTGGACCTACTATAATTAAAACACCTGAAGCTAGGAGGCGGGGAGTGCACGATCAGAAGGCTAGAGGTACACATAAAATTGGCCATTTTTATGCGCTAAAAGCTCTCATTTTTCATATTTCTAGTGCAGTAATGCAGTTCAAATTTCGTGTTTTCAAGTTTGCATGTTTTGGCGCTGCAGTGTGCTGCCCTATTTACTTGACTATATACGAGTTGGCGACTCTGGGTTCAGCACCTGTTCACACTGTGTCTATGTTTGGATGTGCAGGTCAGGTTTTTGAAATGTATTCTCTAGCCTTCTGATCGTGCACTCCCCGCCTCCTAGCTTCAGGTGTTTTAATTATAGTAGGTCCAATACCCCTCCACAGAGAGAGAGAATTTGAGTCCAAGAGGAGGTTTCACATGTACCCATTCAGATGGAGATGTTTATTCTCAATGAGGTAGGTCAAGCGTAGGACCTCGTATAAGAGAGATGCCGTAAAGTGGCTACGAGGTACACATAAAATTGGCCATTTTTATGCGCTAAAAGCTCTAATTTTTCATATTTCTAGTGCAGTAATGCAGTTCAAATTTCGTGTTTTCAAGTTTGCATGTTTTGGCGCTGCAGTGTGCTGCCCTATTTACTTGACTATATACGAGTTGGCGACTCTGGGTTCAGCACCTGTTCACACTGTGTCTATGTTTGGATGTGCAGGTCAGGTTTTTGAAATCATTTTGATGATGTCATAATGAATGGATGATGTCATAATCATTTTGATGCTGTCATAATCAACTGATGATGTCATAATCATTTTGATGATGTCACAATCCTTTTATGATGTTATAATGAACTGATGATGTCATAATCATTTTGATGCTGTCGTAATCATCTGATGTCATCATAATCATTTTGATGATGTCATAATGAACTGATGATGTCACAATCAACTGACGATGTCATAATCAACTGAAGATGTCATAATCATTTTGATGATGTCATAATGAACAGATGATGTCATAATCATTTTGGTGATGTCATAATGAATTGATGTTATAATCATTTTGATGATGTCATAATGAATTAATGATAAAATCATTTTCATGCTGTCATAATCAACTGAGGATGTCATAATCATTTTGATGCTGTCATAATCAACTGATGATGTCATAATCATTTTGATGATGTCATAATGAACGGATGATGTCATAATCATTTTGATGATGTCATAATGAACTGATGATGTCATAATCATTTTGAAGATGTCATAATGAATGGATGATGTCATAATCATTTTGATTATGTCATAAATGAATTGATGTTATAATCATTTTGATGCTGTCTTAACTGATGATGTCATAAGCATTTTGATGATGTCAATCATTTTGATGATGTCATAATCAACTGATGATATCATAATCATTTTGATGATGTCATAATCAACTGATGATGTCATAATCATTTTGATGCTGTCGTAATCATCTGATGTCATCATAATCATTTTGATGATGTCATAATGAATTGATGTTATAATCATTTTGATGCTGTCATAATCAACTGATGATGTCATAATCATTTTGATGATCTCATAATGAACGGAGGATGTCATAATCATTTTTATGATGTCATAATGAATTGATGTTATATTCATTTTGATGTTGTCATAATCACCTGATGATGACATAATCATTTTGATGATGTCACAATCATTTTGATGATGTCATAATGAACTGATGATGTCATAATCATTTTGATGCTGTCGTAATCATCTGATGTCATCATAATCATTTTGATGATGTCATAATGAACTGATGATGTCATAATCAACTGATGATGTCATAATCATTTTGATGATGTCATAATGAATGGATGATGTCATAATCATTTTGATGATGTCATAATGAATTGATGTTATAATCATTTTGATACAGTTATAATCATTTTGATGATGTCATAATCATTTTGATGATGTCATAATGAATGGATGATGTCATAATCATTTTGATGATGTCATAATGAATGGATGATGTCATAATGAATGGATGATGTCATAATCATTTTGATGATGTCATAATAAACGGATGATGTCATAATCATTTTGATGATGTCATAATGAACAGATGATGTCATAATCATTTTGATGATCAAGTAAATAGGGCAGCACACTGCAGCGCCAAAACATGCAAACTTGAAAACACGAAATTTGAACTGCATTACTGCACTAGAAATATGAAAAATGAGAGCTTTTAGCGCATAAAAATGGCCAATTTTATGTGTACCTCGTAGCCACTTTACGGCATCTCTCTTATACGAGGTCCTACGCTTGACCTACCTCATTGAGAATAAACGTCTCCATCTGAATGGGTACATGTGAAACCTCCTCTTGGACTCAAATTCTCTCTCTCTGTGGAGGGGTATTGGACCTACTATAATTAAAACACCTGAAGCTAGGAGGCGGGGAGTGCACGATCAGAAGGCTAGAGAATATATTTCAAAAACCTGACCTGCACATCCAAACATAGACACAGTGTGAACAGGTGCTGAACCCAGAGTCGCCAACTCGTATATAGTCAAGTAAATAGGGCAGCACACTGCAGCGCCAAAACATGCAAACTTGAAAACACGAAATTTGAACTGCATTACTGCACTAGAAATATGAAAAATTAGAGCTTTTAGTGCATAAAAATGGCCAATTTTATGTGTACCTCGTAGCCACTTTACGGCATCTCTCTTATACGAGGTCCTACGCTTGACCTACCTCATTGAGAATAAACGTCTCCATCTGAATGGGTACATGTGAAACCTCCTCTTGGACTCAAATTCTCTCTCTCTGTGGAGGGGTATTGGACCTACTATAATTAAAACACCTGAAGCTAGGAGGCGGGGAGTGCACGATCAGAAGGCTAGAGGTACACATAAAATTGGCCATTTTTATGCGCTAAAAGCTCTCATTTTTCATATTTCTAGTGCAGTAATGCAGTTCAAATTTCGTGTTTTCAAGTTTGCATGTTTTGGCGCTGCAGTGTGCTGCCCTATTTACTTGACTATATACGAGTTGGCGACTCTGGGTTCAGCACCTGTTCACACTGTGTCTATGTTTGGATGTGCAGGTCAGGTTTTTGAAATGTATTCTTGGCTACGAGGTACACATAAAATTGGCCATTTTTATGCGCTAAAAGCTCTCATTTTTCATATTTCTAGTGCAGTAATGCAGTTCAAATTTCGTGTTTTCAAGTTTGCATGTTTTGGCGCTGCAGTGTGCTGCCCTATTTACTTGACTATATACGAGTTGGCGACTCTGGGTTCAGCACCTGTTCACACTGTGTCTATGTTTGGATGTGCAGGTCAGGTTTTTGAAATGTATTCTCTAGCCTTCTGATCGTGCACTCCCCGCCTCCTAGCTTCAGGTGTTTTAATTATAGTAGGTCCAATACCCCTCCACAGAGAGAGAGAATTTGAGTCCAAGAGGAGGTTTCACATGTACCCATTCAGATGGAGATGTTTATTCTCAATGAGGTAGGTCAAGCATAGGACCTCGTATAAGAGAGATGCCGTAAAGTGGCTACGAGGTACACATAAAATTGGCCATTTTTATGCGCTAAAAGCTCTAATTTTTCATATTTCTAGTGCAGTAATGCAGTTCAAATTTCGTGTTTTCAAGTTTGCATGTTTTGGCGCTGCAGTGTGCTGCCCTATTTACTTGACTATATACGAGTTGGCGACTCTGGGTTCAGCACCTGTTCACACTGTGTCTATGTTTGGATGTGCAGGTCAGGTTTTTGAAATCATTTTGATGATGTCATAATGAATGGATGATGTCATAATCATTTTGATGCTGTCATAATCAACTGATGATGTCATAATCATTTTGATGATGTCACAATCCTTTTATGATGTTATAATGAACTGATGATGTCATAATCATTTTGATGCTGTCGTAATCATCTGATGTCATCATAATCATTTTGATGATGTCATAATGAACTGATGATGTCACAATCAACTGACGATGTCATAATCAACTGAAGATGTCATAATCATTTTGATGATGTCATAATGAACAGATGATGTCATAATCATTTTGGTGATGTCATAATGAATTGATGTTATAATCATTTTGATGATGTCATAATGAATTAATGATAAAATCATTTTCATGCTGTCATAATCAACTGAGGATGTCATAATCATTTTGATGCTGTCATAATCAACTGATGATGTCATAATCATTTTGATGATGTCATAATGAACGGATGATGTCATAATCATTTTGATGATGTCATAATGAACTGATGATGTCATAATCATTTTGAAGATGTCATAATGAATGGATGATGTCATAATCATTTTGATTATGTCATAAATGAATTGATGTTATAATCATTTTGATGCTGTCTTAACTGATGATGTCATAAGCATTTTGATGATGTCAATCATTTTGATGATGTCATAATCAACTGATGATATCATAATCATTTTGATGATGTCATAATCAACTGATGATGTCATAATCATTTTGATGCTGTCGTAATCATCTGATGTCATCATAATCATTTTGATGATGTCATAATGAATTGATGTTATAATCATTTTGATGCTGTCATAATCAACTGATGATGTCATAATCATTTTGATGATCTCATAATGAACGGAGGATGTCATAATCATTTTTATGATGTCATAATGAATTGATGCTATATTCATTTTGATGTTGTCATAATCACCTGATGATGACATAATCATTTTGATGATGTCACAATCATTTTGATGATGTCATAATGAACTGATGATGTCATAATCAACTGATGATGTCATAATCATTTTGATGATGTCATAATGAATGGATGATGTCATAATCATTTTGATGATGTCATAATGAATTGATGTTATAATCATTTTGATACAGTTATAATCATTTTGATGATGTCATAATCATTTTGATGATGTCATAATGAATGGATGATGTCATAATCATTTTGATGATGTCATAATGAATGGATGATGTCATAATCATTTTGATGATGTCATAATAAACGGATGATGTCATAATCAGGGAAACCTCCTCTTGGACTCAAATTCTCTCTCTCTGTGGAGGGGTATTGGACCTACTATAATTAAAACACCTGAAGCTAGGAGGCGGGGAGTGCACGATCAGAAGGCTAGAGAATACATTTCAAAAACCTGACCTGCACATCCAAACATAGACACAGTGTGAACAGGTGCTGAACCCAGAGTCGCCAACTCGTATATAGTCAAGTAAATAGGGCAGCACACTGCAGCGCCAAAACATGCAAACTTGAAAACACGAAATTTGAACTGCATTACTGCACTAGAAATATGAAAAATGAGAGCTTTTAGCGCATAAAAATGGCCAATTTTATGTGTACCTCGTAGCCACTTTACGGCATCTCTCTTATACGAGGTCCTACGCTTGACCTACCTCATTGAGAATAAACGTCTCCATCTGAATGGGTACATGTGAAACCTCCTCTTGGACTCAAATTCTCTCTCTCTGTGGAGGGGTATTGGACCTACTATAATTAAAACACCTGAAGCTAGGAGGCGGGGAGTGCACGATCAGAAGGCTAGAGAATACATTTCAAAAACCTGACCTGCACATCCAAACATAGACACAGTGTGAACAGGTGCTGAACCCAGAGTCGCCAACTCGTATATAGTCAAGTAAATAGGGCAGCACACTGCAGCGCCAAAACATGCAAACTTGAAAACACGAAATTTGAACTGCATTACTGCACTAGAAATATGAAAAATGAGAGCTTTTAGCGCATAAAAATGGCCAATTTTATGTGTACCTCGTAGCCACTTTACGGCATCTCTCTTATACGAGGTCCTACGCTTGACCTACCTCATTGAGAATAAACGTCTCCATCTGAATGGGTACATGTGAAACCTCCTCTTGGACTCAAATTCTCTCTCTCTGTGGAGGGGTATTGGACCTACTATAATTAAAACACCTGAAGCTAGGAGGCGGGGAGTGCACGATCAGAAGGCTAGAGGTACACATAAAATTGGCCCTTTTTATGCGCTAAAAGCTCTCATTTTTCATATTTCTAGTGCAGTAATGCAGTTCAAATTTCGTGTTTTCAAGTTTGCATGTTTTGGCGCTGCAGTGTGCTGCCCTATTTACTTGAATATATACGAGTTGGCGACTCTGGGTTCAGCACCTGTTCACACTGTGTCTATGTTTGGATGTGCAGGTCAGGTTTTTGAAATGTATTCTTGGCTACGAGGTACACATAAAATTGGCCATTTTTATGCGCTAAAAGCTCTCATTTTTCATATTTCTAGTGCAGTAATGCAGTTCAAATTTCGTGTTTTCAAGTTTGCATGTTTTGGCGCTGCAGTGTGCTGCCCTATTTACTTGACTATATACGAGTTGGCGACTCTGGGTTCAGCACCTGTTCACACTGTGTTTATGTTTGGATGTGCAGGTCAGGTTTTTGAAATGTATTCTCTAGCCTTCTGATCGTGCACTCCCCGCCTCCTAGCTTCAGGTGTTTTAATTATAGTAGGTCCAATACCCCTCCACAGAGAGAGAGAATTTGAGTCCAAGAGGAGGTTTCACATGTACCCATTCAGATGGAGACGTTTATTCTCAATGAGGTAGGTCAAGCGTAGGACCTCGTATAAGAGAGATGCCGTAAAGTGGCTACGAGGTACACATAAAATTGGCCATTTTTATGCGCTAAAAGCTCTCATTTTTCATATTTCTAGTGCAGTAATGCAGTTCAAATTTCGTGTTTTCAAGTTTGCATGTTTTGGCGCTGCAGTGTGCTGCCCTATTTACTTGACTATATACGAGTTGGCGACTCTGGGTTCAGCACCTGTTCACACTGTGTCTATGTTTGGATGTGCAGGTCAGGTTTTTGAAATGTATTCTCTAGCCTTCTGATCGTGCACTCCCCGCCTCCTAGCTTCAGGTGTTTTAATTATAGTAGGTCCAATACCCCTCCACAGAGAGAGAGAATTTGAGTCCAAGAGGAGGTTTCACATGTACCCATTCAGATGGAGACGTTTATTCTCAATGAGGTAGGTCAAGCGTAGGACCTCGTATAAGAGAGATGCCGTAAAGTGGCTACGAGGTACACATAAAATTGGCCATTTTTATGCGCTAAAAGCTCTCATTTTTCATATTTCTAGTGCAGTAATGCAGTTCAAATTTCGTGTTTTCAAGTTTGCATGTTTTGGCGCTGCAGTGTGCTGCCCTATTTACTTGACTATATACGAGTTGGCAACTCTGGGTTCAGCACCTGTTCACACTGTGTCTATGTTTGGATGTGCAGGTCAGGTTTTTGAAATCATTTTGATGATGTCATAATGAATGGATGATGTCATAATCATTTTGATGCTGTCATAATCAACTGATGATGTCATAATCATTTTGATGATGTCACAATCCTTTTATGATGTTATAATGAACTGATGATGTCATAATCATTTTGATGCTGTCGTAATCATCTGATGTCATCATAATCATTTTGATGATGTCATAATGAATGGATGATGTCATAATCATTTTGATGATGTCATAATGAATTGATGTTATAATCATTTTGATACAGTTATAATCATTTTGATGATGTCATAATCATTTTGATGATGTCATAATGAATGGATGATGTCATAATCATTTTGATGATGTCATAATGAATGGATGATGTCATAATCATTTTGATGATGTCATAATAAACGGATGATGTCATAATCAGGGAAACCTCCTCTTGGACTCAAATTCTCTCTCTCTGTGGAGGGGTATTGGACCTACTATAATTAAAACACCTGAAGCTAGGAGGCGGGGAGTGCACGATCAGAAGGCTAGAGAATACATTTCAAAAACCTGACCTGCACATCCAAACATAGACACAGTGTGAACAGGTGCTGAACCCAGAGTCGCCAACTCGTATATAGTCAAGTAAATAGGGCAGCACACTGCAGCGCCAAAACATGCAAACTTGAAAACACGAAATTTGAACTGCATTACTGCACTAGAAATATGAAAAATGAGAGCTTTTAGCGCATAAAAATGGCCAATTTTATGTGTACCTCGTAGCCACTTTACGGCATCTCTCTTATACGAGGTCCTACGCTTGACCTACCTCATTGAGAATAAACGTCTCCATCTGAATGGGTACATGTGAAACCTCCTCTTGGACTCAAATTCTCTCTCTCTGTGGAGGGGTATTGGACCTACTATAATTAAAACACCTGAAGCTAGGAGGCGGGGAGTGCACGATCAGAAGGCTAGAGAATACATTTCAAAAACCTGACCTGCACATCCAAACATAGACACAGTGTGAACAGGTGCTGAACCCAGAGTCGTCAACTCGTATATAGTCAAGTAAATAGGGCAGCACACTGCAGCGCCAAAACATGCAAACTTGAAAACACGAAATTTGAACTGCATTACTGCACTAGAAATATGAAAAATGAGAGCTTTTAGCGCATAAAAATGGCCAATTTTATGTGTACCTCGTAGCCACTTTACGGCATCTCTCTTATACGAGGTCCTACGCTTGACCTACCTCATTGAGAATAAACGTCTCCATCTGAATGGGTACATGTGAAACCTCCTCTTGGACTCAAATTCTCTCTCTCTGTGGAGGGGTATTGGACCTACTATAATTAAAACACCTGAAGCTAGGAGGCGGGGAGTGCACGATCAGAAGGCTAGAGGTACACATAAAATTGGCCCTTTTTATGCGCTAAAAGCTCTCATTTTTCATATTTCTAGTGCAGTAATGCAGTTCAAATTTCGTGTTTTCAAGTTTGCATGTTTTGGCGCTGCAGTGTGCTGCCCTATTTACTTGAATATATACGAGTTGGCGACTCTGGGTTCAGCACCTGTTCACACTGTGTCTATGTTTGGATGTGCAGGTCAGGTTTTTGAAATGTATTCTTGGCTACGAGGTACACATAAAATTGGCCATTTTTATGCGCTAAAAGCTCTCATTTTTCATATTTCTAGTGCAGTAATGCAGTTCAAATTTCGTGTTTTCAAGTTTGCATGTTTTGGCGCTGCAGTGTGCTGCCCTATTTACTTGACTATATACGAGTTGGCGACTCTGGGTTCAGCACCTGTTCACACTGTGTTTATGTTTGGATGTGCAGGTCAGGTTTTTTAAATGTATTCTCTAGCCTTCTGATCGTGCACTCCCCGCCTCCTAGCTTCAGGTGTTTTAATTATAGTAGGTCCAATACCCCTCCACAGAGAGAGAGAATTTGAGTCCAAGAGGAGGTTTCACATGTACCCATTCAGATGGAGACGTTTATTCTCAATGAGGTAGGTCAAGCGTAGGACCTCGTATAAGAGAGATGCCGTAAAGTGGCTACGAGGTACACATAAAATTGGCCATTTTTATGCGCTAAAAGCTCTCATTTTTCATATTTCTAGTGCAGTAATGCAGTTCAAATTTCGTGTTTTCAAGTTTGCATGTTTTGGCGCTGCAGTGTGCTGCCCTATTTACTTGACTATATACGAGTTGGCGACTCTGGGTTCAGCACCTGTTCACACTGTGTCTATGTTTGGATGTGCAGGTCAGGTTTTTGAAATGTATTCTCTAGCCTTCTGATCGTGCACTCCCCGCCTCCTAGCTTCAGGTGTTTTAATTATAGTAGGTCCAATACCCCTCCACAGAGAGAGAGAATTTGAGTCCAAGAGGAGGTTTCACATGTACCCATTCAGATGGAGACGTTTATTCTCAATGAGGTAGGTCAAGCGTAGGACCTCGTATAAGAGAGATGCCGTAAAGTGGCTACGAGGTACACATAAAATTGGCCATTTTTATGCGCTAAAAGCTCTCATTTTTCATATTTCTAGTGCAGTAATGCAGTTCAAATTTCGTGTTTTCAAGTTTGCATGTTTTGGCGCTGCAGTGTGCTGCCCTATTTACTTGACTATATACGAGTTGGCAACTCTGGGTTCAGCACCTGTTCACACTGTGTCTATGTTTGGATGTGCAGGTCAGGTTTTTGAAATCATTTTGATGATGTCATAATGAATGGATGATGTCATAATCATTTTGATGCTGTCATAATCAACTGATGATGTCATAATCATTTTGATGATGTCACAATCCTTTTATGATGTTATAATGAACTGATGATGTCATAATCATTTTGATGCTGTCGTAATCATCTGATGTCATCATAATCATTTTGATGATGTCATAATGAATGGATGATGTCATAATCATTTTGATGATGTCATAATGAATTGATGTTATAATCATTTTGATACAGTTATAATCATTTTGATGATGTCATAATCATTTTGATGATGTCATAATGAATGGATGATGTCATAATCATTTTGATGATGTCATAATGAATGGATGATGTCATAATCATTTTGATGATGTCATAATAAACGGATGATGTCATAATCAGGGAAACCTCCTCTTGGACTCAAATTCTCTCTCTCTGTGGAGGGGTATTGGACCTACTATAATTAAAACACCTGAAGCTAGGAGGCGGGGAGTGCACGATCAGAAGGCTAGAGAATACATTTCAAAAACCTGACCTGCACATCCAAACATAGACACAGTGTGAACAGGTGCTGAACCCAGAGTCGCCAACTCGTATATAGTCAAGTAAATAGGGCAGCACACTGCAGCGCCAAAACATGCAAACTTGAAAACACGAAATTTGAACTGCATTACTGCACTAGAAATATGAAAAATGAGAGCTTTTAGCGCATAAAAATGGCCAATTTTATGTGTACCTCGTAGCCACTTTACGGCATCTCTCTTATACGAGGTCCTACGCTTGACCTACCTCATTGAGAATAAACGTCTCCATCTGAATGGGTACATGTGAAACCTCCTCTTGGACTCAAATTCTCTCTCTCTGTGGAGGGGTATTGGACCTACTATAATTAAAACACCTGAAGCTAGGAGGCGGGGAGTGCACGATCAGAAGGCTAGAGAATACATTTCAAAAACCTGACCTGCACATCCAAACATAGACACAGTGTGAACAGGTGCTGAACCCAGAGTCGCCAACTCGTATATAGTCAAGTAAATAGGGCAGCACACTGCAGCGCCAAAACATGCAAACTTGAAAACACGAAATTTGAACTGCATTACTGCACTAGAAATATGAAAAATGAGAGCTTTTAGCGCATAAAAATGGCCAATTTTATGTGTACCTCGTAGCCACTTTACGGCATCTCTCTTATACGAGGTCCTACGCTTGACCTACCTCATTGAGAATAAACGTCTCCATCTGAATGGGTACATGTGAAACCTCCTCTTGGACTCAAATTCTCTCTCTCTGTGGAGGGGTATTGGACCTACTATAATTAAAACACCTGAAGCTAGGAGGCGGGGAGTGCACGATCAGAAGGCTAGAGGTACACATAAAATTGGCCATTTTTATGCGCTAAAAGCTCTCATTTTTCATATTTCTAGTGCAGTAATGCAGTTCAAATTTCGTGTTTTCAAGTTTGCATGTTTTGGCGCTGCAGTGTGCTGCCCTATTTACTTGAATATATACGAGTTGGCGACTCTGGGTTCAGCACCTGTTCACACTGTGTCTATGTTTGGATGTGCAGGTCAGGTTTTTGAAATGTATTCTTGGCTATGAGGTACACATAAAATTGGCCATTTTTATGCGCTAAAAGCTCTCATTTTTCATATTTCTAGTGCAGTAATGCAGTTCAAATTTCGTGTTTTCAAGTTTGCATGTTTTGGCGCTGCAGTGTGCTGCCCTATTTACTTGACTATATACGAGTTGGCGACTCTGGGTTCAGCACCTGTTCACACTGTGTTTATGTTTGGATGTGCAGGTCAGGTTTTTGAAATGTATTCTCTAGCCTTCTGATCGTGCACTCCCCGCCTCCTAGCTTCAGGTGTTTTAATTATAGTAGGTCCAATACCCCTCCACAGAGAGAGAGAATTTGAGTCCAAGAGGAGGTTTCACATGTACCCATTCAGATGGAGACGTTTATTCTCAATGAGGTAGGTCAAGCGTAGGACCTCGTATAAGAGAGATGCCGTAAAGTGGCTACGAGGTACACATAAAATTGGCCATTTTTATGCGCTAAAAGCTCTCATTTTTCATATTTCTAGTGCAGTAATGCAGTTCAAATTTCGTGTTTTCAAGTTTGCATGTTTTGGCGCTGCAGTGTGCTGCCCTATTTACTTGACTATATACGAGTTGGCGACTCTGGGTTCAGCACCTGTTCACACTGTGTCTATGTTTGGATGTGCAGGTCAGGTTTTTGAAATGTATTCTCTAGCCTTCTGATCGTGCACTCCCCGCCTCCTAGCTTCAGGTGTTTTAATTATAGTAGGTCCAATACCCCTCCACAGAGAGAGAGAATTTGAGTCCAAGAGGAGGTTTCACATGTACCCATTCAGATGGAGACGTTTATTCTCAATGACGTAGGTCAAGCGTAGGACCTCGTATAAGAGAGATGCCGTAAAGTGGCTACGAGGTACACATAAAATTGGCCATTTTTATGCGCTAAAAGCTCTCATTTTTCATATTTCTAGTGCAGTAATGCAGTTCAAATTTCGTGTTTTCAAGTTTGCATGTTTTGGCGCTGCAGTGTGCTGCCCTATTTACTTGACTATATACGAGTTGGCGACTCTGGGTTCAGCACCTGTTCACACTGTGTCTATGTTTGGATGTGCAGGTCAGGTTTTTGAAATCATTTTGATGATGTCATAATGAATGGATGATGTCATAATCATTTTGATGCTGTCATAATCAACTGATGATGTCATAATCATTTTGATGATGTCACAATCCTTTTATGATGTTATAATGAACTGATGATGTCATAATCATTTTGATGCTGTCGTAATCATCTGATGTCATCATAATCATTTTGATGATGTCATAATGAACTGATGATGTCACAATCAACTGACGATGTCATAATCAACTGAAGATGTCAATCATTTTGATGATGTCATAATGAACAGATGATGTGTAAATGGGTTAGTAACTGGCTTAGTGATAGAAAGCAGAGGGTGGTTATAAATGGTATAGTCTCTAACTGGGTCGCTGTGACCAGTGGGGTACCGCAGGGGTCAGTATTGGGACCTGTTCTCTTCAACATATTCATTAATGATCTGGTAGAAGGTTTACACAGTAAAATATCGATATTTGCAGATGATACAAAACTATGTAAAGCAGTTAATACAAGAGAAGATAGTATTCTGCTACAGATGGATCTGGATAAGTTGGAAACTTGGGCTGAAAGGTGGCAGATGAGGTTTAACAATGATAAATGTAAGGTTATACACATGGGAAGAGGGAATCAATATCACCATTACACACTGAACGGGAAACCACTGGGTAAATCTGACAGGGAGAAGGACTTGGGGATCCTAGTTAATGATAAACTTACCTGGAGCAGCCAGTGCCAGGCAGCAGCTGCCAAGGCAAACAGGATCATGGGGTGCATTAAAAGAGGTCTGGATACACATGATGAGAGCATTATACTGCCTCTGTACAAATCCCTAGTTAGACCGCACATGGAGTACTGTGTCCAGTTTTGGGCACCGGTGCTCAGGAAGGATATAATGGAACTAGAGAGAGTACAAAGGAGGGCAACAAAATTAATAAAGGGGATGGGAGAACTACAATACCCAGATAGATTAGCGAAATTAGGATTATTTAGTCTAGAAAAAAGACGACTGAGGGGCGATCTAATAACCATGTATAAGTATATAAGGGGACAATACAAATATCTCGCTGAGGATCTGTTTATACCAAGGAAGGTGACGGGCACAAGGGGGCATTCTTTGCGTCTGGAGGAGAGAAGGTTTTTCCACCAACATAGAAGAGGATTCTTTACTGTTAGGGCAGTGAGAATCTGGAATTGCTTGCCTGAGGAGGTGGTGATGGCGAACTCAGTCGAGGGGTTCAAGAGAGGCCTGGATGTCTTCCTGGAGCAGAACAATATTGTATCATACAATTATTAGGTTCTGTAGAAGGACGTAGATCTGGGTATTTATTATGATGGAATATAGGCTGAACTGGATGGACAAATGTCTTTTTTCGGCCTTACTAACTATGTTACTATGTTACTATGTCATAATCATTTTGGTGATGTCATAATGAATTGATGTTATAATCATTTTGATGCTGTCATAATCAACTGATGATGTCATAATCATTTTGATGATGTCATAACCATTTTGATGATGTCATAATGAATGGATGATGTCATAATCATTTTGATGATGTGATAATCAACTGATGATGTCATAATCATTTTGATGATGTCATAATGAACTGATGATGTCATAATCATTTTGATGATGTCATAATGAATGGATGATGTCATAATCATTTTGATGATGTCATAATGAACTGATGATGTCATAATCATTTTGATGATGTCATAATGAATTGATGTTATAATCATTTTGATGCTGTCATAATCAACTGATGATGTCATAATCATTTTGATGATGTCATAATGAACGGATGATGTCATAATCATTTTGATGATGTCATAATGAACTGATGATGTTATAATCATTTTGATGATGTCATAATGAACTGATGATGTCATAAGAATTGGATGATGTCATAATCATTTTGATGATGTCATAATGAATTAATGTTATAATCATTTTGATGCTGTCATAATCAACTGACGATGTCATAATCATTTTGATGCTGTCATAATCAACTGATGATGTCATAATCATTTTGATGATGTCATAATGAACAGATGATGTCATAATCATTTTGATTATGTCATAATGAACTGATGATGTCATAATCATTTTGAAGATGTCATAATGAATGGATGATGTCATAATCATTTTGATTATGTCATAAATGAATTGATGTTATAATCATTTTGATGCTGTCTTAACTGATGATGTCATAAGCATTTTGATGATGTCATAATCATTTTGATGATGTCATAATCAACTGATGATCTCAGAATCATTTTGATGATGTCATAATCAACTGATGATGTCATAATCATTTTGATGCTGTCGTAATCATCTGATGTCATCATAATCATTTTGATGATGTCATAATGAATTGATGTTATAATCATTTTGATGCTGTCATAATGAACTGATGATGTCATTATCATTTTAATGATCTCATAATGAACGAAGGATGTCATAATCATTTTGATGATGTCATAATGAATTGATGTTATATTCATTTTGATGCTGTCATAATCAACTGATGATGTCATATTCATTTTGATTATGTCATAATGAATGGATGATGTCATAATCATTTTGATGATGTCTTAATCATTTTGATGATGTCATAATGAACTGATGATGTCATAATCATTTTGATGCTGTCGTAATCATCTGATGTCATCATAATCATTTTGATGATGTCATAATGAATTGATGTTTTAATCATTTTGATGCTGTCATAATCAACTGATGTCATAATCATTTTGATGATGTCATAATGAATTGATGTTATAATCATTTTGATGCTGTCATAATCAACTGATGATGTCATAATCATTTTGATGATGTCATAATGAACTGATGATGTCATAATCATTTTGAAGATGTCATAATGAATGGATGATGTCATAATCATTTTGATGATGTCATAAAAAACTGATGATGTCAATCATTTTGATGATGTCATAATGAATGGATGATGTCATTATCATTTTGATGATGTCATAATGAATTGATGTCATAATCAATTTGATAATGTCATAATCAACGGATGATGTCATAATCATTTTGATGCTGTCGTAATTATCTGATGTCATCATAATCATTTTGATGATGTCATAATGAACTGATGATGTCATAATCAACTGATGATGTCATAATCATTTTGATGATGTCATAATGAATGGATGATGTCATAATCATTTTGATGATGTCATAATGAATGGATGATGTCATAATGAATGGATGATGTCATAATCATTTTGATGATGTCATAATAAACGGATGATGTCATAATCATTTTGATGATGTCATAATGAACAGATGATGTCATAATCATTTTGATGATATAATGAATGGATGATGTCATAATCATTTTGATGCTGTCATAATCAACTGATGATGTCATAATCATTTTGATGATGTCACAATCCTTTTATGATGTTATAATGAACTGATGATATCCTAATCATTTTGATGCTGTCATAATCAACTGATGATGTCATAATCATTTTGATGATGTCATAACCATTTTGATGATGTCATAATGAATGGATGATGTCAATCATTTTGATGATGTGATAATCAACTGATGATGTCATAATCATTTTGATGATGTCATAATGAACTGATGATGTCATAATCATTTTGATGATGTCATAATGAATGGATGATGTCATAATCATTTTGATGATGTCATAATGAACTGATGATGTCATAATCATTTTGATGATGTCATAATGAATTGATGTTATAATCATTTTGATGCTGTCATAATCAACTGATGATGTCATAATCATTTTGATGATGTCATAATGAACGGATGATGTCATAATCATTTTGATGATGTCATAATGAACTGATGATGTTATAATCATTTTGATGATGTCATAATGAACTGATGATGTCATAAGAATTGGATGATGTCATAATCATTTTGATGATGTCATAATGAATTAATGTTATAATCATTTTCATGCTGTCATAATCAACTGACGATGTCATAATCATTTTGATGCTGTCATAATCAACTGATGATGTCATAATCATTTTGATGATGTCATAATGAACGGATGATGTCATAATCATTTTGATGATGTCATAATGAACTGATGATGTCAATCATTTTGAAGATGCCATAATGAATGGAAGATGTCATAATCATTTTGATTATGTCATAAATGAATTGATGTTATAATCATTTTGATGCTGTCTTAACTGATGATGTCATAAGCATTTTGATGATGTCATAATCAACTGATGATATCATAATCATTTTGATGATGTCATAATCAACTGATGATGTCATAATCATTTTGATGCTGTCGTAATCATCTGATGTCATCATTATCATTTTGATGATGTTATAATCATTTTGATGCTGTCATAATCAACTGATGATGTCATAATCATTTTGATGATGTTATAATGAATTGATGTTATATTCATTTTGATGCTGTCATAATCAACTAAATTTCTTTCCCTATCCACCACACTTATTCTCATCATGCTGACATACGCTCTAACAGTTTTGGCTCCATTACTCCTCACTCTCCTTTGCTATCCTCAAACCCCAGCAACCCTTAACCAAGTAATAATCTCTCCTTCCCTCCTGCCTCCCCACCTGACCTCCTCTGCTGACCTGCTCCTCAACCTCAGATCTCTCCTAATAAAACACAAAACAAGCCACCCACTCTCTTTCTACCACCTGCTCTGTCTCTCTCTGTTTCTCCTCACTGCTGGAGACATATCTCCCAATCCTGGGCCCCCACATCTCATACCTCCTACTACTAGGCCCTCCTATCACTCCCAACCCAATATAAACACCCGAAATCTTGCCCACCTCAAATCCGTGCCCATGACGCCCACCCCCTGCACCCTCTCTCTGGATCACTATGGAATGCCCTTTCCATCTGCAATAAACTCCACGTGATTCACAACCTCTTTACGTCTCGTAATCTTTTCTTTCTGGGCATCACCGAAACATGGCTGACACCCTCTGACACAGCCTCCCCTGCTGCACTATGTTACGGTGGCCTCCACTTCACCCACACTCCTTGCCCTGGCAACAAACATGGTGGAGGAGTGGGCCTTCTCCTTTCTTCCAATTGTACCTTTAACCCAATACCACCTCTACCCTCCCTTATCCTCCTCTCTTTTGAAGTCCACTCTGTCCGCATCTACTCCCCCTACAACCTCCAAATGGCCATTATATACCGACCTCCGGGCCCGACCACTGCCTTTATTGACCAATTCTCCACCTGGCTCCTTCGCTTTCTGTCTGCTGACATTCCCACCATCATCATGGGTGACTTCAACATCCCCATTGACACCCACCAGTCAGCAGCCTCCAAACTCCTGTCCCTTACTTCATCCTTTGGACTTACTCAGTGGTCCTCCTCAGCCACCCACACAGACGGACACACATTAGACCTGCAAGTATCAAATATAAATAGTAAAGCCGCACCCTATAATGGCAATGTCTCTATGGACAGCAGAGTGCACGTCCTCACCAGGGGATCCATCCCAGTAGGTAAATCCAAAAGCACATGAAGAAAAGGACAGCACCACAGCAATTGTGAAAAGACAGCTCCAAAGTTTATTCTGCCATCTGCAACGTTTCGGTCCGTGGACCTTTTTCAAGCATAGTGAAAAGACAATACAACCACCATTATATACCCTTAGGCCAAACCCATTAATTAACAAGCAACCAATGGTGTGGCTCCATATACCTGGAAAAAAATACATCATAGTGCAACGTACATATATACATATAAAAACAGTCCCACATTGCCAGCCCCCTATATATACTAGCCGCTAACATAGTCCAACTACCTCTGATCGCTCGCCACTATTGTGTGACACTCGTAAATCCCCAATAAGTCCCCAAAGTCCACAATGTAAACAAATATAATTCGCACCAATCCGGGTACTGCATCCACGATCGTCATGGCATTGTGGGCGTGTTCAGAACAAGAGCAGTCCAATCAGCTCCTCAATCTTAAATCATGTGATCGACATATGCCCAGCATGCAGTGCTCCTCACCGCACTAGTTCATAGGCTGCTGGTCCACATGTCAGTGGTAAACAAACACCGCCCACTTTTGTCCAATGGTGCACATTGTATTGTACATGTCCGTGACATTATCCCTGTCCGTAGCTTATATGCGCATGTCGCAGTCCCGGACTCTAGTACAATCAGCACACTGAGTCCATATAGTCAGCGACTGCGCATGACAAAGGAATTCTCCATAAATCTCTTCATGACAGATGGTTCCAGTGAGCGGTCCCATAACGCTATAATGACGGAATCCAACATAGTCAGCACACTGAGTCTATTTAATCGGCAACTGCAAAGTAATGCTCCATAGACTTCTTCATAATAGATGACTCCAGTGAGCGGTCACATAGCGCTACAATCAGCGCGCAAAAGTACATCCAGGCTCATAGCTAGGTATAGTATTTTTTCATTCCAGGTCCATAGTATACAACGGTATACAATATGACATTTCTCCACTGGACACCTTATATATTTATCCCCAATATCGACTATTCATATATTATGTGATCCGTCATTTTAAATATTTACATCTATTCATACGGGCCTGTAATGAAAAACGACATATACCGAAAAAACAACCATCATAATAGCTTAAATTCAGTCCGTATAAAAACTCCTTGCAAGGACATACATACATTACAAACACCTTTGGTACCAGGGATTCTCAGCCCGTCTCCCATGTTGGTAATTGCCCAGCCTCAAGCTGCTTAGCATTTGCGATCTGACGAGAGCAGGCACATTAACTCCATAGACATCTATATTTATTTATCCTGGAAAATATACATCCAAGCATAAAAAGGGAAAAAGGAGGGGGAAAAAAAAAAAAAAACACAATATATAGAAAAACGGATTAAAGTAGATATCAGGCAAATAGCCACACTCTCCTCAGATCAAATTGATCAAGAGGCTACATTTGTATATATAGGACAGATCTAAAAAGCAACTGTTAATGAGACCACCCCTAACAAAAATAAACAGTATATAATAGAATTAAAAATAATAATACACCGATAAGGTACCACAAATGACCAAAAGGACCTTACAGGAGACAACTTTGTTGATAATCAATATTTAAGCCTTTTGGAGAGAGAGTATCAAGCTCATAGATCCATTTCAATTCTTTTCTCTTCAGAAGAGAGACCCGATCGCCACCCCGTCTTGGCATAGGTACATCATCAATGACTCGGTATCTGAGCTGATTAACCGAGTGCCCGAACTCATGGAAGTGCCTAGGTACTGGAAGGTCAATCAAATTCGTTCTAATAGTACTCTTATGCTTTGAAATTCTCGCTTTGACCTCCATTGTGGTCTCCCCTACATAGTAGAGACCACACGGGCAGCTAAGGATGTAGACCACAAAACTACTTCTGCATGTATATCGTTTCCGTATCGTATACTTTTTTCCAGTGTGGGGATGATAAAAACATGCCCCTTTGATTAAATTATTGCAGCTTGCACATCCGAGACAGGGAAAATTACCCAGGCTCGGACGGCTTAAAGTAGTCTGCAGATCCCTCCTTGAGCTGCCCACATCAGACACCACCAACTCGTCCTTCAGATTTCTATTTCTCCTATATGAGAATAATGGGGGCGACTGAAACTCACTCACATTGTCATGTCCCCTCCCCAAAAGTGACCAGTGCCTTCGAATCACATCCGAGATCTGGCCACTCAAACCATTAAATGCTGTCACAAATGGTATCCTCTTATCAGATTCTATAGCAACCTTGGGAGTAAGGAGCTCATCTCTTCCTTTAGACAATGCTTTAGTTTTGAATGTATCCAAGTCCTCCTTAGGATATCCTCTCGCCAGAAATTTTTGGCACATCTCATTAAGCCTCAAATCTATAAGAGAGTCACTCGAGACAATCCTCCTGACTCTTAGGAGTTGGCTCCATGGGAGGGACTCCACCATTCTCCGTGGATGTTCACTGGAAAAATGTAAAACATTATTCCTGTCTGTCTTTTTGACAAACAGGTCACTATATAAAAAACCTTCACTCTTATAGATGCATGTATCCAGAAATTGCATCCTGGTCTGAGAGCACTCCATTGTGAAACCCAACCCAGGGTAGATATTATTCAAGAAAAGGTGGAATTGTACGAGCTCATCATAATCACCATCCCAAACCAGGAAGATGTCGTCGATGTAGCGCCGCCAGCCCCTAACACGGCCCCATAACTGCGACTTGTACACGTGTTCGCCCTCCAGGACAGCCATATAGATGTTAGCATACGTAGGGGCCACATTGGACCCCATGGCTGTCCCGCGGCGCTGCAGGAAGAAATCATCCCCAAAGAGAAAAAAATTCCTCTCGAGAATGAACTCCAGCAGTGCCAGGGCGAACCGTGCACAGTCCGGGGCCATGTCGGATCCGGCCAGCGCCACACCGACAGCAGAGAACCCCCTGGCATGCTCGATGGAAGTGTATAGAGATGTAACATCAAATGACACCAACCATGTGGTATCCCCGACCTGCACACCCTCCAAGGACCTAATGAAATCACTAGTATCCTTTACATAGGAAGGTGTAGTAACCGCAAATTTTCTCAGTAAATGATCCAAAAAGATTGCCACTTTATTACACAGAGACCCCCTGCCCGACACAATCGGGCGGCCAGGGGGCCTCTGAAGATCCTTATGAATTTTTGGGAGGGTGTACAGGACGGGAACCACTGGGTGTTCAACTGTAAGATATTTGGCCAACTTAGCATCAATTAGGCCACTATTCAATGCCTCCTCAATTATTGTATCCAATTCTGATTTAAACCTCTGGGTTGGGTTCACCTGTAGCCTCTCATAGACCTCTGTATCTGAAAGCTGCGACCTTATCTCATCCAAATACTGGGCCGTGTCCATCACCACCAAGGCTCCGCCTTTATCGGCTGCCTTGATGGTGATGGATTTATTACTTTTTAGATTCCCAATCTCCTTACGCTCTGCATATGTTAGATTCGAGCGACTCGATCTCTTCCCCTTTTGTTTCAATTTAGCCAAATCGGCCTTTACTAGTTTACAAAAGGTCTCCACAACAGGATCCTGTATTGGAGGCACAAAATCACTTTTATTGTGGAGGCCAAACATATCAAGGGAGAGATGTGTCTGGGGATTCAAGGGTACAGTCCTTTCTTTATCTGCAAAAAATACAGCCAACTTTAAACGTCTGAAAAACATGTACAAATCATTATCAATGTTAAACCAATTAGCTCTACTCGTAGGGCAAAAAGAAAGCCCTCTAGAGAGCACCTTAATTTGTAAGTCTGTGAGAGTTAATGAAGAGATATTTACCACCAAAGAGGGAATCTCACTTATTTCTTCCTCATTTTGGACCTCGTCACCGAGCCCTGGTCCCCTCTTCCTGTGTTTCCTGCCACCCCTGTGGCTCCTCCACCTTCTTGGGATGTCACCGTCTCCTTGGCTAAAAAATGAGTTGTATCCAAAATCGTTACACCGCCTTCATCCGTAGAGTCGGACTCATCACCTGTAAAGCCAAAAGCCGCTTGCGCATTTGCCCCTCTCCGAGGCCTCCTCGTTCTTTTGGGAGCACTTCTAGGGCGTCCAGGCCCTGTTGTAGATCTATTCAGCGCAGGGTTCCTGAATTGCCAGCCGTAAATTCTGCCATTGTTATAATCATCCATATCTCTAAACCATTTGGATCTTTTAACATCCTCCAGTCCTGTTTTAAATTTGGACAGATTTTCTTCCATCTTGGAGTTAATGTGACTCAAGTCATCAGCTGAGGTGATTGACAGGATAGCGTTTTTTGTCTCATCCTGCTTAGTTTTTAAAATCTCAATCTCTTTCCTCAGGAATTCTATATTCAATAGCATGATGTCAAAAGCATATTTGTTGCCAATCGCTTCAAACTTAGCGCAGAATTGCACATTGCCTGGCATCAGGGTAGGTCTCAAATTCGGCCTTAATCCCCTAGGAATTCTCTTGGCCTTAAAGTACTCTACCAACGTTCCAGCATGCAACTCTAACGAGATGATTTTCTTCCTTTCAGCCTCCCATCTTTTTTTCAGCATTTCAAGAGAGGGCTGTTTTAAATATGAGTTGTCAGCCTCAGCGTCCAATATGATCCTTGCAGCATCCTCATCGGTGTAATAAAAACAGGCAGACGCTGGTTCACCATTGCTCATACCAGCACATATATCCATATTTAAAAATAGCAAAAAATGCAAAAAGTGCAAAAAAAATTGCAAAAAAAGGATGCAGGCCAAACAGGACCCAAACAATGCAAGTATCAAATATAAATAGTAAAGCCGCACCCTATAATGGCAATGTCTCTATGGACAGCAGAGTGCACGTCCTCACCAGGGGATCCATCCCAGTAGGTAGGTGCTTTTACACATTAGACCTGGTCTTCACCCATTTATGCTCCTTATCTAACTTCACATCCTTACAGCCTGTAAAGACCACACGGCCACCTCAACACCATTGGCGCCACTGCAACCCTCGACCTACTGTCTCCTTCCCCATAATCCTGTAGAATGTAAGCCCACAAGGGCAGGATCCTCTTCCCTCTGTACCAGTCTGTCATTGTTAGTTTTGTTTACTGTAAGTGATATTTGTATTTTGATGTAACCCCTTCTCATGTACAGCACCATGGAATTAATGGTGCTATATAAATAAATAATAATAATAACCTGTCAGTGTGATTTTACTGTACACCACACTGAATTGCCGGCATTTCTATAGAACACCGCTGCGTATTTCTCGCAAGTCACACTGTTGGTCCGTGTGTAATCCATATTTTTCTCGCCCCCATAGACTTTTATTGGCGATTTTTTTTTGCGCAATACGCTGACAAACGCAGCATGCTGCGATTTTCTACGGCCGCAGAAGACCGTATAATATGGATGAGTAAAATACGGCAGATAGGAGGTGGGCCATAGAGAATCATTGGTCCGTGTGCAATCCGTATTTTCTGCACCTCTCATACATCCATAAAACTCGCTAGTGTGACGCCGGCCTTAGACTGAGTGTTTCCAGGTTCCATATTGAGCTTGCTAGCTTGCCATTTGTCTCTTGTCTGTAGCGTAGAAACTGCACTCATCAAAGTGTACAACGACCTTCTGACAGCAAAATCTAACGGTGACCACTCTGCTCATTCTTCTCGACCTTTCTGCAGCTTTTGACACTGTTGACCACCACCTCCTACTCTCTAGGCTCCAGTCACTTGGCATTAAGGGGCAGCACGGTGGCTCAGTGGATAGCACAGCAGCCTTGCAGCGCTGGGGTCCTGGGTTTTAATCCCACCTTGGACAGCATCTGCAAAGAGTTTGTATGTTCTCTCCGTGTTTGCGTGGGTTTCCTCTGGGCACTCTGGTTTCCTCCCACATTCCAAAGACATACTAATAGGAATTTTAGATTGTGAGCCCCATTGGGGACAGTGGTGATGATGATGTGTGTAAAGCACTGCAGAATATGTTAGCGCTATATAGAAATAAAGATTAAAAATAAAGATTTAAGGACACTGCTCTCTCCTGGTTCTCTTCTTATCTTTTGAACCCCTCCTTCAGTGTTCTCTTCTCTGGCTCCACTTCATCTCCTCTTCCTCTCGCTGTTGGGGTACCTCAGGGCTCGGTCCTTGGCCCCTTCTCTTCTCCCTTTACACGGCCCCAATTAGTCAGACCATCAGCAGATCTTGCTTTCAGTACCATCTTTATGCTGATGACAGACAACTATACACGTCATCCCCTGACCTTACCCCCGCTGTACTACAGAACGCCACTGACTGTCTGTCTGCAGTCTCCAGCATCATGTCCTCTCTCAATCTGAAACTCAACTTTTCTAAAACCGAACTTCTTCTGATCCCGCCATCTACTAACCGCCCTAAATCTGACATTTCCCTCTCCGTGGGTAGCACCATAATAACACCCCAGCAGCAGGCGTGCTGTCTCGGTGTTATGTTTGACTCCGATCTCTCCTTCACCTTCCATATATAATCTCTTGCCCACTCTTGCCACTTACACCTAAAGAAAGTCTCTAGAATCCCCTTTTCTCACCATGGAGACAACAAAAACCCTCACTGTCGCCCTGACCCACTCCCACCTGGACTACTGTAACGCTCTAATAATTGGGCTCCCCTTTACTCGACTTTCCCCTCTCCAGTCTATCCTTAATGCAGTAGCCAGGGTCGTCCATCTGGCTAATTGGTACTCGGACGCATCCGCTCTTCACCAGTCATTACACTGGCTGCCCATTCATTATAGGATCCAATTCAAAGTACTTGTTCTCATCCACAAAACTCTCCACAGTGCAGCACCCCCTTACATCTTCTCCCTCATTTCTGTCTATCGGAATAACCGACCACTGTGCTCTGCAAATGACTTTCGACTAATCTATGCACTAATCCGTACCTCCCACTCCCGACGCCAATCCTCTGGAATGCTCTACCTCAAGAAATTAGGACCAGCCACAATTTGTACAGTTTTTAGGCGTTCCCTCAAAATACATTTGTTCAGAGCGGCCTATTATGTTCCCTAATCAAAGTCATTTTATGTGTAAGGCTGGCGTCACACTAGAGAGAAATACGGACGAGGGAGAGGCGCAAAAACAACGCATTGCACACGGACCAATGTTTCTCTGCCATATTTTACAGGCTGAGAAAATCACATGCTGTGATTGTCAGCATATTCCGTAAAAAAAACGCCAATGAAAGTCTATGAGGCGATAAAAATACGGATTACACATGGACCATGCATGTGACTTGAAATACGCAAGACTTTTCCAGGTGACAGGAAATGTGCCAAGCCATTATCAGGAAGCTTGGACATGCTAATTAGCTCAAAAAGCCATCCACACATCCTGGAAGAACGCCTCCAAGGAGTCCTGCAGCATGTCCTCCTTCATCAATGTGGAGATGCTTTAGTTCTGGTGCAAGAAAGGCCAGAAATATGGGACCAGAGGGATGCACACTACTCCGACCAGGCCAGAAAAGAGGCGGCATGGAGTATAGGTGGGCTTTTTTGTTTCGGATTTTGAACAGTGCCCGCGTGAGGGACAGCAACAACTAAGTAAGTTCACTCATGTTTTTCAAATAATATTATTGTTACAGAACCCCCAGCACCAAGAATATGTTATGCAGTATATATTATGTATAATAGGTTCCATGTGAAATGCATCAGTCCACAGGCTGCGCCCCTGGGCGAGAGGACACGCTATCCCCCTTCTGTCCTCCCCCACCTTTGTAATTCCCACAGTAAATATCAGCAGGCTCCGGCCCCCTGCGGCTATTGTAATGTATGTCTGGCCTGCTTTTTCTATTGGCCTGCCCTGTGTATCTGTGTTATATATTCTGTGTGCTGTGAATAAAGTGTGTTCTTTTAGACTGGAAATACGTGGAGTAGCAGTCAGCTTTTATATGCTCTCACGTAATCAAGGAATTCCAGCCAGCGTCCTTCATTCAGAATCCAGCAAAAGCAGAGTGGACCTCCTGAAACACGGGGTGGTACTGAAAGAGGTACCCCAGCTTGGTAGACCCCGTTACACTGGTAGCAGACAGCGGGATGTGATACCCCTTCTACAGGAGGAAAGGAATGAATGGAAGACAACTACCAGAAGTTAAAGAGGACTACATTAAAAGATCTGGTGGAAGCCCGAGGGTTAATTGCCAGCAACAAAACAAAAGCGGATTTGATAGCAGCCATCATGGAACACGACAGTGCAGCGCCCCCCAATGTGAACGTGGAGGAGACTGAATTCCAGAGGGAGGTAAAGAACAGACTGGCGTTTTATGGCCCAAACCCTGCAGTAGAGATCATACGAGAGGTCCCACACAAAACTCACAAAAATTATCATAAACTTGTGGCCGAGAGAAAATTATTATATCTCTCCCAGTATTTTTGCCCAAATCTCTGGGACAATATATGATACTCCCCAATATATATAAAACAAGAGAACGGAGTATATAAATCCCAATACACATTTTAAAAATATACGTTTTTATTGGTCAATAATACTATCAAAAGTTTACATCAGTAACACAAATACATATATCACAGGATAAAGTGAGGAGGAAACAAATGGTAGCGGCGAAACAGTAAAGAAATTTATTACATCCCTGGGGCTGCTGATATGAGGTCTATAGTTTAGGGACTCATATGACAAATGTCACAGTCCTCCATAATTTAATCACCAATTAAAGTGCCATAGTGCAAGAAAAACTGGTCAAATATTACCATCTATAAATGCCAAGCAGCTTACCCATCATATATAGATGTCTCTCCTAGTTCCACACGCGGCCCCCTGACGCACGTTTTGCGGTCTGCTTTTTCAAAAGGGGTTTGTTTGTTGATCACTCTCTCTCGAGATAAAATAGGGCACATACCGGAAGTGTAATCAGGCACACCGGCGCACACACGCCCAGGATCAAGCTCCATTGTACCCGGCGGTTGTCAGGGCTGCACACACATAGGGCGGAAATCCGCCAGATGACGTCAGATATTATGCGTGTGCAGCACCTATTGATAACCGCCCAGGAAGTCAGGATTAGAAGATCGAGGGCGCGTGCGCGTACAGCCTAAAGCCCTCCCACCGGAGACCATGGGAGCCGCCATTTTGTAAGTGATACTAAGCTAGTAAAAAAGGGTCCGCTGTATATTACAACAACAAATGCACCATTTATATACCAACGGCCTTCCCACTGAAGGTCCTAGGAGCCACCATGCTACAAGTGATGCTATACAAATTGCTATCTATTGCAGTAACGAGTGCACCGCATAGATAAATAAGACCCTCCCATCGGAGACCATGGAAGCCACCATTTTGTAAGTGATACTGAGCTAGTAAAAAAGGGGCCGCTGTGTATTACAACAACAAGTGCACCATTTATGTACCCACGGCCCTCCCACCGAAGGCCATAGGAGCCGCCATGCTATAAGTGATGCTATACAAACTGCTATCTATTGCAGTAACAAGTGCACCGCATACATAACTAAGACCCTCCCACCGGAGACCATGGGAGACGCCATTTTGTGAGTGATACTGAATTAATAGTGAACACTAAACTAAACAAAAACCTGTAGCGCTTACACTAAATTAAATCCGCTGCAGAACATATAACGGTACCACCCGCCCGCAAGTAAATGGATAAATCTAAAAATAAAGAGAAATGTCTGCGCTGAAAAACCACTAAAAGACCATAAAAATTGCCAATTAGTTCACTAAATCTAATACCACTAAATGTTAAAAGAAAATAAAAGAAAGTTACATCGCTACCTGAAGAGAGAATCCAGGGGGGATGTAGATATCTTCGATATAGTCAGCTTAGATCTCCCACAAAGGGGTAGGATAAGATCAGTGCCCGATGTCGGCTGTGCAGGAAAGGATAGTTGAGCGTCTCCTAATGTCCTTTCCACTTATGGTGCTTGTAGAAAGTCGGGTGAGTCGTATTCCACGAGTTGTTCTGTGCAGATCAGAATGGCGGGTACTGCCCCGGCCGGTGGCAGCGCTCGCCTGCGTTCAATAAGATGTGTCCACGCTACTGAACCGAGCCGTTAGGTGTACTGCAAGAGCAGGACCTAATGTGACGTCACAATCACGTGGAGGATCACGTGATGGGCTATGGAAAGAGCTAGGGACCAATTCCTACGCGTTTCGGAGACAAACGGTCTCCTTCCTCAGGGATGGTCCTGTAGCAGTATAGCGCTCTTATATAGTTAGCGGTAGGGACACAGCCATATTAAGAATTGAACGCAAATAACTCGATCTCACTGTTGAGACCTCTCGGGATTAGTGTGTCCAATAAGAAGATCATTTTAGTCTCTTCCCTGGACATTTCCTTAATGTAATCACCCCCTCTCCAACTACTTTGTACGATTTTAAGTCCAGTAAAGGTGGTTCCAAAAATAGACCCTTTGTGGTGAGTCAAAAAATGTTTAGAGAGAGGGTGCCCTACAAATTCTTTCTTTATGTTCCTAATGTGTTAATTTATCCTTGTGTGAAGGGCTCTTTTTGTTCTACCTATATATACCTTCTCACAAGGACATGTAATTGCATATATAACCCCCTTAGTGTTGCAAGAAATAAAATTCCTAATCCTCCAATTAGTATTCCCCTTTTCAAATAACTGCTGTTTCTTACTCTTTAGCAGTTTGCATGGTTTACATTTTAAGCATGGGAAGAAACCTTGAAGCGTGTTTACACGTGAAGATTTCGTTGGAGGAAAGTTACGTGGAACTGTGGGAGCTATTTTGTTCCCCAAATTAAGAGCTTTTTTATAGACAAACAGTGGTCGTTCTGGAAGTTTTTCACCGATCACCTTATCCTCTCTTAAGATATCCCAATGCCTATTTACAATGTTTTTAAACAAGTGGGTATTAGCACTATATCTGGTGATAATTGGGACTTTATCTAACCATCCTTCCTTGCTGTTTTTTTCTTTTAATTGCAGGAGACCTGATCTTGGTAGGTTTTCAACCTGATCTTTAGCCAAGGATAAGGAGTTGTAAGAGTAACCCTTCTGTATAAATTTATCCATCAGACTTTTTGATTCCTGCATAAAATCCTGTTCCCGGGAACAATTTCTATGTGCTCTGATCATCTGGCTTTTGGGCACATTTAACAACCAGCTGGGGAGATGGCAGCTATTCAAAGAAATGTAGTTATTGCCATCAGTAGGTTTATGAAAAGTCCTCGTATGAATGGCACCTTCCTCAATAAAAATATGAAGGTCTAAAAAGTTAATAGAAGTGGAGCTGGTGGTTCCTGTAAAATTTAAAAAATATGAGTTTTTATTTAAATTACCAATAAAATCAGACAAAGAATCGGAACCACCAGACCAAATAAAAACAATGTCATCAATAAATCTTTGCCAGAGTACCAGATTCGCACCCCAGGGGCAGTTCCCATAAATGGTATCAGACTCCCATTTACCCACATAGAGATTAGCATAACTGGGTGCGAATCTGGTACCCATGGCAGTACCCCATTGCTGGGAGTAGTAGTGCGTGTTATATTTAAAATAGTTATGTGATAAAATAAAGTGCATACATTCTAAAATGAACTGAATTTGGCTTTCTGGGAGTAGACCTTGTTTATTTAAAAAGAATTCTGCCGCTTCACAGCCTTTATCATGCTGTATAATGGTGTACAATGAAGTAATATCAAGGGTACCCAAAATAAAATGATCCTTCCATTCTATACTTAGACTGTCTAACAGCCAATTTATCAAAATATATAGACTGTCATCTTCAAAAACTGGTCCCTGAACTCCCCTCTTATTTAAAAGATAGTACACATATTCTTAGGAAATTAGAAAGTATAGAATGGAAGGATCATTTTATTTTGGGTATCCTTGATATTACTTCGTTGTACACCATTATACAGCATGATAAAGGCTGTGAAGCGGCAGAATTCTTTTTAAATAAACAAGGTCTACTCCCAGAAAGCCAAATTCAGTTCATTTTAGAATGTATGCACTTTATTTTATCACATAACTATTTTAAATATAACACGCACTACTACTCCCAGCAATGGGGTACTGCCATGGGTACCAGATTCGCACCCAGTTATGCTAATCTCTATGTGGGTAAATGGGAGTCTGATACCATTTATGGGAACTCCCCCTGGGGTGCGAATCTGGTACTCTGGCAAAGATTTATTGATGACATTGTTTTTATTTGGTCTGGTGGTTCCGATTCTTTGTCTGATTTTATTGGTAATTTAAATAAAAACTCATATTTTTTAAATTTTACAGGAACCACCAGCTCCACTTCTATTAACTTTTTAGACCTTCATATTTTTATTGAGGAAGGTGCCATTCATACGAGGACTTTTCATAAACCTACTGATGGCAATAACTACATTTCTTTGAATAGCTGCCATCTCCCCAGCTGGTTGTTAAATGTGCCCAAAAGCCAGATGATCAGAGCACATAGAAATTGTTCCCGGGAACAGGATTTTATGCAGGAATCAAAAAGTCTGATGGATAAATTTATACAGAAGGGTTACTCTTACAACTCCTTATCCTTGGCTAAAGATCAGGTTGAAAACCTACCAAGATCAGGTCTCCTGCAATTAAAAGAAAAAACCAGCAAGGAAGGATGGTTAGATAAAGTCCCAATTATCACCAGATATAGTGCTAATACCCACTTGTTTAAAAACATTGTAAATAGGCATTGGGATATCTTAAGAGAGGATAAGGTGATCGGTGAAAAACTTCCAGAACGACCACTGTTTGTCTATAAAAAAGCTCTTAATTTGGGGAACAAAATAGCTCCCACAGTTCCACGTAACTTTCCTCCAACGAAATCTTCACGTGTAAACACGCTTCAAGGTTTCTTCCCATGCTTAAAATGTAAACCATGCAAACTGCTAAAGAGTAAGAAACAGCAGTTATTTGAAAAGGGGAATACTAATTGGAGGATTAGGAATTTTATTTCTTGCAACACTAAGGGGGTTATATATGCAATTACATGTCCTTGTGAGAAGGTATATATAGGTAGAACAAAAAGAGCCCTTCACACAAGGATAAATGAACACATTAGGAACATAAAGAAAGAATTTGTAGGGCACCCTCTCTCTAAACATTTTTTGACTCACCACAAAGGGTCTATTTTTGGAACCACCTTTACTGGACTTAAAATCGTACAAAGTAGTTGGAGAGGGGGTGATTACATTAAGGAAATGTCCAGGGAAGAGACTAAAATGATCTTCTTATTGGACACACTAATCCCGAGAGGTCTCAACAGTGAGATCGAGTTATTTGCGTTCAATTCTTAATATGGCTGTGTCCCTACCGCTAACTATATAAGAGCGCTATACTGCTACAGGACCATCCCTGAGGAAGGAGACCGTTTGTCTCCGAAACGCGTAGGAATTGGTCCCTAGCTCTTTCCATAGCCCATCACGTGATCCTCCACGTGATTGTGACGTCACATTAGGTCCTGCTCTTGCAGTACACCTAACGGCTCGGTTCAGTAGCGTGGACACATCTTATTGAACGCAGGCGAGCGCTGCCACCGGCCGGGGCAGTACCCGCCATTCTGATCTGCACAGAATAACTCGTGGAATACGACTCACCCGACTTTCTACAAGCACCATAAGTGGAAAGGACATTAGGAGACGCTCAACTATCCTTTCCTGCACAGCCGACATCGGGCACTGATCTTATCCTACCCCTTTGTGGGAGATCTAAGCTGACTATATCGAAGATATCTACATCCCCCCTGGATTCTCTCTTCAGGTAGCGATGTAACTTTCTTTTATTTTCTTTTAACATTTAGTGGTATTAGATTTAGTGAACTAATTGGCAATTTTTATGGTCTTTTAATAGTGAACACTGCTGTATCTTGCAGTGACAAGTGCGCAATTTGTATACCTAAGCCCCTTCCACCGAAGACCATGGGGGCCACCATTTTGTGGATGATACCGGGAACGCAATAAAATTGCTAGCAACTGTAATAACAAGTGCGCTCCTTCTATAAAAGATAAAAGACTAATAACATAAACACAAATATAGCATAAACATACAATAGATCCATAAAGTGAACACGTGCAATCACGTGCAACAACATATAAAATAAAATAAAACCACATGTTAATGCCATACACAGACGGTATATGAACTAGCAATAAATGGGAATCCTTTTCATCCATGAGTGGTAGGAAGCTTTAGACGAATCCGGTGGATGGTCACATAGTAGGCCAGGCTACGGTAGTGTCCCATATGATTAAAATAACTAAAGACAGAAAACAAACAATATTAGAATCAAAAATTAAAAACATAGAGGAGAATCGCATAGGGAGAGGATATGCTATAATAACCACTAGGGTTATATCCATATAAGTGTTGAAAAACATAAGACCAAAGTACTCAGCAGAGGGCAAAGGAGTGGCGGAACACGAAGGCCTGTATCCCACATGTGGGAGAATGTCTCATAGAAAGGGAACAAAGCTTAGTTGTTCATTCAGTCCCTTGGGGGACATAGTATCAAGGGTGACAATCCACCTGCATTCACATTGTGCAAGTAATTGTTTAAGATTGCCACCCCTGATACCCCCATGAATCTTATCAATCCCCCTTACCTTCAAACCACTGGGATCGGACCCATGATGTGTACGGAAGTGCCCCGGCAAGATTTTTAATGTCGATATATCTTTTGTCTCTCTTGCAGCCATAATGTCACGGACATGTTCGCGCGTCCTAACTTTAAGTTCCCTAGATGTGAGACCGATATAAATGAGGGAGCAGGGACACGTAGCATAATACACTACGTAGGTGGTATTGCAGGAAATATATTCTCAAATTTTATATTCCCTGCTCCCATCAGATGATTTGAAGGTCCCACATCTAAGGATATTAGGACATGCGACACATGACCCGCAGGGGAAGCAGCCAAGTCTGGGATTTATTTTAGCCAAAAAAGTATCATGTTTTGCCACATAATGGCTTTTCACCAGGCTATCTTTAAGGTTCCTTCCCCTGCGTTGTACCATACATGGGGCTGGAGACAAATGTTTGGCCAGGACACTATCCGTCAATAGAACCGACCAATGTTTGGTCAGAATATCACGGATCCGATCCCAACGGCAATTGGCTGTAGAAATCAACCGCATCTCAGAATCTCTCAATTTACTGGTCTTCCAAGATCGTATCATTAAATCCTCTCTCCGAGTCTGTTTAGCCCGTTTATAGCCTGCCTTAATGCACCAACGATTGTACCCCATGGCCTTAAACCTGTCTGAGAGTGTCGCGGACTGTCCCTCAAAGTGGGCTTCCGTGGAGCAGACACGCCTGTTCCTCCAGAACTGGCCAACAGGGATGGCCTTAATTACCAATTGTGTGCCGAGGAGGCATGGAGTAGAGAGTAACGCATGCAGGGACTAAGAGATTCCGGAGCAACTTTGACCCTTGTGAAGCCTCATCTCGTCCGGGACCAAGAGAAGACGGACCGGACAGTGGCAGTCCGTGTAGCAGGGAGAGCCATACATGGACTACCCACTGCCAGGATTCACCTGAACTGGGGAGTTGGGGATGGCCTTGTTGACGACGGCTTGTTGGAGGATTTGCCTGCAGACGTTTTGCTGTGAAATGACTTGGGGCCCTTGTTGTCTGCCTTCTCGGTTGCCCCTCTGGCAGAGACATATCCTGTGACCACAAGGAGACAAGCTCGAGCTGCGAAGGCGGAATCACACTCAGAGGAGGCCCAGGTAAGACATCCCAGCCCTACACGCATTCCCATAGCCAGACACATTTCTTGGGCCACCCCAGATGAATTTAAGAGGGAGTTACTTGAGGATCCTTCATTTGAGGGATATCGTGGGAAGGCACCAGAAGTGAGAGGGGTTCTGGAAGGGGAACAGTTTATATGGAAGCAGGGACTCTTCTGCCGGATCACAGAGCAGCACCACACAGATACGAGCCCCACTATAAAACGACAGCTGGTAGTTCTCAAGAAGTATAGGCAGGAGTTACTGCGAATCTCTCATGACATACCCTTGGCCGGGCACTTCGGCGTCAGTCGCTACAGGCGTCGTCTGACACAAAACTTCTTTTGGCCGGGGGTAACCTATGATGTTCGTCAATACTGCCAGACCTGTGACAGTTGCCAGCGCATTGGCAAGAGGGGAGATCGATGCAAGGCCAAATTACGCCCCCTCCCCATTGTGGAGGAACCATTTAGCCGAGTAGCGGTCGATCTGATAGGGCCGTTAGCCAAACCCAGTCCGTCAGGGAAAAGGTATATATTGACAGTGGTAGATTATGCCACACGGTATCCAGAGGCGGTTGTGTTACCTAACATACTGGCAGAGACAGTGGCGGCTGCCCTGCTCCAGGTTTTCTCACGGGTTGGATTTCCCCGGGAGATTATCTCAGACCAGGGTACCCAGTTTACAGCAGAGGTGACCAACCAACTGTGGAAGCTGTGCGGCGTGTTATGATACGGTGGTCTAGGAGCAACATGGAACGAGCTCTGAAGGAAGTGGTAAATGTACTGACCGCAGTCCCTAAGCTCAACACAACACTAGAAGTAGCCGTGGGATGCTCCTTAATCTCCCTAGGCACCTCGAACACAGCCTAAGAGCTAACTACCCCTAAAGATAGAAGCAGGAAAGCTATCTTGCCTCAGAGAAAATCCCCAAAGGATAGATTAGCCCCCCACAAATAATGACTGTGAGTGGAGAGGGAAAAGACATACACAGAATGAAACCAGGATGAGCACAGGAGGCCAGTCTAGCTAAATAGATAGGACAGGATGGAATACTGTGCGGTCAGTATAAAACACTACAAAAAATCCACGCAGAGTTTACAAAAAATCTCCACACCTGACTAAAGGTGTGGAGGGTAAATCTGCTTCCCAGAGCTTCCAGCAAGACAGAATTAATTCATACTGATAAGCTGGACAAACATAGAAAGCACAGAACGGATAAGTCCACAATCTGTGGACAGAAAAGAGCAAGCAAAAACTTAGCTTTGCTGAACTGGTCAGGATAACAGGGAAATCCAAAGAGATGTGAATCCAACCAGGAACCATTTACAAGTGGCACTGGCTGAAGAAAGAGCCAGGCATAAATAGCCGAGCAGAAAAGACAATGAGTGGAAGCAGCTGAAGACAGCTAAATCCAAGGAGCAGCCATACCACTAGAAACCACAAGAGGGAGCCCAAGAGCAGAACTCACAAAAGTGCCACTTACAACCACCGGAGGGAGCCCAAGAGTGGAATTCACAACAGTACCCCCCCCCCCTTGAGTAGGGGTCACCGAACCCTCACCAGAGCCCCCAGGCCGATCAGGACGAGCCAAGTGAAAAGCACGAACCAAATCGGTGGCATGGACATCGGAGGCAACAACCCAAGAATTATCCTCCTGGCCATAACCCTTCCACTTGACAAGATACTGAAGCCTCCGCCTTGAAAAACGAGAATCCAAAATCTTCTCAACCTCATATTCCAACTCTCCCTCAACCAACACCGGGGCAGGAGGGTCAACCGAGGGAACAACGGGCACCACATATCTCCGCAACAAAGATCTATGGAAAACATTATGAATGGCAAAAGAGGCTGGAAGAGCCAAACGAAAAGACACTGGATTAATAATTTCAGAAATTTTATAAGGACCAATAAACCGAGGCTTAAACTTAGGGGAAGAAACCTTCATAGGAACATGACGAGAAGACAACCAAACCAAATCCCCCACACGAAGCCGGGGACCAACACACCGACGGCGGTTAGCAAAACGTTGAGCCCTTTCCTGAGACAACGTCAAATTGTCCACCACATGAGTCCAAATCTGCTGCAGCCTGTCCACCACAGAATCAACACCAGGACAATCAGAAGGCTCAACCTCCCCAGAAGAAAAACGAGGATGAAAACCAAAATTACAAAAGAAAGGTGAAACCAAAGTAGCCGAACTAGCCCGATTATTAAGGGCAAACTCTACCAACGGCAAGAAAGACACCCAATCATCCTGATCAGCAGACACAAAGCATCTCAAATAGGTCTCCAAGGTCTGATTAGTTCGCTCAGTTTGGCCATTAGTCTGAGGATGAAATGCAGAAGAAAAAGACAAATCAATGCCCATCCTAGCACAAAAGGCCCGCCAAAATCTAGAGACAAACTGAGAACCTCTGTCAGACACAATATTCTCTGGAATGCCATGCAAACGAACCACATGCTGAAAAAACAATGGAACCAGATCTGAGGAGGAAGGCAACTTAGGCAAAGGTACCAGATGGACCATTTTAGAGAACCGGTCACAAACAACCCAGATAACAGACATCTTCTGGGAAACAGGAAGATCCGAAATAAAATCCATGGAAATATGCGTCCAGGGCCTCTCAGGGACCGGCAAAGGCAAAAGCAACCCACTAGCGCACAAACAGCAAGGCTTGGCTCAGGCGCAAGTCCCACAGGACTGCACAAAAGCACGGACATCGCGCGACAAGGAAGGCCACCAAAAGGACCTAGCAACCAAATCTCTGGTACCAAAAATCCCAGGATGACCAGCCAACACTGAACAATGAACCTCAGAAATCACCTTACTTGTCCATCCATCAGGAACAAACAGCTTCCCCACAGGACAGCGGTCAGGCCTATCAGCCTGAAATTCCTGAAGCACCCGCCGCAAATCCGGGGAGATAGCAGAAAGAATCACCCCTTCCTTAAGAATGCCAACCGGCTCAAGGACTCCAGGAGAATCAGGCGAAAAAGTCCTAGAGAGGGCATCAGCCTTAACATTCTTAGATCCCGGAAGATACGAGACCACAAAATCAAAACGGGAGAAAAACAGGGACCATCTAGCCTGTCTAGGATTCAGCCGCTTGGCCGACTCGAGGTAAATCAGATTCTTATGATCGGTCAGGACCACAACGCGGTGCTTAACTCCCTCAAGCCAATGTCGCCACTCCTCAAACGCCCATTTCATAGCCAACAACTCCTGATTGCCGACATCATAATTGCGTTCCGCAGGCGAAAACTTTCTGGAAAAAAAAGCACACGGTTTCATCAAAGAACCATCAGACTCCCTCTGAGACAAAACGTTCCCTGCCCCAATCTCAGAAGCGTCGACTTTAACCTGAAAAGGAAGAGAAACATCCGGCTGACGCAACACAGGGGCAGAAGTAAATCGGCGTTTCAGCTCCTGGAAGGCCTCAACAGCCTCAGAGGACCAATTCGTCACATCAGCGCCTTTCTTCGTCAAATCAGTAAGGGGCTTAACCACACTGGAAAAGTTGGCAATGAAACGGCGACAGAAATTAGCAAAGCCCAAAAATTTTTGAAGGCCCTTCACAGATGTGGGTTGGATCCAGTCATGAATAGCTTGGACCTTAACAGGATCCATTTCTATAGACGAGGGAGAAAAAATAAAACCCAAAAAAGAGACCTTCTGAACTCCGAATAGGCACTTAGACCCCTTCACAAACAAAGCATTATCACGAAGGATCTGGAACACCATCCTGACCTGCTTCACATGAGACTCCCAATCATCGGAAAAAATCAAAATATCATCCAAATATACGACCATGAATTTATCAAGATAATTGCGGAAAATATCATGCATGAAAGACTGGAACACAGATGAAGCATTAGAGAGCCCAAATGGCATCACAAGGTATTCAAAATGGCCTTCGGGCGTATTAAATGCAGTTTTCCATTCGTCACCCTGTTTAATACGAACAAGATTATATGCCCCTCGGAGGTCAATCTTTGTAAACCAACTAGCCCCCTTAATCTGAGCAAACAAATCAGTAAGCAAAGGCAAGGGGTATTGGAATTTGACCGTGATCTTATTAAGAAGACGATAATCAATACAGGGTCTCAAGGAGCCATCCTTCTTAGCAACAAAAAAGAAACCTGCTCCCAATGGTGACGAAGAGGGCCGAATATGCCCCTTCTCCAAAGACTCCTTAACATAACTCCGCATGGCGGCATGCTCTGGCACAGACAGATTGAAAAGTCGGCCCTTAGGGAACCTACAACCAGGAATCAAGTTAATAGCACAATCACAGTCCCTGTGCGGTGGAAGGGCACTGGACTTGGGCTCATAAAATACATCCTGGAAATCCGACAAAAACTCAGGGACCTCAGAAGAGGGGGAAGAGGAAATTGACATCAAAGGAACGTCACTATGTACCCCTTGACAACCCCAACTAGTCACCGACATAGTTTTCCAATCCAGCACCAGATTATGTTCCTGTAACGATGGAAAACCCAGTACAACAACATCATGCAGGTTATGCAACACCAGAAAACGGCAATCTTCCTGATGTGCTGGAGCCATGTACATAATCATCTGTGTCCAGTACTGAGGTTTATCCTTGGCCAAGGGTGTAGCATCAATACCCCTCAAAGGAATAGGGCTCTGCAAAGGCTGCAAGGAAAAACCACAGCGCCTGGCAAATTCTAAGTCCATTAAGTTCAGGGCAGCGCCTGAATCCACAAATGCCATGACAGAAAAGGACGACAATGAGCAAATCAGGGTCACAGATAAGAGAAATTTAGGCTGTATAGTACTAATGGTAACAGACCTAGCGACTCTCTTAGTACGCTTAGGGCAATCAGAGATAACATGAGCAGAATCACCACAGTAAAAACACAGCCTATTCTGACGTCTGAATTCCTGCCGTTCTGTTCTAGTCAAAATCCTATCACATTGCATAGGTTCAGGACTCTGCTCAGAGGACACTGCCATATGGTGCACAGCTTTGCGCTCGCGCAGACGCCGATCAATCTAAATGACTAGAGACATAGATTCGCTCAAACCGGCAGGCGTAGGAAAGCCCACCATAACATCTTTAAGGGCTTCAGAAAGACCTTTTCTGAAAATAGCAGCCAGAGCCTCCTCATTCCATTTAGCACAGACCATTTTCTAAATTTCTGGCAGTATAACTCTGCCGCTTCCTGACCCTGACACAAGGCCAACAGAGTTTTTTCTGCATGATCCACAGAATTAGGTTCGTCATATAATAATCCGAGCGCTTGAAAAAATGCGTCTACATTCAATAATGCCGGATCCCCTGTTTCAAGAGAAAAAGCCCAGTCTTGAGGGTCACCACGCAGCAAGGATATGATGATTTTTACTTGCTGAATGGGATCACCAGAAGAACGGGGTTTCAAAGCAAAAAACAATTTGCAGTTATTTTTAAAGTTCAAAAACTTGGATCTGTCCCCAAAAAACAAATCAGGAGTAGGAATTCTAGGCTCTAAAGCCGGAGTCTGGACAACATAGTCCTGGATACTCTGTACTCCTTTCAACCTTGTAACAATGAGTTCCATGTCAGGGAACTGCCACACAGCATCCAACTGCCCAACTATTTAATAGACTTTACTCACGACAGCAGTATAGTGTCGGGAAGCTATGAGGATCAGTTAGGGTGCACAGTCTTCCAGAGAACTAAGCAGGACAACCAAGTGGCAATGTCGGTAGAGGACAAGTTGTTCTTAGAGGTAATGGACAAGGGACTCGTTAAAGATGAGACCAACAGCTGGGTCGCACCTCTTCCCTTCAAAACCCACAGACCACATCTACCGAACAACAGAAATCAGGCATTACAACGTTTCTCCTCTCTCATTCGTAATCTGCAAAAAAAAACAGAGATGAAAGATCACTTTTTCTCCTTCATGTCAAAGATTTTTGAAAACCGTCACGCAGAACTAGCTCCCACTCTCAAAGACTCTGAAGAATGCTGGTTCCTACCCATGTTCGGAGTATACCACCCTAAGAAACCAGGCCAGATCAGAGTCGTGTTTGATTCCAGTGCTAAATTTAATGATGTCTCCCTGAATGACGTTCTGCTGACAGGACCAGACCTCAATAACAAACTACTGGGTGTACTTATGCGCTTCCGTAAGGATTCCATTGCCTTCATCGCTGACATCCAGCAAATGTTCCATTGTTTCCTTGTGAGAGAGAGAGACAGGAACTTCCTAAGATTCTTCTGGTACAGAGACAATGATCCTACTAAAGAAGTCACAGAGTATCGCGTGAGAGTGCACATCTTTGGCAACAGTCCTTCACCTGCAGTCGCCATTTACGGACTCAAAAGGTCGGCTCAGGAAGGAGAAGCAGAATACGGAGCAGATGTCAGACAATTCATAGAAAAGGACTTTTATGTCGACGACTGTCTAAAAGCCATGCCTTCAAATGAGACTGCCATCAGTCTTCTCAGGAGAGCCCAGGACATGCTTGCCTGCTCAAACCTTAGGCTTCATAAAATAGCCTCAAACAGCCAAGAACTCATGCAAGCGTTCCCATCTCAGGACCTATGTAATGGTCTCAGAGACCTGGACCTGGGGTCAGACCCCGCACCAATGCAACGCAGCCTCGGGATTCTCTGGAATCTACAATCAGACACTTTCACCTTTCAGGTCAGCCAGGAAGAAAGGCCTTTCACACGTAGAGGCGTCCTGTCTACCATCAACAGTCTGTACGACCCCTTGGGTTTCGCAGCTCCTGTTACTATACAAGGCAAGGCCCTACTAAGAGACTTAACTAGGGAAACATCTGACTGGGATGCACCTCTGCCACCTGATAAGAGGATCCAGTGGGAAGAGTGGAAGAACTCGTTAGCGGCACTCTCCAACTTGCATATGCCAAGACCATACACCCCTGTGCCATCTACTGAGATACAGAGCCAAAGACTGTACATATTTGCAGATGCTTCTGTCAAAGCAATTGCCGCTGTTGCCTACCTCAAAACTGTAGACTCCAAATGTCAGTGCCACATTGGTTTCGTCATGGGAAAGGCCAAACTCGCACCACAACCAGAGCACACTATACCCAGGTTAGAGCTTTGTGCCGCAGTCTTAGCCGTTGAGTTAGCGGAGTTCATCGCATCTGAAATGGATATCGACCTGACACAGGCCAAGTTCTACTCGGACAGCAAAGTAGTCCTGGGATATATCCACAACGAAACCAGGCGATTCCACGTTTATGTCAATAACAGAGTGCTACGAATCAGGAGATCAGTTCACCCACAGCAGTGGCATTACATACCCACAGACCAGAATCCCACAGATCATGCAACTAGAGCAGTTGACGCAAGTTGACTAGGAAGCACAACGTGGCTCTCTGGACCGAAACTATTGTACATTGAGGAATGTTTTCCAGACACCTTCGAACTTGTAGGAGAGGACTCAGATGCTGAAATCCACCCTCAGGTGTCTACACTACATACAATGACCTCTGTTATCCAGCTTGGATCTTGCAGGTTCGACAGATTCTCAAGTTGGAAGTCACTTACTCGAGCCATTACCTGCCTGACACATATAGCTCGCTCATTCATGGCTACCAGAACTTGTGGAACAGAAAAATGTAAAGGTTGGCATCTTTGTAAAAATACCTAAGTTACCTCCGACTTAGAGTTCTCTAGAAATCACATCATCCTCACTGTTCAAAGAGAAACCTACTTTGCAGAAATCCAATGTCTTACTAACAAAGCTCCAATACCAGCGAGCAGCGTATTGAGAAAACTCGACCCATTCATCGACAACAGCGGCCTGCTGAGGGTAGGAGGCCGACTCAAAGAAGCTGAGATGGAGTTTGTGGAGAAATTCCCTCTTATACTTCCCGGAAAATGTCATGTTGCCTACCTAATCGTACAACATTACCACAATCTGGTCAAGCATCAAGGAAGACTATTTACAGAAGGAGCCATCAGATCTGCTGGCTTGTGGATCATCGGTGCAAAAAGACTCATCAGTAGTGTCATCTACAAATGTGTTACCTGCCGTAAGCTTCGTGGTTCAACTCAAACCCAAAAGATGGCTGACCTACCAGCAGATAGACTCAGCCCAGACCCTCCCTTTACTAGCGTTGGTCTCGATGTGTTTGGGCCTTGGTCAGTTGTTACACGTCGTACGAGAGGCAGCCAAGCCAATAGTAAACGTTGGGCAGTCATGTTCACTTGCATGTCAATCAGAGCCGTCCACATAGAGGTCATCGAGTCCCTTGACACGTCAAGCTTCATCAATGCCTTAAGACGTTTTATGGCCATCCGTGGTCCTATCAAGCACATACGTTCAGACAGAGGTACTAACTTCGTTGGTGCAGCAAAGGAATTAGGAATACCCTCAAATCTAAACTATAAGACTCTCGAGAGGTTCCTCAGTGACCAAGGCTGCACATGGTCATTCAACCCACCTCACTCTTCACATATCGGAGGATCTTGGGAACGAATGATTGGTCTAGTACGGAGAATTCTTGACTTCACTCTTCTTCAAGAAGGAGCAGCGAGACTCACCCACGAAAGTCTCATCACCTTCATGGCTGAAGCTGCAGCTATAATTAACGCAAGACCCCTGGTTCCAGTTCCTAACGACTCTGAGGAGCCTTTGTTATTGACTTCAGCTACTTTACTTACCCAGAAAACAGGACTGTCCAGTGCCCCTCCAGGAGGATTCGACGCGAAGGACCTCTACAAGCGCCAATGGAGACAGGTACAAAGTCTTGCAAATACTTTCTGGGACAGGTGGCGCAAACAATATTTGTCTACCCTGCAGCCACGGACGAAGTGGCAATCTACTAAACCTAATCTGAACATAGGTGACCTTGTTCTTGTGAAAGACTGTCAGATTCACCGGAACCAGTGGCCACTTGGTCTAGTTACCGCAACGTTCCCGAGCAAGGACGGCAACGTCCGCAAAGTTGAGCTAAGGATGACCAAAGGGAATGAACCTAAGACATTTTCCAGACCGGTATCTGAACTGGTCCTATTGTTGCCTTCGGAAGAAAGGAGTAGTGACATCTGTTGATGCCAGACGGGGAGTGTTCTGTTTCCGCCATCTAATATTGTTACCCTGATTATCTCTTTGCATAATTGCAGGTTTCTCAGTATGGATATTCATACCTTTATTTGTTTGTGATGCTTTGGCTCCCTCTAGCGGTCAGAGTTATGTTGGCAGTTCAATCTTGTTTTTGTATTATCCATGTCTGATTCTCCTCCTCCTTTGCAATACATTATGGTAGCTCAGCCTACATTTCCCTCCATTTTTCCTTTCACTTTCTTCGGTTTGCCTTCAAGGAAAGACGCTTCACTTCCTCCCCCTTGCGATTGCATTGCCGGTATGTCTTTATGCTTCCTATAGATATTTCTGCTCTATATTAGCTTAGTTTAACCAGTTGTACTCCTAGTTTAGTCACTAGCCTTCTAAATGTTATGCATAATGTATATCATGTGTATTATGTATCTGTTCTATGCCATGCACTGATTCTATGTATATCATTGTTCACAGTTTCACCGCATCAATATACCACTACGTTTAATAAAGCACAGACTCAACCACAGTCTCCTTATTGGACCCCGGTATAGCGGTTTAGCTGACTGTATAGCTACGTATGAGCCTGCCTCAGCTAGTGAGGACAGAACAGGAGGTCTACTATCTCCGGCATAGTCCGGGCTACCTGTGTGGAAATCTGGTCCAGACTACATCAACTGGTCATATAAATATATAACTTGGCATTCAACTTTTGTTTAACTTGAAGATTTTTTTAATGCAGTCCAGCAAAAATAAACAACATTTTGGTCCTCACCGGACCTTCATCAGGAACGTTGCTATGGTGGGAATAACCACTGTGTACTTGCGAGTACTATAGTGGGTCCGTGACTGTGTATAGAGCCGAAAACTCCCAGGTAAGGCAAAAGGTCACCGTATTACTTTATAATGAGTCCCGAGGAACTTGTAGAGATCTGGTGCCTGGGTGAAGTTGCTCCGTCCATGTGTAATAGTGGGTACACTACCACCCAGGGGTGAACCTAGCCTTTCTGCTGCCTGAGGCGAACTGCAAAATGGTGCCCCCCACCCCCCCCCCCACATAGCAAAATCAGTACAAATAAATCTGGTTTACTCTTTACTCACCTAACCTGACGCACATCTATAATATAACGCTGGGAGCGTCACTCTGTCCGAAGCCTCTATAGACTGCGCAAGCGCAAGCGCCGGCGCAGTCTGGGCCTCACAAAGCGACGCTCCCGGGAGATCGCGGTATGCGTAAGCACTGAATGCATACCGCGATCTCCACCGGAGAGTCAGGGACCGCCAGGAGGGAGGGTAAGTATACTCACCTTTCCCGGTTCCAGCGCTGCTTGCAGCTCCATCTCCCGGCTCCTCTGCTCCCGGCTCCGGAGGGCGCGGACTGCGCAGGCGCCGATTCCTGCTGCCGGATTCGGCGCCTGCGCAGTCCGCGCTTTCCGGCGCCATTTTCTTGAAGACACACTCCGGCTCCACTGCAGGTGTGTCTTCAAGAAAATGGCGCCGGAAAGCGCGGACTGCGCAGGCGCCGATTCCTGCTGCCGGAATCGGCGCCTGCGCAGTCCCCGCTTTCCGGCGCCATTTTCTTGAAGACATACCTGCAGTGGAGCCGGACGATAGGTGAGTATGGTATTTTTTTTTTTTTTTATATGGCAGCAGCATTCGGGGGCATACACACTGGAGCGGGGGGCATATAATACAATGGTGGCGCAGGATGGGAGCAGCACATGACAGAACGGGCGCAGGATGGCAGCAGCACATGACAGAATGGGCGCAGGATGGCCGCAGCACATGACAGAACGGGCGCAGGATGGCCGCAGCACATGACAGAACGGGCGCAGGATGGCCGCAGCACATGACAGAACGGGCGCAGGATGGCCGCAGCACATGACAGAACGGGCGCAGGATGGCAGCAGCACATGACAGAACGGACGCAGGATGGCAGCAGCACATGACAGAACGGGCGCAGGATGGCAGCAGCACATGACAGAACGGGCGCAGGATGGCAGCAGCACATGACAGAACGGGCGCAGGATGGCAGCAGCACATGACAGAACGGGCGCAGGATGGCAGCAGCACATGACAGAACGGGCGCAGGATGGCAGCAGCACATGACAGAACGGGCGCCGGATGGCAGCAGCACATGACAGAACGGGCGCAGGATGGCAGCAGCACATGACAGAACGGGCGCAGGATGGCAGCAGCACATGTCAAAACGGGCGCAGGATGGCCGCAGCACATGACAGAACGGGCGCAGGATGGCAGCAGCACATGACAGAACGGGCGCAGGATGGCCGCAACACATGACAGAACGGGCGCAGGATGGCAGCAGCACATGACAGAACGGGCGCAGGATGGCCGCAGCACATGACAGAACGGGCGCAGGATGGCAGCAGCACATGACAGAACGGGCGCAGGATGGCAGCAGCACATGACAGAACGGGCGCAGGATGGGAGCAGCACATGACAGAACGGGCGCAGGATGGCAGCAGCACATGACAGAACGGTCGCAGGATGGCAGCAGCACATGACAGAACGGGCGCAGGATGGCAGCAGCACATGACAGAACGGGCGCAGGATGGCAGCAGCACATGACAGAACGGGCGCAGGATGGCAGCAGCACATGACAGAACGGGCGCAGGATGGCAGCAGCAAATGACAGAACGGGGGCGCAGGATGGGAGCAGCAAATGACAGAACGGGCGCAGGATGGGAGCAGCAAATGACAGGATAGGAGCAGCAAATGACAGAATGGAGGCTTAGGATGGGAGCAGCACATGACAGAACGGGGGCGCAGGATGGGAGCAGCACATGACAGGATGGGGGCGCAGGATGGAGCAGCACATACCAGGATGGAGACCATATACCAATATAAATGCTCGCCACCCGGGCGTAGAACGGGTTCAATAGCTAGTGTAAAATATATTCCTATTTAAAAGTATATGTATTTGAAACAACGATCTTTACACTTGTTACATTTCTGTTTATGTAGTAGAAAATAAAGGATTTTAAGAATACTACTCACTGTATGGTTTCAGCTTCGGAAATCAACAGCTGTGCCTTAACAATGAAAATAGTTCAACAATCCCTCTTGCCAGGTAGAACTTCAAGGTCTTGGACAATAGAAAAACTATACAAAACACACAAATGAATACACCAATAAAAACCAGTGCTGCGCACATTATAAGTGCATACTGTACATCATCCCAAGTCTTAGAGATTCCAACGTCCACTCTTAAACAGCCTCCCCATTTTAGACAATCCACACTTCTGTTAGAAGGGTCCATTGACACTCAGTAAAATAAAGTGTCCACCTTTCTTAATAAGCAAAAGTCCTTTCAAATGGGCAGATTTAGCCACTGAATCACATCAATGGATAAATATGCCCGTGCTGCCCTTACCACTACCTGCCTCTGAGCCACGGATTTATCAGCTGGATAAATCTTTGGTAGGAGCGTGGAATCCTTTGTAGGGGCGAGCTAGAGATCCTCACTGTTGTGATTCCATGCTCCTCTTACCTGGCTTCAGCACCTGGGTGTGAAACCCATGAGCAGAAGCCAGGTAAGCCTACCTTTATCCGCTGCCGGATAGAAGGAATGAGATAGATATATCTATTCATATAGCTATCTATAGATATATCTATGGATAGATGTAGATAGATATATGGATAGTTAGATATATGGATAGATACTGTGATGCAGTGACCCCTGTGGCAGCTAGGGGGCGCTGTGAGTGCTCCTTGGGATGTGCATGGAGGTATATCTATTGTGATAATCAGGGCTGCCACTAGAAATTTTGGGGCCCCATACTGGCAAAATTTTCAGGGCCCCCTTGAAACTCCGCCCAGGCTCTACCCAAGCCCCGCCTCCAGGCTCCACCCCTCGAACTGTCCACAGTCCCACCGCTGTCTCTTGGAAAATCTCCACTTATCACACATTGACAGTTCCCATCACCAGATCACACATATAGCCGGCAGCTTTTGTTTTGGCCAAAAGATTTTTTAAGCCGCCACCATAACACGGTAGACACTTTTGGCCGGGCCCTACTCTGCTGTAAACTACTAAATATTTGTTAAAATATGCAATACAATTTAGGTATATTTTTATTTTTCAATTTTTAAAATGACCTATAATATCACATACAAGGAACAAATACCACAGCACCATGACCAGATGACATATTACCACCACAGTGATCGAATAATATAAAATACAAGGAACAAATACCACCACATCATGACCAGACCGCATATTACCACCAATGACTGAATACTACAATACTGATCAATAGTAAAAAAAAAAACCCACAATACTATCACCATCAGTGCCATTATACACAGGAGATCTGTAATTAGTAAGCAGTGTCTGTGTAGAGGTAATACAGTGATCACCGGTGACCAGGGCCGCCATCAGGGCATTACAACCATTACATGTGTAAGGGGCCCGGTGAGGAAAGGCAAGGAGGGGGGGCCCGGACTGACCAGACACGCAGTCAGCATGTCTCATACACTTTGGGCCCCACCTCTTTTCCTGCCGGTCTGGAGGCATTATGAGGTGATTGCATCGCTCCTACCTGATGTTGCGCACCGCCACTCACTGCAGCAGACGCTGCACAAGGACTTGGGCTTTTGCTCTGTGCAGAGCTCGGTGCAGCCTCCATCTTCTCTCACCCTCACCTACTCCAGAACATAACAGCAGCAGTGACCGGAGCTCTGCAGGAAGAGATTGAAGCCAGTAAAGGTCAGCAATTCTGTGCTGCTGCCTCCTAGTGGCTCCAGAACTAGGGCTTCTCACTGGGCTGCAGGAGCGACCCCGGGGCCCCACTATTCCTGTGGGATCAAGCTGCCGGCACTACTGCACTAGGCTACACTACACTGTCCCTCCATAACACCAGTGCTAGGAAACTGCTGTGTAGGAAGTCTCCCTGTACTTGCATCACTTGCAGTCGTGATCGGGGGAGGGGGTGACCAAGAGTGTGCACTGGAAGAGACAGCAGCCGCTCTTATTATAGTCTCCTGCTGTGCTGGGGGCTCCTACTGACTTCTGCCCTGGCTGTCTGCTTGCCTGGGATAATGGTCCAGGTGGTGAAGGCCCTGCAGCATAGGTAAGTATATATAATAGTGTGCGTATGATACTATGTGTATATAGTGTATGTAATATATAGTGTGCAGTATATGTATTTTCCTGTTTGTAAATAAGTGTATGGATATACTGGAGATGATCCTTGTATATGTAATAGTGTATCTGCAGTATATAGTGTAGTTAATGTATAGCGTACAGTGTGTGTATATATGTCTATATATATATATATATATATATATATATATATATATATGATCCTTGTATCTGTAGTATATATTGTACATAATGTATAGTGTACAGTGTGTGTGTGTGTATATATGTGTATGTATATATATTATAGTTCTATCAGTGTAGAGATGCCATGTCTGCAGAGGACTGCTGCACTCAGTACCCTAATGCCAGCACACAATGCATGTGTGTACTTTTATGAATTATCTTTAATAACACACCTCACCTATAATGCGTGAGAAGACGTCATATACCGGTATACTGTATGTATATATGTGAGCATTTTACAGAACCGCCATCAGGGCATGACGGCCGTGACTGGCGTATGGGACCCGGTGGGCAGACGGGGCCCACATCGGGCCCCGTCTTATCTGCTCACCGGGCCCCTACCGGCAGCCGCAGGCTAACCGGGCCCTTAGCGCCGACGCTGCAGCTGTTTAAAGCTATTGACGTGCGGGCGCGGGCCTGCACATCAATAGTTAACAGCCGCCAGCCAATCTGAGGCTGGCAGCTGACGTCAGCCGCAGCGTGCGTGCATGTCGCCGGCATCTGACATCATTGTCAGTCGCCAGCAAGTGCACGCTGCAGCTGCGTGGAGACGGAGAACTTCGCCCGCCGCATGAGCACGGCCAGGAAGGAAGAACTTTTTTTTTTTTTCTTGAGAGCGGCGATCCGGGGGGCCCAGGGAAGAATACTGGACACAGATGGGGCAGAGTGCTGGACACAGATGGGGCAGAGTGCTGGACACAGATGGGGCAGAGTGCTGGACACAGATGGGGCAGAGTGCTGGACACAGATGGGGCAGGATTGAAAACAGATGGGGCAGAGTGCTGGACATAGATGGGGCAGAGTGCTGGACACAGATGGGGCAGAGTGCTGGACACAGATGGGGCAGAGTGCTGGACACAGATGGGGCAGAGTGCTGGACACAGATGGGACAGAGTGCTGGAAACAAATGGGGCAGAGTGCTGGAAACAGATGGGGCAGAGTGCTGGAAACAGATGGGGCAGAGTGCTGGATACAGATGGGGCAGAGTGCTGGACACAGATGGGGCAGAGTGCTGGACACAGATGGGGCAGAGTGCTGGACACAGATGGGGCAGAGTGCTGGACACAGATGGGGCAGAGTGCTGGAAACAGATGGGGCAGAGTGCTGGACACAGATGGGGCAGGATTGGAAACAGATGGGGCAGAGTGCTGGACACAGATGTGGCAGGATTGGAAACAGATGGGACAGAGTGCTGGACACAGATGGGGCAGGATTAGAAACAGATGGGGCAGAGTGCTGGACACAGATGGGGCAGAGTGCTGGACACAGATGGGGCAGAGTGCTGGACACAGATGGGACAGAGTGCTGGAAACAAATGGGGCAGAGTGCTGGAAACAGATGGGGCAGAGTGCTGGAAACAGATGGGGCAGAGTGCTGGACACAGATGGGGCAGAGTGCTGGACACAGATGGGGCAGAGTGCTGGACACAGATGGGGCAGAGTGCTGGAAACAGATGGGGCAGAGTGCTGGACACAGATGGGGCAGAGTGCTGGAAACAGATGGGGCAGAGTGCTGGACACAGATGGGGCAGGATTGGAAACAGATGGGGCAGAGTGCTGGACACAGATGTGGCAGGATTGGAAACAGATGGGACAGAGTGCTGGACACAGATGGGGCATGGGGCAGAGTGCTGGACACAGATGGGGCAGAGTGCTGGACACAGATGGGACAGAGTGCTGGAAACAAATGGGGCAGAGTGCTGGAAACAGATGGGGCAGAGTGCTGGAAACAGATGGGGCAGAGTGCTGGACACAGATGGGGCAGAGTGCTGGATACAGATGGGGCAGAGTGCTGGACACAGATGGGGCAGAGTGCTGGACACAGATGGGGCAGAGTGCTGGACACAGATGGGGCAGAGTGCTGGAAACAGATGGGGCAGAGTGCTGGACACAGATGGGGCAGGATTGGAAACAGATGGGGCAGAGTGCTGGACACAGATGTGGCAGGATTGGAAACAGATGGGACAGAGTGCTGGACACAGATGGGGCAGGATTAGAAACAGATGGGGCAGAGTGCTGGACACAGATGGGGCAGAGTGCTGGACACAGATGGGGCAGGATTGGAAACAGATGGGGCAGAGTGCTGGACACAGATGGGGCAGGATTTGACACAGATGGGGCAGAGTGCTGGACACAGATGGGGCAGAATTGGAAACAGATGGGGCAGAGTGCTGGACACAGATGGGGCAGGATTGGAAACAGATGGGACAGAGTGCTGGACACAGATGGGGCAGGATTAGAAACAGATGGGGCAGAGTGCTGGACACAGATGGGGCAGAGTGCTGGACACAGATGGGGCAGGATTGGAAACAGATGGGGCAGAGTGCTGGACACAGATGGGGCAGGATTTGACACAGATGGGGCAGAGTGCTGGACACAGATGGGGCAGGATTGGAAACAGATGGGGCAGAGTGCTGGACACAGATGGGGCAGGATTGGAAACAGATGGGGCAGAGTGCTGGACACAGATGGGGCAGAGTGCTGGACACAGATGGGGCAGGATTGGAAACAGATGGGGCAGAATGGAGACAGATGGGGCAGGATTGGAGACAGATGGGGCAGGATGGATACGATGGAGACAGATGGGGCAGGATGGGGAGATCATATGGGGCAGAATGGATACTCATGAGGGCAGGATGGGAGAACATATGGCTGGAGCCTGGAATTAGACACACGGGGGCTAGGATGGTGAATATTACCATAGGGGCTAATTAAGGGATATTATTATTGCAGTGATGTATTTATTTTATTTTTTGAGTATACTGTTTTAAATGGGGGGGCGGTCCTGTTACTGTGTAGAGTGATACTATGTTGCCTTCTTCATGTGGTGTAATGTAGAGGCTGGAAAAATTAAGTAATGTGTTCTGCAAGCGGAACTCGAGATAACTGTGTTATTTCCTGCAGAGACGAGTCCTGGCTGGATGAAGTGATGGTGGTCTGTGCTGGATGAAAGATGAAGGACTTCACCTAGAGACGTTACTGGTGAGTCAGTGTTACCTATACACTGACACTATACACTGTATACTATATTCAGAGGTCCTGTGTACAATGTCACCAGTGATCACTGTGTTACCTGTACACAGACACTGCTTACTAATTACATATCTCCTGTGTATAATGGCACTGATGGTGATAGTATTGTGGGGTTTTTTTTATTACTGATCAGTATTATAGTATTCAGTCATTGGTGGTAATATGCGGTCTGGTCATGATGTGGTGGTATTTGTTCCTTGTATTTGATATTATTCGATCACTGTGGTGGTAATATATCATCTGGTCATGGTGCTGTGGTATTTGTTCCTTGTATGTAGTATAATAGGTCATTTTTAAAATTGAAAAAGAAATAAAAATATACCTAAATTGTATTGTATATTTTAACAAATATTTAGTAGGTTACAGCAGAGTAGGGCCCGGCCAAAAGTGTTTACCGTGTTATGGTGGCGGCTTAAAAAATCTTTTGGCCTCAACAAAAGCTGCCGGCTATATGTGTGATCTGGTGATGGGAACTGTCAATGTGTGATAGGTGAGAAGTGGAGATTTTCCAAGAGACAGCGGTGGGACTGTGGACAGTTCGAGGGGTGGAGCCTGGAGGCGGGGCTGGGGTGGAGCCTGGGCGGAGTTTCAAGGGGGCCCCGAAAATTTTGCCAGTATGGGGCCCCAAAATTTCTAGTGGCAGCCCTGGTGGCAACCTTGTGAAGACTTACAGAAAACGTTTGACCTCTGTCATTGCCAACAAAGGATATATTACAAAGTATTGAGATGAAATTTTGTTTCTGACCAAATACTTATTTTCCACCATAATATGCAAATAAAATGTTAAAAAAAAACAGACAATGTGATTTTCTGGATTTTTTTTCTCAGTTTGTCTCCCATAGTTGAGGTCTACCTATGATGTAAATTACAGATGCCTCTCATCTTTTTAAGTGGTGGTACTTGCACTATTGCTGACTGACTAAATACTTTTTTGCCCCAATGTGTATATATATATATATATATATATATATATATATATATATATATATATATATATATATATATATATATATATATATATATATATATATATATATTGTGACACAACACTCCGGGATCGCCTTTGCTGGGGTCAAAGGCCACGTGGTTTGTGCATTGAATCTGAGGCGTACAGCAGGTTTTCTGAGCAGGCTGACCTCAGGTCAGATTTATTAACGTGAAAGCAACATAGATAAAACAAAACATAAAAATAAATCCTAGCCTGTCCGGCGCTAACTAAACCAACACGTTGCTATCTCAACAACTGGGGGGGCTTCTCCCACCCAGCTAACATCACACAATTCTTGAGCACAGCTCTCACTCACGTTTGTCTCACACAGACAGGCAATCTGTGTGCCCCAGGCTGACGCTGGAAACCCCCAGCTGGTCATCCTTTATTCCTGCACTTGTTAACCCATTAGCATCCTGAAGATACTGAGTGGCCTAATTCACATAGGACAAATACCTGGGCGAGATATACCTGCCCCCAACTACCACACCGACATGAGTCTTACAATATATATATATACAGGTCCTTCTCAAAAAATTAGCATATAGTGTTAAATTTCATTATTTACCATAATGTAATGATTACAATTAAACTTTCATATATTATAGATTCATTATCCACCAACTGAAATTTGTCAGGTCTTTTATTGTTTTAATACTGATGATTTTGGCATACAACTCCTGATAACCCAAAAAACCTGTCTCAATAAATTAGCATATTTCACCCATCCAATCAAATAAAAGTGTTTTTTAATAACAAACAAAAAAACCATCAAATAATAATGTTCAGTTATGCACTCAATACTTGGTCGGGAATCCTTTGGCAGAAATGACTGCTTCAATGCGGCGTGGCATGGAGGCAATCAGCCTGTGACACTGCTGAGATGTTATGGAGGCCCAGGATGCTTCAATAGCGGCCTTAAGCTCATCCAGAGTGTTGGGTCTTGCGTCTCTCAACTTTCTCTTCACAATATCCCACAGATTCTCTATGGGGTTCAGGTCAGGAGAGTTGGCAGGCCAATTGAGCACAGTAATACCATGGTCAGTAAACCATTTACCAGTGGTTTTGGCACTGTGAGCAGGTGCCAGGTCGTGCTGAAAAATGAAATCTTCATCTCCATAAAGCATTGACCCTGCCCTTGATGAAACACAGTGGACCAACACCAGCAGCTGACATGGCACCCCACACCATCACTGACTGTGGGTACTTGACACTGGACTTCAGGCATTTTGGCATTTCCTTCTCCCCAGTCTTCCTCCAGACTCTGGCACCTTGATTTCCGAATGACATGCAAAATTTGCTTTCATCAGAAAAAAGTACTTGGGACCACTTAGCAACAGTCCAGTGCTGCTTCTCTGTAGCCCAGGTCAGGCGCTTCTGCCGCTGTTTATGGTTCAAAAGTGGCTTTACCTGGGGAATGCGGCACCTGTAGCCCATTTCCTGCACACGCCTGTGCACGGTGGCTCTGGATGTTTCCACACCAGACTCAGTCCACTGCTTCCTCAGGTTCCCCAAGGTCTGGAATCGGTCCTTCTCCACAATCTTTCTCAGGGTCCGGTCTCCTCTTCTCGTTGTACAGCGTTTTCTGCCACATTGTTTCCTTCCAACAGACTTACCATTGAGGTGCCTTGATACAGCACTCTGGGAACAGCCTATTTGTTGATAAATTTCTTTCTGGGTCTTACCCTCTTGCTTGAGGGTGTCAATGATGGCCTTCTTGACATCTGTCAGATCGCTAGTCTTACCCATGATGGGGGTTTTGAGTAATGAACCAGGCAGGGAGTTTATATAAGCCTCAGGTATCTTTTGCATGTGTTTAGAGTTAATTAGTTGATTCAGAAGATTAGGGTAATAGGTCCTTTTCTTGATATGCTAATTTATTGAGACAGGTTTTTTGGGTTATCAGGAGTTGTATGCCAAAATCATCAGTATTAAAACAATAAAAGACCTGACAAATTTCAGTTGGTGGATAATGAATCTATAATATATGAAAGTTTAATTGTAATCATTACATTATGGTAAATAATGAAATTTAACACTATATGCTACTTTTTTGAGAGGGACCTGTATATATATATATATATATATATATATATATATATATATATATATAATATATATATCTCTTCTTCCTCAGGACATGGGAATACCGGGACACATATATGTGTGTGTGTGGTATTTCTTGAGGAAGAAGCCATATATAGACTTCAAACCGTGTAGTATAAAACCACCATTCCTTTTCATCAATACGGGCGGATTTCCATTTGTTCATCAGCGTGTAAGATGACAGAACTGGAGAGGTGAAGGCTCTGGAAATGTCTGTAGTGAGATTTATTAAGGTAACATAGTAACATAGTTAGTAAGGCCGAAAAAAGACATTTGTCCATCCAGTTCAGCCTATATTCCATCATAATAAATCCCCAGATCTACGTCCTTCTACAGAACCTAATAATTGTATGATACAATATTGTTCTGCTCCAGGAAGACATCCAGGCCTCTCTTGAACCCCTCGACTGAGTTCGCCATCACCACCTCCTCAGGCAAGCAATTCCAGATTCTCACTGCCCTAACAGTAAAGAATCCTCTTCTATGTTGGTGGAAAAACCTTCTCTCCTCCAGACGCAAAGAATGCCCCCTTGTGCCCGTCACATTCCTTGGTATAAACAGATCCTCAGCGAGATATTTGTATTGTCCCCTTATATACTTATACATGGTTAGTAGATCGCCCCTCAGTCGTCTTTTTTCTAGACTAAATAATCCTAATTTTGCTAATCTATCTGGGTATTGTAGTTCTCCCATCCCCTTTATTAATTTTGTTGCCCTCCTTTGTACTCTCTCTAGTTCCATTATATCCTTCCTGAGCACCGGTGCCCAAAACTGGACACAGTACTCCATGTGCGGTCTAACTAGGGATTTGTACAGAGGCAGTATAATGCTCTCATCATGTGTATCCAGACCTCTTTTAATGCACCCCATGATCCTGTTTGCCTTGGCAGCTGCTGCTTGGCACTGGCTGCTCCAGGTAAGTTTATCATTAACTAGGATCCCCAAGTCCTTCTCCCTGTCAGATTTACCCAGTGGTTTCCCGTTCAGTGTGAAATGGTGATATTGATTCCTTCTTCCCATGTGTATAACCTTACATTTATCATTGTTAAACCTCATCTGCCACCTTTCAGCCCAAGTTTCCAACTTATCCAGATCCATCTGTAGCAGAATACTATCTTCTCTTGTATTAACTGCTTTACATAGTTTTGTATCATCTGCAAATATCGATATTTTACTGTGTAAACCTTCTACCAGATCATTAATGAATATGTTGAAGAGAACAGGTCCCAATACTGACCCCTGCGGTACCCCACTGGTCACAGCGACCCAGTTAGAGACTATACCATTTATAACCACCCTCTGCTTTCTATCACTAAGCCAGTTACTAACCCATTTACACACATTTTCCCCCAGACCAAGCATTCTCATTTTGTGTACCAACCTCTTGTGCGGCACGGTATCAAACGCTTTGGAAAAATCGAGATATACCACGTCCAATGACTCACCGTGGTCCAGCCTATAGCTTACCTCTTCATAAAAACTGATTAGATTGGTTTGACAGGAGCGATTTCTCATAAACCCATGCTGATATGGAGTTAAACAGTTATTCTCATTGAGATAATCCAGAATAACATCCCTCAGAAACCCTTCAAATATTTTACCAACAATAGAGGTTAGACTTACTGGCCTATAATTTCCAGGTTCACTTTTAGAGCCCTTTTTGAATATTGGCACCACATTTGCTATGCGCCAGTCCTGTAGAACAGACCCTGTCGCTATAGAGTCCCTAAAAATAAGAAATAATGGTTTATCTATTACATTACTTAGTTCTCTTAGTACTCGTGGGTGTATGCCATCCGGACCCGGAGATTTATCTATTTTGATCTTATTTAGCCGGTTTCGCACCTCTTCTTGGGTTAGATTGGTGACCCTTAATATAGGGTTTTCATTGTTTCTTGGGATTTCACCTAGCATTTCATTTTCCACCGTGAATACCGTGGAGAAGAAGGTGTTTAATATGTTAGCTTTTTCCTCGTCATCTACAACCATTCTTTCCTCACTATTTTTTAAGGGGCCTACATTTTCAGTTTTTATTCTTTTACTATTGATATAGTTGAAGAACAGTTTGGGATTAGTTTTACTCTCCTTAGCAATGTGCTTCTCTGTTTCCTTTTTGGCAGCTTCAATTAGTTTTTTAGATAAAGTATTTTTCTCCCTATAGTTTTTTAGAGCTTCAATGGTGCCATCCTGCTTTAGTAGTGCAAATGCTTTCTTTTTACTGTTAATTGCCTGTCTTACTTCTTTGTTTAGCCACATTGGGTTTTTCCTATTTCTAGTCCTTTTATTCCCACAAGGTATAAACCGCTTACAGTGCCTATTTAGGATGTTCTTAAACATTTTCCATTTATTATCTGTATTCTTATTTCTGAGGATATTGTCCCAGTCTACCAGATTAAGGGCATCTCTAAGCTGGTCAAACTTTGCCTTCCTAAAGTTCAGTGTTTTTGTGACTCCCTGACAAGTCCCCTTAGTGAAAGACAGGTGAAACTGCATAATATTGTGGTCGCTATTTCCTAGATGCCCAACCACCTGCAGATTTGTTATTCTGTCAGGTCTATTAGATAGTATTAGGTCTAAAAGTGCTGCTCCTCTGGTTGGATTCTGCACCAATTGTGAAAGATAATTTTTCTTGGTTATTAGCAGAAACCTGTTGCCTTTATGGGTTTCACAGGTTTCTGTTTCCCAGTTAATATCCGGGTAGTTAAAGTCCCCCATAACCAGGACCTCATTATGGGTTGCAGCTTCATCTATCTGCTTTAGAAGTAGACTTTCCGTGATTTCTGTTATATTTGGGGGTTTGTAACAGACCCCAATGAGAATTTTGTTACCATTTTTCCCTCCATGAATTTCGACCCATATGGACTCGACATCCTCATTTCCTTCGCTATGTCTCTCCATAACCAGGATTACACAGTAGTGAAGAAGACCTCTAGTGAACGCTGTCAGGACCTTGTGTCTGAGGGATGGGGAAGACCCCTGAGCCCAATCACTGGGCCTCCACCTCACCCCCTGATACATGAGGACATCAATGACCAGAAGATCCTAGAACTCGCCTACAAGATGATTGAGCTGCTGACTGGAGAGGTGACACTGCTGGGATTGCTGGGACATTATACAGTAATCCTATGAAGGGATCGGGGGATAACTGTATCATTGTATGTCTCAGCTTTCTATAAGATGTTTGGATGTTGCAGTCTATTTCTCCATGGAAGAGTGGGAGTATTATGAAGGACACAAAGATCTGTATAAGGACGTCATGATGGAGGTTCCCCAGCCCCACATAGCACCAGATAATAGAAAGGACTAAATGCACACAACCTATAAATAAATATATATATATATATATATATATATATATATATATATATATATACAAAGAATGAATTCAGTCCCTGTATGTGTTTCCTCCAGATCTATCCAGTAAAGGTACCTTCACACTAAACGACGCTGCAGCGATCCAGACAACGATCCGGATCGCTGCAGCGTCGCTGTTTGGTCGCTGGAGAGCTGTCACACAGACCGCTCTCCAGCGACCAACGATGCCGGTAACCAGGGTAAACATCGGGTTACTAAGCGCAGGGCCGCGCTTAGTAACCCGATATTTACCCTGGTTACCATCCTAAAAGTAAAAAAAACAAACGCTTCATACTTACCTTCCGCTGTCTGTCCCCGGCGCTGTGCTTCTCTGTACTGGCTGTGAGCACAGCGGCCGGAAAGCAGAGCGGTGACGTCACAGCTCTGCTTTCCGGCCGCTGTGCTCACAGTGAGTGCAGGAAAGCACAGCGCCGGGGACAGACAGCGGAAGGTAAGTATGAAGCGTTTGTTTTTTTTACTTTTAGGATGGTAACCAGGGTAAACATCGGGTTACTAAGCGCGGCCCTGCGCTTAGTAACCCGATGTTTACCCTGGTTACCAGTGAAGACATCGCTGAATCGGCGTCACACACGCCGATTCAGCGATGTCAGCGGGAGAGCCAGTGACCAAATAAAGTTCTGGCCTTCTAGCCCCGACCAACGACATCACAGCAGGATTCTGATCGCTGCTGCGTGTCAAACTGAACGATATCGCTAGCCAGGACGCTGCAACGTCACGGATCGCTAGCGATATCGTTTAGTGTGAAGGTACCTTAAAGGGAACCTGTCACCCCGTTTTTTCCGATTGAGATATAAATACTGTTAAATAGGGCCTGCGCTGTGCGTTACTATAGTGTATGTAGTATACCCTGATTCCCCACCTATGCTGAGAAATACATTACCAAAGTCACCGTTTCGCCTGTCAATCAGGCTGGTCAGGTCAGGTGGGCGTGGTGACATCGCTCTTTTCTTCTCCAGCTTTCCGTTGGTAGCGTAGTGGTGTGCGCATGTTGCAGTGACGAATCCACTGCGCGCACGTGAAGAAGCAGCGCGCGATCTGCGCTATTACCCCCTGTCATCGGTGGGGGCGGCCATCTTCCTGGGGCCGCGCGTGCGCAGATGGAGTGCTCTGCTGCACGGGGCTTCAGGAAAATGGCCGCGGGATGCCGCGCGTGCGCAGAAGAGATCGCGGCGGCCATTTTCCCAAAGCCGAGATGCAAACTCGGCTTCAGGAAAATGGCCGCCGCGATCTCCATCTGCGCACGCGCGGCATCCCGCGGCCATTTTCCTGAAGCCCCGTGCAGCAGAGCACTCCATCTGCGCACACGCAGCCCCAGGAAGATTGCCGCCCCCACCGATGACAGGGGTAATAGCGCAGATCACGCGCTGTTTCTTCACGTGCGCGCAGTGGATTCATAACTTGGACATGCGCACACCACTACGCCACCAACGGAAAGCTGGGGAAGAAAAGAGCGATGTCACCACGCCCACCTGACCTGACCAGCCTGATTGACAGGCGAAAACGGCGACTTTGGTAATGTATTTCGCAGCATAGGTGGGGAATCAGGGTACACTACATACACTATTGTAACGCACAGCGCAGGCCCTATTTAACAGTATTTTTATCTCAATCTGAAAAAACGGGGTGACATGTTCCCTTTAAAATATGAGAGAGAGAGGGAGAGGCGCGGTCTTTTTAGCCTGCAGGTTTCCTGTGCTTGGTGGGCAGACCCCCTCTCTCATGGTGTTGTCATGTGTTTAGAAAAATCCTGTTACCGGTAAGTACTTAAGACTTTTTTCAAGTCACCACTCAAGGACCTGTTTTTTTTGCGAGATAAGTACAAGAATGAGGGGAAAGGAAGTGCACCCACTGGGGGCTTGTGGAGGGGTTTACTGAGTAAGACCCCTGCTGAATAAGGGTGGATGACTCTGTAAAAATAGTTGTGCGTTCAGGCTTCCACTGTGTGCGCTTAGTGGATCCTGTGCCTTGCGCAGATGTTGTCAACCCACCGGGTCTCGGTTTCAGCTTCACTATCATAATTGTTTACAAGACACAACAGTTCTGGCACCTATCTGTCTTGATTCCAGCTGCTGAGGGTAGCATTCAGGAGTTAGCGCTTGTATGTTTTTTCCTATATAAGATTTTATTGGTGGTATTTTCATCTACATAAGATTGTTTGGTGCTCCAATATTTGGGAGGCAGAATGAACAAACAGTTGAACACCAGGCACCATTGGTTCATCCTATGAGGGTTTTCTTTTAGACTGTGAACTGTCATTCTCTTGGTGAATAATTGAATATTTTTACATAACTTGCCATTTTTAAGTAGTTTAAGTAGAAATATTAAAGAATGTGAAATTCAAGAACTTTTTTATTCCAAAATAATGTTGGTTTTATTCTTGGCAGATGAATGTACCCGGAGATCAGTGGGACAGCTGACATCTTCAATTTCAAAATCAGATTATCTTGAGATCCCACAGGGTACAATTGAAGTGAATGCCATTACTCCAGATATACCATCATCTCTTCCCAGCAACGATCTGTCATCTGATCCTTTGGAACAGGTCCTGGCTTCAGATTCATTACTGGCTACTAAGGAAAATAAAAATTGCAAAATAAGCATTAAAAAAGGAATTGCTCCAAAGGCAAAGAAGCCATTTTCACATTCAGAATATGGAAATAGTTTTCCCCTCAAAAAGTCTTCTCTTAGACATAAAAAAAAATCACATAGAGAAACCTTTTTCATGTTCAGAATGTGGGAAATGTTTTCACTGGAAACAGTATCTTGATAACCACCAGAGAACCCACACAGGAGAGAAGCCTTTTTCATGTTCAGATTGTGGAAAATGTTTTCACTGGAAACAGTATCTTGATAACCACCAGAGAATTCACACCGAGGAGAAGCCTTTTTCATGTTCAGAGTGTGGGAAATGTTTTAAACTGAAAGTGTATCTTGATAACCACCAGAGAACTCACACAGGGGAGAAGCCTTTTTCATGTTCTGAATGTGGGAAGTATTTTAACCAGAAAACACAACTTGTTAGCCACAAGAGAACCCATACAGGGCAGAAGCTTTTTTCATGTTCAGAATGTGGAAAATGATTTGGCTGGAAATTGCTTCTTAATAGACACCAGAGAACCCACACAGGGGAGAAGCCTTTTTCATGTTCAGAATGTGAGAAATGTTTTACCCAGGAATCAACTCTTCTCAATCATCAGAGAACCCACACAGGGGAGAAGCCTTTTTTATGTTCAGAATGTGGAAAATGTTTTACGGAGAAACCAACTCTTGTCAAACATCAGAGAGCTCACACAGGGGAGAAGCCTTTTTCATGTTCAGAATGTGGGAAATGTTTTACGGAGAAACCAACTCTTGTCAAACATCAGAGAGCTCACACAGGGGAGAAGCCTTTTTCATGTTCAGAATGTGGGAAATGTTTTACAGGGAAATCAACTCTTGTCAAACATCAGAGAGCTCACACAGGGGAGAAGCCTTTTTCATGTTCAAAATGTGGGAAATGTTTTGTGAAGAAATCTTCTCTTCTTAGTCACCAGAGCAGTCACACAGGGTAGAAGCCTTTTTTATTGAATGGCTCATCTTCCCGCTCTGAAGCCATTACGGTCTCGCCTCAAAGTACAAAAAGAAGCAGTCTTATCCCTCATGATGCCTGATAGCTCAAACCTGTAAGTCCTGCACCATCGTCTTCTATCCTAATGTCAGTCTTAAAAGAAAAAGGCTCCACCAATCTCCCTTGTCATCTCACCGAAGACCACACACTGAGCAGTGCTTGCTTTACAGGGAAATTTAACCCCACAGCTACAGGAGATTCATATGGGGTATTCCATAATTGATTTGAAACATCATATTGTGTGTTTCCCTACTAATCAAGACATTGAGCAATATATACAGAGGCTTGAGACCACATACAAAACTGAAATACGTTCCCTCACTTCTATAATAGTCACAGCTTACTGACAAGGTACAAAAATTACAAGGTGATGTCGTACAAGTTTTTGCCATCAAAATGCTCATAAACAAACACTGGATCTTCACAGTCAGCAATTAAACAGTCTGTTTAATATGGTTGATTACCAAGAAAATTACAATACTATCCGGATAAGGGGTATACGTAAAAGCATCAATGCACAAGTGATTATGCCAACACTGTGGACATTATTCTTTGGTGATCCTATTGATTAGGAGCTGGAGATGCACTAGGCCTTCTCAGCCCGGATATTGTGTTATATTTGTTTTGATTCTTGTTCTAACTAGGCAATCATGGTCCAGATCCTGTGCATCCAAGAGCCATTATCTGTCACACATTTTTTTCAATGTAAAAGAGGCCATTATGAGGACATCAAGGAAGTTGGTCCTTGTTGATATTAAATGGAACTTCACTTCCTGAAAAAAGGGTATTGAAGCTACTATTTGATGCCATCTGAGAAAACGACCTGATGTGCTCCTGGGGGTGCACTTTCCAGCTGCAGGTCCAGAAAAATGGAACGTTGTTAACTTTTAAAGATCTAAGTGACATGAGACCATTCTGTGATGCCATGAACATTCCCAGAATTCATGTACAGGTGCTTCTCACAAAATTAGAAAAAGTTAATTTATTTCAGTTCTTCAATACAAAAAGTGAAACTCTTATTATATAGTCATTACAAGCAGAATGATTTATTACAAGTAGTGTTGAGCGATACCTTCCGATATCGGAAAGTATCGGTATCGGATAGGATCAGCCGATATTCAAAAAATATCGGATATCGCCGATACCGATACCCGATCCCAAGGCAAGTCAATGGGACCAAAATATCGGAATTAAAATAAACCCTTTCTTTCCTTGTAGGTTCATTCTACATGAAGGAAAACAACTAAGAATAATGCAGGATGTATTTGGGGAGGTGGCGGAGACATTAAAGTCATAGAGGTTTAGCCCAATCAAATAGAATAGCATTATTATTATTTTTTTTAAAGACGTTCGGAGTGACAAAGATATTGACTATGTAATTTTTTTATTTTGTCAGATATTGATGTTTCACTATTCCACGCCCTTCCCCCTTCTTTTTTTTCTTTTTTTTTTTTACTTTTCCCACACTTTCATCTTCATCATCATCAGCATCTTTGACATCAACTTCTTCTTCACCTTATTCATCTTCTTATTCATCCTTTACCTTTTTTTTTTTTTTTTTTAAATTCTTTATTTATAATTTCAATAAACATAAGAAAGAACAAATTGAAATAAACAAACTCTCGTGTCATAAGTACATATGCTTTGTTGCATTACAACAAGTCGTGGGATAATCAAGAGAGATTTTATAATCGATATACACTCGTTAGATAATAACAGTTGAGTATGTAAAACAAAGAACAAATTTCAGGTCCATGAAAATCAGCCTTAGATATCACAATGAGCTGTAGAAGAAAATTGTAAGGCTAGGGGGTGCAACAAAGATGACTCTAACATCTTAAATGAAGTTGTTATTAAATGAGAGAGAGGAGGAGTGGACGGCAGAAAAAGTGGTTGGAGTGTGCTAAAAAGTTGGTGCAGACGCGGAGGCGGATCGGTCATCGCATCCTATTCAACAAGACCTAGAAGTGGGAGATGAAAAGGAAATCCAAGGGCGCCAAGTGGCACAAAATTTCTCATGGGATCGAGTTTCCCAACTGGACAGTTCCTCTAAGCGGTATAAGTCTTGGACTTTCAGGCTCCACTCATTAAATGATGGAGGGGTTGTTTTCTTCCAGTGTATTGATATCAAATGTTTTGCAGCTGCTAATAGAATAGGTAGTAAATCGTGCTTCTTTGGTGTAAAGGAGAAAGATGGAAGGGAGAGTAAGACATCTTGGGGCGTTAGGTCTCGATCCATTAGCTCCATGCTGTGTAGAGATTTGTTTATGTCCGTCCAGAATTGTTTTATGTCCGGACAAAACCAGAATATATGAGCTAAGGATCCCACGGATCGAGAGCATCTCCAACACATCGGGGAATCCGTTAATCCCCAATGAAACAATCTTTCTGGGGTTCGATACCACCTAGAAAGGATTTTAAATGAGTTTTCTTGTAATAGGATGCATCTGGAGAACCCGTGAGAATTGGCGAGTATCTGTTGGGCCTCCCGGGGGGACAATGTCACTCCTAACTCCGTTTCCCAAGAAGAGAGGTATAAAGGTTTGAATTGAGTTGAGTTATTGAGGAGATTCGCATAAAGTTTAGAGACTATTTTGGTGATTGGGGATTTTAGCCTCACCAGCAAATCGAGCCAGAGCCAGTCTGAAGAGTGACTAACCTTAGTTCTGAAATTTGTCAATATTCAATGTATGTGGTATTTTTGGAGGAAATTAGTGGGTTGTTTAGTAGCATTAATCGGCCAGTTATCTTTGCAGGGTGTTTGATTTGACAGGAAATGAGAAATTGGGGTGTCTGGGAGTGATGCCCAAAGTCCATAGATGTCTTCATATGTGGGGTCTACCAACCATGGAATGATCCCAATCGGAATGCTATCAAGAAAATAACAGAATGGGAGCTGATTTGGTATAAGGGAGCGTCTTATAGATAAGGTGTTATGTAGGATCTCATCAAGTTTTTTACGTGGGCAATTATAGGATGACCAGAGGTAAAGATCAACTTCCTCGCCTAACAGGGTAAGTTCTAATTTTGTGTTAAAGTTTTCCGGATTAGGTTTTAGTAAGTTTAACCATCTAGCGAGGTGTATAGCTTTATAATAAGTTTTGACATCTGGGAGGCCGAGACCTCCCTTGCCTTTGGGAAGGGAGAGAGTTTTAAAAGGGAGTCTGGCTTTTTTATATTTCCAAATAAATTGTGAGATCAGTTGGTTGGCTGAATGGAAAAATAAATTGGGAAGGTGTATGGGAACCATGTTCATGGTATAGAAAATTTTGGGAAATATGTAGGATTTAATGACATTTATTCTTCCCATCCAAGATAAATAGGGTAGGTCATAAGTTTTTAGATCTGCTTGAAGCCGTGTCAGGAGGGGAGTGTAATTGCATTTGTATAGGGAAGAAGGGTTAGCTGTTAAATAAATTCCAAGATATTTTAGTTTTTCTGAAGACCAATTAAAGGGGGTGCTTTCTTTTAATTCAAGAATGTCTGAGGACCTTGCTGAGATATTTAGAGCTTCGGACTTATTTGCGTTTATTTTGAAATTAGAGATCTCACCAAAGTCCGCAAACAAGGACAATAATTTCGGAAAGGATGTTTTAGGGTTGGAGGTCAAAATTAAAAGGTCGTCTGCAAAAGCAGCTACTTTGACCTCCAATTTGCCCATCTCTAGGCCCTTGATCTCCTTATCCTGTCTAATCCTTTCCATTAAAGTTTCCATGACCATAATAAACAAGGAGGGTGAGAGAGGACAGCCCTGCCTGGTTCCATTAGTTATATTAAAGGGTTCAGAAAAAATACCATTTACCCCGACTTTAGCAGATGGGTCTACGTAGAGGGACATAATAGCGTCTATAAAGGCCACTGGGAAGGCAAATTTTTTTAGCGTGCAGACCATGTATCTCCAACTTATTCTGTCAAATGCTTTTTCAGCATCAGTCGACAGAATTGTCAATGGAGTCTTTGTTTTCTTTGCATATGAAATAGCGTGAAGAATTTTAGTGGAATTGTCTTTGCCTTCTCGGCCCCTCACGAACCCCACCTGGTCAGGGCAAATGACCCTGCTCAAAACACTACTCATCCTTGAAGCCAACACTTTAGCCCACAATTTCAGGTCCGTGTTGAGCAATGAGATAGGGCGGTAATTACTGCACAGGCTTTCATCTTTTCCCTCCTTTGGTATGATGGTAATGTAAGCCTCTAATGCTTGGCGAGGTGGGAGCTTCCCTTCTAAAAAGGAATTAAAAAGATTTACTAGGTGGGGAAGAAGGATATCGGAGAATTTTTTGTAATAGCCCACCGGGAAACCGTCAGGGCCAGGTGCTTTCCCATTCGGGATGGTTTTTAAAATGTCGTTTATTTCTTTAAGTGTGACTTTGGCCGTGAGGGCTTTACAATCTTCAGGGAAAATTGTCGGGAGGGAAAGAGGTGACAAGAAAGCTTGAATTTTAGCCTCAGCCGTTGAGCAGTTACTCATGTCTTCAGAAAGGAATAAATTGTAAAGAGACTCATAGTATTGTCGAAAAGTCTCGGCTATCTCTTTTGAGTCTACTACCCTCTTGTTTGCCTTCGTGAGAATACTTTTTAGAAATTTTCTCTCTTTTTGTTTCTTTAAAAGTTGTGTGGTAAGTTTTCCACTTTTATTGCCGTGCAAGTAAAAACGGTGTTTGCAATACATAAATAATTTGGCCGAATTCACGTTTAGTGAATCTTTAAGTTTGCTACGAAGGAGACTAAGTTCTTGGTATGACTCAGGTAATTTAGAGCTTTTATGTGCGCGTTCTGCGATAGATATTTGGTGAAGGAGGGATTGGATTTCCTTTTCTCTCTGTTTTTTAATGTATGAGCTGAGTGAAATGAACTCTCCTCTGAGGACGGCTTTGTGCGTTTCCCAAATAGTGGGAGTAAGGTGTCCCTTATTTATATTTTCCAGAAAGAATTGAGAGATGATAGATTTAAGCTTATTTACATGTTTTGGACTATCAAGCAACGATTCATTAAGTCTCCATGTCATAGTGGGTCTGGGTAATGTTGTTATAAGAATTTCAATGAAGACAGGAGCATGATCTGACAAGGTGATTGCGCCAATTTTAGAAGATTTTATTAAGTGTAAGGCTCGAGATTGTATTAGAAAGTAATCAATGCGATGATAAGAGTTGTGTGGGGCCGAAAAGAAGGTATAGTCTTTCATGGTGGGGTTGAAACTGCGCCATGAGTCTATTAGTTGCAAGGAGTTTAATTTATTTAAGAGTTTTTGTCTCAGTTTTTGCGATATGGGAGAGACGCCACTGGATGTGTCTAGAGTGGGTTGTAGTGATAGATTTAGGTCTCCCCCCACAATCAATAAACCCTCTCTAAAAAGCTGTAAAGTGTCTAACGTTTTGAGGATCCATTGCATCTGATTTATGTTTGGGGCATATAGGTTGGCTAAAGTTATTCTCGTATTTGCTAGTAGCCCTTTTATGAATATAAATCTGCCTTCTGAGTCAGTTAGACTATCCTCGAGTGTGAATGGGAGTCCTTTTTTGAGCGCAATACTTGTCCCCTTAGAAGCGGAGGAAGAACAGCTGTTGAACCATGTGGGATAAGAGGAGAAGGACATATTTGGAGTTCTACCCAATTTAAAGTGAGTTTCTTGAAAGAAAGCTATGTGTGTTGCTTGTTTTTTAAGTAGTGTGAGGATCTGGCTGCGCTTTGTTGGAGAGTTCAAACCTTTTACATTGAAGGACGCTATCGTGACCGTACCCGCATCAACACGATTAACTGCCATCCACTCCTTCCTCAAAGTCCCCTGTGACACCATAGAACCTGAAAGAATAACAAAACAGGGTGATTATCAAACTATATACAAAATAGAGCTCGCTTATCGCAAGGGGGGGGGGGGGTACACAAGCCCAGACATAAGCGAGGTAAGTCCAGGTGGTGACCTCTTATCTGTAGATTAATTTAAAAACAAGAATATGTGAACCTAGCTATGAAGCTATTTTAAAGGAATTGTAAAAAACCTTAATGTTGAGATAAGGGAACGTAAAACATTTAACGATGTTGAGGAATTCTTTAAGACCGGGGAGAAAAACCAAAATACTCCATCCTCTCCAGCCATTTCCACAGAAAATGAGAACATTGACAACAGAATGGAAAAAACCAAGTGAAATGGTACTTAAGGGCAAACCACAGTAGTGCCCTGCGCAAGAAAAAAGAACCAGATCAACACTTTTGACCCAACTCAAGTAGGGAGCATTTTAGAAGCGGTCTTCTTCGGCCTAGGGGAAGCGTTCTTTTTTTTAACTAACCATTCCTGCGGCTTGGTCAGTTTGGGAAAGTTCCATCCTGTATCAACTGGCATCCAGGAGGGAATGTCTATCGGAGAGATGTCGAGGGTTGGCCAGGCCTCCTCAAGGTGTGCCGGAGATCGTATTGTGATTTGGCAATTGCCTACCGTGATGGCCAGACCAAAGGGGTAGAGCCACCTGTACATCAGACCGCGTGACCTCAATTCGGTTAGGAGTGGCTTGAGAACTCTCCGTTTAGCCAGAGTGGATGGGGCAAGATCCTGAAAGAGTTGTAATTGAGCACCTTCATATAAGAGATTGTCCTTTTCCCTTGCACCAGTTAGGACCGCTGCGGTGTCAACGAAACTCAGGAGGCCACAGATGATGTCTCTCGGCGGCTCCCCCTGTTTAGGCTTGGGTTTTAAGGCACGATGAACTCTTTCGATGGTAATGGAGTCCGCTCTCTCTTTTCCCAGGAGGTCAGAGAAGATTTCTCTGGCGACTTTGTCCAGTGACTCTCGAGCAAAAGATTCAGGAACACCTCTCATCCTGATATTTTTTCTTCTGCTGCGGTTTTCCTGGTCTTCCGCGGCAAGGAGGGCAGTGTTAAGTTGATCCAAAGGAAAAAAAAAAAAAATGGTGAAAAACCAGCTCACCTATAAGGCATTTGTTGTGGGGAAGCCCGGATACCGTGCAGTCATCACGTGGAACGATGAAGTGAACAAGAAGAAAAATCCAGCTTCCAGAAATATCAAAATTTATTGAAGATAAAATCAAAAGTCCAAAGACATGATTCACAGGAAAATGAGTAGCAGCAAGCTACGCGTTTCGAACAGTGAGTTCTTTTTCAAAGCTGCTCACTATGCATCATGGTATGGTTAAATAGCAGCTGTGACAAATCACAGTAAGTGAAACTATCACCTGACACATAAGTGAAACTATACAATAAAAACATCAAAATAACAAAAAAACAGGAAAATATACATACAAGTGCATCAGACATTACATACAAATGTTGATATCTTAATAGTGGAACATAATTTCTTTGCGAGCATTCAAGCCTGCAGGATAGCAAGTGTTGAGACAGAACATCCAATAAGCTTCACGCGTCATTAAGCGTCTTTTGAAGTCTCCTCCTCTGGCTGACATCGCAAGTTTCTCAATGCCGACAACCCGAAGAAATGCTGTGCTCCTCTGGTGACAGGTAATAAAATGCTTAGAAGCATAGGACATGGAGCGATTACTATCAGTGGAGACAACAATATCAGTAATATGCTCAGAAATGCGGATCTTAAGCGTACGAGTAGTGCAGCCTATGTAACTCAATTTACACTTAGTGCACATTATCATATATACCACATTTTTGCTGTTGCAATTAATAAATTGCTGAATTCTATATTCCTGTTTGTTATCGCTATCATGAAAGGAATGTGCAACAACAGAGTGAGCACAAGTTCGGCATCTGGGTGCACCGCAGCAGTAAAAACCTGTGTGATGTAACCAGGTGCGAGAGACATTACCAGAGTTAAAAAAAACTTGGAGAAAGAATGTCAGATAAAGTGGTGGCCTTCTTTGCAACCACTTGAATCACTGACGACAAAATGTTAGAAAGAATTTCATCCTCATATAGGATAGGAATGTTTTTTAAAATAAGAGATTTAATACTGTCATACTGGGGACTATATTTAATAGAGCAAAATAACTTGATTTTGATTAGAGTTCCTCTCTTTATCTTTTGGCAGGAGCATATTGCTCCGCTTTTTCCTTTTTACTATGTTTTTAGCTCTATCAAGCGACCAATTAGTATAACCTCTTTTTTTCAGTCTCCTGCAGCACGAGTCAATTTCTTGTCTGAGAATACCATCATCATTGCAGTTTCTAGTTATCCTAGTTAGTTCACCTACTGGTATGGACTTGATGGTGTGTCCAGGATGACTACTAGACGCATGCAAGATGCTGTTGCCCGACAATGGTTTGCAATATGTGGAAGTGGTGATAACATTACCTACAATACCATGCAACGTCAGATCCAAAAAAGAAATTACATGTGAATCACTATTACAAGTGAAACGAAGATTGAAATCATTAGAATTAAAATAATTCAGAAGTTCCGGTATGGCAGACACATCGCCACTCCAAATAAGGAGCAAATCATCATTATATCCGGCATGGGTTCCCTTATGGAACGCTTAAGTCAGTGGGTGGACTCTTTATTGCAGCCTCTTGTTACGAGAGTTCCAGGTTTTCTGAGAGACTCAAGGGATGTTTTGCACCAACTTTCTAATACTGTATGGAGTGACAAGTTTCATTGGATAGGCTGTGATGCCATCTCTCTTTACACATGTATTCCACAGAATATTGTCATTCAAGCGCTTGAATTCCATTTGCATAAGTATAGCCAGTATACTATTGATCTGTGCAATTACATTATCCAAGCTATTTATTTTTTGATGACTCACAATTATTTTTCTTTTGACCAACAGTTTTTTCTCCAATGCAAAGGAGTTTCTATGGGAGGTAAACATTCACCATCTGTGGCCAATTTGGTCATGTCATATTGGGAGGAATTGTTTCTTTACTCTGACGGTAATCCATTTTTGTTGGATATTTTCTGGTATGGCAGATGCATCGATGATTTGCTCCTTATTTGGAGTGGCGATGTGTCTGCCATACCGGAACTTCTGAATTATTTTAATTCTAATGATTTCAATCTTCGTTTCACTTGTAATAGTGATTCACATGTAATTTCTTTTTTGGATCTGACGTTGCGTGGTATTGTAGGTAATGTTATCACCACTTCCACATATTGCAAACCATTGTCGGGCAACAGCATCTTGCATGCGTCTAGTAGTCATCCTGGACACACCATCAAGTCCATACCAGTAGGTGAACTAACTAGGATAACTAGAAACTGCAATGATGATGGTATTCTCAGACAAGAAATTGACTCGTGCTGCAGGAGACTGAAAAAAAGAGGTTATACTAATTGGTCGCTTGATAGAGCTAAAAACATAGTAAAAAGGAAAAAGCGGAGCGATATGCTCCTGCCAAAAGATAAAGAGAGGAACTCTAATCAAAATCAAAAGTTATTTTGCTCTATTAAATATAGTTCCCAGTATGACAGTATTAAATCTCTTATTTTAAAAAACATTCCTATCCTATATGAGGATGAAATTCTTTCTAACATTTTGTCGTCAGTGATTCAAGTGGTTGCAAAGAAGGCCACCACTTTATCTGACATTCTTTCTCCAAGTTTTTTTAACTCTGGTAATGTCTCTCGCACCTGGTTACATCACACAGGTTTTTACCGCTGCGGTGCACCCAGATGCCGAACTTGTGCTCACTCTGTTGTTGCACATTCCTTTCATGATAGCGACAACAGACAGGAATATAGAATTCAGCAATTTATTAATTGCAACAGCAAAAATGTGGTATATATGATAATGTGCACTAAGTGTAAATTGAGTTATATAGGCTGCACTACTCGTACGCTTAAGATCCGCATTTGTGAGCATATTACTGATATTGTTGTCTCCACTGATAGTAATCGCTCCATGTCCTATGCTTCTAAGCATTTTATTACCTGTCACCAAAGGAGCACAGCATTTCTTCGGGTTGTCGGCATTGAGAAACTTGCGATGTCAGCCAGAGGAGGAGACTTCAGAAGACGCTTAATGACGCGTGAAGCTTACTGGATGTTCTGTCTTAACACTTGCTATCCTGCAGGCTTGAATGCCCGCAAAGAAATTATGTTCCACTATTAAGATATCAACATTTGTATGTAATGTCTGATGCACTTGTATGTATATTTTCCTGTTTTTTTGTTATTTTGATGTTTTTATTGTATAGTTTCACTTATGTGTCAGGTGATAGTTTCACTTACTGTGATTTGTCACAGCTGCTATTTAACCATACCATGATGCATAGTGAGCAGCTTTGAAAAAGAACTCACTGTTCGAAACGCGTAGCCTGCTGCTACTCATTTTCCTGTGAATCATGTCTTTGGACTTTTGATTTTATCTTCCATAAATTTTTATATTTCTGGAAGCTGGATTTTTCTTCTTGTTCACTTCAGTGTTAAGTTGATGTTGTTGTTGAAGGAGTTGGTCGCGCAATGAAAAGATAGCGTCGGTCGCTTCCATGTTGGCTGACTCTAGAGTTTCCACTCTCTGGCCCATATGTTGTAAGTCTGCACGCAAACCAGAAATCTCTTCTAGGAGTGGCTGAATGCTTTGTGCAAGTAATTTTTTCATAAAGGCTCTAGAGATTGGGGCTGAGTCCTCTAATGTGGATTCGCAGTCAGAGCCCTCACCACTTGAATCTGAGTCTTCCAAGATGTCTGGAGAGATGTGTCTCTTAGATTTTTTTTTGAGGGAGTCTGAGGCATCTCTGTTCCTTTTTTAAGATATTTTTCCAAATTTCCATGTGCTTTACGAGTCAGAGTATCAGCAAGAGATTTAGCTGGATTTTTATCACGCTCTTTGTTTGTTTTACCCATAATAAAGCTTCTGAAGGCGTGATGTGCACTGGTCACCACTTGAACATTCAAATGAAAGGTGTTAGAACATTGTTAGAAAGCAGTTTTCTGCTGTTTGAGCATGAGTTTACGCTTTGTGACTATCCGGTTTCTTCCCGGAAAAATAGAGAGCAAAGATAAGAAAAAAAACTAAATAGAACTATGAAAATAAAAAATAAAAACTTATTAAAAATAAAGTAAAAGTTTGGTTGGAGCAGTAGTTTCTATTTATCGCCAGAAGATGTCAGTAAAGTACTATAGCTGTATCTTGCTAGTCCTCTGTCTGTTGGTATGAATAAGTTGCAAGAGGATTGTGGAAGATTTTATGTGAGTACTGCGGTTTTATCCCACTAGTTCTCTGTCTTTTGATATGAGTAGGTTGCAGGAGAGTTATAATAAATTTTATGCTTTATAAATCAAAAAGCAAGTTGCTTCCTAGTCGATTTGGGGATGTGAGAGCTCAAGATATTCGGCACCACAGTGGAGAGGAGGGGCAGGAGAGAACCCCAGCGCAAAGAACAGCGACTTCACAATCTGCCACAGCGCCGATCACCACAGGGGGTTAACACTACCTCCAGTTATATTCTCCGGCGTGCCAAGGAGCTCTGGGGGTGCAGCAGGTTTATAGTTAATGAAATGCGCACTGCCCTGTTGTAAGCATCTGATGTCCCTGGGTATGGGGCAGCAGGAGGGAGCAGGAGATGAGCCCACGTGGGGAGGGAGATAGCTTAGAGCAGGCTGCCACTTCCCACCGCCAGCAAGTGCAGTGCTTCCTCACCGTGTCAGAGACGGCTCCAAGATGGCGCTGACGTGAAAACTTCCCGCGCTTCTTCAGGGGCACCGACGCCGGCAATCACCGCCGGGACAGAGGGACCGCGGACCGCCGGCTGCACTGCGCTCCTTCCTCCCGCGTCCCCGCATCCAGAGGTCGGGGGCGAGAGCCGAGAGAGGATGCAGGCACGGACTTCGCAGGTCCCCGGTCACAGGCCGCAGCAAAGGGGAGGCGGGTAAGTATGAGCGCCGGGACAAGGGGGTGGGGGCAGCGCTCAGTAGCGGTACCTTCGTGAGGCAGACCCCTCCGATGCAGGTCGGAACTAAAGGTGGCTCCGTGTCGATTCGCCGTCTGTTCCTCCCTGCCAGATTGCGGCAGGGCCGTGGTGGTCTCGGCGGCCGGGGGGGGGGGGGGGAAGGAGCGACGGGGCCACAGGGCACACTTCTCCCTCAGTCTTCCTACCTTCCTACCTTCTCCCGGCACCGCAACTCAGTCCTCCCGTCTCCGTCGGGCACTCTTAGACTCTCAAGTAAGCGAGGACTCCAGATGTATGGGGAGGTGGAGAAACTCCCGCTGCAGAGAATCAGCCAGTTCACCTCACTGGGCGCAACACTCCAGCAGGCCTCAGGCCCACATGCAGGCCTCGGGGCCTAAGCTCGATATATGGCCAGTGTGTAGAATAAAAGGGGTGAAAAAGTCTCCTAGGCCAGTGAGGAGCTGAATAAAGTTCTTAAATCCGGTAGATGGATTGTTAAAAGGTGCGGATTTAACTAGATAAGAACAGCTAGCAGAGGAGCTTAATGGAAGCACGTCCTGCTCCTTCAGCTGCTGGCCACGCCCCCCTACCTTTTTTTTTTTTATTATTACATTCTTCATATTCATTTTATTCAACTATTATTATTCTTCCTATTCTACATATTCTTTTTATTCCACTGTTATTATTCTTCCTATTCTACTTCTTCATCATATTCTCATTTGTGACAGGCATTCCCGTAGTTGTTATCTATAAAAGTTGGAAGATTACACCTTCCGTTCTGCCAGTCACAAAAGTTACATTTGTCCGCGTTCAGTTTGGCCTGCAGCATCAGGCTTTATCCAGGGGCACCACGAGGAGGAACGGACTCACCCCCATACACTGCTTAGTCTTCTTCTGCATATAATTTAGATAATATCTTTTGCTCTGATATTAAGTCTTATGCTTAATGTTCTTCTGCTCTTTGTTCTGCAGCCTCTTGTTCTTCTGCTTCTCGGTCTTCCATGTCGTCGTCTCCAGGGTCGTCGTCTCCAGTGTTGTCATCTCCGCCGTCGTCGTCTCCGCCGTCGTCGTCTCCGCCGTCGTCGTCTCCGCCGTCGTCGTCATCGGGGTGGTCTTCCGGGTCGTCGTCGTCATCGGGGTGGTCTTCCGGGTCGTCGACTTTAGGGTCTTCAACTTGGAAATGTAGTAGAAGGTACAAGAAGGCTGAGAAAATGCCAAGAACCAGCTGATGGAACTGGAACTCGGATGGCTACCCGAAGGTTCAAGAGCCTATGGAACTAACGAGGACCAGCTGACGTTACTGGAACCCGGTTACTAAGCAGGAGGTACCCGTGCTAAAAAGCACTACCAAGGACCGCCTGACGTTGGCGGAACTCGGATACCCAGAAGGAGGCATCTAAGCCAAAGGCTCTGCCCGGAACCAGCTGACGTTACTGGAACCAGGATGGGGAGCAGAAGGTACAAGAGCAAAAGACACTGCCGAGAACCAGCTGACGGTACTGGAACCCGGATGGGTAGCCGAAGGTCCAAGAGCCAATGGAACTACCGAGGACCAGCTGACGTTACTGGAACCCGGTTACTAAGCAGGAGGTACCCGTGCCTGAAAGCACTACCAAGGACCACCTGACGTTGGTGGAACTTGGATACCCAGAAGGAGGCACCTAAGCCAAAGGCTCTGCCCGGAACCAGCTGACGGTACTGGAACCAGGATGGGGAGCAGAAGGTACAAGAGCAAAAGACACTGCCGAGAACCAGCTGACGGTGCTGGAACCAGGTGGTGGACCCGAAGGGCCACATGAGAAGAGAGAACAGCTAGGCCGCGAGGCAGCCGCAGTTACCGAACCCCAACAGTCCTACAGGGGGAGCTGGGCCTATTGGCACTACAGAACCAGCCTTGACTACCAGTTCACGCAGCCCACATAGGAAGCTCCTAAACTGGAGGCACCCTGGAGTTGGCTAACTCGACCACAACACGACGGGGCAAGCATAGGCGTCTCAGTGAGCTTGACACAACCCGGAAACAGCTGACGGTGCTGAAACCAGGCTTGGCACGAGGGAGTACCTGTAACAAATACACTGCCGAGAACCAGCTGGCGGTGCTGGAACCCAGATGCGTTGCCCCAGTGTGCAAGAGCCAATGGCACGACCGAGGACCAGCTGACGGTGCTGGAACCCGGTTACTAAGCTGTAGGTGCCCGCACTTAAAAGCACTACCAAGGACCGCCTGACGTTGGCGGAACTTGGATACCCAGGAGAAGGCACCTAAGCCAAAGGCTCGGCCCGGAACCAGCTGACGGTGCTGGAACCAGGTGGTGGACCCGAAGGCCCACAGGAGAGGAGAGAACAGCTAGGCCGCGAGGCAGCCGCAGTTACCGAACCCCAACAGTCCTACAGGGGGAGCTGGGCCTACTGGCACTACAGAACCAGCCTTGACTACCAGTTCACGCAGCCCACATAGGAAGCTCCTAAACTGGAGGCACCCTGGAGTTGGCTAACTCGACCGCAACACGACGGGGCAAGCATAGGCGTCTCAGTGAGCTTGACACAACCCGGAAACAGCTGACGGTGCTGAAACCAGGCTTGGCACGAGGGAGTACCTGTGACAAAAACACTGCCGAGAACCAGCTGGCGGTGCTGGAACCCAGATGCGTTGCCCCAGTGTGCAAGAGCCAATGGCACGACCGAGGACCAGCTGACGGTGCTGGAACCCGGTTACTAAGCTGTAGGTGCCCGCGCTTAAAAGCACTACCAAGGACCGCCTGACGTTGGCGGAACTCGGATACCCAGGAGGAGGCACCTAAGCCAAAGGCTCAGCCCGGAACCAGCTGACGGTGCTGGAACCAGGTGGTGGACCCGAAGGCCCACAGGAGAGGAGAGAACAGCTAGGCCGCGATGCAGCTGCAGTTACCGAACCCCAACAGTCCTACAGGGGGAGCTGGGCCTACTGGCACTACAGAACCAGCCTTGACTACCAGTTCACGCAGCCCACATAGGAAGCTCCTAAACTGGAGGCACCCTTGAGTTGGCTAACCCGACCGCACCACGACGGGGCAAGCATAGGCGTCTCAGTGAGCTTGACACAACCCGGAAACAGCTGACGGTGCTGAAACCAGGCTTGGCACGAGGGAGTACCTGTGACAAAAACACTGCCGAGAACCAGCTGGCGGTGCTGGAACCCAGATGCGTTGCCCCAGTGTGCAAGAGCCAATGGCACGACCGAGGACCAGCTGACGGTGCTGGAAACCGGTTACTAAGCTGTAGGTGCCCGCGCTTAAAAGCACTACCAAGGACCGCCTGACGTTGGCGGAACTCAGATACCCAGGAGGAGGCACCTAAGCCAAAGGCTCGGCCCGGAACCAGCTGACGGTGCTGGAACCAGGTGGTGGACCCGAAGGCCCACAGGAGAGGAGAGAACAGCTAGGCCGCGAGGCAGCCGCAGTTACCGAACCCCAACAGTCCTACAGGGGGACCTGGGCCTACTGGCACTACAGAACCAGCCTTGACTACCAGTTCACGCAGCCCACATAGGAAGCTCCTAAACTGGAGGCACCCTGGAGTTGGCTAACTCGACCGCAACACGACGGGGCAAGCATAGGCGTCTCAGTGAGCTTGACACAACCCGGAAACAGCTGACGGTGCTGAAACCAGGCTTGGCACGAGGGAGTACCTGTGACAAAAACACTGCCGAGAACCAGCTGGCGGTGCTGGAACCCAGATGCGTTGCCCCAGTGTGCAAGAGCCAATGGCACGACCGAGGACCAGCTGACGGTGCTGGAACCCGGTTACTAAGCTGTAGGTGCCCGCGCTTAAAAGCACTACCAAGGACCGCCTGACGTTGGCGGAACTCGGATACCCAGGAGGAGGCACCTAAGCCAAAGGCTCGGCCCGGAACCAGCTGACGGTGCTGGAACCAGGTGGTGGACCCGAAGGCCCACAGGAGAAGAGAGAACAGCTAGGCCGCGAGGCAGCCGCAGTTACCGAACCCCAACAGTCCTACAGGGGGAGCTGGGCCTACTGGCACTACAGAACCAGCCTTGACTACCAGTTCACGCAGCCCACATAGGAAGCTCCTAAACTGGAGGCACCCTGGAGTTGGCTAACTCGACCGCAACACGACGGGGCAAGCATAGGCGTCTCAGTGAGCTTGACACAACCCGGAAACAGCTGACGGTGCTGAAACCAGGCTTGGCACGAGGGAGTACCACTTGAATCTGAGTCTTCCAAGATGTCTGGAGAGATGTGTCTCTTAGATTTTTTTTTGAGGGAGTCTGAGGCATCTCTGTTCCTTTTTTAAGATATTTTTCCAAATTTCCATGTGCTTTACGAGTCAGAGTATCAGCAAGAGATTTAGCTGGATTTTTATCACGCTCTTTGTTTGTTTTACCCATAATAAAGCTTCTGAAGGCGTGATGTGCACTGGTCACCACTTGAACATTCAAATGAAAGGTGTTAGAACATTGTTAGAAAGCAGTTTTCTGCTGTTTGAGCATGAGTTTACGCTTTGTGACTATCCGGTTTCTTCCCGGAAAAATAGAGAGCAAAGATAAGAAAAAAAACTAAATAGAACTATGAAAATAAAAAATAAAAACTTTTATTAAAAATAAAGTAAAAGTTTGGTTGGAGCAGTAGTTTCTATTTATCGCCAGAAGATGTCAGTAAAGTACTATAGCTGTATCTTGCTAGTCCTCTGTCTGTTGGTATGAATAAGTTGCAAGAGGATTGTGGAAGATTTTATGTGAGTACTGCGGTTTTATCCCACTAGTTCTCTGTCTTTTGATATGAGTAGGTTGCAGGAGAGTTATAATAAATTTTATGCTTTATAAATCAAAAAGCAAGTTGCTTCCTAGTCGATTTGGGGATGTGAGAGCTCAAGATATTCGGCACCACAGTGGAGAGGAGGGGCAGGAGAGAACCCCAGCGCAAAGAACAGCGACTTCACAATCTGCCACAGCGCCGATCACCACAGGGGGTTAACACTACCTCCAGTTATATTCTCCGGCGTGCCAAGGAGCTCTGGGGGTGCAGCAGGTTTATAGTTAATGAAATGCGCACTGCCCTGTTGTAAGCATCTGATGTCCCTGGGTATGGGGCAGCAGGAGGGAGCAGGAGATGAGCCCCCGTGGGGAGGGAGATAGCTTAGAGCAGGCTGCCACTTCCCACCGCCAGCAAGTGCAGTGCTTCCTCACCGTGTCAGAGACGGCTCCAAGATGGCGCTGACGTGAAAACTTCCCGCGCTTCTTCAGGGGCACCGACGCCGGCAATCACCGCCGGGACAGAGGGACCGCGGACCGCCGGCTGCACTGCGCTCCTTCCTCCCGCGTCCCCGCATCCAGAGGTCGGGGGCGAGAGCCGAGAGAGGATGCAGGCACGGACTTCGCAGGTCCCCGGTCACAGGCCGCAGCAAAGGGGAGGCGGGTAAGTATGAGCGCCGGGACAAGGGGGTGGGGGCAGCGCTCAGTAGCGGTACCTTCGTGAGGCAGACCCCTCCGATGCAGGTCGGAACTAAAGGTGGCTCCGTGTCGATTCGCCGTCTGTTCCTCCCTGCCAGATTGCGGCAGGGCCGTGGTGGTCTCGGCGGCCGGGGGGGGGGGGAAGGAGCGACGGGGCCACAGGGCACACTTCTCCCTCAGTCTTCCTACCTTCCTACCTTCTCCCGGCACCGCAACTCAGTCCTCCCGTCTCCGTCGGGCACTCTTAGACTCTCAAGTAAGCGAGGACTCCAGATGTATGGGGAGGTGGAGAAACTCCCGCTGCAGAGAATCAGCCAGTTCACCTCACTGGGCGCAACACTCCAGCAGGCCTCAGGCCCACATGCAGGCCTCGGGGCCTAAGCTCGATATATGGCCAGTGTGTAGAATAAAAGGGGTGAAAAAGTCTCCTAGGCCAGTGAGGAGCTGAATAAAGTTCTTAAATTCGGTAGATGGATTGTTAAAAGGTGCGGATTTAACTAGATAAGAACAGCTAGCAGAGGAGCTTAATGGAAGCACGTCCTGCTCCTTCAGCTGCTGGCCACGCCCCCCTACCTTTTTTTTTTTTATTATTACATTCTTCATATTCATTTTATTCAACTATTATTATTCTTCCTATTCTACATATTCTTTTTATTCCACTGTTATTATTCTTCCTATTCTACTTCTTCATCATATTCTCATTTGTGACAGGCATTCCCGTAGTTGTTATCTATAAAAGTTGGAAGATTACACCTTCCGTTCTGCCAGTCACAAAAGTTACATTTGTCCGCGTTCAGTTTGGCCTGCAGCATCAGGCTTTATCCAGGGGCACCACGAGGAGGAACGGACTCACCCCCATACACTGCTTAGTCTTCTTCTGCATATAATTTAGATAATATCTTTTGCTCTGATATTAAGTCTTATGCTTAATGTTCTTCTGCTCTTTGTTCTGCAGCCTCTTGTTCTTCTGCTTCTCGGTCTTCCATGTCGTCGTCTCCAGGGTCGTCGTCTCCAGTGTTGTCATCTCCGCCGTCGTCGTCTCCGCCGTCGTCGTCTCCGCCGTCGTCGTCTCCGCCGTCGTCGTCATCGGGGTGGTCTTCCGGGTCGTCGTCGTCATCGGGGTGGTCTTCCGGGTCGTCGACTTTAGGGTCTTCAACTTGGAAATGTAGTAGAAGGTACAAGAAGGCTGAGAAAATGCCAAGAACCAGCTGATGGAACTGGAACTCGGATGGCTACCCGAAGGTTCAAGAGCCTATGGAACTAACGAGGACCAGCTGACGTTACTGGAACCCGGTTACTAAGCAGGAGGTACCCGTGCTAAAAAGCACTACCAAGGACCGCCTGACGTTGGCGGAACTCGGATACCCAGAAGGAGGCATCTAAGCCAAAGGCTCTGCCCGGAACCAGCTGACGTTATTGGAACCAGGATGGGGAGCAGAAGGTACAAGAGCAAAAGACACTGCCGAGAACCAGCTGACGGTACTGGAACCCGGATGGGTAGCCGAAGGTCCAAGAGCCAATGGAACTACCGAGGACCAGCTGACGTTACTGGAACCCGGTTACTAAGCAGGAGGTACCCGTGCCTGAAAGCACTACCAAGGACCACCTGACGTTGGTGGAACTTGGATACCCAGAAGGAGGCACCTAAGCCAAAGGCTCTGCCCGGAACCAGCTGACGGTACTGGAACCAGGATGGGGAGCAGAAGGTACAAGAGCAAAAGACACTGCCGAGAACCAGCTGACGGTGCTGGAACCAGGTGGTGGACCCGAAGGGCCACATGAGAAGAGAGAACAGCTAGGCCGCGAGGCAGCCGCAGTTACCGAACCCCAACAGTCCTACAGGGGGAGCTGGGCCTATTGGCACTACAGAACCAGCCTTGACTACCAGTTCACGCAGCCCACATAGGAAGCTCCTAAACTGGAGGCACCCTGGAGTTGGCTAACTCGACCACAACACGACGGGGCAAGCATAGGCGTCTCAGTGAGCTTGACACAACCCGGAAACAGCTGACGGTGCTGAAACCAGGCTTGGCACGAGGGAGTACCTGTAACAAAAACACTGCCGAGAACCAGCTGGCGGTGCTGGAACCCAGATGCGTTGCCCCAGTGTGCAAGAGCCAATGGCACGACCGAGGACCAGCTGACGGTGCTGGAACCCGGTTACTAAGCTGTAGGTGCCCGCACTTAAAAGCACTACCAAGGACCGCCTGACGTTGGCGGAACTTGGATACCCAGGAGAAGGCACCTAAGCCAAAGGCTCGGCCCGGAACCAGCTGACGGTGCTGGAACCAGGTGGTGGACCCGAAGGCCCACAGGAGAGGAGAGAACAGCTAGGCCGCGAGGCAGCCGCAGTTACCGAACCCCAACAGTCCTACAGGGGGAGCTGGGCCTACTGGCACTACAGAACCAGCCTTGACTACCAGTTCACGCAGCCCACATAGGAAGCTCCTAAACTGGAGGCACCCTGGAGTTGGCTAACTCGACCGCAACACGACGGGGCAAGCATAGGCGTCTCAGTGAGCTTGACACAACCCGGAAACAGCTGACGGTGCTGAAACCAGGCTTGGCACGAGGGAGTACCTGTGACAAAAACACTGCCGAGAACCAGCTGGCGGTGCTGGAACCCAGATGCGTTGCCCCAGTGTGCAAGAGCCAATGGCACGACCGAGGACCAGCTGACGGTGCTGGAACCCGGTTACTAAGCTGTAGGTGCCCGCGCTTAAAAGCACTACCAAGGACCGCCTGACGTTGGCGGAACTCGGATACCCAGGAGGAGGCACCTAAGCCAAAGGCTCGGCCCGGAACCAGCTGACGGTGCTGGAACCAGGTGGTGGACCCGAAGGCCCACAGGAGAGGAGAGAACAGCTAGGCCGCGATGCAGCTGCAGTTACCGAACCCCAACAGTCCTACAGGGGGAGCTGGGCCTACTGGCACTACAGAACCAGCCTTGACTACCAGTTCACGCAGCCCACATAGGAAGCTCCTAAACTGGAGGCACCCTTGAGTTGGCTAACCCGACCGCACCACGACGGGGCAAGCATAGGCGTCTCAGTGAGCTTGACACAACCCGGAAACAGCTGACGGTGCTGAAACCAGGCTTGGCACGAGGGAGTACCTGTGACAAAAACACTGCCGAGAACCAGCTGGCGGTGCTGGAACCCAGATGCGTTGCCCCAGTGTGCAAGAGCCAATGGCACGACCGAGGACCAGCTGACGGTGCTGGAAACCGGTTACTAAGCTGTAGGTGCCCGCGCTTAAAAGCACTACCAAGGACCGCCTGACGTTGGCGGAACTCAGATACCCAGGAGGAGGCACCTAAGCCAAAGGCTCGGCCCGGAACCAGCTGACGGTGCTGGAACCAGGTGGTGGACCCGAAGGCCCACAGGAGAGGAGAGAACAGCTAGGCCGCGAGGCAGCCGCAGTTACCGAACCCCAACAGTCCTACAGGGGGACCTGGGCCTACTGGCACTACAGAACCAGCCTTGACTACCAGTTCACGCAGCCCACATAGGAAGCTCCTAAACTGGAGGCACCCTGGAGTTGGCTAACTCGACCGCAACACGACGGGGCAAGCATAGGCGTCTCAGTGAGCTTGACACAACCCGGAAACAGCTGACGGTGCTGAAACCAGGCTTGGCACGAGGGAGTACCTGTGACAAAAACACTGCCGAGAACCAGCTGGCGGTGCTGGAACCCAGATGCGTTGCCCCAGTGTGCAAGAGCCAATGGCACGACCGAGGACCAGCTGACGGTGCTGGAACCCGGTTACTAAGCTGTAGGTGCCCGCGCTTAAAAGCACTACCAAGGACCGCCTGACGTTGGCGGAACTCGGATACCCAGGAGGAGGCACCTAAGCCAAAGGCTCGGCCCGGAACCAGCTGACGGTGCTGGAACCAGGTGGTGGACCCGAAGGCCCACAGGAGAAGAGAGAACAGCTAGGCCGCGAGGCAGCCGCAGTTACCGAACCCCAACAGTCCTACAGGGGGAGCTGGGCCTACTGGCACTACAGAACCAGCCTTGACTACCAGTTCACGCAGCCCACATAGGAAGCTCCTAAACTGGAGGCACCCTGGAGTTGGCTAACTCGACCGCAACACGACGGGGCAAGCATAGGCGTCTCAGTGAGCTTGACACAACCCGGAAACAGCTGACGGTGCTGAAACCAGGCTTGGCACGAGGGAGTACCTGTGACAAAAACACTGCCGAGAACCAGCTGGCGGTGCTGGAACCCAGATGCGTTGCCCCAGTGTGCAAGAGCCAATGGCACGACCGAGGACCAGCTGACGGTGCTGGAACCCGGTTACTAAGCTGTAGGTGCCCGCGCTTAAAAGCACTACCAAGGACCGCCTGACGTTGGCGGAACTCGGATACCCAGGAGGAGGCACCTAAGCCAAAGGCTCGGCCCGGAACCAGCTGACGGTGCTGGAACCAGGTGGTGGACCCGAAGGCCCACAGGAGAAGAGAGAACAGCTAGGCCGCGAGGCAGCCGCAGTTACCGAACCCCAACAGTCCTACAGGGGGAGCTGGGCCTACTGGCACTACAGAACCAGCCTTGACTACCAGTTCACGCAGCCCACATAGGAAGCTCCTAAACTGGAGGCACCCTGGAGTTGGCTAACTCGACCGCAACACGACGGGGCAAGCATAGGCGTCTCAGTGAGCTTGACACAACCCGGAAACAGCTGACGGTGCTGAAACCAGGCTTGGCACGAGGGAGTACCACTTGAATCTGAGTCTTCCAAGATGTCTGGAGAGATGTGTCTCTTAGATTTTTTTTTGAGGGAGTCTGAGGCATCTCTGTTCCTTTTTTAAGATATTTTTCCAAATTTCCATGTGCTTTACGAGTCAGAGTATCAGCAAGAGATTTAGCTGGATTTTTATCACGCTCTTTGTTTGTTTTACCCATAATAAAGCTTCTGAAGGCGTGATGTGCACTGGTCACCACTTGAACATTCAAATGAAAGGTGTTAGAACATTGTTAGAAAGCAGTTTTCTGCTGTTTGAGCATGAGTTTACGCTTTGTGACTATCCGGTTTCTTCCCGGAAAAATAGAGAGCAAAGATAAGAAAAAAAACTAAATAGAACTATGAAAATAAAAAATAAAAACTTATTAAAAATAAAGTAAAAGTTTGGTTGGAGCAGTAGTTTCTATTTATCGCCAGAAGATGTCAGTAAAGTACTATAGCTGTATCTTGCTAGTCCTCTGTCTGTTGGTATGAATAAGTTGCAAGAGGATTGTGGAAGATTTTATGTGAGTACTGCGGTTTTATCCCACTAGTTCTCTGTCTTTTGATATGAGTAGGTTGCAGGAGAGTTATAATAAATTTTATGCTTTATAAATCAAAAAGCAAGTTGCTTCCTAGTCGATTTGGGGATGTGAGAGCTCAAGATATTCGGCACCACAGTGGAGAGGAGGGGCAGGAGAGAACCCCAGCGCAAAGAACAGCGACTTCACAATCTGCCACAGCGCCGATCACCACAGGGGGTTAACACTACCTCCAGTTATATTCTCCGGCGTGCCAAGGAGCTCTGGGGGTGCAGCAGGTTTATAGTTAATGAAATGCGCACTGCCCTGTTGTAAGCATCTGATGTCCCTGGGTATGGGGCAGCAGGAGGGAGCAGGAGATGAGCCCCCGTGGGGAGGGAGATAGCTTAGAGCAGGCTGCCACTTCCCACCGCCAGCAAGTGCAGTGCTTCCTCACCGTGTCAGAGACGGCTCCAAGATGGCGCTGACGTGAAAACTTCCCGCGCTTCTTCAGGGGCACCGACGCCGGCAATCACCGCCGGGACAGAGGGACCGCGGACCGCCGGCTGCACTGCGCTCCTTCCTCCCGCGTCCCCGCATCCAGAGGTCGGGGGCGAGAGCCGAGAGAGGATGCAGGCACGGACTTCGCAGGTCCCCGGTCACAGGCCGCAGCAAAGGGGAGGCGGGTAAGTATGAGCGCCGGGACAAGGGGGTGGGGGCAGCGCTCAGTAGCGGTACCTTCGTGAGGCAGACCCCTCCGATGCAGGTCGGAACTAAAGGTGGCTCCGTGTCGATTCGCCGTCTGTTCCTCCCTGCCAGATTGCGGCAGGGCCGTGGTGGTCTCGGCGGCCGGGGGGGGGGGAAGGAGCGACGGGGCCACAGGGCACACTTCTCCCTCAGTCTTCCTACCTTCCTACCTTCTCCCGGCACCGCAACTCAGTCCTCCCGTCTCCGTCGGGCACTCTTAGACTCTCAAGTAAGCGAGGACTCCAGATGTATGGGGAGGTGGAGAAACTCCCGCTGCAGAGAATCAGCCAGTTCACCTCACTGGGCGCAACACTCCAGCAGGCCTCAGGCCCACATGCAGGCCTCGGGGCCTAAGCTCGATATATGGCCAGTGTGTAGAATAAAAGGGGTGAAAAAGTCTCCTAGGCCAGTGAGGAGCTGAATAAAGTTCTTAAATCCGGTAGATGGATTGTTAAAAGGTGCGGATTTAACTAGATAAGAACAGCTAGCAGAGGAGCTTAATGGAAGCACGTCCTGCTCCTTCAGCTGCTGGCCACGCCCCCCTACCTTTTTTTTTTTTATTATTACATTCTTCATATTCATTTTATTCAACTATTATTATTCTTCCTATTCTACATATTCTTTTTATTCCACTGTTATTATTCTTCCTATTCTACTTCTTCATCATATTCTCATTTGTGACAGGCATTCCCGTAGTTGTTATCTATAAAAGTTGGAAGATTACACCTTCCGTTCTGCCAGTCACAAAAGTTACATTTGTCCGCGTTCAGTTTGGCCTGCAGCATCAGGCTTTATCCAGGGGCACCACGAGGAGGAACGGACTCACCCCCATACACTGCTTAGTCTTCTTCTGCATATAATTTAGATAATATCTTTTGCTCTGATATTAAGTCTTATGCTTAATGTTCTTCTGCTCTTTGTTCTGCAGCCTCTTGTTCTTCTGCTTCTCGGTCTTCCATGTCGTCGTCTCCAGGGTCGTCGTCTCCAGTGTTGTCATCTCCGCCGTCGTCGTCTCCGCCGTCGTCGTCTCCGCCGTCGTCGTCTCCGCCGTCGTCGTCATCGGGGTGGTCTTCCGGGTCGTCGTCGTCATCGGGGTGGTCTTCCGGGTCGTCGACTTTAGGGTCTTCAACTTGGAAATGTAGTAGAAGGTACAAGAAGGCTGAGAAAATGCCAAGAACCAGCTGATGGAACTGGAACTCGGATGGCTACCCGAAGGTTCAAGAGCCTATGGAACTAACGAGGACCAGCTGACGTTACTGGAACCCGGTTACTAAGCAGGAGGTACCCGTGCTAAAAAGCACTACCAAGGACCGCCTGACGTTGGCGGAACTCGGATACCCAGAAGGAGGCATCTAAGCCAAAGGCTCTGCCCGGAACCAGCTGACGTTACTGGAACCAGGATGGGGAGCAGAAGGTACAAGAGCAAAAGACACTGCCGAGAACCAGCTGACGGTACTGGAACCCGGATGGGTAGCCGAAGGTCCAAGAGCCAATGGAACTACCGAGGACCAGCTGACGTTACTGGAACCCGGTTACTAAGCAGGAGGTACCCGTGCCTGAAAGCACTACCAAGGACCACCTGACGTTGGTGGAACTTGGATACCCAGAAGGAGGCACCTAAGCCAAAGGCTCTGCCCGGAACCAGCTGACGGTACTGGAACCAGGATGGGGAGCAGAAGGTACAAGAGCAAAAGACACTGCCGAGAACCAGCTGACGGTGCTGGAACCAGGTGGTGGACCCGAAGGGCCACATGAGAAGAGAGAACAGCTAGGCCGCGAGGCAGCCGCAGTTACCGAACCCCAACAGTCCTACAGGGGGAGCTGGGCCTATTGGCACTACAGAACCAGCCTTGACTACCAGTTCACGCAGCCCACATAGGAAGCTCCTAAACTGGAGGCACCCTGGAGTTGGCTAACTCGACCACAACACGACGGGGCAAGCATAGGCGTCTCAGTGAGCTTGACACAACCCGGAAACAGCTGACGGTGCTGAAACCAGGCTTGGCACGAGGGAGTACCTGTAACAAAAACACTGCCGAGAACCAGCTGGCGGTGCTGGAACCCAGATGCGTTGCCCCAGTGTGCAAGAGCCAATGGCACGACCGAGGACCAGCTGACGGTGCTGGAACCCGGTTACTAAGCTGTAGGTGCCCGCACTTAAAAGCACTACCAAGGACCGCCTGACGTTGGCGGAACTTGGATACCCAGGAGAAGGCACCTAAGCCAAAGGCTCGGCCCGGAACCAGCTGACGGTGCTGGAACCAGGTGGTGGACCCGAAGGCCCACAGGAGAGGAGAGAACAGCTAGGCCGCGAGGCAGCCGCAGTTACCGAACCCCAACAGTCCTACAGGGGGAGCTGGGCCTACTGGCACTACAGAACCAGCCTTGACTACCAGTTCACGCAGCCCACATAGGAAGCTCCTAAACTGGAGGCACCCTGGAGTTGGCTAACTCGACCGCAACACGACGGGGCAAGCATAGGCGTCTCAGTGAGCTTGACACAACCCGGAAACAGCTGACGGTGCTGAAACCAGGCTTGGCACGAGGGAGTACCTGTAACAAAAACACTGCCGAGAACCAGCTGGCGGTGCTGGAACAAAGATGCGTTGCCCCAGTGTGCAAGAGCCAATGGCACGACCGAGGACCAGCTGACGGTGCTGGAACCCGGTTACTAAGCTGTAGGTGCCCGCACTTAAAAGCACTACCAAGGACCGCCTGACGTTGGCGGAACTTGGATACCCAGGAGAAGGCACCTAAGCCAAAGGCTCGGCCCGGAACCAGCTGACGGTGCTGGAACCAGGTGGTGGACCCGAAGGCCCACAGGAGAGGAGAGAACAGCTAGGCCGCGAGGCAGCCGCAGTTACCGAACCCCAACAGTCCTACAGGGGGAGCTGGGCCTACTGGCACTACAGAACCAGCCTTGACTACCAGTTCACGCAGCCCACATAGGAAGCTCCTAAACTGGAGGCACCCTGGAGTTGGCTAACTCGACCGCAACACGACGGGGCAAGCATAGGCGTCTCAGTGAGCTTGACACAACCCGGAAACAGCTGACGGTGCTGAAACCAGGCTTGGCACGAGGGAGTACCTGTGACAAAAACACTGCCGAGAACCAGCTGGCGGTGCTGGAACCCAGATGCGTTGCCCCAGTGTGCAAGAGCCAATGGCACGACCGAGGACCAGCTGACGGTGCTGGAACCCGGTTACTAAGCTGTAGGTGCCCGCGCTTAAAAGCACTACCAAGGACCGCCTGACGTTGGCGGAACTCGGATACCCAGGAGGAGGCACCTAAGCCAAAGGCTCGGCCCGGAACCAGCTGACGGTGCTGGAACCAGGTGGTGGACCCGAAGGCCCACAGGAGAGGAGAGAACAGCTAGGCCGCGATGCAGCTGCAGTTACCGAACCCCAACAGTCCTACAGGGGGAGCTGGGCCTACTGGTACTACAGAACCAGCCTTGACTACCAGTTCACGCAGCCCACATAGGAAGCTCCTAAACTGGAGGCACCCTTGAGTTGGCTAACCCGACCGCACCACGACGGGGCAAGCATAGGCGTCTCAGTGAGCTTGACACAACCCGGAAACAGCTGACGGTGCTGAAACCAGGCTTGGCACGAGGGAGTACCTGTGACAAAAACACTGCCGAGAACCAGCTGGCGGTGCTGGAACCCAGATGCGTTGCCCCAGTGTGCAAGAGCCAATGGCACGACCGAGGACCAGCTGACGGTGCTGGAAACCGGTTACTAAGCTGTAGGTGCCCGCGCTTAAAAGCACTACCAAGGACCGCCTGACGTTGGCGGAACTCAGATACCCAGGAGGAGGCACCTAAGCCAAAGGCTCGGCCCGGAACCAGCTGACGGTGCTGGAACCAGGTGGTGGACCCGAAGGCCCACAGGAGAGGAGAGAACAGCTAGGCCGCGAGGCAGCCGCAGTTACCGAACCCCAACAGTCCTACAGGGGGACCTGGGCCTACTGGCACTACAGAACCAGCCTTGACTACCAGTTCACGCAGCCCACATAGGAAGCTCCTAAACTGGAGGCACCCTGGAGTTGGCTAACTCGACCGCAACACGACGGGGCAAGCATAGGCGTCTCAGTGAGCTTGACACAACCCGGAAACAGCTGACGGTGCTGAAACCAGGCTTGGCACGAGGGAGTACCTGTGACAAAAACACTGCCGAGAACCAGCTGGCGGTGCTGGAACCCAGATGCGTTGCCCCAGTGTGCAAGAGCCAATGGCACGACCGAGGACCAGCTGACGGTGCTGGAACCCGGTTACTAAGCTGTAGGTGCCCGCGCTTAAAAGCACTACCAAGGACCGCCTGACGTTGGCGGAACTCGGATACCCAGGAGGAGGCACCTAAGCCAAAGGCTCGGCCCGGAACCAGCTGACGGTGCTGGAACCAGGTGGTGGACCCGAAGGCCCACAGGAGAAGAGAGAACAGCTAGGCCGCGAGGCAGCCGCAGTTACCGAACCCCAACAGTCCTACAGGGGGAGCTGGGCCTACTGGCACTACAGAACCAGCCTTGACTACCAGTTCACGCAGCCCACATAGGAAGCTCCTAAACTGGAGGCACCCTGGAGTTGGCTAACTCGACCGCAACACGACGGGGCAAGCATAGGCGTCTCAGTGAGCTTGACACAACCCGGAAACAGCTGACGGTGCTGAAACCAGGCTTGGCACGAGGGAGTACCTGTGACAAAAACACTGCCAAGAACCAGCTGGCGGTGCTGGAACCCAGATGCGTTGCCCCAGTGTGCAAGAGCCAATGGCACGACCGAGGACCAGCTGACGGTGCTGGAACCCGGTTACTAAGCTGTAGGTGCCCGCGCTTAAAAGCACTACCAAGGACCGCCTGACGTTGGCGGAACTCGGATACCCAGGAGGAGGCACCTAAGCCAAAGGCTCGGCCCGGAACCAGCTGACGGTGCTGGAACCAGGTGGTGGACCCGAAGGCCCACAGGAGAGGAGAGAACAGCTAGGCCGCGAGGCAGCCGCAGTTACCGAACCCCAACAGTCCTACAGGGGGACCTGGGCCTACTGGCACTACAGAACCAGCCTTGACTACCAGTCCACGTATCCCACATAGGAAGCTCCTAAACTGGAGGCACCCTGGAGTTGGCTAACCCGACCGCACCACTACGGGGCAAGCATAGGCGTCTCAGTGAGCTTGACACAACCCGGAAACAGCTGACGGTGCTGAAACCAGGCTTGGCACGAGGGAGTACCTGTGACAAAAACACTGCCGAGAACCAGCTGGCGGTGCTGGAACGCGGATGCGTTGCCTATCAAAGATTGTCTTCCTACAGCCCCAACTAGCGGTGTTGGAGCAAAGGGTAAGCAGGGGGAGCAGAGTGTAGGCCGAAGCCTAGTTGAACCAATTTCAAAGGTAACCTTTAACCCCCCCTCAGGTGTTACAAAGTACAAGAGCCACACCTTCTGCAGCATTAATGCTGCACAAGTAAAAGGTTGCTCTCTTAATTTTGCTCCTTGCACACGCTGAATAAAACACGTACACTATTTAGCCCATTATACTGTAAAACAGTAGTGGAGGCGTGACTTGTCTTTTTAAAGAAAAGCAGCACAGGTGTCGAAAATAACACCTTGTTGCATGGGCGCAGCTTCATGAGTGTTGTTATTTGCTGTACAGGAGTCTGCGCTCTTGTTATCCCTTGGCCATGCGCTGTGAGCGCTTCCTGTCTTCTGACCTCATTTCATGTTGGCCGTTGCGGTTAGCGGTGGACATGAATCCCAGACCCACAGTGTGTTTTGAAAAAATCACACTGCGTGGCTGGGATTCGTCCCCTTGTGCAGTAAATATGTTTGCCGCTCACACATGTCCTTACACCTGCTTCAGACTGGGCGGCCTCATCTGATCCCTTATCGCATGCCGCGGCCATGAGGCCGCAGAGTCTGAAGAAGGCGGAAGGAGATGAGTTAAGACAGGCGAACATATGCACTGCTCGTGCCCATAAACCACACCCTTGCTGACAAAATAAATAAGACAACGAGGGGCGTTGTTTCTAGCAGGGCGGATGCACAGGCGCAGCCAGCTAACCATGATGTCAAAAGACGGAAAACGCTACCAAGGGGGGTGTTGCGTATCATTAGAAAGGAAAGTCACACCTCAGGGACAGTGGAATGGTCTCAATGAGACACATTTTGTACGTGTTTAATTAAACGTGAGCAAGTAGACAAAGTCAGCCACCTTGTACAAATGCAGCAGTACTGCTGTACAAGGTGGCTATAATACATAGAAACACCTGGGGGTGGGGGGCAGGCTCCCTTCAATTTCAGTTCATGTGACTGCGTGGCGTTTGCAGGTCACGTTGCAAGCTACACAGCAGGGGAACAGCTGGCGTTGCTGAACCCCACTGACACATTGACTGGTGTTTTTCTCTGTGCAGCTCGCATGTCCGGGCAAAAACTGGCGGTGTTAGAGCCCAGGGTCAGCAGGAGGAGGAGAGGAGCAAAGTGTAGGCCGAAGCCTGCAGTGGTGGCAGCTTTTGTTCTGTTGTGCCAGCGTGGCTTGTGCTGGACACGATGCAAGCTACACAGCAGGGGAACAGCTGGCGTTGCTGAACCCCACTGACACATTGACTGGTGTTTTTCTCTGTGCAGCTCGCATGTCCGGGCAAAAACTGGCGGTGTTAGAGCCCAGGGTCAGCAGGAGGAGGAGAGGAGCAAAGTGTAGGCCGAAGCCTGCACTGGTGGCAGCTTTTGTTCTGTTGTGCCAGCGTGGCTTGTGCTGGACACGATGCAAGCTACACAGCAGGGGAACAGCAGGCGTTGCTGAACCCCACTGACACATTGACTGGTGTTTTTCTCTGTGCAGCTCGCATGTCCGGGCAAAAACTGGCTGTGTTAGAGCCCAGGGTCAGCAGGAGGAGGAGGAGAGGAGCAGAGTGTAGGCCGAAGCCTAGTTGAACCAATTTCAAAGGTTACCTTTAACCCCCCCTCAGGTGTTGCAAGGTACAAGAGCCACACCTTATGCAGCATTAATGCTGCACAAGTAAAAGGTTGCTCTATTTAGATTGCTCCTTGCATTCGCTGAATAAAACACGTACACTATTTAGCCCATTATACTGTCAAACAGTAGTGGAGGCATGAATTGTCTTTTTAAGGAGACGCAGCACAGGTGTCAAAATTTACACCTAGGTGCTGTGCGCAGCTTCCTGAGCGTTGTTAGTTGCTGTACAGGAGTCTGCGCTCTTGTTATCCCTTGGCCATGCGCTGTGTGCGATGCCTGTCTTTTCACCTCATTTCATGTTGGCCGGTGCGGTTAGCGATGGCCATGAAACCCAGACCCGCAGTGTCTTTTAATAAAGTCACACTGCAGAGCTGGGATTCGTGACCTTGCGCAGTAAATTTTGTCGCCTGTCCCACATGTCCTTACACCTGCATCAGACTGGGCGGCCTCATCTGATCCCTTCTCGCATGCCGCGGCCACGAGGCCGCACATTCTGAATAAGGCGTAAGGAGATGAGTAAAGACAGGTGAAGATATCCACTGCTCGTGCCCATCAATCACACCCTTGCAGTCAAAATAAGTAAGACAACGAGGAGCTTGGTTTCAGACAGGGCGGATGCACAGCCGCAGCCAGCCAACCAAAGATGTCAGAAGACAGGCAGCGCTAACAAGGGGGGTGCTGCGTGTCATTAAAAAGGAAAGTCACACCTCAGGGACATTGTAATGGTCTGTAATTAGACACATTTTGTACATGTTTAATTAAACGTGGGCAAGTAGACAAAGTCAGCCACCTTGTACAAATGCAGCAGTACTGCTGTACAAGGTGGCTGTTATAGATAGAAACACCTTGGGGTGGGTGGCAGGGTCCCTTTAATTTCAGTTCATGTGCCTGCGTGGCGTTTGCAGGTCACGTTGCCGGCTACACAGCAGGGGAACAGCTGGCGGTGCTGAACCCCACTAACACATTGGCTGGTGTTTTTCTCTGTGCAGCTAGCACTTCCGGGCAAAAACTAGCGGTGTTAGAGCCCAGGGGCAGCAGGAGGAGGAGGAGAGGAGCAGAGTGTAGGCCGAGGCCTGCACTGGTGGCAGCTTTTGGTCAGTTGTGCCAGCGTGGCTTGTGCTGGACACGATGCCGGCTACACAGCAGGGGAACAGCTGGCGTTGCTGAACCCCACTAACACATTGGCTGGTGTTTTTCTCTGTGCAGCTTGCATTTCCGGGCAAAAACTAGCGGTGTTAGAGCCCAGGGTCAGCAGGAGGAGGAGATGAGCAGAGTGTAGGCCGAAGCCTAGTTGAACCAATTTCAAAGGTAACCTTTAACCCCCCTCAGGTGTTGCAAGGTACAAGAGCCACACCTCGTGCAGCATTAATGCTGCAAAAGTAAAAGGTTGCTCTCTTAATTTTGCTCCTTGCACACGCTGAATAAAACACGTACACTATTTAGCCCATTATACTGTAAAACAGTAGTGGAGGCCTGACTTGTCTTTTTAAAGAAAAGCAGCACAGGTGTCAAAAATAACACCGTGGTGCATGGGCGCAGCTTCCTGAGCGTTGGTATTTGCTGTACAGGAGTCTGCGCTCTTGTTATCCCTTGGCCATGCGCTGTGAGCGCTTCCTGTCTTCTGACCTCATTTCATGTTGGCCGTTGCGGTTAGCAGTGGACATGAATCCCAGACCCACAGTGTGTTTTGAAAAAAATCACACTGCGTGGCTGGGATTTGTGCCCTTGTGCAGTTAATATGTTTGCCGCTCACACATGTCCTTACACCTGCTTCAGACTGGGCGGCCTCATCTGATCCCTTATCGCATGCCGCGGCCATGAGGCCGCACAGTCTGAAGAAGGCGGAAGGAGATGAGTTAAGACAGGCGAACATATGCACTGCACATGCCCATCAATAACACCCTCGCAGCCAAAATATATGAGACAACGAGGGGTGTTGTGTTGGGCAGGGTGGACGCACAGGCACAGGCAGCCAACCAATGATGTCAGAAGACGGGCAGCGCTAACAATGGGGGTGCTGCGTGTCATTAAAAAGGAAAGTCACACCTCAGGGACATTGTAATGGTCTCTAATGAGACACATTTTGTACGTGTTTTATTAAACGTGGGCAAGGAGAAAAAGTCAGCCACCTTGTACAAATGCAGTAGTACTGCTGTACAAGGTGGCTGTTATACATAGAAACACCTGGGGGTGGGGGGCAGGCTCACTTCAATTTCAGTTCATGTGCCTGCGTGGCGTTTGCAGGTCACATTGCTGGCTACACAGTAGGGGAACAGCTGGCGTTGCTGAACCCCACTAACACATTGGCTGGTGTTTTTCTCTGCGCAGCTAGCACTTCCGGGCAAAAACTAGCGGTGTTAGAGCCCAGGGGCAGCAGGAGAGGAGCAGAGTGTAGGCCGAGGCCTGCACTGGTGGCAGCTTTTGGTCAGTTGTGCCAACGTGGCTTGTGCTGGACACGATGCAAGCTACACAGCAGGGGAACAGCTGGCGGTGCTGAACCCCACTAACACATTGGCTGGTGTTTTTCTCTGTGCAGCTTGCATTTCCGGGCAAAAACTAGCGGTGTTAAAGCCCTGGGTCAGCAGGAGGAGGAGATGAGCAGAGTGTAGGCCGAAGCCTCCACTGGTGGCAGCTTTTGGTCGGTTGTGCCAGCGTGGCTTGTGCTGGACACGATACCGGCTACACAGCAGGGGAACAGCTGGCGGTGCTGAACCCCACTAACACATAGGCTGGTGTTTTTATCTGTGCAGCTCGCATTTCCGGGCAAAAACTAGCGGTGTTAGAGCCCAGGGTCAGCAGGAGGAGGAGGAGAGGAGCAGAGTGTAGGCCGAAGCCTACTTGAACCAATTTCAAAGGTTACCTTTAACCCCCCCTCAGGTGTTGCAAGGTACAAGATCCACACCTTGTGCAGCATTAATGCTGCACAAGTAAAAGGTTGCTCTATTTAGTTTGCTCCTTGTACACGCTGAATAAAACACGTACACTATTTAGCCCATTATACTGTCAAATAGTAGTGGAGGCGTGACTTGTATTTTTAAGGAGATGCAGCACAGGTGTCAAAATTTACACCTAGGTGCTTGACGCAGATTCCTGAGCATTGTTATTTGCTGTACAGGAGTCTGCGCTCTTGTTATCCCTTGGCCATGCGCTGTGAGCGCTTCCTGTCTTCTGACCTCATTTCATGTCGGCCGTTGCGGTTATCGATGGACATGAATCCCAGACCCACAGTGTGTTTTGAAAAAATCACACTGCATGGCTGGGATTCATGGCCTTGTGCAGTAAATATGTTTTCCGCTCACACATGTCCTTACACCTGCTTCACACTGGGCGGCCTCATCTGATCCCTTATCGCATGCCGCGGCCATGAGGCCACCCAGTCTGAAGAAGGCGGAAGGACATGAGTGAACACAGGCAAACATATGCACTGCACATGCCCATCAATCACACCCTCGCTGTCCAAAAAAATAAGACACAGAGGGGCGTTGTTTAGCGCAGGGCAGACGCACAGGCGCAGCCAGCTAACCAATGATGTCAAAACACGGGCAGCGCTAACAAGGGTGGTGCTGCGTATCATTAGAAAGGAAAGTCACACCTCAGAGACAGTGGAATGGTCTCAATGAGACACATTTTGTACGTGTTTAATTAAACGTGGGCAAGTAGACAAAGTCAGCCACCTTGTACAAATGCAGCAGTACTGCTGTACAAGGTGGCTATTATACATAGAAACACCTGGGGGTGGGGGGCAGGCTCCCTTCAATTTCAGTTCATGTGCCAGCGTGGCTTGTGCTGGACACGATGCAAGCTACACAGCAGGGGAACAGCTGGCGTTGCTGAACCCCACTGACACATTGACTGGTGTTTTTCTCTGTGCAGCTCGCATGTCCGGGCAAAAACTGGCGGTGTTAGAGCCCAGTGTCAGCAGGAGGAGGAGAGGAGCAAAGTGTAGGCCAAAGCCTGCACTGGTGGCAGCTTTTGTTCTGTTGTGCCAGCGTGGCTTGTGCTGGACACGATGCAAGCTACACAGCAGGGGAACAGCTGGCGGTGCTGAACCCCACTAACACATTGGCTGGTGTTTTTCTCTGTGCAGCTAGCACTTCCGGGCAAAAACTAGCGGTGTTTGAGCCCAGGGGCAGCAGGAGGAGGAGAGGAGCAGAGTGTAGGCCGAAGCCTGCACTGGTGGCAGCTTTTGTTCTGTTGTGCCAACGTGGCTTGTGCTGGACACGTTGCCAACTACACAGCAGGGGAACAGCTGGCGGTGCTGAACCCCACTGACACAATGGTGGGTGTTTTTCTCTGTGCAGCCAGCACTTCCGGGCCCCAACTGGCGTAGTTAGAGCCCAGGGTCTGCAGGAGGAGCAGAGTGTAGGCCGAAGCCTACTTGAACCAATTTCAAAGGTAATCTTTAACCCACCCTCAGGTGTTACAATGTTGAAGAGCCACACCTTGTGCAGCAGTAAAGCTCCACAAGTTAAAGGTTGCTCTTTCAGTTTTGCTCATTGCACACGCAGAATGAAAGACGTACACAATTTAGCCCATTGAACAGTAGTTCAGTTCTGTATTTGAGGCGTGACTTGTCTTTTTAAGGAGACGCAGCACAGGTGTAAAAATTTACACCTAGGTGCTGGGCGCAGCCTCCTGAGCAATGTTATTTGCTGTACAGGAATCTGCGCTATTGTGATCCCTTGGCCATGCGCTGTGAGCGCTGCCTGTCTTCTCAACTCATTTCATGTTGGCCGGTGCGGTTAGCAATGGCCATGAATCACAGACCCGCAGTTTGTTTTCAAAAAATCACACTGCGTGGCTGGGATTCGTGGCCTTGTGCAGTAAATATGTTTGCCGCTCACACATGTCCTTACACCTGCTTCAGTCTGGGCGGCCTCAGCTGATCCCTTATCGCCTACCACGGCCAGGAGGCCGCACAGTCTGAATAAGGCGGAAGGAGATGAGTTAAGACAGGCGAACATATGCACTGCACATGCCCATCCATCACACCCTCGCAGCCAAAATATATGAGACGAGGGGGGTTGTGTCGGGCAGGGCGGACGCACAGGCACAGGCAGCCAAACAATGATGTCAGAAGACGGGCAGCGCTACAAAGGGGGGTGGTGCTTGTCATTAAAAAGGAAAGTCACACCTCACGGACCTTGTAATGGTCTGTAATGAGATACATTTTGTACGTGTTTAAACGTGGGCAAGGATAAAAAATCAGCCACCTTGTACAAATGCAGCAGTACTGCTGTACTAGGTGGCTGTTATACATAGAAACACCTGGGGGGGTGGGGCCAGGTTCCCTTTAATTTCAGTTCATGTGCCTGCGTGGCGTTTGCAGGACACGTTGCCAGCTACACAGCAGGGGAACAGCTGGTGGTGCTGAACCCCACTGACACATTGACTGGTGTTTTTCTCTGTGCAGCTAGCACTTCCGGGCAAAAACTAGCGGTGTTTGAGCCCAGGGGCAGCAGGAGGAGGAGAGGAGCAGAGTGTAGGCCGAAGCCTCCACTGGTGGCAGCTTTTGGTCAGTTGTGCCAGCGTGGCTTGTGCTGGACACGATGCCGGCTACACAGCAGGGGAACAGCTGGTGGTGCTGAACCCCACTAACACATTGGCTGGTGTTTTTCTCTGTGCAGCTCGCATTTCCGGGCAAAAACTAGCGGTGTTTGAGCCCAGGGGCAGCAGGAGGAGCAGAGGAGCAGAGTGTAGGCCGAAGCCTGCACTGGTGGCAGCTTTTGTTCTGTTGTGCCAGCGTGGCTTGTCCTGGACACGTTGCCGACTACACAGCAGGGGAACAGCTGGCGGTGCTGAACCCCACTGACACATCACCTAGTGTTTTTTCTGTGTAGACAACACTTCCAGGTGGCAACTGACAGTGTTGAAACCCAGGGAATCAAAGAGGAGCAGAGTGTAGGCCGAAGCCTGCAGTGGAGCAAGTTGAAAGGGAACCTTTAACCCCCCCTCCCCCCTCCCCCCAGGCATTTGTTGCTGAAAGAGCCATCTTGTACAGCAGTAATACTGCACATGGAAAATGGTGGCTCCGAAAATTATGCTCCTTGCAAACGCTGAAGTACACACTCATATAATGTGTCCCCTCACACCGTCAAACCATCCCGGAAGTGGGACTTTCCTTTGTAATGTGACACAGCACAGCCGTCATTCCAACACCCTTGGTGCCGTGCGCCACCTCCTCAACGTTGTTTGGTTCTGTCACGGAGCCCGTGCTGTAATGTTATCCCTTGGCCATGCACAGTTAGCGGTGCCCATCTTCTGACATCATTTAGGTGTCATGCTGGCTGTGCCTGTGCGTCCAAGCTGCACGAGATCCAACCTTGCAGTGTCATCTAATGTAATCCCACTGCGGGCCAGGGATCCATGGGCATGCGCAGTGCATATCATCGCCTCTCACTCACCTCCTTCCTGCTTCTTCAGACTGTGCGGCGTCACGGCCGTGGCATGCTATTAGGGATCAGCTGACGCCGCCTAGTCTGAAGAAGCGTGAAGAAGGGGAGTGAGAGGCTAGTATATGCTCTGCGCATGGCCATGGATACCAGGCCCACTGTGGGATCACATTAGACGACACTGCGAGGTGGGATTTCGTGCAGCGTGGACGCACAGGCGCAGCCAGGACGACAACAAATGATGTCAGAGGACGGGCAGCGCAAACTGTGCATGGCCAAGGGATAACATAACAGCGCAGGGTCCATGACGGAATCAAACAACGCTAAGGAGGCAGCGCACGGTGCCAAGGGGGTAGCAATGACGGCTGTGCTGCGTCACATTACAAAGGAAAGTCCCACCTCCGGGACGGTTGGACGGTGTGAGGGGACACATTACATGAGTGTGTAGTTCAGCGTTTGCAAGGAGCATAATTTCAAGAGTGACCTTTCCCTTGTGCAGTATTAGTGCTGCACATGGTGGCTCTTTCAGTAACAAACGCCTAGGGGGGGGGGGGCAGGTCCCCTTACATTTTAGTTGTGCCAGCGTGGCGGTCGCATGACACGTTGCCGGATACACAGCTGGGGATCAGCTGACGTTACTGAACCCCAATAACAGAGGAGCGACTGTTAACTGTGCACACAGCACTTCCAGGCACCAACTGGCGGTGTTAGAGCCCAGGGACGGCAGGAGGAGCAGATTGGAGGTATTGCCGCACACACAGCTGGGGATCAGCTGACGTTACTGAACCCCAATAACAGAGGAGCGACTGTTGACTGTGCACACAGCACTTCCAGGCACCAACTGGCGGTGTTAGAGCCCAGGGACAGCAGGAGGAGCAGAGGAACAGAGTGTAGGCCGAAGCCTGATTGGAGCAAGTTGAAAGGGAACCTTCAACCCCCCCCCCCCCAAGACGTTTGTAGCTGAAAGAGCCATCTTGTGCAGCACTAAGGATGCAAAAGGAAAAGGTTGCTCTTTTAATTATGCTCCTTGCAAACACAGAAGTAAAACAGTAAAAATTTGTCCCCTTATACCGTTAAACCGTCACGGAGGTGTGAATTTCCTTCGTAATGGGACACAGCACAGATGTCATTCCTATCCCCTTGGTGCCGTGCGCTGCCTCCTCAGCGTTGTTTTAAGCTGTCACGGAGCCTGCGCTGTTCTGTTAGCCCTTGGCCATGCCCAATTAGCGCTGCCTGTCTTCTGACATAATTTGGTGTCAGGCTGTCAGTGCCTGTGCGTCCACGCTGCTCCAGATCCCACCTTGCAGTCTCGTCTAACGTAATCCCACTGCGGGCCTTGGATCCATGGGCATGCACAGTGCATATCCTCGACTCTCACTCCCCTCCTTCCCTCTTCTTCAGACTGTGCGGTGTCACGGCCGTGGCATGCTATTAGGGATCAGCTGACGGCGCACAGTCTAAAGAAGGCGGAGGGAAATGAGCGAGAGCCCGAGGTGAAGATATGCACTGCGCATGCCCATGGATCCCAGGCCCGCAGTGTGACTCAATCAGAAGACACTGCGAGGCGGGATCTCGGGCAGCGCGGCCGCACAGGCGCAGCCAGCCTGACACCAAATTATGTCAGAAGACAGGCAGCGCAAATAGGGCATGCCCAAAAGATAACAGAACAGCGCAGGCTCCGTGACAGCTTAAAACAACGCTGAGGAGGCAGCGCATGGCACCAAGGGGTTAGGAATGACGGCCGTGCTGCGTCACATTACGAAGGAAAGTCCCAGCTCTGGGACGGTATAACGGTATCAGTGAACACATTTTATAAGTGTTAAGTTCTGCGTGTGCAAGGAGCTAAACTAAAAGAGCTACCTTTTCCTTGTGCAGCATTACTGCTGCACAAGATGGCTCTTTCAGTAACAAACGACGGGGGGGGGACAGGTTCCCTTCCATTTAGGTTGTTGTGCCAGCGTGGCGGTCGCAGGACACATTGCCGGCTACACAGCTGGGGATCAGCTGACGTTACTGAAACCCAATAACACTGGGTCGTATGTTTTTACTGTGCAGCCTGCACTTCTGAGCCGCAACTGGCGGTGTTGGAGCCCAGGAATAGCAGTTCAGGTGGTAGAAAGATGAACACAGCAGGAGACCTGGATGACACCCAATTACTTAATCAGGCAGAGGAGTGGCAAATTCCTGCGAGATCCAGGCCTGGTTCATTTTCAGGAAAGTAAGCCGGTCAACGTTATCGGAGGATAGTCGCATGCGACGGTCTGTTAGTACACCACCTGCGGCACTAAAGACACGTTCCGATAAGACACTAGCCGCAGGGCAAGCCAGCACCTCCAATGCATACTGGCTTAGCTCTGGCCATGTATCCAGCTTAGAGACCCAAAACTTGAACGGGGAAGAGCCGTCTGGGAGTACAGTAAGAGGGCAAGCCATGTAGTCTGTCACCATCTGACGGAACCGTTGCCTCCTGCTGACTGGAGCCGCCGGTGATGGTGTAGACATTTGGGGCGGGCACACAAAAGTGTGCCAGAGTTGTGCCATACTGGGCTTGCCTTGGGCAGAGGCACTGCTTCTGCTCCCTCTTTGGGCAGAGCCTCCCCCACTGCCTCGACGCACTGAGCTGCTTTGTAAAGCACTAGCAGCACTCCTCTCAGTTGGACAGGAGAAGATGATGGAATTCACCAGTGTGTCGTGGTACTCCCGCAATTTACGCTCCCGGGTCAACGCTGGGATGAGGTTTTGGACGTTGTCCCGGTAGCGAGGATCGAGGAGGGTGAACACCCAATAATCAGGCATGTTGAGAATGTGGTCGATGCGGCGGTCGTTTCTCAGGCACTGCAGCATGAAATCCACCATGTGCTGCAGAGTGCCAACTGGCCCAGAAACGCTGTGCCCTGCTTGAGACATGATCTCTGCCCGCTCGTCATCACCCCACCCTCGCTGTACACACTGACCACTGGACAATTGTGTCGCTCCCTCCTCTGGACGGAGCTCTTCCTCCTCCATTGACTCCTCCTCATCCTCCTCACAAATTGGCCCCTGCGTACCCCTTTGTGAGGAACCACGTGGCGCTGACTCTCCAGAAGCTGATGGAAAAGGTGACTCCTCATCCTCGACCTCTTCCACAACATCATCCCTTAACCCTTGCAAAATTTGCTGAAGCAGGCAGATAAGGGAGACAGTCATGCTGACTAGTGCATCATCTGCACTTGCCATCCGTGTGGAATAATCAAAAGGACGCAAAACCTGGCAGACGTCCTTCATAGTGGCCCACTCTGTGGTTGTGAAGTCTGATCGGCGCTGACTGCGACTTCTTTGCGCCTGATGCAGCTGGTACTCCATAACTGCTTGCTGCTGCTCACACAACCGCTCCAACATATGTAACGTGGAATTCCACCGGGTAGGTAGGTCACATATGATGCAGTGTTCCGGAAGGCGGAATCGGCGCTGCAGAGCAGCAATGCGGGATCTGGCCAAGCTGGAACGCCGCAAGTGAGCACACTCTAGGCGGACCTTGTGCAGCAGGGCATCAAGATCCGGATAGTCCCTCAGAAAACTCTGCACAACCAAATTGAGCACATGTGCCAGACATGGGATGTGAGTGAGGTTGCCAAGGGCCAAAGCTGCCACCAGATTTCGGCCATTGTCACACACTACCATGCCTGGCTGGAGATTCGCTGGCAGTAACCACACATCGCTCTCCTGCTTGATGGCATTCCAGAGCTCCTGCGCTGTGTGGCTTCGATTCCCCAATGAAACTAGTTTCAAGACGGCCTGCTGACGTTTGGCCACGGCTGTGCTCATGTCGGTCATAGGTAAACGTTCACGGGTCCATGTGGAGGTGGACTGTGACGGCTCCTGCAGAGTTGATTCTGAGGAACTTGTGTAAGAGGAGGAGTCAATGCGTACAGACTGGATTCCTGCAATCCTTGGAGTGGGCAGGACACGTCCTGCGCCACTCGCACGATCTGTACCTGGCTCAACAACATTAACCCAATGAGCAGTGAGGGAAACGTATCGCCCCTGTCCATGCTGACTGGTCCACGCATCGGTGGTGAGGTGGACCTTGCTACTGACGGCGTTCAGTAGCGCATGTTTTATGTTTGCCTCAACATGCCTGTGCAGGGCAGGGACAGCTTGCCTGCTGAAGTAAAAGCGGCTGGGCACCTTGTACTGTGGGACTGCCAATGCCATCAAGTCACGGAAGCTGTCAGTCTCCACCAGCCTGAACGAGAGCATTTCCAGGGACAACAGTTTGGCAATGCCTGCATTCAGAGCCTGTGCTCGTGGGTGGTTGGCCGAGAATGCCCGCCTTTTCTCCCATGCCTGTACTACCGATGGCTGTAGAGTAGACTGGGAGTGTGAGGATGACTGGGAAGGTGGTGCTGTGGGTGGAATTACACAAGGTCTCTGGACAACAGTGCCAGAGGTTCTTCCATGGCGATCCTGGGAGGAAGCCAAACCAGCTGTGCGTGAGCTGGAGGAAGAGGCAACACGAGCTGAAGAGGTGGTAGCTGCCGCTGTTGATTGGCCTACATCTTCAGTCTGTTTCTGTAACTCCACCGCGTGCCTGGTCCGCACATGTTTCCACATATTTGTGGTATTGAGGTTGCTGACATTTTTCCCTCTTTTTACTTTCTGATGACACAGCTTGCATTTGACAAAACAAATGTCATCTGCAACTGTGTCAGAAAAGGACCAGGCACTGCAAGTCTTGGGAGTGCCCTTTTTGGCTTTGGCAAGAGACAGGCTCCTAACGGGTGCCAAAGTGGAGGCTACAGGCTCCGCAGTCTTCCCCCTCCCTCTCCCTCTTTGGCCCGTAAGGGGAAGCTCTTCCTCAGAGCTGCTCCCACCACCTTCCTGTTCCTCACGCCACGATGGGTCAACGACCTCATCATCTCCACTACCCTCTGCCACCAACTGCTCCTCCTGGGTAGTCTCAGCAGCACAGTACGCACCAGAAAGCGGCACCTGAGTTTCATCATCAGATGCGTACTGCGCTGTGGTCACCGGAGGCACTGGCCCACCCGCCTCTTCAGAGTCAGAGAGACAAAGCTGTTGGGCATCACTGCACACTGCCTCTTCTTCCATTTCTCCAATGCTGCTTGGCTGGCCCCCTGTTTCCAAGCCAAGAGATTCAGAGAACAGAAGTAGAGACGGCTCCTGTCCTGGGCTCTCTGACTGCCTGGCCAATTTGGCAGGTGGTGAAGAGACAGATGGCTGCTCTACAGTGCTCTGTGCCTGAGAGGATGTGGCACTAACTGAAGTCGATGCCGAGGCGTTAGCTGCCATCCACCCGACAACGGCTTCAATTTGGTCTTCACGCAGCAGCGGTGCACGGCGCTCTCCGACAAAGCTGCGCATGAAGGACTGTTCGCTGCTGAAACTGAGTGACGACGAGTCACCGGCGCCCACAGCAGGCACAGAATCACCACGTCCTCTCCCTGCTCCTCTCCCTGCTCCGCGCCCACGCCCACGTGCCTTACTCCCTGCCCTCTTCATCTTGGTTGACAGATAAAGATAAGCAGAAAAGTACTAAGGCCTTAGTGTGCTTATTCCTAAAATGCTCCTCCTAACAGGTGTAAGAAACACTAATGTTGTAAAGTGTGGACTAAACTTTATTATTTTTCAAATGTGGCCTACACAAGTGTTAAGTTGTGTTTGGTGAACTTTACTTTTTTTTTTTGTGCAGATCGGGCTACAGAGCTAGTTTAAATCACACGGAGACCGTGCAGACAGCCGTAAACGGCGCTGCAAGGCCAAAAAAACCTCCTCTAGGTTATCCTATGTAGTGTTTTTCCACTATTTAGCGGGAGACGGGTGGAAAGACACTAATAGGATTTTTTTTTTTTAAATTTTAAACAGGCTGCACTATTTGAAAAAAAGGAAATTGTTTTTCAAGGTATGAGGCAGTAACGCACCCTGAGCTGAATCCAACCGGCTATGGCTGCACACAGACTACAGGGCGAGCTGCGCTCACACAGAGACCGTGCAGACAGCCGTATTCTGCAAGGCCCAATAAACCCCCTCTAGGTTATCCTATGTAGTGTTTTTCCACTATTTAGCTGGAGACGGGTGGAAAAACACTAATAGGATTTTTTTTTTTTAAATTTTAAACAGGCTGCACTATTTGAAAAAAAGGAAAATTTTTCTCAAGGTATGAGCCAGTAACGAACCCTGAGCTGAATACAACCGGCTATGGCTGCACACAGACTACAGGGCGAGCTGGGCTCACACGGAGACCGTGCAGACAGCCGTAAACGGCGCTGCAAGGCCCAAAAAACCCCCTCTAGGTTATCCTATGTAGTGTTTTTCCACAATTTAGCTGGAGACGGGTGGAAAAACACTAATAGGGAATTTTTTTTTTTAAATTTTAAACAGGCTGCACTATTTGAAAAAAAGGAAAATTTTTCTCAAGGTATGAGCCAGTAACGAACCCTGAGCTGAATCCAACCGGCTATGGCTGCACACAGACTACAGGGCGAGCTGGGCTCACACGGAGACCGTGCAGACAGCCGTAAACGGCGCTGCAAGGCCCAAAAACCCCCCTCTAGGTTATCCTATGTAGTGTTTTTCCACAATTTAGCTGGAGACGGGTGGAAAAATACTAATAGGGAATTTTTTTTTTTAATTTTAAACAGGCTGCACTATTTGAAAAAAAGGAAAATTTTTCTCAAGGTATGAGCCAGTAACGAACCCTGAGCTGAATCCAACCGGCTATGGCTGCACACAGACTACAGGGCGAGCTGGGCTCACACGGAGACCGTGCAGACAGCCGTAAACGGCGCTGCAAGGCCCAAAACCCCCCCTCTAGGTTATCCTATGTAGTGTTTTTCCACAATTTAGCTGGAGACTGGTGGAAAAACACTAATAGGAAATTTGAGAAAAAATGTGCAGCAGGCTGCACTATGAGCAAAAAAGGACAACTGTGTGAGGCAGTGTGAACCCCCCCTGAGCTGAATACAACCGGGTATATGGCTGCACACAGACTACAGAGTGAGCTGCACACACACACACAGAGACCTTGCAGAACGCTGTTAAAACAGCGCTGCAAGGCAAGAGCAAAGTGAACAGTGAAGAACACACAGCGTTTTGCTAAATTAGCCTTTGGAAAGGAAAATAAAGCAATTAGCCATCTCAACTGGCCCTCAGTTAGAACACAGCGTCCTGTCCCTAACTGAAATCACAGCAGAGTGAGCGCAAAATGGCGGCAGCATTTTTTATAGTGCAGAGTGACATCATTTCAGCAGCCAATCACAGCCTTGCCAGTACTTACATGCCCACCATGCTAAACAGGATGTGCCCACACTTCCAATCATTCCTCATTGGCTGCTGCGTTCAGTTTGAATTCTGGGAACTTCCGATTCCGGTATCCGATACGCGGGAAGTATCGGTATTCGGTATCGGAATTCCGATACCGCAAATATCGGCCGATACCCGATACTTGCGGTATCGGAATGCTCAACACTAATTACAAGTGTTTATTTCTGTTAATGATGATTATGGCTTACAGCCAATGAAAACCCACAAGTCATTATCTCCGTAAATAACACCAGCTTGAAAAATGATTTTAAAATCTGAAATATTAGCCTACTGAAATCTATATTCAGTAAATGCATTCAATACTTGGTCGTGGCTCCTATTGAATCAATTACTGCATCAATGGAATGGAGGCGATCAGCCTGTGGCACTGCTGAGGTGCTATGGAAGCCCAGGTTGCTTTGATAGCAGCCTTCAGCTCGTCTGCATTGTGTGGTGTGGTGTCTCAAGTTCCTCTTGACAATACCCCATAGATTCTCAATGGGGTTAAGGTCATTCGAGCTTGCTGGCCAATCAAGCACAGTGATACTGTTGTTTTTAAACCAGGTATTGATACTTTTGGTAGTGTGGACAGGTCCCAAGTCCTTCTGGAGAATGAAATTTCCATCTCCAAAAAACTTGTCAGCAGAGGGAAGTATGAAGTGAAGGAACTATAGATATAAGGGTATAGTAACTAAAGGCTCACATGAAAACTAATATTTAAAAAACAATTTTTGTTTAAATCCTTAAAAATCATCAACACAAAGACCTAAATCTAAAACCGACAGATTAATCGTGACAAAAGATAGTGGCAGGGATTACCAAGAAAAAAATACACTGTATGGCCTTTATATGCCTTATTGCATCCTTTCCTTGCTGCGGAGGTTGGCACCCTCTTGGACACAATGTGGCGCCTCCACTCACCATCAGCTCTCCCTAGATCCTCACTAGAAGACCCTAATTACAAAAATGAACACCAAACAATAAACAATGCCGACCAGTGGTCAAGAATGATGCCGCGGTGTCAGAAAGATGGGGGGGGGGGGGGTTTGGTTGGGTATGAAACCAATAAAATAAAAAAATAGTGAGGAAAGAATGGTTGTAGATGACGAGGAAAAAGCTAACATATTAACCCCTTCATGACCCAGCCTATTTTGACCTTAAAGACCTTGCCATTTTTTGCAATTCTGACCAGTGTCCCTTTATGAGGTAATAACTCAGGAACGCTTCAACGGATCCTAGCGGTTCTGAGATTGTTTTTTCGTGACATATTGGGCTTCATGTTAGTGGTAAATTTAGGTCAATAAATTCTGCGTTTATTTGTGATAAACACGGAAATTTGGAGAAAATTTTGAAAATTTCGCAATTTTCACATTTTGAATTTTTATTCTGTTAAACCAGAGAGATATGTGACACAAAATAGTTAATATATATCATTTCCCACATGTTTACTTTACATCAGCACAATTTTGGAAACAAAATTTTTTTTTGTTAGGAAGTTATAAGGGTTAAAATTTGACCAGCGATTTGTCATTTTTACAACGAAATTTACAAAACCATTTTTTTTAGGGACCACCTCACATTTGAAGTCAGTTTGAGGGGTCTATATGGCTGAAAATACCCAAAAGTGACACCATTCTAAAAACTGCACCCCTCAAGGTACTCAAAACCACATTCAAGAAGTTTATTAACCCTTCAGGTGCTTCACAGCAGCAGAAGCAACATGGAAGGAAAAAATGAACATTTAACTTTTTAGTCACAAAAATTATCTTTTAGCAACAATTTTTTTATTTTCCCAATGGTAAAAGGAGAAACTGAACCACGAAAGTTGTTGTCCAATTTGTCCTGAGTACGCTGATACCTCATATGTGGGGGTAAACCACTGTTTGGGCGCACGGCAGGGCTTGGAAGGGAAGGAGCGCCATTTGACTTTTTGAATCAAAAATTGGCTCCACTCTTTAGCGGACACCATGTCACGTTTGGAGAGCCCCCGTGTGCCTAAAAATTGGAGCTCCCCCACAAGTGACCCCATTTTGGAAACTAGACGCCCCAAGGAACTTATCTAGATGCATAGTGAGCACTTTGAACCCCCAGGTGCTTCACAAATTGATCCGTAAAAATGAAAAAGTACTTTTTTTTCACAAAAAAATTATTTTAGCCTCAATTTTTTCATTTTCACATGGGCAACAGGATAAAATGGATCCTAAAATGTGTTGGGCAATTTCTCCTGAGTACACCAATACCTCACATGTGGGGGTAAACCACTGTTTGGGCACATGGTAAGGCTCGGAAGGGAAGGAGCGCCATTTGACTTTTTGAATGAAAAATTATTTCCATCGTTAGCGGACACCATGTCGCGTTTGGATAGCTCCTGTGTGCCTAAACATTGGCGCTCCCCCACAAGTGACCCCATTTTGGAAACTAGACCCCCCAAGGAACTTATTTAGATGCCTAGTGAGCACTTTAAACCCTCAGGTGCTTCACAAATTGATCTGTAAAAATGAAAAAGTACTTTTTTTTCACAAAAAAATTCTTTTCGCCGCCTCAATTTTTTCATTTTCACATGGGCAGTAGGATAAAATGGATCATAAAATTTGTTGGGCAATTTCTCCCGAGTACGCCGATACCTCATATGTGGGGGTAAACCACTGTTTGGGCACTCGGCAGGGCTCAGAAGGGAAGGCGCGCCATTTGACTTTTTGAATGGAAAATTAGCTCCAATTGTTAGCGGACACCATGTCGCGTTTGGAGAGCCCCTGTGTGCCTAAACATTGGAGCTCCTCCACAAGTGACCCCATTTTGGAAACTAGACCCCCCAAGGAACTTATCTAGATGCATATTGAGCACTTTAAACCCCCAGGTGCGTCACAGAAGTTTATAACGCAGAGCCATGAAAATAAAAAATATTTTTTCTTTCCTCAAAAATGATTTTTTAGCCTGGAATTTCCTATTTTGCCAAGGATAATAGGAGAAATTGGACCCCAAATATTGTTGTCCAGTTTGTCCTGAGTACGCTGATACCCCATATGTGGGGGTAAACCACTGTTTGGGCGCACGGCAGGGCTCGGAAGGGATGGCACGCCATTTGGCTTTTTAAATGGAAAATTAGCTCCAATCATTAGCGGACACCATGTCACGTTTGGAGAGCCCCTGTGTGCCTAAACATTGGAGATCCCCCAGAAATGACACCATTTTGGAAACTAGACCCCCAAAGGAACTAATCTAGATGTGTGGTGAGGACTTTGAACCCCCAAGTGCTTCACAGCAGTTTATAACGCAGAGCCATGAAAATAAAATAAAAAAATTATTTTCTCAAAAATGATCTTTTAGCCTGCAATTTTTTATTTTCCCAAGGGTAACAGGAGAAATTTGACCCCAAAAGTTGTTGTCCAGTTTCTCCTGAGTACGCTGATACCCCATATGTGGGGGTAAATCACTGTTTGGGCACATGCCGGGGCTTGGAATTGAAGTAGTGACGTTTTGAAATGCAGACTTTGATGGAATGCTCTGCGGGCATCACGTTGCGTTTGCAGAGCCCCTGATGTGCCTAAACAGTAGAAACCCCCCACAAGTGACCCCATTTTGGAAACTAGACCCCCAAAGGAACTTATCTAGATGTGTGGTGAGCACTTTGAACCCCCAAGTGCTTCATAGAAGTTTATAATGCAGAGCCGTGAAAATAATAAATACGTTTTCTTTCCTCAAAAATAATTATTTAGCCCAGAATTTTTTATTTTCCCAAGGGTTACAGGAGAAATTGGACCCCAAAAGTTGTTGTCCAGTTTCTCCTGAGTACGCTGATACCCCATGTGTGGGGGTAAACCACTGTTTGGGCACACGTCGGGGCTCAGAAGGGAAGTAGTGACTTTTGAAATGCAGACTTTGATGGAATGGTCTGCGGGTGTCACGTTGCGTTTGCAGAGCCCCTGGTGTGCCTAATCAGTAGAAACCCCCACAAGTGACCCCATTTTAGAAACTAGACCCCCCAAGGAACTTATCTAGATATGTGGTGAGCACTTTGAACCCCCAAGTGCTTCACAGACGTTTACAACGCAGAGCCGTGAAAATAAAAAATCATTTTTCTTTCCTCAAAAATTATGTTTTAGCAAGCATTTTTTTAGATTCACAAGGGTAACAGGAGAAATTGGACCCCAGTAATTGTTGCGCAGTTTGTCCTGAGTATGCTGGTACCCCATATGTGGGGGTAAACCACTGTTTGGGCACACGTCAGGGCTCGGAAGTGAGGGAGCACCATTTGACTTTTTGAATACGAGATTGGCTGGAATCAATGGTGGCGCCATGTTGCGTTTGGAGACCCCCTGATGTGCCTAAACAGTGGTAACCCCTCAATTCTAACTCCAACACTAACCCCAACACACCCCTAACCCTAATCCCAACTGTAGCCATAACCCTAATCACAACCCTAACCACAACCCTAATTCCAACCCTAACCCTAAGGCTATGTGCCCACGTTGCGGATTCGTGTGAGATATTTCCGCACCATTTTTGAAAAATCCGCGGGTAAAAGGCACTGCGTTTTACCTACGGATTTTCCGCGGATTTCCAGTGTTTTTTGTGCGGATTTCACCTGCGGATTCCTATTGAGGAACAGGTGTAAAACGCTGCGGAATCCGCACAAAGAATTGACATGCTGCAGAAAATACAACGCAGCGTTTCCGCGCGGTATTTTCCGCACCATGGGCACAGCGGATTTGGTTTTTCATATGTTTACATGGTACTGTAAACCTGATGGAACTCTGCTGCGGATCCGCAGCCAAATCCGCACCGTGTGCACATAGCCTAATTCTAAAGGTATGTGCACACGCTGCGGAAAACACTGCGGATCCGCAGCAGTTTCCCATGAGTTTACAGTTCAATGTAAACCTACGGGAAACAAAAATCGCTGTACACATGCTGCGGAAAAACTGCACGGAAACGCAGGGGTTTACATTCCGCAGCATGTCACTTCTTTGTGCGGATTCCGCAGCGGTTTTACAACTGCTCCAATAGAAAATCGCAATTGTAAAACCGCAGTGAAATGCGCAGAAAAAAACGCGGTAAATCCGCCATAAATCCGCAGCGGTTTAGCACTGCGGATTTATCAAATCCGCAGTGGAAAAATCCGCAGAGGACCAGAATACGTGTGCACATACCGAAACCCTAACCCTACCCCTAACCCTACCCCTACCCCTAACCCTACCCCTAACCCTACCCCTAACCCTAACCCTACCCCTAACCCTACCCCTAACCCTACCCCTAACCCTACCTTTAACCCTAACCCTAACCCTATTCTAACATTAGTGGAAAAAAAAAATTTCTTTATTTTTTTATTGTCCCTACCTATGGGGGTGACAAAGGGGGGGGGTCATTTATTATTTTTTTTATTTTGATCACTGAGATAGATTATATCTCAGTGATCAAAATGCACTTTAGAACGAATCTGCCGGCCGGCAGATTCGGCGGGCGCACTGCGCATGCGCCCGCCATTTTGGAAGATGGCGGCGCCCAGGGAGAAGACGGACGGACCCCGGCTGGATCGGTAAGTATGATGGGGTGGGGGGGGATCGGAGCACGGGGGGGGAATCGGAGCGCGGGAGGGGTGGAACGGAGCATGGGGGGCGTGGAACGGAGCACGGGGGGGCTGGAATGGAGCACGGGGGGGTGGAACGGAGCACGGGGGTGGATCGGAGTGCAGGGGGGGTGATTGGAGCACGGGGGGGTGATTGGAGCATGGGGGGAGCGGACACGAGCACGGGGGGGCGCGGAGCACAGGACAGAGGGGAGCCGGAGCAGTGTACCGGCCAGATCGGGGGGCTGGGGGGGGGGGCGATCGGTGGGGTGGGGTGGGGGCACACTAGTATTTCCAGCCATTGCCGATGATATTTCAGCATCGGCCATGGCTGGATTGTAATATTTCACCCGTTATAATAGGTGAAATATTACAAATCGCTCTGATTGGCAGTTTCACTTTCAACAGCCAATCAGAGTGATCGTAGCCACGAGGGGGTGAAGCCACCCCCCCTGGGCTAAACTACCACTCCCCCTGTCCCTGCAGATCGGGTGAAATGGGAGTTAACCCTTTCACCCGATCTGCAGGGACGCGATCATTCCATGACGCCACATAGGCGTCATGGGTCGGATTGGCACCGACTTTCATGACGCCTACGTGGCGTCATGGGTCGGGAAGGGGTTAAACACCTTCTTCTCCACGGTATTCACGGTGGAACATGAAATGCTAGGTGAAATCCCAAGAAACAATGAAAACCCTATATTAAGGGTCACCAATCTAACCCAAGAAGAGGTGCGAAACCGGCTAAATAAGATCAAAATAGATAAATCTCCGGGTCCGGATGGCATACACCCACGAGTACTAAGAGAACTAAGTAATGTAAAAGATAAACCATTATTTCTTATTTTTAGGGACTCTATAGCGACGGGGTCTGTTCCGCAGGACTGGCGCATAGCAAATGTGGTGTCAATATTCAAAAAGGGCTCTAAAAGTGAACCTGGAAATTATAGGCCAGTAAGTCTAACCTCTATTGTTGGTAAAATATTTGAAGGGTTTCTGAGGGATATTATTCTGGATTATCTCAATGAGAATAACTGTTTAACTCCATATCAGCATGGGTTTATGAGAAATCGCTCCTGTCAAACCAATCTAATCAGTTTTTATGAAGAGGTAAGCTATAGGCTGGACCACGGTGAGTCATTGGACGTGGTATATCTCGATTTTTCCAAAGCGTTTGATACGGTGCCGCACATGAGGTTGGTACACAAAATGAGAATGCTTGGTCTGGGGGAAAATGTGTGTAAATGGGTTAGTAACTGGCTTAGTGATAGAAAGCAGAGGGTGGTTATAAATGGTATAGTCTCTAACTGGGTCGCTGTGACCAGTGGGGTACCGCAGGGGTCGGTATTGGGACCTGTTCTCTTCAACATATTCATTAATGATCTGGTAGAAGGTTTACACAGTAAAATATCGATATTTGCAGATGATACACAACTATGTAAAGCAGTTAATACAAGAAAAGATAGTATTCTGCTACAGATGGATCTGGATAAGTTGGAAACTTGGGCTGAAAGGTGGCAGATGAGGTTTAACAATATAAATGTAAGGTTATACACATGGGAAGAAGGAATCAATATCACCATTACACACTGAACGGGAAACCACTGGGTAAATCTGACAGGGAGAAGGACTTGGGGATCCTAGTTAATGATAAACTTACCTGGAGCAGCCAGTGCCAGGCAGCAGCTGCCAAGGCAAACAGGATCATGGGGTGCATTAAAAGAGGTCTGGATACACATGATGAGAGCATTATACTGCCTCTGTACAAATCCCTAGTTAGACCGCACATGGAGTACTGTGTCCAGTTTTGGGCACCGGTGCTCAGGAAGGATATAATGGAACTAGAGAGAGTACAAAGGAGGGCAACAAAATTAATAAAGGGGATGGGAGAACTACAATACCCAGATAGATTAGCGAAATTAGGATTATTTAGTCTAGAAAAAAGACGACTGAGGGGTGATCTAATAACCATGTATAAGTATATAAGGGGACAATACAAATATCTCGCTGAGGATCTGTTTATACCAAGGAAGGTGACGGGCACAAGGGGGCATTCTTTGCGTCTGGAGGAGAGAAGGTTTTTCCACCAACATAGAAGAGGATTCTTTACTGTTAGGGCAGTGAGAATCTGGAATTGCTTGCCTGAGGAGGTGGTGATGGCGAATTCAGTCGAGGGCTTCAAGAGAGGCCTCGATGTCTTCCTGGAGCAGAACAATATTGTATCATACAATTATTAGGTTCTGTAGATGGACGTAGATCTGGGGATTTATTATGATGGAATATAGGCTGAACTGGATGGACAAATGTCTTTTTTCGGCCTTACTATGTTACTATGTTACTATGTTAAGTGAACCTAAGTGGAAGTATAACCCTCAATGAGGGGAGTCAAATAAAACTTCAATGTCCAAACACAAGTAAACCCTTAGGGATCCAAGTAATCAATACCATCTGGATGACATAATATGAAAATCCTTATACATTAAACAACATATTCCCAGACAATTATTGCGTAGGGAACCAACGTCGGGGTTAGTGTTACCCTCCAAAGCCCTAGTCCTATGTCCCTACCTCGCTGCAGAGGTTGGCACCCTGGAGTATACGCAATATGGTGCCCCTGCTTGACGTCGACTATCCCTCGCTTACCCTCAACAATGACCCAGCCCTTTAACACCCAGAGTAGAGAAGGGCCAGTGGAAGGGGCAAGGTTAAGGGAGTACCTGCTCAAAACTGACACAGTATGATAATATGAAGAGTCCAGTCTTTACAAAAAAAAACTGATTTAAATGGTGTGCAAGAATAGATAACAACAATAATCAAAGTGCTATAGTGTCACATATAAACTATGGGTATCAAACCAGCATAAAATGTAGCCAAGGGCAATGTTCAACATGCGCAAAATTACAATGTACGCAGGATATTTAACAAAACAAATGGACCAAAAAGGCAAAAGGAACCCCTGTATTAATCAGTCACAGTATAATCTTGATGATTCTAATGCACACTAAAAAGCAGCGACAAAAAGGTTCTTGCCTATACAAACAATTTCAATCAAGCCCCTTGGCAAAACTGCCCATGTGGTGGGTTCCCCATTGAAAAAGAACAAACTTATTGCACTATACCCAGCTTAACACTGTATAATCAGAAAATATATCTTATCTGTGATCCATAGAAGAAAGTGCCTCAACGCGTTTCCCTTCCATGATATAAGTTCATCAAGAAGCAAATAGTATACGCCATGTCAATAGATGAATGACATCAGAAAGCAGTGACATCCTAGTTACATAGTAACATAGTAACATAGTTAGTAAGGCCGAAAAAAGACATTTGTCCATCCAGTTCAGCCTATATTCCATCATAATAAATCCCCAGATCTACATCCTTTTACAGAACATAATAATTGTATGATACAATATTGTTCTGCTCCAGGAAGACATCCAGGCCTCTCTTGAACCCCTCGACTGAGTTCGCCATCACCACCTCCTCAGGCAAGCAATTCCAGATTCTCACTGCCCTAACAGTAAAGAATCCTCTTCTATGTTGGTGGAAAAACCTTCTCTCCTCCAGACGCAAAGAATGCCCCCTTGTGCCCGTCACCTTCCTTGGTATAAACAGATCCTCAGCGAGATATTTGTATTGTCCCCTTATATACTTATACATGGTTATTAGATCGCCCCTCAGTCGTCTTTTTTCTAGACTAAATAATCCTAATTTCGCTAATCTATCTGGGTATTGTAGTTCTCCCATCCCCTTTATTAATTTTGTTGCCCTCCTTTGTACTCTCTCTAGTTCCATTATATCCTTCCTGAGCACCGGTGCCCAAAACTGGACACAGTACTCCATGTGCGGTCTAACTAGGGATTTGTACAGAGGCAGTATAATGCTCTCATCATGTGTATCCAGACCTCTTTTAATGCACCCCATGATCCTGTTTGCCTTGGCAGCTGCTGCCTGGCACTGGCTGCTCCAGGTAAGTTTATCATTAACTAGGATCCCCAAGTCCTTCTCCCTGTCAGATTTACCCAGTGGTTTCCCGTTCAGTGTGTAATGGTGATATTGATTCCCTCTTCCCATGTGTATAACCTTACATTTATCATTGTTAAACCTCATCTGCCACCTTTCAGCCCAAGTTTCCAACTTATCCAGATCCATCTGTAGCAGAATACTATCTTCTCTTGTATTAACTGCTTTACATAGTTTTGTATCATCTGCAAATATCGATATTTTACTGTGTAAACCTTCTACCAGATCATTAATGAATATGTTGAAGAGAACAGGTCCCAATACTGACCCCTGCGGTACCCCACTGGTCACAGCGACCCAGTTAGAGACTATACCATTTATAACCACCCTCTGCTTTCTATCACTAAGCCAGTTACTAACCCATTTACACACATTTTCCCCCAGACCAAGCATTCTCATTTTGTGTACCAACCTCTTGTGCGGCACGGTATCAAACGCTTTGGAAAAATCGAGATATACCACGTCCAATGACTCACCGTGGTCCAGTCTATAGCGGGTAAGGAAAGGGTGAATCAAACACCCGAAAACCGCGCCTCTATGGCTGAAAATTGTTCCCTCCAAATTCAGGTGACAGAGTCCCTTTAAAGTCTCGCAGTGGGAGATGCCTAGCAGGGCAGATGCGTTCCCATGTGGCTCCTGCTCCTGGGTTAATATTTCATCTTAAATATATCATTTTAAATAGCCCAAGCGGCCCAAAAGTACCCTCCCGGCAAAGGGATTTCCACAGCACTGAAATTGTGCCGGTAGAAGAGAGGGACCGGAGGAAAGGAGGCAGTAGATCCCACGGAACGGACCTGCAGACACCATTAACTGAAGTTGCAAGAGAGGCTGAGGATTGCCGTCTCCATCGCGGGCAGCGGAAGGCTCGGACTGCCCAGAGATCCGGGGATCGTGGGAGAGCGGCGAGGACGTGTGAGGTGAGAGGATTCCCTGGTGTGGAGTCTCGATATAGCGCAGTTGCAGTGCTCCGGGTGTTCTCCTGCTCCCTTTCCCTCCGCTCCCTTCTTAGTCCACATACCTGCACCGATTGTTTGGGGGCCAAGGCGAGTGCTTCCTGGCTGGTGACTGATCCCCATGGGGGAGGTGTGGAGGAAGGGAGAGCAGCAGCCTCCGAGAACGGTCCACGTGTGCTGCTGTGAATTGCTTGGAGCTGGAAGGGAGGCACTCCAGTGGCCATCTTTATGAAAAAGACTACAGTGCCTAACTCACTAAATCCTGTGGACTCGCTAATTGTGGCATACTGCTGCCGCCTAGTGCTCCTTCTGGAAATTGTGCCTGTTGCACATTTTTTGCAATCAAATTAAATAGAGAAATTACTGTAATCCTTTTTTTTTCTGTAAACATCCGAGCCACTACCACTATCTTTTAAAAGCATAGTGATTTTATCAGCCACAGGACTTTATTATTATTATTTATTGTTCTAGCGCCATTTTTTCCATGGCGCTTTACATGTGAGGAGGAGTACACATAATAAAAACAAGTACAATAATTTTATAATCTTAAACCATACAAGTCATAACTGGTACAGGAGGAGTGAGGACCCTGCCCACGAAGGCTCACAATCTACAAGGGATGTGTGAGGATAGAGCTGGTCATGCAGCGGTTTGGTCGATCGGTGGTTACTGCAGGTTGTAGGCTTGTCGGAAGAGGTGGGTCTTCAGGTTCTTTTTGAAGGTTTCGATGGTAGGCGAGAGTCTGATGTGTTGTGGTAGAGGGTTCCAGAGTAGGGGTGATACGCCAGAGAAATCTTGTATACGACTTATCCTTATACATATATCTCGGGGTAGGCATCATGAGACCTTCCAAGTCGCAATCTGCAGCTGATAAGCTAAAGACCTATGCCAGGGGCAATAATCTAAGGACCACGCAGAAATCCTCAAATAAAGCAGCCCAGGCAGAGACTTCAATGTCTCAGGAATCAGAGGATATGGACACAGAGCACACTCTGAAACAGGTGTCCGCACAACTTCTGGTTGCTATCCAGGACAGTACAGCCTCCTAATGGGGAAAATTGAGGAGATTAAAACTGACCTGATACTCCTCCATAATGACATGTCAAATTTAGGAGTGAAAGTCCGTCGTGCGGAGGATAGAATTTCGAGTCTGGAGGACAAACGGCGCCTTTGCCTGAGCGTATCAGAGTGATAGAACAAAACTTGGAGTCTTGCGTACAAAAGCAGGATGATCTAGTAAATAGGCTGAGGAGCAATTACATCCATATCATCGGAATGCCGGAGACGGCTGAAGGAAATAATCCAAGTGATTTTGTGGAATGATGAATCTGTACTTTATTTCCGGAAACAACCTTCTCTACTGCGTATGCTGTGGAGAGGGCACACCGGGTACCTGGGAGGCCGTATCCTCCAGGGGTGCCTCTAAGACCCCTACTGGCCAGATTTCTCAACTGGATAGATAGAGATTATATCCTGCAATTGGTGCGAAAGGCCCAAGAAATTAAGTATGAAAATACTACTGTGATACTGTTTCCGGATTTTTCGGCAGACTTACAGAAGCGAAGAGCCTCATTTACTTCGGTTAAAATGCGCCTGAAGAGCTCTAATGTGATTTATTCAATGGCGCACCCAGCCAGGTTCAGGGTAGTAGATGGTGAGCGGGTAACTTTCTTTCAGAATACGATAGAAGCAGAGGAGTGGTTCTCCAAGAGAGAGGCGACAGAAGTAATAATGATAGTACATATTAATATGGTAAAGTTTGTGTGCGCTGAACTTTATACTTTTGATGGTGATTATTGACTTGACATTTGTGCACTATTCTTCTAAATCTTATTTTCATGTAAGTTTGGTAAAATGCTCATATATTGGTTGATCTGATGTTGGTACGTCTCCCCTCCTTCTGAGTGTACTACCCTGCGGGATTATGGGGGTGTGCATTGGAGGGGTGGAATTGATGCCTAAGTATACGCGGCCCAGGCTTTTGATCTTTGGAGAGGCCAATAGATACTATTCATAATTTGTAAAGGGAGAGTGGTGATCGGACCAATAATTCTGCTGATACCTCTCTGGGGAGGGGGGAGTTTGGGGAAATTACTTTAAAGGTATGCATTAAATTCGGTATAACTTATTGGTGGTTCGGATTGATAGAAGAGAATATAAGGATTCTACCTATGCTTCAGTTTGGAGAAGTTTATGGGAATCTCTTGTATTTTTATGGCCACTATAGGTTAGTGATTCATAGTTTAATTGGAAATTCAGTTAAGGATTGGCATTACACTTATACTCTACCATCCGGGGATGATCTGTGTGTGGTGGAGCTGAGCATTCCAGAAGTAAATATTATTCTGTGTCGAAATGTTCTTTGGAGTCAATATGGCGTCACTTAAACTCCTTTCTTGGAACATTAGGGGACTGGGGTGGACTGCTAGGAAACGAAATGTGGTGTTCTCCCAGATACGTAAAGCACAAGCGCAGATAATATGTCACAAGAAACCCACTTGATACCAGACATTGTATCCAGAACGAGTAAACCTTGGATACAATGGCAGAAACATGCTACACACGCGTCCTATTCTAGAGGGGTAGTCATTATGGTTAATAGATCACTGAGATGGTTAGTTCAAATGGTCAGGAGGAACCCGGAGAGTAGATTTATTTTTATATATGCATTTATAGATATGATCCCTTATGTGCTGATTAATATCTACAGCTCATCACGGGCCAAAATGGAGATACTCCAGCAAGCTGCCATTTTTGTATCACAATACCCTGATGCTAAGATGCTATGCATGGGTGACTTTAATATGGTTCTCAACACTGATTTGAACAGAATGAGTGCTGCAAACCTTAGGCCTAACAGCCAGGACACTAATGTGTTACATGCTTTTATAACGGAGATGGGCTGCGTTGATTTGTGGAGACGGCAGCATCCTTTTAAGAAGGAGTTCTCTCATTATACGTCAGCCGTTCGCTGTTTATTCAGAATTGATCATGCATTTGGGAATAATGCGGTACTATTAGATCTATGTGAAATTGATTACCTTCCTAGGGTAGTATCTGATCATGCTCCATTGGCGATATGCCTCCATCTGGGGGTCCTCACAGGCCTAAGAGGTTCCGCATACATCCATTCTGGCTGTCTCTCATAGGGGAACAAGATATAAATACCTCCAGTTGGTCTGTTATTCTAACGGACCTTGCTGATTTCCCCGATAAATTGGTGATGTGGGATACACTTAAACAATACTTTTTTTTTTTAAACTCTTTGTATTGAAAAATTCCACAAAATAAGTTGACAAACATATGGTAACATGGCATAAAGTGAAAATAATCCGTATATCAACATTGACATATATCTGACAACATACCTTCAATAATTAAGTATACAAATAAAACATAATCTTCAGTATAATATAGTCTACCAGGCATTGCACTTCCTAAGCAACAGATTCTTTATAAATGTTTTAAAGCTCGTGCCAGATCAGGTTACAGTTTATACATGTTATGAATCCTAGACTGTGGAGACCTGGGTGTCGTAACCAGTGCCTTCCCCCCTCCCATCAATCCCGTAATGAAACACACACAGTCCTAGGTGGGTTGAACAGGTCGGTCACAGTTTATTAATTAAATAAGCAGAGAAAGCAATTACATATCGTAACGGGTGGCTCGCGCCGAGCTCTTGTCCGTGATCGACAGGGGAATTGGCCCAACGAGCGGTTACGACCTTTGCCCTCCTCCGCTTTTTCCGCTGTGACTTAATAAAGGTTACTAGGGTTAGTTATATCACATACGTATATACATTTTTTTTTTTCTTTTTTTTCAATATTACAATAGAATTTACAAATTTACATTATCCCACAGGTTACATTAGCCCTTAAAAGGGAGGGAGGGTGGGACAAAAGCTTCCAGGTGTCCGCCGAGAGGAAAAGAGGAAGTTCCCGGCCGGACACCTGGATTTAACTCCTGTAGGAGTGGCCGTAGGACCCCTCCCCTGTAGTGATCACTGGCTGGCTGGGAGTCTTCTAATTAGTGCATCACTAAGGGGGGAGTGATGCTAGGGGGGAACTGGCACTGACATCCTTTTCGTGCTGCTCTCTATGTGTGCTCCCCAGTCAGAGACGCGCTCCTTATACAGTACCGCGCCTGCTACACAGATCATCTCTTTCGTGGTCCAGAGTAGATATAGACATCAGTGATTATATCGCGAGATTGAAGAGACCATAACACCAGGAGCCAGGTGTGTCAATGGCAAGTCACACAATCTTTCCCAAATCTTCTGAAATTTCTGGGGACATCCTCTGTTTCTGTATAATATGTTTTCATAAGGAATTATGTCATTCCCTAGTTTCTTCCACTGATTAGTAGAATAAACAAAGAGCTAGCACTCGACTATAGCTGGGGTGTGGACGGTGCAAGTGAATGGAGTCAAATGACCCCCAATACTTGAAGAAGAACGAATCACTGCACACGTCAGAATGAGTCAATTTTTGCTGAAGTGAAGATTTTTTATTCAATAGTGCAAAAAGAAAGTTCAAGGACGTAACAAGGCAACAGTTCAAATTCTAACGTTTCGGCCACACAGTGGCCTTGGTCACAGAGTAGTGCTGAAAAGACGAAAAAAGACGTATAAATAAACAATATGTACAAAAATACAATAATGGACAAAATTATATACAATATGTACAACTCAATGAAGGTTCCCTGTGGAAAGGCAAACCACAGCAAAATCCAAAAGAGAAACGGGACCCATGTCAATACGAATAATGTAATAGGCAGGCAAAGGCTGTACCCATCCTGCAAGCGACGTCACACATAAGGCCATAGAGAAAAGGAAAAAGGGGTTTATTTTGGAGTTAGTAAAACCCTAGATCAAGCGCAAAAGAGAAAATGATCAAATAAAATAAAACAGCAGGACATGATGAAAAAAACACAACATACCCTTAGTGGTAGTCCTAATGATATCATATGGTCAAATAGTATTCAAAGACAGATACGGCCCTGTGGTACCCTAATAAGGCAACAGGAAAACAAGAAAAAGTATTGGTATATGGATGGAATATGTGAAAGAAATCTTATATGGGTGTATAGATTAACTAGTATATCATGAGCGCTGGAATGGTATATGTGATGTGACACCCAGGTGGGATGTATGGGGATAAATAAATATACAAAAGAGATATTTACCCAAATGGATGTCAGCGGGCACTTAGTGCTAGGTGATATATAGTAGAAGTCCAATAGTCCAATATGGGCTTTAGCTGAAACACAGAACGCGTACATGTATCTATATACATCGTGTTGGGTAATAAAATAGCAGAAGAGAACTAGTATGTGTCTTAAATAAGAAAATTAGACTACCGAATGTCCTAATGCAACACAAGTTCCATGTAGAAAGCGGGAGCAAGCAGCATAAATGTGCCCATGTGGAGAAACCGTCCAATTCTGTAAAAAGATGTACATCATGGAGTATAGTGGTAACTCTGTACGGCGGGTTAAATTAAAGTTGTGTGTTATGGAGTACCATATGGAATACCATATGAATACCATAAGACACATACTAGTTCTCTTCTGCTATTTTATTACCCAACACGATGTATATAGATACATGTACGCGTTCTGTGTTTCAGCTAAAGCCCATATTGGACTATTGGACTTCTACTATATATCACCTAGCACTAAGTGCCCGCTGACATCCATTTGGGTAAATATCTCTTTTGTATATTTATTTATCCCCATACATCCCACCTGGGTGTCACATCACATATACCATTCCAGCGCTCATGATATACTAGTTAATCTATACACCCATATAAGATTTCTTTCACATATTCCATCCATATACCAATACTTTTTCTTGTTTTCCTGTTGCCTTATTAGGGTACCACAGGGCCGTATCTGTCTTTGAATACTATTTGACCATATATCATTAGGACTACCACTAAGGGTATGTTGTGTTTTTTTTCATCATGTCCTGCTGTTTTATTTTATTTTATTTGATCATTTTCTCTTTTGCGCTTGATCTAGGGTTTTACTAACTCCAAAATAAACCCCTTTTTCCTTTTCTCTATGGCCTTATGTGTGACGTCGCTTGCAGGATGGGTACAGCCTTTGCCTGCCTATTACATTATTCGTATTGACATGGGTCCCGTTTCTCTTTTGGGTTTTGCTGTGGTTTGCCTTTCCACAGGGAACCTTCATTGAGTTGTACATATTGTATATAATTTTGTCCATTATTGTATTTTTGTACATATTGTTTATTTATACATCTTTTTTCGTCTTTTCAGCACTACTCTGTGATCGAAGGAGATTTCTCCCCATCCACCTCAATACTATCGCTTTCCTTGCCATAAATAGAGCTTCCTGGAGAAATATTCTATCATGGTGGACCCAAATCTCCTCATCCACGACCCCCAGAATGCACAACTCTGGCCTCCATTCAATCGGTATCCCTATTATCCGCTCCAATGTATCTACGACCTTACTCCAATATCTCCGAATAATCCTACAGTTCCAAATAAGGTGCCAGAAATCACCCCCGGATTCCCCACATCTGTGACAGTCATCAGTCGCCCCTCTACCAAATTTATGTAGTCTACTTGGGGTCATATAGGATTGGTGAAGAATATAGAACTGTATTAACTTATTTGCAGCAGGTGACACCATCGTATGTGCTTCTAGGATATCGCTCCACTGATCATCAGTGATAGAGGGGATTAGGTGTCGCCACTTAAGGTACCGTCACAATCAGCAACTTTACAACGAGGACAACGATCCGTGACGTTGCAGCGTCCTGGATAGCGATCTCATTGTGTTTGACACGCAGCAGTGATCTGGATCCCGCTGTGCCATCGCTGGTCGGAGCTAGAAGTCCAGAACTTTATTTGGTCATCAGGTCGGCGTGTATCGTCATGTTTGACATCAAAAGCAACGATGCCAGCAATGTTTTACATGGAGCTAACAACCAGCGAGAACGATAAGTGAGTCCCTGTTACGTCACTGGATCACTCCTGCATCGTTCTGGAGTTGTTGTGTTTGACGTCTCTACAGCGACCTAAACAGCGACGCTCCAGCGATCGGCTCGTTGTCTATATCGCTGCAGCATCGCTGAGTGTGACGGTACCTTTAGGCTAGGTTCACATTGTGTTAGTGCAGTCTGTTTAGCGCATACGCTAATGGACTGCGTTAACGCAATGTCCAAAAAGGGATCGCGTTTAGCGATCGCGCTAGCGCAGATGCCCGATCTGCGCTAGCGAGAACGGACCCAAAAACGCTGCAGACAGCGTTTGAGGTCCATCACAAAATAACGGAGCATCGCTAACGCATGCCAAAAATGGTCTGCGTTAGGATGCGTTACATACATTGCGGTCAATGGGTGCGCTGCATTGCGGATCCGTTACATTGCGTTAGTGGCGCTATGTAACGGATTCTGTTAGCGGATACCCACTAACACAATGTGAACCTAGCCTTACTCTCCACAGCAAGCTTTGTGGATGTGATTTTAGAGTTTAACAGAAAGGTGTAAAGAGAGGATATCACACCTGTGGGTCCTTGAGTTGATAATACTCCTATCAGTTGGTATTTAGATATTCTAATTCTAGGATACGGAAACTGGTACATTATTATGGCGTGCCTTAATTGCAGATCTATAAAAGCCTCTATGGGGAATTCCAAACCTGATATGGATTTGTTCGAACGATAATAAAGTTTCATTTTTCAAAAAGCTGATTGTGTTGTTATTCCATTTTGTTTCCAGAAAACCGGATCCTGTAAATGTTGAAGGTGCGGGAACTCGGGATTATCCCATATCTGAATTTCCCCAATTTGATCAGTGAATTTCAAAATGTGTTTACTTTCCCGCCAAACCAGTATTGCTAAACTATGTGTAAATATCAAACCCTGGGGTGGTCTGTATGAACCCTCCAATATTGCCCACAGTGTATTACCACCCAAAAAATGCATAAGGTGAGCTTCTGCATTAAGTTCACCCTGATTTACCCAATGTTTTAAGTAGCGTAGTTGACCAGCCAGATAATACAAGTATAAGTCAGGGACCGCGTATCCACCTTTGGTTTTTGGGCCTCTGCAGGGATCCAATACTTAATTTAGGTCTCAACGGACCCCATATAAATGTCATACTATGCATTTTCCTAAAGAAACTTTTAGGGACCTTTTAATGATGTGTTCCAGCATATATAAGCATTTTGGAAGAATTATCATTTAATTAATCCAACTCTTCCCACCACAGATGGGGAAGTCGGGACGATATCCCAAATTTATTCCTCATCATATCCTCCAAAGAGTGAATATTATCTTTAAGGTCTCTAACCGGATTTTGATTAATTACGATGCCTAAATATTAAAATTTTTGTACTACCTGTAAACCACATAGCATGGGTACACTTAGGTTATCTACTAATGGCATAATCACAGACTTCAGTTAATTTTAAGACCAGATAGTCCCCCAAAACAATTAATAAGATCAATTGCCCTTGGAAGAGATTGTTCTACTTTATACAGAAAATGCACTAGATCATCAGCATATAATCCAACCTTATCCACTCTAGAGTTGATATTGATTCCCTCCACCAAGTGCAATTGGCTCGATTGCAAGAGCAAAGAGCATTGGAGATAGTGGGCAGCCCTATCTAGTTGCCCTAACCAGGGCTAAATAATCTGACAACAAACCATTAACAAGGATACTAGCTCTGGGCATAAAATAAAGTGGTTGAATCCACTTGCAAAATTTGACTGAGAAACCAAGTTTCAGAAGAACACATTGCAAGAACTTCCACTCCAATGAATCAAAAGCCTTTGCAGTATCTAGAGAGGCGATCGCCCAAGGCTTCTCATACTTGTGTCCTATCTGAGTTAGAACCTGCACCCTTCTGATATTAGAGGAGGTGGATCTCCCCGGCATAAAGCCAGATTGATCTTCATGTACTTTAAGTATTACTGCTTTAAGTCTGTTAGCTATAAGTTTAGTGAGTATTTTACAGTCTATATTGAGCAGAGAATATAGGGTGGTAAGAGTTACACTCAGCAGGTTTATCTGGCTTTGGTATTACCACTATGGTGGCATTATAAAAGGATTGGGGGAGAGAATGTCCTGCAAGTGCCTCAGAAAGGGTCTGTATGTATTCTTCAAATTGTTTGCAATTTGGTTAGACTTAAGCAGCGGGGTGCCTTCCACCGTATTGATAGAATGGATGGGGACATTTGATTTTGTTGGACCATGTATGCCAAGAATTTACTCGATTGGTTTCCCAATTCAAAATATGCCTGTTTAGAGAAAAAAAAGTTCTCTCTGGGCTTTCTCCTTTAACTGCGTCAGGTACTCTCTCCCCTTACCCAGCCATCCATGGAATGAATTATCAGAGGGGTTGTTGATATATTCACCTTCCAACAATTTACATTCCTCAGCCAGTCTCTGCTCCCTAATACAGGATTCTCTTTTAATATATGAAATTGTAGATTTGACACATCCTCTCAAATATGCTTTAAGTATTTCCCATACTATCAATTTATCAGGAAAATCAGCATGGTCTGTGATAAATACCTCTAATTGGTCTACTATTCTATCTTGTTCCCCTATAAGGGACAATCAAAATGGGTGCATGCAGAACCTCTTGGGTCTGATGTTCCATGAAAGGACTCAGCTCAAATTGGCGGGATATTAAAATGATTTCTTACCAGTCAGATGGGCGGCGTATCCTCTTTATTTCTCCACCCCGTCTGTCCCTGTTTTCCGCATTATTTCGGGAATAAGAGTATGCGTGTGCCATAGTTGTCTTCGGTGGCGCACACGCAGCATGCTTTGCCCTACTGTGGGCAAAGCCGAAAAGCATTACTACGCATGCACCCGCGCACTATGTCCCGAAACACAGCTAAATACTTTCGGGACATAGTGCGCGGGCGCCATGTAGACTTTGTAGTAAATTCCTATCAAAAGTAATATTCACTTTTAGAATGATCAGATCCATCACATACAAACCACATCCGGACGGTAACATATAAGTGCAATGCTGGTTATTAATTAAATTTTCAATTGAATAAAGAAACATTGACCAGTAATGATCATGAAAGTACAACAAGAGATGCCTGTAAACTTCTCCAAACTGAAGCACAGGCATAATTAGAAGTCTGATACTCTTTCCAATCAATCCGAACCACCAATAACAAAATTATCGGTTATAGTGCATACCTTAATTTCCTCAACTTCCCCCATCATCTCTCCCTCTCATACCGGGGAAGATACTCACAGAATTATTGGTTCGATCCCCTAGTTTTTACTAGACCCTAAGGGTAACCAGTTTTTTGGACTAGGAAGCATGATGCTAGTGCCCCAGAGATGGGCGTCCCACCACTCCTCCATTACAGATTTCCTATTAACTTACTTAGGGACAGGAGCTGAGATGGCAATATACTCAGGATATTACCATCAGGAGTGTAACATTTCTGTGCACAAAATAATATTTTTAAAACCCATATTGACATGCATTATCATTACTACTTCTGGCGTCTTTCTCTTGTAGATCCACTCCTCCGCTTCCGTCAGGTTCTGAAAGAAAATTACCCTCTCACCATCCACCACCCTAAGCCTGGCTGGCTACGCCATTGAATAAACCATGCTGGAACTTTTCAGGCATCTCTTAATCAGAGTAAATGAGGCTCTTCGTTTCTCCAAATCTGCTGAAAAATCTGGAAACAACATTACAGTGATGCCTTCATGTGTTATGATAAGGTAATTCAGTACCACAATGGACATAGAGGTCAGAGCACATACAGTGACCTGACAATAACCCAAAAACATAGAACGAGCTCTGAGACGTGGGAACTCTGCTGACCGCAATCCCTAATCCTCTCCAACCACACTAGAGGCAGCCATGGATTGCGCCTAACGCTCCCTATGCAACTCGGCACAGCCTGAGAAACTAGCTAGCCTGAAGATAGAAAATAAGCCTACCTTGCCTCAGAGAAATACCCCAAAGGAAAAGGCAGCCCCCACATATAATGACTGTGAGTTAAGATGAAAAGACAAACGTAGAGATGAAATAGATTTAGCAAAGTGAGGCCCGACTTTCTTAACAGAGCGAGGATAGGAGAGGTAACTTTGGGGTCAACACAAAACCCTACAAAAACCACGCAAAGGGGGCAAAAAGACCCTCCGTACCGAACTAACGGCACGGAGGTACACCCTCTGCGTCCCAGAGCTTCCAGCAAGCAGGAAAAAACAAATAGACAAGCTGGACAGAAAAAAAACAGCAAGCGAAATAGCAAAGCAGAACTTAGCTATGCAGAGCAGCAGGCCACAGGAACGATCCAGGAGGAAACAGGTCCAATACTAGAACATTGACTGGAGGCCAGGATCAAAGAACTAGGTGGAGTTAAATAGAGCAGCACCTAACGACTTCACCACATCACCTGAGGAAGGAAACTCAGAAGCCGCAGTACCACTTTCCTCCACCAACGGAAGCTCACAGAGAGAATCAGCCGAAGTACCACTTGTGACCACAGGAGGGAGCTCTGCCACAGAATTCACAACATTCATGTTTAATTACTTGGGCCTTTCGTGCAAATTGCAGGATATAGTCTCTGTCTCTCCAGTTGAGATATCTGGCCAGTAGAGGTCTAGGAGGAGCTCCTGGAGGATTCTGTTTCCCAGGTACATGATGCGCCCTCTCCACCACATACGTGGCAGAGAAGGTGGCTTCCGGAAATAGATTGCGGATCCATCTTTCCACAAAGTCGCTAGGGTTATTTCCTTCTGCCCTTCCTGCCAATCCAATTATACGGATATTTTTCCGCCTCAGTCTATTCTCTGAAATTATGTCTTATATTCTAGGTTCTTCAGTTGTTTAACACTTTTTTGTTAAGTATATAATTCCACATGTGTTAATTCATAGTTTTGATGCCTTCAGTGTGAATGTACAATTTTCATAGTCATGGAAATATAGAAAAATCTTTAAATGAGAAGTTGTGTCCAAACTTTTGGTCTGTACTGTATGTCACACAAAATACTTAATAAGTAACATTTCCCAAATGTCTACTTTACATCAGCATAATTTTTTAAAGAAATTTTTTTTGTTAGGAAGTTACAAGGGTTAAAAGTTGACCAGCGATTTCTCATTTTTACAACAAAATTTACAAAACCATTTTTTTTAGGGACCACCTCACATTTGAAGTCACATTTAGGGGTCTATATGGCAGAAAATACCCGAAAGTGATACCATTCTAAAAACTGCACCCCTCAACCTGATCAAATCCACATTCAAGAAGTTTATGACCCTTCAGGTACTTCACAGGAGCAGAAGCAATGTGGAAGGAAAAAATGAAAATTTAACTTTTTAGTCACGAAAATTCAACAATTTTTTTATTTTCCCCAGGGTAAATGTAGAGATTTGACGTGAAAGTTGTTGTACAATTTGTCCTGAGTACGTTAATACCCCATAGGTGAGGGGAAACCACTGTTTGGGCGCACGGCACTGCTCGGAAGGAAAGGAGCACTGTTTGATTTTTTTCAACCTAAAATTGACTGGAATTGCAATTGGACGCCATGTCACGTTTGACGAGCCCCTGATGTGCCTAAACAGTAGAAACCCCCTACAAATTACCCCATTTTGGAAACTAGACCCCCTAAGGAACTTATCTAGATGTGTGATGAGCACTTTGAACCCCCAGGGGATTCACAGAAGTTTATAACGCCTGGGTGTGAAAATAAAACGTCATATTTTTTCCATCCACAAACATGATCGTTAGGTCAGAAATTTTTTATTTTCCCAAAGGTAACAGGAGAAATTGGACCGCAAAAATTGTTGTCCAGTTTGTCTTGAGTACGCTGATACCCTATATGTGGGGGGAACCACTGTTTGGGCGATGGCAGGGCTCGGAAGAGAAGGAGCGCCGTTTGATTTTTTTAACCTAAAGTTGGCTGGAATTGCCATGTTGCGTTTCACGAGCCCCTGATGTTCCTAAATGGTGGAAATTCCCCACAAGTGACCCCATTTTGGAAACTAGACCCCCGAAGGAACTTATCTAGGTGTGTGATGACCACTTTGAACCCCTAGGGGCTTCACTAAAGTTTATAATGCCCGGGCGTGAAAAAAAATTCTATTTTTCCCCACAAAAATGTTTTTCTAGTCCCCAATTTTTTATTTTTCCAAGGGTATCAGGAGAAGTTTGACCACAAATGTTGTTGTCCAATTTGTCCTGAGTACGTTGGTACCCTACATGTGGGAGAAAACTACTGTTTGGGCACACGGCAGGGCTCAGAAGGGAAGTAGTGACATTTTGAAATGCAGGCTTTGATGGAGTGTTCTGCGGCCATCATGTTCTGTTTCACGAGCCCCTGATGTGCCTAAACAGTGGAAACCTGTTGTGAATTCTGTTATTGAACTCCCTCCTGTGGTCATGAATGGTACTTCAGCGAGTTCTGTCCATGGACTCCCTCTGGTGGTTGTGAGTGGGGCTGCTGCTTCTGAGGTTCCTTCCACAGGTGACTTAAGTTTTTCTTCAGCTGGCTGCTCTATTTAACTCCACTCAGATCGTTACTCCATGCCAGCTGTCAATGTCCTTGTACTGGTTCAGTTCGCTCCTGGACCTTTCTGGTTACCTGTCTACTCCAGCAGAAGCTAAGTCCCTGCTAGTTAATTATTTGTTCATTATTTTCTTGTCCAGCTTGCTAATATGATTTTGCTTTGCTAGCTGGTAGCTCTGGGATGCAGAGTGGCACCTCCGCACCGTGAGTCGGTGCGGAGGTCTTTTTGCACACTCTGCGTGGTTTTTTGTAGTTTTTTGTGCTGACCGCAAAGTTACCTTTCCTATCCTCTGTCTGTTTAGTAAGTTGGGCCTCCCTTTGCTGAAACCTATTTCATCTCTGTGTTTGTGACTTTCATCTTACTCACAGTCAATATATGTGGGGGGCTGCCTTTTCCTTTGGGGAATTTCTCTGAGGCAAGGTAGGCTTTATTTTCTATCTTTAGGGCTAGTTAGCTCTTAGGCTGGGACGAGTTGCATAGGGAGCGTTAGGAGCAATCCACGGCTATTTCTAGTGTGTGTGATAGGTTTAGGGGTTGCGGTCAGCAGAGCTCCCACTTCCCAGAGCTTGTCCTGTGCAGTTTAACTATCCGGTCTTTCCGGGTGCTCCTAACCACCGGGACCATAACAGAAACCCCCACAAGTGACCCCAATTTGGAAACTAGACCCTCTAAGGAACTTGTATAGATGTGTGGTGAGTACTTTGAGCCCCCAAGTGTTTCACTAAAATTTATAATGCCCGAGCTTGAAAAAAAAAATACTATTTTTTTCCTGCAAAAATGATATTTTAGTCCCCAATTTTTTTATTTTCCCAAGGGTAACAGGAGAAATTGGACCTCCAATGTTGTTGTCCAATTTGTCCTCAGTACGCTGGTACCCCATATGTGGAAGAAGACTACTGTTTGGGCGCACAGCAGGGCTCGGAAGGAAAGTAGTGACATTTTGGAATGCAGGCTTTGATGGAATGATCTGCGGCTCTCATGTTCCATTTCACGAGCCCCTGATGTGCCTAAACAGAAGAAACCCCCCCACAAGTGACCCCAATTTGGAAACTAGACCCTCTAAGGAACTTGTATAGATGTGTGGTGAGTACTTTGAGCCCCCAAGTGTTTCACTAAAATTTATAATGCCCGAGCTTGAAAAAAAAAATACTATTTTTTTCCTACAAAAATGATATTTTAGTCCCCAATTTTTTATTTTCCCAAGTGTGACAGGAGAAATTGGACCTCAAATGTTGTTGCCCAATTTGTCCTGAGTACACTGGTACCCTATATGTGGGAAAAAAGTGGGCACACGTTTGGGCTCGAAAGGGAAGTATTGACATTTTGGATTGCAGACTTTCATGGAATGGTCTGCGGGTGTCATGTTCCGTTTGCAGAGCCCATGATGTGCCTAAACAGAAAAAAACCCACAATTGACATTATTTTGGAAAGTAGACCCCCAAAGAACTTACCTAGATGTGCCCCCTTTGGAACTAATCTGTTTCCTGTAAAGTAAATTAGTAGTGCATGGAGTTGTGGTACAATTTAAAGCAATCCTTCATACACAGGCCAGGTTTGTCGGGGCAGGTGTCACATTGATAGATGGTGTCCTTGCGTATTCCTCTTTTGTAGCACACTTGGCACCTTTTTTGTGGCTTACCCTTTCTTCCAGTTGGCGGGACCATGCCCGGAAAATGCTGACCTGATACGATACGAGCACCTTCAGTTCCAGAGGTACTGGGGTCCACGCCTTCTGGAGTGCTAAATATCAAGGCCTTAACCACTATCTCCTGGAAATGAAGGTACGACGTATCGGTGTGGCATGCACATTGTGACAGCAGGAAAGCGTTGAGCATTGCCATTTGTACAATGTGCACGGACAGCTTTTTGTACCACACCCTGGCCTTTCTCAAAGCGCTGTACGGTTGGAGTTGATCGGAGAGATCAACGCCCCCCATGTTTTTGCTGTACCCCAGTACATAGGTCGGTTTGCAGACCTCTGAGGTACCCCGTACAGTGGTGAGGGCGCTGCCAACACCGTGTATGGTGGTCAATAGAAGGAGATCCCTCTTGTACTTGACCACGAGCAGGTGGTCGCTACATTGGGCTTTGGTCTCACCTTTCCTGAGCATCTGCCCAAGTAGGGTCTTCGGATGGCCTCTTATTTTTGCGGACAGTACAGCAGGCTGTGGTACCTCGCGCACAGAGGGATTTGTAGAGTGGGATGCTGGTGTAAAAGTTATTGGTATAGAGGTGATGACCTTTATCCAGCAGTGGGTGCACCAAATCCCACACAATTTTTCCACTCACTCCCAGGACAGGAGGACATTCAGGCAGTTCAATCCTGGTGTCCTTCCTTTCGTAGACTCTAAAGCTGTAGGTGTGCCCTGAGGTACTCTCACAGCTTGTAGAGTTTGATTCCGTACCTGGCCCTCTTGCTGGGCAGGTACTGATGGAATCCGAGCCGCCCCTTAAAATGAATTAAGAACTCATCCACGCAGATGTCCCTTTGAGGCAAGTACACTTCAGCAAACTTTTTGTTGAAGTTTTTGATGACCGGCCGAACTTTGAACAGACGGTCAAAGTTGGGATCATCTCATGCGGAACACTGTGCATTATCATTATAATGCAGGAACTTATGGATGGCCTCAAAACGTGTCCGGGTCATAACCATTGGGAATACTGGAGTGTTATATAAAATATCAACACTCCAATATTGCCAAAGTTCTGGCTTCTTCAGGATCCCCATGTGGAGGACCATGCCCCAAAACTGCATCATTTCAACTGCGTCTACAGGAGACCAGTTAGAATATGATGAACCTGGGTTTTGTTCCAAAAATTGACGAGCATGCAAATTAGTTTGCTCCACCATGAGGTTAACAAAAGCCTCAGAGAAAAAGACTTTGATAAAGTCTAGTTCTGTGGGGCCGGTGGTGTCAAACTTGATTCCTGATTCTGCCACAAAATCAGGAATCAGTGGCTCGTAGTTTTCGGGCGACGAGGTCCATATGGCGTCCGCAGTGGGGGGCGCTGGTTCATCTTCGGCAATGGTGGGCGCTGTTTCATCTTCATTGTCATCTTCATCAATGATAGGCACTGCCTCATCATCTGTCCTGCGGCGTCTGCGTGGCGGTTCCGCAGGACCGGAGGAGGAAGAGGATGAGGAAGCATCAGAAAAATAAAGAAAAGTGGGATCCTCTCCCTCGCTATCAGTGTCAGAGGCAAGGAAAGAATATGCCTCCTCCAATGAATAGCGCTGTTGGGACGGGCGGGACATTATATTTTGTGCTTGGGTGTACTTTATTGGTAACTGTGTACGTGTGGGGGGGGGATAGTGTTTGGTGCAAACTATTCTGAAAATAAAAAAACTAAAGGAAAAAAAGCAAATAGGGGAAAAAAATACCTGTGAAAGGAAAAGACTAAAACAGCAGGCCCTAGCTCTGATAAATGAACCGCGTCACTTATCAAAGTTCAGCGGCTGCTGGGTGTACCAACAGGATGTGGGAAAAAAAACGGCAGGCACGAGAGCTTTCATAAGTGAACCGCGTCACTTATCAAACTTCGGCGGCTGCTGGGTGTGCGAACTGGGATGTGAAAAAAAAAAAAAGAAAACGCCAGGCACGAGAGCTTTGATAAGTGAACCGTGTCACTTATCAAAGTTCGGCGGCTTCTGGGTGTGTGCACAGGTGTGGTGCAAGGGGGGTGAAAAAAAAAGGAAAATGGCAGGCACAAGCTCTGATAAGTGAACTGCGTCACTTACAAGTTTGGCAGCTGCGGGATGTGTTTACGGAGATGGCGCAAAGGGGGCTGGGAAAAAAAAGCTAGCACGAGTGTTGATTGGTGAACTGCGTCACCAATCAACGCTCTGCGGCTGCTAAACGTGCGTATGGAGGCAGCGCAAAGAGGGATAGAGGGGGGTAAAAAGAGGGGGATGGGGTGGATGAAGAGAGATCGGGTAGGGATCAGGGATAACACTTACGGTTGTAGTCTCTCTTCTTTCTTCTGTCTTTTCTAAACCAGGGATTGTGGTGTTACAGGCTTCTGTAGCACAAGGCCCAGCAAGAGATTTGGCTGTGTGACCGCTCTGCAAGAATCCTCAGCTAGAGTGAGGACCCCTGCAACACGGTCAGACAGTTCACAGGCAGGTGACAGGTCACAGAGCGGTCACACCGCTGCTGTGAGCTGTCATTGGTGGGATCAAATGATCACATCGATCCCACCAATCCCTGCAGGCCCTGGTGACCATGTCAACTGCCTAGGATCGCTCTGATCCTAGGCAGGACACAGCCAGGTCACCAGCAGGGCACACAGCGGTCACTTGACCGCCGCTCTGCCCTGTGATTATCGTGATCGTCGATAACATCGATCGTGTCAATCAGCTCCTGCAGGCCCTGCTGGGCTTGTCCTAGGATCGGAGCTATTACAGCAGCGATCCAGGCCGGTACATGCAGGGCACAATGCGGAAATACCACTGCTGCGCCCTGCGATTGGTGCGATCAGTACATCAGTACTCAATCCTAGCCTGGGACCTCATTGTTTCAGCCAATCTGATTGGCTGAAACAATGAGAAACGCTGTGATTGGCTGTTCAGAATTGAGCAGCCAGTCACAGCTATCGGGAGGCTTGGGGGGCGGTGCCATATCCCAGGATGCCGAGGCCGTCTTCTGTGAGGTAAGATGGCATCGGAAATTTAATGCGATCACCGTGACTTAAGTTGCGATGTTGCATTAAATAGCATGACGAACTATCCTGTCACTGGGAATTAAGATCCAGGTCAACTCGACGGGATAGTACATCATATAAGATAAAGGGGTTAAACATCATCTGTCTGCAATATCAGAGAAGCAACACCAAGGCAGAGAACCCCTGGGAGATTACGTACACTGCATGGGCATCCCCAATTATGCAGGTATCAGCACACTGTACATGTACAGGTACCCCAGTTTTGGCATCTGTCTTAGTCATGTTTCTCTGGTCTTATATAGTGATTTACACAATATAGTAACTCTAATTTCACCCAGACTTTCAAGTGGCCAGCTTTCAAGGTTGTATGAAACTGAGATATGGAGTCATCAGATGAGGGGCCATTAACCCCAAGAATATAAAAGCCACAATTATTCAGATCAAACCACCACAGGCAGAGTTTCAGTAAACCTTAATGTTTTACAATATCAAACAGCAAACATATAGACGCTTAGAACTGTTTGTGAAGTGAATAAACACATTTCTCAAGATTGTGTCACTATGAGCATTGTCTGTCACATCTGTAAATGTTTTACAAGAAATGCAGCTATGTGATTGTCTGAATGCATTCGGTATACAGTATTTTAATCTGGATTCCAAATCGCCATTTGTATATTCGCCATTTGAGGCAGCCAAAGTTATGGCTCTCAAGGAGAGAAACTAATATAGTCAACAAAGAAATATTTGTAATGAACTACTGAGCCAAACTGACAGCATTGCTTTATCAAATTTATATGAAGTGTATTGTGTCCAATGTGAGCAACCAGGCAACACAATAAAGAGCTTTTCAAGTGAGCTCTTTAAGGTACACAAATGCTATGAAGTCTTTGCCAACAAGGATATGGTTTCACCAATTGGAGGGTACATTTTTAAAAAATATACTATTGCCATCACAGCCCCCCTTGCTCAATATTCTGGGGCATATAAAAGTACAGAACACGTTCATCCAGGTCATGTCGTCGGAGATAAGGAAGAGACATAGCAGGAAACAGAGTTAAGAAGTAGGCCCAATGTAATGTCACGCCCAGTTCCCCAATGTGGGGTCCTTTCTTTACTAAATAAAATTGTGCCATCATAGCCCCCTTGCCCAAAATTCACCGTACAGAGCACGTTCACCCTGGTGATCTAGTGGCAGTTAAAGAACACATTGCAGGAGACAGAATTAAGAATTAGGCCCAATTTAATGTCATGCCCAATTCCTCAATGTGGGGTCCTTTTTTTACAAAATAAAATAGTGCCATCACAGCCCCCTTGCCCAAAATGCACCGTACAGAGCACGTTCACCCTGGTGATTGTTAAAAATGGTTATTTCGCACATATATTTAATCAGGACTATTCACCAGGTGCTTACTCTTAAAAGAAAAATGTCACGGTATTCTCATGAAAAATATAGTGGTTTATTGAACTGTCCATAGGAAAACCACATTGCAGCAATAACATAAAAGTAGAATAAATAGTTATGAACAGATTGTCCATGTGTAAAAATCAGCGCTTGTCTTGTTACTCATCTTTCCCAAGGTCCTGAATGGTAAAACCGTCTGTCTGTGTGAAGTCTGAAGTCATCATGGCATGGAGTAGAATTATGACTATCAGCTGTTGCTTCTTTGTCCGACGTCCATGGTGAAGGCAGGGGTGACAGTCCCACGTGACAAAAGGCCCCCCACCCTCCTTAGAGACGTTATTTATATGTCCAACACAGATCACGTGTTCCCTGTATATGGTGATAACTTATGCTCTGAGCTACATACACAGAAATAGCTTTTGTAATGTCCGCAAGAAGCAATATGCTCAGTACAGAATAAGAATAATTAAAATTAATATTTAACAGTGATCTAGTGGAAGTTAAAGGAAACATTGCAGGAGACATAATTAAGAAGTAGGTCCAATGTAATGTAGTGCCCTATTCCCCAATGTCAGGTCCTTTTTTTTTAATAAATAAAAAAGTGCCATCACAGCCCCCTTGCCCAAAGTTCATCGGCCTATAACAGTACAGAGCATGTTCGCCCTGGTCATCTAGTGGTTCTGGATGATGAGGATAAGGAGGAGGATAACAGACCAAATCTGGAAGCGTATACCCATGTCTGGTTGTGAAGAGGTGCATGAGAATACACCTCCCCAAAACAGAGAATGTATTTGAGGTTATGTTTCGCTGTTTTCACTTGGTGGTGTACAGAAGTCTTTCCCAATCCAGCCCTTGTTCATTTTTAAAAGTCAGCCTGTCAGCATAAGAGTCAGCCAGTTCCTGCCACATGTCCAGCTTGGATACCCAATAATTAAAAGGCACAGAGGAATCACGGAGAATGTTTGCACTATCTGCAAGGTACTCCCTCACCATCTTCCCAAACGTTGCATGTCTTGTGACCGCACCCCTTGTCTTTGTGCCGTCACGATGGGAGGGTCTGAGAAAACTTTGCCATTGTTCCCCTGCCTGAGATGGATTGTACTTCTGTCTCTGTCGCTTGGATTCCTTGATTGTACAACAAACTCTGACATCTGCTGCCAGCGTTCTCACGTTGGAATTTTCTAAGTCATTCTGCTACAAGGGCCTTCTGGTACTGCAACATTTTACTACACCTCTCTGCCTCTGGTAGAAGAGATTGAAAGATCTCCTTTATGCGTGGGTCTAGAAGTGTCACCAATAGGGTTGAGCGAAACGGATCGTTCATTTTTAAAAGTCGCAGACTTTTGGCAAAGTCGGGTTTCATGAAACCCGATCCGACCCTTGTGTGGGGTCGGCCATGCGGTACGCGACTTTCGCGCCAAAGTCACGTTTCAATGATGCGAAAAGCGCCATTTCTCAGCCAATGAAGGTGGACGCAGAGTGTGGGCAGCGTGATGACATAGGTCCTGGTCCCCACCATCTTAGAGAAGGGCATTGCAGTGATTGGCTTGCTGTCTGCGGCATCACAGGGGCTATAAAGGGGCGTTCCCGCCGACCGCCATCTTACTGCTGCTGATCTGAGCCTAGGGAGAGGTTGCTGCCGCTTCGTCAGAAGCAGGGATAGCGTTAGGCAGGGTCCATTAACCACCAAACCGCTTGTGCTGTAGCGATTTCCACTGTCCAACACCACCTTTTGTTTGCAGGGACAGTGGAAGCTACATTTTTTTTTCCTCAGCGCTGTAGCTCATTGGGCTGCCCTAGAAGGCTCCCTGATAGCTGCATTGCTGTGTGTACGCCGCTGTGCAAACCAACTGCTTTTTTCAAAGCACAAATCCTGCTGTTCCTTCCTTTCTGCACAGCTATCTTGTTTGTTTGTCCACACTTTTTATTTCATTTGTGCATCAGTCCACTCCTTATTGCTGCCTGCCATACCTGGCTGAGATTACTGCAGGGAGATAGTAATTGTAGGACAGTCCCTGTTTTTTTTGTGTGGGAGATTAAGATTGGCATTTCTGCTAGAGTGCCATCCCTGTGTGTGCCATCTCTCTCACATAGTGGGCCATAGAAAGCCTTTTCATTTTTCTGTTGTTTTTTTTTGTGGGGTTTATAAATTCTCCCTGATAAAAAAAATACAGTGGGAGATTAATATTGGCCTTTGGGCTTCTGTGCCAGTCCTGAGTGTGCCATCTCTCTCTCAAATAGTGGGCCATAGAAAGCCTATTAATTTTTTTTTATTGGGTTTCTAAATACTCCCAGAAAAAATAAAAAAAAAATCAGTGGGAGATTAATATTGCCCTTTCTGCTTGTGTGCCAGTCTTGACTCCTGGGTGTGCCATCTCTCTCTCTCAAATAGTGGGCACTGGGCCATAGAAAGCCTTTTTTTTTATTGTGTTTCTAAATTCTCCCTGAAAAAATCAAAAAGAAATCAGTGGGAGATTAATATTGCCCTTTCTGCTTGTGTGCCTCTCCTGACTCCTGGGTGTGCCATCTCTCTCTCTCAAATAGTTGGCCATAGAAAGCCTATTTTTTTTTAATTGTGTTTCTAAATTCTCCCTGAAAAAATCATTTTATTTTATTTTGTTTCTAAAGTCTCCCTGAAAAAAAAAAAAAAAAATCAGTGGGAGATTAATATTGCCCTTTCTGCTTGTGTGACAGTCTTGACTCCTGGGTGTGCCATCTCTCTCTCTCAAATAGTGGGCCATAGAAAGCCTATTTTTTTTTTATTTGGTTTCTAAATTCTCCCTGAACAAATAAAAAAAAAAAAGTGGGAGATCAATATTGACATTTCTGCTTGAGTGACAGTCCTGCGTGTGTGGCATCTCTGTCATTTGGTGCCACCGAAAACAGAGTGTGTAACATTGTGCCTGATTTTCCTTGTGGTCTCACCCACCTGTAAAGGGATATCTAAATCATACTGAAGTTATAGCTCACCGTGTAAGTTGTTTGACAGCAACAAATACCATTACTTTGGTTACGTTTTTAAAACAATGAGGAAGTCTGGTGGAAGAGGTCGTGCCCGTGGGCGTTCATTGTCAAATGGTAATGATGGTAGTGGTAGTGGAGCATCAGGTGGTCGTGGGGAAAAAAATATTGCACCTAAGCCTGGAGCTGTGGAGCCAGGTTCGTCGTCTGGCTACAGAAGGCCTCGAACGCTCCCTTTTCTGGGAGTAGGAAAACCGCTTTTAAAGCCGGAGCAGCAAGAGCAAGTTTTGGCTTACCTTGCTGACTCAGCCTCTAGATCTTTTGCCTCCTCTTTTGAAACTGGTAAATGTAAAAGCAGCGCGTCGTTAGTGGATGTTCACGGTCAGGGACAAGTCGCTTCCTTGTCCTCTTCAGCAAAAACAACAACAGAGAAGGATGCAGCAGGCGACACAACGGGTTACTCCATGGAGCTCTTTACACATACCGTCCCTGGCTTAGAAAGTGAAGCAGTTAACAGGCCATGCCCATTACAAGTTGAATCTGACATGGAGTGCACTGATGCACAGCCACAGCCAGATTACTAGGCTGGTCCTTTGACTCAGACCACAACATTGCCCTCGCAGGGTACTGATCCAGAATCAGACCCTGATGAGACTATGTTGCCCCGTCACGAACGCTCTAGCACCAACTTACACGGTGACACAGACGAAGTTGCACACGAGCTAGAAGAGGAGGTTATAGATGACTCAGTTGTTGACCCCGATTGGCAGCCATTGGGGGAACAGGGTGCAGGCAGCAGTAGTTCTGAAGCGGAGGAGGAGGGACCGCAGCAGGCATCAACATCGCAACAGGTTCCATCTGCCGGGCCCATATCTGGCCCAAAACGCGTGGCAAAGCCAAAAACTGTTGGAGGACAGCGTGTCCATCCGGTTAAAGCTCAGTCTGCAATGCCTGAAAAGGGATCCGAGGCTCGAAAGAGTGCAGTCTGGCATTTTTTTAAACAACATCCAATTGATCCGCACAAAGTCATCTGTCAAAAATCTTCAACTACCTTAAGCAGAGGTCAGAATCTGAAAAGTCTGAATACAAGTTGCATGCATAGACATTTAACCACCATGCATTTGCAAGCCTGGACTAACTACCAAACGTCCCTTAAGGTTGTAGCACCCTCGGCCAATGAAGCTAGTCAGCAACGCTACATCCTTTCCCTCACTGTAAGCCCACCATTTTCCGCACCACCTGCAGTATCTGTGCAGGTTTCTTTGCCAGGCCAAAGCAGTCAGGGTCAGGGAATCACCAGTTTCGTAGTAGGAAACACTGCATCTAGGGCACAGGCGGAAACAATACCGTCTCCAACCGTCTCTCAGTCTGCCATGTCCACCGGCACACCCGCTAGTTCCACGATCTCCAGCTCTCCAGTCCAGCTCACCCTACATGAGACTCTGGTTAGAAAAAGGAAGTACTTATCCTCGCATCCGCGTACACAGGGTTTGAACGCCCACATAGCTAGACTAATCTCGTTAGAGATGATGCCCTACCGGTTAGTTGAAAGTGAAGCTTTCAAAGCCCTGATGGACTACGCTGTACCACGCTACGAGCTACCCAGTCGACACTTCTTTTCGAGAAAAGCCATCCCAGCCCTCCACCAGCATGTTAAAGAGCGCATCGTCCATGCACTCAGGCAATCTGTGAGTACAAAGGTGCACCTGATAACAGATGCATGGCCAGGGACGTTACGTGTCCATCACGGCACACTGGGTGAATGTGGTGGATGCAGGGTCCACAGGGGACAGCAATTTCGGGACAGTTCTGCCTAGCCCACGGTCTAAGAAACAGTTGGCTGTAGGCGTTCGCACCCCCTCCTCCTCCTCGTCCTCCTGCAGAAGCGAGAGCTCGTCCACAGATCGCAGTCGCCCAATCACTCCATCCGCAGCTGCCACTGTTGCACACCAGTTGTCCCATTATGGGGCAGCTACTGGCATGCGTCAGCAGGCTGTATTGGCTATAAAGTGTTTGGGCGACAACAGACACACCGCGGAAGTTTTGTCCGAGTTCTTGCAGAAAGAAACGCAGTCGTGGCTGGGCACAGTAGATCTTGAGGCAGGCAAGGTAGTGAGTGATAACGGAAGGAATTTCATGGCTGCCATCTCCCTTTCCCAACTGAAACACATTCCTTGCCTGGCTCACACCTTAAACCTAGTGGTGCAGTGCTTCCTGAAAACTTATCCGGGGTTATCCAACCTGCTCCTCAAAGTGCGCGGACTTTGCTCACATATCCGCCGTTCGCCCGTACACTCCAGCCGTATGCAGACCTATCAGCGGTCTTTGAACCTTCCCCAGCATCGCCTAATCATAGACGTTGCAACAAGGTGGAACTCAACACTGCACATGCTTCAGAGACTGTGCGAACAGAGGCGGGCTGTAATGTTTTTGTGGGAGGATACGCATACACGGGCAGGCAGTAGGATGGCAGACATGGAGTTGTCAGGTGTGCAGTGGTCGAAGATACAAGACATGTGTCAAGTCCTTCAGTGTTTTGAGGAATGCACACGGCTGGTTAGTGCAGACAACGCCATAATAAGCATGAGCATCCCCCTAATGCGTCTGCTGATGCAAAGTTTCAGTCTGCACAAAGGAACAGCGCTCCACCGGGTGTATCGATAAAAATAAATCCTTTATTTAGCCATAGAACAAAAGCGACGTTTCGACCATATGCTGGTCTTTTTCAAGCATACAAACATGGCTGACAGGCGGTCTTAAATATCGTGGACACCACACAGGGAGCCAATCGCTACCAAGTACCGCCCATCTCACAATATAAATCAACATTATGTAAACATATATAAAATAGACATCAAGCATTATAATATACATATAGATAAAGTAACATTCATTCCCTTCACAATACCAGTGAAAAACGATCACTTAAAGCACTAAAACCCAATATTTGTTTATACTTTAGCTCTCCTCGATCTCACCGCCTATATACGTTGCCATAGTGAACAACACTTCCTGTATGTGACTAGCACACGTACCGCACTTAGCATAGCCAATCTCATTTGGTCTAACATAAAGCATCTAACATTAGCCAATCGTATGATCTCTTATACTCACATATCACTACCGGTATCCACCAACGCTATGATTACTAACCATGTCTGAAGGCAGTGGGGCGCAGGCACAGCCACGTCAGAGCAGGGCCGCGCCTCATCACATGATCCGACAGAGGCCGCGCCCGGAAGTGACGACAGCCATTGCCGCACCTCCACACATCCCCAGGCCAGGCAGATCACCACGGAGATGTGGATAAACATCACCACGTCATCCCTCGGCCCCGCCTCCCCAGTCAGTCCCGGAGAAGGAGTCCAGGCACTAGCGCAGTGCGTGTGGACAGAAACTAACCACACGCAAAGCACAACTGCGCCTACACTACCCACATCCCGCACCGACTAGCAGGTCAGGAGCTCAAGAAAGATGTATTTATAATAAGGCTTATTCAGGAGACATTATATAGAGATCACCGATACACAATATATTCCAATTAAATCCCATATGGGCAAATCAATACATAAGTGCAGATCGCGGAGCAGCAAAATATAACAAATCTATAACCATCTTTGTGAACATATAATAAAATACATAACAGTCACACTGTGGCAGTCGGGAACTTGAAGAAACTTATTCCTTGAAGATAGAAATATCCTTTATCCATATAAATCATCCAATTTAAATATTTCCCAGCATCCTCAACTATATCCATCCACCGACCGTCACACGTGTGCTTGCTACAATAAAAACATAACAAACACCCAAGATATTAAAAACATGATGAGCAACGCATATGGAAAGAAAAAGGAAAAAACCATAATATCATTAAGGGGGGTCCAATCAATAGGTACATCCATGAAGACTGAAATCAATGTTCAATCCCCCTGGTTGTAACGAACCTAATGTATAGATCCATTTCATCTCTTTGGTTTTAAGCATTTGCAGCCTATCCCCACCCCTTCTCAAAACAGGAACATGGTCTATAACCCTAAATCTAAGCTGGTTCACTAAATGTTTCCTATCAATGAAATGTTTTGGGACTGGCAACTCGGTGATTCCCGTTCTTATAGTACTTTTATGTTTGGTGATGCGAGCTTTCACCTCCATAGTTGTTTCGCCAATATAGGCGAGTCCACAGGGACAGGTGATCATATAGATAACATAACTGGACAGACATGTGTATCTCTCCTTTAGATAGAATTTCTTCCCAGTATGAGGATGACAAAAATGGTCCCCCTTCAGCATGTTATTGCAACAAGCACATCCGAGACATGGGAAATTCCCATGTTTCGGTGTACTTAATGTTCTCTGAACCACTTTTTTAGAGGACCCAAAATCAGATCTCATCAGTCTATCCCCTAGGTTCTTACCCCTCCTGTATGACATCATGGGGGGCAATTTAAAACCTGACACCTGTGGCAAACCCCGTTGTAGGAGGGCCCAATGTTTTTTTATTACACCACCAATCCGATTACTCACAGAGTTGTAGGTGGAAACAAAAGGAATGCGGTCACAACCGCTTTTGGAGGAGACTTTCTTGCGGACACTATCCCTTGTTGAGTTTCGGGCTTTAGTTTTAAACGCCTCCACATTTCTTCTTGGATAGCCCCTAGCCACAAATTTTAAACACATGTCCTCCAGCCGTTGATCTACTAAATTATCATCAGATACAATTCTTCGTACCCTTAATAATTGGCTCCATGGGAGCGACTCCACCATTCTTCTGGGATGGTTACTGTTGAATGACAACAAGCTATTTTTATCCGTATCCTTAATAAAGATGTCCGTTTTTAACCCACCTCCATTCTTATAGACCAAAGTGTCCAAAAACTGAATCTGTGATATCGAATAAGACAAAGTAAATTGCAATTCTGGATAAATCTCATTGAGATAAATATGAAACCCCTCTAGGTCGACCAAACTCCCCTCCCATACAACAAAAATATCATCGATGTAGCGCCACCAGGCTCTGACGTGGCGCCAAAGGTTGGAATTGTACACAAACCTGTCCTCAAATACCGCCATATAAATGTTGGCATAAGTGGGGGCCACATTGGACCCCATGGCGGTACCTCTCAACTGAAGGAAGAACTCATCACCAAAGAGGAAATAATTCCTCCTCAGGATGAGCTCCAACAGTGTGAGGACAAGTTGTGCACACTCTGGGGCCACGTCAGAGCCCGACAACGCACATCGAACAGCCTCTAGTCCTTTATCATGCTCAATTGACGTATATAATGACGTCACATCGAACGATGCCAGAATGGTTGATTCAGATATCACCAAATTCTCAATTTTTTCAAGAAAGTCACCTGTGTCCCTCACAAATGACCGTGCTGACATTGCAAAAGAACGTAATACCTTATCTAGGAATACTGCAGTTTTACTATATAGTGAACCCCTCCCGGAGACAATAGGTCTCCCGGGGGGGTTTTCCAGGTCTTTATGGATTTTGGGCAACACATATAGCACAGGTATAACCGGGGCTTCAACGGTCAGGAACTCAGACAGCTTGTGATCAATCAATCCCATGGCCAGGGAATCACTGATCACAAGCTGTAGCTCTTTCTGAAAACGTACAGTGGGATTACATGTTAATTTCTCATACACATGATGGTCTCCCAGTTGCCTACATATTTCTGCTTTATATTTAAGGCTATCCATTATAACCACTGCTCCGCCTTTATCGGCCCTTTTGATGGTTATTGCAGTGTTATTGGCTAGATCATTAACAGCCTTCCTCTCTAATGTGGTCATATTATGATATGTAGCAGGTTTATATGTATTTTTCAAGTGGTAAATTTCTTTCTGTACTAATTCTATATAGGACTCTACAAAGTGATTTTTAGCAGGTGGCTGGAAAGAACTCTTATTATATAGACCCAATTCTCTAAGCGAAAAACCTTGTATAGATTCACCCACATCATAGTTCTCAGTCTTATCGGAAAAATATGATGATAACCTTAACCTTCTAAAAAATGCCTGTAAATCAATTTCAATACCAAACCAGTCTGGATGATTGGATGGACAGAACGACAGTCCTTTAGAAATAACACTAAGTTCAGTCTCTGATAGAACAACCGAAGAAATATTTACCACTAGGTCGTGACCATCTGTCATGGATTCTTCGTATTCCTTGTTCTCATTGCCATTGTCCTCCCTGATTTCTGTTCCCTGGAAAGTCCTTTGTTTTCTGTGTTTCCGACCCCCTCTCCGCCTCCGTTTCCTGGAGTGGTTTTGTCCATCTTGGCTGGTTCTAAAAAATGTGCTCCTCTACTGCCCCCTGCAGTGGAATCATCCGTAGAATCGGATTCAGCCGTGGTGAACCCGAAGTTGGAATATTTACGTATTTGTTGTTTCCTTCTCCGTCTCGATGGCATATTTGCTCCTTTGTTATTCTTAGGAAATGTATTGGATCTCATTTGCCAGGCAAAAACCCGACCTCCTTTATAGTCCTCCATATCTCTAAACCACTTTGTTCTTTTTGTGGTTTCTATATCTGATCTAAATTTAACCAGATTTTCCTCCATTTTGGTTTTAAGGAGGCTCCAATCCTGTGTTGCCATTTGTTTGGTAAGCTGGTCTTCCCATTCAACAATGTTTTTTCTAGTTGTCTCCATTTCTTTATTCAAAAATTCAATGTTCAATAGTATCATATCAAATGCAAATTTGTTGGAGATGGCCTCAAATTTTGCACAGAATTGCGTATTCTCAGGAAAAAGGGTTGGCCTAAGATGTGGGCGTAACCCCCGTGGGATTCTTTTCACTCTATAATACTCCGTCAATGTAACAGCATGGAGCTCATGTGAAATTAATTTTCTCTTTTCATTCTCCCACCGCTTTTTCAACATATCAGTAGTTGGCTTATTTAAAAACGTAGTGTCCACAATTGAACCAGACAATATCCGTGTTGCATCATCATCAGTATAAGAAAAAGTTCTGGCCATGTCAGGGTCACCCATCTCTGACAACATATTACCTTCCATCTTAATGGTGGTTGAGGTGCAAGTCCATCCGGGTTCAGTCCAGCATAAATCAAGTGTAGATGACGGACAGCACTCCCTTACTTGGGCGCTCGTTCCATATCCAGGGAACCCACCTGGGTAACACGTCACAGTCTGCACAAAGGAACAGCGCTCCACCGGGTGTATCGATAAAAATAAATCCTTTATTTAGCCATAGAACAAAAGCGACGTTTCGACCATATGCTGGTCTTTTTCAAGCATACAAACATGGCTGACAGGCGGTCTTAAATATCGTGGACACCACACAGGGAGCCAATCGCTACCAAGTACCGCCCATCTCACAATATAAATCAACATTATGTAAACATATATAAAATAGACATCAAGCATTATAATATACATATAGATAAAGTAACATTCATTCCCTTCACAATACCAGTGAAAAACGATCACTTAAAGCACTAAAACCCAATATTTGTTTATACTTTAGCTCTCCTCGATCTCACCGCCTATATACGTTGCCATAGTGAACAACACTTCCTGTATGTGACTAGCACACGTACCGCACTTAGCATAGCCAATCTCATTTGGTCTAACATAAAGCATCTAACATTAGCCAATCGTATGATCTCTTATACTCACATATCACTACCGGTATCCACCAACGCTATGATTACTAACCATGTCTGAAGGCAGTGGGGCGCAGGCACAGCCACGTCAGAGCAGGGCCGCGCCTCATCACATGATCCGACAGAGGCCGCGCCCGGAAGTGACGACAGCCATTGCCGCACCTCCACACATCCCCAGGCCAGGCAGATCACCACGGAGACGTGGATAAACATCACCACGTCATCCCTCGGCCCCGCCTCCCCAGTCAGTCCCGGAGAAGGAGTCCAGGCACTAGCGCAGTGCGTGTGGACAGAAACTAACCACACGCAAAGCACAACTGCGCCTACACTACCCACATCCCGCACCGACTAGCAGGTCAGGAGCTCAAGAAAGATGTATTTATAATAAGGCTTATTCAGGAGACATTATATAGAGATCACCGATACACAATATATTCCAATTAAATCCCATATGGGCAAATCAATACATAAGTGCAGATCGCGGAGCAGCAAAATATAACAAATCTATAACCATCTTTGTGAACATATAATAAAATACATAACAGTCACACTGTGGCAGTCGGGAACTACACTTGATTTATGCTGATGCAAAGTTTGACGCACATAAAGGATCAGGCGTCTGCAGCAGAGGAAGAGGAAAGCCTTGATGACAGTCAGCCATTGTCTGGTCAGGGCACTGTACAGGACGAGGTAGCGGGCGAACAGGAGGAGGAGGAGGACGAGGAGGATGATGGGGATGAGTATATTTTTAATGAAGCTTTTCCGGGGCCACTGGAAATTGGTGGCGTGGCAAGGCCGAGTTCTGGTTTTTTGAGGGACACAAGTGACGTAGATTTGCCTGAAACTGCCCCTCAACCAAGCACAACCGCTGATTTGACAACTGGAAGTTTGGCCCACATGGCGGATTATGCCTTACGTATCCTCAAAAGGGACACACGCATTACTAAAATGATGAACGATGACGATTACTGGTTGGCCTGCCTCCTTGATCCTCGCTATAAAGGCAAATTGCAAAATATTATGCCACATGAGAACTTGGAACTAATATTAGCAATCAAACAATCAACTCTTGTTGACCGTTTGCTTCAGGCATTCCCAGCACACAGCGCCCGTGATCGTTCTCACACGAGCAGCAGGGGGCAGCAGAACAGAAGTGTTAGAGGTGCAGAAATCCGAAGTGGCGTTGGACAGAGGGGTTTTCTGACCAGGTTGTGAAGTGATTTTGCTATGACCGCAGACAGGACAGGTACTGCTGCATCAATTCAAAGTGACAGGAGACAACATTTGTCCAGTATGGTTACTAACTATTTTTCATCACTTATCGATGTTCTACCTCAACCATCATTCCCATTTGATTACTGGGCATCCAAATTAGACACCTGGCCAGAATTGGCAGAATATGCATTGCAGGAGCTTGCTTGCCCGGCAGCTAGTGTCCTATCAGAAAGAGTATTCAGTGCTGCAGGTTCAATATTAACCGAAAAAAGGACTCGTCTGGCCACCCAAAATGTTGATGTTCTAACCTTCATTAAAATGAACCACAACTGGATTTCGAATTCTTTTGCCCCACCTTGCCCGGCCGACACCTAGCTTTCCTATGAAAAGGTATTGCCTGTGGACTACTCTGAATGACTTTACCAATCTCGTAATTTGCAGCAGCTGATTGTCCAGCATACGACATGTTTACACCTCCCTAAATGGCCAAACTCCCCACACGGGGCCGTGGGATCGCCACTTGGCGCAAGCACCCGGGAAAGTGCTGTTTGTCTGAAGAGGTGGGTGTGCCCGCTTTTGGTCTACGGCACTGCCACTGGGTCCCTCATAGTACAATAAAGTGTCTCTGGCGGTGGTGGTGCGCACCCAACGTCAGACACACTGTTGTAACATGAGGGGCCCTGGGCATGTACCGCCGGCCACAAGAGAGTTCACCCACCCCCAGCTCAAACATTGCTCTACCACTTGCACAATTATCTCTCACAGGTACACCTATGTTTAGTCTATGCGCTGACATCCGTAAATTACTGCCACTGACAATACCATTGTGTTGACATGTATGATGGTACTTAACATAGTCAGGGGCAGTGTCCTATATTTACCCAAGTAAATACTTTGTGCAAAATTACTAGGTCTGAAACTACGCAGAGGAGCCCAACCCTGTACCTAATGATTGTACCCTTTTGGTTTTTCTTTTTGTTGTAATGCGAGACATTAACATGTATTGATTTTTTTGGGCCTACTAACTGGCAGACACTCATTACAATCGGCCGCCGCTGACAACACCAATGGTGCCCACTGCCTGTGTACCCCTGCAAGAGAATTCAAAGTGCCTACAGCCCAATTTTTTTATGTTAGGCCTTCGAAGCCTGTCTGCGGTCCCTCCTTCCACTAGGCCTCCACTGACCTGTCTACTGCTGCCCGTGTACCCCTGGAACCAATGTTAAAATGCCTACAGCCCTAATTTATTATGTTAGGCCTTCGAAGCCTGTCTGCGGTCCCTCCTTCCACTAGGCCTCCACTGACCTGTCTACTGCTGCCCGTGTTCCCCTGGAACAAATGTTAATGTGCCTACAGCCCTAATTTATTATGTTAGGCCTTCGAAGCCTGTCTGCGCTCCCTCCTTCCACTAGGCCTCCACTGACCTGTCTACTGCTGCCCGTGCACCCCTGGAACCAATTCTAAAGTGCCTACAGCCATATGTTATTATGTTAGGCCTTCGAAGCCTGTCTGCGGTCCGTTCTTTCTACTACTCCTCCACTGACCAGACCACTGCTGCCCGTGTACCCCTGGAAGCTATTTAAAAGTGCCTACAGCCCAATTTTTTTTATGTTAGGCCTTCGAAGCCTGTCTGCGGTCCCTCCTTCCACTAGGCCTCCACTGACCTGTCTACTACTGCCCGTGCACCCTGGAACCAATTCTAAAGTGCCTACAGCCATATTTTATTATGTTAGGCCTTCGAAGCCTGTCTGCGGTCCTTCCTTCCAATAGTTCTCCACTGACCAGACCACTGCTGCCCGTGTACCCCTGGAACCTATTTAAAAGTGACTACAGCCCAATTTTTTTTTATGTTAGGCCTTTGAAGCCTGTCTGCGGTCCCTCCTTCCACTAGGCCTCCACTGACCTGTCTACTGCTGCCCGTGTACCCCTGGAACCAATTATAAAGTGCCTACAGCCCAATTTTATTATGTTAGGCCTTAGAAGCCTGTCTGCGGTCCGTTCTTTCTACTACTCCTCCACTGCTGCCTGTGTACCCCTGGAACCTATGTAAAAGTGCCTACAGCCCAATTTTTTTTATGTTAGGCCTTCGAAGCCTGTCTGCGGTCCCTCCTTCCACTAGGCCTCCACTGACCTGTCTACTGCTGCCCGTGCACCCCTGGAACCAATTCTAAAGTGCCTACAGCCATATTTTATTATGTTAGGCCTTCAAAGCCTGTCTGCGGTCCTTCCTTCCAATAGTTCTCCACTGACCAGACCAATGCTGGACGTGTACCCCTGGAACCCAGCTGAAAGTGCATGGAGCCTCCTTTTTTTCTTTGTTTTATATTTAGAAAGCCTAGATGAACTACGCTGTACCACGGTTCAAGCTACCCAGTCAACATTTCTTTTGCGAGAAAAGCCATCCCAACCCTCCACCAGCATGAAAAAGTCTGCATTGTCATAGCACTCAGGCAATCAAACAGTAGAAAGGTGCACCTGACAAGAGACGCATGGACCAGTAGGCATGTCCACAAAAAGTTACGTGTCCATTACGGAGCACTGGGTTAATGTGTTGGATGCATGGTCCACAGGGGACCGCCTACAAAGTCTGTCTGCAGTCCCTAATTCAAATTGTCCTCCGCTGACCACACCACTGCTGCACGTGTACCCCTGGAACCAATTTTAAAGTGCCTACAACCGAATTTTGTTATGTTAGGCCTACTACGCCTGTCTGCGGTCCCTCCTTCCACTAGGCCTCCACTGACCTGTCTACTACTGCCCGTGCACCCTGGAACCAATTATAAAGTGCCTACAGCCATATTTTATTATGTTAGGCCTTCGAAGCCTGTCTGCGGTCCTTCCTTCCAATAGTTCTCCACTGACCAGACCACTGCTGCCCGTGTACCCCTGGAACCTATTTAAAAGTGACTACAGCCCAATTTTTTTTTATGTTAGGCCTTCGAAGCCTGTCTGCGGTCCCTCCTTCCACTAGGCCTCCACTGACCTGTCTACTGCTGCCCGTGTACCCCTGGAACCAATTATAAAGTGCCTACAGCCCAATTTTATTATGTTAGGCCTTAGAAGCCTGTCTGCGGGCCGTTCTTTCTACTACTCCTCCACTGCTGCCTGTGTACCCCTGGAACCTATGTAAAAGTGCCTACAGCCCAATTTTTTTTATGTTAGGCCTTCGAAGCCTGTCTGCGGTCCCTCCTTCCACTAGGCCTCCACTGACCTGTCTACTGCTGCCCGTGCACCCCTGGAACCAATTCTAAAGTGCCTACAGCCATATTTTATTATGTTAGGCCTTCAAAGCCTGTCTGCGGTCCTTCCTTCCAATAGTTCTCCACTGACCAGACCAATGCTGGACGTGTACCCCTGGAACCCAGCTGAAAGTGCATGGAGCCTCCTTTTTTTCTTTGTTTTATATTTAGAAAGCCTAGATGAACTACGCTGTACCACGGTTCAAGCTACCCAGTCAACATTTCTTTTGCGAGAAAAGCCATCCCAACCCTCCACCAGCATGAAAAAGTCTGCATTGTCATAGCACTCAGGCAATCAAACAGTAGAAAGGTGCACCTGACAAGAGACGCATGGACCAGTAGGCATGTCCACAAAAAGTTACGTGTCCATTACGGAGCACTGGGTTAATGTGTTGGATGCATGGTCCACAGGGGACCGCCTACAAAGTCTGTCTGCAGTCCCTAATTCAAATTGTCCTCCGCTGACCACACCACTGCTGCACGTGTACCCCTGGAACCAATTTTAAAGTGCCTACAACCGAATTTTGTTATGTTAGGCCTACTACGCCTGTCTGCGGTCCCTCCTTCCAATACTCGTCCACTGACCACACCACTGCTGCCCGTGGACCCCTGGAACCTATTTTTAATTGCATAGAGCATCCTTTTTTTAATAGTAGGCGTACAAAGTCTGTCTGCGGTCCACTATTGAAATTGTCCTCCACTGCCCAGAGCAATGCTGCCTGTGTACCCCTGTAACCTTTTTTAAACTGCAGTGAGCCATATTTTTGGTTTAAGGCCTACTACCTGTGTCTGTCTGCGCCACTCAATACAGCTGTCCTCCTTTGAAAAAAGCAGAGCGTCAATAGTCTTGTTTTCAGCCTCTAGGAATTTTAAAACTGCATTGGGGCTACTACTTTGGTAGGGCCTACTAACGGTGTCTGCCGCCCCAAGGTGTGCCCCAGGTTTCCTCTCCATTGCTTCGATCTTCCTACTCTCGTTTAGTAGTTGTTGCAAACTACACTGCATTAGGCCTACAAATTGGGTATGGGGTGTAGAGAGACGGTGTGTTACACTCCAAGGTGTTCCCCAGGTTTCGTCCACATTCCTTCGATCTTCCTACTCTCGTTTAGTAGTTGTTGCAAACTACACTGCATTAGGCCTACAAATTGGGTATGGGGTGTAGAGAGACGGTGTGTTACACTCCAAGGTGTTCCCCAGGTTTCGTCCACATTGCTTCGATCTTCCTACTCTCGTTTAGTGGTTGTTGCAAACTACACTGCATTAGGCCTACAAATTTGGTATGGGGTGTAGAGAGACGGTGTGTTACACTCCAAGGTGTTCCCCAGGTTTCGTCCACATTGCTTCGATCTTCCTACTCTCGTTTAGTAGTTGGTGAAAACTACACTGCATTAGGCCTACAAATTGGGTATGGGGTGTAGAGAGAGGGTTTGTTACACTCCAAGGTGTTCCCCAGGTTTCGTCCACATTGCTTCGATCTTCCTACTCTCGTTTAGTAGTTGTTGCAAACTACACTGCATTAGGCCTACAAATTTGGTATGGGGTGTAGAGAGACGGTGTGTTACACTCCAAGGTGTTCCCCAGGTTTCGTCCACATTGCTTCGGTCTTCCTACTCTCGTTTAGTAGTTGTTGAAAACTACACTGCATTAGGCCTACAAGTTGGGTCTGGGTTGTAGAGACGGTGTCCTCCGCTCCAAGGTGTTCTCCAGGTTGCCTCTCCATTGCTTCAGTCTTCATGCTCGTGTTAAGTAGTTGTTGAAACAACACTACATTATGCCTACAAGTTGGGTCTGGGTCATAGAGACTGTGTATTCCGCTCCAAGGTGTTCTCCAGGTTGCCTCTCCATAGCTTCGATCTTCTAGCTCTCGTTAAGTAGTTGTTGAAACAACACTGCATTAGGCCTACAAGTTGGGTCTGGGTTGTAGAGACGGTGTCTTCCTCTCCAAGGTGTTCTCCAGGTTGCCTTTCCTGAGCTTCTACCTTCAGGCTCTTGTTAAATAGTTGTTAAATGGAACAACTGCATTTGGCGTACTAGTTGGTTTGGGGCCTACTAACAGTGTCTGCCGCTCCTTGCTGTTCTCCTGGTTTCCTGTCCTGAAATTCCATTTTCAGGCTCTCGTTAAGTAGTTGTTAATGTTAGACTGCATTTGGCCTACTAGTTGGGTTGTGGCCTACTATCGGTGTCTGCCACTCCTTGCTGTTCTCCTCCACTGAACAAAGCTGTGCCGCCTGTTTACTACTGTTGCCAATTTTGAACTGCATTTCGACTACTTACTGATTTGGGCCTACTCTCTGTGTCAGCCTCTCATTCCAGTTGTCCTCCACTGCAATGCCCCCTGGTTAGTCCTTTGTTACCAATTTTGAACTGCATTTAGCCCACTTTATTCTTTGGGCCTATATCTGTGTTTCCTCCTCATCCTGCCCATTGCCCAGCCAGTGATAGATGAGTCTGCTGGTACATTGACCCATAACGCAACATTCCCCGTGCACGCTACACAGCAAGATTGTGACCCTGCTGAAAGTCAGGTTCCTCTTCCCGCATACCATACCACCTTACACGGGGACAAAGAGGAAGGTGCAGATGAAAGTGCAGGTTCCTTCATCAGGTGGGGGGAGGAATACTAGTTGGCGACGTCACTGGCACAGGGCCTCTCATAGTACGCAAAAGTGTTGCTGCCGGTGGGAGGCGCCCCCGCCGTGCAAACACACCGCTGTACTTTGAGGAGCCCTGTGCCAGTGCCAATGCCAACGAGTGGGCCCCCCCTGCTTGCTCAGGTTCACAGCACTTGCAAAGTTGAAATACTTACCTCTCCCTGCTCCACTGCCGTGATGTGGTCCAGATTTACTGGGCCCACTAATTACTTGAACCAGCCCTACCCCCCACAACTTTAGCCAAATGACCCCCAATTTCAAATGCCTTCCAATTATTATAAGCTAAATTACGATTGACAAGCTTCTGTAACAAGAATGGATGTTTTTGCCATTAAAATGGGCAGTGTAGGTGTTTTCCTGGCCTCCACTCACTGCCGACTATGCTCCCCCATTGACTTGCATTGGGTTTCGTGTTTCGGTCGATACCCGACTTTTCGCGATAATCGGCCAATTCCTCTCGACTCGACTTTTGAGATAGTCGGGTTTCGCGAAACCCGGCTCGACTCTAAAAAGGTCAAGGTCACTCAACTCTAGTCACCAACCAGGAATGTGTCACCTAAAATTTTTTATAATGCGAGGGTCACGTGAAACGCAGCGCAACATAAAGTCAGCCACGCGTGCCAGACTGCTAACAGGAAAGACTTCCGTGTCCTCACCAACAGGACGACTGACCATGCTGTCCTTCTCTTCCTCCCTGTCCTCAGGCTTTCCCCTTTGTAGTACCATCTATAGCACATGAAAGTAGTTCCTGTTCTTCCTCCTCATTGAGTACCAATCTACGTTGAGAAGACATGAGGCTGGGCTGAGTGTAATCCCCCTGTATGGTTCCTTGCTCCATGTCCTTGTGCTCTGCTTGCAATGCATCCTCTTTAATTGTGAGCAGAGAGGTTTTCAGAATGCTGAGAAGCGGGATGGTGATGCTCATTATGGCATCATCGCCGCTCACCATCTTGGTGCAGTCCTCAAAGTTTTGGAGGATGGTACATATGTCGGACATCCATGTCTACTCCTGAGGTCTTATGTGTGGATTCTGAACTGAATGTCAAAGGCCTTGTTGATGTTGGTAGTCAACAACTGCCCTCTTCTGCTCACAAATCCTTTCCAACATATGCAGCGTAGAGTTCCAGCGCGTGGGGACATCACACACCAGCCAGTGAGCTGGAAGCTGCAAACAATGCTGAAGCACGGCAAGGGTAGCTGAAGCTGGAGCTGACTTTCTAAAACGGGCAGACAGATGGCGTACTTTAACTAGCAGATCCGGCAGCTCTGGGTAGCTTTTCAGAAAAGTTGAACCAAAAGTTAAGCACATGGAACAAGCAAGGTACGTGTGTGAGCTAACCTTGCCTCAGAGCTGCCACCAGGTTACGGCCATTGTCACACACAGGGATTCAAGCTTGAGGAGGCTAATTTGCATATTCCAGGTGCCTTCTGGGAAAAGCAAGGAGTTTCACTAAGCTAGAAGATCGTTGGGTACAGCCGGGACCAGCTGCTTGGAAAGCATCACCAAGCCTGTAGGACATTATTGCAAGAGAGCTTGGCTGAGTAGATTACACAAGAAGGAAAACACACAGCAAGTCAGCAGGATCTAGGAGCAACATGGCAGATGTGACAACCTACATGGTCAGCTGCAGCATGTGCTACATGTTCACAGATCGACCAGAAGAAGAATCAAATTTCACCTGTCAGAAGTGTAGACTAGTGGCCCTTTTAGAACAAAAGGTGCAGGGTCTGGAAGAAAGAATAGCAACTTTGAAACTTATCAAAGAGAATGAAGACTTTCTAGACAGAACAGAAGCATCTCTACTGGTCACAGAAGGTGAAAAAAGTGTCAGAGAACCTCCAAAAGCAGATAAGTGGAAGCATGTGACCAAAAGAAGCAAGAAGACCATGGAGAAATCACCAAACACACAACTGAAGAACCGATATCAAATCTTTGTAGAGGATGAAGATGGCACACCTAAGGATGAAGCAATACCAGCAAGCAAAAAAGAAAAGGGCACACAGCAACAAGTGACAGCAAAAAGTACAGCCAAAGCAACGAAGAGTGGTGGTGGTGGGAGACTCACTACTGAGAGGCACAGAAGCAGCCATCTGCAGACCGGACATAACCGCAAGAGAAGTATGCTGCCTTCCAGGTGCGATGATCAAGGATGTGACCGATAGGATACCAAAGCTCTTCAGCTCCAAGACGTCCACCCATTTCTTCTGATACATGTTGGCACCAATGACACGGCAAGGAAGGACCTAAAGACAATCTGCAAGGACTTTGAAGAGTTGGGGAAGAAAGTAAAGGAACTGGATGCACAGGTAGTTTTTTCTTCTATCCTTCCAGTAGACGGGCATGGCACCAGGAGATGGAACAGGATCCCTGATGCAAACAACTGGCTAAGACGATGGTGCAAACAACAAGGATTCGGATTCCTGGACCACGGTGTGAATTACTTGTACGATGGACTCCTCGCCAGAGACGGACTACACCTCAAACAAACCTGGGAAACACACATTCGCCAGAAGACTCGCTACACTCATCAGGAGGGCGTTAAACTAGAAGAAGAGGGGACGGGAAGAAAAACATTAGACTTGAACAAAGAAGACCCAGGAAAACATACCGTACTCAGAAGGGAGGTAAGAACATTTCTAAAACAATCCACAGCGAGGAGATTGGAACAAAACAAAATCCTCTAAACTGCATGCTCGCAAACGCCAGAAGCCTGACAAACAAGATGGAAGAACTAGAAGCAGAAATATCTACAGGTAACTTTGACATAGTGGGAATAACCGAGACATGGTTAGATGAAAGCTATGACTGGGCAGTTAACTTACAGGGTTACAGTCTGTTTAGAAAGGATCGTAAAAATCGGAGAGGAGGAGGGGTTTGACTCTATGTAAAGTCTTGTCTAAAGTCCACTTTAAGGGAGGATATTAGCGAAGGAAATGAGGATGTCGAGTCCATATGGGTCGAAATTCATGGAGGGAAAAATGGTAACAAAATTCTCATTGGGGTCTGTTACAAACCACCAAATATAACAGAAACCATGGAAAGTCTACTTCTAAAGCAGATAGATGAAGCTGCAACCCATAATGAGGTCCTGGTTATGGGGGACTTTAACTACCCGGATATTAACTGGGAAACAGAAACCTGTGAAACCCATAAAGGCAACAGGTTTCTGCTAATAACCAAGAAAAATTATCTTTCACAATTGGTGCAGAATCCAACCAGAGGAGCAGCACTTTTAGACCTAATACTATCTAATAGACCTGACAGAATAACAAATCTGCAGGTGGTTGGGCATCTAGGAAATAGCGACCACAATATTGTGCAGTTTCACCTGTCTTTCACTAGGGGGACTTGTCAGGGAGTCACAAAAACACTGAACTTTAGGAAGGCAAAGTTTGACCAGCTTAGAGATGCCCTTAATCTGGTAGACTGGGACAATATCCTCAGAAATAAGAATACAGATAATAAATGGGAAATGTTTAAGAACATCCTAAATAGGCAGTGTAAGCGGTTTATACCTTGTGGGAATAAAAGGACTAGAAATAGGAAAAACCCAATGTGGCTAAACAAAGAAGTAAGACAGGCAATTAACAGTAAAAAGAAAGCATTTGCACTACTAAAGCAGGATGGCACCATTGAAGCTCTAAAAAAACTATAGGGAGAAAAATACTTTATCTAAAAAACTAATTAAAGCTGCCAAAAAGGAAACAGAGAAGCACATTGCTAAGGAGAGTAAAACTAATCCCAAACTGTTCTTCAACTATATCAATAGTAAAAGAATAAAAACTGAAAATGTAGGCCCCTTAAAAAATAGTGAGGAAAGAATGGTTGTAGATGACGAGGAAAAAGCTAGCATATTAAACACCTTCTTCTCCACGGTATTCACGGTGGAAAATGAAATGCTAGGTGAGATCCCAAGAAACAATGAAAACCCTATATTAAGGGTCACCAATCTAACCCAAGAAGAGGTGCGGAACCGGCTAAATAAGATTAAAATAGATAAATCTCCGGGTCCGGATGGCATACACCCACGAGTACTGAGAGAACTAAGTAATGTAATAGATAAACCATTATTTCTTATTTTTAGGAACTCTATAGCGACAGGGTCTGTTCCGAAGGACTGGCGCATAGCAAATGTGGTGCCAATATTCAAAAAGGGCTCTAAAAGTCAACCTGGAAATTATAGGCCAGTAAGTCTAACCTCTATTGTTGGTAAAATATTTGAAGGGTTTCTGAGGGATGTTATTCTGGATTATCTCAATGAGAATAACTGTTTAACTCCATATCAGCATGGGTTTATGAGAAATCACTCCTGTCAAACCAATCTAATCAGTTTTTATGAAGAGGTAAGCTATAGGCTGGACCACGGTGAGTCATTGGATGTGGTATATCTCGATTTTTCCAAAGCGTTTGATACCGTGCCGCACAAGAGGTTGGTACACAAAATGAGAATGCTTGGTCTGGGGGAAAATGTGTGTGAATGGGTTAGTAACTGGCTTAGTGATAGAAAGCAGAGGGTGGTTATAAATGGTATAGTCTCTAACTGGGTCACTGTGACCAGTGGGGTACCGCAGGGGTCAGTATTGGGACCTGTTCTCTTCAACATATTCATTAATGATCTGGTAGAAGGTTTACACAGTAAAATATCGATATTTGCAGATGATACAAAACTATGTATAGCAGTTAATACAAGAGAAGATAGTATTCTGCTACAGATGGATCTGGATAAGTTGGAAACTTGGGCTGAAAGGTGGCAGATGAGGTTTAACAATGATAAATGTAAGGTTATACACATGGGAAGAAGGAATCAATATCACCATTATACACTGAATGGGAAACCACTGGGTAAATCTGACAGGGAGAAGGACTTGGGGATCCTAGTTAATGATAAACTTACCTGGAGCAGCCAGTGCCAGGCAGCAGCTGCCAAGGCAAACAGGATCATGGGGTGCATTAAAAGAGGTCTGGATACACATGATGAGAGCATTATACTGCCTCTGTACAAATCCCTAGTTAGACCGCACATGGAGTACTGTGTCCAGTTTTGGGCACCGGTGCTCAGGAAGGATATAATGGAACTAGAGAGAGTACAAAGGAGGGCAACAAAATTAATAAAGGGGATGGGAGAACTACAATACCCAGATAGATTAGCGAAATTAGGATTATTTAGTCTAGAAAAAAGACGACTGAGGGGCGATCTAATAACCATGTATAAGTATATAAGGGGACAATACAAATATCTCGCTGAGGATCTGTTTACACCAAGGAAGGTGACGGGCACAAGGGGGCATTCTTTGCGTCTGGAGGAGAGAAGGTTTTTCCACCAACATAGAAGAGGATTCTTTACTGTTAGGGCAGTGAGAATCTGGAATTGCTTGCCTGAGGAGGTGGTGATGGCAAACTCAGTCGAGGGGTTCAAAAGAGGCCTGGATGTCTTCCTGGAGCAGAACAATATTGTATCATACAATTATTAGGTTCTGTAGAAGGACGTAGATCTGGGGATTTATTATGATGGAATATAGGCTGAACTGGATGGACAAATGTCTTTTTTCGGCCTTACTAACTATGTTACTATGTTACACGACCATGCCTGGCTGTACGTTCAGCGGTGTCATCCAAACATCTGAATCCAAAGGGAAAAAAATGAATGAAAGTGCACTCACCGGTCCTTCTGAATTATCATCCTTTATTCAGAACATATACAGGTGACTTATGGGAGAACGTGGAAAAATGGACGACGGCCGTTTCGTGCGACTGCACTTCTATGGGACCCGTAGAAGTGCAGTCGCATGAAACAGCCGTCGTCTGTTTTTCCACATTCTCCCATAAGTCACCTGTATATGTTCTGAATAAAGGATGATAATTCAGAAGGACCGGTGACTGCACTTTCATTCATTTTTTCCCTTTGGATTCATATATTTCACTGTTTTTGGGTGCACCCGATTGTCCTCTCGGCATTTACAGACTCAGCAGCGGCACATAGCAGTGGCCTTTCATGGTTATAAGTGGCAGCAGTGCAGTGTTTCCTTCTTTCTCTCATCCAAACATCTCACTGCTCTTTCAGCGCTGTCCACAACTCTTCTGCATTGTGCGGTTTGTCACCTATGCAGATTAGCTTCAGCAAAGCCTATTGCTGCTTGGCTGAGGCAGTGCTGCAGTGCTTCCAGCTTCTGACTGATGTGTTAATTTCAGGGATGGAGGATGGAGGTGAGGAGGAGGTACAGAGCTGTAGACTGTGGGGGCAACCCTGACTGACGTAGGGTCAGCAATCCTCGGCATGGGGAGAATGTGTTCCATCCCAAGGTCCGACTGGGTCCTGGCTTTCACTGTTAACCCAGTGTGCCATCAGTGAGATGTACTGTCACTGCCCACAAGCACTTGTCGATGTATCAGTGGTTAGGTGGACTTTCCCTGTAACAGCATTGTTGAGGACATGGGTAATGTTGTGGGACACATGCTGGTGTAATGCCGGTATGGCACACCGGGAGATAGTGGCGACTGGAGACCGAGTAGCTTGAGACGGCCGCCATCAGGTTGCAGAAAGCTTCCGTCTCAACCAGCCTAAAAGGCAGCATTTTTAGCGCAAGCAGAAGAGAAATATTAGAATTTAGGACTGTGGCCTGTGGGGCATTGGCTGGGTATTTCCGCTTGCGTTCCAAAGACTGGGTTATAGACAACTGAAGGCTGTGCTGGGACAAGGACGTGCTTGTTGATGGTGCTGCTTGACTGTGGGCCACAACAGGTGCAGAGCTAGAGGCATCTTCACATGCACGGTGTACTGGGGATTGGCTTCTACGCAAAACGGTGGAAGAAGCAGTGGTGTGTCCTAGAGCCTGAGGTTCGGCTCCCAAAGTCGGGTGCTTTGCTGCCATGTGCCTGATCATGCTGGTGGTGGACAGGCTGGTTGTTTTGCTACCCCTGCTGAATGGGCATGGCAGGTGCTGCAAATGGCCTGTTTGGGGTTATTGGCAGAGTCTTTAAAAAATAACCAGACTTGGGAAGATCTAACAGTTGGAATGGCAACTTCCCTCATGTTGGTGTGACAGGGATCTGATGCACGCCATTTGCCTGTGGCCACCACACTGCTTCTTTCTGCCTGTTGGGGTGATATGCCTCATTCCCCATGTGTGCTGCTGCCCTCGCTCTGCATGTCCTCCTGCCAGGTTGGGTCAGTCACATAGTCATCCACCACCTCGTCTTCCACATCCGCACCCTGCTCCTCCTCCTGACTTTCTGGCAATTGTGTCTCATCATCGTCCACCTCTTCTGACACTTTCCCACCATCGCCTTCGCATGACCAGAGCTGGTCAAAGCTTTGGGCATCTCTACGTGCGATCTCATCTGTCCCAACTTCAAGTTGACCGGACGAGAGTTCTGAATCTTGAAATAGAAAACTGAACAGCTCTTCAGAGTGTCCAAATGTGGGATCAGTTGTCTCAGCGCACTCAGCATAGTGGGAGGAAGGAGGATCAGGGTGAAGAATATCCTGGCCACACTCACGGCTACTAAGACTTGACTGTGTGGAAGACATGGCGGCGGTGGTGGTGGTGATGGCTAAGTGACTGGAAGCATTATTGGCTATCCAACCAACAACTATTTCACAATGCTCTGGCTTCAATAGTGGTGTGTTGCAGTCCCCTAGAAACTGGGACCGGAAGGTCGCGCGAGATGTGGTTCTTTGTTGTTGCCCACTTTCACCTTGGCCATGGCCTCGTCCTCTGCATGCACCATCATCATCATGTCTACTTCCCTGTTCCTTGCCTTGCCCACTTTAAATGGACTACTGCACTATTTCAAATGCTTAACACAAATAAATTTATTAGTAGCAAAGTAATATCTGATCAGTATGCCTGCAAATCTATGATTTTTCAAACCCAAACACCAGGCAGGCCTCAGCCTGATATAACAGACTGTATTCAATTTTGGGGGGCTTTTTTGTGAAGTTAATTTATGCTAAATAGTGCTGTATATAATTAGAGTAACAGACAGCAAAAAAAAGGGGTACACCTACCTACAATGCCCAAACTTGGAGCACGCAGATATATGAGGGCTGTCACGGAAATACCACACTGGCAAATATGTGACCTTTTTATATTTTTTTATGCTAAACAGTGCTGTATATAATTACAGTAACAGACAGCTATAAAAGTGGTCTGTCGGCCTACAATGCCCAAACTTGGAGCATGCAGATATATGAGGGCTGTCACGGAAATACCACACTGGCACTTACAAAAAAAACAGGCTGCATATTTGCCAAATAGTGCTGTATGTAATTAGAGTAACAGACAGTAAAAACAGTGGCAAAATGGCCTAAAATGCAAAAACTTGGAGCACCCAGATATATGAGGCCTTTTTGGTGAATTTAAAACGCCAACAAAAAAAAAGTGGCACAAGGCTAGCACACACAACTATGCTACATATCCCTGACAAACTATTATTTTTAAACAGGCCTCAGTCTGACAAAACAGACTGTATATTTTTTTGGGGGGTGGGGGTGGGGGGTGAATTGCAACTAGGTATATAGTAAAAAAGCTGCAGCAGCAGTTATGGAGCTTTGGGAGGGATGCAGTGGGAGCAATGGATGCACATACAGTGGCTTCAGGCCTTGCACTGATGTGTATATGCTGTGCCCTGCCTACGTAGCACTGCAATATCGAGACCCACGAATTAGCCCTAAAAAGGACCGTTGGTTTCTCAGGAGTTGTGGATGTAAGAGTTGCAGACCTACACTAACTCTAAAAACCACGATTCCAACCCTATCGGCAGCAGCTCTCCCTACTCTCGCTGAATCTGGAGCAGAATGCGGCAATTAGGGCGGCGCCAGGTCTCTTATACTCGGGATGATGCTGTGCGGCCAAGCCAATTACTGCACGACCACAACAAAGATGGCTGCGGTATTTCATGGCCTGGCAGACAATTACTGCAGCATGATTGGGTCTCTAAAGTCCGCCAAAACTGCTGGGTGGAGACACCAGTTACTGCCGAATAATCCCGGAAAAGCTCGATGCTCGCCGAGTACACCAAGCATAGTGATACTCGGGCGAGTAACGAGCAGTGGCGAGCATGTTCACTCATCACTACTAATGAGATTAAAATTAAAAAACATCTCTGCGCTATATAGTGTGAACATGTGCGGTATTTAGTTCTTTAAGATACCATACACACTAATTCCCATCAATTGTGCCAATGCTTGTTTGATAAATTGAATGGTTAGTTACACATAGCAAATTACAATAAAACAGGATATATTCAAAACAACAAACACATATAGTTAAACATCATAAATTAGACAATAAAAATTCATTATCCAATAGCCATAGTTGATAAAGTGAATACCATGGTTGGCAGGCACAGTTTGTTATTTACTAAGACAAATGGTTAATGGAGTTGTCCATATAATAATTTTTGTTGATTTTAATTAAACCCTTCGTAGGGACAATTCTTTAATAGTTATTAGTCACAGCTGACAGACACAGTTCAATAGTCATGCACAGTTTTTATCTTTGTGTTGCTTTAGCTACAAGACAACAAAATAAAGTAGCATTTAATCTTCTATCAGTTCTCTATAGCATGGACTATAAAAATCATGTGTCAGTGGCTTTACATTGATGCTTGCAAATAATGAAGCACGGTGTTAAACTTGTAACACAAATAGATATCCTTGTGGTAAATACCTTACATCCACATTTCCACTAGTATAGGGAAGATACTCGTACAAGTTGGTGGAAAGAAGTCTCAAAAGTTCACTGCAGCACACCTCAAAGCACGGAGTCCCGGCAAGTGACTCATCAGATGTGGCTTGTGCCGCGTGTAGGAGTAGTCAACATGTAACTTCACTTGTTACTCGTGTACGGAGTCCCAAAGGGTCATACAAACCCTTATGCGTTACTGAGATACTGCTGTCATCTTCATCCGAGGTCATCAAACAAAAAAGTTCTAGCAACAAACATCCAAAATCAGGTTATTAAGTGGACATTAAAAACTTCATTTTATTGCAATTCCTTTAAAGGCATGATGTTAAAATAGTGAGTGAGGGATTACGCGTTTCAAACAAAAGTGTTTTTAATCATGACTATTTTACCGGCATGTTTTTAAAGGAATTGCAATACAATGAAGTTTTTAACGTCCACTCAGTAACTTGATTTTGGATGTTTGTTGCTGGAACTTTTTTGTTTGATTACCACAGCTGCTTTTTCAGAGCACCATCTTGGAGTCCACACCCAAAGCCAGAGAAATTCATATAATGGTTAGCTGAATAACTTCTCTTTTTTTCTTTTTCTTATATTCTCCATCAGAGGGTATTACCGACATTCTGAACATGAAAACGGATTCTCCTACGGGTGAGTTCTCTGATGTTTGATAAGACCCCTTTTATTTGTAAAACATTTCCCACATTCTGAAAATGAAAATGGCTTCTCCCCTGTGTGAGTTCTCTGGTGTTTAACAAAATTTGATTTCTGATTAAAACATTTCCCACATTCTGAACAAGAAAATGGCTTCTCTCCTGTGTGAGTTCTTTGATGCCTAACAAGAGATGATTTCTCTGTAAAACATTTCCCACATTTTGAACATGAAACTGTCTTCTCCCCTGTGTGAGTTCTCTGGTGTTTAACAAAATTTGATTTCTGATGAAAACATTTCCCACATTCTGAACAAGAAAATGGCTTCTCTCCTGTGTGAGTTCTTTGATGCCTAACAAGAGATGATTTCTCTGTAAAACATTTCCCACATTCTGAACACGAAACTGTCTTCTCCCCTGTGTGAGTTCTCTGGTGTTTAACAAAATTTGATTTCTGATTAAAACATTTCCCACATTCTGAACAAGAAAATGGCTTCTCTCCTGTGTGAGTTCTCTGATGTCTAACAAGAGTTGATTTCTCTGAAAAACATTTCCTACATTCTGAACATGAAAGTTTCTTTTCCCCTGTGTGAGTTCTCTCATGTTTAACAAGAGTTGATTTATCTGTAAAATATTTTCCACATTCTGAACATGAAAATGGTTTCTCCCCTGTGTGAGTTCTCTGATGTCTAACAAAAGTTGATTTATCTGTAAAACATTTCCCACATTCTAAACATGAAAGTATCTTCTCCCCTGTGTGAGTTCTCTGATGTGTTACAAGAGTTGATTTCTGTGTAAAATATTTTCCACATTCTGAACATGAAAATGGCTTCTTCCCTGTGTGAGTTCTTTGGTGTGTAATAACATTTGATTTTGTTGTAAAACATTTCCCACAGTCTGAACATGAAAATGGCTTCTCCCCTGTGTGAATTCTCTGATGTGTAACAAGAATTACTTTCTCTGTAAAACATTTCCCACATTCTGAACATGAAAATGGCTTCACCCCTGTGTGAGTTCTCTGATGTATAACAAGTATTGCTTTCTCTGTAAAACATTTCCCACATTCTGAACATAAAAATGGCTTCTCCCCTGTGTGAGTTCTCTGATGTTTGATAAGACCCCTTTTATTTGTAAAACATGTCCCACATTCTGAACATGAAAATGGCTTCTCCCCTGTGTGAGTTCTCTGATGTCTAACAAGTGTTGATTTATCAGTATAATATTTCCCACATTCTGAACATGAAAATGGCTTCTCCCCTGTGTGAGTTCTCTGATGTCTAAGAAGAGTTGATTTATCTGTAAAACATTTCCCACATTCTGAACATGAAAGTGTCTTCTCCCCTGTGTGAGTTCTCTGATGTGTAACAAGAGTTGATTTTTCTGTAAAACATTTCCCACTTTCTGAACATGAAAAAGACTTCTCCACTATGTGACTTCTCTGGTGTCTAACAAGTTGTGATTTCTGGTTAAAACATTTCCTACACATGGAGCACGAAAATCTTTTCTCTGCTGGGTGAGTTTTTTTATGTTTAAGAAAAGACATTTCAAGGGGAAAACTATTTCCATATTCTGAACGCAAACATGGCTTTTTTACTTTAGGAACTATTTGTTTTTTAATGCTTATTTTGTTACTTTGATTTTCCTTAGTAGTCGGTAATGAATCAGAAGATAGGACCCATTTCATAGGATCAGATGACAAATCTTTGCTGTGAAGGGATGATGGTACATCTGGAGTAATGGCATTCACTTCAGTTGTATTCCGTGGGATATTAGGATCATCTGATTTAAAAACTGAAGATGTCAGATGTCCCTCTGATCTCCTGGTACAGTTATCTGCCAAGAATAAAACCAATTATTATTTTTGAACAAAATATCCTTGAATTTAAAATTTTTCTACTTAAAATGTCTGTACAAATGGGAAGTTATGTAAAAATATTTAACCCCTTCACGACATGTGCTGTACTAGTACAGCGCATGTTGTGTCTCCCCGCCGGAGCCCACATCAAAGCCGGACATGTCAGCTGTTTTGAACAGCTGACATGTGCCCGCAATAGCGGTGGGTGGATTTGCGATACACCCGCCACTATTATCTAGTTAAATGCAGCTGTCAAACTCTGACAGCGGCATCTAACAAGCACTTCTGGCCATTGGGCTGGAAATGCGCACACCGCTGGCCCCTGTCACGTGATTGGGGGTCACCGGTGCATTGGCATAACAACCAGAGGTCTCCTGGAGACCTCCATGATTGTTGATGCCAGATTGCTGTGAGCACCACCCTTTGGCGGCACTCATAGCAATGCTGTAATTCTACTACATAGGAGAGATCTGAGCATGGCAAAAGGCTAGTGAAGCATGGCAAAAGTAAAAATAAAAAAATAAAAAAGTATAAATGTTTAAATCACCTGCCTTTCGCCCCATTCAAAATATTACAATAAAACAATCAAACCTACACATATTTGGTATCGCTGCGTTCAGAATGGCCCAATCTATCAATAAAAAAAGAAATAACCTGATCGCTAAACGGCGTAGCGAGAAAAAAATTAAAAGTGCCAGAATTACATTTTTTTTGGGTCGCCGCGACATTGTATTAAAATGCAATAATGGGTGATCAAAAGGACATATCTGCATCAAAATGGTATCACTAAAAACGTCAACTCGGTACTCAAAAAATAAGCCCTCACCCGACCCGAGATCCCAAAAAATGGAGACGCTACTGGTCTCAGAAAATTGCGTTTTGTTTTTTTACCAAAGTTTGGAATTTTTTTTCACCACTTAAAAAATAACCTAGACATGTTTGGTGTCTATGAACTCGTAATGACCTGGAGAATCAAAAGGCAGGTCAGATTTAGCATTTATTGAACCTATCAAAAAAGCCAAACAAAAACAAGTTTGGGATTGCACTTTTTTTGCAATTTCTCCACACTTGGAATTTTTTTCCCGTTTTCTAGTACAGGACACGGTAAAACCAATGGTGTCATTCCAAGGAAAACTCATCCCACAAAAAACAAGCCCTCACATGGCCATACTGACAGAAAAATAAAAAAAGTTATGGCTCTGGGAAGAAGGGGAGCGAAAAATGAAAACACAAAAACGAAAAAGGGTTGCAGCGTGAAGGGGTTAAATATTCACCAGGGCAATGACAGTTCACATAGTAACATAATTAGCAAGGTCGAAAAAAAAGACATTTGTCCATCCAGTTCAACCAATATTCCATCAGAATAATTTCCAAGATCTACGTGCATTCTAAAAAACCTAATAACTGTAAGATACAATATTGTTATGCTCCAGGAAGACATCCAGGCCTCTCTGAACCCCTCGACTGAGTTCGCCATCACCACCTACTTAGGCAAGGAATTCCAGATTCTCACTGCCCTAACAGTAAAGAATCCTCTTCTATGTTGGTGGAAAAACTTTCTCTCCTCCAGATGCAGAGAATGCCCCCTTGGGACCGTCACCTTCCTTGGTATAGAAAGATGAGCGCGTGCACAGCCTAATAGTGAGGTGAGTGAGTAGGTTCCAATACCATAAATTGTAGTAAAAAACTCGGCACTCTAACTTAAGTTTTGTTAGTGGTTTAATTGTGTCCACGTTAAACAACAGAAACGTTTCGGTCCTAACATCCGGACCTTCCTCAGTCACTATGGTACAAAACAAAATATGTAAATAAAACTTATACATAGTAAAACAGTGAACATCGTGTCAAAAAATAAATAAAATAATGATAATCTAATAATAGAACCAAAGTATATACAATATGCAAATGAGGTCAAATATAGTAACCTGAGAATCATTTTAGTAGCTGAGTGTCAAACATTCTAGATCAGGGAATGTGGTCGAAGAATATATGCTTTTAGAGAGCATCCATGATCTTAATGAATGGCTGTGGACATACCAGTAGTAAGATATGGTCGACACCAGGCAGACCCCCAGGATTGTGAAATCTCAGTAGATTCTGTGATTGAAGGAGAAAATGTGCTATGATGCTAAATGGTGCTGCTGGGTGCAAGAGGTGGAGTATCCAGCAGTGTTGTAACATGCCATGGGAGATGGTGGACACAGACTGTGTCTCAGGACTGTATAGAGATCCGGCAAGTGCCCTGAGCATAAGCACATAATAATACGCTGGTGAGTGGCCATGAGCTGTCGCTGGCAGTGCACGGGAACCCCACTGAACTGTACTGACCTTAGAGGATCTGAAGCCTGTGTGTGTGGTCTGAAGGGACGCGGCATCCACTGTAAGTCCATGCAACCAGGAAATGTGGCAGGCAACACTAAATAAAGCTAAGGGGGTGGGGATTCATAGGGCTGAAAGCCTATCAGTGAGGACCAGGAGTGGTCTGAGACCAGAAGAAAATGACCGTGCGTGTCAGTATTCTCATGGTGCGCTCTGGGTGCCAGATTAAGTGCTGTCATTCAATCCATGATAAGGTTACTGCGCGTGTCCGTGAATGTGGCGTGCACAGATATCCGAGTGTCCATTAGAATGGGTGAAACGTTTTCCTGCATTTAGTAGAGAAAAAAGGGAGAGAGTATATTAATATGAGGCATTCACAATAGGCATTGTTGCGTCCCATGTGCAAAGAGGACATGTTAAAAATCGTCATATTTTAAAGCATAAGAAAATTTGGCATGAAATGCAGGTTTTTAACAGTAGGTGCTATTGCACCGAATGTAATATGCTCATCTTATGGACAGTGACAACCCAGTAGCACAAAAATGAAGTAATGATATATACATCGCAGGTGAAATATCCCCTAATTTTGTAGGTTTTGCCCGTGTGTGGGTGATGAATTACCTCACCCTTTTGTACATTATTACATTGGGTGCAACTTAAGCATGGGAATGTGCCCACCCTGGGTCGTTGTGAAAATCGCTGTGGGCCAGTGGGTTTGGTAGGCCCCAGGTCGGCTCGTATCAGAGAGTCCCTGAAATTTGGCGCCCGTCTGAAACATGGTAAGAATGGTTTGGAGAATTCTGGGAACTCAGGGTGAGCTGTCTGTAAAAGATGCCAGTGTTGGCGTATAGACCTATGGACAATGTAAACAAATGGATGGTATGTGTACGAAAGCAACCCTGCCACCAGATTGTGGGTCCCTGCGAGTATTAGGTGTTAATGATGTGTCTAGTATCTTTTGTGGATAACCCCTCTCCCTAAATTTAGCAGACATTTCCTCAATTCGGACCTTGTGGGTAGCTGTGTCGGAAACAATCTTATTGACACGGTGAAACTGAGACTTTGGGATTGAGCGTTTCATGGCGGTGGGGTGAAAACTGATAAAATGCAATAGGCTGTTTCGGTCCATATTCTTAACGTATAGATCGGTGGACAGTCTACCCTCGTCATCTTTCATGACCATTGTATCCAAGAAATTGATTTTAGAATGGTCATGTGAGATTGTAAAGGTCAAGCCTGGCCATGACCTGTTGAGGAAATCATGGAAGGTAGTAAGCGACTCGAACATACCGCCCCATATGCAGAAGATGTCGTCTATGTATCGTTTCCATGTGATGACGTTATTCTGGAACAGGGTACATGTGTAGATGACAGTTTCCTCGAAATGGGCCATGTAGCAATTTGCATAGGGTGGTGCTACATTCGTGCCCATCGCGGTCCCACGGATCTGTAAGTAGTAGTCATCTTGGAATAGAAAGTAGTTTTTGGTGAGAACTGTTGTCAGGAGATCTATGCATAGGTCGGTTTCGTCCGTTCTGAAGTTGGATACTTCAAGTAAATTTCGGACACACTGTATCCCGGTCTCATGCGGAATTGAGGTATAGAGGTCCTTTACTTGAAAGGAGACAAGTAAAGAGTCTCTGGGGACCTGTCCAATTGTCTTAATCACATCTAGGAATGACCCTGTGTCCAAGAGAAAAGATTTACTGTTTTTAATGAGGGGTGTCAGAATCTTCTCTAGGTATATGGCAATGGGTGAGAGTATGGAGTCGGTGGCAGCGACAATGGGTCTGCCGGGTCAGTGATTAGGGTTCTTATGGATCTTTGGCAAGATATAAAAAACCAGAGTAACCGGATTGGAAGAAGTTAGAAAGTCACATGTCTTCCTATCAAGGATGCCCATGTCACTATGCCGTTGGAGGAGGTCTAAGATGTGGTCTTTAACGTGGCTCGTGTAGTCCCGCGGTAGTTTCTTATAGATAGTGTTATCATTGAGTTGTCGGAGGGCCTCTGTTGTGTAGTAGGATCGGTCCATAATGACGATAGCACCCCCCTTATCCGCAGGTTTAATAATGATGGTGTTGTCATCCCGTAGGGACCTAAGAGCATGATGGTCCACTGCTGTGAGATTTGGTGGGTAATGTAGTTTACCTTTATCGATATCAGATTGTAATTTATGAAATGTATTCTGTGTAAAGTCTATAAAGGTTTCTAGGGCATTGGACCCTAAGGGTGGTCTGTATAGGCTTTTGGATCTAAGGCCCAGGGAGATGGCAGAAAGGCGATGCGGGGTGTCAGAGGATGAAGATAGAGAGGGTATAGGTTTTGAGAAGTGTACCTTCAATCTTAGGGACCGATAGAAACGCTGGAGATCCATCTCCAGGTCAAATGTCCGATATTTGTAAGAGGGGCAGAAGGATAAACCCTTTTGTAGGACTTGGTGTTCTGCAACACTAAGTGTGCGTGATGATATATTGACTACAAGTGGGCTCATACCTGAGAGTGAGTAGTCCGTACTTGTTGTGGATTGTCCCTTCGGTCAGTGCCCCCGCCTCATCCTCTTCTTTGTTGTTGTCAGGGTCTCAATCGTTGACCTAAAAAAGATGCTGTAGTGGCAGATGGGCCGCTGTGGTCTAGTTCGGAACCGGATGTTGAGATGTCCGTTGAGGGTCTGTGTCCCATTCTGGACGAGGTACGCCATGAAGAGGGTTTGTTTCGCCACTTGTAGACCTGGTCTAATTCATAGTCCTCCTGGTCCCTGGCGAATTTGTTCCTTTTGAAATCTTCTATATCTTTCCTATGCTGTTTCACGTTGTGGTTGATTTGAGATTTAAGTGTTGTGACCTCCTCAGGAGTGCCCGTGGAAGATAGTTGAGTCTCTATGGATCCAATTCGTTCCGAGCTGGTACTGATGGCTTGCTGTAGATGTTCTACAGTGAGAAGCATTAGATCAAAGGAACACTTATTTAAGATCTGTTCGTATTTAGTGCAAAATTCTGTAGAGTCAGAGAAGAGAGTGGGGCGGAGGGGTACGCGTAAACCGCGTGGGATGCGTTGGACGCGTAAATACTCCGTTAGTGTTGCGCAATGTAGTTCTAAGTTGGTATGGTGACGGAGCTCCCGTTCTAAATCTCGCCCACGTGTCTCCCTTGGAGGAGCTAGACACATTCGTCTGCGCTAGAATATTAGTGGTCTCATCAGCATTGTACGAAAAGGTAAGAGCTGAGAGTGACATAACCAGTAGGCATGCCACGTATATGGGGAATCAGATTAGAAAGATGAGCGCGTGCACAGTGACAACCCAGTAGCACAAAAATGAAGTAAGGGTTAAATCGGGACTATGACATCCTGTCTTTTCTATAAAGATATACCACTTTACAAGTATAAGTTGGTACATACCGTTAAAATACCTGTATTCTATGTCATTTCTGATGTATATCATTACTTCACTTTTGTGCTACTGGGTTGTCACTATCCATAAGATGAGCATATTACGTTTGGTGCAATAGCACCTACTGTTAAAAACCTGCATTTCATGCCAAATTTTCTTATGCATTAAAATATGACGATTTATAACATGTCCTCTTTGCACATGGGACGCAACAATGCCTATTGTGAATGCCTCATATTAATATACTCTCTCCCTTTTTTCTCCCAGAGTCTTCTCTACTAAATGCTGAAAACGTTTCACCCATTCTAATGGACACTCGGATATCTGTGCACGCCACATTCACGGACACGCGCAGTACCCACCAGTTGAGTGGGGTTCCCGTGCACTGCCAGCGACAGCTCATGGCCACTCACCAGCGTATTATTATGTGCTTATGCTCAGGGCACTTGCTGGATTTTATACAGTCCTGAGACACAGTCTGTGTCCACCATCTCCCATGGTATGTTACAACACTGCTGGATACTCCACCTCTTGCACCCAGCAGCACCATTTAGCATCATAGCACATTTTCTCCTTCAATCACAGAATCTGAGATTTCACAATCCTGGGGGTCTGCCTGGTGTCGACCATATCTTACTACTGGTACGTCCCTAGCCACTCGTTAAGATCAGTGATGCTCTCTAAAAGCATAGATTCTTCGACCACATTCCCTAATCTAGAATGTTTATGATACTCAGCTACTAAAATGATTCTCAGGTTACTATATTTGACCTCATTTGCATATTGTATATACTTTGGTTCTATTATTGGATTATCATTATTTTATTTATTTATTTTTTGACACGATGTTTACTGTTTTACTATGTATAAGTTTTATTTATGTATTTTATTTTGTACCATAGTGACTGAGGAAGGTCCGAATGTTAGGACCGAAACGTTTCTGTTGTTTAACGTGGACACAATTAAACCACTAACAAAACTTAAGTTAGAGTGCCGAGTTTTTTACCTTCCTTGGTATAAACAGATCTTCGGAGAGAAATTTGTATTGTCCCCTTATATACTTAAACATGGTTATTAAATCGCCCCTCAGTCGTCTTTTTTATAGACTAAATAATCCTAATTTTGCTAATCTCACTGGGTATTGTAGTTCCCCCATCCCCTTTACTAATTTTGTTGCCCTCCTTTGTACTCGCTCTACTTCTATTATATCTTACAAGCTTACAGCCTGCAGTGATCCTCAACCTACTGAGTTGCCGCACAACCAGCACTACCCTCTCCCAGTGTATCCTCACCCATCTCCTACAGACTGTGAGCCCTTGCGGGCAGGGTCCTCCCTCCTTCTGTACCTGTTAGTGCCTTGTTTTTTGCTCATGACTTTTGTATTTGTCTATATTTGCCTCCTTTTTGACATGCAAAGCGCCATGGAATAAATGGTGCTAAAAAAAATGTATCATAATAAATAATAATATCCGTCCTGGCCCAAAACTGTACACAGTACTCCATGTGCGGTCTAACCAGGGATTTGTACAGAGGCAGTATAATGCTCTCATCATGCATATTCAGACCTCTTTTAACCCCTTCCCGACCCATGACGCCACGTAGGCGTCATGAAAGTCGGTGCCAATCCGACCCATGACGCCTATGTGGCGTCATGGAAAGATCGCATCCCTGCAGATCCGGTGAAAGGGTTAACTCCCATTTCACCCGATCTGCAGGGACAGGGGGAGTGGTAGTTTAGCCCAGGGGGGGGTGGCTTCACCCCCTCGTGGCTACGATCGCTCTGATTGGCTGTTAAAAGTGAAACTGCCAATCAGAGCGATTTGTAATATTTCACCTATTATAACGGGTGAAATATTACAATCCAGCCATGGCCGATGCTGAAATATCATCGGCCATGGCTGGAAATACTAATGTGCCCCCACCCCACCGATCGCCCCCCCAACCTCCCCTATCTGGCCGGTACACTGCTCCGGCTCCCCTCCGTCCAGTGCTCCGCTCCCCCCCGTGCTCTTGTCCGCTCCCCCCGTGCTCCAATCACCTCCCCGTGCTCCAATCACCCCACCTGCACTCCGATCCACCCCCCCGTGCTCCGTTCCACTACCCCGTGCTCCGTTCCAGCCCCCCCGTGCTCCGTTCCACGCCCCCGTGCTCCGTTCCACGCCTGCCGCGCTCCGATTCCCCCTCCCATGCTCCGATCCCCGCCCCGTGCTCCCCCCCCACGCCATCATACTTACCGATCCTGCCGGGCTCCGTCCGTCTTCTCCCTGGGCGCCGCCATCTTCCAAAATGGCGGGAGCATGGGCAGTGCGCCCGCCGAATCTGCCGGCCGGCGGATTCATTCCAAAGTGCATTTTGATCACTGAGATAGATTATATCTCAGTGATCAAAATAAAAAAAATAATAAATGACCCCCCCCCCTTTGTCACCCCCATAGGTAGGGACAATAAAAAAATAAAGAAATTTTTTTTTTCCCCACTAATGTTAGGGTTAGGGGTAGGGTTAGGGGTAGGGGTAGGGTTAGGGGTAGGGTTAGGGTTAGGGGTAGGCTTAGGGCTAGGGTTAGGGTTTCGGTATGTGCACACGTATTCTGGTCCTCTGCGGATTTTTACGCTGCGGATTTGATAAATCCGCAGTGCTAAACCGCTGCGGATTTATGGCGGATTTACCGCGTTTTTTTCTGTGCATTTCACTGCGGTTTTACAATTGCGATTTTCTATTGGAGCAGTTGTAAAACCGCTGCGGAATCCGCACAAAGAAGTGACATGCTGCGGAATGTAAACCGCTGCGTTTCCGTGCAGTTTTTCCGCAGCATGTGTACAGCGATTTTTGTTTCCCGTAGGTTTAAATTGAACTGTAAACTCATGGGAAACTGCTGCGGATCCGCAGCGTTTTCCGCAGCGTGTGCACATACCTTTAGAATTAGGCTATGTGCACACGGTGCGGATTTGGCTGCGGATTCGCAGCAGTGTTCCATCAGGTTTACAGTACCATGTAAACATATGAAAAACCAAATCCGCTGTGCCCATGGTGCGGAAAATACTGCGCGGAAACGCTGCGTTGCATTTTCCGCAGCATGTCAATTCTTTGTGCGGATTCCGCAGCGTTTTACACCTGTTCCTCAATAGGGATCCGCAGGTGAAATCCGCACAAAAAACACTGGAAATCCGCGGAAAATCCGCAGGTAAAACGCAGTGCCTTTTACCCGCGGATTTTTCAAAAATGATGCTGAAAAATCTCACACGAATCCGCAACGTGGGCACATGGCCTTAGGGTTAGGGTTGGGTTGGAATTAGGGTTGTGGTTAGGGTTATGGCTACAGTTGGGATTAGGGTTAGGGGTGTGTTGTGGTTAGGGTTGTGATTAGGGTTATGGCTACAGTTGGGATTAGGGTTAGGGGTGTGGGGGGGTTAGTGTTGGAGTTAGAATTGAGGGGTTTCCACTGTTTAGGCACATCAGGGGGTCTCCAAACGCAACATGGCGCCACCATTGATTCCAGCCAATCTCGTATTCAAAAAGTCAAATGGTGCTCCCTCAATTCCGAGCCCTGACATGTGCCCAAACAGTGGTTTTCCCCAACATATGGGGTACCACCATACTCAGGATAAACTGCGCAACAATTACTGGGGTCCAGTTTCTCCTGTTACCCTTGTGAAAATAAAGAAATGCTTGCTAAAACATCATTTTTGAGGAAAGAAAAATTATTTTTTATTTTCACGGCTCTGCGTTGTAAATGTCTGTGAAGCACTTGGGGGTTCAAAGTGCTCACCACATATCTAGATAAGTTCCTTGGGGGGTCTAGTTTCTAAAATGGGGTCACTTGTGGGGGGTTTCTACTGTTTAGGCACACCAGGGGCTCTGCAAACGCAATGTGACGCCCGCAGAGCATTCCATCAAAGTCTGCATTTCAAAACGTCACTACTTCAATTCCGAGCCCCGGCATGTGCCCAAACAGTAGTTTACCCCCACATATGGGGTATCACCGTACTCAGGAGAAACTGGACAACAACTTTTGGGGTCAAATTTCTCCTGTTACCCTTTGGAAAATAAAAAATTCTGGGCTAAATAATTATTTTTGAGGAAAGAAAACGTATTTATTATTTTCACGGCTCTGCATTATAAACTTCTGTGAAGCACTTGGGGGCTCAAAGTGCTCACCACACATCTAGATAAGTTCTTTTCGGGGTCTAGTTTCCAAAATGGGGTCACTTGTGGGGGGTTTCTACTGTTAAGCCACATCAGGGGCTCTGCAAACGCAACGTGACGCTCACAGAGCATTCCATCAAAGTCTGCATTTCAAAACGTCACTACTTCACTTCCGAGCCTCGGCATGTGCCCAAACAGTGGTTTACCCCCACATATGGGGTATCAGAGTACTCAGGAGAAACTGGACAACAACTTTTGGGGTCAAATTTCTCCTGTTACCCTTTGGAAAATAAAAAATTGCAGGCTAAAAGATCATTTTTGAGAAAATAATTTTTATTTTTTATTTTCATGGCTCTGCGTTATAAACTTCTGTGAAGCACTTGGGGGTTCAAAGTCCTCAACACACATCTAGATTAGTTCCTTTGGGGGTCTAGTTTCCAAAATGGGGTCATTTCTGGGGGATCTCCAATGTTTAGGCACACAGGGGCTCTCCAAACGTGACATGGTGTCCGCTAATGATTGGAGCTAATTTTCCATTTAAAAAGCCAAATGGCGTGCCATCCCTTCCGAGCCCTGCCGTGCGCCCAAACAGTGGTTTACCCCCACATATGGGGTATCAGCGTACTCAGGACAAACTGGACAACAATATTTGGGGTCCAATTTCTCCTATTATCCTTGGCAAAATAGGAAATTCCAGGCTAAAAGATCATTTTTGAGAAAATAATTTTTATTTTTTATTTTCATGGCTCTGCGTTATAAACTTCTGTGAAGCACCTGGGGGTTTAAAGTGCTCAATATGCATCTAGATAAGTTCCTTGGGGGGTCTAGTTTCCAAAATGGGGTCACTTGTGGGGGAGCTCCAATGCATAGGCACACAGGGGCTCTCCAAACGCGACATGGTGTCCGCTAACAATTGGAGCTAATTTTCCATTCAAAAAGTCAAATGGCGCGCCTTCCCTTCCGAGCCCTGCCGTGTGCCCAAACAGTGGTTTACCCCCACATATGAGGTATCGGCGTACTCGGGAGAAATTGCCCAACAAATTTTATGATCCATTTTATCCTACTGCCCATGTGAAAATGAAAAAATTGAGGCGAAAAGAATTTTTTTGTGAAAAAAAGTACTTTTTCATTTTTACAGATCAATTTGTGAAGCACCTGAGGGTTTAAAGTGCTCACTAGGCATCTAAATAAGTTCCTTGGGGGGTCTAGTTTCCAAAATGGGGTCACTTGTGGGGGAGCGCCAATGTTTAGGCACACAGGAGCTCTCCAAACGCGACATGGTGTCCGCTAACGATGGAAATAATTTTTCATTCAAAAAGTCAAATGGCGCTCCTTCCCTTCCGAGCCTTACCATGTGCCCAAACAGTGGTTTACCCCCACATATGAGGTATCGGCGTACTCAGGAGAAATTGCCCAACACATTTTAGGATCCATTTTATCCTGTTGCCCATGTGAAAATGAAAAAATTGAGGCTAAAAGAATTTTTTTGTGAAAAAAAAGTACTTTTTCATTTTTACGGATCAATTTGTGAAGCACCTGGGGGTTCAAAGTGCTCACTATGCATCTAGATAAGTTCCTTGGGGCATCTAGTTTCCAAAATGGGGTCACTTGTGGGGGAGCTCCAATTTTTAGGCACACGGGGGCTCTCCAAACGTGACATGGTGTCCTCTAAAGAGTGGAGCCAATTTTTGATTCAAAAAGTCAAATGGCGCTCCTTCCCTTCCAAGCCCTGCCGTGCGCCCAAACAGTGGTTTACCCCCACATATGAGGTATCCGCGTACTCAGGACAAATTGGACAACAACTTTCGTGGTTCAGTTTCTCCTTTTACCATTGGGAAAATAAAAAAATTGTTGCTAAAAGATAATTTTTGTGACTAAAAAGTTAAATGTTCATTTTTTCCTTCCATGTTGCTGCTGCTGCTGTGAAGCACCTGAAGGGTTAATAAACTTCTTGAATGTGGTTTTGAGTACCTTGAGGGGTGCAGTTTTTAGAATGGTGTCACTTTTGGGTATTTTCAGCCATATAGACCCCTCAAACTGACTTCAAATGTGAGGTGGTCCCTAAAAAAAATGGTTTTGTAAATTTCGTTGTAAAAATGACAAATCGCTGGTCAAATTTTAACCCTTATAACTTCCTAAAAAAAAAAAATTTTGTTTCCAAAACTGTGCTGATGTAAAGTATACATGTGGGAAATGTTATTTATTAACTATTTTGTGTCACATATCTCTCTGGTTTAACCCCTTCCCGACCCATGACGCCACGTAGGCGTCATGAAAGTCGGTGCCAATCCGACCCATGACGCCTATGTGGCGTCATGGAAAGATCGCGTCCCTGCAGATCCGGTGAAAGGGTTAACTCCCATTTCACCCGATCTGCAGGGACAGGGGGAGTGGTAGTTTAGCCCAGGGGGGGTGGCTTCACCCCCTCGTGGCTACGATCGCTCTGATTGGCTGTTGAAAGTGAAACTGCCAATCAGAGCAATTTGTAATATTTCACCTATTATAACGGGTGAAATATTACAATCCAGCCATGGCCGATGCTGAAATATCATCGGCCATGGCTGGAAATACTAATGTGCCCCCACCCCACCGATCGCCCCCCCAGCCCCCCGATCTGGCCGGTACACTGCTCCGGCTCCCCTCCGTCCAGTGCTCCGCTCCCCCCCGTGCTCTTCTCCGCTCCCCCCGTGCTCCAATCACCCCCCCGTGCTCCAATCACCCCCCCTGCACTCCGATCCACCCCCCCGATGCTCCGTTCCACCCCCCCGTGCTCCGTTCCAGCCCCCCCGTGCTCCGTTCCACGCCCCCCGTGCTCCGTTCCACCCCTCCCGCGCTCCGATTCCCCCCCCGTCCTCCGATCCCCCCCCCGTGGTCCCCCCCCACCCCATCATACTTACCGATCCAGCCGGGGTCCCGTCCGTCTTCTCCCTGGGCGCCGCCATCTTCCAAAATGGCGGGCGCATGCGCAGTGCGCCCGCCGAATCTGCTGGCCGGCAGATTCGTTCCAAAGTGCATTTTGATCACTGAGATAGATTATATCTCAGTCATCAAAATAAAAAAAATAATAAATGACCCCCCCCCCTTTGTCACCCCCATAGGGAGGGACAATAAAAAAATAAAGAAATTTTTTTTTCCACTAATGTTAGAATAGGGTTAGGGTTAGGGGTAGGGTTAGGGTTAGGGGTAGGGTTAGGGGTAGGGTTAGGGGTAGGGTTAGGGGTAGGGTTAGGGGTAGGGTTAGGGGTAGGGTTAGGGTTAGGGGTAGGGTTAGGGTTAGGGGTAGGGTTAGGGGTAGGGTTAGGGCTAGGGTTAGGGGTAGGGTTAGGGTTAGGGTTTCGGTATGTGCACACATATTCTGGTCCTCTGCGGATTTTTCCACTGCGGATTTGATAAATCCGCAGTGCTAAACCGCTGCGGATTTATGGCGGATTTACCGCGTTTTTTTCTGCGCATTTCACTGCGGTTTTACAACTGCGATTTTCTATTGGAGCAGTTGTAAAACCGCTTCGGAATCCACACAAAGAAGTGACATGCTGCGGAATGTAAACCGCTGCGTTTCCGTGCAGTTTTTCTGCAGCATGTGTACAGCGATTTTTGTTTCCCGTAGGTTTACATTGAACTGTAAACTCATGGGAAACTGCTACGGATCCGCAGCGTTTTCCGCAGCGTGTGCACATACCTTTAGAATTAGGCTATGTGCACACTGTGCGGATTTGGCTCCGGATTGGCCGCTGCGGATTCGCAGCAGTGTTCCATCAGGTTTACAGTACCATGTAAACATATGAAAAACCAAATCCGCTGTGCCCATGGTGCGGAAAATACCGCGCGGAAACGCTGCGTTGTATTTTCCGCAGCATCTCAATTCTTTGTGCGGATTCCGCAGCGTTTTACACCTGTTCCTCAATAGGAATCCGCAGGTGAAATCCGCACAAAAAACACTGGAAATCCGCGGAAAATCCGCAGGTAAAACGCAGTGCCTTTTACCCGCGGATTTTTCAAAAATGGTGCGGAAATATCTCACACGAATCCGCAACGTGGGCACATAGCCTTAGGGTTAGGGTTGGAATTAGGGTTGTGGTTAGGGTTGTGATTAGGGTTATGGCTACAGTTGGGATTAGGGTTAGGGGTGTGGGGGGGTTAGTGTTGGAGTTAGAATTGAGGGGTTACCACTGTTTAGGCACATCAGGGGGTCTCCAAATGCAACATGGCGCCACCATTGATTCCAGCCAATCTCGTATTCAAAAAGTCAAATGGTGCTCCCTCACTTCCGAGCCCTAACGTGTGCCCAAACAGTGGTTTACCCCCACATATTGGGTACCAGCATACTCAGGACAAACTGCGCAACAATTACTGGGGTCCAATTTCTCCTGTTACCCTTGTGAATCTAAAAAAAGCTTGCTAAAACATAATTTTTGAGGAAAGAAAAATGATTTTTTATTTTCACGGCTCTGCGTTGTAAACGTCTGTGAAGCACTTGGGGGTTCACCACATATCTAGATAAGTTCCTTGGGGGGTCTAGTTTCTAAAATGGGGTCACTTGTGGGGGTTTCTACTGTTTAGGCACACCAGAGGCTCTGCAAACGCAACGTGACACCCGCAGACCATTCCATCAAAGTCTGCATTTCAAAAGTCACTACTTCCCTTCTGAGCCCCGACATGTGCCCAAACAGTGGTTTACCCCCACTCATGGGGTATCAGCGTACTCAGGAGAAACTGGACAACAACTGTTGGGGTCCAATTTCTCCTGTAACCCTTGGGAAAATAAAAAATTCTGGGCTAAATAATTATTTTTGAGGAAAGAAAACGTATTTATTATTTTCACGGCTCTGCATTATAAACTTCTATGAAGCGCTTGGGGGTTCAAAGTGCTCACCACACATCTAGATAAGTTCCTTTCGGGGTCTAGTTTCCAAAATGGGGTCACTTGTGGGGGGTTTCTACTGTTTAGGCACATCAGGGGCTCTGCAAACGCAACGTGACGCCCGCAGAGCATTCCATCAAAGTCTGCATTTCAAAACGTCACTACTTCAATTCCAAGCCCCGGCATGTGCCCAAACAGTAGTTTACCCCCACATATGGGGTATCAGCGTACTCAGGAGAAACTGGACAACAACTTTTGGGGTCAAATTTCTCCTGTTACCCTTGGGAAAATAAAAAATTGCAGGCTAAAAGATCATTTTTGAGAAAATAATTTTTTTTTTTTCATGGCTCTGCGTTATAAACTTCTGTGAAGCACTTGGGGGTTCAAAGTCCTCACCACACATCTAGATTAGTTCCTTTGGGGGTCTAGTTTCCAAAATGGTGTCATTTCTGGGGGATCTCCAATGTTTAGGCACACAGGGGCTCTCCAAACGTGACATGGTGTCCGCTAATGATTGGAGCTAATTTTCCATTTAAAAAGCCAAATGGCGTGCCATCCCTTCCGAGCCCTGCCGTGCGCCCAAACAGTGGTTTACCCCCACATATGGGGTATCAGCGTACTCAGGACAAACTGGACAACAATATTTGGGGTCCAATTTCTCCTATTATCCTTGGCAAAATAGGAAATTCCAGGCTAAAAAATCATTTTTGAGGAAGGAAAAATTATTTTTTATTTTCATGGCTCTGCGTTATAAACTTCTGTGAAGCACCTGGGGGTTTAAAGTGCTCAATATGCATCTAGATAAGTTCCTTGGGGGGTCTAGTTTCCAAAATGGGGTCACTTGTGGGGGAGCGCCAATGTTTAGGCACACAGGAGCTATCCAAACGCGACATGGTGTCCGCTAACGATGGAAATAATTTTTCATTCAAAAAGTCAAATGGCGCTCCTTCCCTTCCGAGCCTTACCATGTGCCCAAACAGTGGTTTACCCCCACATGTGAGGTATTGGTGTACTCAGGAGAAATTGCCCAACACATTTTAGGATCCATTTTATCCTGTTGCCCATGTGAAAATGAAAAAATTGTGGCTAAAAGAATTTTTTTGTGAAAAAAAAGTACTTTTTCATTTTTACGGATCAATTTGTGAAGCACCTGGGGGTTCAAAGTGCTCACTATGCATCTATATAAGTTCCTTGGGGCGTCTAGTTTCTAAAATGGGGTCACTTGTGGGGGAGCTCCAATTTTTAGGCACACGGGGACTCTCCAAACGTGACATGGTGTCCGCTAAAGAGTGGAGCCAATTTTTGATTCAAAAAGTCAAATGGCGCTCCTTCCCTTCCAAGCCCTGCCGTGCGCCCAAACAGTGGTTTACTCCCACATATGAGGTATCAGCGTACTCAGGACAAATTGGACAACAACTTTCGTGGTTCAGTTTCTCCTTTTACCATTGGGAAAATAAAAAAATTGTTGCTAAAATATAATTTTTGTGACTAAAAAGTTAAATGTTCATTTTTTCCTTCCATGTTGCTTCTGCTGCTGTGAAGCACCTGAAGGGTTAATAAACTTCTTGAATGTGGTTTTGAGTACCTTGAGGGGTGCAGTTTTTAGAATGGTGTCACTTTTGGGTATTTTCAGCCATATAGACCCCTCAAACTGACTTCAAATGTGAGGTGGTCCCTAAAAAAAATGGTTTTGTAAATTTCGTTGTAAAAATGACAAATCGCTGGTCAAATTTTAACCCTTATAACTTCCTAACAAAAAAAAATTTTGTTTCCAAAATTGTGCTGATGTAAAGTAAACATGTGGTAAATGTTATTTATTAACTATTTTGTGTCACATATCTCTCTGGTTTAACAGAATAAAAATTCAAAATGTGAAAAATGCGAAATTTTCAAAATTTTCGCCAAATTTCCGTTTTTATCACAAATAAACGCAGAATTTATTAACCTAAATTTACCACTAACATGAAGCCCAATATGTCACGAAAAAACATTCTCAGAACCGCTAGGATCCGTTGAAGCGTTCCTGAGTTATTACCTCATAAAGGGACACTGGTCAGAATTGCAAAAAACTGCAAGGTCTTTAAGGTCAAAATAGGCTGGGTCATGAAGGGGTTAATGCACCCCATGATCCTGTTTACCTTGGCAGCCGCTGCCTGACACTGGCTGCTCCAGGTACGCTTATCATTAACTAAGATCTCCAAGTCCATCTCCATGTCATATTTACCCAGTGGTTTCCCGTTCAGTGTGTAATGGTGATATTGATTCCTTCTTCCAACGTGTATAACCTTACATTTTTCATTGTTAAACCTCATCTGCCACCTCTCGGCCCAAGTTTCCAACTTATCCAGATCCATCTGTAGCAGAATACTATCTTCTCTTGTATTTACTATTTTACATAGTTTTGTATCATCTGCAAATATCGATATTTTACTGTGTAAACCTTCTACCGATCTACCAGATCGTTAAATTTGTTGAAAAGAATAGGTCTGAACACCGACCCCTGTGGTACCCCACTAGATACAACGACCCAGTTACAGATTATACCATTTATAACCACCCTCTGCTTTCTATCACTAAGCCAGTTACTTACCCATTTACACACATTTTCCACTAGACCCAGCATTCTCATTTTGTGTACCAGCCTCTTGTGTGGCACGGTATCAAACGCTTTGGAAAAATCAAGATATACCATGTCCAATGACTCACCTTGGTCCAGTCTATAGCTTACCTCTTCATAAAAACTGATTACCGTATATACTCAAGTATAAGCTAACCCGAGTATAAGCTGAGGCACCTAATTTTGCCACAGAAAGCTGGGTAAGCTTATTGATAAGCCGGGTATGCATTGTCCCCTCATACCTGTCCTGCTATGCAAACAGGAACACATGGGCTACTTGCACAGTGAACAAGTCTGTATGATCATGTTCACACACCACCAAGAAACCTGAAGACACAAAAGAGAATAGTAAAACCAAAAACACTCAGTTTGAAAAAATGTTGCAGTAATCCGCAAGTGCTAGTAAAAGATGTAAAAAACAGGGTATTTGGTTGATACGTTTTTTGCAAAAAATGTATACTAAGCTGCTCTACCAATCTTCACGGTATACCCTTATCAGAGCAGTCCTAACTAATGTATGCAATCCCTATCTGATGTATTTAAAAACCTGATCATCTGTATATAACCTGTGTGAACAGGGTTCAGAGAGGAAAAATCCATGTGTGCATACAGGGTAGAACAGCTTTTGTGCAGATAGCCCAAGAGGAGTGGTGGAACTCCCCAGTCTTGTAGACACAAGAGAACAATTATGGAAACAGGAACACATGGGCTACTTGCACAGTGAACAAGTCTGTATGATCATGTTCACACACCACCAAGAAACCTGAAGACACAAAAGAGAATAGTAAAACCAAAAACACTCAGTTTGAAAAAATGTTGCAGTAATCCGCAAGTGCTAGTAAAAGATGTAAAAAACAGGGTATTTGGTTGATACGTTTTTTGCAAAAAATGTATACTAAGCTGCTCTACCAATCTTCACGGTATACCCTTATCAGAGCAGTCCTAACTAATGTATGCAATCACTATCTGATGTATTTAAAAACCTGATCATCTGTATATAACCTGTGTGAACAGGGTTCAGAGAGGAAAAATCCATGTGTGCATACAGGGTAGAACAGCTTTTGTGCAGATAGCCCAAGAGGAGTGGTGGAACTCCCCAGTCTTGTAGACACAAGAGAACAATTATGGAAACAGGAACACATGGGCTACTTGCACAGTGAACAAGTCTGTATGATCATGTTCACACACCACCAAGAAACCTGAAGACACAAAAGAGAATAGTAAAACCAAAAACACTCAGTTTGAAAAAATGTTGCAGTAATCCGCAAGTGCTAGTAAAAGATGTAAAAAACAGGGTATTTGGTTGATACGTTTTTTGCAAAAAATGTATACTAAGCTGCTCTACCAATCTTCACGGTATACCCTTATCAGAGCAGTCCTAACTAATGTATGCAATCCCTATCTGATGTATTTAAAAACCTGATCATCTGTATATAACCTGTGTGAACAGGGTTCAGAGAGGAAAAATCCATGTGTGCATACAGGGTAGAACAGCTTTTGTGCAGATAGCCCAAGAGGAGTGGTGGAACTCCCCAGTCTTGTAGACACAAGAGAACAATTATGGAAACAGGAACACATGGGCTACTTGCACAGTGAACAAGTCTGTATGATCATGTTCACACACCACCAAGAAACCTGAAGACACAAAAGAGAATAGTAAAACCAAAAACACTCAGTTTGAAAAAATGTTGCAGTAATCCGCAAGTGCTAGTAAAAGATGTAAAAAACAGGGTATTTGGTTGATACGTTTTTTGCAAAAAATGTATACTAAGCTGCTCTACCAATGCTCTGATAAGGGTATACCGTGAAGATTGGTTTTTTCAAACTGAGTGTTTTTGGTTTTACTATTCTCTTTTGTGTCTTCAGGTTTCTTGGTGGTGTGTGAACATGATCATACAGACTTGTTCACTGTGCAAGTAGCCCATGTGTTCCTGTTTCCATAATTGTTCTCTTGTGTCTACAAGACTGGGGAGTTCCACCACTCCTCTTGGGCTATCTGCACAAAAGCTGTTCTACCCTGTATGCACACATGGATTTTTCCTCTCTGAACCCTGTTCACACAGGTTATATACAGATGATCAGGTTTTTAAATACATCAGATAGGGATTGCATACATTAGTTAGGACTGCTCTGATAAGGGTATACCGTGAAGATTGGTAGAGCAGCTTAGTATACATTTTTTGCAAAAAACGTATCAACCAAATACCCTGTTTTTTACATCTTTTACTAGCACTTGCGGATTACTGCAACATTTTTTCAAACTGAGTGTTTTTGGTTTTACTATTCTCTTTTGTGTCTTCAGGTTTCTTGGTGGTGTGTGAACATGATCATACAGACTTGTTCACTGTGCAAGTAGCCCATGTGTTCCTGTTTCCATAATTGTTCTCTTGTGTCTACAAGACTGGGGAGTTCCACCACTCCTCTTGGGCTATCTGCACAAAAGCTGTTCTACCCTGTATGCACACATGGATTTTTCCTCTCTGAACCCTGTTCACACAGGTTATATACAGATGATCAGGTTTTTAAATACATTAGATAGGGATTGCATACATTAGTTAGGACTGCTCTGATAAGGGTATACCGTGAAGATTGGTAGAGCAGCTTAGTATACATTTTTTGCAAAAAACGTATCAACCAAATACCCTGTTTTTTACATCTTTTACTAGCACTTGCAGATTACTGCAACATTTTTTCAAACTGAGTGTTTTTGGTTTTACTATTCTCTTTTGTGTCTTCAGGTTTCTTGGTGGTGTGTGAACATGATCATACAGACTTGTTCACTGTGCAAGTAGCCCATGTGTTCCTGTTTCCATAAATGTTTCCATAATTGTTCTCTTGTGTCTACAAGACTGGGGAGTTCCACCACTCCTCTTGGGCTATCTGCACAAAAGCTGTTCTACCCTGTATGCACACATGGATTTTTCCTCTCTGAACCCTGTTCACACAGGTTATATACAGATGATCAGGTTTTTAAATACATCAGATAGGGATTGCATACATTAGTTAGGACTGCTCTGATAAGGGTATACCGTGAAGATTGGTAGAGCAGCTTAGTATACATTTTTTGCAAAAAACGTATCAACCAAATACCCTGTTTTTTACATCTTTTACTAGCACTTGCAGATTACTGCAACATTTTTTCAAACTGAGTGTTTTTGGTTTTACTATTCTCTTTTGTGTCTGTCCTGCTATGCGTTGTTCCCTTCATTTTCTGTCCTGGTATGCGACACCCCATCCTGTCCTGGTATGCGTGGCTCCCCCGTCCTCTTCTGGTATGTGGCTCCCCCGTTTTGTCCTGGTATGTGTGGCTCCCCTGTCCTGCGTCCTGTCCTGGTATGTGTGGCTCCCCCCGTCCTGTCCTGCTATGTGTGGCTCCCCATCCTGTCCTGGTATGTGTGGCTCCCCCTTTTGTATGCATGGCTCACCCCGTCCCATCATTGTATGCATGGCTCACACCCTCCCGTCCTACTCACCCTCCTCATGCTGTCACTGCATCTCCATTGTCCCGGCGCCGAAGCTCTCCTGTGCTCAGCAGCCACGTGGTACCACTCATTAAGGTAATGAATATTCGCTCCACACCTATGGGAGTGGAGACACATGCATATTCATTACCTTAATGAGTGATACCACGTGACCGCTGAGTACAGGAAGAGCTGTCGGCACCGGGACGGAGATGCAGCGCCGCCACAAGGAGAGAGAGTATAATGTCTTCTGTTAGCTGGTTTCTGCCACTGCTCCCCCTCTGGCTTTCTGGACAATGACTCGTGTATAAGCTGAGAGGGGCATTGTCAACACAAAAAAATGTCAGCTTATACACGAGTATATACAGTAAATTGGTTTGACAGGAGTGATTCCTCATAAACCTATGCTGATATGGAGTTAAACAATTATTCTCACCGAGATAATCCAGAATAATATCCCTCAGAAACCCTTCAAATATTTTACCAACAATAGAGGTTAGACTTACTGGCCTAACATTTCCAGGTTCACTTTTAGAGCCCTTTTTGAATATTGGCACCACATTTGCTATGCGTCAGTCCCGTGGAACAGACCCCGTCGCTATAGAGTCCCTAAATATAAGAAATAATGGCTTGTCTATTACATTGCTTAGTTCTCTTAGTACTCTTGGGTGTATGCCATCCGGACCCGGAGATTTATCTATTTTAATCTTATTTAGCCAGTTTTGCACCTCTTCTTAGGTTAGATTGGCGACCCTTAACCCCTTCCCGACCCATGACGCCACGTAGGCGTCATGAAAGTCGGTGCCAATCCGACCCATGACGCCTATGTGGCGTCATGGAAAGATCGCGTCCCTGCAGATCGGGTGAAAGGGTTAACTCCCATTTCACCCGATCTGCAGGGACAGGGGGAGTGGTAGTTTAGCCCAGGGGGGGTGGCTTCACCCCCTCGTGGCTACGATCGCTCTGATTGGCTGTTGAAAGTGAAACTGCCAATCAGAGCGATTTGTAATATTTCACCTATTATAACGGGTGAAATATTACAATCCAGCCATGGCCGATGCTGAAATATCATCGGCCATGGCTGGAAATACTAATGTGCCCCCACCCCACCGATCGCCCCCCCAGCCCTCCAATCTGCCCGGTACACTGCCCCGCTCCCCTCCGTCCTGTGCTCCGCTCCCCCCCCCGTGCTCTTGTCCGCTCACCCCCGTGCTCCAATCACCCCCCCGTGCTCCAATCACCCCCCCTGCACTCCGTTCCACCCCCCCGTGCTCCGTTCCAACCCCCCCGTGCTCCGTTCCACCCCCCCGGTGCTCTGTTCCACCCCTCCCGCGCTCTGATTCACCCCCCCATGCTCCGATCCCCCCCCCCCGTGCTCCCCCTACACCCCATCATACTTACCGATCCTGCCGGGGTCCGTCCGTCTTCTCCCCGGGCGCCGCCATCTTCCAAAATGGCGGGCGCATGCGCAGTGCGCCCGCCGAATCTGCCGGCCGGCAGATTCGTTCCAAAGTGCATTTTGATCACTGAGATAGATTATATCTCAGTGATCAAAATAAAAAAATAATAAATGACCCCCCCCCCTTTGTCACCCCCATAGGTAGGGACAATAAAAAAATAAATAATTTTTTTTTTCCACTAATGTTAGAATAGGGTTAGGGGTAGGGCTAGGGTTAGGGCTAGGGTTAGGGTTAGGGGTAGGGTTAGGGCTAGGGTTAGGGTTTCGGTATGTGCACACGTATTCTGGTCCTCTGCGGATTTTTCCGCTGCGGATTTGATAAATCCGCAGTGCTAAACCGCTGCTGATTTACCGCCTTTTTTCTGCGCATTTCACTGCAGTTTTACAACTGCGATTTTCTATTGGAGCAGTTGTAAAACCGCTGCGGAATCCGCACAAAGAAGTGACATGCTGCGGAATGTAAACCGCTGCGTTTCCGTGCAGTTTTTCCGCAGCATGTGTACAGCGATTTTTGTTTCCCATGGGTTTGCATTGAACTGTAAACTCATGGGAAACTGCTGCGGATCCGCAGTGTTTTCCGCAGCGTGTGCACATACCTTTAGAATTAGGCTATGTGCCCACACTGCGGATTGGCCGCTGCGGATTCGCAGCAGTGTTCCATCAAGTTTACAGTACCATGTAAACCTATGGAAAACCAAATCCGCTGTGCCCATGGTGCGGAAAATACCGCGCTGAAACGCTGCGTTGTATTTTCCGCAGCATGTCAATTCTTTGTGCGGATTCCGCAGCGTTTTACACCTGTTCCTCAATAGGAATCCGCAGGTGAAATCCGCACAAAAAACACTGGAAATCCGCGGAAAATCCGCAGGTAAAACGCAGTGCCTTTTACCCGCGGATTTTTCAAAAATGATGCTGAAAAATCTCACACGAATCCGCAACGTGGGCACATAGCCTTAGGGTTAGGGTTGGAATTAGGGTTGTGATTAGGGTTATGGCTACAGTTGGGATTAGGGTTACGGGTGTGGGGGGGTTAATGTTGGAGTTAGAATTGAGGGGTTTCCACTGTTTAGGCACATCAGGGGTCTCCAAACGCAACATGGCGCCACCATTGATTCCAGCCAATCTCGTATTCAAAAAGTGAAATGGTGCTCCCTCAATTCCGAGCCCCGACGTGTGCCCAAACAGTGGTTTACCCCCACATATGGGGTACCAGCATACTCAGGATAAACTGCGCAACAATTACTGGGGTCCAATTTCTCCTGTTACCCTTGTGAAAATAAAAAAATGCTTGCTAAAACATCATTTTTGAGGAAAGAAAAATGATTTTTTATTTTCACGGCTCTGCGTTGTAAACGTCTGTGAAGCACTTGGGGGTTCAAAGTGCTCACCACATATCTAGATAAGTTCCTTGGGGGGTCTAGTTTCTAAAATGGGGTCACTTGTGGGGGGTTTCTACTGTTTAGCCACATCAGGGGCTCTGCAAACGCAACGTGACGCCCGCAGAGCATTCCATCAAAGTCTGCATTTCAAAACGTCACTACTTCAATTCCGAGCCCCGGCATGTGCCCAAACAGTAGTTTACCCCCACATATGGGGTATCACCGTACTCAGGAGAAACTGGAAAACAAATATTGGGGTCAAATTTCTCCTGTTACCCTTTGGAAAATTAAAAAATTCTGGGCTAAATAATTATTTTTGAGGAAAGAAAACGTATTTATTATTTTCACGGCTCTGCATTATAAACTTCTGTGAAGCACTTGGGGGTTCAAAGTGCTCACCACACATCTAGATAAGTTCCTTTTGGGGTCTAGTTTCCAAAATGGGGTCACTTGTGGGGGGTTTCTACTGTTTAGCCACATCAGGGGCTCTGCAAACGCAACGTGACGCCCACAGAGCATTCCATCAAAGTCTGCATTTCAAAACGTCACTACTTCACTTCCGAGCCCCGGCATGTGCCCAAACAGTGGTTTACCCCCACATATGGGGTATCAGTGTACTCAGGAGAAACTGGACAACAACTTTTGGGGTCAAATTTCTCCTGTTACCCTTCGGAAAATAAAAAATTGCAGGCTAAAAGATCATTTTTGAGAAAATATTTTTATTTTTTATTTTCATGGCTCTGCGATATAAACTTCTGTGAAGCACTTGGGGGTTTAAAGTCCTCACCACACATCTAGATTAGTTCCTTTGGGGGTGTAGTTTCCAAAATGGGGTCATTTCTGGGGGATCTCCAATGTTTAGGCACACAGGGGCTCTCCAAACGTGACATGGTGTCCGCTAATGATTGGAGCTAACGTGCGCCTAAACAGTGGTTTACCCCCACATATGGGGTATCAGCGTACTCAGGACAAACTGGACAACAACATTTGTGGTCCAATTTCTCCTATTACCCTTGGCAAAATAGGAAATTCCAGGCTAAAAAATCATTTTTGAGGAAAGAAAAATTATTTTTTATTTTCATGGCTCTGCGTTATAAACTTCTGTGAAGCACCTGGGGGTTTAAAGTGCTCAATATGCATCTAGATAAGTTCCTTGGGGGGTCTAGTTTCCAAAATGGGGTCACTTGTGGGGGATCTCCAATGTTTAGGCACACAGGGGCTCTCCAAACTCGACATGGTGTCCGCTAACAATTGGAGCTAATTTTCCATTCAAAAAGTCAAATGGCGCTCCTTCCCTTCCGAGCCTTACCATGTGCACAAACAGTGGTTTACCCCCACATATGAGGTATCGGCGTACTCGAGAGAAATTGCCCAACAAATTTTATGATCCATTTTATCCTACTGCCCATGTGAAAATGAAAAAATTGAGGCGAAAAGAATTTTTTTGTGAAAAAAAAGTACTTTTTCATTTTTACAGATCAATTTGTGAAGCACCTGGGGGTTCAAAGTGCTCACTATGCATCTAGATAAGTTCCTTGGGGCGTCTAGTTTCCAAAATGGGGTCACTTGTGGGAGAGCTCCAATTTTTAGGCACACGGGGGCTCTCCAAACGTGACATGGTGTCCGCTAAAGAGTGGAGCCAATTTTTTATTCAAAAAGTCAAATGGCGCTCCTTCCCTTCCAAGCCCTGCCGTGCGCCCAAACAGTGGTTTACCCCCACATATGAGGTATCAGCGTACTCAGGACAAATTGGACAACAACTTTCGTGGTTCAGTTTCTCCTTTTACCATTGGGAAAATAAAAAAATTTTTGATAAAAGATAATTTTTGTGACTAAAAAGTTAAATGTTCATTTTTTCCTTCCATGTTGCTTCTGCTGCTGTGAAGCACCTGAAGGGTTAATAAAATTCTTGAATGTGGTTTTGAGTACCTTGAGGGGTGCAGTTTTTAGAATGGTGTCACTTTTGGGTATTTTCAGCCATATAGACCCCTCAAACTGACTTCAAATGTGAGGTGGTCCCTAAAAAAATGGTTTTGTAAATTTCGTTGTAAAAATGAGAAATCGCTGGTCAAATTTTAACCCTTATAACTTCCTAGCAAAAAAAAAATTTTGTTTCCAAAATTGTGCTGATGTAAAGTATACATGTGGGAAATGTTATTTATTAACTATTTTGTGTCACATAACTTTCTGGTTTAACAATAAAAATTCAAAATGTGAAAATTGCGAAATTTTCAGTTTTTATCACAAATAAATGCAGAATTTATTGACCTAAATTTACCACTAACATGAAGCCCAATATGTCACGAAAAAACAATCTCAGAACCGCTAGGATCCGTTGAAGCGTTCCTGAGTTATCACCTCATAAAGGGACACTGGTCAGAATTGCAAAAAACGGCAAGGTCTTTAAGGTCAAAATAGGCTGGGTCATGAAGGGGTTAATATAGGGCTTCCTTGTCTCTCAGTATTTCACCTAGCATTTCATTTTCCACCGTGAATACCGTAGAGAAGAAGGTGTTTAATATACTAGCCTTTCCCTCGACATCTCCAACCATTCTTTCCTCACAATTTTTTAAGGGGCCTACACTTTCATTTTTGATTCTTTTACTATTGATATAGTTGAAGAACAGTTTGGGATTAGTTTTACTTTCCTTAGCAATGTGCTTCTCTGTTTCCTTTTTGGCAGCTTTTTTTTTTTTTTTTTTAAATCAAGTACTTTTTATTGAGGCATATATCAAAAACGTAATATAGTCTGACACAAACTTTAGACAGATACCAAAGTAACCAAGCAGATTGATACATTTTCATTTAACATGAACTAGCCCCTTTACCCAGTAATTCCTCCGAGGTCCTATAAGATTCAACAAACTATCTGACTGCAAAACCATATGTGACACTTCGTTTTGTTTATTTAGAGCATGTCTCAGCTGCAGATACTGGAAAAACATATTATGGCTCAGAGGAAACTCATTTGTAAGGATTTCAAATGTTTTAATAACACCACCATCGAAAAACTGAGACAAGAACCAAATGCCAATATGCCTCCACTAAACAAACCCCCGCAATCTCATGAGCTCCGTCATTCTAGGGTCAAAAAAATTGGCGCATATCGCGTAAATTCTGTCACCCCCCTCTACTGTTTAATTTTCTGCCAAACTTTCCCCATCATAACTATGGTTGTGAATTTTTCTTGTTTCAATCTAAATCTACCCGCTTACAAACTAGCTATCAATGGACCCTTCCCCACTATATAGTCAGTGATTATCCCTGCTGATGTATTTTGGCTAGCCCACCATATGCTGACATTGAGACACTATATAATATATCCAGGGGTTAGGGACAGCCAAACCACCCTCGTCCTTTGATCTCTACAGATGCTCTAATTTGATGCATGCCCGTCCACCCTTCCAAATCAGATCCCTAATTAGAGTATTAATTCTATAAAATTTGCTCTGTGCCAACCATACTTTAGCATTATGCAGTATATAGAGAATCTGAGGCATAAGTATCATTTTGATCAGATTGAGTCTCCCTGCCACCTACAGAAATAATTTCTTCCAGGCCCCAATCTTCTGCTGAAATTTCCCAAGCAATGGAGTCAGGTTGAGCCATATATAGTCCTCTATCTTAGCCTAAATTATAATACCTAAGTATTTAAACTCAGAAACTACCCATAAGGGAATCACAGGATCCACAGTCAGAGGAGCCGCCACGTCCAAAGGGAGCAACACAGGCATGTCCCAGTTAATAGATAGTCCCAAAAGAGCCCCAAATTTAGTAATGCTATGCACAACCACCCTCAAAGATTCCTGCGCATCTTCCAGAAATAATAATACATCGTCCATGTACAGGGCTATCTTCTCTTCATGGATTCCATATCTTTATCCCTTTAGACCCTTATCCCTCTGTATCGCCACCGCCAGAGGCTCTATAGCAATCACAAACAGCAGAGGAGACAAAGGGCACCCCTGCCACATTCCCCTATACAAGGGAAAATCCCCAGACAGAAGGCCATTCACCCGTACCCTAGCTCTCGGAGGCGAGTATAACAACACACCCAACTTATGAATTTCTCGCCAAAACCCATAGCCCTCAGAACCGCCCACAAATACCTCCACTCCACACTATCAAACGCCTTAGCAGCATCCAGAGACACAGCAACCCTCTGACCCACATTGTCCGCCTTTGTCTGCATATTAAGAAACAATCGCCTGAGGTTATATGCTGTAGAACTATTGGGCATAAACCCGGATTGATCCCTATGTATTATTGTCGTTATTACTTTATTTAGGCGGTTAGCCAACATCTTAGCCAGGATTTTAACATCTGTCGTTAAGAGCGAGATTGGACGATAAGAGGCTGAATCTACCGGATCCCTACCCTGCTTTGGCAGTACAACAATTATTGCCTTTCGCATGGACCGTGGCTGCTCCCCCTCTACCAAACCGGCACTGGACAGCTCCAGCAAAGCAGGAAGAAGCGTATCTCTATTTTTTCTATGCCTCTCCCAGGATCCCATCTACCCCTGGGGCTTTAATATTAGGCATAGATGCCAGTGCGGCATCAAGTTCCTCCAAATTAAATGGCTCCTCAAGAAGCCCCTGGTCATTTGCCGAGAGTCTGGGGAGCTTTATTTCCACCAAATAACCATCCATCTCCTCCTCCGTTGGCCACACCTGTGATTTCTAAAGATCCGAATAATACTCAGTCATCACCTCCAGAACTGCCTTGCTACCAGTATGATCACGCCCATCCCTTCCCCTCACAGCCGCTATATGTGTGGAATCCCTCTGTGCTTCCACTATCCAAGAAAGGAGATGGCCCGCCCTGTCCCCCTCCTCAAAATATTTAATGTTCCGAAACATTCTCTTGTGTTCTGCCACTTTCACTGCCATCTGACACACTCTAGTCTGCGGTTCTTTCAACCTTCCCTGTGCCTCCGTGGACTGATCATGCCTCCTCTGCTTCCTCAAATTCTCTAATCAACATCTGATCCTTTCTGCCAGTTTCTGCTTTTACCCGGGATATCTCCTTCATGCAGAGCCCTCTAAAATAAGCCTTCATAGCTTCCCAAACCATGGAAACCGACGCCGTCCCAGCATTAATTCTAAAGTACTCTCTAATATTACCCCTATATGTCCATCCAGGTCAATAAGTTGTATCCAAAACGGATTCAGCCTCCACATGCACCCTCTAGCAGGTACAGATCCCACTACCTCAAGTGTCACACTCATGGGGGAATGATCCAATATCGTTCTAGCCACGTATGTTACTTTTCCAATAAGGCCCAACATCTGAGTATTGCCCAATGCCAGGTCAATCCTCCACAAAGATGCAAAGGAGGATGAGAAACAGGAATATGTGAGGCTGTGGCCTCTATTACAGCTAGGGGGTGCTGTTTGTGCTCCCCAGAATGTGCATGCAGATGGATGAAGTCCATAGGTGTGCATGGGAGTCAAGGATTTCCGATCCGGGTTTTCCATGTGGCTGAAGGCCACAGGTTTGTGGGTTAGGTGTGTGAGGTGCACGTCAGTGTCAGTCTGGTGTGTGCTGCTGTGCAGAACAGAGGCCTGCAGAGCGCTGGCTAAGTGCATGGAGGCACAGGCCAGCACCCAGGGCAACTGAATAGCCTGGCACCCGCAGCGTATACAGTGATGCAAGTCATCCATGGTACTGGTCTTGGATGTGGACAAGTCCTTTGCCTGGAGGTGGAAGTCCTGTGCCCAAAGGAGTCGGATGTGGACAGTCCTGTGCCCGGAGGTGGATGTCCTGTGCCCGAAAGAGGACTAGCATGTGTAACGATTGCAAACAGGTGGATATGGTGCCCGGCTGCTATCTAGAGGATATACTGGACTGTGTACGACTGTGTGAGTAAAGAGACTGTAAGAGACTGTCATACAGCGATGCAGGCCACCCATGAGAACTAGTCAGAGGAAGGCTGGTGTGTGTAGTGTCTGCAACATGTAAAGCTGTGTATGGAGACTGTAATATGGTGTGTGGTCGCCCAGGGAAACTGGACAAGTGAAGTCTGGCCTATTTAGGGACCGCAATCTAAAGCCATATGATTTGTATTGCTATGAACTGGTGTAAACTGAATACTGATAATATACACTGAAGTTATATGCATTTATGTGAATTGGACATTAATGCTGTGAAGAAACACATTAAAAGAGTCTTTTTTGTTTGAACTTTGTGGGTCACTGCCTCTTCACTGCGTACGATGCCACTACAATCTTACATATGGTGGAAAGAATGTGGGAATTGTGAACTGAGGCATACCCCAAAGTGTGCTGCATAGCGTTGTGCAAAATCTGCTGGAAACATTTTTTCAAGACAGCTTGCTGTGGCTCAGCGGGCCACGAAGATTGAAGGCTTCTGGCAGTAACTCAGTGGGGTTACGAAGATTTGCTGTGGATCGGCGGGTCCACATAGTCTGTGCAGCAGGAGCTGCAGTTCTGGCAGCAGCAGCTAGAAGCGCAGCAGTTGCAGCAGAGAATGTATTTATGTACTCTGCTGGGCATAGAACCTAAAAATGTTGAGATACCTGCCATAAATGGGTCAACAAATTAGGGTCAGAGTGTAATCCTGATAGGCTCCTCCTAGAGGAATTGGCAGGAGAAACTGAAAATGTTGTTTTGAGTGGGGATGTCACGAGGTCATAAGGATGTCCTATCTCACACCATACGGGGTAACAAGTGTTCAACCCCACGGGTATGAACAGGGAGAGGATATGTGAGGCTGTGGCCTCTGTTACAGCTAGCATGCACTGTTTGTGCTCCCCAGAATGTGCATGCAGATGGATGAAGTCGATAGGTGTGTATGGGAGTCATGGATTTCCATTCCGGGTTTTCCATGTGGCTCAAGGCCACAGGTTTGTGGGTTAGGTGTGTGAGGTGCACGTCAGTGTCAGTCTGGTGTGTGCTGCTGTGCAGAACAGAGGCCTGCAGAGCGCTGGCTAAGTGCATGGAGGCACAGGCCAGCAGAGCCAGCACCCAGGGCAGCTGAATAGCGTAGCACCCGCAGCGTATACATTGATGCAAGTCATCCATGGTACTGGTCTCGGATGTGGACAAGTCCCGTGCCCAGAGGTGGATGTCCTATGCACGAAGGAGGCGGATGTGGACAGTCATGTGCCCGGAGGTGGATGTCCTGTGCCCGAAAGAGGACTAGCATGTGTAACAATTGCAAACAGGTGGATATGGTGCCTGGCTGCTATCCGGAGGATATCCTGGACTGTGTACGACTGTGTGTGTAAAGAGTGTAAGAGACTGTGATACAGCGATGCAGGACACTCACGAGAACTAGTCAGAGGAGTGCTGGCATGTGTAGTGTCTGCGACATGTAAAGCTGTGTGTATGGAGACTGTAATATGGCGTGTGGTCGCCCAGGGAAACTGGACAAGTGAAGTCTGGCCTATTTAGGGACCGCAATCTAAAGCCATATGATTTGTATTGCTATGAACTAGTGTAAACTGAATACTGATAATATATGCATTTATGTGAATTGGACTTTAATGCTGTGAAGAAACACAGTAAAAGAGACTTTTGTGTTTGAACTTTGTGGGTCACTGCCTCTTCACTGCGTGCGATGCTACTACAATCTAACAAATACTTATACACACCAGGATGTGAAATCCTCCTTGAATCATGCAGAGCAGTTTCCTCCCAATGGTGTACAATTACCTCCCGGTCTCAACGGCTCCCATCTGCCCCGTTCCAATGTGTGTCTGGTATGTTGTTTAAATCACCCATAATCAGAAATAGTACCCCAGGGGTTTCTTCCATTATCTCTAGAACTCTGTAAAGCAGTCAGTCTCCCACAGTATGGTGGTGGGATATATATTGAGACCAGCCATATCAAGGATCCATACAATTTACATAGTAGGCATACAAATCTACCAGTTTGGTCTGTAATCACGCTATGGTACTCAAAAGGTACCCCAGCACAAATGAGAATACTGACCCCCCTAGAATATGTTGAATATGTGGCATGATATCCCGCCTGTACCCATCTCTTAGACAGAAAATAGGTTCTCTCTTTAACCATGTGAGTTTCCTGCAAGCAAATCACTGACGGCTTGGCATCACACAAAAATTTAAACACAGCTTGCCGTTTCATACCAGATGCAAAGCCCCTGACATTCCAACTCACCACTCTCATTCTTCCTAACATTTTCCCTCCTCAATACATATTGCCCCACATTCTTTCATCCAAGTACAGCTGAAGCCATAACAAGTGATCAGAGTGACATACATTATATAAATAAACAACAAAAAACTTCCCCCAACAAATCCCATCTTTCCATCTCCTCCTAACATGGAGGAGAGAGTTTAATTTATCCAAAACAGTCTGCTAACCCCGTTCAACAGTCCGGCCACTTATCCCAATCTATTGGGACTTCCACGTGACTTGTTGATTGCAGCCAAGTAAATCACCAGTTTCCAATTCTTCCAAAAAAGACTCACAACCAACAGAGATTCATAAACACGATCCTAAAAACCTGAAAATAAAAGTATCGATACCAAGGAGGAATTAAGAGCCATCGGATCACTACGAAAAATATGTCCAGCCATCTGAGTGCCTCCTTATCCTCCGTAAAAAAATGTACTGCCCCCTCAGTAACCACTCTCAATTTGGCCGGGTACAACATCGAGTAGGTGACACCCAGCTCCCTTAGCCTCCTCTTGATATTCACAAATTTGGCAATTTGTTTCTGCACTTCTATGGAAAAAGTCAGGAAATATGGAAATCCTAGAGCCATTTATCTTGAGATCCGGATGCTCTCTGGCATGTCTAAGAATTGCGACTGAGATTGATTCCCATAGTCCAGAATCAGACAGGCTGAAGTCACTTCAAACATTCAATAACTAACATATTCATTTGTGAAAAATATCACAAAGGAAAAACGAAGTGAGAAAAGGGGGGTAGTGTTAAAAAGTATTATATTTATTAGCAATAGTTAAAAGAGTACACCAATGTACATAGGACAGTGGAATAAAAGAGAGAAGAAAAAACAGGGGAAGGGGGGGGGGGGTTATTACCACCAGACAAAAATAGGGGGAGACGAACCTGCTACATACCACCAGGGGTCTTAATGTAATACATAAAAACCCAGAGTATCACATGTGATGTCATTTTAAGGTGACACAGTTATATATATACAAGGCAGCACAGGAAGGCACAAAATACTGATATAAATATGAATGTCCCCTGTAAATGAACCAAAATCTTGCCAATGTAAAAAAGTATCCTATGAAAAAATATTTACTGACACGGAGAGTCCATATATATGTCCAGCAGTGCAAAAAATATGTTGCTAACAGACTGGAAAATGACTCCCTAAAAGGTCAGAGAAGGAAAAGGTTCCTAACGAAAGGGAACACTCATGCAAGATGGCAAAATAGGTCAATTACCTGAGATGTGGATGGGAATGCAGAGGTGCCTAACGCAGATGGTGGAGAGCAGGTGCGGATCCCCGGCACCCGACAAGCGCTGTTTCGCCGTAGCTTCTTCCTCGCCCCACTGGAAGAAGCTACGGCGAAACAGCGCTTGTGGGCAATGTGGGCTCCTCGGGAATCTGAAGCCCACTTATGCATGTTGCCGTGCCCCTCTCAGTCCCTCCACCATCCACTTCATCTTCCTCCTTCACGTCAGCACAGCTCCCTCCATCACTTTCTGCTCCCTCCTCCTCCTGTTCCACATACTGCTTATGCTTGTTTTGGGTCCCATTAATCATCGCCGGGCTCCGGGCCACATCCACCTGTCATGCAAATCTTTGGAGCATAGCCGCGGCATCAGCTCCCTTGAAGTTCTTCCCCGCCTCATCCAGTTCCACTGGCAGCGTTTCTTCCCGGTTGGTGCCATCTTGGATCCTTCTCTCCGGCTCCCCCGCCGCCCGTCTGGAGCTCTTTCTGCCCGTCATTGCTCCGCAGGTATGGGCCTTTGTATGCACCGCACTAGTTTCCCCTGATAAATGTGGGTATTTGACCCCAATTTTTAAGGCTGCAATCAGTTTAGTAGCTGATGGTGAGCAGGAGCTCCTGCCTCAGACGATTGCTCACATCCCGTTCAGGGCACGCCCCCTTGGCAGCTTTAATTAGTTTTTTAGATAAAGTATTTTTCTCCCTATAGTTTTTTAGAGCTTCAACGGTGCCATCCTGCTTTAGTGGTTTAAATGCTTTTTTTTTTCTTGTTAAATGCCCTTCTTACTTCTTTGTTTAGCCACATTGGGTTTTTCCTATTTCTAGTCCTTTTATTCCCACAAGGTATAAACCGCTTACACTGCCTAGTTAGGATGTTCTTAAACATTTCCCATTTATTATCTGTATTCTTATTTCTGAGGACATTGTTCCAGTCAACCAGATTAAGGGCATCGCTAAGCTGGTCAAACTTTGCCTTCCTAAAGTTAACTATTTTGTGACTCCCTGACAAGTCCCCCTAGTGAAAGACAAGTGAAAATGTACAATATTGTGGTCGCTATTTCCTAGATGCCCGATGACCGGCAGATTTGTTATTGGACAGTCTATTCACAGTCTAATAAAAAAACCTCATAAGATCAACCAGTGGAGTGTGGTGTTTGTTCTATGAGAAACTGCTACTCTTAAACGCTATTTTGCTTATGATAGATAGCATACCAAAGGGGCTGTCAGTATACAAATCCCTATCTGGAGATATACGTGATAAAGTCACCCTGGCTGAATGGGATGCTATGTTTAAAACCTTTCCTTTATCATTGAGAAAAGGAAAAAACAATTGATGGATAGTAAGAATAAGATATCTAAACTATATGCAAATTAAGACCATATAAAATCATCCTGAAATTATGAATTTATCCAGAAATATTAAAAACTAGCTGAAGAGCCCTGGGCATAGTAAATATCTGTGTTTAGTTATAGCACCTCAATTCTCTTATTTTCCCATCACGCCTCTCATTTTCCCCATCACATCTTTCATTTTCCCCCTCACATCTCTCATTTTCTCCCTCACACCTCTCATTCCCCCTAACACTTGTCATTTCGACCTCACATCTCTCATTTTCCGATCACTCCACTATTTTCCCTCAGTCCTCTCATTTTGCACTCACACCTTTTCATTTTCACCTCACACCTCTCATTTTCCCCTCAGTATATACATGTTTGTCATCTCCCTTATATATAGTATACACCTGTATGTCATCTCCTGTATATAGTATATACCTGTATGTCATCTCCTGTATATAGTATATACCTGTATGTCATCTCCCCTGTATATAGTATATACCTGCTGTGTGTTATCTCCCCTGTATATAGTATATACCTGTATGTCATCTCCCCTGTATATAGTATATACCTGCTGTGTGTCAACTCCCCTGTATATAGTATATACCTGTATGTCGTCTCCTATATCTAGTATATACCTTTATGTCATCTCCTGTATATAGTATATACCTGTGTGTCATCTCCCCTGTATATAGTATATATCTGTGTCATCTCCTCCTGTATATAGTATATACCTGTATGTCATCTCCTCCTATATATAGCATATACCTGTATGTCATCTCCTCCTGCATATAGTATATACCTGTAGGTCATCTGCTCCTGTATATAGTATATACCTGTGTGTCATCTCTTGTATATAGTATATACCTGTATGTCATCTCCTCCTGTATATAGTATGTACCTGTATGTCATCTCCTCCTCTATATAGTATATACCTGTGTGTCATCTCTCCTGTATATAGTATATACCTGTGTGTTATCTCCCCTGTACATAGTATATATCTGTATGTCATCTCCTCCTGTATTAGACCTCGTTCACACGTTATTTGGTCAGTATTTTAACCTCCGTATTTGTAAGCTAAATTGGCAGCCTGATAAATACCCCGCCAACAGGAAGCCCTCCCCCTGGCAGTATATATTAGCTCACACATACACATAATAGACAGGTCATGTGACTGACAGCTGGCGTATTTCCTATATGGTACATTTGTTGCTCTTGTAGTTTGTCTGCTTATTAATCAGATTTTTATTTTTGAAGGATAATACCAGACTTGTGTGTGTTTTAGGGCGAGTTTTGTTTGTCAAGTTGTGTGTGTTGAGTTGCGTGTGGCGACATGCATGTGGCGACTTTTGTGAGATGAGTTTTGTGTGGCGACATGCGTGTAGCAACTTTTTGTGTGTCGAGTTGCATGTGACAGGCTAGTGTAGCAAGTTGTGTGCAGCAAGTTTTGTGCATGGCGAGTTTTGCGCGTGGCGAGTTTTATGTGTGGTGCCTTTTGAGTATGTGCAAGATTTGTTGCAACTTTTGTGCATGTGGCAATTTTTCCACGAGTGCAAGTTTTGCGTGAACCTAGTTTTGCATGTGGCGAGTTTTGCGCGTTGCGAGTTTTGAGCGGCGACTTTTGTGTTTCGACTTTTATGTGGCGAGGTTGGTGTATGTGTGGTGAAATGTGTGCTGAGGGTGGTATATGTGTTCAAGCACGTGGTAGTGTGTGGCGCATTTTGTGTGTGTGTTCATATCCCCGTGTGTGGTGAGTATCCCATGTCGGGGCCCCACCTTAGCAACTGTACGGTATATACTCTTTGGCACCATCGCTCTCACTCTTTAAGTCCCCCTTGTTCACATCTGGCAGCTGTCAATTTGCCTCCAACCCTTTTCATTTCACTTTTTCCCCCATTATGTAGATAGGGGCAAAATTATTTGGCGAATTGGAAAGCGCGGGGTTAAAATTTCACCTCACAACATAGCCTATGACGCTCTCGGAGTCCAGACGTGTGACTGTGCAAAATTTTGTGGCTGTAGCTGCGACGGTTCAGATGCAAATCCCAGACATACACACACACATACACACATTCAGCTTTATATATTAGATAGAACACACAGGAAGGAAAAAGAAATTGTCCAAAACAGACATCAGAAATTGGACGGGACGTAATACTAGGATGCTGGAGGACAGATGTAATATTTGAAACCTTAGATGAAATTGAAGGCAGTCCATCAGCTACTGCGATATCAGAGGAAATGTTCTCTATCCAGTTAACATCAGACGTTGAGAATATACACTCAGTTGCCACTCCCCAGAATCATAGTTCTATCAATTCAGAATTGGATAATCACCTATCCACCCACATGAGAACCTGCCATCATCAGAATCCCCTTAGTATAAAGGTATGGGGAATAAGACATGTCATTTTGGGCCCTAGAAAGGGTGACTTGGATAAAATGTTGCTACCACTGGAGACAAATTGCATTTTTCGTTTTAATACGAGACGCCCTACGGTTATAAACGAAGGCTTTACATATACTGCCTTCCTTTTAAAATATACAGACCTTCTATGAGTATATATGTTCCTTGTAGATTAAGTGTACCCTGTAAAGGGGAAAGCACTGTCATGAAAGTCATTAATATTTAAATAGTACAGGAAATTGATATTCTGAGTCCCAGTAAAAGATCTAACCATATGAAGCTAATGACCACCTCTTGTAGGATGGCCAGACTTACATTATATAAGATCCTCCCAGTTGAAATAATACTGAGGAGTAAAATCCTTTCCATAAGGTCCTACCGGTAACCTTCTCTAAACCACATATAATGCAGAACAACGGGCACTCTAAGTTTATGGATGGTGCCCCCATGAGGCACAGTAGGACTCTATGTAAATGTTCAAAATTATTATCTTACTCTTTTCTTGTTCCATATAACTAAGTTTGTGGATCAATAATGACAGTTAAATAAACCCCCAGTGGATGTACAGAATAGCTTTTAACAAATCTAATGCAGGAGACATATATAATTTGTGTTGGGACCTGATTAGTACCTTAAAATAATGATCATAATATATACATGATCCTATGGATCTAATGGTAACAAGCAGCATAATTATATTGAGCCCCAAACATCTTCTTATTTGCACCCACTCAGGTTGACTTTGATGCAAGGAAGGTGCGTGGTATAGATTACATTGGACCACATGGCGGAGACACAGCGCATGCGCTGATATAGAACGCAGGCGGGCTTACTGAAAGCCGACGAGCCCGAAGGCCGTAACAGCGAGCGCATGTTCGCAGTTTTCTGAAGTTCGAATGGATTGAACAGTCTACAGGAAAATGGAGACAGAGGAGGCATGGAAAAATGATGCCGCAGTCCCCCAGAACTAATCTCACCCAGGTAAGTAGTAAAAACTACAAGATGGGGTGAGATGGGTAATAAAGTAAGCGATAAGATTAGATCTCATGGTTCCCCCCCCAATGAGGAGGGGGTAGGGATGGCTTCTATATGAGTGAAAACCAATCACAGGACAGATGACAATCTGATACAGCAGACCATGAGTACCTATTGGTCAGAAGAGAGAATTATGGGCATTGGTAGTAGAAGACAGAGAATAGTATTGGCTGACCTGTGGAAGTGATGTGGCAAACAGAGGTGATAAAAGGTCTGGTTCTGTCCCATCAGCTCATTATAGCCTCATTCCCCTGTAGACGCGCAAGGCAAAACATGTTGGGGAGGCTAATGGCTGTTCTATTTTAGATTGCATATGACTAGTGTATTGCACCTATATAGGCCAATTGCAGCAGATTTCACTATAATAAGGCTGAATAGACGAGGATGTGCCTAATTTATCAACTCACAGGAGATTAATAGTAGGTAGTTCAGCCTGATAACATTTGTCATATGTGCGCCTGAGAAAATAGAAACATAGAAAAGTATACAGGAGAAAAGGAAAAGTGATTCTTGTTTTGAAACTAATGAAGCACTAGCACTTTAATTGAAATATATATATACACACACCTATATATATACACACCTGTGACTTTCTCACCAGAAAGTGTGTTTTTAAATGTATGTCCCTTCATTATTTAAAATTAAAAATAAACCCCACAGTTATAAACACACTTAGTTGAAAAATAAATCTAACTTTGCCCCCTCCATGAATACGCAGACTCTTATGAAACATTTCAGAAATGTGTCATGGACAAGATTACATAGGTCAGCAACAAATACAATTTAATTTTCCATGAACGTCAATATATCAAACAATTGCAGGACAATCAAAAAGGGGAGCGTGTGAGGACACAGTATTGTATCCTAATTAACCAGATGTCTAATTTCAGCAAGTCTGGAAGAATAGACTTATCTTTATGTTGGCTTTTGAATTTAAGTGTTTCTGGTTGGTTAACAAAACAGACTTTTGCTCGTGTAAGACTGTAATATTGTTTTGCAAGTTGACATTTGATGTAACATACTGTGCTGTTATCCTGGATGACTAGCGATGTTTGCTGATATGCAAATTACACATTGTCCAATTAAGCTAGCTTGTTGGCTTCCAAAACAGAGGAAGAAAAACTATGCAAATAGATTACATAATCAAAGGGAACCTGTCACCCCCAAAATCGAAGATGAGCTAAGCCCACCGGCATCAGGGGCTTATCTACAGCATTCTGTAATGCTGTAGATAAGCCCCCGATGTAACCTGAAATATGAGAAAAAGAGGTTATATTATACTCACCTGGGGGGGCAGTCCGGTCCGATAGGCGTTGCGACGACGTCCTCTTCTTGTCTTCACGCTGCGGCTCCGGCTCTGGCGTACTTTGTCTGCCCTGTTGAGGGCAGAGCAAAGTACTGCATTACGCAGGCACTGGGCCTCTCTGACCTTTCCCGGCGCCTGCACACTGCAGTATTTTGCTCTGCTCTCAACAGGGCCGGAGCATGAATAAAAGAAGAGGACATAATCGGAAAAAGATGGGAGGCCCCGGACCGGACTGCGACGCCCATCGGTCCGGACTGCAGCAGGACCGCCCCTGGGTGAGTATAATCTAACCTCTTTTTCTCATCTTTCAGGATACATCGGGGGCTTATCTACAGCATTACAGAATGCTGTAGATAAGCCCCTGATGCCGGTGGGCTTACCTCATCTTCGATTTTGGGGATGACAGGTTGCCTTTAAACAAACAATGCAAGTTGGTTGTCACCATTCTTCCCCTCTTTTGTGAATGTTGCATTGAAGGACACTTGCTAACCTTAAACGAGGTTTTATGTCTCTGTAGGAGACGCAGAGATTTAGCCAAGACATCAAAACATCCAAAAGGCCAGAGACAGGACAGCAGCCAAGACATCATGGCTCCATCATGAGGGATACAGATTTGTTATTCTACATGATGCCAGCTTAGTGGACCATGGCCCAGGTTGGAAGAATAAAGATCTGCTCCCTGGACCATCGCAAATCCATGGATATGTCTGGAGAAAAACAGAATTGAGACCCTCTGGAAAAAATAATAATTATTGGTTATTAATTTATATTCTTATTCTCAATTCTGTACCGAGCACATTGCCTTTCGCTGACTACATATGTTATTTCTGTATATTTAGCTCATAGTAAATGTCAACACCATATATATGAGAACACGTGCTCTGTGGGATGTATATAACCAAATGACCCACAGGAAGGAGGGGGGACTCTCTCTCTCTCTCTGCTGTCTTGGAACACACTTCGCTGACATTTCACACAGACATCAGATGGACAGATGGTGTACCCATACTTTTGACAGAGACAGATGCCATTTACCATTCAGGATCCTAGGAACGATGTGGAACAAACTTTGATATGGACAAATGGACAGTCTCTTTGTAACTATTTCACCTATTTAATGTTCTGTCGCAATTATTCTTTTTGGTGGACAATCCAATAAACCACTACATTTTTTTATAACAAACATGGTGACATTTTCTTTAGAGTATGACATCTGATAGAGAGTCTTGAATAAATATACAAAATAAGTATTTTTTAACATTTTGGCGAGCTCAGCTAAATCTGATTTTTTTTTGTGTGCTATTTTTGTGTGGATTCCTTTCCCTTGCATAGGGCGGGGAGGAGAGCGCTGCTAAAAACACCTGTTGGGCAAGTTGTCAGGAATTCTACTATGATACTTCAAATCGCAAGGATCCGACAAAACCTACGTGTGAGTACTAAGCCAGATGGATTGACAAGTATCAGAAGCACTACGAGTGCCAGACATACTGAAGATAGACGTGCTGATGACCAGAGCCCAGCGTTATCCAACAAAGGAACTACAAGCTGAGATATTTCAAAGTAAGGCCGGTTTCACACGTCAGTGGCTCCGGTACGTGTGGTGACAGTTTCCTCACATACAGGAGACACTGACTCAAGTAGACACATTAAAATAAATGTGTCTCTGCACATGTCAGTGTGTTTTCACGGACCGTGTGTCCATTTGCAAAACACGGAGACATGTCAGTGTTCGTGGGAGCGCACGGATCACACGGACCCATTAAAGTCAATGGGTCCATGTAAACACGTACCGCACACGGATGCTGTCCATGTGCCATCCGTGTGCATTTTTCCTGTCATAGGGTTAAAATTGCAAAAATTGTTGCAATACACGGACAGCACACGGACCCTAAAAACGTACTCACGGACATCACACGGATCCCACACGGATGGCCTACGTAAGCACACGGACACGGATAACTCCAGTACCGTTTTCTCCAGTACCGGAATTATCTGGACGTGTGAGACTGGCCTAAGAAAAATAGATGTAATTACTTCTTTTTCTAAGCAAAGTAGACTGAGATTATGTCTGTAGACGAGTCTAACTTAGAAGTTTTATGGCTCAGCTCATATGCAGAATGTGAAATGGAAAATAGATTCTAAGCTGGTGTCCTTTAATAGAGAAAGAGAGAAATTGAAAAATATTTTACAGTTGGTTGATGCATTTCACAAGTTTGTGTCAGAGAAATCCAAAAATTATTGTGTAGAAATACTGTCAGAAGATACTAGTGATGTTCCCGAGATTGACTGTAATGTGGAGAAACAGTTACAAGATATCAGAAATGTGTTTGCAATGGCCACTCAAGGTGACCTTATGTCTGAAGACATGGAAAAAACTACTCTGCATTTGTTATCAAAATATAAAGGCCTTATAGTTATTCTTTTTATTTTTCATTTTCAATTTTGATTCTTTATTTTTAATTCCTAATTTTTATTCTCTCAATCAAGAAAAAGATATCAATATTTAATAAAATAATGTCTAGTACGAGAATATCGCTACATTAAATATAGCGATGATATGGTTCCATTGTAAGCGGAAAATGTTTCTATTCGGAGTTATATACAACAATTCATTATTTTACTCACTCATTCTTATTTTGGTTCATGGCTATACATTATTATGTATTACTAGATGGTGGCCCGATTCTTACGCATCGGGTATTCTAGAATATGCATGTCCACGTAGTATTTTGCCCAGCCTCACGGTATTTTGCCCAGCCACATAGTATATTGCCCAGCCACGTAGTATATTGCCCAACCACGTAGTATATTGCCCAACCACGTAGTATATTGCCCAACCACGTAGTATATTGCCCAACCACGTAGTATATTGCCCAGCAACCTAGTATATTGCCCAACCACGTAGTATATTGCCCAGCCACGTAGTATATTGCACAGTCACGTAGTATATTGCCCAGTCACGTAGTATATTGCCCAGTCACGTAGTATATTGCCCACCACATAGTATATTACCCAGTCACGTAGTATATTGCACAGTCACGTAGTATATTGCCCAACCACGTAGTATATTGCCCAACCACGTAGTATATTGCCCAGCCACATAGTATATTGCCCAGCCACGTAGCATATTGCCCAGCCACGTAGCATATTGCTCAGTCACGTAGTATATTGCCCAGTCACGTAGTATATTGCCCAGCCACGTAGTATATTGCCCAACCACGTAGTATATTGCCCATCCACGTAGTATATTGCCCAGCCACATAGTATATTGCCCAGCCATGTAGCATATTGCCCAGCCACGTAGCATATTGCTCAGTCACGTAGTATATTGCCCAGTCACTTAGTATATTGCCCAGCCACGTAGTATATTGCAGTCACGTAGTATATTGCCCAACCACGTAGTATATTGCCCAGTGACGTAGTATATTGCCCAGTCACGTAGTATATTGCCCAGTCACGTAGAATATTGCCCAGTGACGTAGTATATTGCACAGCGATGTAGAATACAGCACACAGCCATGTAGTATATTGGCCAGTGACTTAGTGTACAGCACAGAGCCACGTAGTATATTGCACAGCGAAGTAGTATACAGCACAGAGCCACGTAGTATATTGCCCAGCCACGTAGTATATTAGCCAGTCACGTAGTATATTAGCCAGTCACATAGTATATTGCCCAACCACGTAGTATATTGCCCAGTGACGTAGTATATTGCCCAGTCATGTAGAATATTGCCCAATTACGTAGTATACAGCACAGGGCCACGGAGTATATTGCCCAGTTATGTAGTATATTGCACAGCGACGTAGCATACAGCACAGAGCCACGTAGTATATTGCACAACGAAGTAGTATACAGCACAGAGCCACGTAGTATATTGGCCAGTCACGTAGTATACAGCATAGAGCCACATAGTATATTGCACAGTGAAGTAGTATACAGCACAGAGCCACGTAGTATATTGGCCACTCATGTAGTATATTGCCCAGCTACGTAGTATATTGCCCAGCCAGGTTTGTCAGTTTAAAAAATAAAAAATAAACATATACTCACCTTTCCGAGGGCCCCTTGTAGTCCACGGCAGCTTCCGGTCTGAGGGTTGGTATGAGCACAGGACCTGTGATGACGTCGCGGTCACATGACTGTGACGTCATGGCAGGTCTTTCTAGCGCAGGCGCACAGGGCCTGTGATGACGTCGCGGTCACATGACCGTGACGTCATGGCAAGTCCTTCTCCCATACCATCTTTGCCACCGGAACCTGCAATGGAAGATGGCGGCCGGCACGAGTGACTACGGAGGGTGAGTATGGCAGGTTTTTTTTTTATTATTATTTTTAACATTACATTTTTTACTATTGATGCCGCATAGGCAGCATCAATAGTAAAAAGTTGGGGACACACAGGGTTAATAGCGGCGGTAACGGAGTGCGTTACCCGCGGCATAACGCGGTCCATTACCGCCGGCATTAACCCTGTGTTAGCGGTGACCGGAGGGGAGTATGCGGGCGACAGGCTCTGACTGCGGGGAGTAAGGAGCGGCCATTTTCTTCCAGACTGTGCTTGTCGCTGATTGGTCGCGGCAGCCATGACAGGCAGCTGGCGAGACCAATCAGCGAATGAATAACCGTGACAGACAGACAGACAGAAGGACAGACGGAAGTGACCTTATTTAATAAAGTTTAATAATTAAGATTAAAACACTTGTTACATACAAAACACACTGACACCTATGGGTTGAAAAGGTAATTACACCTATGACATAAAAATGTTCCATCATATGAAGAATATGGTTAATAATTAGTGATGAGCGAGTATACTCGTTGCTCGGGTGATCTCCGAGTATTTGTAAGTACTCGGAGATTTAGTTTTCGTCATCTCACCTGAATGATTTAGGCTTCTTTCAACCTTACGTCGTTCAGGGTGCGTCACAATGCAGTGAAGCGACGTATTGACAGATTTTGTGAAAATAGTGTAAAATGTATGCAACGCATCCAGTGTTATGACGGGTGCATTGAATGAGTTCCTGGCTGCATTTTCAGGTATAAAAAAATCCTTCCGGGTATGCTCAGAATGAAAAAACGGGATACGTCGCTGGATTCCTGTGTTTGACGGTCAGCGACGGATCATGCGTCCATAAGCTTCCATTATAGCCAACGAAGGACAGCGCAGGACCCGTCGCTGAGCTATTTTCCGACGTGCAGAAAAAACGTGCCTCTGAACGTTTTCTCCGCATGATGGACCGCTATTTTCCGACGGATGCAGTGCACGATGGATGAAATGGATGGCCATCCCTCACAATCCGTCGCTAATACAAGTCTATGGGAAAAAACAGGATCCTGCAGAAAAATTTGAGGGATTTTGACAGGAGGAAAAAGACGGAAGTGTGAAAGAGGCCTTACAGCTGCTACACAGCTTGAATACATGTGGGGATTCCCTAGCAACCAGGCATTCCTCACATGTATTCAGCCTGTCTAGCAGCCGTAAATCATGCAGCTGTGTCAACAAAAACTAAGTCTCCGAGCACTTTTAAATACTCGGACATCACCTGAGCGCGCTCGATAAAACCCGAGCAAGGAGTATACTCGCTCATCTCTATTAATAATGTATTATAATTTATTATTGCTTTATTATTCCAAACATTAATCCTATAATAATAATAATAATAACAATAATAATAATATGGATATTACTGATTGCTATGGTACGCTGTGATATTATAGGTCAGGAAAATTACCAGATTTGATACAGAATAGGGAACTTCAAGCAAGATACTGGAATTACATTAATAAAAACTTTTCATATTTCTAAATTCAAGGGATTCTCAAAAGTTGCAAGGAGGAAAAGCCGCTATCCAGAAGTCTCAGAAGGTAACAAAGCTATGATTTCTGAATAATAATACACTGTGTCAAATACAATTCATGTCACCACTGACAACCATGATTGCAGTATCCATCACTGACAACTACAACTGCAGTATCTAAACTGGCAACCACGACTGCAGAGGACGATGATCCTATGATGCTATGATGAACTGTGTTATCACGTTTTTATCAAGTTCCAGTAATTTCCTATCACCTATTAAGTTTCGATGAAATCTGGTGAGCAATCAAAGGTAATTGTCAGCAAGCTACAACCCTGGTGCTAAGTTTAGCAAGGAAGATTAATTTTAACCCTTCCTTTGTTGACCAAAAATGTCACACCTGTTCCAAGACCAGTGCAGATGACATGAAGGATTCCAGAAATATCCAAGGCGAGCCAATGTAAGTCCAGGTCTGTTGTGAATTCTGTGGTCAGGCTCCCTCCTGTGGTCGTAAGTGGTACTTCGGCTGGTTCTGTCCATGAGCTTCCTTTGGTGGATGTGAGTGGGGCTGTGGCTTCTGAGTTTCCTTCCTCAGGTGACGAGGTTAAGTCGTTAGGTGCTGCTCTATTTAACTCCACCTAGTTCTTTGTTCCTGGCCTCCAGTCAATGTTCCAGTATTGGTCTTGCTCTCTCCTGGATCGTTCTTGTGGCCTGTCTGCCCTGCATAAGCTAAGTTCTGCTTGTGTTACTTTTGTTTGCTATTTTTTCTGTCCAGCTTGCTATATTGGTTTGTCTTGCTTCGTGGAAGCTCTGGGACGCAGAGGGAGCACCTCCGTACCGTTAGTCGGTGCGGAGGGTCTTTTTGCGCCCTCTGCGTGGTTGTTTGTAGGTTTTTGTGTTGACCGCAAAGCTATCTTTCATATCCTCGGTCTATTCAGTAAGTCGGGCCTCACTTTGCTCAAATCTATTTCATCTCTGTGTTTGTATTTTCATCTTTACTCATAGTCATTATATGTGGGGGGCTGCCTTTTCCTTTGGGGAATTTCTCTGAGGCAAGGTAGGCTTATTTTTCTATCTTCAGGGCTAGCTAGTTTCTCAGGCTGTGCCCGAGGCGCCTAGGTCTGGTCAGGAGCGCTCCACGGCTACCTCTAGTGTGGTGTGATAGGATTAGGGATTGCGGTCAGCAGAGTTCCCACGTCTCAGAGCTCGTCCTATGTTACTAGTAACTATCAGGTCATTTTCAGTGCTCTTAACCACCAGGTCCATTGTGGTTCTAAATCACCAGTTCATAACACAGGTCTTTAAAGGTGACACTTCACAGATATTAAAGGGACACTGTTACCTGAATTTGGAGGGAACAATCTTCAGCCATGGAGGCGGGGTTTTGGGGTTTTTGATTCACCCTTTCCTTACCTGCTGGCTGCATGCTGGCTGCAATATTGGATTGAAGTTCATTCTCTGTCCTCCGTAGTACATGCCTGCACAGTGCAATCTTGCCTTGCGCAGGCGTGTACTATGGAGGACAGGGAATGAACTTCAATCCAATATCGCAGCCAGCATGCAGCCAGCAGGTAAGGAAAGGGTGAATCAAAAACCCCAAAACCCCGCCTCCATGGCTGAAGATTGTTCCCTCAAAATTAAGGTGACAGTGTCCCTTTAAAGCTACATTTCATCTATGGACTTTCTTTTCTTAAAACAGTAGAAAGTATAATATCTGATAATCCAAATTAGTATTAAACCAAGAAAAACAAAGAAAACTAATCTATCCAATAAACTTTATTAAACAAAATAAGGATAAAAGACTGACACAACACCCAGACCCCTCTAAATGGGGGTGGGTCAATTAAAAAACCTGGCCCAAAAAGATTATAAAGGGCAAAGGGTGGGAGGGACAACGGGGCCGATAGCAAAAACCCTACACGTCCCTACAAATATTCCCTGCCTGTCTGCGGAGGTTGGCACCCTCTTGGACGCAATATGGCGCCCCCGCTCACCGTCGACTCACCCTTAAGGCCCTATAAGTCCCTCTACATGTATAAAGATACTATACCACAAACAACACCCAATACATGGCCTAACCAAACTCGGGACCAAAAAAAGAGAAAAAACACCAGGTAGTGATTCACCAGTAAAGACAAACGGTCTGACCGTACCAATCCCTAATGCTAAAGTATAACGCCTGAAACTAAGGCTAATACACCCTAAGGAGTCCCTAACCGAGTCTCCCTACCTGTCAGCGGAGGTTGGCACCCTCTTGAACGCAAATGGCGCCCCCGCTCCTCGGCGGCTGCCCCTATTAACCCTGGCTGAATCCCTAAAAGAAGATATATCGGGATACTAAATACGGGTGGTGCCTTAGGGGCTATACTAGTGACCCAGATAAATAGGTCCCTATAGCTCGGTCAGACCCTAAAGATAAAGCAAATAGCAACAATACTTAAACCAATGCTTGCACGGCAATAGGAAAGATGTATATAACAGCTTAACGAATACAACTATATTATGATCACAGTTGGTAAAGTACTCGTATGCAAATACAATGGTTGCGGGGAAAAAAAAAAAAAAAGAAAAAAAAAACACACAACTGGTGAAAAACATATAAACTTAAAAGGCCTGAAACACTTATCTGTGTTCAGGTCTCGCCTCAAGGGATTCAGCCAGGGTTAATAGGGGCAGCCGCCGAGGAGCGGGGGCGCCATTTGCGTTCAAGAGGGTGCCAACCTCCGCTGACAGGTAGGGAGACTCGGTTAGGGACTCCTTAGGGTGTATTAGCCTTAGTTTCAGGCGTTATACTTTAGCATTAGGGATTGGTACGGTCAGACCGTTTGTCTTTACTGGTGAATCACTACCTGGTGTTTTTTCTCTTTTTTTGGTCCCGAGTTTGGTTAGGCCATGTATTGGGTGTTGTTTGTGGTATAGTATCTTTATACATGTAGAGGGACTTATAGGGCCTTAAGGGTGAGTCGACGGTGAGCGGGGGCGCCATATTGCGTCCAAGAGGGTGCCAACCTCCGCAGACAGGCAGGGAATATTTGTAGGGACGTGTAGGGTTTTTGCTATCGGCCCCGTTGTCCCTCCCACCCTTTGCCCTTTATAATCTTTTTGGGCCAGGTTTTTTAATTGACCCACCCCCATTTAGAGGGGTCTGGGTGTTGTGTCAGTCTTTTATCCTTATTTTGTTTAATAAAGTTTATTGGATAGATTAGTTTTCTTTGTTTTTCTTACTTTCTTTTCTTATCAACATTTGAATTTATGGACTTTGACACATGACACACGGTCTCTACAATATCTACATGTTACATTTTATTTTTTTAAGGAATTATCATCAAAAGACTGTGTTTTAAAAGAACTAAGGAGAAGACTGAAGACCAGATGACATCAGATGATGATCAGACCTGTGTTGCTTCGATTTAGATTTAGGGGAGTATAATTATACATTTTATATATATATTGGTCACGGCTTACCATAACATGAATTCACATCATTATGTTATTGAGTACATATAATAATAATCTGATATTATTATTATGGACATTATTTTGCCAAAGAAAAAGAAAAGGAAAAAAAATCTTATTATTCTAATGATTAAATTATCTACTTTAATGGTTCCAATTAATGTCTGTCACCCTCAAAAGGGGGAATTGTTAAATATTAACAAAAAAACCTCATGAAATAGGCCTGGACAGAAATGATGGTACCCTAAACGTAATATTTTGTTGCACAACCTTTTGAGGCAATCACTGCAATCAAACGATTTCTGTAACTGAAAATGAGAATTCCACACCTTTCGACAGGTATTTTGGCCCATTCCTCAAGAGCAAACTGCTTCAGTTGTCTCGTGTTTGAAGGTTGCCTTTTCCAGATGGCATATTTCAGCTCTTTCCAAAGATGCTCAATAGGATTTTAGTCAGTGCTCTATAGAAAGTTACTTCAGAATAGTCCAGTGTTTTCCTCTTAGCCATTCTTAGGTGTTTTTAGCTGTGTGTTTTGGGTCATTATCCTATTGCAAGACCCATGACCTGTGACTGTGACCAAGCTTTCTAACACTGGGCAGCACATTTCCCTCTAGAATCCCCTTATAGTCTTGAGATTTCATTGTACCCTGCACAGATTCTAGACACCCTGTTCCAGATGCACCAAAGCAGCCCTAGAACGTAACAGAGCCTCCTCCATGTTTTACAGTAGGGACAGTGTTCTTTTCTTGATATGCTTCATTTTTCCACTCTTTGAACATAGAGCTGATGTGCCTTGCCAAAAAGTTCAATTTTTGTCTCATCTGTCCATAGGACATTCTCCCAAGCTTTGTGGCTTGTCAACATGTAGATTCCAGTCAGGCTTTTTTATAATTTTTTTCAACAATAGTGTCCTCCTTGGTTGTCTCCCATGAATTCCACTTTGGCTCATACAACGACGGATGGTGCGATCTGACACTGATGTTCCTTGAGCTTGAAGTTCACCTTTAATCTGTTTAGAAGTTTTTCTGGGCTCTTTTTTTTTGTACCATTCGTATTACCAGTCTCTTTGATTTGTAATTAATTTTCCTCCTGTGGCCATGTCCAGGGAGGTTGGCTACAGTCCCATGGATAATATATTTTTGAATAATATGTGCAACTCTAGTCACAAGAACATTAAGCTGCTTGGAGATGGCCTTATAACTTTTACCATTAACATGTTTGTCTATAATTTTCAACTCTTTCCTTTGCTTCCTCTGGTCCATGTTGAGTGTGATACACACCATGTCACCAAACAGCATAGTGAGCATCTGACGCCCTATATATAGGCCCAGTCACTGATTCCAAGATTGTAGACACCTGTGATGCTAATTAGTGAACACACCTTGATTTAACATGTCCATTTTGTCACATTATTTTCAGGGGTACCATCATTTCTGTCCAGGCCTATTTCATGACAAATTTTTTTTTAATTCTGTGGAAGCATAGTTGAAAAGCCATGCCTGAGTTTCATTTGTTCATTTTCATAGATTTTTTAATATTAATTTTATCAGATTCAAGTTATTTCTGTGAACATTGTGGGTTTTTCTGTCATTAAACAAGGGGTACCAACAATTTTGACCACGTGTGTATAGATTATAAGGCTAGGTTCAGATTGCGTTAGGGCAATCCGTTTAGCGCTAAGCAGATTGCGCTAACGCAATGTCTTTTTCAGGGTCGCGTTTAACGTCCCCACTCTCGCAGATCCCCGATCTGCGAGAGCGGGGAACGGACCTCGGGCGCGCCGCGGACGCTGCAAGCAGCATCCGAGGCGCATCACAAAACACCGGCACATCGCTAGCGCGTGCCAAAAATAGATATATAAAAAATAGATATATACTCACCCGCCGGGATCCAGCGAAGCTCTGGTGATGCGCGCGCGGCTGCCGCCATGTTCCCTTCCCAGAGATGCATTGCGAAATTACCCAGATGACTTAGCGGTCTCGCGAGACCGCTAAGTCTTCTGGGTAATTTCACAATGCATCTCTGGGAACGGAAGCTGGTGGCAGCCGCGCGCGCTGCGTCGGAAGGTGAGAATAGCAGGTTTTTTATTATTTTTAACATGACATCTTTTTATTATTGATGCTGCATAGGCAGCATCAATAGTAAAAAGTTGGGGACACACAGGGTTAATAGCAGCGATTGCGGAGTTCGTTACCCGCGGCATAACGCGGTCCGTTACCGCTGGCATTAACCCTGGGTGAGCGGTGACTGGAGGGGAGTATGCGGGCGCCGGGCACTGACTGCAGGGGAGTAGGGAGGGACTAATTGGACTGTGTCTGTCGCTGATTGATCGCGGCAGCCATGACAGGCAGCTGGCGAAACAAATCAGCGACGCGGGATGTCCGTTACGGAAGTTGCAGACAGAAAGAGGGAAGTACCCCTTAGACAATTATATGGATGAAGACTGTTGAGTTTGATAATTACATAGTAACATAGTTAGCAAGGCCAAAAAAAGACATTTGTCCATCCAGTTCATCCTATACTCACTCAGAATAAATCCCAGATCTACGTCCTTCTAAAGAATCTAATAACTGTAAGATACAATATTGTTATGCTCCAAAAAGACATCCATTCCTCTTTTGAACCCCTCAACTGCTGTATACTACGTGGACTGTGTTTTATACCGCGTGGCTGCTATATACTACGTGGCCAGTGTCAGATACTATGTGGGCTGTGTTTTGTACTGCGTGGGCTGTGCTATATATTACGTGGCCAGTGTTATATACTTCGTGGACTGTGTTATACACTGCGTGGCTGCTATATACTGCATGGGCTGTGCTACATATTACGTGGCCAGTGTTATATACTGCGTGGGCTGTGTTATATACTGCGTCGCCTGTGTTATATACTGCGTGGCTGCTATAAACTGCGTGGGCTGTGTTATATAGTACGTGGACTGTGTTATATACTGTTTGGGCTGTGTTATATACTGCGTGGCCACTGTTGTATATTGCGTGGCCTGTATTAACGCATCGGGTATTCTACAATATGTATGTATGTATATAGCAGCCACATAGTATATAGCACACGTACTATTTGTCTGCTATATACTACATGGCTCCTATATACTATGTGGCCTGTGCTATATACTATGTGGCTGCTATATACATACACACATACATACATATTCTAGAATACCCGATGCGTTAGAATCGGGCCACCATCTAGTCAGTAATAAATGAGTAACTAGTGGTGAGACGTCTGGTGTAATTAGCGTATGGGTCGTGGTGACTTAACAATCTAAACTATTATAAGATCCAATTTTTTTGCCAAATGAGTTTCAAGAAGAAATATTAGGCATTTAAAGAGAACTGTGTACAATATTGCAGAGCTGAGATGTCTTACAGGGAACCTGTGCACAGTAACCTACAGACACTGACAGGTCGGCGCCATTATACTGATTACAATGATACCTTGGTAGATGGAATCTGTTTTGTGGTTGTTTAATCTGTATATGTAGTTTTCAGTTAATGAGATTCTCCTGCTTCGGGGAGGGGCTGTGAGCGGGACTTTATGTGGTGCACTGATTACATATTCATCTGTATTGGCTTAAGACACGTTACTGATCCCTAAGTCATCTGCCCCCCACTTTTACATAATGCATATAATAGCGTTGATATTATTGTTGATAATGCCTATTATATTGTGGCTATTGTGAAGCTTAGAAAAAAAATTACATCCAGCAAAATGTCACCGGCGATGGCGGCACCTGAGCAGTATCCTCGATAATAAGAAATAGACGATACTAGACAGGTGTTGCCGGTGTTATTTTGCTGGATGTAATTTTTTTTTCTAAGCCTCACAATAGCCACAATATTAATGGCATTATCAACAATAATATCAACGCTATTATATGCATTATGTAAAATAGGGGGCAGGTCAGTGAGGGATCAGTGACCTGTCATAAACCAATACAGATGTATATGTAATCAGAACACCACATAAAGCCCCGCCCACAGACCACCGCAGCCCCGCCCACAGCCTTGACTCCTGAGCACGAGTATCTCATTAACTGAAAACTACAAATACAGATTAAACAACAACCACAAGACAGATTTCATCACCAGGACTATCAGGGAGTTATAGACTCACATAAGTGAGGCAGGACAATCCCACCACAATCAAATTATTATACAGAATGAACAAAAAAATGATTCTATGTTACATCCCCAGCAACAACAACATATGCACGAGGGGAGAACTCCAACAGTAAACCGGAGTTACATTCATTCATGGTGGACCATTGGAGCTACTGTGAATCCTGAACAGAAGATTAGAGAAAATAATATTGGTCCCCATTTCAGGAGAAATTGTGCAGTAATCTGAATTTCTTAGGATTGAAAACATAATGGAATTTATGACGCAATGTGAATCCATGAAACCAGGGCTCGAGGCAACACATCTCCTGCAGGTGTGAATAAATGTATATTACAGCCGTCAGCCACACACAGCTTAGAGATAGATCATGGCCCAAACGTAATAGTTTTCCTAGTTAGTTTTAATACAAATTGATAAATCAGGATAAAGGGAAATTCACACTTGGCCTCACTGCACATTTAATGGTGTTGAGGATAAAAACAAAGTAGACCTAATATTAACCAACAGGCCAGACCGCATATCAAATATAAGGGTTGGGGGTCACTTGGGAAATAGCGATCACAAAATAATAAGTTTTAATGTATCTTTTAATAAGATGTGTAGTAGAGGGGTTACACGGACACTAAACTTCAGGAGGGCAAATTTCCAACGGATGAGAGAGGATCTTGGTGCAATTAACTGGGACGATATCCTGAGACATAAAAATACACAAAGAAAATGGGAGACGTTTATTAGCATCCTGGATAGGACCTGTGCACAGTGTATACCGTATGGGAATAAACATACTAGAAATAGGAGGAACCCAATATGGCTAAATAGAGCTGTAAGGGGCGCAATAAGTGACAAAAAGAAAGCATTTAGAAAATTAAAGGAAGTAGGTAGTGAGGAGGCATTAAATAAATACAGAAAATTAAATAAATTCTGTAAAAAGCAAATCAAGGCAGCAAAGATTGAGACAGAGAGGCTCATTGCCAGAGAGAGTAAAAATAATCCTAAAATATTCTTTAACTACATAAATAGTAAGAAACTAAAAATGATAGTGTTGGCCCCCTTAAAAATAGTCTGGATGAAATGGTGGATGAGGATGAGGAAAAAGCCAATATGCTAAATGACTTTTTTTCATCAGTATTTACACAAGAAAATCCCATGGCAGAAAAAATGACTAGTGATAAAAATTCCCAATTAAATGTCACCGGCTTAACCCAGCAGGAAGTGTGGCGGCGTCTAAAAATCACTAAAATTGGCAAATCTCTGGGCCCGGATGGGATACACCCTCGAGTACTGCAGGAATTAAGTACAGTCATTGATAGACCATTATTTTTAATCTTTAGAGACTCCATAATAACAGGGTCTGTACCACAGGACTGGCGTATAGCAAATGTGGTGCCAATATTCAAAAAGGGGACAAAAACTGAACTCGGAAATTATCAGCCAGTAAGCTTAACCTCTACTGTGGGTAAAATACTGGAGGGAATTCTAAGGGATGCTATACTGGAGTATCTGAGGAGGAAAAACCTCATGACCCAGTATCGGCATGGGTTTACTAGGGACCGTTCATGTCAGACTAATTTGATCAGTTTCTATGAAGAGGTAAGTTCCGGATTGGACCAAGGGAACCCAGTGAATGTAGTGTATATGGACTTTTCAAAAGCTTTTGATACGGTGCCACACAAAAGGTTGATGCATAAAATGAGAATAATGGGGATAGGGGAAAATATGTGTAAGTGGGTTGAGAGCTGGCTCAGGGATAGGAAACAAAGGGTGGTTATTAATGGAGCACACTCGGACTGGGTAGCGGTTAGCAGTGGGGTACCACAGGGGTCAGTATTGGGCCCTCTTCTTTTTAACATATTTATTAATGACCTTGTAGGGGGCATTCAGAGTAGAATTTCAATATTTGCAGATGACACTAAACTCTGCAGGGTAATTAATACAGAGGAGGACAATTTTATATTACAGGATGATTTATGTAAACTAGAAGCTTGGGCTGATAAATGGCAAATGAGCTTTAATGGGGATAAATGTAAGGTCATGCACTTGGGTAGAAGTAATAAGATGTATAATTATGTGCTTAATTCTAAAACTCTGGGCAAAACCGTCAATGAAAAAGACCTGGGTGTATGGGTGGATGACAAACTCATATTCAGTGGCCAGGGTCAGGCAGCTGCTACAAAGGCAAATAAAATAATGGGATGCATTAAAAGGGGCATAGATGCTCATGAGGAGAACATAATTTTTCCTCTATACAAGTCACTAGTTCGACCACACTTAGAATACGGTGTACAGTTCTGGTCTCCGGTGTATAAGAAAGACATAGCTGAACTAGAGCGGGTGCAGAGAAGAGCGACCAAGGTTATTAGAGGACTGGGGGGTCTGCAATACCAAGATAGGTTATTACACTTGGGGCTATGTAGTTTGGAAAAACGAAGACTAAGGGGTGATCTTATTTTAATGTATAAATATATGAGGGGACAGTACAAAGACCTTTCTGATGATCTTTTTAATCATAGACCTGAAACAGGGACAAGGGGGCATCCTCTGCATTTGGGGGAAAAAAGTTTAAGCATAATAACAGACGCGGATTCTTTACTGTAAGAGCAGTGAGACTATGGAACTCTCTGCCGTATGATGTTGTAAATTTAAATTTAAACTTAAATTTAAGAGGGGACTGGATACCTTTCTGGAAAAGTATAATGTTACAGGGTATATACACTAGATTCCTTGATAGGACGTTGATCCAGGGAACTAGTCTGATTGCCGTATGTGGAGTCGGGAAGGAATTTTTTTCCCCAATGTGGAGCTTACTCTTTGCCACATGGGGTTTTTTGCCTTCCTCTGGATCAACATGTTATGGCATGTTAGGTTAGGCTATGGGTTGAACTAGATGGACTTATAGGCTTCCTTTAACGTTAATAACTATGTAACTATGTAACTATGGTCAGAAAGACTGGACCTGGTCTTGTAGGGACCATATGAACACATTCAGCAGCACAGAAGGGGGAGAAGGTAGATTCATCCAATAAGATATCAGGATTCTAGGAAGCCAACAGCATCATTGCGCTCTGCTTTCTCTTACAGGCCCTTCATAATATTTTCCTTCAAGTGATTTTCTAACTTGTCAGCACATTCTACTGTACGTTGTCATTTGGCTTTGTAGTTTACAGAACTGGGCAGGTAACGGCCAGCATCTTCTAATCTCAGGGGGTAGGTGGATCCTCCAGGTTGTAAGCTCTATATAAAAAGGCTTTCAATGCACAAAGTCATTTGAACAGTTTTGGGTGGAGGAGAATGTTGTGGTCGGGAGGCCAAATGGTGATCGCACGATTGTGATACTGCCGGACTACACCACCAATAAATAAGGCAGCACACTGCAGCACTAAAACATGCAAACATGAAACACGAAAATTGAACTGCATTACTGCACTAGAAATATGAAAAATGAGAGCGTTTAGCGCATAAATATGGCCAATTTTATGTGTACCTGGTAGCCACATTAGGGCATCTCTCTTATACCAGGTCCTAAACTTGCCTTTCCTCGCTGAGAATAAATGTCTCCATCTGAATGGGTACATGTGAAACCTCTTCCTAGACTAAAATTCTCTCTCTCTGTGGAGGGGTATTGGACCTGCTGTAATTAAAACACATGTGGCTAGGAGGCGGGAGTGCTCAATCAGAAGGCTAAAGAATACATTTCAAAAACCTGACCGTCACATCCAAACATAGACTGTTGTGAATTCCGCTCTTGGGCACCCTCCCGTCACATCCAAACATAGACTGTTGTGAATTCCGCTCTTGGGCTCCCTCCTGTGGTTGTAAGTGGCACTTTTGTGAGTTCTGCTCTTGGGCTCCCTCTTGTGGTTTCTAGTGGTATGGCTGCTCCTTGGAGTTAGCTGTCTTCAGCTGCTTCCACCTGATCGTCGTTTCTGCTCGGCTATTTAAGCCTGGCTTTTCCTTCAGCTTGTGCCACTTGTAAATTGTTTCTGGTTGGATTCACATCTCTTTGGATTTCCCTGTTATCCTGACCAGTTCAGCTAAGCTAAGTTCTTGCTTGCGCTTTTCTGTCCACAGATTGTGGACTTATCCGTTCTGTGTTTTCTATGTTTGTCCAGCTTATCAGTATGAATTAATTCTGTCTTGCTGGAAGCTCTGGGAAGCAGATTTACCCTCCACACCTTTAGTCAGGTGTGGAGTTTTTAGTAAACTCTGCGTGGATTTTTGTAGTGTTTTATACTGACCGCACAGTATTCCATCCTGTCCTATCTATTTAGCTAGACTGGACTCCTGTGCTCATTCTGGTTTCATTCTGTGTATGTCTTTTCCCTCTCCACTCAGTCATTATTTGTGGGGGGCTAATCTATCCTTTGGGGATTTTCTCTGAGGCAAGATAGTTTTCCTGCTTCTATCTTTAGGGGTAGTTAGCTCTTAGGCTGTGTCGAGATGTCTAGGGAGTGACAGGTACATCCCACGGCTACTTCTAGTGTGGTGTTGAGCTTAGGGACTGCGGTCAGTACAGATACCACTTCCTTCAGAGCTCGTTCCATGTTGCTCCTAAACCACCGCATCATAACAGTACAAGTGGCCAAAAATGAATTAAATGCATCTCAAAAGAAGGAAAAAAAAAAAGTTCTGAACCATTTTTTTTTCTGTGCTCTGTTCTGTCTTTTTTTCCTCTTGATATCTGGGTGGTGCAGGATATATGCTCTGGCATGGAGGTTCAGGGTTTGTTTTCTCATGTGGATCAACTTGCTGCAAGAGTCCAGAGTATCCAAGATTATGTTCTCCAGACTCCGGCTCTAGAGCCTAGAATTCCTACTCCTGATTTGTTTTTTGGGGACAGATCCAAGTTTTTGAACTTTAAAAATAGCTGCAAATTGTTTTTTGCTTTGAAACCCCGTTCTTCTGGTGATCCCATTCAGCAAGTAAAAATCATCATATCCTTGCTGCGTGGTGATCCTCAAGACTGGGCTTTTGCTCTTGAAACAGGGATCCGGCATTATTGAATGTAGATGCATTTTTTCAAGCGCTCGGATTATTGTATGACGAACCTATCTCTGTAGAGCATGCTGAGAAAACACTTTTGGCCCTGTGTCAGGGTCAAGAAGCGGCAGAGTTATACTGCCAGAAATTTAGAAAATGGTCTGTGCTCACTAAATGGAATGAAGAGGCTCTGGCTGCTATTTTCAGAAAAGGTCTTTCTGAAACCCTTAAAGATGTTATGGTGGGCTTTCCTACGCCTACCGGTTTGAGCGAATCTATGTCTCTAGCCATTCAGATTGATCGGCGTCTGCGCGAGCGCAAAGCTGTGCACCATATGGCAGTATCCTCTGAGCAAAGTCCTGAACCTATGCAATGTGATAGGATTTTGACTAGAATAGAATGGCAGGAATTCAGACGTCAGAATAGGCTGTGTTTTTACTGTGGTGATTCGGCTCATGTTATCTCTGATTGCCCTAAGCGTACTAAGAGAGTCGCTAGGTCTGTTACCATTAGTACAATACAGCCTAAATTTCTCTTATCTGTGACCCTGATTTGCTCATTGTCGTCCTTTTCTGTCATGGCATTTGTGGATTCAGGCGCTGCCCTGAACTTAATGGACTTAGAATTCGCCAGGCGCTGTGGTTTTTCCTTGCAGCCTTTGCAGAGCCCTATTCCTTTGAGGGGCATTGATGCTACACCCTTGGCCAAGGATAAACCTCAGTATTGGACACAGATGACTATGTACATGGCTCCTGCACATCAGGAAGATTGCCGTTTTCTGGTGTTGCATAACCTGCATGATGTTGTTGTACTGGGATTTCCATGGTTACAGGAACATAATCCGGTGCTGGATTGGAAAACTATGTCGGTGACTAGTTGGGGTTGTCGAGGAGTACATAGTGACGTTCCTTTGATGTCAATTTCCTCTTCCCCCTCTTCTGAGGTCCCTGAGTTTTTGTCGGATTTCCAGGATGTATTTGATGAGCCCAAGTCCAGTTCCCTCCCTCCACATAGGGACTGTGATTGTGCTATTAACTTGATTCCTGATTTTAAGTTCCCTAAGGGCCGACTTTTCAATCTGTCTGTGCCAGAGCATGCCGCCATGCGGAGCTATGTTAAGGAATCTTTGGAGAAAGGGCATATTCGGCCCTCTTCGTCACCATTGGGAGCGGGTTTCTTTTTGTTGCTAAGAAGGATGGCTCCTTGAGACCCTGTATTGATTATCGTCTGCTTAATAAGATCACGGTCAAATTCCAATACCCCTTGCCTTTGCTTACTGATTTGTTTGCTCAGATTAAGGGGGCTAGTTGGTTTACTAAGATTGACCTCCAAGGGGCATATAATCTTGTTCGTATTAAACAGGGTGACGAACGGAAAACTGCATTTAATACGCCCGAAGGCCATTTTGAATACCTTGTGATGCCATTTGGGCTCTCTAATGCTCCATCTGTGTTCCAGTCTTTCATGCATGATATTTTCCGCAATTATCTTGATAAATTCATGGTCGTATATTTGGATGATATTTTGATTTTTTCCGATGATTGGGAGTCTCATGTGAAGCAGGTCAGGATGGTGTTCCAGATCCTTCGTGATAATGCTTTATTTGTGAAGGGGTCTAAGTGCCTATTCGGAGTTCAGAAGGTCTCTCTTTTGGGTTTTATTTTTTCTCCCTCGTCTATAGAAATGGATCCTGTTAAGGTCCAGGCTATTCATGACTGGATCCAACCCACATCTGTGAAGGGTCTTCAAAAATTTTTGGGCTTTGCTAATTTCTATCGCCGTTTCATTGCCAACTTTTCCAGTGTGGTTAAGCCCCTTACTGATTTGACGAAGAAAGGCGCTGATGTGACAAATTGGTCCTCTGAGGCTGTTGAGGCCTTTCAGGAGCTTAAGCGCCGATTTACTTCTGCCCCTGTGTTGCGTCAACCGGACGTTTCTCTTCCTTTTCAGGTTGAGGTCGACGCTTCTGAGATTGGGGCAGGGGCCGTTTTGTCTCAGAGGGAGTCTGATGGTTCTTTGATGAAACCATGTGCTTTTTTTACCAGAAAGTTTTCACCTGCGGAACGCAATTATGATGTCGGCAATCAGGAGTTGTTGGCTATGAAGTGGGCGTTTGAGGAGTGGCGACATTGGCTTGAGGGAGCTAAACACCGTGTTGTGGTCCTGACCGATCATAAGAATCTGATTTACCTCGAGTCGGCCAAGCGGCTGAATCCTAGACAGGCTCGATGGTCCCTGTTTTTCTCCCGTTTTGATTTCGTGGTCTCGTATCTTCCGGGATCTAAGAATGTTAAGGCTGATGCCCTCTCTAGGAGTTTTTCGCCTGATTCTCCTGGAGTCCTTGAGCCGGTTGGCATTCTTAAGGAGGGGGTGATTCTTTCTGCTATCTCCCCTGATTTGCGGCGGGTGCTTCAGGAATTTCAGGCTGATAGGCCTGACCGCTGTCCAGTAGGGAAGCTGTTTGTTCCTGATAGATGGACAAGTAAGGTAATTTCTGAGGTTCATTGTTCAGTGTTGGCTGGTCATCCTGGGATTTTTGGTACCAGAGATTTGATTGCTAGGTCCTTTTGGTGGCCTTCCTTGTCGCGCAATGTGCGTGCTTTTGTGCAGTCCTGTGGGACTTGCGCCCGGGCCAAGCCTTGCTGTTCCCGCGCTAGTGGGTTGCTTTTGCCTTTGCCGGTCCCTGAGAGGCCCTGGACGCATATTTCCATGGATTTTATTTAGGATCTTCCTGTTTCCCAGAAGATGTCTGTTATCTGGGTTGGGGACCGGTTCTCTAAAATGGTCCATCTGGTACCTCTGCCTAAGTTGCCTTCCTCCTCAGATCTGGTTCCATTATTTTTTCAGCATGTGGTTCGTTTGCATGGCATTCCGGAGAATATTGTGTCTGACAGAGGTTCTCAGTTTGTCTCTAGATTTTGGCAGGCCTTTTGTGCTAGGATGGGCATTGATTTGTCTTTTTCTTCGGCGTTTCATCCTCAGACTAATGGCCAAACTGAGCGAACTAATCAGACCTTGGAGACCTATTTGAGATGCTTTGTGTCTGCTGATCAGGATGATTGGGTGTCTTTCTTGCAGTTGGCCGAGTTTGCCCTTAATAATAGGGCTAGTTCGGCTACTTTGGTTTCACCTTTCATTTGTAATTTTGGTTTTCATCCTCGTTTTTCTTCTGGGCAGGTTGAGCCTTCTGATTGTCCTGGTGTTGATTCTGTGGTGGACAGGCTGCAGCAGATTTGGACTCATGTGGTGGACAATTTGACGTTGTCTCAGGAAAGGGCTCAACGTTTTGCTAACTGCCGTCGGTGTGTTGGTCCCCGGCTTCGTGTGGGGGATTTGGTTTGGTTGTCTTCTCGTCATGTTCCTATGAAGGTTTCTTCTCCTAAATTTAAGCCTCGGTTTATTGGTCCTTATAAAATTTCTGAAATTATTAATCCAGTGTCTTTTCGTTTGGCTCTTCCTGCCTCTTTTTCCATTCATAATGTTTTCCATAGATCTTTGTTGCGGAGATATGTGGTGCCTGTTGTTCCCTCGGTTGACCCTCCTGCCCCGGTGTTGGTTGAGGGAGAGTTGGAATATGAGGTTGAGAAGATTTTGGATTCTCGTTTTTCGAGGCGGAGGCTTCAGTAGGTTTCACAGGTACCCATTCAGATGGAGACGTTTATTGTCAGCGAGGAAAGGCAAGTTTAGGACCTGGTATAAGAGAGATGCCCTAATGTGGCTACCAGGTACACATAAAATTGGCCATTTTTATGCGCTAAACGCCCTCATTTTTCATATTTCTAGTGCAGTAATGCAGTTCAATTTTTGTGTTTCATGTTTGCATGTTTTAGCGCTGCAGTGTGCTATCTTATTTACTTAACTATATACGAGTTGGCAACTTTAGGTTCAGCACCTGTTCACACTTAGTCTATGTTTGGATGTGACGGTCAGGTTTTTGAAATGTACACCACCAATAAAGCAGCCACAGATGGTGACCGAGAAGAATCTGTGACTTCTCTGCATTTAGTGATTACTACTCACCTGGGTAGTCATATGTAGGAATCTCCTCTTTACACCGCTCATCACCCCTCGCATATGTCTCTGTAGTATTAATACGGGTCAGATCTTCACCCTGAAACAAATATTGTAAAAGTCACAGACAGATGGAGAAGTCACATCTATCATCAGCTCTAATCCTGCCATCTCCACCGTTCTCATTACTCAAGTATAAAACATATAATACTGGTGGATAAAACAAAACTGAGCACAAGATCTTCACAGCTGTCTACACATCATAGGGGAGATCTCATGACACCTTCTCTGCATCTACCTGATGATCCTGAGGAACAATGGGATCTTCTTGGTTACAGTCCTGTGGAAGAAGAGGACGGGGACATCTCTTTGGTGTTGTCCTCTTACTGGATAGATCTGGAGGAAACACATACAGGGACTGAATTCATTATTTACATATAGATAATTATAGGCCGTGTGTATTTAGTCCTGTCTATTACCTGGCGATAAGGGCTGGGGAACCTCCATCATGACGTCCTTGTACAGATCTTTGTGTCCTTCTAAATACTCCCACTCCTCCATGGAGAAATAGACAGCGACATCCTGACACCTTATAGGAACCTGACACATACAATGATACTGTCATTCTCTGATCCCTTCATAGCATTACTGTATAATGTCCCAGCATTCCCAGCAGTGTCACCTCTCCAGTCAGCAGCTCAATCAACTTGTAGGTGAGTTCTAGGATCTTCTGGTCATTGATGTCCTCATGTATCAGGGGGTGAGGTGGAGGCCCCGTGATTGGGCTCAGGGGTCTTCTGCATTCTTCAGACGCAGGGTCCTGACAGCGTTCACTAGAGGTCTTCTTCACTACTGTGTAATCCTGGTTATGGAGAGACACATTAATAAATCTCATTAGATCTCATTAGTCCTCACCTCTCCAGTCCATCTGTTATTCCCATAGATAAGAATGATGTAATGTGACAAAATCACAATCTCTCACCTCTCCAGTAAGCCGGAAGAGGATCTCTAGGGTGAGGTGTAATATCCTCTCCGCCATCTTGTCTCTGGTAAAATCCATCTTTGATTGGTAAATCAGGAAAATTCTATTTTGTATAAGATCTTCATTGAGAGGATCCGATATTGTAGAGACCTGAATGAGAAGAAGATGAGCCGATGTAACATCATAAAAATCCTGTGTAATAATACAATTACTGGAGATAATAAGGGAAACATATGAGGAGATTTATTATTTTACAGTATTTAGTTTCCTTCTTTACATCCAGTAATAAAACCCATATATTTTAGGCCACAGACAACAAGCAGTTTCTTCCTCGGAGTCGGCAGCTGAATACGTTCCTCATAGACTCATCTTCCATAACGCTAATTCTCGTCTCATTTACCAACACTGGAATCGGCATTAGCAATATTGCAGGAGATATTCATTACACGTGACAGGAGAAATAACTACTTCATGATGAGGACGACATCTTCATCTTCTACTACGGCTCTAGAAACAGATTTGTCCAGAGTCGGTCATTGACTTCATAACCACCGGCCGTCTATATGAAGGTTTCCCGTCTTCCCCGCACTGTAATCTTCTATCACGTTAGATCTCAGGTCTGATTCACACACAGAAGTTTTAAGCTATGTGCACACGTTCAGGTTTTTTCACTTTTTTTTTTAGTTTTTTCACGGTAAAAACGCTATAAAAACTCATTAAAAACGCATGCATTATGCATCCTATCATTTAGAATGCATTCTGCAAGTTTTGTGCACATGATGCGTTTTTTTTCCCGCGAAAAAACCACATTGCGGTAAAAAAAGCAGCATCTTCATTAATCTTGCGGATTTTCTGCGCTTTTCCCGCTATTCTATGCATTTGGGAAAAAACGCATAAAAAAACGCACCAAAAACGCGTCAATAATGCATCATAAACGCGTGAAAAACGTGGTAAAATTGCGGTAAAAATGCATGCGGATTTCTGGCAGAAATGTCCGGTTTTTGTCAGGAAAATTTCTGCAAGAAATCCTGACGTGTGCACATACCCTAAGGCTTTTAGAAAAGGTTTTGTTGTTTGCACAAACACCGCGGACAGAAATGATCTGATCCCAAAGTCTCCATGTACAGTGATTTATGGGGTTTATTTCTGGCCTTAAGCTTTCCTATATTACAGGAAAAACACCAGGAAAAAAAACAGATATTAAAATGTTTCTAAAAAAATTGACTCCAACAATTCTTGTAAAAAGAAAATACACATTTTATTTTTTCATACAATAAACAATTGTTTTAAAAAAAATAACTCTTTTGGGCCCTAGAACATCGATGTACACCGCAGGGACGGTGCAGGGGAAGCTGCAACAAGAAACCTGTCAGTTTAACCACTTGCTGCTGAATGCCCCTCCTCCCCCAAGTACTCAATAGAATGGGGCAGCCTAGTCTACGATACTTACATGCCTAATAATGGTGTCTGTGATAAAGAAACTTGGCACTCAACTTTTGAAGATTTGAGGTAATTTTAATGCAGTCAAAACTGTAGTACAGTATCCTGACCTTCATCAGTGTCTAACAATGGAAAGAAATAATGCACATAAAATACATAATGAAATCAAACATTGTATATACAGTACAGATCAAAAGTTTGGACACACTTTCTCATTTAAAGATTTTTCTGTATTTTCATGACTATGAAAATTGTACATTCACACTGAAGGCATCAAAACTATGAATTAACATGCGGAATTATATACTTAACAAAAAAGTGTGAAACAACTGAAATTATGTCTTATATTCTAGGTTCTTCAAAGTAGCCACCTTTTGCTTTGATGACTGCTTTGCACAATCTTGCCATTCTCTTGATGAGCTTCATGAGGTAGTCATCGGAAATGGTTTTCACTTCACAGGTGTGCCCTGTCAGGTTTAATAAGTGGGATTTCTTGCCTTATAAATGGGGTTGGGACCATCAGTTGTGTTGTGCAGAAGTCTGGTGGATACACAGCTGATATTCCTACTGAATAGACTGTTAGAATTTGTAATGTGGCAAGAAAAAAGCAGGCAAGTAAAGGTAAGTAAAGAAAAACGAGTGGCCATCATTACTAAAGAAATGAAGGTCAGTCAGTCCGAAAAATTGTGAAAACTTTCAAAGTGTCCCCAAGTTCAGTTGCAGAAACCATCAAGCGCTACAAAGAAACTGGCTCACATGAGGACCGCCCCAGGAAAGGAAGACCAAGAGTCACCTCTGCTTCTGAGGATAAGTTTATCCGTGTCACCAGCCTCAGAAATCGCAGGTTAACAGCAGCTCAGATTAGAGACCAGGTCAATGCCACACAGAATTCTAGCAGCAGATACATCTCTACAACAACTGTTAAGAGGAGACTTTGTGCAGCAGGCCTTCATGGTAAAATAGCTGCTAGGAAACCACTGCTAAGGACAGGAAACAAGCAGAAGAGACTTGTTTGGGCTAAAGGACACAAGGAATGGACATTAGACCAGTGAAATCTGTGCTTTGGTCTGATGAGACCAAATTTGAGATCTTTGTTTCCAACCACCGTGTCTTTGTGTGATGCAGAAAAGGTGAACAGATGGACTCTACATGCCTGGTTCCCACCGTGAAGCATGGAGGAGAAGGTGTGATGGTGTGGGGGTGCTTTGCTGGTGACACTGTTGGGGATTTATTCAAAATTGAAGGCATACTGAACCAGCATGGCTACCATAGCATCTTGCAGCGGCATGCTATTCCATCCAGTTGCGTTTAGTTGGACCATCATTTATTTTTCAACAGGAAAATGACCCCAAACACACCTCCAGGCGCTGTAAGGGCTATTTGATTAAGCAGGAGAGTGATGGGGTGCTACGCCAGATGACCTGGCCTCCACAGTCACCAGACCTGAACCAAATCGAGATGGTTTGGGGTGAGCTGGACCTAAGAGTGAAGGCAAAAGGGCCAACAAGTGCTAAGTATCTCTGGGAACTCCTTCAAGATTGTTGGAAGACCATTTCCGGTGACTACCTCTTGAAGCCCATCAAGAGAATGCCAAGAGTGTGCAAAGCAGTCATCAAAGCAAAAGGTGACTACTTTGAAGAACCTAGAATATGAGACATATTTTCAGTTGTTTCACTCTTTTTTGTTAAGTATATAATTCCACATGTGTTAATTCATAATTTGCATGCCTTCAGTGTGAATTTACAATTTTCATTGTCATGAAAATACAGAAAAATCTTTAAATGAGAAGGTTTGTCCAAACTTTGTCTGCACTGTACATATCTGGCAAAAATTAAGAGACCACTGAAAAATTTTCATTTTGTCTGATTTATCTCTTTATAGGTATATTTTTGAGTAAAATGTAAGTTGCTCTTTTATTCTATAAACTACTGACCACATGTCTCCGAATTTCCAAGCAATACATTTTGTATTTATTTTCAGAAAATGAGAAATGGTCAAAATAACAAAAAGAATGCATTGCTTGCAGACCTCAAATATAATGCTAAGAAAACAAGTTCATAATCATTTATAAACAACAATTGTAATGTTTTAACTCAGGAAGAGTTCAGAAATCAATATTTTCTGGAATAACCATGATTTTTAATCACAGCTTTCATGCGTCTTGGCATGCTTTCCACCAGTCTTTCACACTCCTTTTGGGTGACCTTATGCCACTCCTGTTACAAAAATGTAAGCTGTTCTTCTTTGTTTGATAGCTTGTGACTATCCATCTTTCCCTTGATTACATTCCAGAGGTTTTCAATGGGGTTCAGGTTTGGAGATTGGGCTGGCCATGACAGAGTCTTGATGTGGTGGTCCTTCATCCACACATTGATTGACCTAACTGTGTGGCATGGTGCATTGTCCTGCTGGAAAAAAAACAGTCCACAGAGTTGGGAGAACATTGCCTGAGCAGGAGCAATCAACTGTTTTTCCAGGATGACCTTGGATGCGGTTTGATTAATACGTGCTTCGCAAAGATTAACCTGCTCAATTCCAGCCTTGCTGAAGCATCCCCAGATCATCACCGATCCTCCACCAAATTTCACAGTGGATGCAAGACATTATGGCTTGTATGCCTCTCCAGGTCTCCATCTAACCATTAGAGGACCAGGTGTTGGGCAAAACTGAAAATTAGACTCATCAGAGAAGATTGTATACAAACAAAATCCAAAAAAAGTCAAATCAAGATAATTTTTATTTTACTAATAAATATAAGGCACCAAAATAACCTAAAACATGGTCAAATCATACACAGTTTTTAGCAAGACAAAGATTCAGGTGCAGCAGAAGACATGCAGACAAACAGCACAACCAAGCAAGATCATTTAAGAAGATATACCTCTTCTAGTAAAGTGACAGTGCTTCAAGGATATCCAGAGTTAAACAGTGATGATGGGGTAGCCATGTCAAATTATAGGTGACAGGCATCACAACTATGGGTAAGAATTATTCAACTTATGTGAGCATTAGTGGATGCCATGTGATAATATGATCGGCTTTACATTTTAACTATATGCTAAACTGACCACACTGTATTATGACATGGCTACCCTTATCACTATTTAACTCTGGATATACTTGAAGCATTGTCACTTTACTAGAAATGGTATATCTTCTTAAATGATCTTCCTTGGTTGTGCTGTTTGTCTTCTTGTGTTCTGCTGCACCTGAATCTTTGTCTTGCTAAAAACGTTTATGATTTGACCATGTTTTATGTTATTTTGGTGCCTTATATTTATTAGTAAAATAAAATTATCTTGATTTTACTTCTTTTTGGGGGGATTTTGGTACTATATTTACTTGTTTGTATACAATACTGTTGGGAGTAGTTCCATGGCTATTGCGTGTGGTGGTTGGGTTACTCAGGCCTGAGGCCACCCCTATGAATATGTATGCTGTCCTAAAGAGTTTGTTTGTCATCAGAGAAGATTACCTTACTCCAGACCTCTATGGTCCAATCCTTATGGTCTTTGGCAAACGTCAGCCTGGCTCTCCTTTGCTTCTCATTGATGAAAGGCTTTTTTCTAGCTTTGCATGACTTGAGGCCTGCCTCCAGGAGCCTGTTATGAACTGTTCTTGCTGTGCACTTCACCCCAGCTGCCATTTGCCATTCCTTTTGTAGGTCACTCCATGTCATCCTGTGGTTGGTGAGTGACATTCGAATAAGATGACGGTCATCCCGGTCAGTGAAGAGTTGTTTTTGCCCTCTGCCGATCTGTAGCTTTGTTGTCCCCAATGTCTGCTGCTTGACCTTGTTGTAATGGACTTCCGTCTTAGAAATTTTAAGGATGGATGCAACATGACGTTTACTGTATCCCTCTGCTTGTAAAGCCAGAATTGAGCCCTTCTTTTCCTCACTAAAGACTTTTCTTTTCAACTCCTTTGGCATGGTTAAAAGTTATTTTTTCATTCCTATTACTTTTGGGATATTTCTAGCACTTGTTTTGCCATCCAGCTTGTCCTATTGCAAGAGGATTGTGAACTCCACAGCAGTGTTTTTTTAGTGTTTTTTGTTTTTATACTTTCCGTTGTTAAATAAGATTTGGTTCAGGTGATCACCTAATCAGAAGCACATTAAGTAGAATGAGATGTATTCTGGTTGGAATTCAACTGACACTGGAATGGAATGGCTGTCAGGCATGTAGAGAAGCTGATTTTTATAAAATTGTACAGTGGTCTCTTAATTTTTGCCAGAGCTGTATATAAAACAGTGTATGTATGCATGTATATCAAGCCACGCCCACTGCACGTAGCCCCACCCATATATGTAAAATATTTAATCTAATTATTACAAATGAACCATAATTCTGCAGCTTTTTCATAACACAATCATCAATGCAGAAAATCCTAATACAACCAACAAGATGCTAAAACCATGATAAGGAGGCAACCAAAGCAGCAACATCCAAATACCATTAAAGGGTAAGACAGGTTCTGAAGAGCCAGCTCAATATTAAGAATAAAATATAATGCGCTATCAATACATGCGCCCTGCCAGTTATCAGATACCCTGCTGGCATAGGTCGCACCAGTAGTATATAACATAGCCCACGTAGCATATAGCACGCCCACATAGCATATAACAGAGCCCACGTAGCATATAGCACAGCCACGTAGCATATAACACAGCCACATAGCATATAACACAGCCACGTAGTATATTGCATAGTATATAGCACAGCCAAGTAGTATGTAACACAGCCAAATAGTATATAGTACAGCCCACGTAGCATTTAACACAGCCCACGTAGCATTTAACACAGCCCACGTAGCATTTAACACAGCCCACGTAGCATTTAACACAGCCCACGTAGCATTTTACACAGCCCACGTAGCATTTCACACAGCCCACATAGCATTTCACACAGCCCACATAGCATTTAACACAGCCCACGTAGCATAGGGCTGCATAGGCAGCATCAATAGTAAAAAGTGAAGCGATGTTTAAATCCCGCCCCAATATCGCTGTCGTCTGTCTCATCAGTGAGTGCCCATTCTGAAATATCTGGTCCATCTATGACTACTAGGTCAGGAATATCCCTGAGGAGGCAGAAAGATCACAACTTTCACCCATATAGACGGCATGAGTACCGTTCACCCGAATATCAAAGACGTGACAATAAAGTAATACACTTAGTCAATATAGATTTACGGATATGGATTTGGCACTCCTTGAAAAGGGTCCATCCTTTGCACCAGCTGTGCCATTTGATGCCTTTACGGCTGTAAAAGATCTACAGATGTTTGAACGCTCATTGATTTTTTAAAAATATTTCTTTGACGGTAAAATTGTTGAATTATTTCCTACAGAGTAAGAACAGATAGCGCTACGCGCTCTGGAGGAATTGGCCATCGAACATAATACCTCTGAGGGAGGTAAGGTGCAACTAACTATTCGCCCTAAGTCCAAGAAGTTCTCTCCCCTGTCTTCATGTCCAAATGTGGAACTGTTTGTCCAAAATTGTGACTAAGGAATTCCTTAAGATTCCACGCTATATCCATCATGACAGTTTGTCCAAAAAAGAAAGGGAGCGTCTGCGCGCCCTTCAGGAGTTATCTGATGTGGAATTCAAACCGGCGGACAAGGGGGTAATATTGTAATGTGGCCTAAGGTCCTCTATGAAAAAGAGGCCCTCCACCAATTAAACAACCCAACTTGCTATAGAAAACTCACCTTTAACCCCTTCTCCGCCTATTCCACACAGTTACAGACCATCATTAACAATACTAGGGAGGTGGGGACGATCACCAAGGAATTGGCCACGGCCCTTGGGGTGACTGAACCCACCATCCTCACCTTCTATTTATTGCCAAAAATCCATAAGGACACGCGGAAGCCCCCGGGCATCCTATCATCTCAGGTTGGGGGAACTTCTTGGAAAATATCAACAAATGGATAGATTCGAAAATTACAACCCTTAGTAGAAGCATTCCCATCCTTCATTAAATATACAGGAGATTTATTAAGACGGGTGGGCGGTCTATTTTTGACAGGGATGCGATGCTGGTGACAGCGGACATAGAGTCCCTGTATACCAGCATCAGGCATGATGATGGCCTAAGAGCAGTGACATTTTTTCTGGTTACATCTAATTTACCAAGGGACATCAGTGATCTGGTGATCGAGTTACTTAGGTTCACTCTGACACATAAAAACAAAAAAATTAAGGGGTCCTTTTTCCTGCAGCTCCAGGGGACAGCGATGGGGGCATCTTTTGCCCCAGCTTATGCCAACCTGTTCCTGGGGCTGTGGGAAAGGGTCCTCTCCCTGCCGGATCAGTTGTCATCAATGGGCCACATCCTCTCATGGACGCGGTACATTGACAACATTTTGCTGATCTGGCAGGGGCCTAAGGAACGACTCCACGATTTCATGGTGTCACTCTATGATAATGATTTGAACATCTACATCACGTACAAATATCATAGTGACACCGTTGAATTCCTGGATGTGACACTCAAGAGGGACAAATGTGATGAATTACAAACGGATATTTTCCATAAACCCACTTCAACCTATATGCTATTCCTCCCACCTGGACATATGATTCAGTACATCCCTACTGGACAATTTTTGTGGCTCCGTAGGCTTTGCTCAACCAACGATGACTTTATGAGACAAGCTGAAGACCTAAAGGGTTGTTTGATCGAGCGGGGGTACAGCAACCGTAAAATTAAAAAAAGCCTTTAATAGGGCGAGGTTTTCATCTAGACTCGCACTATTATACGGAGCAAGCGTCATTAAAATCAGGATATAGTCTGTTTTGTAACAAAATTTCATTCCCACTTCTTACATATGAGTAGGGCATTGGACAGGTCCTGGCATATTCTAAAAGCCGACCAAATAATTTCAAGATTTCTTACAGAGAGGGCAGCTGTCACAGCAAGGCGATCAAAAAATCTGCGGGACCATTTGGTCCACAGTCATTATGTTAGTGAGCCTAAAACTACTTTCTTGGATACAATGGCGGGGGCACATGGCTGCGTCCCTTGTGGTCGGTGTGTGGCGTGTCCTAACATCGACCGCTGCAATACATTTGAGAATGCCAGTGGATCTCGTCAGTTTGAAATTAAAAAGAGTATTACATGTACAGATAAAAATGTGATCTACCATGCCTGGTGCCCTTGTAACACAATCTATGTGGGTTTGACCACACGACAGTTTAAGATACGCATTAAGGAACACTTACATGGTATTGCGGCTGCGGCAACTCAATTGGACGCATCCATGCTAAAAACTCTCCCCCGCGCATCCCGCGCCCAGCTGTGTTGTCCAGGACAACAGGACAACACAGGACAACACAGCTGGGCGCGGGATGCGCCACTGACCCCCGGACACAGGACAGAGCAGGACAGCTCCACATGCTGCGGCCCACCCTAAGCAGGATCCCTCTATTTATGCCACAGGAGCATTCACTGGACCCATTATAAGCACTTCTTTATATGCTGTGGCTCACCCTAAACAGGACCCCTCTACCTACACTACAGGAGCAATTATTGGACCCACTATAAGGTTATGCCTTAAAAGGACCATTGTCTTGTCTTCTATCACTGCCACTCCTATGTCTGTGTATCAAAAGAGTTAAGTAACCCCATGAATAAGACCCGGGAGGGTCGAAACGTCGGGTTTCTATCTACGAATTATTACAGTGGCAATTGTTGACTTGTTTTCGTGAATAAATCTGGCATATACCTTTTTGCATCATACCAGTTTCGAGTGTGCGGTATTTTTTCTTCTACCCTTTCAATTCAAAGGCATAATAGTGACTGAGTGGGCTGCCGCTATGGATGATACACTCCTGCCCATCCAACTATCGCATGGTAAATATCTCATAGGTCCTGAGTCCATTAGTATCTGCACCAAGAATGAGGCTGAATATTTATTAATTAGTTGTTGGTGGTCAGTGAGGGGGATGGAAACATTACACTGTGTGCTGGGATGGTTGTAGCGTGGAAATATATTTTGTGTGAGAGATGCCAGTACTGCGGAAACATTATACTGTGTGCTGGGATGGTTGTAGTGTGGAAATATCTTTTGTGTGAGATGACAGTACTGCGGAAACATTATACTGTGTGAGGGGCATCACGTGCAGCATTTGTACAAAAAGACTGCCATCTGCCGTCCAGACGGGACCATGTGACATCAATGGGAAGAGGGAGGTTTCAGGAAGGAAGAATCTAGAGGGTGCACCTGGTCAGGAGACCTTGATGACGCAGTTACTGATATTATAAAGGCCATAGCCCCAAAGGCAGAACAGATTTGGCGCCAAACAAAGGAAAGGGGTGCGGGGAAGAATCTGAGGTACCAGCTCATGGTAAAGTGCCAGAGGCAGCTGGTTGTGGGGCAGAACCCTGCTTACAGGGGCATAATGGGGGCATTACACTGTGTGGGGGCCAAGAAAGGGGCCCTGTACTATGAGAACAATCCGTTCCCTCACTTCCTGTCTTCCATAGTTCGGTCCTATGTATCTATTACAGGAAATAGTACAAAAACATAATGATTCGTATAAAGTGCCAACAAAAACACCAAGAGTCTCAGTGCTGAAGGGGTTACTGACCCCCGCGCTTAGTAATGGGGAATCTCCACCACCTACCTCCACCTGCAGAGCCGCACTCCACATATATGGCTGCTCTGTGCGCACAGGACCTGTGATGAGGTCACAGGAGGGGAGGAGTCAGGGGTCACATGATCAGGGGCCTCAGGGAATGATATCCGCAGTGAAGACGCTACATGGAAACTTCTCCTCAGTCAGTGACGTTTCCGCCATCATTTCCCCTCACAACTGGCACAATTACCCCGCGCCGCCTTTTCTACACAGTGTTATGTGTGGAATGTAACGTGTGATTTCTCTGGAGACAAATAGACCCCACACATGAGGGAATTATCACCAGTTACCGGACGTCTATTATATGGCGGCATATGATTGTGCTATTGACTTCAAACCAGGAGCTAAAATGCTGAAATCTCGGTTATTTACCACCTTTTGGAGTCTGGCTAAGGCTCATATACGGCCATTGTCACGCAAGGTGTAAGGCTATGTGCACACGCTGCGGATTTTGCTGCGAATCCGCATCTGCGGGTCCCCAGTGGTTTCCCATGCGTTTACAGTACAATGTAAACCTATGGGAAACACAATCCGCAGTGCACATGCTGCGGAAAAAAACACGCGGAAACGCAGCGATTTACATTCCGCAGCATGTCAATTCTTTGTGCAGAATCCGCAGCGGTTTTGCACCTGCTCTATAATAGAAAACCGCAGGTGTAAAACCACAGTGGAATCCGCACAAAAACCGCAGTAAATCCACGATAAAACCGCAGTGTTTTTGCCCTGCAGATTTATCAAATCCGCTGCAGAAAAATCCGCAGTGGACCATTTCCACGTGTGCACATACCCTTAGACAGACTAAATGCAATGCAAAGTGATAAGGGGAAGGGGAGCCCAACACTAAGGAAGCAGGGAGTGGAGACCCCTAGGCAGAACTAACGTCACACTGTCTGCATTAAGACCCTAAATAGGTTCCGCACCCATCGCCGAGCAGGATACCTAAGCCCTGTCAGGCCCTAGCAGTAATCCCTGCATAGGCATGAGCATGAGTCAATCCCCACTACACTGCAGACAAGTGGGATAGACGAAGGGGGGGGGACTCTAATCTTTAGCAGACTCATAAAGGTAACAGCAGGTGTCCTCCAGACACCAGAAAGGAAGGTAACCGACAGCTGCAGCTCCAAGCCTTCACAAGGGAGGAATAGAAATAACACTGCAACTCCCAACAGGAAGCTGGGTGTTATAAACCCCCAGATCCAGGTGACACCATCAGCCGGGGGAGGTGGCTACTAGTCAGCAAAGCAACCTGCTGAGACCTTCGGCAGCAATATGCAGTGCAACGGTCTACAGCCTCTGACATATCCGTGACAGTATTACCCTTTCTTTGAGTGGCCTATGGACACTCAAGACCAGGTTTCTCAGGATAAGAGGTGTGGAATGAATGAACCAGCCTGGGGACAGTCAGCTCTGATGCAGAAACCCACATCCTTTCCTCTGGGCCATTACCCCTCCAATGCACCAAGTATTGTAAGGAACAATGTCGGAGGCAAGAATCTACAATCCTCAAAATGTGAAACTCCTGGTTTCCATCAACCATTATTCGGGGAGTCGGTAGGGATGAGGGCTCAAGAAGTTCCACATATCTCTTTACTGACAATGATACGTTTATACTGTACCTGTCTCCCAAGACCTTGTTAGGAACAGGAAGTGGCAAAACAGGACCAGATGGACAGGTATGTGGTAGTTTAGAACGTGCACAAACATTGTAGGTAGTAGAAGAAAGAATAAAGTGGGCACCACCATAAATAATATACTAAATAATGGGGGGGGGGTGCTAGCGTTGCGCCTAAACATAGAATGCACAAAGAAAAGAAAAAGAGGCGCCAAAGATGTGCACACACAACCCGTAAGTAGTGAAAAAGGCTTTTATTGAAAAAAACAAAGTGCATACAATCATAAAAACATATAAAAACATACCCAAGAAAAACCCTTTGTATATAAGGACGCACACAAGCAGGCTCAAAGGGGTTGAAATAGCAACAAACAGTTTAGCTACTCCAGTGAATGAAATGAGCTCAAAATGCAGGAAAACCAATGAATATATAATAATCATATTCCACGTAGAACTCAAATTTTTAGTGCATTTGAGGGTATTTAAGAGTATTTATAAATTAACAAGTTCTATAGATCTCTATGTAAAAAAGGTATCAATACCCCACATCAAGCTCGTGGTTTGCACTAATAAGATAGAAAAAATATATATACACTTATCACTCACTGGGATAAGAGAGCCCACCTGGTCCCACATAGGCAGGCTCAAAGCGGTTAAAACAGCCCCAAATAGTTTAGCTGGTTCAGTGAGTGAAAATTATTACATATCTGCAGCGCACAACCAAGAGCTCAAAATAGAAAACCACCAAGAAAATAGTGTACTAGTCCAAAATCATGACAAAATAAATTTTTATTGGAAATATACATATAACCAGTCTTAAATAACAGCAATGGCTAAAATCGGCAACCACCTGCAAGCTGCAGTAGGGGAACAGAGCGGCACAAATACCCAATCAATCATAATTAGACATTGTAAGATACCAAAACCCAGGTGCCATATATTGAATACACAATAGCAGTATGCAATGTCTAAAGAACATTCCACCCCGTGTCAACAACATTATAAGTAGCCAGATATCAACAGGGCATACATTTAGTATATCAAATCACATACCTAGTAGTAATGAGCAATGTGCCGCACTGTCTCCCACCCTCCCGACATGCGTTTCGGATCAACCTTCCTCAAGGGGGGCATGCCAAAGTTAAAATGTCCCATCCTTTTATAGTTACCGCGATTATAAGAGTGCCAATCAGCAGTCGCAGCTAGATCACGTCCGATGACGCTGGTACACACGGGCCCATGTAACCAAGCGTCAGAGGACGGCCGGAAGAGAATGAGATCCGGCACACATAGCGGTTTGCGCATGCGCAAAAAACATGACGCGGCCATCTTGGTATAGGGAACAAAGTGCCCATACATATGAAAGCAAATAAGTGCCTAGGACATACACACAAGCGGCACATCCATGCAGATCGCAATGTAGCAATCTTAATACAAGAAAGTGCCCGCAACTATCGAAATGTAAAACAAAAACCATGAATAACCTATGTGCAAGTCAAACAATAATCAAAACTATAGATATCACAAACTGGGCACAAAAATGTAAAGAATATAAAAAAGAGAACATGTTTATTGTAGCAGAATATGTGACTAGATCATACAATTATTGAGGAAAACCACATATATATATATATCTCACGCTCTCTCTTAATGATGTCCATATTATACAATAGAACGAATAGCATATACGTAACACCTCATGAGAACACATGTGGCAAGATTTATTATAAATAACATATGTATGTCAGCGAACACTCATGCAAATGGTAACCATATTAAATAATAAACGATAATAATAATAATATATCAACATGTCGAGTTACACTGACCACCAAAACAATGTAAAGAGGAGATGCATTTTATTATGACACACAATGTGGTAAATCATATAGCTAAAAATCATATATTATATCAACAGATGTACATATTATAATTAAGAAATTGCATATAGCATATCAAAACACATGGACATGAAAGCAATATAGCATGCAACATGCGATGAACAGATTGCTGTAGAGAGCCATGAGAGCAACGAGAAAAAAAAAAATGCTCTGCATACTTTGCGGAAAATCCACTGCAGAAACGCTGCAGTTTAAAAGAAGTAGCATGTCACTTATTTTTTGTGAATCTGCAGCGTTTTTGTACCCATTCCATTATAGAAAACCGAAGGGGTAAAAAACGCAGCAAATCCGCAAGAAAACCGCAGCAAAAACGCGACAAATCCGCAGGTGCGTTTTCTGCCAGGAGAGACAGAATCCGCACCAGAAATTCCTAAGGCTAATCCGCAACATGTGCACATAGCCTAAAGTTTTTCTTCTTTTTTTGTTTGGGTTCAATGTGTTGCTGTGTGCGCTGTTATGATCCGGTGACCTTGGAGCAGCATGAAAACTTTCACTGGAGTAGGTGGTCACTATACTGACCGCAAATCCTGATCTTAACACCACAACTAGAAGTAGCCGTGGAGTGTACCTAACAATCCTAGACACCTCGTCACAGCCTGTGTGCCACAGAAAAAGAAACAGACACTTATCTTTGCTGAAATGGCAGCCAAGCAGGAGAAGCCAGGCAGAGATCCATCATATCCCAAAAAACATTGACAACTGGCAAGGACTAATGAGTCCTGCAAGCCTAAATACCCCAGTCAGAACTGCAATTAGCAGATACACCTGTCCAAGACTGCAGCCCAGGAACAACTGCATTACCATCTGCTACCACCAGAGGGAGCTCAAAAGCAGAATTCACAACAGTGCGCCTGCACAGGGGCACACAAGTGCATAAACTAAATTGGCAGTCTTACAGTTGATTTAGTCTCTCAATACATGAACAGTGGCATCCCCAGGATTGGTGAAAGCAGAACAACTTTCCAAGAAGGCACATATACTATAATCACCACAAGGATGCATACCGCACAATGTTAGACTTCTGCCAGTTCTAATGGTTGGCCTTATAAAAGGGCTCCTAGACAAGGAGTCCCATAAATTCGGTGCTCGTCTTGCTGTCAAAAGAGGAGATGCTGGTAACAAGTCCGACACCTTGGGGTCAGTTTTCAAAATACACCAATGTTGTTTAAATAAATCAGAAACTTGATTCCAATGAGTATGGTACGTAGTAATAAATCTTAAGCTATCATCAGGACATCTATAAGTTGACTTAAGCAGGGTGTCCCTTGAAATAGAATTCGTACGCTGGAAAGCTCTTGAAATAACAGATCTCGGGTAGCCCCTCGCACGTAAACGTCCAGTGAGCAATTTGGCCTGAGAGTGGAAATCACAAGGTCAAGTGCAATTCCGTAGAAGCCTGTAGAACTGCCCAACTGGTATATTTCTTCTCAGGTGATGCAGATGAAAACTCCTAAAGTCCAGGAGACCATTGGTAGCCGTGTTTTTACGGAAAAGATCTATGTAAATAAGGTCATCCTGGCGAGAGAGCCTGAGATCTAAAAAATCAGTTGTGGACACAGACATATAAAGGAAAGAGGAAAGGAAAGGTGAGGAAAGAATGGTTGTAGATGACGAGGAAAAAGCTAACATATTAAACACCTTCTTCTCCACGGTATTCACGGTGGAAAATGAAATGCTAGGTGAAATCCCAAGAAACAATGAAAACCCTATATTAAGAGTCACCAATCTAACCCAAGAAGAGGTGCGAAACCGGCTAAATAAGATTAAAATAGATAAATCTCCGGGTCCGGATGGCATACACCCACGAGTACTAAGAGAACTAAGTAATGTAATAGATAAACCATTATTTCTTATTTTTAGGGACTCTATAGCGACAGGGTCTGTTCCGCAGGACTGGCGCATAGCAAATGTGGTGCCAATATTCAAAAAAGGCTCTAAAAGTGAACCTGGAAATTATAGGCCAGTAAGTCTAACCTCTATTGTTGGTAAAATATTTGAAGGGTTTCTGAGGGATGTTATTCTGGATTATCTCAATGAGAATAACTGTTTAACTCCATATCAGCATGGGTTTATGAGAAATCGCTCCTGTCAAACCAATCTAATCAGTTTTTATGAAGAGGTAAGCTATAGACTGGACCACGGTGAGTCATTGGACGTGGTATATCTCGATTTTTCCAAAGCGTTTGATACCGTGCCGCACAAGAGGTTGGTACAAAAAATGAGAATGCTTGGTCTGGGGGAAAATGTGTGTAAATGGGTTAGTAACTGGCTTAGTGATAGAAAGCAGAGGGTGGTTATAAATGGTATAGTCTCTAACTGGGTCGCTGTGACCAGTGGGGTACTGCAGGGGTCAGTATTGGGACCTGTTCTCTTCAACATATTCATTAATGATCTGGTAGAAGGTTTACACAGTAAAATATCGATATTTGCAGATGATACAAAACTATGTAAAGCAGTTAATACAAGAGAAGATAGTATTCTGCTACAGATGGATCTGGATAAGTTGGAAACTTGGGCTGAAAGGTGGCAGATGAGGTTTAACAATGATAAATGTAAGGTTATACACATGGGAAGAGGGAATCAATATCACCATTACACACTGAACGGGAAACCACTGGGTAAATCTGACAGGGAGAAGGACTTGGGGATCCTAGTTAATGATAAACTTACCTGGAGCAGCCAGTGCCAGGCAGCAGCTGCCAAGGCAAACAGGATCATGGGGTGCATTAAAAGAGGTCTGGATACACATGATGAGAGCATTATACTGCCTCTGTACAAATCCCTAGTTAGACCGCACATGGAGTACTGTGTCCAGTTTTGGGCACCGGTGCTCAGGAAGGATATAATGGAACTAGAGAGAGTACAAAGGAGGGCAACAAAATTAATAAAGGGGATGGGAGAACTACAATACCCAGATAGATTAGCGAAATTAGGATTATTTAGTCTAGAAAAAAGGCGACTGAGGGGCGATCTAATAACCATGTATAAGTATATAAGGGGACAATACAAATATCTCGCTGAGGATCTGTTTATACCAAGGAAGGTGACGGGCACAAGGGGGCATTCTTTGCGTCTGGAGGAGAGAAGGTTTTTCCACCAACATAGAAGAGGATTCTTTACTGTTAGGGCAGTGAGAATCTGGAATTGCTTGCCTGAGGAGGTGGTGATGGCGAACTCAGTCGAGGGGTTCAAGAGAGGCCTGGATGTCTTCCTGGAGCAGAACAATATTGTATCATACAATTATTAGGTTCTGTAGAAGGACGTAGATCTGGGGATTTATTATGATGGAATATAGGCTGAACTGGATGGACAAATGTCTTTTTTCGGCCTTACTAACTATGTTACTATGTTACTATGTTACTATATAAGTCAATCGGATGTTAAGTGAATTGCTATTTAGCATTCGAAGGAATTCCTCACATCCCTATGCCGAGCCCGTCCAAATTAAAAAAATATCGTCGATAAACCGAAACCAACGTAAAATGTGCCTCTTAAAGTCTGGCGATGGGTACATGCAGGTCTCCTCCCACCAACCCATGAAGAAGTAGGGGGCACAGCGGGCACCCATCGCCGTACCAGACACCTGACGATAAAAAGAAAATCAAAAACAAAATAATTGTGTGTAAGCACAAATCTCAACAGGCTCAAGAGAAAGGCATTGTGTGGAGGATCCTGAGATTCACTATGTTGTATAAATATTTCAACAGCTGTAATGCCAACATCATGCTGGTGTACAGTGATTCAACATCAACTGTCACCAGCAGCACATTATCTGATAATTTCAGACCCTCCAATTTTTGAATCAAATGTGTAGGATCCCTAATAAAGGATGGCAAATCATGTACTAATGGCTGTAAATAAAAATCAATGTAAGTACAGGCTCTCTTGCCAAGACCACCAATACCAGATACTATGGGCCTTTCAGGGGGACAGACAAGGTCTTTGTGGACTTTTGGCACAAGATAAAAAGTTGGTATCACTGTTTTTTTCATGAAGATGTAATCCCTCTCCTGTTTCTTTATACTCCCCTCAGAAAAAGCCCTATCAAGTAATCGCTCAAGCTTGTTATTAACATTGGAGAAAAAGTAAGACCCCTTTAGAGCACTGACGTTTCAGCAACTGTTAAAGTATGCGTAGAAAGATTGATGATCTTCAATTGATTATCCACTATTTCTGACAGCTGGCACTCTTCCTGGGTCCCTGCACATGATATTGGCGTGGTTGTCTGGCATTTCGCCTTTCGTTTACCCCGCCTTGTCCTGTGTCTGTATCGCTTGTGTCTGATGCTAAAAAATCACTCAGACTATGGTCAGCCTGAGCTCCAGCACTAGTCATAGGTTGAGTAGGTGTAAACCTCCTATTACCCGTATGTTTCCACTTACAGGCCAAACCTTTTTCAAAATCTTGTTTGTCAGGTTGAAGTTTTTTCTTTTTTCCTTCAACAACATCTTTTTCAAATTTGGTGATAATGTCCTTAAGTTTCTCCTGAAATGGTTGAACCTGGGTCACGGAATCATAATTCCCCAATTGTGACTCAAGGTTCTTAATTTTTTGTTTTAATGTTGTCAATAATTCATTATCATGTTGTAATAAGAGGTTAATAATTATTCTTTAACATTGGGCTAGGCCTGATTCCCACGTTGTTTTAAAAGCTGGAGTGACCTCCCATGCAGGGAAAATTTGTACACGTAATCCCCAAGTAAAAATAGATACTTTCTGATACTCTGCCAAACAGCGTACATTCCACCACACCCTGGTGATGGATTTGTGTGTATAGATGAGTTCCCTGGTAAGCCTATCAAAATCTGTACTGCCCACTTCTGCCACCTCAAAGAACGTGTGTCCATTATGGCTGTTCTACATCGCCTCACGGGCGTTCAAAAAGCCATTATCTAGATAAACTAGTATAAACAAATAATAAGTTAATTAATTAATATTCCCAATATTATAAACAAATACAGGCGTGCCACCATTAAGAACCCAAGCCAATGGGAAAACAGAGTAGTAGAAGAAAGAATAAAGTGGGCACCACCATAAATTATATACTAAATAACGGGGGGTGCTACTGTTGTGCCTAAACATAAAAGAAAAAGAGGCGCCAAAGATGTGCACACACAACCCGTAAGTAGTGAAAAAGGCTTTTATTGAAAAAACAAAGTGCATACAATCATAAAAACTTTAAAAACATATAAAAACATACCCAAGAAACACCCTTAGTCAGGGCCGGACTGGCCATCTGGAAATTCTGGCAAATGCCAGAAGGTCCTCTCTGGTCATGGGCTGCCTTGTCTGCTACGTTGTTAACAGAATCAGTGTTCTTAAGACACCTATACTGTTAAGAGTTATGATGGAGCACAAAGTCGCTGACTCCATCACTTACCCCAGCAGGCCATGGATATCATTAGAAATATTGATCTCGTAGAAGATCTTCCTTTCCTCCATCCAGGGTAATATTAGTGATATTTCCCATCTGGCTCATGGGGACGGGACAACATGGGCCTGTGTGATTTCAAATGCCAGGACTGAATTTCAGTCCCAGTCCGTACCTGCCCTTAGTGGTAAGTGTATATATATATTTTTTAGTTTTTTCTATCTTATTAGTGCACACCACAAGCTTGATGTGGGGTATTGATGCCTTTTTTTACATAGAGATCTATAGAACTTGTTAATTTATAAATACTCTTAAATGCCCTCAAATGCACTAAAAATTTGAGTTCTATGTGCAATATGATTATTATATATTCATAGGTTTTCCTGCATTTTCAGCTCCTGGTTGTGCTTTGTATATATGTGATAATTTTCATTCACTGGAGTAGCTAAACTGTTTGGGGCTATTTCAACCCCTTTGAGCCTGCTTGTGTGCATCCTTATATACAAAAGGTGTTTCTTGGGTATCTTTTTATCTGTGTTAATGTTTTTATGCAGTTTGTTTTTTCAATAAAAGCCTTTTTCACTACTTAGGAGTTGTGTGTACACATCTTTGGCGCCTCTTTTTCTTTTCTTTGTGCAAACATTGGAAGTAGACACTTGTTCTACCCCATCCTAATGCAACCCCCACCACCAAAAACGCCGAGAATGGAGATCCACGGTTGCCTTACCACCTGCGTGGCCAACAAATACAGAGTTATAAAATTCTCTCATTACATTGCGGCACAACTTAGACGACACAAATAACCTCCCTGAAGGGCAGGAGGCAGGGGCGTCCCCCTGAGCCTCGAACACATCACCCTCCAGGTCAATGAACAAGGTCGCGATGCCTACCCCCTTCTGCAAAATTGGGGCAGGTTCCTCGAAGCCAGACAAAAATGTTGGTAAGATCCCTGTAGATATAACAGAAGGGGAAATGTTTAGGAAACTACCATGACAATAATCTCCTCAGTTCACAATCTCTCTGGATTGCCAATCCACAGTTGGATTATGCTTCACCAACCAGGGCAAACCCAGAACCATTGGAGTGTGGAGACCCTTCAGGACATAACAAGGGATTACTTAATAATGAAAAGACCCCACCTTCAGTCTTATGTTAAGAACAATTTGTGTCAGTGTTCTCTGTGCAAGTGGTGCTGAGTCAATGGCACAAATAGGAATAGGCTTAGCCAAGTTAGAGCAGACAAAACCATGAGTTATAGCAAATTCAGCATCCACCATACTGACTCCAACTCCACTGTCTACAAATACAGATATTTTTTCAGACCTGCCCTCTAACACCACCTCTGCTGTCAGGAAACAATGAGAATTGCAGGTTGACAATGAACACACCCCTTGATTATCAAGCTCAAGGCTCCCAAGGGTTAATCAAATCTCTTTTTGCATTGGGATTGCAGGATATGCCCCAATAAAATGTCCCTTCTTTTTGCAAATATCGGGGGAATGTACATCCCAACTGCATGGGTTCCTCTGACTCAGCAAGTAGACATTCACCCCCAGACCTTTCCTCCAACAGCGGGATAAGTAGGTCGTCTTACCCATCTGTCTCGCAGGCGTCTATCCACCCAAATAGCTAAGGACATCGCAGCCTCCAATGACACAGGAGTTTAGTTTCACATACTACAAAAGTGGCCTTTAACCATTCAGTGATGCCCTGCAGGGCTTCTGAGAGCCGGGTCAATCCATCTGGTATCAGTTGACCACCTGCGGAATTCAGAGCTATAAGCCTCCACTGAACGATCTCCTTGCTGAATGTGACACAGCCTGGACTCAGCCAAAGAAATATGGTCAGGATCATGATAGATGAGGGCTAGGGTCCTAAAAAACTCTTTCACAGACTGCGGACACATAGAATCCTGTAGTAGAGAAAACGACCAGGACTGAGTTTCCCCTTGCGACAGTGAAATAACAATTCCTACTTGTTGCTCCTCATCTCCAGAGGAGTAAGGACGCAGTTTAACGTGCAATCTGCATGCCTCCATAGGCCTCTTTCAAACTTCTGTCTTTCTTTTTCCATCACAATGCGTCGTTTTGTGAAAAAAACAGATCCAGCAAATGTTTCTGCTGGATCCGTTTTTTTCTCATAGACTTGTATTAGCGATGGATTGTGATGGATGGCCTTCCATTTCATCCGTCGTGCACTGGATCAGTCGTAAAATTGCTGTCTGTCGGGCAGAGACAACGCACATAGAAACATTTTTTGTGCACGTCGGAAAATCGGGCAGCGACAGATCCTGCACCATCCATCAATGGCTATAATGCAAGCCTATGGACGCAGGATCCATCGCTGTGTGTCGAAAGCAAGAATCCAGCGACGGGTTCTGTCTTTTGAAACTGAGCATGCGTGGAAGAATTTCCAGTCAGGGAAATTCTCTCTCACACTCTCTCTCTTTTTACTATGTTTATAATTTAGAACCTGTGATGACGTAGCGGTCTCGCAAGACTGCTACGTCATCGGGTCATTTTGCAAGGTATTACTCGGAACGGGAGCATCGCGAGCATCGGGAAGGCTGCGAGGGACGCCGGAAGGTGAGAATATCAAGATTTTTTTTGTTAACGTTATATCTTTTTACTATTGATGCTGCATAGGCAGCAGGAGACCAGGTCCTGAGACCATTCTGTGTCCATTAACTGATCAATATTTCTGCATTGATGCCAATTTATTTTCTTTATCTAAACCACATTTCAGAGGGTTTCAGCTTTCAAAAGAATAATTTATACAACGGATGAATTTAACATCAGGTTATAAGCTTTTATTTACATAACATGGATAAGCGACATAACTTCTGTCAGGAAGTGTAGTCCACAGTGACCCCATGGATGCCGCGAACCTTGATCTTTTTCTCAGGCAGACACAGAACGAGAGGAGTTCCCGTCAGAGTCACCTGTTTGAGCCCAGCCATCCAGAGACTCCTTCATGGTGTAACATCACAGTACACACCTGCGGCCTGTTGTCAATCGGGAAGTCTATGCCGCACTCGGAATAAGCAAAACACAAACACCGCTGTTCCCCAGACATGTCCACTGAGGTAACCGGTGCCGCCCCTTTTGAAAGCTCTGCCTTTTTGGGGCAATATCCCCATTTGGTGCTCCACCACCTTTGGGGACTCCATCCCTTTTGGGTCGCCGCCCCCCTTGTGGGCCATTTTCTCCTTTAGGGCCACCACACCTTTAGGGACTCAACCCCCATTTGGGAAACTACCCCTTTTTGGGATGCAGCCCCTTTTTGGCCAACCATAATTATTTGGGGTCACCTCTCCGTTTTGGGACTCTCCCTTTAGGAACACCATCCCACTCTGGGGTACACCTCGTGGACTCCCCCACGGCACTCTCAGGCCCCAATAGTTCCTCTCCTCACAGCAAGGCTCCTGCGGTTGATACTGCAGCTCCTGTGGCTGCAGAACATTTTGCTGCAACTGCTCTGCAAACCTCCAGACGGCTTTGCGGACCTCCACACGACTCTACGTTGAGGATATAGACCACCTTCGTAACCCCGCCGAGTTACCGCCAGATGCCTTTAGTCTTCGTGGCCCTGCCCAGCCACAGCAAGATGACTTGAAGGAAAAGAAACACCTGCACACGTGCATTATAGGTAAAAAAACAGTCTCTCACTGACCCCGGTCAGCATGACACGGACTCCTGTCCGTTACACACTCAGCTTTACAGCCTAAACACAGTTTCTCACTGACACCGGTCAGCATAACATGGACTCCTGTCCGTTACCTATTGGTGTCAGCCACACACATTTTCGGATCCCTCTTCTCCTCAGAGGTATTCCACAAACAGTTCTCACTGACCCTGGTCAGTATTACTCACGGATGTCAGACCGTTCACTCCTCTGGCTCAGACCAGCCAGCACTGCAACATGTTCTTCTTGGACCGTTGCCCACAGTCTAGCACCAATTATCATTATTATACATTTTTATAGCGCCATTTTATTCCATGGCACTTTACATGTGAATACGGGGCAAATCTAGACAAATACATTAAACATGAGTGTCATGATATGTACTTTTGCCCTGTCCTGTATTTGAATAATATGCCATTTGATGTATGTAACTGTTCTCTGGTTTCTATTAGCTGTAATTTATGTATTTTCTTGGGCTGGGAGTTCACCTGTAACAATATGTCTCCTTCCCCCAATACTTGCAGCCCTAAGCTCTAATGTAATTAAGCTTTGTCAACATCACTAGTGGAGGAATAGCCATTCTTCCTCACAGCAGGTGGCTAGTCATATGTACATACTAGATAGCCTAAGCGGAGCCGACCAGTCTAGAATCTTCTGGTGGACCCAACCATTGAATAGAAGGTGTGACCCCTACCCCCCTTCATGGGCGGATCCCAGGAGCTCAGACAATCCATTCTTATTTTGAGATCAGATGTGAGTTGTTCCTTGAAGGAGAGTGGGGATTCTTAGCTGAGGCAAGACCCCACGTCCAGCTGTGACTGCGGAAGCGAACAGGGCGAGACTTGAGCTGAGGACATATCTCGTCGTTCGTGAGATTGTTTTGGGATCCAATCCATTGGACTAATTGTGGACTATTGCTTTGTTACCTGGCACAAGGATTATCGGGAGGTGCCCCCGAACCTGTTCCATTGGACTAATTGTGGACTCTGTAGATCTACCTGCATGTGTTGTTCCAGCGTTCTTGATAATAAATCTGTGGAATCATCCCTCGGCCTGTAGTCCCTTCTTGCTCTGCCGTACACCCCGTCACAATGAGCAAAAAAACAAGGCAGACAGGCACATAAGGAGGGAGGAGCCTGCCCGTGAGGGCTCACAGTCTGCAGGGGATGGGTGAGGATACACTAGGAGAGGGTAGAGCTGGTTGTGCGGCGGTTCAGTAGGTTGAGGATCACTGCAGAAGTTGAACTTAGGGTTCTATCAAAGGGTTTATCTTTTTTGTCCTTCCAACAACTCAGACTGGTTCGGTGTTGAGATTGATTTACAGTCATTCTATAGGAGGTCAAGGCTGTCATCTTATTTTTCTGACAAGGTTGCTGATAGCAGTGTTGAGGTTGGAGAATCAACATGTGGTTTTTCTCTACAGAAGGTTGGACTTTATAATAGGAGTAAATTTCAACCACCGAATAGGAACCACTTTGTGGAGCCCTATATTGAATTAGTCCAGAGAGATATTGACAAAATAAAAACTACCTTTAAACCTAGGTCGAGTTGTAATATGACGGCAACGGAGAGATTAGTTTTGGATGTACTGGCAAATAATACTGCTTTAACTATTAAACCTGCCGACAAGGGTGGGGCGTTGGTGGTGATGGACACCCTTAAGTATAAGGCTGAAATTCAGCGGCAGTTGGGGGATCATTTAATATATGAAAAACTGTCATGTAATCCAACTCCTCGCTTTCAGAAGGAGCTACAACTTATGGTCAGTGACTCCCTGACTATGGGACTCAATGACCATAAGTTGTCTGAATATTTGATTGTGGACGTATCAATTGTTCCTGTGATATATGTATTACCCAAGATTCATAAAGACTTGTTTAACCCTCCGGGTAGACCAATTGTGTCTGGTAGGGGTTCCCTTTTTAATAAGACTGCCATCTTTTTGGATAAGGTGCTGCGTCCCTATACTGTAGCGGCACGATCATATATCAGGGATACCAATGACTTTCTTGACAAAATCAATGATGTAACAATTACTGAATCTACTATTTTGGCCTCATTCGATGTGGTATCGTTATACACATCGATTGAGCACGATAAGGGCCTTGAGGCTGTGTCTTGTGTGCTATCGGGCTCTTACGTGGCCCCCGAGTGTGCACAGCTTGTCCTCGCACTGTTGGAATTCATCCTCAGGAGGAATTATTTCCTCTTTGGGGATGAATATTTCCTGCAGTTAAGGGGTACCGCCATGGGGTCCAAAGTGGCCCCCACGTATGCCAACATCTACATGGCGGTATTCGAGGACAGGTTTGTGTACAATTCCATCCTCTGGCGCCACGTCAGAGCCTGGTGGCGCTATATTGACAATGTTTTCTTGATATGGGAGGGTGTCCCTAAGGGTACCGTCACACTATACGATTTACCTACGATCACGACCAGCGATATGACCTGGCCGTGATCGTAGGTAAATCGTAGTGTGGTCGCTGGGGAGCTGTCACACAGACAGCTCTCCAGCGACCAACTATGCCGAGGTCCCTGGGTAACCAGGGTAAACATCGGGTAACTAAGCGCAGGACCGCGCTTAGTTACCCGATGTTTACCCTGGTTACAAGCGTTAAACTAAAAAAAAACAAACAGCACATACTTACATCTGGTGTCCGTCAGGTCCCTTGCAGTCTGCTTCCCGCACTCACTGACTGCCGGCCGTAAAGTGAAAGTGAAAGCACAGCCGCTGTGCTTTCACTTTCACTTTACGGCCGGCAGTCACAGTGCGGGAAGCAGACGGCAAGGGACCTGACGGACACCAGAATGTAAGTATGTGCTGTTTGTTTTTTTTTAGTTTAACGCTTGTAACCAGGGTAAACATCGGGTAACTAAGCACGGTCCTGCGCTTAGTTACCCGATGTTTACCCTGGTTACAAGCGAACGCATCGCTGGATCGCATCGCTAGATCGGTGTCACACACACCGATCTAGCGATGACAGCGGGAGATCCAGCGATGAAAGAAAGTTCCATACGATCTGCTACGACGTACGATTCTCAGCAGGATCCCTGATCGCTGCTGCGTGTCAGACACAGCGATATCGTAACGATATCGCTGGAACGTCACGAATCGTACCGTCGTAGCGATCGAAATGTTATAGTGTGACGGTACCCTAAGGCACTGGAGGAATTTTGGGGAGAACTTAATAGTATATACCCAGAATTACAATTTACTCTGACCTATTAGACAACTCAAATACAATTCTTGGGATACTTTGGTGTATAAGGATGGGATGGAATTGAAGACTGATATTTACATAAAGGAAACTGATAGAAATAACCTTCTGTTGTTTGATAGTAATCATCCAAGGAAGATGGTTAGTTCTTTACCCAGGAGTCAGCTATTAAGGGTCCGGCGGATAGTATCGGATGAGGGGAGGGTCGATCTACGATTAGATGAGATCTGTACTAAATTCATGACGAGAGGTTATCCGAGAGCGTAAGTGGAAAGGTACAAAACAAGGGCTCGCAATTTGTCACGTGCGAGTATTCGTAACAAGACGTCTATTAGACAGCCATGTGAACGCATCCCCTTTGTGTCAACTTATAATTCTGCTAGTAATCAGATTGGCAGGGTTTTAAAAAAACATTGGGCTTTTTTGCAACGGGGGCTACCGTCTGTCCTAGGTTTTAGATCATATCCAATGATGTCATTTAGGAGGGGACAGAATTTGAAAGATAAATTAGTGAAATCGGATATTGATACAGAGAAGACTTTAGTTCAACGGACTTTGAGCACAGCCAGACATTGTAATTTTCCATGTTTGGGCTGTGCCTGTTATAATAACATGCTTAAAGGTGAATTTTTTTATCATCCTCACACCGGTAAAAAAATCTTTTTGAAAGAAAGATACACCTGTCTGTCAAGCTACGTGGTCAGGGCCGCCATCAGGGCATTACAACCATTACATGTGTAAGGGGCCCGGTGAGGAAAGGCAAGGAGGGATGGCCCGGACTGACCAGACACGCAGTCAGCACTCTCATACACTTTGGGCCCCACCTCTTTTCCTGCCGGTCTGGAGGCATTATGAGGTGATTGCATCGCTCCTGCCTGATGTGGCCGCACTCACTGCAGCAGACGCTGCACAAGGACCTGGGCTTTTGCTCTGTGCAGAGCTCGGTGCAGCCTCCATCATCTCTCACCCTCACCTACTCCAGAACATAACAGCAGCAGTGACCGGAGCTCTGAGTCTGCAGGAAGAGATTGAAGCCAGTAAAGGTCAGCAATTCTGTGATGCTGCCTCCTAGTGGCTCCAGAACTAGGGCTTCTCACTGGGCTGCCGGAGGGACCCCGGGGCCCCACTATTCCTGTGGGATCAAGCTGCCGGCACTAGTGCACTAGGCTACACTACACTGTCCCTCCATAACACCAGTGCTAGGAAACTGCTGTGTAGGAAGTCTCCCTGTACTCATCACTTGCAGTCGGGACGGGACGGGGGGGAGGGGGTGACCAAGAGTGTGCACTGGAAGAGACAGCAGCCGCTCTTATTATAGTCTCCTGCTGTGCTGGGGGCTCCTATTGACTTCTGCCCTGGCTGTCTGCTGGCCTGGGATAATGGTCCAGGTGGTGAAGGCCCTGCAGCATAGGTAAGTATATATAATAGTGTGCGTATGATACTATGTGTATATAGTGTATGCAATATATAGTGTGCAGTATATGTATTTTCTTGTTTGTAAATAAGTGTATGGATATACTGGAGATGATCCTTGTATATGTAATAGTGTATCTGCAGTATATAGTGTAGTTAATGTATAGCGTACAGTGTGTATATATATATATATATATATATATGATCCTTGTATCTGTAGTATATATTGTACATAATGTATAGTGTACAGTGTGTGTGTGTGTATATATGTGTATGTATATATATTATAGTTCTATCAGTGTAGACATGCCATGTCTGCAGAGGACTGCTGCACTCAGTACCCTAATGCCAGCACACAATGCATGTGTGTATTTTTATGAATTATCTTTAATAACACACCTCACCTATAATGCGTGAGAAGACGTCATATACTGGTATACTGTATGTATATATGTGAGCATTTTACAGGGCCGCCATCAGGGCATGACGGCCGTGAATGGCGTATGGGGCCCGGTGGGCAGAGGGGGCCCGCATCGGGCCCCCTCTTACCTGCTCACCGGGTCCCTACCGGCAGCCGCAGGCTAACCGGGCCCTTAGCGCCGACGCTGCAGCTGTTTAAAGCTATTGACGTGCGGGCGCGGGCCTGCACATCAATAGTTAACAGCCGCCAGCCAATCTGAGGCTGGCAGCTGACGTCAGCCGCAGCGTGCGTGCATGTCGCCGGTGTCTGACATCATTGTCAGTCGCCGGCGAGTGCACGCTGCAGCTGCGTGGAGACGGAGAACTTCGCCCGCCGCATGAGCACGGCCAGGAAGGAAGAACTTTTTTTTTTTTTTTCTTGAGAGCGGCGATCTGGAGGGCCCAGGGAAGAACGCTGGACACAGATGGGGCAGAGTGCTGGACACAGATGGGGCAGAGTGCTGGACACAGATGGGGCAGAGTGCTGGACACAGATGGGGCAGGATTGGACACAGATGGGGCAGAGTGCTGGACACAGATGGGGCAGAGTGCTGGACACAGATGGGGCAGGATTGGAAACAGATGGGGCAGAGTGCTGGACACAGATGGGGCAGGATTGGACACAGATGGGGCAGAGTGCTGGAAACAGATGGGACAGAGTGCTGGACACAGATGGGGCAGAGTGCTGGAAACAGATGGGGCAGAGTGCTGGACACAGACGGGGCAGGATTGGAAACAGATGGGGCAGAGTGCTGGACACAGATGGGGCAGGAATGGAAACAGATGGGGCAGAGTGCTGGACACAGATGGGGCAGGATTGGAAACAGATGGGGCAGAGTGCTGGACACAGATGGGGCAGGATTGGACACAGATGGGGCAGAGTGCTGGACACAGATGGGGCAGAGTGCTGGACACAGATGGGGCAGGATTAGAAACAGATGGGGCAGAGTGCTGGACACAGATGGGGCAGAGTGCTGGACACAGATGGGGCAGAGTGCTGGACACAGATGGGGCAGAGTGCTGGACACAGATGGGGCAGGATTGGAAACAGATGGGGCAGAGTGCTGGACACAGATGGGGCAGAGTGCTGGACACAGATGGGGCAGAGTGCTGGACACAGATGGGGCAGAGTGCTGGACACAGATGGGGCAGGATTGGACACAGATGGGGCAGAGTGCTGGACACAGATGGGGCAGAGTGCTGGACACAGATGGGGCAGGATTGGACACAGATGGGGTAGAGTGCTGGAAACAGATGGGACAGAGTGCTGGACACAGATGGGGCAGAGTGCTGGAAACAGATGGGGCAGAGTGCTGGACACAGACGGGGCAGGATTGGAAACAGATGGGGCAGAGTGCTGGACACAGATGGGGCAGGATTGGAAACAGATGGGGCAGAGTGCTGGACACAGATGGGGCAGGATTGGAAACAGATGGGGCAGAGTGCTGGACACAGATGGGGCAGGATTGGACACAGATGGGGCAGAGTGCTGGACACAGATGGGGCAGAGTGCTGGACACAGATGGGGCAGGATTAGAAACAGATGGGGCAGAGTGCTGGACACAGATGGGGCAGAGTGCTGGACACAGATGGGGCAGAGTGCTGGACACAGATGGGGCAGAGTGCTGGACACAGATGGGGCAGGATTGGAAACAGATGGGGCAGAGTGCTGGACACAGATGGGGCAGAGTGCTGGACACAGATGGGGCAGAGTGCTGGACACAGATGGGGCAGAGTGCTGGACACAGATGGGGCAGAGTGCTGGACACAGATGGGGCAGAGTGCTGGACACAGATGGGGCAGAGTGCTGGACACAGATGGGGCAGGATTGGAAACAGATGGGGCAGAGTGCTGGAAACAGATGGGGCAGGATTGGAAACAGATGGGGCAGAGTGCTGGAAACAGATGGGGCAGAGTGCTGGAAACAGATGGGGCAGAGTGCTGGACACAGATGGGGCAGAGTGCTGGAAACAGATGGGGCAGAGTGCTGGACACAGATGGGGCATGATTGGAAACAGATGGGGCAGAGTGCTGGACACAGATGGGGCAGAGTGCTGGACACAGATGGGGCAGGATTAGAAACAGATGGGGCAGAGTGCTGGACACAGATGGGGCAGAGTGCTGGACACAGATGGGGCAGAGTGCTGGACACAGATGGGGCAGGATTGGACAAAGATGGGGCAGAGTGCTGGAAACAGATGGGGCAGGATTGGAAACAGATGGGGAAGAGTGCTGGAAACAGATGGGGCAGAGTGCTGGAAACAGATGGGGCAGAGTGCTGGACACAGATGGGGCAGAGTGCTGGAAACAGATGGGGCAGAGTGCTGGACACAGATGGGGCATGATTGGAAACAGATGGGGCAGAGTGCTGGACACAGATGGGGCAGGATTGGAAACAGATGGGGCAGAGTTCTGGACACAGATGGGGCAGGATTGGACACAGATGGGGCAGAGTGCTGGACACAGATGGGGCAGAGTGCTGGACACAGATGGGGCAGGATTAGAAACAGATGGGGCAGAGTGCTGGACACAGATGGGGCAGGATTGGACACAGATGGGGCAGAGTGCTGGACACAGATGGGGCAGAGTGCTGGACACAGATGGGGCATGATTGGAAACAGATGGGGCAGAGTGCTGGACACAGATGGGGCATAATTGGAAACAGATGGGGCAGAGTGCTGGACACAGATGGGGCAGGATTGGACACAGATGGGGCAGAGTGCTGGAAACAGATGGGGCAGAGTGCTGGAAACAGATTGGGCAGAGTGCTGGACACAGATGGGGCAGGATTGGAAACAGATGGGGCAGAGTGCTGGACACAGATGGGGCAGGATTGGAAACAGATGGGGCAGAGTGCTGGACACAGATGGGCAGGATTGGAAACAGATGGGGCAGAGTGCTGGACACAGATGGGGCAGGATTGGACACAGATGGGGCAGAGTGCTGGACACAGATGGGGCAGAGTGCTGGACACAGATGGGGCAGGATTAGAAACAGATGGGGCAGAGTGCTGGACACAGATGGGGCAGAGTGCTGGACACAGATGGGGCAGAGTGCTGGACACAGATGGGGCAGAGTGCTGGACGCAGATGGGGCAGGATTGGAAACAGATGGGGCAGAGTGCTGGACACAGATGGGGCAGAATTGGACACAGATGGGGCAGAGTGCTGGACACAGATGGGGCAGAGTGCTGGACACAGATGGGGCAGGATTAGAAACAGATGGGGCAGAGTGCTGGACACAGATGGGGCAGAGTGCTGGACACAGATGGGGCAGAGTGCTGGACACAGATGGGGCAGAGTGCTGGACACAGATGGGGCAGAGTGCTGGACACAGATGGGGCAGAGTGCTGGACACAGATGGGGCAGGATTGGAAACAGATGGGGCAGAGTGCTGGAAACAGATGGGGCAGGATTGGAAACTGTGGGGCAGAGTGCTGGAAACAGATGGGGCAGAGTGCTGGAAACAGATGGGGCAGAGTGCTGGAAACAGATGGGGCAGAGTGCTGGACACAGATGGGGCAGAGTGCTGGAAACAGATGGGGCAGAGTGCTGGACACAGATGGGGCATGATTGGAAACAGATGGGGCAGAGTGCTGGACACAGATGGGGCAGGATTGGAAACAGATGGGGCAGAGTTCTGGACACAGATGGGGCAGGATTGGACACAGATGGGGCAGAGTGCTGGACACAGATGGCGCAGAGTGCTGGACACAGATGGGGCAGGATTAGAAACAGATGGGGCAGAGTGCTGGACACAGATGGGGCAGGATTGGACAAAGATGGGGCAGAGTGCTGGACACAGATGGGGCAGAGTGCTGGACACAGATGGGGCATGATTGGAAACAGATGGGGCAGAGTGCTGGACACAGATGGGGCAGGATTGGACACAGATGGGGCAGAGTGCTGGACACAGATGGGGCAGGATTGGAAACAGATGGGGCAGGATTGGAAACAGATGGGGCAGAGTGCTGGACACAGATGGGGCAGGATTGGAAACAGATGGGGCAGAATGGAGACAGATGGGGCAGGATTGGAGACAGATGGGGCAGGATGGATACGATGGAGACAGATGGGGCAGGATGGGGAGATCATATGGGGCAGATTGGATACTCATGAGGGCAGGATGGGAGAACATATGGCTGGAGCATGGAATGAGACACACTGGGGCTAGGATGGTGAATATTACCATAGGGGCTAATTAAGGGATATTATTATTGCAGTGATGTATTTATTTTATTTTTTGAGTATACTGTTTTAAATGGGGGGCGGTCCTGTTACTGTGTAGAGTGATACTATGTTGCCTTCTTCATGTGGTGTAATGTAGAGGCTTGGAAAATTAAGTAATGTGTTCTGCAAGCGGAACTCGAGATAACTGTGTTATTTCCTGCAGAGACGAGTCCTGGCTGGATGAAGTGATGGCGGTCTGTGCTGGATGAAAGATGAAGGACTTCACCTAGAGACGTCACTGGTGAGTCAGTGTTACCTATACACTGACACTATACACTGTATACTATATTCAGAGGTCCTGTGTACAATGTCACCGGTGATCACTGTGTTACCTGTACACAGACACTGCTTACTAATTACATATCTCCTGTGTATAATGGCACTGATGGTGATAGTATTGTGGGTTTTTTTTTTTATTACTGATCAGTATTGTAGTATTCAGTCATTGGTGGTAATATGTGGTCTGGTCATGGTGTAGCGGTATTTGTTCTTTGCATTTTATATTATTCGATCACTGTGGTGGTAATATGTCATCTGGTCATGGTGCTGTGGTATTCGTTCCTTGTATGTAGTATTATAGGTCATTTTAAAAATTGAAAAATAAATAAAAATATACCTAAATTGTATTGCATATTTTAACAAATATTTAATAGGTTACAGCAGAGTAGGGCCCGGCCAAAAGTGTCTACCGTGTTATGGTGGCGGCTTAAAAAATCATTTGGCCAAAACAAAAGCTGCCGGCTATATGTGTGATCTGGTGATGGGAACTGTTAATGTGTGATAGGTGAGAAGTGGAGATTTTCCAAGAGACAGCGGTGGGACTGTGGACAGTTCGAGGGGTGGAGCCTGGAGGCGGGGCTGGGGTAGAGCCTGGGCGGAGTTTCAAGGGGGCCCCGAAAATTTTGCCAGTATGGGGCCCCGAAATTTCTAGTGGCAGCCCTGTACGTGGTATATATGATTGTATGTCCATGTGGCCTGACATACGTGGGGGAGACCACTACGGTTGTGAAGGCCCGTATTAGTAAGCATAAGAGCACAATTAGGACAGGATTAATGGTTTTACCAATCCCTAAACATTTCCTGGAAAAAAAGACATTCTGTTAACCAGTTGAGATTCAGGGTTATTGATAGTGTTCCTATACTGAGGGGGGGGGATAGAGTTCAGATACTCAAAACAAAGGAAATGAGATGGATCTATACACTTGGGTCTTTACAACCAAGGGTCTAAATGTAGATTTTAATCTACAATTTTGTACCCCGTGAAGGGATTTGTACCCCTCAGGTTGATGTGTATCACCCGTGTATATATTGTTTTTATTGATGTCAGATATAGGGTTTTGCTAATGTCTTTGTTTTATTTTTATAGGAAACTATGGGACAGTCGGTGGCTGGATGAATTGAGACGGTAGAGGATTGGTATTACATTATTTATTACATGATTGAATATATATATTGTCTTTTCCTCCTTTGCCTTCCGACTGCCTCATTGTATTATCAATTTATTTTTTTTATTTTTTGTTTAGTAGTGGTTATGGGGTTTTGTTAGAATTTATTGCATATGAGTTATTTGTTTTTTCCTTTTTTATTATTTGGTATCTTCTAATGCATAACTGCTTATAGTGTATAGTTTATTTGTGATGCTTTGGGGATTTGTTTGGGTTTATAAGGAATTTTTGGGATTTTTTCTAATTTTTTGTTGATATGGATGTATCAATTATATGCTTCCTGGGTGACCTTATTGTAATGTGGTAGGGCTGGGTGCTTGTGGGTTGCGCATGCGCGGTGCACTACCGTGACGTACTCCTGCTTTGTTGGGGTTTCGTCTGGAGTGAGGCACGCCTACAGGGTAGCTCTATCCTGATCTGCCATATGGCTTACCTTACTGATCTGGCTTGGTTATGTTCATGTGGGGCGGCCGAGTAGTGGCGCATGCGCACTGTGTAGTGTGGGCGGGCCTCTACTACGGTCACGTGGTAGGGGCTCGTCCGATGCTCCCTTGGTGCATCTCTGCTGAACTTCAATGACTCGGCAGTAAACTCAGGTATCTGACGTGGGACGTTGTTTCAAATAAAGGAGCCTTTGTATTGGGTAGAATAGTGGGGCTGTATGGATTATGTGTAGTGATAGGATGTTGGACTCCTTGGCGCCGATATTCTGAATTGGACTTCACAGCACCTATGACGATATGTGCACAATGTGGCTGATTTGCTGGTGGTCCCTATGGAAACGATGATGCATGAAGTGGATTCGCTGACCATGAAATAAACAAAAGGGGAGGTCTCTTGTTTTATATTTATTATTATGGTTATTTATGAGCTACATGTGCAAACGTTGATTGATAATACATATGTTTATATCTGATGTCTGTTATATGTGTTATTTTTGTAAATTGTTTTATGTGGGTGGTGCTTAGTAGTGATTGGTGCACTGTGTGGCATTCACACTTTTTAAGACAGCCCAGTATGCTGTATAGTATGCTTGAAAAAGACCAACTTATGGTTGAAACATTGCTGTATCATGGCTAAATAAAGCACTGTTTGAAGATTTCTACACCCGAGTGGAGTGCTGTTCATTTGATGCTGGAAGGTCTTGGAATATCCAGAAAGATTCCCTGGACATGGAACGGGCGCCCCAGTAGAGTGAGTGCTGTCAGCCCCTCTTTATTTTGTGCACTGCAGTCTGTAGGCTTGTCGGAAGAGGTGAGTCTTCAGGTTCTTTTTGAAGGTTTCTATGGTAGGCGAGAGTCTGATTATAGGGGTAGAGAGTTCCAGAGTATGGGGAAGCACAGGAGAAGTCTTAGGTGCGGTTGTGGGAAGGAGAGATGACAGGGAAGAAGGAGGTCTTGAGAGGATCGGAGGTTGTGTAGAAAACTGGCTATTAGGAGCAGTGCCTGGGGGCAGTGTTCTGGATCACTGCGTTGAGAAACACGTGATGGTGTCTCCGTGGTGTTGGATGTTTTGATCTCCCCGAGGTCATTCATCCTTATTTTTATAGTCCTTTTACCAGGCACTGCTCCTAATAGCCAGTTTCCTACTCCACACTGATGAGGGGCAAATACCCCGAAACAGCTGTTTGTGGATGGATACCATGTATTGGCATAGGTGGTTTTCCTTTTGGATGCTGCCCTTCCCGTGGTTGTTCCTTCCCGGTGAAAGACCTGGCTATTTATTGCTTGCGTTGAGAAACACGTGATGGTGTCTCAGCGGCTTTTCTACAAGCATTTGCATATTTCCCATAAGGGATGGGGGCAGTGTTCTGGATCACTGCGTTGAGAAACACGTGATGGTGTCTCCGCGGTGTTCGATGTTTTGATCTCCCCGAGGTCATTCATCCTTATGTTTATATTATTTATCTGCTGACATTTGTCTGCTGAGGAAGAAACCAGTGATATTACAGCAGTCGGGACATCGGGAGGAAGCTAGGGTTAGTAGTCCTGTGGCTATGGCTGACAGGTTGATGTGGGATATTATTATTATTTATTTATATAGCACCATTGATTCCATGGTGCTGTACATGAGAAGGGGTTACATACAAATTACAGATATCGTTTACAGTAAGCAAACTAACAATGACAGACTGATACAGAGGGGCGAGGACCCTGCCCTTGAGGGCTTGCAATCTACAAGATGGTGGGGAAGGAGACAATAGGTTGAGGGTTGCAGGAGCTCTGGTGTTGGTGAGGCTGTATACAAACATAATATACACAGACACACATAATATATACTGTATGTACAAGCATATATATATAAATATACACACATAAATGCAACAGATTTACAAAATCATACTATATACTGTATATATGTACACACTATATACACATACACAGACACACATTATATACTGCACATGTACACACAGATACACATATATATGTATACTTACCAGGTCCTGCTGCTTCACCTATGCAGATCTCAGGAGAGTGGTGTCACTGTGCCTGGATATCTATGCTGCAGGGGAAGTGTTATGATGCGGTGGTTTAGGAGCAACATGGAACGAGCTCTGAAGGAAGTGGTATCTGTACTGACCGCAGTCCCTAAGCTCAACACCACACTAGAAGTAGCCGTGGGATGTACCTGTCACTCCCTAGACATCTCGACACAGCCTAAGAGCTAACTACCCCTAAAGATAGAAGCAGGAAAACTATCTCGCCTCAGAGAAAAGCCCCAAAGGATAGATCAGCCCCACACAAATAATGACTGTGAGTGGAGAGGGAAAAGACATACACAGAATGAAACCAAAATGATCACAGGAGGCCAGTCTAGCTAAATAGATAGGACAGGATGGAATACTGTGCGGTCAGTATAAAACACTACAAAAATCCACGCAGAGTTTACTAAAAACTCCACACCTGACTAAAGGTGTGGAGGGTAAATCTGCTTCCCAGAGCTTCCAGCAAGACAGAATTAATTCATACTGATAAGCTGGACAGACATAGAAAACACAGAACGGATAAGTCCACAATCTGTGGACAGTAAAGCGCAAGCAAGAGCTTAGCTTAGCTGAACTGGTCAGGATAACAGGGAAATCCAAAGAGATGTGAATCCAACCAGAAACCATTTACAATTGGCACCAGCTGAAGGAAAAGCCAGGCTTAAATAGCCGAGCAGAAACGATGATCAGGTGGAAGCAGCTGAAGATAGCTAGCTCCAAGGAGCAGCCATACCACTAGAAACCACAAGAGGGAGCCCAAGAGCAGAATTCACAACAGGGAAGCTGCACACAGCAGCTGAGCAAAACGCCAAGTTACTAACCTGAACCCACGGGACCTTTGACATGAAACAGAGTGTACAGGTAACGAACAGGACCTAGACCATGTGACAGATTGGGAGGAGGAAAGGGGGCAGAGCCAGACGCCAGGGAAACAGAGAAGGGACAAGCACTAAAGAATTATCAAACAAGCAGAAGTCGTAGCCAGGAGATTACGAGGTACCAAAACGGAGAGACAGGGGATAGTCAGAAGCAAAGCCAGAGTTCAGTAGCCAGGAACACGAACAGAATAAAGCACGGAAAGCAAGACCACACTATGCAAGCCGGGCACACAATCCAGGAGTCACGCATACAGACAGAAACAGAATCTATAGCTGACAGAGAAACCAGGCTAGGAGCGAGTATAAATACCCCTCCCATTATAGAAAAGAGGCTAGCAAAAATTAAACTTGACAGGACATTAACCATGTCCTGACCAAGAAAGTACCCCCCCCCCCCCCCTTCACGGGGGGCCACTGGACCCCCAGGCTTCTCAGGGTATCTTACATGAAAAGCCCGCACCAGTCGATCAGCATGCAAAGAACTGGCCGGAACCCATGACCTATCCTCAATAGAAAACCCCTTCCAATGTACAAGGTACTGAAGCCAACGACGCACCCACCGTGAATCAATGATGCGCCCTACCTCGTACTCCAGCTGACCCTCTACCAATACTGGCGGAACATTCAATGAAGAATCTTCTCTAACCGTCCCCTCAGGTTTTAATAGGGACCTGTGGAAGACATTAGAAATTTTGAAAGAGGTGGGCAACTGTAACCTATAGGCCACTGGGTTGATCACCTCAATAATCTTGTATGGAACTATAAACCTGGGGCCCAACTTCATGGAGGGAATCTTAAGTTTGATGTTACGAGTAGACAGCCACACCTTCTCCCCCACAGTTAGTGTGAGAACTGACCCCCTCCTCCTGTCCGCAAAATGTTTGTACCTCTTTTGGGCTTTGGAGATGTTCACCTGAACCTCCCTCCAAAGGGTTCTTAACTGTTGCACCAGACCCTCAGCACCAGGGCAACCAGAATCCATGCGGGAAAATTCTCCAAACTGTGGAACAAACCCACAATTGACTTCAAAGGGAGATTTGCCAGTAGACTGATTAATACGACAATTGAACGCAAACTCAGCCATGGGTAAAACCTCACACCAGTCCTCCTGTCTGGAAGAGGCCAGGCATCTCAAAATCTGTTCCAACGACTGGTTGGTGCGTTCAGTCTGTCCGTTGGATTCCGGGTGATAAGCAGAGGAAAATGACAACGTAACCCCCAACTTCTTACAAAAAGCTCTCCAAAACCTGGCCACAAATTGCACACCCCTGTCAGATACCACATTCACATGGACTCCATGCAACCGACCTATATGCTGAATAAACAAGCGAGCCAAGGTTTCAGCAGAAGGCAACGCAGGTAGCGGCACAAAATGGGCTTGCTTTGAAAACCTATCAACCACAACCCAAACTACAGAGTTGCCCTTGGAAGACGGAAGATTAGTGATAAAATCCATGGAGAGGTGTGTCCAGGGTTTATCCGGAATTGGCAAAGGTACCAATTTCCCGGCCGGCCGTGCCGGACCAGAGAGCTCTTAGAAGGAGCACACACCCCACAAGAATTCACAAACTTTTTGATATCAGAACCCATAGAAGGCCACCAAAAGTTCCTAGCTACTGCCCCCCGGGTAGCTGCAATCCCAGGGTGTGCACTCAACACAGTCATGAAATTCTTGCAGAAGTGTGAGACGGAAATGATCGGGTACAAACAGTTTACCTTGGGGTTTATTCCTAGGAGCTTGTGACTGTGCATCCAAAATCTCCCTCTGTAACTCAGATGAGACTTCAGCCACAACCACTCCAGGTTGAAGAATGGAGGAAGGAGGTTCTGGAGGGGACACAGAATAAAAACTATGGGATAAGGCATCCGCCTTCACATTTTTAGACCCTGGTCGGAATGTAATGGTAAAATGAAACCGAGAAAAAAAAAGTGCCCACCGAGCCTGTCTGGGGGTTAATCTCTTAGCAGACTCGATATAGGCCAAATTTTTATGATCAGTAATGACCGTAACGGGAAAAACAGCCCCCTCCAGAAAATGCCTCCATTCTTTGAAGGCCAATTTAATTGCCAACAATTCTCTGTTGCCGACATCATAATTTCTCTTGGCCGAAGAGAATTTTTTAGAGAAAAAGGCACAGGGTTTAAGGTTAGTAAGGGTGGACGGGCCCTGAGACAACACTGCCCCCACCCCCACCTCCGAGGCGTCAACCTCCATGATAAAAGGTTTCGATGGATCGGGTTGTATCAACACGGGTGCTGAAGTGAAACATTTCTTCAGTGTCAGAAAGGAATTTTTTGCAGCCATAGACCAATTTTTTACATCCGCCCCTTTGAGTGTGAGGTCCGTCAAGGGTTTCACTACCTGCAAAAACCCTTTAATAAACTTCCTGTAATAATTAGCGAAGCCCAGAAATCGTTGCAACCCCTTCAGGTCCTGAGGTTGCACCCAATCAGAAATGGCCTGAACCTTCCCAGGATCCATGCGGAATCCCTCCCCAGATAAAATTAGCCCCAGAAAAGATAGTTCTTGCAAAAAGAACGAGCACTTCTCCAGCTTAGCATATAAATGGTTCTCCCTGAGTCTTACAAGAACCGAGTGAAGATGATGTAAGTGTGACTGACTGTCCTCTGAGTATATCAAGATGTCATCCAGGTAAATGACAACATAACGCCCAATCAGGTCAAAAAACACAACATTAATAAAACTCTGGAAAACAGCAGGAGCGTTGGTGAGACCAAAGGGCATGACCAAATTTTCAAACAAGCCCTCGGTCGTCAGAAATGCTGTTTTCCATTCATCCCCCTCTCGGATCCTTATCAGGTTATAAGCCCCTCGTAAGTCAAGCTTGGAAAACCACTTGGCCCCAGTGAGTTGATTACATAAATCAGGAATCAGAGGATACGTGTTTTTAACAGTAATCTTATTTAGTTCTCGAAAGTCGAGGCACGGTCGCAAACCACCATCTTTTTTCTTGACAAAGAAAAGCCCCGCTGCAACGGGTGAGACAGATGGCCGAATATGCCCCTTGCGGAGGCTTTCTGTGATGTACTCTTTCATAGATTGGCGCTCAGGCCCAGACAAATTGTACAGACGAGCCTTGGGTAATTTGGCTCAATTGCACAATCACCGATGTGGTGGAAGCGCCTCAGCCTCACTTTCGGAACACACGTCTTCGAAGTCTTTCAGGTACTCCGGAATACCCTTCAGACCGACAGATGACACAGATACAGACTTAATAGGGTTAACAAGAGGTCCCAGGTTACAACACGGACCATTACCCTTACATCTCCATTGAGTGATTTCCCCTGCCACCCAATCAATGACAGGATTGTGGCGTTGCAGCCAAGGCATACCCAGTACCAGTCCTGCAGGTAGATTATTCATTACAAAGCAACTTAATTTTTCCACATGAGTGGAACCCACCTTCAGAGAAAAAACATCAGTCCCCAAACAAATTCCATCCCGGGTAAGAGGGGATGAATCAACAGCCACAACTTTAATAGGGTCTTTCAGCCTGACTGTCCCTATCTTATTACGAGTCACAACTTGGGCATCAATCAAATTAATAGAAGAGCCACAGTCAACAAAGGCGGTGGTCACCACAGGACCGCCAGCAAGTTCCAATTCCACTTGAAGCAATATTTTGGCAAGTGAGAAAACATGTACCTGGGAGTCTGGACAACCTCCTCGATTGTTGTCCAGACTCAGTCGTTTCTCAGACGGTTTCACAGAAGAAGGGCAGAATGGACAGTTGCTTTTCCAATGTCCAGAGGCTCCACAGTAAAAGCACAATTGATTGTCTCTCCGGCGCCTCCTTTCTTTCTCCATAACCGAAACTGACCCAATCTCCATGTGTTCAGATACAGGAGCAGCGTCACGCAATTTGGAAAACAAGGAAGTCTCTTGCTGCATCACTCCTCTAGCACGGAGTGTTATGATTTGGTGGTTTAGGAGTAACATGGAACGAGCTCAGAAGGAAGTGGTATCTGTACTGACCGCAGTCCCTAAGCTCAACACAACACTAGAAGTAGCTGTGGGATGCTCCTAACTCTCCCTAGGTACCTCGTCACAGCCTAAGAACTAACTACCCCTTAAGATAGAAACAGGAAAGCTATCTTGCCTCAGAGAAAATCCCCAAAGGATAGATTAGCCCCCCACATGTAATGACTGTGAGAGGAGAGGGAAAAGACATACACAGAATGAAACCAGGATGAGCACAGAAGGACAGTCTAGCTAGATAGAAAGGACAGGATGGAATACTGTGCGGTAGGGTTGAGCGACCTTTACTTTTATAGGATCGGGTCGGATTTCACGAAACCCGACTTTTTCAAAAGTCGGGTCAAGTGAAATCGGCCGATCCTATAAAAAAGTCGGGGTCGGGGTCGGCCGAAACTCGAAACCCAATGCAGTGCATTGGGTTTCCAATGGTTCCCAGGGTCTGAAGGAGAGGAAACTCTCCTTCAGGCCTTGGGATCCATATTTAAGTGTAAAATAAAGAATTAAAGTAAAAAATATCGCCATACTTACCCTCTGACGCGCCCGGGTACTAACCGGGAACCTTCCTTCCTTAGAATCAGCCTTCCAGGACCTTGCGGTGACGTCGCGGTGACGTCGCGGCTTGTGATTGGTCGCGCGGCCGCCCATGTGACTGCTCGCGCGACCAATCACAAGCTGCGACGTCACCGCGACATCACCGAAGGTCCTGGAAGGGCTGATTCTTAGGAAGGAAGGCTGCCGGAAAGTAGCAGGGCGCGTCCGAGGGTGAGTATATTCCTATTAGGTATATACTCACCCTCGGACGCGCCCTGCTTCTTTCCGGCAGCCTTCCTTCCTAAGAATCAGCCCTTCCAGGACCTTCGGCGACGTCGCGGTGACGTCGCGGCTTGTGATTGGTCGCGTGAGCGGTCACATGGGCGGCCGCGCGACCAATCACAAGCGCCGCGACGTCACCGCGACGTCATTACCGCAGGGTCCTGGAAGGCTGATTCTAAGGAAGGAAGGTTCCCGGTTAGTACCAGGGCGCGTCAGAGGGTAAGTATGGCGATATTTTTTATTTTAATTCTTTATTTTACACTTAAATCTGAATTCCGATACCAATTCCCGATATCTTAAACATATCGGGAATCGGTGTCGGAATTCCGATTCCAGATTCAGAAGATCGCAGACTTCATGGCCGACCCCACACAGGGGTCGGGTCAGGTTTCATGAAACCCGACTTTGCCAAAGGTCGGCGACTTCTGAAAATTGCCGACCCGTTTCGCTCAACCCTACTGTGCGGTCAGTATAAAACACTACAAAAAGTCCACACAGAGTTTACAAAAATCTCCAAACCTGACTAAAGGTGTTGAGGGTAAATCTGTTTCCCAGAGCTTCCAGCAACACAGAATTAATCCATACTGATAAGCTGGACAAACATTGAAAGCACAGACAGAACGGATAAGTCCACAATCTGTGGACAGAAAAGAGCAAGCAAGGACTTAGCTTTGCTGAACTGGTCAGGATAACAGGGAAATCCAAAGAGATGTGAATCCAACCAGGAACCATTTACAAGTGGCACTGGCTGAAGGAAAGAGCCAGGCATTAATAGCCGAGCAGAAAAGACAATCAGTGGAAGCAGCTGCTGACAGCTAAATCCAAGGAGCAGCCATACCACTTGAAACCACAATAGGGAGCCCAAGAGCAGAACTCACAAAAGTGCCACTTACAACCACCGGAGGGAGCCCAAGAGCGGAATTCACAACAGTACCCCCCCTTGAGGAGGGGTCACCGAACCCTCACCAGAGCCCCCAGGCCGATCAGGACGAGCCAAGTGAAAAGCACGAACCAAATCGGTGGCATGGACATCGGAGGCAACAACCCAAGAATTATCCTCCTGGCCATAACCCTTCCACTTGACAAGATACTGAAGCCTCCGCCTCGAAAAACGAGAATCCAAAATCTTCTCAACCTCATATTCCAACTCTCCCTCAACCAACACCGGGGCAGGAGGGTCAACCAAGGGAACAACGGGCACCACATATCTCCGCAACAAAGATCTATGGAAAACATTATGAATGGCAAAAGAGGCTGGAAGAGCCAAACAAAAAGACACCGGATTAATAATTTCAGAAATTTTATAAGGACCAATAAACCGAGGCTTAAACTTAGGGGAAGAAACCTTCATAGGAACATGACGAGAAGACAACCAAACCAAATCCCCCACACGAAGCCGGGGACCAACACACCGACGGCGGTTAGCAAAACGTTGAGCCCTTTCCTGAGACAACGTCAAATTGTCCACCACATGAGTCCAAATCTGCTGCAGCCTGTCCACCACAGAATCAACACCAGGACAATCAGAAGGCTCAACCTGCCCAGAAGAAAAACGAGGATGAAAACCAAAATTACAAAAGAAAGGTGAAACCAAAGTAGCCGAACTAGCCCGATTATTAAGGGCAAACTCGGCCAACGGCAAGAAAGACACCCAATCATCTTGATCAGCAGACACAAAGCATCTCAAATAGGTCTCCAAGGTCTGATTAGTTCGCTCAGTTTGGCCATTAGTCTGAGGATGAAACGCCGAAGAAAAAGACAAATCAATGCCCATCCTAGCACAAAAGGCCCGCCAAAACCTAGAGACAAACTGAGAACCTCTGTCAGACACAATATTCTCCGGAATGCCATGCAAACGAACCACATGCTGAAAAAACAATGGAACCAGATCTGAGGAGGAAAGCAACTAAGGCAAAGGTACCAGATGGACCATTTTAGAGAACCGGTCACAAACAACCCAGATAACAGACATCTTCTGGGAAACAGGAAGATCCTAAATAAAATCCATGGAAATATGCATCCAGGGCCTCTCAGGGACTGGCAAAGGCAAAAGCAACCCACTAGCGCGGGAACAACAAGGCTTGGCTCAGGCGCAAGTCCCACAGGACTGCACAAAAGCACGGACATCGCGCGACAAGGAAGGCCACCAAAAGGACCTAGCAACCAAATCTCTGGTACCAAAAATCCCAGGATGACCAGCCAACACCGAACAATGAACCTCAGAAATCACCTTACTTGTCCATCCATCAGGAACAAACAGCTTCCCCACAGGACAGCGGTCAGGCCTATCAGCCTGAAATTCCTGAAGCACCCGCCGCAAATCAGGGGAGATGGCAGAAAGAATCACCCCTTCCTTAAGAATGCCAACCGGCTCAAGGACTCCAGGAGAATCAGGCGAAAAACTCCTAGAGAGGGCATCAGCCTTAACATTCTTAGATCCCGGAAGATACGAGACCACAAAATCAAAACAGGAGAAAAACAGGGACCATCGAGCCTGTCTAGGATTCAGCCGCTTGGCCGACTTGAGGTAAATCAGATTCTTATGATCAGTCAGGACCACAGCGCGGTGTTTAGCTCCCTCAAGCCAATCTCGCCACTCCTCAAACGCTTACTTCATAGCCAACAACTCCCGATTGCCGACATCATAATTGCGTTCCGCAGGCGAAAACTTTCTGGAAAAAAAAGCACACGGTTTCATCAAATACATCCTGAAAATCCGACAAAAACTCAGGGACCTCAGAAGAGGGGGAAGAGGAAATTGACATCAAAGGAACGTCACTATGTACCCCTTGACAACCCCAACTAGTCACAGACATAGTTTTCCAATCCAGCACCGGATTATGTTCCTGTAACCATGGAAAACGCAGTACAACAACATCATGCAAGTTATGCAACACCAGAAAACGGCAATTTTCCTGATGTGCAGGAGCCATGTACATGGTTATCTGCGTCCAGTACTGAGGTTTATCCTTGGCCAATGGAGTAGCATCAATGCCCCTCAAAGGAATAGGACTCTGTAAAGGCTGCAAGGAAAAACCACAGCGCCTGGCGAAGTCTAAGTCCATTAAGTTCAGGGCAGCGCCTGAATCCACAAATGCCATGACAGAAAAGGACAACAATGAGCAAATCAGGGTCACAGGCTGTATAGTACTAATGGTAACAGACCTAGCGACCCTCTTAGTACGCTTAGGGCAATCAGAAATAACATGAGCAGAATCACCACAGTAAAAACACAGCCTATTCTGACGTCTGAATTCCTGCCGTTCTGTTCTAGTCAGAATCCTATCACATTGCATAGGCTCAGGACTCTGCTCAGAGGACACTGCCATATGGTGCACAGCTTTGCACTCGCGCAGACGCCAATCAATCTGAATGGCTAGAGACATAGATTCGCTCAAACCAGCAGGCGTAGGGAAGCCTACCATTACATCTTTAAGGGCTTCAGAAAGACCTTTTCTGAAAATAGCAGCCAGAGCCTCCTCATTCCATTTAGTGAGCACAGACCATTTTCTAAATTTCTGGCAGTATAATTCTGCCGCTTCCTGACCTTGACACAGAGCCAACAGGGTTTTTTCTGTATGATCCACAGAATTAGGTTCGTCATACAATAATCCAAGCGCTTGAAAAAATGCGTCTACATTCAATAATGCCAGATTCCCTGATTCAAGAGAAAATGCCCAGTCTTGAGGGTCACCACGCAGCAAGGATATGATGATTTTTACTTGCTGAATGGGATCACCAGAAGAACGGGGTTTCAAAGCAAAAAACAATTTGCAGTTATTTTCAAAGTTCAAAAACTTGGATCTGTCTCCAAAAAACAAATCAGGGGTAGGAATTCTAGGCTCCAAAGCCGGAGTCTGGACAACATAATCTTGGATACTCTGTACTCTTGCAGCAAGTTGATCCACACGAGAAAACAAACCCTGAACATCCATGCCAGAGCACAAATCCTGCACCACCCAAAGGTCAAGAGGAAAAAAAAAAGACAAAAGAGAGCATAGAAAAAAAATGGCTCAGAATTTTTTCCTTCTTTTGGGATGCATTTAATTCATTTTTGGCCACTTGTACTGTTATGATCTGGTGGTTTAGGAGTAACATGGAACGAGCTCAGAAGGAAGTGGTATCTGTACTGACCGCAGTCCCTAAGCTCAACACAACACTAGAAGTAGCCGTGGGATGCTCCTAACTCTCCCTAGGCACCTCGTCACAGCCTAAGAACTAACTACCCCTTAAGATAGAAACAGGAAAGCTATCTTGCCTCAGAGAAAATCCCCAAAGGATAGATTAGCCCCCCACATGTAATGACTGTGAGAGGAGAGGGAAAAGACATACACAGAATGAAACCAGGATGAGCACAGAAGGCCAGTCTAGCTATATAGAAAGGACAGGATGGAATACTGTGCGGTCAGTATAAAACACTACAAAAAGTCCACACAGAGTTTACAAAAATCTCCACACCTGACTAAAGGTGTGGAGGGTAAATCTGTTTCCCAGAGCTTCCAGCAACACAGAATTAATCCATACTGATAAGCTGGACAAACATTGAAAGAACAGACAGAACGGATAAGTCCACAATCTGTGGACAGAAAAGAGCAAGCAAGGACTTAGCTTTGCTGAACTGGTCAGGATAACAGGGAAATCCAAAGAGATGTGAATCCAACCAGGAACCATTTACAAGTGGCACTGGCTGAAGGAAAGAGCCAGGCATTAATAGCCGAGCAGAAAAGACAATCAGTGGAAGCAGCTGCTGACAGCTAAATCCAAGGAGCAGCCATACCACTTGAAACCACAAGAGGGAGCCCAAGAGCGGAATTCACAACAGTACCCCCCCTTGAGGAGGGGTCACCGAACCCTCACCAGAGCCCTCAGGCCGATCAGGACGAGCCAAGTGAAAAGCACGAACCAAATCGGTGGCATGGACATCGGAGGCAACAACCCAAGAATTATCCTCCTGGCCATAACCCTTCCACTTGACAAGATACTGAAGCCTCCGCCTCGAAAAACGAGAATCCAAAATCTTCTCAACCTCATATTCCAACTCTCCCTCAACCAACACCGGGGCAGGAGGGTCAACCGAGGGAACAACGGGCACCACATATCTCTGCAACAAAGATCTATGGAAAACATTATGAAAGGCAAAAGAGGCAGGAAGAGCCAAACAAAAAGACACCGGATTAATCATTTCAGAAATTTTATAAGGACCAATAAACCGAGGCTTAAACTTAGGGGAAGAAACCTTCATAGGAACATGATGAGAAGACAACCAAACCAAATCCCCCACACGAAGCCGGGGACCAACACACCGACGGCGGTGTTAGGAGTCGAGTTTCCTCTGCTGCACAGGGGGAATCTCGATCCATCTCCGCTGCGGTCTCCCATTCTACTCCAGCCACAGTGGAGTCTGCTCAGCAGGGACGTCGCTCCCAGTGTCTTGCTCGCTCTCACTCTGTACAGAGAGTTACTGCTGCTTCTTCAGCTCCTGCCATTAAAGTCAGTGCTGGTCAGCAGCGAGCGGACTTCCCTGGGACTAAGTCATTGTTTGCGCACACTGAGCATGCCCAGAGCAAGATTTCCCGTTGGAGATCGAGGGTCATGTGCTCTGGCTCTGCAGCGCATTCCATTGGTCCTCTTGGCAGGTCCTGGAAGGGCAAAGTTTCTGTGGCCACTTCCTGTCCTGCAATTATATAAACTGCGCATGACCGCACGGCCATGCGCTAGTGTACAATTGAATACGTGTGTTTGTTGTGAGTGCAAGTCGTTCATTAAATACCCCTACCCTATTGTATGACTGTTCGCGTATGGAGTATGGCTGCTATCTAGCGCCCGACAAATCACTCAACGTGTCACACACGTATCAGCGTCTATTGCTGTGACCGCCAGTGCGGCGCCACGCGCCAGTAGTGCGCTTCCTGACCCACGTCTGGGTGCTTAGTGGTGCCTGCCAGCACGGCACAGTTCGCACTTCGGTGCTCTAATTATAAGAGTTGCCTAACACACCCTGTTGCGGTGTTGTGTCAGCAAGTGGTCTAATCGGACTTCAATCCTAGTTGGGGTTAAGTTCGCTGACTGCTTGCTCGCCTTCTATGTGCGGTACTGCGATCCTGTGACGCAACAGGATCGCTTCCTTCACGTTGGGTGAAGTTTAACCCACGCGAGTATACTTATGAGTACCGCCATATAGTCCGTCATTACTCAGCAGCAGGTTCCATCTCTGCACGGTGGACCCCGGGCTACGAACGCACCGTACACTATCAGTCTTATTATTTGGTGCGTTCCGCTAGCCCTAACATTACACTAGCGCCAGGGTCTGGCTAGTGATGACGGACAAACAGCAATCCCTGCGGTATATACAGCAGCTGGAGGGTAGGTTGGCGGCTCTCGAGAGCGCAACCTCAGCTGTGGATGTTACCGCAGTTGCTGTACAGGCTGCCAGCGTGGCTGCAGCAACTTTGTCCATTGCCACCCCTGTTCCGACATTTTCTCGCCTCCCGCTGCCAGAAAAGTTTTCTGGTAATAGCAAATTTTGTAGGGGATTCGTGAGTCAGTGCTCTATTCATCTCGAGCTTCTGGCTGCACGTTTCCCCACAGAGCGGGCTAAGGTGGGATTTATTGTGTCTCTATTGTCGGACAGGGCATTGGAATGGGCTACGCCGCTGTGGGAGCATGGCGATCATGTGGTGCAGAGTGCTCCTCTGTTTTTGAGCACTTTAAAACAGGTCTTTTTAGGACCTCAAGTCACCCATGACACTGCGCTCCAACTGCTGGCATTAACTCAGGGTGAGTCCTTGGTCAGTCATTTTGCCGTCCAATTCCGCACTTTAGCATCTGAGCTGGAATGGTCGGATAAAGCTCTTATCCCCATATTTTGGAGGGGCTTGGCTGACCATGTAAGGGACGCTCTGGCCACTAGGGAGATTCCTGCCACACTGGAGGAGTTAATAACAGTCTCCACTCGAATTGACCTCCGTTTTAACGAGCGGAAGTTAGAGCGAGCCCAGTGTAGGCAGAGGTTTCGGCTGGCTCCTACTTTCGCCAAACCTCTGGAATCTCCTGTCCTGGTTCCTGAGTCACATGAGGCCAGGGAAGTGTCACAAGCGGGACCTAAGTCCCGGACCGCTTGTGCACTCAGGGTCTGTCATGTTTGCCAGCAGTCTGGACATTTAGCCACCAGATGTCCTCAGCGGTCGAGGAAACGTCAGCGTCTAGTGGTCGTAGGTGGAGGTACACTAGACACGGCGACGTTTGCCTCTAAATTGTCCTATAAGGGGACAATTACTATAGGCTCATTCTCCCACTCGGTAGAGCTCTGCGTGGATTCTGGGGCGGAGGGCAATTTTATGTCTTCTGCCTTCGCCCAACGCCACGCAATACCTCTGGTTATGCTAGCTCAACCTGTAACGGTACGAGTGGTGAATGGGTCGACTCTGCCCTCACAGATAACTCACCAGACCATCCCTTTTACTCTGTCCATGTCGCCATCTCATCAGGAGATTATTTCTCTGCTCGTCATTCCAGAGGGAATTGATGAGGTCCTGTTGGGAATACCTTGGCTACGGTACCACTCTCCTCATATCGAGTGGTCCTCAGGCAGAATTCTGGGATGGGGTGAATCTTGTGGGGGTAGGTGTCAGAGGGAGTGCGTTCAGGTAGCTACAACTGAGGTACCCGCAGATCTTTCCTCTCTCTCCAAGCAGTATTGGTCGTATGCAGACGTATTCTCCAAAAAGGCGGCGGAGACCCTTCCGCCCCATCGCCCCTATGACTGTCCTATTGACCTCTTGCCTGGTGCTGAGCCTCCCCGGGGTCGAGTCTATCCGCTATCTCTCCCGGAGACGGAGGCAATGTCACAGTACATCCAGGAAAATCTGGCAAGAGGGTTCATCAGGAAGTCAGTGTCACCTGCTGGGGCAGGGTTCTTCTTCGTGCAGAAGAAGAGTGGGGAATTGCGTCCATGCATAGACTACAGGGGTCTTAACGCCATCACCGTTAAGAATAAATACCCTTTGCCTTTGATATCTGAACTGTTCGATAGGCTTCGGGGAGCAAGAGTATTTACTAAATTAGATCTGCGGGGTGCTTACAACCTGATTCGCATCCGTGAGGGGGACGAATGGAAGACGGCTTTTAACACCAGGGATGGGCACTATGAATATCTGGTGATGCCCTTTGGGCTCTGTAATGCCCCAGCCGTTTTCCAAGACTTTGTGAACGATATCTTCCGGGATATGCTTTCCACCTCGGTCGTAGTCTATCTGGATGATATTCTCATCTACTCTCCAGATATTGACTCCCACCGGAGAGATGTTTGCAAAGTCTTCGACCTCCTACGGGCAAACTCCCTCTATGCCAAGTTGGAGAAGTGTATGTTTGAGCAGGAGTCCTTACCTTTCCTAGGCTACATCATCTCAGCCCAGGGATTGGCTATGGATCCTGCCAAACTACAGGCTGTGATGGACTGGCAGGAACCCCATTCTCTTAAAGCGGTGCAGCGCTTTATGGGGTTCATCAATTATTATCGCCAGTTCATTCCGCATTTCTCAACTTTGGTAGCTCCCTTGGTTGCCCTCACCAAGAAGGGGGCGAATCCCAAATTGTGGTCTGAGGAGGTCTCCAAGGCCTTTATCTCTATAAAGTCACACTTCGCTAGCGCTCCCATTCTTCATCGCCCCGATGTTGATAAGCCATTTATCATGGAGGTGGATGCCTCTTCTGTTGGTGCTGGAGCAGTCCTCTTCCAAAAGGATGCTCAAGGTCGGAAGCATCCTTGCTTCTTTTTCTCCAAGACCTTCGCACCAGCAGAGAGGAATTATTCCATTGGGGACAGGGAGTTGCTAGCCATGAAGTTGGCTTTCTCGGAGTGGAGACATCTCTTGGAGGGAGCACGTTTTCCCTTCCAAGTCTTCACAGATCACAAAAATTTGGTGTATCTGCAGACAGCTCAGCGGTTGAATACTCGCCAGGCCAGATGGTCCTTGTTCTTCTCCTGATTTCATTTCACCCTCCATTTCCTTTCTGGGGAGAAGAACATTCGGGCCGACGCTCTCTCTCGCTCCGTTGTGTCATCTGCGGAGGAGGAGGAGGAGCCTCGGCTTATTGTCCCCACCGAGAGTTCGAGAACCATGGCCCCGGTTTCGCTGGAGTCTGTGCCCCCGGGCAAGACTTTTGTTCCATCTAGTTTGCGACCGGAGGTTCTCTCTTGGGCACACTCGTCCAGGGTGGGTGGACATTTTGGTACTAAAAGGACATCAGAGTTACTGGCGAGGACATACTGGTGGCCGCATATGGCTCGTGATGTCGCGGAGTACGTTCGGGCGTGTGTCTCTTGCGCCAGGAACAAGACTCCTCGGCAACGGCCAGCTGGTTTGCTTTATCCTCTGCCTGTGGCTGACAGGCCCTGGGAGATGGTCGGGATGGACTTTGTGGTTGGCTTACCCAAGTCTCGTAATTGCACCATTATCTGGGTGATCACCGATCATTTTTCCAAAATGGTGCATTTGGTGCCTCTTCCACGGCTACCATCTGCACGGGCGTTGGCTGTCTTGTTTATCAAGCATATCTTTCGCTTACACGGTATGCCAGACAAAATTGTTAGTGACCGGGGTCCCCAGTTTGCGTCTCGATTCTGGAGGGAGCTATGTCGTCTACTCAGTATTGAGTTAAATCTCTCTTCGGCATATCATCCCAAGACGAATGGGTTGGTAGAAAGGGCCAACCAGACCTTGGTCACATATCTGCGACATTTTGTTTCTGCCAGACAGGATGACTGGGCATCCTTGCTACCGTGGGCAGAGTTTGCACTTAACAATGCTGTAGCCGACTCCACCGGTCAGACTCCATTCCTCTTAAATTACGGCCAGCATCCGCGTGTTCCTGTGCCCATGCCTGTGTCTTCCGCTGATCCCAGGGTGGCAGACTGGGCTGTGGAGGCACGGGACATTTGGGATCGCATGCAGGATGCCATTCGGGCCTCCAAGGAGAGAATGAGGTCCTCCGCCGATGTTCATCGGCGCCCCGCTCCGACTTTTGCCCCTGGCGACTTGGTGTGGCTCTCCGCCCGTAACATCAGGCTGCGAGTTGAGTCCACTAAGTTTGCTCCTCGCTACTTGGGTCCCTTCAAGGTTCTCGAACAGGTTAATCCTGTGGTCTACCGCCTGGCTCTTCCTCCACGCTTGGGTATCACCGACACCTTTCATGTGTCCCTCTTGAAACCCGTATACATGTCCCGGTTTTCCGAGTCATCTGCCGGGACATCGGGTTCGTCTACGGACGATTACGAGGTGAACGCTATTTTGGGGTGCAAGGTGGTACGCAGCAAAAAGTTTTATTTGGTGGATTGGAAGGGTTATGGTCCAGAGGACAGGTCTTGGGAGCCTGCTGAAAACATTCGGGCCCCACAGCTCATTGCTGCCTTCGAGCGTAGCAAGGCCCAAGGAGGGGGGGGGGCCCTAGGAGGGGGGGTAATGTTAGGAGTCGAGTTTCCTCTGCTGCACAGGGGGAATCTCGATCCGTCTCTGCTGTGGTCTCCCATTCTCCTCCAGCCACAGTGGAGTCTGCTCAGCAGGGACGTCGCTCCCAGTGTCTTGCTCGCTCTCACTCTGTACAGAGAGTTACTGCTGCTTCTTCAGCTCCTGCCATTAAAGTCAGTGCTGGTCAGCGGCGAGCGGACTTCCCTGGGACTAAGTCCTTGTTTGCGCACACTGAGCATGCCCAGAGCAAGATCTCCCGTTGGAGATCGAGGGTCATGTGCTCTGGCTCTGCAGCGCATTCCATTGGTCCTCTTGGCAGGTCCTGGAAGGGCAAAGTTTCTGTGGCCACTTCCTGTCCTGCAATTATATAAACTGCGCATGACCGCACGGCCATGCGCTAGTGTACAATTGAATACGTGTGTTTGTTGTGAGTGCAAGTCGTTCATTAAATAACCCCTACCCTATTGTATGACTGTTCGCGTATGGAGTATGGCTGCTATCTAGCGCCCGACAAATCACTCAACGTGTCACACACGTATCAGCGTCTATTGCTGTGACCGCCAGTGCGGCTCCACGCGCCAGTAGTACGCTTCCTGACCCACGTCTGGGTGCTTAGTGGTGCCTGCCAGCACGGCACAGTTCGCACTTCGGTGCTCTAATTATAAGAGTTGCCTAACACACCCTGTTGCGGTGTTGTGTCAGCAAGTGGTCTAATCGGACTTCAATCCTAGATGGGGTTAAGTTCGCTGACTGCTTGCTCGCCTTCTATGTGCGGTACCGCGATCCTAACAGGCGGTTAGCAAAACATTGAGCCCTTTCCTGAGACAACGTCAAATTGTCCACCACATGAGTCCAAATCTGCTGCAGCCTGTCCACCACAGAATCAACACCAGGACAATCAGAAGGCTCAACCTGCCCAGAAGAAAAACGAGGATGAAAACCAAAATTACAAAAGAAAGGTGAAACCAAAGTAGCCGAACTAGCCCGATTATTAAGGGCAAACTCGGCAAACGGCAAGAAAGACACCCAATCATCCTGATCAGCAGACACAAAGCATCTCAAATAGGTCTCCAAGGTCTGATTAGTTCGCTCAGTTTGGCCATTAGTCTGAGGATGAAATGCCGAAGAAAAAGACAAATCAATGCCCATCCTAGCACAAAAGGCCCGCCAAAACCTAGAGACAAACTGAGAACCTCTGTCAGACAATATTCTCCGGAATGCCATGCAAACGAACCACATGCTGAAAAAACAATGGAACCAGATCTGAGGAGGAAACCAACTAAGGCAAAGGTACCAGATGGACCATTTTAGAGAACCGGTCACAAACAACCCAGATAACAGACATCTTCTGGGAAACAGGAAGATCCTAAATAAAATCCATGGAAATATGCATCCAGGGCCTCTCAGGGACTGGCAAAGGCAAAAACAACCCACTAGCGCGGGAACAACAAGGCTTGGCTCAGGCGCAAGTCCCACAGGACTGCACAAAAGCACGGACATCGCGCGACAAGGAAGGCCACCAAAAGGACCTAGCAACCAAATCTCTGGTACCAAAAATCCCAGGATGACCAGCCAACACCGAACAATGAACCTCAGAAATCACCTTACTTGTCCATCCATCAGGAACAAACAGCTTCCCCACAGGACAGCGGTCAGGCCTATCAGCCTGAAATTCCTGAAGCACCCGCCGCAAATCAGGGGAGATGGCAGAAAGAATCACCCCTTCCTTAAGAATGCCAACCGGCTCAAGGACTCCAGGAGAATCAGGCGAAAAACTCCTAGAGAGGGCATCAGCCTTAACATTCTTAGATCCCGGAAGATACGAGACCACAAAATCAAAACAGGAGAAAAACAGGGACCATCGAGCCTGTCTAGGATTCAGCCGCTTGGCCGACTTGAGGTAAATCAGATTCTTATGATCAGTCAGGACCACAACGTGGTGTTTAGCTCCCTCAAGCCAATGTCGCCACTCCTCAAACGCTTACTTCATAGCCAACAACTCCCGATTGCCGACTTCATAATTGCGTTCCGCAGGCGAAAACTTTCTGGAAAAAAAAGCACACGGTTTCATCAAATACATCCTGAAAATCCGACAAAAACTCAGGGACCTCAGAAGAGGGGGAAGAGGAAATTGACATCAAAGGACTGTCACTATGTACCCCTTGACAACCCCAACTAGTCACAGACATAGTTTTCCAATCCAGCACCGGATTATGTTCCTGTAACCATGGAAAACGCAGTACAACAACATCATGCAAGTTATGCAACACCAGAAAACGGCAATTTTCCTGATGTGCAGGAGCCATGTACATGGTTATCTGCGTCCAGTACTGAGGTTTATCCTTGGCCAATGGAGTAGCATCAATGCCCCTCAAAGGAATAGGACTCTGTAAAGGCTGCAAGGAAAAACCACAGCGCCTGGCGAAGTCTAAGTCCATTAAGTTCAGGGCAGCGCCTGAATCCACAAATGCCATGACAGAAAAGGACGACAATGAGCAAATCAGGGTCACAGGCTGTATAGTACTAATGGTAACAGACCTAGCGACCCTCTTAGTACGCTTAGGGCAATCAGAAATAACATGAGCAGAATCACCACAGTAAAAACACAGCCTATTCTGACGTCTGAATTCCTGCCGTTCTGTTCTAGTCAGAATCCTATCACATTGCATAGGCTCAGGACTCTGCTCAGAGGACACTGCCATATGGTGCACAGCTTTGCACTCGCGCAGACGCCGATCAATCTGAATGGCTAGAGACATAGATTCGCTCAAACCAGCAGGCGTAGGGAAGCCTACCATTACATCTTTAAGGGCTTCAGAAAGACCTTTTCTGAAAATAGCAGCCAGAGCCTCATCATTCCATTTAGTGAGCACAGACCATTTTCTAAATTTCTGGCAGTATAATTCTGCCGCTTCCTGACCTTGACACAGGGCCAACAGGGTTTTTTCTGCATGATCCACAGAATTAGGTTCGTCATACAATAATCTGAGCGCTTGAAAAAATGCGTCTACATTCAGTAATGCCAGATTCCCTGATTCAAGAGAAAATGCCCAGTCTTGAGGGTCACCACGCAGCAAGGATATGATGATTTTTACTTGCTGAATGGGATCACCAGAAGAACGGGGTTTCAAAGCAAAAAACAATTTGCAGTTATTTTCAAAGTTCAAAAACTTGGATCTGTCTCCAAAAAACAAATCAGGGGTAGGAATTCTAGGCTCCAAAGCCGGAGTCTGGACAACATAATCTTGGATACTCTGTACTCTTGCAGCAAGTTGATCCACACGAGAAAACAAACCCTGAACATCCATGCCAGAGCACAAATCCTGCACCACCCAAAGGTCAAGAGGAAAAAAAAAAGACAAAAGAGAGCACAGAAAAAAAATGGCTCAGAATTTTTTCCTTCTTTTGGGATGCATTTAATTCATTTTTGGCCACTTGTACTGTTATGATCTGGTGGTTTAGGAGTAACATGGAATGAGCTCAGAAGGAAGTGGTATCTGTACTGGCGTAGTCCCTAAGCTCAACACTACACTAGAAGTAGCCGTGGGATGCTCCTAACTCTCCCTAGGCACCTCGTCACAGCCTAAGAACTAACTACCCCTTAAGATAGAAACAGGAAAGCTATCTTGCCTCAGAGAAAATCCCCAAAGGATAGATTAGCCCCCCACATGTAATGACTGTGAGAGGAGAGGGAAAAGACACACACAGAATGAAACCAGGATGAGCACAGGAGGCCAGTCTAGCTAGATAGAAAGGACAGGATGGAATACTGTGCGGTCAGTATAAAACACTACAAAAAGTCCACACAGAGTTTACAAAATCTCCACACCTGACTAAAGGTGTGGAGGGTAAATCTGTTTCCCAGAGCTTCCAGCAACACAGAATTAATCCATACTGATAAGCTGGACAAACATTGAAAGCACAGAACGGATAAGTCCACAATCTGTGGACAGAAAAGAGCAAGCAAGGACTTAGCTTTGCTGAACTGGTCAGGATAACAGGGAAATCCAAAGAGATGTGAATCCAACCAGGAACCATTTACAAGTGGCACTGGCTGAAGGAAAGAGCCAGGCATAAATAGCCGAGCAGAAAAGACAATCAGTGGAAGCAGCTGCTGACAGCTAAATCCAAGGAGCAGCCATACCACTTGAAACCACAAGAGGGAGCCCAAGAGCAGAACTCACAAAAGTGCCACTTACAACCACCGGAGGGAGTCCATTCGAACTGCCTGAGTCATGGCGTCCTCCAGGGTATTAGGAGGAGGATGAAGTGCCAGAGCGTCCTTCAGATGGTCAGACAGACCCATGCGGAACAACCCCCTCAGGGCTGCATCATTCCAAGAAATTTCAGCTGCCCAGCGCCTAAACTCCGAGCAGAACCATTCAGCAGAGTGCTTCCCTTGTGTCAAACTCATTACCATATCCTCTGCCAAATTCACTCTATCAGGTTCATCATAAATGAGCCCCAGGGACTCAAAAATCAGGTTCACAGACATGCGTTCAGGAGCAGAGGGAGAGAGGGAGAAGGCCCATGCTTGAGGGGACCCCCTTAATAAAGACATAACTACCCCCACCCTCTGTCTTTCATTTCCCGAGGTCCGGGGACGCAAGTCAAAAAACAACCTGCATCCCTCCCTAAAGACCCTGAACAACTTTTTATCCCCAGAAAAAGAATCAGGTAACTTTACAGGTGGTTCGGGGTCCACCAGGGATACATCAGTGGTGCCCCCCTCCCGGGACCGCAAGGAAGCAGACATCTGTAAAGCACCTGCCACATCTCTCTGCACCTGCTGGTTCGAGTGGACCAGGTCTTGCTGTTCCACAGACAGCTTCTGCAACAACTGGGAGAGCTCATTAATCTGCCCCGTGAGAACCTGTACAGGATCCATGGCATACCAACAACCCCCCACCAGGGAAAAAGACTGTAAGGTCAGCTATAATGTCACTGTGCCTGGATATCTATGCTGCAGGGGAAGCTGCACACAGCAGCTGAGCAAAACGCGAAGTTACTAACCTGAACCCACAGGACCTTTGACATGAAACAGACTGAACAGGTAACGAACAGTACCTTAGACCATGTGACAGAGTGGGAGGAGGAAAGGGGGCGGAGCTAGATGCCAGGGAAACAGAGAAGGGACAAGCACTAAAGAATTATCAAACAAGCAGAAGTCGTAGCCAGGAGATTACGAGGTACCAAAACGGAGAGACGGGATAGTCAGAACTAAAGCCAGAGTTCAGTAGCCAGGAACACGAACAGAGTAAAGCACGGAAAGCAAGACCACACTATGCAAGCCGGGCACACAATCCAGGAGTCACGCATGCAGACAGAAACAGAATCTATAGCTGACAGAGAAACCAGGCTAGGAGCGAGTATAAATACCCCTCCCATTATAGATAAGAGGCTAGCAAAAATTAACCCTGACAGGACATTAACCATGTCCTGACCATGACAAGTGGTTTAGGAGCAGCCATGATGAGGAGGAGGGGACCCAGAAGCAGACATGGCTGCCGGCATCTTCCTGGCCCGAGTCTGGCTGCTGTCCTGTGAGACGGCTCCTCCCCCTCACGCTCAACTTTTAACCTAACACTGCCAGAGGAAGAGAGGGGGGGGGTGGAGGGGGTTAAGGCTGATTTCACACATCAGTTTTTTGCCATCAGTCACAATTATTATTATTAATATTATTTATTTATATAGCACCATTGATTCCATAGTGCTGTACATGAGAAGAGGTTACATACAAATTAGAGATATGGCTTACAGTAATCAAACTAATGATTACAGACTAATACAGAGGGGCAACGACCCTGCCCTTGCAGGCTCACATTCTACAGGATGGTGGGGAAGGAAAAAATAGGTTGAGGGTTGCAGGAGCTCCGGTGTTGGTGAGGCGGTAGCTTCGGTAATGGTGAGGAGGCAGCAGGGTCAGTGCAGGCTGTAGGCTTTCCTGAAGAGGTGGGTTTTCAGGTTCCATCTGAAGGATCAAAATGTGGTTGATAGTAGGACTTGTTAGGGCAAAGAATTCCAAAGGATGGGGGATATTCGGGAGAAGTCTTGGAGGCGGCTGGGTGAGGAGCGAATAAGTGTGGAGGAGAGAAGGAGGTCATGGGAGGACCGGAGATTACGTGAGGGGAGGACCGGAGATTACATGAGGGTAGATTTCGGGAGATTAGTTCAGAGATATATGGAGGAGACAGGTTATGGATGGCTTTGTAGGTCAGTATTAGTAATTTGAACTGGATACGCTGAGGGAATGGGAGCCAGTGAAGAGATTTGCAGAGGGGGAAGCGGAGGAGCAGCAAGGAGAGAGATGAATTAGTCGGGCAGCAGAGTTAAGGATGGACTGGAGAGGTGCAAGGTTGTTAGCAGCGAGGCCACAGAAAAGGATGTTGCAGTAGTCAAGGCAGGAGTTGTTGAGGGCATGCACAAGCATTTTAGTAGATTGACGGTGGAGGAAAGGATGGATTCTGGATATATTTTTGAGCTGGAGGTGACAGGAGGTGGAAAGAGCTTGGATGTCTGGTTTGAAGGACAGGGTAGAGTCAAGGGTCACTCCGAGGCAGTGGACTTCCGGTACGGAGGAAAGCATGATGTCGTTAATTGCAATAGGTCAGGTAAGGAAGATCTATAAGATGGATTAAAGATGATGAGTTCAGATGACCATCGATAGATCTATGACTCACTGAAACTGCTAGAATCTAAACGCAACAAGTGCAAAGCGTGGATTTCTCGGTAAGCGGTTCAGGTAATTACTCCATGTGTACACTTAAAAGAATCTCCATTATGTGGGGCACATTCTTATCACCGTGTCTTTCATATACGAGATTCCTACAGCGAGCTAGGCATACAAATAGTTTTCATAAGTCTAAGAAAAGGGGAGGTTTCAGCCTGTCAGTGAGGTCACCACAGGGGGAGGGCTTTGGTTTTTGGCTAGAAATAACTGGAAATAACTGTGTGAAGCAGGAGTCTCGCAATGTATTTTGTCCAGGTTCTAGCTGCTATACAGATGTGTGGCATGAATCTAGATGTGGCTCCTCCTCCTCCCCAGCCCACGGCCAGCCATCATGATATGAAATGATCTGAACGCTAAGTGTTTTTTCAATTGTAATCCTTTTGTTATTCGTAATTGTATGGTACATATGATATTGTCTCCTTTATAATTTCTTTTTGTACTTTGTAAACACTGCCTACCTTTTTTGAAGTAAAATATAAAACTACTAGCTTGTCTCTCCTTGTTCTATAACACACTGTTGCGTCCTCTGAGGTGAATTACGCTACTGATTTGGGTTGGCTCCGGACCCGTTGGTCCTTGGAAAATTGGAGCTGGTGGCAGCATACTTTGTCCTGTGCAATCGGGCGTCTTTGCAGCGACTGGAGGAGTTGATAACTATTGTTCTCGACTGTGTGTCAGTAGTTATATCGCCCTTGCTGCAGCGTGCCCAATAGCCAGTACATAGCATGCAGCCTTTCTGGCAACTAATTACCCTATGTGCAGTACCCTGACTGACCTGAGGGTAAGGGGGGTGCCAGAGAGCTGCAAGTTCCACACTGGAACTGGGAAGTGGGATATAGATAAATCCCCTTCAGAAGGAACCAGGGGCAACCAAACAACCCCGGTTCGTGACAAATTGGTATGAGTGGTGAGGATGATAAAGGTATCTTCCCCGTGAACCGTGACAGATGGGTGGGATTCGTGACAAGTATAAGGGAGGGGGAAAACTTTTCTGGATGGGTGGTGACCATGGTGGCCATTTTGAAGTAGGCCATTTTGGATGCAACTTTATTTTTTCCAATGGGAAGAGGTTCATGTGACACATCAAACGTATTGAGAATTTCACAAGAAAAACAATGGTGAGCTTGGTTTTAACGTAACTTTATTATTTTATAAGTTATTTAGAAGTTTACTACCACTTATAAAATGTGTTCAAAGTGCTGCCCATTGTGTTGGATTGTCAATGCAACCCTCTTCTCCCACTCTTGACACACTGATAGCAACACCGCAGAAGAAATGCTAGCACAGGCTTCCAGTATCCGTTGTTTCAGATGCTGGGGTCATCTGAAGGCAATTGTCTATGCTGTGAAGATACGAGATATGCAGCATCTGAAACAACGGATACTGGATATTCGAAGAGCGCGTGTTGGTTCCTGATCGCGGCTGTTCTAGTAACAGGAGACATAAACCTATTGAGCATGTATCAGGGTCAAGATACTATGGTGGAAGCTGAACGTGTAGTGAATGGGAGTGAGGGAAAATGATGGAGGTGTCGTAGATGAGGTGAATAATGCGATACAAAGAGCATCGGCTGATCACTCAGGCTATGAAACGGAGGATCCATTGGAGGAGCACTCTGGATGCTGGAGACAACAAAAAACACGGGGAACAAACTACACAAACAGGAATTGGTGGCAGGCGTGTAGTATATAATATAGTATATATCGGGATATGAAAAGAATAATTACCCGATATGATATAAGCAAACTAAGTGTTATTATAGTACAAATGTATTAAAACTGTATTATAAATAAGGGTGATAAGAAATATGACAATGACATTTATGAATGTATTAGAAGTATGTTAAAAATATTAAAATAATTAAGATCCTCAATGAATAGATCAATAAAATTTCTGATGAATATGACAATAACATTTTATAACAAATAATACAATTTATGAAGTCAAAAAGGTGGTCACAAAAATACATCTGTAAATCTGTAATTTCGTTGAGTCCATTTGGAGTAAGGTTATTAGTTTATAAATACAAAAGATTTCTTTCCGATGTAGTTGTCCAATGCGATTCTGAACCTGTGGGGGAATCTCCTCTCTAGGGAATATTTTCAGTTGTTTGTAATGTGTGGGAAATAAATAATAGTGGTGCTATTATACCAAATAACTGCTCAGCTGCAAATAAAAAATAACCACAAATTATTAAAAGATAAAGGAGGCAATGAATGTGAATTTGCGCTAAAGGAGTATGGTTATGGAGAAAAACGATTCTAGTGTTAAGAAGGGAAAACAATTACATCTGACCCCACATATAACATAGTAACATAGTTATTAAGTCCATCTAGTTCAACCCATAGCCTAACCTAACATGCCCTAACATGTTGATCCAGAGGAAGGCAAAAAAAACCCATGTGGCAAAGAGTAAGCTCCACATTGGGGAAAAAAATTCCTTCCCGACTCCACATACGGCAATCAGACTAGTTCCCTGGATCAACACCCTATAGAACATGTAAAAATAATAAATACGTCAATGATCCTAATGTAGATTCAAAATTGAAAATCACTACACTACAGGTAGTAAATGATATGAGGATGTTATAGTGGACTAGTGATCCTACCATAAAGTTTTAGCGTGAGTTAGACCAATATGGAGGTTCATTTACCTTGTATCAGGTAAAGCCATGTGTGGTGATTAAATTCTGCGAGAGTAGACTTCATGTACAGATGAAGTATGGAAGTTATGGGGTAAATGCTGTCTCACCTCCGATGGTCAGCAATATGGAGGTATAGTCAGTGGAGCGCTGTCACGGCCAGTGACAAGCGCACAATCTTCATCCTATAATACAGGCGCGTCTTCTGTGTAGTATGGTAACGTCAGGACAGTAAGGACCTGCATGACATTGCTGAGAATCACACGACTGATCTTCTTTACGGAGCAGCAAGTGGACCAAGCAATCCTAGTATCCTACGCATGTTAGGCATCGAGTTCCCTCCACTGCACAGGGGGAATCTCAAACCATGTCATCTGCGGACTCCCTGTCTTCTCCAGCCGCAGAGTAGCCTGCTCAAGCTGATGCTGAGCGTCTGGTTACTGCTGCCCTCCCAGGTTCAGTTATTGTAACCAGCAGTAATTAGCAGTGAGAAGATGCTCCAGGGTCTAAGTCCTGCTTTTGGTCAACTGAGAATGCTTCTAGGACAACCTCTCATTGGAGGTCAGGGGTCACATGTTCAGTTCCTGAAGTGGCCCTAATTGGACCACCAGGAAGGTCCCGGAAGGACGCAACTATAAAAAGTTTGCGTTGCCGCTCGGCCATGCGCTAGTATAAATATAAAATCGTGTATGTGTGGATGAGTGTGTGCAATCTGATGAAAGCTCCTAATTGAACCCCTTCCCTAGTGTTGCAACCTGAGTGTGGGTGACTGGAGCTAACTAGCGCCAGATTGTGCCATCCAGCACTAGGCACGAGAGTACTGCATCCATTGCAGCATCCGTCAGAGCAGCGCCATGCGCAATTGGTGCACTTTCCTACCCAAGTTTAGGGTGGTTTAGGGTCCCCCAGAGCGGCTCTGTACACACTTTATGCAGTAAATCTTTAAGTTCAGTTTTCTCTCTGGCACAGCAGTTGCGGCACCGAACACTAGTGGGTGTAGAGGGACTCTAACCCTGTGTCCTTGGGGTGGAGTTCTGTGACCAAACATTAGTGTTCACTCTGCGATATTGCGGCCCTGTGACACAAGAGGGTTCGCCTCCTTACATACCGGGTGAAACTAACCTGTGTGTGTTCACATTATACCGCCATATACTGTCTGCCATTACCGAGCAGCAGGTGTCATCTCTGCACGGTGGACCCCGGGCTGCGAACGCACCTTATATCTTCCTTAATATTATTTGGTGTGTGCCGCCATCCCTAATATTGCGTTTATTAGACGGCGGTCTTCTTCCTCAGACTGCTGCTAAAGTCTGGCTACAAATATCCTTGCTGACAATTAGATAACTGAGAGGTTATAAAATCCAAAGAACTCCATTTCACTGTTTTACCCCTTCGGTCTCAGAGTGTCCAATTGATAGATCCATTTGTTTTACAAAGTCCCCTTTTCTCCATTATGGGTGAATAATCTCATTGCCCATTATTGTCATGTCTTACACCGTGCTGTTATAGTGTTCATAGAAATGTTTGGACAAGGGATGTCCCATAAATTGTTTTTTAATATTTGGCATGTGTTCGCTAAAACGCCCACTGCATATTAGGATTACCGAACACATGTGAAATATTAAAAAAACAAAAAAAGGTCTCTGGATTGTTTTGGAATAAAATTATCAGGATTGAGGTGCAAAAAAAAAATATTCCTAGCCGCTGATACCTGAAAACAGGTATATATGTAATAGTCAGCAGCAGGCAGTAATGGAGCCTTTTGATGCATGCATGCAATGATATCTATACATCCACATACAGTGCCTGCAGGCCTTGTACTGATGTGTATATACGCACATACTGTACACTCCCTGCTTCCCTAGCACTGCAATCTATATACCCTGTATTTAGTCCTTAGGACTGTTGGTTTAGCTGGATTTGTGGGTTCTAGGATGGTGTACCCAGAGTATCTAATAACAGCACAAATCTGTCCCTATCTCAGCAGCAGCTCTCCCTACACTGTCTGATTCCGGACGTGACTGTGAGGAGCAGGGCGGCGCCAGGTCTATTATAGACCTGATGACGCTGTGTGTCCAGCCAATCACTGTAATACCACAACAAAGATGGCTGCAGCATTACAGTGCATGGCAGATAATCACTGCATGTTGATTGGAGAGCGCCAGAATTGCAGGGCGGAGACCCGAGCTCCCACCGAATAATTCCGGAAATGCTCGGTGCTCGCTGAGTACACCGAGCACAGTGATTCTCGGGCAAGTAACGAGTAGTGGCGAGCCCGTTCGCTCATCACTAAGGCTACGTTCACATTAGCGTTGCGCGCCGGTGCGTCGGCGACGCAACGGCGACGCAACGCACGACGCACCAAAAACGCGCGCAAAAACGCTGCGTTTTGCGACGCGTGCGTCGTTTTTTGACGAAAATCGGACGCACGAAAAATGCAACTTGTTGCATTTTCTTGCGTCCGACGCTAGCGTCGAAAACGACGCACATGTCGGAAAACGCTACCAAAAAAACTCACGCGTCCCCCATGTTAAACATAGGGGCGCGTCGCCGCTGCGTCGCCGACGCAACAGCGACGCACATTAGCGAAACGCTAATGTGAACGTAGCCTAAGATCGCATGTAATGATTTTATTTGGAAGACATGCCACTTTTAGTGAATCTTTCTTCTTCTTTTATATCTTTCTTGGTGCTAGGACATTTTTCAATGGAGCTCTTCTGAATGTCAGAGGGATTGCTAGGTAATGTTTTCCCACTCCAGCTGTCTGACATGCTCATGATGCTCCTGCAGAGTACGTGAGTAACTCAATATATCATCCAGGTAAACTACCGCAGTAGTGTAGCAGAGCTAGGTTTCGTCAAACTCAATCTGACAGGTGCCCCGCCCCTATCAAAGTGTGTAACCCCTCCCCTCCTCCTGTCAGCCAGCTGTCCCTGAGGCTGGCTGATTTCCCCTTTTGATATAGTTTGATATATTTTAATTTGTTGCAGTTTGATATTATTCCCGTATTTGTGGGATAACACATGTTTATAATTATATCCTAGTCGTGTATTTATTTTACACGTGGTTTATAACACCTTTCTCATTTGTTTTATATTAGATTTTATACGTAGCTCGAGTTTGATTCTGTAAGCTGTGTTTTATTCACAGTGTACAGATATAGTGCAGAACTTTGTTTTATAACACAACCAGCTGTTTATTTGTGTTTCTACTGACCATTAACTAAATGTTTATTTTCACAAACAGAAAAGACAGATTTTCTGTTTGTACCTGTATTGTACCTGTAGGGTTATGTAGGGTTATCTGCGGGTCAGAGGTTTATAACACCTAGGTCAATTGTTGTTGTATTCGCTTTCCCAGAAAAGTTATTTGTGTCTCTACATTTCTCAGAAAAGTTATTTGTGTCGCTACTGACCATTAACTAAATGCTTATTTTCACAAACAGAAAAGACAGATTTTCTGTTTGTACCTGTATTGTACCTGTAGGGTTATGTAGGGTTATCTGCGGGTCAGAGGTTTATAACACCTAGGTCATTTGTTTTCTGTATTCGCTTTCTCAGAAAAGTTATTTGATGTCTCTACTGACCATTAACTAAATGCTTATTTTCACAAACAGAAAAGACAGATTTTCTGTTTGTACCTGTATTGTACCTGTAGGGTTATGTAGGGTTATCTGCGGGTCAGAGGTTTATAACACCTAGGTCATTTGTTTTCTGTATTCGCTTTCTCTGAAAAGTTATTTGATGTCTCTACTGACCATTAACTAAAGGCTTATTTTCAAACAGAAAAGACAGATTTTCTGTTTGTACCTGTAGGGTTATCTGCTAACACCTAGGTCATTTGTTTTCTGTATTCGCTTTCTCAGAAAAGTTATTTGATGTCTCTACTGACCATTAACTAAATGCTTATTTTCACAAACAAAAAAGACAGATTTTCTGTTTGTACCTGTAGGGTTATCTGCGGGTCATGTGCACATTATGTATGCGGCCACATTACAACACACGCAAGTAAGAAGCGGTGTGTTTTATACGAATATAAAACCAAAGACACGATATTGTAAAAATGTAAAAAAAAATTATTTCTCACAATAAAACAGCATCTCAAATTTTAAGTTAGCTAACAGCATGATGCTGACAATGCATCTTTGCGGAATCTGATAACAACGCGCTGAACAAAGGGCTGAGCCTGAAAATCTTGATGTCACAAAATCTGATACGATTCAATCATTATTCTGCAAGTCAGACGTGAAATGCTGTAAAACCTTCTTAAATGGAAAGCCTCGCGCTAAATGGTATAATACATATATGCAATAATGACCGCATACACGGCTATACAAATCTTGAATTTGTGCGCTCTGATAACAATAACAATAACAATTCTTGTTCAGGAATGTCACAAAAGCGCGTGGAAAGATAATATTATCCGCACGGAAGCCGTAACTGTCAAAATATATGCCCGTCTTATCGTCGCAGAGTACGATTAATATCCAGTGGCGACCAGCTTGATTCGCCGGGTCTGTATTCACAATATATGCCGCGGGTCTCTGAGTCACTCTTTCTTCCGGAAGCAAATCACACGGAAACACACCGGCGAATATGCGGTCTGTATAATTATCGGACCGTGCTACAACTGTAAGCTGCAGACTGTCCATCGTTGCTTAATTAAAATCGTACAAGATCTCTCGCCTGTTATTAATTTCCAGAATGGTGTGGTTGACTGCAAAGACAATCATATTTATCGTGTGGGGTGTCACTATCGCAAAGCGGACTTCAGCACGCAGATTACCTGTTTTAATGAGCGAGAAATGGCCTCCAGGCTCTTGATCAGGCGATAAATCAAAAGCAAATAGCGTGAAGCCAGCCATAAATTCTTCACGATCTATCGCCATGGCACAATCAGCCTTTTGCTTGCCCGATATATGGGCAAGCGCCATATATTCTCTGATGGCTAAATCAGCATTAAAATTAGGATTATAAGGCCTCGCGGGTATCTGCTGACCATCCAGATATAATGCCGCGTGGTTGACGTGGTAGTGGTGAAAGTCCAGTGGGTTTTTTGTATAAGAACCGCTGAAGCCCTCATTATCTACAAACCCCAATATAACAGTTTTTGTTATCTGTCCTAGGAAGAGGTTCTCGTGGTTCGTGATCCGTGTCCCTGCGGCGATGCTGTACACTTTCAGGCATGTTCGGTCAACAGCGTACTTGGCGGTTGCGGCTAGGAGGGCCTGGCTGTGGCCGATTCGGACAGCCGGAGATACCTGCACTCTTTTCACATAGAGAGCCGCCTGCGAGATTTGTACCTTCAGCGGCTCGGCTTCTGCGGACATGAGGCAGAAAGTATCCTTATTTCTTGACAGCTTAACCTTAGGGTCAAGGCCGTTCAATATTAACTTTGGCTGGTTAAATATATCCCCAAAAATGGGCCCCAAAAGGTCGATGGGTTTTGAGCGAGAAGCGGCACTGGCTCTTTTGATAAATCCCGCATTTGCGCCATCCAGGCGCCTGTCATTATGATGTCCCGCAGTGTCTTTATAGAACAAACCGGCTGTAAATTGTGATGCCAGCGTCTGTGAACTGTAATTTAAAAGGGTCTCTATGTACGCTCTATAGCTGTAGAGATTGTCCGATTGTGAGATAAGTCGGTCTCCCAGAGTAATATCGACCTGGTTAAAAAGAGTGGCTAGAGGGTAGTTTATGAGCGCCACACGCGCACCATCGGCGATGGCCGTATTATCCTGCTTCACGATGCGACAGCTTATGTACAGCAGCGTGTTGTTCAGATCATAATAATAATCACCGCAACCAGATATGTAAAACTCCAACGGTCCATTGTCTGACAGAGCAGCAACCGGCTGTACTTCTACAAATAGAGATTTCTCGATGCTTGTTTGAGTCGGTGGTACGGCAAAAATATCCAGTTCAGATTTTGCGCACTCTACAGAAGCGTCATACAGGAAAGCCATGATAACTGATTAGAAGATGTTGTCCGCAGAGCGTCTTACTCGTTTCTGACGGGGGCGTCTCTTGGATGTAGTTTTATTCATGAGCATCGGCGGTAAAGGAGGGCAAACGCGCCGCTTTCTTTTTTGGGCTTTTTTAGCGACATAGATTATCCCAGAGCCGTCTTGCTGGGTTGGTGTATTTATCCTTTTCATAAGGGCCGTTGATGCTGATGTCACGGCATCTGCAGCGATGTTCCGGGCAGCCGTCCGAACGTGTGGTTTTACTAATTCTAAGCCTTTTCTGAAAAGCGGCACGGCGCGACGAAATAAGCCTTTAAATAGCCCTGCCAGGCCAGAGCCATACATGTACTCGCTCCCGCGGAATCCCTCTAGCCCGTGCCCCGACTGGGCAGTATAGTAGCGGGCATAAACAGCAGGATCTCCATACACCCTTTGAGACAGCATTTTATCGTGTCAATGCTGGCGAGGTCTAAAATGTAATCGCACTATACACTTGCCGTATCTGAATTTAACCGGCGTGCCCTGGTCCGACATGACTGTAATGTTTATGGAGTCAAAGTGTTGCTTGCACAGCGGTATGTAATCGGGCCGTGAGTAGCGCACCGTGACAATATCATTATCATCGCCGCTAACTTCTACGGTTCGTAGCAGTTGAACGTAACTGTCACCTACAAGTTGATGTTGAATTATATCAGTGTATACAAAAAGCGAATAAAAACCGGCCTTTGAATCGGGGTAAAAGCGGCGATTCCACGGCATTAAAGCAACGGGGGAGTCATCGACGGTCTGCAGTCCGAAAATAAATTTTAACTTAGTACCCACAGCAAACTGTATAGGGGATGGGTCGGGCAGGATCACCCCGCGGCGTAGCTCATCATACCGTATTATGTAGGCAGGCGTAGATAAATACAGCGCTTCTATTCGGGCATTGACCGCGCCAACTAGCTTAGGAATGGACGAGTAAAATCCTGATTTTATGTGATACTGTACTAACGGTTCGCCGTGTTTAGCCGCGTAGAAGCTCCCTTCAAAAGCCTCAAACGTGTTCCACGTATGGGGGTACTGTATTTCCGTTAACGCCACCTCATAATCTGCTGAAAGATGAACGGCCCGCGCTAACTTGGTATTGTACTCCGATATTGTGTTTTCGGGGTACATTTTAATTGACGAATTACTGGGTAATGTCACGAAAAACGAGCCCGCTTCCATTGTTATATATCTGTCAAATCCGAGGCCGGGATCCAACTATTGAATTTTTCGGGGTAGCCCAGCCATTTGACAAAGCAGTGACTCACACCCCTGACACGTTTTTTTCTCAAAATCTTTTCTACTCTGTAGACACGATCCTCATCCATAGGTATTTTTTGCAGCTCTTCCTTATAAAATGACCCCTCTACAGCCTCCCCGGCTAAATCACTGATTTTATAAAGGGGTTTATGAAATTTATTGGAGACGGCGGTAATTAAAAAAATCTCTTAGCTGTACGTCTTCTCATAGCCCTTACAGAAGGACGACTTATAGCGCGATATTCTGACATGAGAGCCAACCGTTAAAGACGGTTTAATCGGTTTATTAGTAACTAGATGGCAGCCCGATTCTAAAGAATCGGGAGTCTAGAATCCATATATATATATATATATATATATCTGCTGGTATCTCAGCATTAAAATGTAATGCTTGACAATGTTCACATAAATAGTTCATAGGACCACAGGAGTGTTCTACTATGGTACTGTCATCATTAGTAAAACCTGTAGGATGTTGAGGTACAGGTTGTGATAACGGAGCATTGGAATGTTTCTGTAAGCCAACATATATAAAGCGTGGACCTGGTAGAGGATATTCACTGTCCACAGATTCAATCACTGAGGAGTTGGAAGGTGTATCGTGGTCAGAGTTTATTAATATGGAGGTGCAAGCGGTTTTTTTGCGCCATTCACGGCGTGCACCAGCTGCATTTGGTAATGGTTTGTTTGTTGCCTTAGAAGAGTCAGGTGTGAAGCATGTCTTATAAGCAGACTTAACAGTGTGCAGGCGACGGCGTTTATCATTTGGAGTGTAAGTAGGACAGTGTTTGCGCTTACGTGCAGATTTACCAACGGTTAAAGGAGCTTCAAGCTGCACACATTCTATGAATGGAGACAAAGAAGCTGTATTGTGGGCAGAATCTATGACTGAGGACGTGGAAATATTATGTTTGCAACGTTGAGAGCGTGCAGCAGCAGCTTTATTACTTAATCGATTAGTTTTGTCCTCAAAAGACTCATTAGTAATGCGTTTATTGCAAGCAGCATTAACAGTGTCCAGGCGCTTATGTCTGTCCTCTGTAGTCTCGTTAGCACGCTGTTTGTGCTTACGTGCGGCATCGGCGGCTTTTCGCTCAGCGTCACTGGTATACTTATTATCAGACCTGATGTTACGTGCGCCATCAGCAGCTTTGGGCTCTGTGTCATTAGTATACTTAACAGTGTCCAGGCGCTTGCATCTCTCCTCTGTACTCTTGTTAGCACGCTGTTTGCACTTACGTGCGGCATCGGCGGCTTTTCGCTCTGCATCATTACCATACTTTATATCAGACCTGATCTTACGTGCGCCATCAGCAGCTTTGGACTCTGTGTCATTAGTATACTTAACAGTATCCAGGCGCTTGCATCTATCCTCTGTACTCTTGTTAACACGCTGTTTGCGCTTACGTGCGGCATCGACGGCTTTTCGCTCTGCATCATTACCATACTTTATATCAAACCTGATCTTACGTGCGCCATCAGCAGCTTTGGGCTCTGTGTCATTAGTATACTTAACAGTATCCAGGCACTTGCATCTATCCTCTGTACTCTTGTTAACACGCTGTTTGCGCTTACGTCCGGCATCGGCGGCTTTTCGCTCTGCATCATTACCATACTTTATATCAGACCTGATCTTACGTGCGCCATCATAAGCTTTGGACTCTGTATCATTAGTATACTTAACAGTGTCCATGCGCTTGCATCTATCCTCTGTACTCTTGTTAGCACGCTGTTTGCGCTTACGTGCGGCATCGGCGTCTTTTTGCTCTGCATTATTAGTATACTTTCTATCAGACCTAATCTTACGTGCGCCATCAGCAGCTTTGGGCTCTGTGTCATTAGTATCCTTACTATTAGAGCTCATGTTGGCTAAGCTAAACAGCTTTAAGCGTGGTGGTGGCAAACAACAGGTTAATAAGAGGCAGTGTCAGGTAGTAGGAAAATAGCCAGTTAATAATAGGCAATAGTTCTTTGCAGGAATGCAGATATTAATAAATAGGCAGTTTATATTGCAGAGAAATTGCTGGGCAATAATGGACAATGTCCTTATGTGGCAAATAATAGAGCAATATACCCAATGTGGCAAAGAAGAGGTTAATAAACGGCAGTCTCTCAGTATAACAGTCAGTGAATAATAGGCAGTATATGGAGAAAACACCAAACAAAAGTTCAAAATTGGTGTGAAAATGTCACTGAACCACTTCACAACTAAATATATATAGTTTTGGTAAATGGTATTATCATTTTTTTGACGAAATTCGGCAGGAGCTTGAAGAGCAACGTCACTGGGCCCGCCTCCACGCAGTAGAAACTTGCTGTGAGGTAAAAATTCAAAAATCGCACCAAAATGGCGGGCGGAGTGTGTCACAGTACGGCACGTTTCTGATTGGTCGCTCGCAGCAGGCGGCAACCAATCAGACACTGGACACTGTTGACGTCACTTATCTCCGGACATTAGCTCCGGACATTAGCTCCGGACATTAGCTCCGGACATTATCTCCGCACATTAGCTCCGGACATTAGCTCCGGACATTAGCTCCGGACAAAGCCACGGAAGTTGGCACAAATTGCAGGAAGTAGTATTCTAGGCAATTAATCTCCGGACATTAGCTCCGGACATTAGCTCTGGACATTAGCTCCGGACAAAGCCACGGAAGTTGGCACAAATTGCAGGAAGTAGTATTCTAGGCAATTATATATTAGATAGTAGAACTGTAAATATTGCGCCAGATTTGCATCACGTTTCTCTCTGACACAGACGCGGGACTACAGCGGATCGTTGAGTGGTACGTATGGTTGTAGCTATGCAGCAAATCCGGTAAAATATCAATATACCTAAAGGTATTATGATGCGTAAGATAGCGCCACATACGGGTTTTTAATGTGCGATTAAAACGCTCGACCATAGCGGCTTTTACTTCATTGTTTGTAAAAAAGTGATGAATATTGTGCGTATTACATAGTTGCTTAAGTGATGAATTTATAAATTCTTTGCCGCGATCCGTCTGCAGTTTCTTCGGTATGCGCTTATCATTTTGAAATATTAATTCGAACGATCTGGCGACACTAGCGCCTGTCTTGTTTGTCAAGGCCACGCACCATGCGTATCTCGATAGAACATCAATCACCGTCAGGATGTATTTGACATTATCATTTTCCCTTGAATAGTCAATTAAACTTACGAGATCCGCCTGCCACTGCGCATCAATGGCCGAGACGTAAATTTTATTTGTCAAAAGCGTTTTCTAGCAGGCTTGTGTAGCGTGTAGGTGTCTTGCTTATTCAACCAAGCAATCACATCAGATTTCTTTATTCCGCGCGCTCTTGCAGCTCTAAATAATTTGTCAATGCCCGAGAATGATCCGGGTGCCTTGCTTGTAAAATATTGTTTTTCTAATATGGCATCATACGATTTAGACGTCATGATTGATTAAAATGATTGTGGCTCGTTAATCAACAGCCTGCTTCTTTCAGAAATTCAGCTGTATAAAAATTCCTGTTTTAATCCGGCTATATCATGCGTGAGTTAATGCATGCATTAATTGCATGTATGGTTGTGTTCTGGGTGTTAACAGAAGGCGTGTGATGGGGCGTAACTGGGTGTGTTTCTGGGTGTTAACAGGTGAGCTGTTTTCTGACACTCAGGATAAATACAGCTGACTGTACCACTAAGTACAGCAGACATCCACCAGAAGTCAGACTAGACTAAAAAGCAGAGCTATTCTAAATGTAAGTATATAAGACAGTTGTCTTATTATTCACAAATGCTTAATTATATTTAACTATGCATCTCTAAAACCATAATTAAGGATGTTATTTGTTTAATAAGTTAGTGTTATACTGGAGGCTAGCTGCATATTTAGTAGCGTTGTATAATATAGTTTTACTGCATAAACATATTTGTGGTACATAATTAATATAGAAAGACTTATCCGCGGGCAACTATTATAACATAATTTATGTAATACAGTAGTTAATAACTGTTAATACGCCCTAACTAGCGTATGCAGCGCTTACTTACTACCTGTGTTTTGTTTAACATAGACATATTTATAGTCATATTTATACAGTAGCGGTATATTTAGTTGGGTTGTATAATATAGTTTTACTGCATAAACCATATTTGTGGTACATAATTAATATAGAAAGACTTATCCGTATTACCCATGATTTGCTTAGTATAAATATATTTATACACGGGGCGCCGTTTTATTTGTTGGAGTATATAAATGAGTTTGACGAGTGGTAGTTTGTGATTAATATAGATTGCACAAAAAATTTACACAGATAATTTATTTTAGATGGAATCCCAAAATTTTTCGGCTTTTTCCAGTCAAGTTGCGGATTCGGTATTCGGTATGTTTCAAGATTTATATAAATGTATCTCTTAGTGCCCCATTCTAAGTAAGGACTGTTTTATATATTATCTTTACATTGTTTTATTCTTTCTTGTTTAAGATGAATTTATCAGGGGCATCCCCGATAATGTAGATGAATTTATCGGGAACGCCGACGATGATGTAGATGACTTTATCAGGAACATTCCCGATGAGTTTTTAAACAGCTTCAGCGTGCCTACTCTGGAGTGTGATACACCTGGAGCTGAGTATAGTAACACTAATGCAGGTGATGCTGCTGTGTGGCATTTGGCTCAGGACATCATAGGTGCGTTGTGTGTCTGCGTGTATGTGTGTGTGTGTATATAGCTTTTAAGTATTTAGACGTGTAAATATATATATATTAATTCTTTACAGATGTCGACATGTTTCCAGAACCAACCACCTCGGAACACAATCAGATGCCTGTTGAGGAACTGATGTACCAGACCCCCACACCGCGAAACAGCCCTGTTTCTAGAGCCCCTAAAAAACAGCTCGGACCGGAGGGCAAGAAAGGAAAAGGTAAGAATCATATGAAAACGTGTTTTTGCACAACAGCTCTGAGAAAATCCACCACGCCTCTACTAAGGCCTATATCTTTATTTATAGCTTGTAAACTGAAGCCTAGAAGAATTTTCACAAAAGAGAATATACCGCAGCTAATGGAGAGCCTCACAGACGCTACAGAAGACGCCACGGCAATCATTCACCACACATCGCTAGCCCGTAAGTGTATATTTTGGTATACATGCACAGTCTCTGTACAATCAATGATGCACGTGCTTCACCATTGAGATCCAGGGCCCACACATATCTGACACATGTTTAATCTTTCCTGCAGCTAAGCGCAGCGACCTGCGGCGGTCTCACACATTTCTGACACATGTATAATCTTTCCTGCAGCTAAGCGCAGCGACCTGCAGCGGTCTCACACATATCTGACACATGTATAATCTTTCCTACAGCTAAGCGCAAAGTCATGAGAAAAACGCCACCAGCACCACTACAACCGCTACAGCTCTCCGAGAATGCTGCAGCACCAGCGTGGCCGGCAATACAGACGGCTAATGGAGCTGTTAGAACATATCCGCTATCACCGATCTGCGTGGTGCAGGACGCAGGAAACCCTGTACCATCGGACCATCGTGAAATACTCCATTCAAGCACCGGACAGCCATCGACCATCCGTGTGAATGACCCCGCGCTACTATATCCAGAAGTGGTCGAGGCACCCCGAAAACATAAGCGAAAAACAAAATATGTTACAGAGCCACCAACCACATCCTGCGCCGTGGGTGCCGCAGCCACGATGACTCGTGAAGAGCTTGATCGCGAGATTGCTCAGCTCGCTGATGGTAAGCAAGCATCCGTAGAACCGCTCATTATACGTATGCCCCACACTATGCAACCGTCAGCGCCATGTGTAACTGGACCTGCTAATGCCTCTGGGGCCGGACCCTCAGGAACCTCTAATTTGGGTGACATATCTCATGTCTGTGTATCTAACTCTATTAATGTTAAGAAACGGGCAAAGAGGTCGCGGCCAGCGGATGTTAAGGTGTGTAAAGAGCTTAAGGTGTGTAAAAAGCCATGGATTCATGCGCCAGCTATAGATCAGCCGCATGAATCCCGCAGCTGGGGCCCCGCTGAAATGCTTGTGTTTTAGGAACACATCGCCCGCTACTTACGCTACAAACGCTGGGTCCCCAAAATAATGTTTTTTTGTGATACTTTTGAAAAATTATTATCAACACAAAGCCCAACACAGGCTAATAAGGCCGAACTATACGCACTCCGGAGCCTGCTACTGGATGGCGAGATAACAACTACAGCGACCCCATTATGACTAAATATGGTCGGCTACGGCATGCATAAACCACCTAAACTAACACTACCCAGGTATAATAGGGCTAGAGTTATAAAGAGGGCTCTAAAATTGTTGGTCAGCGCTAGACGGGCGCTATGCTCTAGGAGGCGTCGTGGTGGCATGTGTCCAGCAGTGGCTCTACAGACACTCCTGCCGTCGTCACAAGAGCCAGAACAGCACTCACATAGCCCAGGCAGCTCTGCAGATGCCGCACATGCATCTACACAAAATTCACAAGCCTCAGACGCTGACGCTGCTGGTAATGTGCGGCGCCCCGATCATACAGTATTTTTGCAACACATCCATCATCATGAAAGGGCCCTCCGCAATTTCAACGGTCATATACATACAGATCATTTTAGATTTGTAAATTTGGAGCGTGTACGATCATTTGAAGAGGGCGTGAATATTGTTCATGAAGGCATTCAGGCATTACTGAACCTGGCGACTTTGTACAGTTAAGGTTTGATGCCGGCGATACTTTAGACCCTATTTTCACAACAAAACAGACCCGTGAAGATTTTAATTCTGAATCTTTTTTAAATGCTGTTGCCAGCGCACTTCAAAGTAACAATGAATGCATAGCATCCAATTCGCTAAAGCTAGTCGTCACCATCATTAAAAACCGACGCGGTGGTGTAAAACAAAATAGGCGCTTGAAATCTATAGCGAGCAGTCAGATCATTAAACAAAAGAGACAATGGCTGTATGATTTTAACAATTACACGACAAATCTGTGTTTGGCTGCTAGTGTGTGCGCCCTGTTGGACGACACGGATGTCACTGATGGTGTTTTACTGAGCCGCTCTAAAAACATACACACAGCACTGGGCATCCCTGATGATCAATTAGTGAGTTTTAGCGACATCCCTGCATTTGAAAAATATTTGGGGGTCACCATTAAAGTACTGTACTATAGTCAGGGCGATTGGCGTTACTTTCAGAGCGGTAATACACCTAATGACAAAACAGTATTCATATTGTTCCATGATAATCACTACTACGGGATCAAAAATATGAAGGGTTTTATTGGCGCTAAGCACTTTTGTGAGCTCTGCAATTCAGTGTTTCACCACAAAAACAACCACTCCTGTCAGTATTTTTGTAAAGCCTGTCAGAGAGAGAATTGTGAAGAAAGCAGTCCCGACCAGCAGCCCAGATGTCCTGTTTGCAGAGTTTATTGCCGCTCGAGCGAGTGCTTAGATTATCACAAACAATTGGGTTTAGGCGACCCGGCATTCTGCAGACTTAAAACATTTTGTGATAAATGCAACCGTTTTGTCCCCAGAAATAGTGAAACAGAGCATAAATGTAATGGTTTGCGCTGTCCTGTATGTCGCAGACATATAAATAAATTCGATGCCCATCTTTGTTACATGCGGAAGTATGTAGCACAGGATGAGTCAGATTGTTATATCTTTTATGATTTTGAATGTATGCAGGAGACAGGCACGCACGTCCTGAATTACATTTATGCTACAACGCTATATGGCCACCCCTCCTGGGAATTTGAGGGTGATACCTGTACACATGACTTTGTACAGTTCTTTACAAGCGGCAAATTTTCAGATCATACATTTATTGCCCACAATGGTGGAAGATACGACGCATACTTTATTGTTAAGGAGCTGATTTCTGAAAAACTACAAGTACAGTTGATAACCCAAGGTGGCCGTCTCTTGTGTGTGTCGCTACCCGATTTGTCTATAAGGTTCATAGACTCTCTAAATTTTATCCCCATGAAACTCAGTAAATTACCACAGGCCATGGGCTTTTCAGGCGGCAAAGAACATTTTCCACACTTTTTCAATACCAGAGAAAACCAAAACTATGTAGGTCCCATACCTGATGTAAAATATTATGGGGTGGAGTACATGTCACCTGGTGAGAAGGTAGAGTTCCTGGAGTGGTATGAGACACAGGTAAATACAACTTTTGACTTCAAGGCCGAGCTAAAATCTTATTGCAAACAAGATGTTGAAATTTTGAGACACGCCTGCGAGATCTATAGAGAGCGTATTATGCAGATGACGCAGAAAAATGTTAAAAAATACTGTAAGCGTCAAAAGCAAAGGATTGTAGTGAGCAGATGTGTTGATCCTTTTCAGCTCATCACCCTGGCCTCGGTGTGTATGACAATGTACCGGTTTAAATTTCTACCAAAAAAGACAATCGCCATTTTACCTGGTGATAATTATCACAAGGCAAAAAAGCACTACTCGACACCCGCTATACAGTGGCTCATGTATGTAGCCCACTCCGAGAACATCGACATACAGCACGCTTTGAGAGGAAGTGAAAAACAGGTCGGGAAGTATTTTCTAGATGGTTATGCCTATGTTAGCGGCCAGCACATAGCCTTTGAATTTCAGGGGTGTTTTTACCACGGATGCCCCGTGTGCTATAATGAAAATGACACAAATAAGGTCACAAGTACGTCCTACGGCCAGTTATATTACACCTTTTTAGCTAAAAAGCGTTACTTACAGTGCTGCGGGTACACAGTAAGACTGATGTGGGAGCATGAGTGGAATGAAATGGTTGAAAATGATTCTAATCTTCAAGCATTTCTCCGCCAGATGGAATTTCCCGTTCCTTTAGACCCCCGTGATGCGCTTTATGGCGGGCGAACTAACGCCATTAAGCTCTATCACCATCTGGAAGCAGGGGAGACTTTACACTACTACGACTTCACCCGTCTGTACCCCTTTGTAAACAAAACTAAAACATACCCTGTAGGCCATCCAGACATCATCTATGACAATTTTGGATTCATTAAAAAATACTTTGGCATTGCTAGAGTCAAGGTCTACCCGCCGAGAGATTTATTTTTTCCAGTTCTACCGGTAAAACTCAACAAAAAATTAATGTTTCCCCTTTGCTACACATGTGCTGCAAATTCCCAGACAGATATTTGTGACCACAGTGATGAAGAACGGGCGCTGACAGGCACCTGGTGCACTATAGAGCTCGAGATGGCTATAGAAAAAGGGTATCGGATCGCCCACATCTATGAAATATGGCATTTTCCTAAAACCACTGATGATCTGTTTGCGCCTTACATTAAATTACATCTTAGGGATAAGCAGGAAGCCTCTGGTTATCCTAGCTGGTGCACTGATGACGCCAAGAAACGGCAGTACATTGACTCTTTTCTTGAAAAAGAAGGTGTCCAATTACGGCCTGAAAATATAGCTGTCAATCCTGCTAAGCGACAGATCTCCAAGCTTTTCTTAAATTCTTTATGGGGAAAGTTTGCTCAGAGATCTAATCTATCATGTACCAGCATTGTTCGGGATCCAGATGAGCTTTTTAAGTATTTGTTCCTGCCTTACTATGACATTTCGATGTTACATTTCCTTGATGATGACACCGCAACCATTAACTGGAAATATGCAAAAGGCCACCACACACTGAACAAAAACACAAACATTTTTATAGCGTGTTTTACAACAGCGTATGCTCGGTTAGAGCTCTATTCGCTGCTGGACCGACTGCAGGAGAGGTGCCTTTATCACGACACAGATTCAGTTATTTTTGTACAGACAGATGGTGAGTGGCAACCGCTTTTAGGCGATTACCTGGGGGAGCTGACCAGTGAAATACCCGATGGTACACACATCACAGAATTTGTATCCGCTGGACCCAAAACTTACGGCTACAAACTCAACACCGGTAAAACTGTCTTAAAAGTTAAGGGCATAACACTAAATGTTGGTAACTCTCAATCTATTAATTTCAACAGTCTGAAAGATCTAGTTCTGGACTACCCGCGTAATTCTGCCGCAGAAACTCAGAAACGTATTGTCGTACAGCAGGCGTCCATTGTGAGAAATAAAAAGTACTGGGATATTGAAACAAGGCCATTACGCAAAACACAAAAGTGCGTTTATACAAAGCGGCGACTATTAGACGATTTCACAACATTACCTTTTGGATATTAGTCGAGTATTGTGATGGATACGCATCTGCAGCACCCATTCTCATGCATTCTAGCAGGCCCGTCTAATTCTGGAAAGAGCTATTTTGTAAAACAGTTGCTATATAATACTGAAGCTAATTTTTCTCAGAAACCTGATAATATTGTATAGTTTTATTCGTGTTGGCAAAAACTATATGATGAAATCTCTCTCTCTTTTCCCCACGCCAGATTTGTGGAGGGTCTGCCGAATACATTCGTAGATGACAAATTATTTTCCCCGGAGAAGGTAAATTTGGCGGTTGTTGATGATCTCATGGAGAGTGCTAGTGAGAATTGTGAGATAGAAAAAGCCTTTACCAAGTATGTGCACCACAGAAATCTCAGCATTTTCTACCTGGTGCAAAACATATTTTGTCAGGGCAAGAAAAGCCGTATGATAAATTTAAACACAAAGTACATGGTGCTTTTTAATAACCCCCGAGATAAATTACAAATTTTAACTCTAGCTCGTCAGATGTATCCCGGAAAAACACGTTTTTTCCTAGAAGCTTTTGAGGATGCCACGCGGGAGCCTTACGGGTATTTGCTTGTAGATTTACGAGCTAATACGCCTGAGGATCTGCGTTTAAGGACTGGGTTGTTTCCACCCGCGTTGCCCTCTATCTATGTTCAGAAGAAAAACACTTCTAAAAAGTGAATTTTACCCGGTATCAGACATTCTACGCTGTGAGCGTTGTGATGTAAAGATGTCTGAGAGGCTCCGGCGTAACTGGGCTCTCTTAAAAACCCTAGTGAAAGCAACCCCCGCTGTCAGAAAGTCTATTTTGCGCGATGCAAGCAATGATTTAATTACAGCCATAGGCGAGATTGCTTTAAATATCTTAAAAGGCAGGATTCCGCTGAAAGAGCGCCAAAAAGGTATATTAAAGAAGTGGCGTAAAGCTATAAGAACCCTGAGCGACAGATCTCAGCCCATAAAGAAAAAGAAGCGACTACTAAAACAGGCCGGCGGGTTTATCGGTCCTCTTTTAGCTTTTGCAATTCCAATAATAACAAGCCTGATCGCCGGAAGATAATGGAGCATGCAGCGAAAATGTATCTAGTCCCCAAACAGGAGCTAGACAAACTAAGATCCGGTACTACAGATAACATACGCGACAGTGTTATTCGACGCCTTGATGGTGAAATTAGCGACATTTTACATCGTCGTGACATTCCCGATGATGTGAAAATTAAAATGTATAGCTCTGTGCTACAACGCTACTTGGTACATACGAGGCACAGCTCAAAAGAAGTAACGGCTTTAAATCTCGTTAGTCCTCCTGATCCTGATCAGCAGCAATTGCCAAATACCGACTCTGATAAAAATCATGAGATCGCTGAAATTGTCGGCCATATAAACCAAAGATATAAAAAGAATGCTGAATTTTTACTAAACAGGCTGCTGCAGAATAAAAATGTCACAGCATGGAATAATAATGCTGAATTTATTTTCAAAGGATCCGTAATACCAGGGTCTAACTTACTGGATTTGGTACGTAGTACAACGCAGAGCCATGCTCTGAACAGTAGAAATTTACCGCCGGGTTGGGATTCATTTATGCAGGCTATGGCCGAGCTAAATATGCCGTCTACAGTTGTGGGTAACCCCGCTACTAGGAAGCTTTTAGATGAATTAAAAATTACCAACAGTGAGACACGCTCTGTATCTACACCGCTGAAGTTAGCGGCGGCGCCCCGTACAATTCAATCTTTACATTCCCCGTCATTAGGTACCACACGTGGAACTTTGCTACCTAAAAAAAGGTCTCTACCGATGCTACAAACCATGTGGCTCACGATGTAAAGAATGTACTGGCTAAAATGCTGTACTCGCCTTGTAACGCTATATTAATTATTTTGTAAGAAGTGTAATGATGTATGTTCATTGTACTATTTAATGTTTTTACTTTTTATATTCTGTAAGAATTTTTATAGTATTGAAATGTCTTTGAGATGTATTAATGTTTTTACTTTTTATATTCTGTAAGAATTTTTTACTTTTTATATTCTGTAAGAATTTTTATAGTATTGAAATGTCTTTGAAATGTTGTTTTATTGTGAGAAATACATTTTTTTTACATTTTTACAATATCGTGTCTTTGGTTTTATATTCGTATAAAACACACCGCTTCTTACTTGCGTGTGTTGTAATGTGGCCGCATACATAATGTGCACATGACCCGCAGATAACCCTTCAGGTACAAACAGAAAATCTGTCTTTTCTGTTTGTGAAAATAAGCATTTAGTTAATGGTCAGTAGAGACATCAAATAACTTTTCTGAGAAAGCGAATACAGAAAACAAATGACCTAGGTGTTATAAACCTCTGACCCGCAGATAACCCTACATAACCCTACAGGTACAATACAGGTACAAACAGAAAATCTGTCTTTTCTGTTTGTGAAAATAAGCATTTAGTTAATGGTCAGTAGCGACACAAATAACTTTTCTGAGAAATGTAGAGACACAAATAACTTTTCTGGGAAAGCGAATACAACAACAATTGACCTAGGTGTTATAAACCTCTGACCCGCAGATAACCCTACATAACCCTACAGGTACAATACAGGTACAAACAGAAAATCTGTCTTTTCTGTTTGTGAAAATAAACATTTAGTTAATGGTCAGTAGAAACACAAATAAACAGCTGGTTGTGTTATAAAACAAAGTTCTGCACTATATCTGTACACTGTGAATAAAACACAGCTTACAGAATCGAACTCGAGCTACGTATAAAATCTAATATAAAACAAATGAGAAAGGTGTTATAAACCACGTGTAAAATAAATACACGACTAGGATATAATTATAAACACGTGTTATCCCACAAATACGGGAATAATATCAAACTGCAACAAATTAAAATATATCAAACTATATCAAAAGGGGAAATCAGCCAGCCTCAGGGACAGCTGGCTGACAGGAGGAGGGGAGGGGTTACACACTTTGATACACTTTGATAGGGGCGGGGCACCTGTCAGATTGAGTTTGACGAAACCTAGCTCTGCTACACTACTACTTACCGCAAATCTACTCACCAGTGAGAAAATCATATAATTTATGAAAAGTTCAAAGACTGATGAAGCATTGTTAATCCGAATGGCATCAGCAAATGTTCAATCTGCCCCTCAGGTGTATTGAAGGCGGTCTTCCATCTGTCACCATGGCGTATACGTATAAGGTTATATGCCTCTCTCACGTTGAGTTTATAAAACCATTTATCTCCAGGTAATTGGCTAAGCAGCACAGGTATAAGGGGTAAAGGATAGGGAAGGTGAGCTGTGATTTTATTAATCTCTCTGAAATCCAAGCATGGACGCCGCCCTCCATCCTATTAACAAAAAACCCCACAGCGACTGGAGAGGTGGATGGCCGGATATGACCCTTAGCCGGACACTGGAAGGGGTTAAATAAGCGACATTTCGGCATTTTAGCTCCTGGTGTGGAGTCGATAGCACAATCATATGCCGTCATATAGTAGCCGTCCGGTAACTGGTGATAATTCCCTCATGTGTGGGGTCTATTTGTCTCCAGAGAAATCACACGTTACATTCCACACATAACACTGTGTAGAAAAGGCGGCGCGGGGTAATTGTGCCAGTAGTGAGGGGCGAATAATGGCGGAAATGTCATTGACTGAGGAGAAGTTTCCATGTAGCGTCTTCACTGGTGGATATCATGCAGTCCCCTGATCATGTGACCCCTGACTCCTCCCCTCCGTGACCTCATCGCAGGTCCTGTATGCACAGAGCAGCCAGAGCCATATATGTGGAGTGCGGCTCTGCGGGTGGAGGTAGGTGGTGGAGATTCCCCATTACTGAGCGCAGGGGACATTAACCCCTTCAGCACTGAGACTCTTGAGGTTTTTGTTGCCACGTTATAAGAATTATTGCGTTTTTGTTCTGTTTCCTGTAATAGATACACACGACCCAACTATAGAAGACAGGAAGTGAGGAAACATATGGTTCTCACAGTACAAGGCCCCTTTCTTTGCCCCCATTATGCCCCTTATGCAGTATATATGATGCCTCCTACACAGTATAATGCCCCCATAATGCCCCTGTAAGCAGATGACCGGATACAACACACAAACTGGAAGTAGTTAATACAATTATTTATTTCCTGATAATGGGAATTGTGATCACTATGGCAACAGTGAATAATGCAAAACATGGTGATTATGAGGTAAAATATACAATATCAGATACACAATGAATTCTCGGCCTCACTCTCACTGCCATACCTCCCAACTTTCGAGGAAGGGAAAGAGAGACAAAGTTAGCGGTGCGCACAGCGCCCCACGGCAAATGTTAGCCACACCTCTGACCACACCCATTTCACAACTAGTCACGCCCCAACCACACCCATTTTGCACTCCTGATCACAATGTTTCGTAAACAATAATTTTAAACAAAAAAATATGGCGACACAGTGCTCCATACTGTATAATGGCCACAAATGATATTCCATACTGTATAATGGCCCCAAATGATGCTGCGTACAGTGTACTGGCCCCAAGCGATGCTCCATACTGTATAATGGCCACACATGACGCTCCATACTGTATAATGGCCCCAAATGATGCTGCGTACAGTGTACTGGCCCCACGTGATGCTCCATACTGTATAATGGCCACACATGACGCTCAATACTGTATAATGGCCCCAAATGATGCTGCGTACAGTGTACTGGCCCCACGTTATGCTCCATACAGTATAATGGGCCCACATGATCCTGCTTTCTGTATAATGGCCACACATGATGATCCATACTGGATAATGGCCCCAAATGATGCTGCGTACAGTGTACTGGCCCCAAGCGATGCTCCATACTGTATAACGGCCACACATGACGCTTCATACTGTATAATGGTCCCAAATGATGCTGCATACAGTGTACTGGCCCCACGTTATGCTCCATACAGTATAATGGGCCCACATGATGCTCCATACTGTATAATGGCCACACATGATGCTCCATACTGTATAATGGCCCCAAATGATGCTGCGTACAGTGTACTGGCCTCACGTTATGCTCCATACAGTATAATGGACCCACATGATGCTGCAAACTGTATAATGGCCACACATGATGCTCCATAGTGTATAATGGCTCCACATGATGCTCCATACTGTATATTGGCCACACAGTGCTCCATACTGTATAATGGCCACACACACAGTGCTCCATACTGTATAATGGCCACACATGATGCTCCATACTGTATAATGGCTACACATGATGCTCCATACTGTCTAATTGCCACACGTGATGCTCCATACTGAATAATGGCCACATTATGCTCCATACTGTATAATAGCCCCACGTGATGCTTCGTACTGTATAATGGCCACACATGATGCTGCGTCCTGTATAATGGCCACACATGATGCTCCATACTGTATAATGACCACACATGATGCTCCTTACTGTATAATGGCTCCGCATGATGCTCCATACTGTATAATGGCCACACAGTGCCCCATACTGTATAATGGCCACACATAATGCTCCATACTGTATTAATGGTCACATTATGCTCCATACAGTATAATGGACCCACACGATGCTCCATACAGTATAATGGCCCCACACAATGCTGGGTACAGTATAATGGCCACTCATGGTTACTCCACCCCCATCATTGCCTTCTCCATCACTACACACACACACCTTTCACTGCGCACCCTTGCAGCAGCCGTCAGCTTCTACTCCCACGGCGCTGAATGGTGTCATCCAGCTGCGCCGCTGACTGCTCACATCGCTGCAGCTGTGATACGCCACTGATAAAGACCTCTCCGTGTCTCCTGTGCCAGTCAGTGTCAGTGCACCTCGTACACACACGACACCACTCCGTACACCTCGTACACACACGGCTCTGCTCCATACACATTGCACACACTGCTTCGCTCCGTATACCTTGCACACACACGGCTCCGCTCCGTACACCTCGTACACACATGGCTCCTCTCCATACATCTCGTACACACACGGCACCACTCCGTACACCTCGTACACACACGGCTCCGCTCCATACACCTTGCACACGCTGCTAAGCTCCGTCTACCTTGCACACACACGGCTCCGCCCCGTACACCTCATACACATACGGCTCCTCTCCATACACCTCGTACACACACGGCACCACTCCGTACACCTCATACACACACGGCTCCGCTCCATACACATTCCACACGCTGCTCCACTCTGTATACCTTGCACACACACGGTTCCGCTCCGTACACAAACGGCTCCGCTCCATACACAAACGGCTCCGCTCCATACACATTGCACACGCTGCTCCGCTCCGTATACCTTGTACACACATGGTTCTGCTCCGCACACCTCGTACACACGTGGCTCTGCTCCGTACACCTCGTACACACACGACTCTGCTCCGTACACCTTTCACACTCTGCTCCAATCCACACACCTCTTACACACATGGCTCCGCTCCGTACACGTCTTACACACTCACGACTCTGCTCCATACACCTTTCACACGCTGCTCCGATCCATACACCTCGTACACACACGGCTCTGCTACATCCACACTGTAAACCCTTCCTGACCTCACACTTACGCATACCCTCGTCCGGCGGCATGACAACCAGCAGAGTCCTGTACACAAAGGTCCTCCCGATCATGTGACCCCTTGATTCCTCCCATCCTGTGACCTCATCACAGGTCCTGTGCGCACAGAGCAGCCAATATGTGGTGTGCTGCTCTGCGGGTGCAGGGACTCAGGGAGCTGACCGGGTGATATACACACCTCCCAAACAGTGCGGGACAACTAATGTTCCGCCCAGGATCACAGGGCTGACTGTCAAAATCGGGACAGTCCCGCTGGATCCGGGACGGTTGGGAGGTATGTCACTGTAATAGCAGCCTCTAACCAAAGGTTACTTTAACTACTGACAAGGATGATTTTCCTGACACATATAGTCAACAAAACTCTACTCTGTGAACACCGGCCATAGCGGGGTCTCCACCTTTTCTTGTTAGACTTTGTTAGGAGGACTTATGGTCTATCAAAGCTCTCTGGGCCGCCTTCACTTCCACTAGCTTTCTCCTTGTCTCTTGTATTACCCTAGGCCAGTGGTAGGGAATCTTTTTTCTGCAAAGGGCCATTTGGATATTTATACCATCCTTCAGGGGCCATATAAACTCCGCCCACAAAGTACATCCTGACTCTGGCACTGGTTTCAGGACGTAATCTTTCATTGCATGCCCTTCGGTGTTCCTTAGTGAATACTACGTGTGTGTGCTAATAGAGCAAGAAGAAATTAACCCCTCTCTGACCTTATACATACTATCCCGTCGAGGTGCCCTGGGCCTATCTGACCCTCGATGGGATAGTACGTCATAGCAATCTATCCTATCTATCTAGCCTATCGCAGCTGACATCCGGCACTATGTGCGAGGAGCGGTCACGGACCGCCCCCGGCACATTAACCCCTGGCACTCCGCGATCAAACATGATCGCGGTGTGCCGGCGGTATAGGGAAGCGTCGCGCAGGGAGGGGGCTCCCTGCGGGCTTCCCTGAGACCCCCGGAGCAACGCGATGTGATCACGTTGCTGCGAGGGTCTCCTTACCTCCCTCCCTGTAGCAGGCCCGGATCCAAGATGGCCGCGGCATCTGGGTACTGCAGGGAGGGAGGTGGCTTACCAAGTGCCTGCTCAGAGCAGGTGCTTGGTAAGCCTGCAGTGCTCTAACTCAGATCACTGATCTGACAGCGTGCTGTGCAAACTGTCAGATCAGTGATCTGTGATGTCCCCCCCGAGACAAAGTAAAAAAAAATTTTTCCACGTGTAAAAAAAAAAAAAAAATCCTAAATAATGAAAAAATATATATATATATTATTCCCATAAATACATTTCTTTAAATAAAAAAACAATAAAAGTACACATTCTTAGTATCGCCGCGTCCGTAACGACCCAACCTATGAAACTGTCCCACTAGTTAACCCCTTCAGTAAACACTGTAAGAAAAAAAAAAAAAAAACGAGGCAATAAACAATGCTTTATTATCATACCGCCGAACAAAAAGTGGAATAACGCCCGATCAAAAAGACAGATATAAATTACCATGGTACCGCTGAAAATGTCATCTTGTCCCGCAAGAAACGAGCCACCATACAGTGTCATCAGTGAAAAAATAAAAAAGTTATAGTCCTCAAAATAAAGCAATGCAAAAATAATTATTTTTTCTATAAAATAGTTTTTTATCGTATAAAAGCGCCAAAACATAAAAAATAATATAAATGAGGTATCGCTGTAATCGTACTGACCCGAAAAATAAAACTGCTTTATCCATTTTACCAAACGCGGAACGGTATAAACGCCTCCCCAAAAGAAGTTAATGAATAGCTGATTTTCGGTCATTCAGCCTCACAAAAATCGGAATAAAAAGCGATCAAAAAAATGTCACATGCCCGAAAATGTTTCCAATAAAAACGTTAACTCGTCCCGCAAAAAACAAGACCTCACATGACTCTGTGGACTCAAATATGGAAAAATTATAGCTCTCAAAATGTGGTAACGCAAAAAATATTTTTTGCAATAAAAAGCGTCTTTCAGTGTGTGACGGCTGCCAATCATAAAAATCCACTAAATAACTCACTATAAAAGTAAATCAAACCCCCCTTCATCACCCCCTTATTTAAGTAAAAATTAAAAAATTTAAAAAATGTTTTTATTTCCATTTTCCCATTAGGGCTAGGGTTAGGGCTAGGGTTAGGGCTAGAGTTAAGGCTACAGTTACGGTCGGGGCTAAAGTTAGGGTTGGGGCTAAAGTTAGGGTTTGGATTACATTTACGTTTGGAAATAGGGTTGGGATTAGGGTTAGGGGTGTGTTATGGTCTGGTGATTATGGAGCGACGTGAGACTAGCTCTGAGCAGGTGGTATCTATACTGACCGCAGACCCTAAGCTCAACACACAACTAGAAGCAGCCGTGGATTGCTCCTAACGCTCCCTATGCAACTCGTCACAGCCTAAGAGCTAACTACCCCTAAAGATAGAAACAGGAAAACTATCTTGCCTCAGAGAAAATCCCCAAAGGAAAGACAGCCCCCCACATGTAATGACTGTGAGAGGAGAAGGAAATGACAAACGTAGTATGAAACAAGATTGAGCACAGGAGGCCACTTCTAGCTAGAGAGGAAAGTACAGAAAAGAGCTCTGTGCGGTCAGTAGAAAAAACTATAAAAAGTCCACCGCAGAGAAATGCAAAAATCTCCACACCTAACTAAAGGTGTGGAGGGCAAACTCTGCTGCCCAGAGCTTCCAGCTTAGCTAAATAGATCAATACTGATAAACTGGACAAATGAGCAAAAACAAGACAGTACAAAACAACAAGTCCACAATAAGTGAACTGCAAAGGACATGGAAGAACTTAGCTTAGCAGAACTTGGTCAGAGTGTCAGGAAAGTCCAAAGAGCAATGACTCCAGGCAGAGATAATTGACAACTGGCATTGATTGAGGGCTAATGCCAGCCTAATATAGCCGAGCCCAAAAGACAATCAAAGGAAACAGCTGAGAAGCTAAATCCAAGAAGCAGCAATACCACTAAAGACCACAGGAGGAGCCCAAGAGCAGAACTCACAAAAATACTACTTACAACCAAGAACGGAATTCACAACAGTACCCCCCCTTGAGGAGGGGTCACCGAACCCTCACCAGAGCCCCCAGGCCGATCAGGACGAGCCAAGTGAAAAGCACGAACCAAATCGGCAGCATGGACATCGGAGGCAGCAACCCAAGAATTATCCTCCTGTCCATAACCCTTCCACTTGACAAGATACTGAAGCTTCCGCCTTGAAAAAACGAGAATCCAAAATTTTCTCAACCACATATTCCAACTCCCCCTCAACCAACACCGGGGCAGGAGGATCAACAGATGGAACAACGGGCTTCACATATCTTCGCAACAAAGATCTATGGAAAACATTGTGGATGGAAAAAGAAGCTGGAAGGGCCAAACGAAAAGACACAGGATTGATAACCTCAGAAATCTTGTAAGGACCAATAAACCGAGGCTTGAACTTAGGGGAAGAAACCTTCATAGGGACATGACGAGAGGATATCCAGACCAAATCCCCCACACGAAGCCGAGGACCAACACACCGACGGCGGTTAGCAAAATGCTGAGCCCTTTCCTGGGACAACGTCAAATTGTCCACCACGTGAGCCCAAATCCGCTGCAACCTGTCCACCACAGAATCCACACCAGGACAACCAGAAGGCTCAACCTGGCCTGAAGAAAAACGAGGATGGAAACCAAAATTACAAAAGAAAGGCGAAACCAAAAGTAGCCGAACTGGCCCAATTATTAAGGGCAAACTCGGCCAACGGCAAACAAGTCACCCAATCATCCTGATCAGCAGACACAAAGCATCTCAAATAGGTTTCCAAGATCTGATTAGCTCGCTCAGTTTGGCCATTTGTCTGAGGATGGAACGCCGAAGAAAAAGACAAATCAATACCCATCCTAGCACAAAAGGCCCGCCAAAACCTGGAAACAAACTGGGAACCTCTATCAGACACAATATTCTCCGGAATGCCATGCAAACGAACCACATGTTGAAAAAACAATGGAACCAAATCAGAGGAGGAAGGCAATTTAGGCAAAGGTACCAAATGGACCATTTTAGAGAACCGGTCACAAACCACCCAGATAACAGACATCCTCTGGGACACAGGAAGATCTGAAATAAAATCCATGGAAATATGCGTCCAAGGCCTCTCCGGAATGGGCAAAGGTGAAAGCAACCCACTAGCACGGGAACAGCAAGGCTTAGCCCGGGCACAGGTCCCACAGGATTGCACAAAAGCACGCACATCCCGCGACAAGGAAGGCCACCAAAAAGACCTAGCAACCAAATCTCTGGTACCAAAAATTCCAGGATGACCGGTCAACACAGAACAATGGACCTCAGAAATTGCCTTACTTGTCCATCTATCAGGAACAAACAGCTTCCCCACAGGACAGCGGTCAGGCTTATCAGCCTGAAACTCCTGAAGCGCCCGCCGTAAATCAGGGGAGATGGCAGATAAAATCACCCCTTCCCTAAGAATGCCAACCGGCTCAAGGACTCCAGGAGAATCAGGCAAAAAACTCCTAGAGAGGGCATCCGCCTTAACATTCTTAGATCCCGGAAGATACGAGACCACAAAATCAAAACGGGAGAAAAACAGGGACCACCGAGCCTGTCTAGGGTTCAGCCGCTTGGCCGACTCAAGGTCAATCAGATTCTTATGATCGGTCAAGACCACAATGCGGTGCTTGGCTCCCTCAAGCCAATGACGCCACTCCTCAAATGCCCACTTCATAGCCAACAACTCCCGATTGCCGACATCATAATTGCGTTCCGCAGGCGAAAATTTCCGAGAAAAGAAGGCACACGGCTTCATCAGGGAACCATCAGAATTCCTCTGCGACAAAACGGCCCCTGCCCCAATCTCAGAAGCGTCAACCTCAACCTGAAAAGGAAGAGACACATCCGGCTAACGCAAGACAGGGGCAGAAGTAAATCGGCGTTTAAGTTCCTGAAAAGCCTCAACAGCCTCAGAGGACCAGTTAGTCACATCAGCGCCTTTCTTAGTCAAATCGGTCAGGGGTTTAACCACACTAGAGAAGTTGGCAATGAAACGGCGATGAAACTTAGCAAAGCCCAAAAATTTTTGAAGGCTCTTCACAGATGTCGGTTGAATCCAGTCATGAATGGCTTGGACCTTAACAGGATCCATTTCTATAGACGAAGGGGAGAAAATAACCCCCAAAAAAGAAACCTTCTGAACTCCAAATAGGCACTTAGACCCCTTCACAAATAGAGCATTATCACAAAGGATCTGGAACACCATCCTGACCTGCTTCACATGAGACTCTCAATCATTAGAAAAAATCAAAATATCCAAATACACAATCAAGAATTTGTCAAGATAATTGCGGAAAATATCATGCATAAAGGACTGAAATACAGAAGGAGCATTAGAAAGCCCGAAAGGCATCACAAGGTATTCAAAATGGCCTTCGGGCGTATTGAATGCAGTTTTCCATTCGTCACCCTTTCTAATACGAACAAGATTATATGCCCCTTGAAGGTCAATCTTGGTAAACCAACTAGCCCCCTTAATCCTAGCAAATAAATCAGAGAGCAAAGGCAATGGATATTGAAATTTGACCGTGATCTTATTAAGAAGGCGATAATCAATACAGGGTCTTAAGGAGCCATTCTTCTTGGCAACAAAAAAGAATCCCGCTCCCAATGGTGACGAAGACGGCCGAATATGCCCCTTCTCTAAAGACTCCTTAACATTGCTCCGCTCTGGCACAGACAGATTGAAAAGTCGGCCCTTAGGGAACTTACAGCCAGGAATCAAGTCAATAGCACAATCACAGTCCCTATGTGGAGGAAGGGAACTGGACTTCGGCTCATCGAATACATCCTGGAAATCTAACAAAAACTCAGGAACATCAGAAGAGGGGGAAGAGGAAATTGACATCAGTGGAACGTCACTATGTACCCCTTGACAACCCCAACTAGTCACAGACATTTATTTCCAATCCAGCACTGGATTGTGTACTTGTAACCATGGAAAACCTAGTACAACATCATCATGTGAATTATGTAATACCAGAAAACGGCAATCTTCCTGATGTGCAGGAGCCATGCACATAGTCAGCTGAGTCCAATACTGAGGTTTATTCTTGGCCAATGGTGTAGCATCAATACCCCTCAGGGGTATGGGACTCTGCAAAGGCTGCAAAGAAAAACCACAGCGCCTAGTGAATTCTAAGTCCATTAAGTTCAGAGCAGCGCCTGAATCCACAAATGCCATGACAGAAAAAGATGACAATGAGCAAATCAGGGTCACAGACAGGATAAATTTAGGGTGCACAGTACTAATGGTAACAGATCCGGCGACCCTCTTAATATGCTTAGGGCAATCAGAAATAGCATGAGCTGAATCACCACAGTAAAAACACAACCCATTCTGACGTTTGTATCCCCTCTGTTCCGCTCTAGTCAAAATCCTATCACATTGCATGGACTCAGAACTCTGCCCAGAGGACACTGCCATATGGTGCACCACCCTGCGTTCACGCAGGCGTCGATCAATCTGAATGGCTAGAGACTGTTGTGAATTCTGTTGTCGGGCTCCCTCCTGTGGTTATGAATGGTACTTCGGCTGGTTCTGTCCATGGAATTCCTCTGGTGGCTGTGGGTGTTTCTGAGTTTCCTTCCACAGGTGACGAGGTTAATTCGTTAGCTGGCTCCTCTATTTAACTCCACTTAGATCTTTGCTCCATGCCACCTGTCAATGTTCCAGTATTGGTCTAGTTCACTCCTGGATCGTTCTTGTGACCTGTCTTCCCAGCAGAAGCTAAGTGACTGCTTGTTTTTCTCTGGTTTGCTATTTTTCTTTCCAGCTTGATATTTGGATCGTTTTCTTGCTTGCTGGAAGCTCTGGGACGCAGAGGGAGCGCCTCCGCACCGTGAGTCGGTGCGGAGGGTCTTTTTGCGCCCTCTGCGTGGTCTTTTTGTAGGTTTTTGTGCTGACCGCAAAGCTACCTTTCCTATCCTCAGTCTGTTCAGTAAGTCGAGCCTCACTTTGCTTAATCTATTTCATCTCTGTGTTTGTATTTTCATCTTTACTCACAGTCATTATATGTGGGGGGCTGCCTTTTCCTTTGGGGAATTTCTCTGAGGCAAGGTAGGCTTTATTTTTCTATCTTTAGGGCTAGCTAGTTCCTTAGGCTGTGCCGAGTTGCATAGGGAGCGTTAGGAGCAATCCACGGCTATTTCTAGTGTGGTTGATAGGATTAGGGATTGCGGTCAGCAGAGTTCCCACGTCCCAGAGCTCGTCCTATATTATCAGTAACTATCAGGTCATTCCGTGTGCTCTTAACCTCCAGGTCCATTATTGTCCTGACCACCAGGTCATAACAAGAGACATAGATTCGCTCAAACCAATAGGCGTGGGAAACCCCACCATAACATCTTTAAGGGCTTCAGAAAGACCCTTCCTGAAAATGGCTGCCAGAGCGTCCTCATTCCATCCAGTGAGCACAGACCATTTTCTAAATTTCTGGCAGTATAACTCTGCTGCTTCCTGACCCTGAGACAGGGCCAACAGTGTTTTCTCAGCATGCTCTACAGAGTTACGTTTGTCATACAATAATCCGAGCGATTGAAAAAATGCATCTACATTAAGCAATGCCGGATTCCCTGACTGAAGAGAGAATGCCCAGTCCTGAGGATCGCCACGTAGCAGAGAAATAACAATTTTTACTTGCTGAGTGGGATCACCAGAGGAACGGGGTTTCAGAGCAAAAAACAGTTTGCAATTATTTTTAAAGTTCAGAAACTTAGATCTATCCCCGTAAAACAAATCCGGAGTAGGAATTCTAGGCTCTAAGGCCGGAGTCTGAACAACAAAATCTTGAATATTCTGTACTCTTGCAGCAAGCTGATTCACACGAGAAAATAACCCTTGAACATCCATGCCTGCATCCAAATCCAGAATCACCCAGAGATCAAGAGGAAAAAAAAAGGCAAAACAAACCAGAGGAAAAAAAAACCTCAAAACTCATTTCTTTTCCTTCTTTTGAGAGGCATTCAGTTCAATTTTGGCCAGTTGTACTGTTATGGTCTGGTGATTATGGAGCGACATGAGACTAGCTCTGAGCAGGTGGTATCTATACTGACCGCAGACCCTAAGCTCAACACACAACTAGAAGCAGCCGTGGATTGCTCCTAACGCTCCCTATGCAACTCGTCACAGCCTAAGAGCTAACTACCCCTAAAGATAGAAACAGGAAAACTATCTTGCCTCAGAGAAAATCCCCAAAGGAAAGACAGCCCCCCACATGTAATGACTGTGAGAGGAGAAGGAAATGACAAACGTAGTATGAAATAAGATTGAGCACAGGAGGCCACTTCTAGCTAGAGAGGAAAGTACAGAAAAGAGCTCTGTGCGGTCAGTAGAAAAAACTATAAAAAGTCCACCGCAGAGAAATGCAAAAATCTCCACACCTAACTAAAGGTGTGGAGGGAAAACTCTGCTGCCCAGAGCTTCCAGCTTAGCTAAATAGATCCATACTGATAAACTGGACAAATGAGCAAAAACAAGACAGTACAAAACAACAAGTCCACAATAAGTGAACTGCAAAGGACATGGAAGAACTTAGCTTAGCAGAACTTGGTCAGAGTGTCAGGAAAGTCCAAAGAGCAATGACTCCAGGCAGAGACAATTGACAACTGGCATTGATTGAGGGCTAAGGCCAGCCTAATATAGCCGAGCCCAAAAGACAATCAAAGGAAACAGCTGAGAAGCTAAATCCAAGAAGCAGCAATACCACTAAAGACCACAGGAGGAGCCCAAGAGCAGAACTCACAAAAATACTACTTACAACCAAGAACGGAACTCACAACAGGAGTGTGTCTGGGTTAGAGGTGTGGTTAGGGTTACCGTTGGGATTAGGGTTAGGGATGTGTTTGCATTAGGGTTTCAGTTATAATTGGGGGGTTTCCACTGTTTAGGCACATCAGGGGCTCTCCAAACGCGACATGGCGTCCGATCTCAATTCCAGCCAATTCTGCGTTGAAAAAGTAAAACAGTGCTCCTTCCCTTCCGAGCTCTCCCGTGTGCACAAACAGGGGTTTACCCCAACATATAGGGTATCAGCGTACTCAGGACAAATTGGACAACAACTTTTGGGGTCCAATTTCTCCTGTTACCCTTGGGAAAATACAAAACTCGGGGCTAAAAATATTTTTTGTGGAAAAAAAAAGATTTTTTTATTTTCACGGCTCGGCGTTATAAACTGTAGTGAAACACTTGGGGATTTAAAGCTCTCACAACACATCTAGATGAGTTCCTTAGGGGGTCTACTTTCCAAAATGGTGTCACTTGTGGGGGGTTTCTACTGTTTAGGTACATTAGGGGCTCTGCAAACGCAATGTGACGCCTGCAGACCATTCTATCTAAGTCTGCATTCCAAATAACGCTCCTTCCCTTCCGAGCCCTCCCATGCGCCCAAACGGTGGTTCCCCCCCACATATGGGGTATCAGCGTACTCAGGACAAATTGGACAACAACTTTTGTGGTCCAATTTCTCCTGTTACCCTCAGGAAAATACAAAACTGGGGGCTAAAAAATAATTTTTGTGGGAAAAAAAATGTGTTTTTATTTTTATGGCTCTGCATTATAAACTTCTGTGAAGCACTTGGTGGGTCAAAGTGCTCACCACAATGCTAGATGAGTTCCTTAGGGGGTCTACTTTCCAAAATGGTGTCACTTGTGGGGGGTTTCAATGTTTAGGCACATCAGTGACTCTCCAAACGCAACATGGCGTCCCATCTCAATTCCAGTCAATTTTGCATTGAAAAGTCAAATGGCACTCCTTCGCTTCCGAGCTCTGTCATGCGCCCAAACAGTGGTTTACCCCCACATATGGGGTATTGGCGTACTCAGGACAAATTGTACAACAACTTTTGGGGTACATTTTCTCCTGTTACCCTTGGTAAAATAAAACAAATTGGAGCTGAAGTAAATTTTTTGTGAAAAAAAGTTAAATGTTCATTTTTATTTAAACATTCCAAAAATTCCTGTGAAGCACCAGAAGGGTTAATAAACTTCTTGAATATGGTTTTGAGCACATTGAGGGGTGCAGTTTTTAGAATGGTGTCACACTTGGGTATTTTCTATCATATAGACCCCTCAAAATGACTTCAAATGAGATGTGGTCCCTAAAAAAAAAATGGTGTTGTAAAAATGAGAAATTGCTGGTCAACTTTTAACCCTTATAACTCCCTAACAATTTTTTTTTCAAAATTGTGCCTATGTAAAGTAGACATGTGGGAAATGTTACTTATTAAGTATTTTGTGTGACATATCTCTGTGATTTAATTGCATAAAAATTCAAAGTTGGAAAATTGCAAAATTTTCTAAATTTTCGCCAAATTTTCATTTTTTTCACAAATAAACGGAGATAATATCAAAGAAATTTTACCACTAACATGAAGTACAATATGTCACGAGAAAACAATGTCAAAATCACCAGGATTCGTTGAAGCGTTCCAGAGTTATATCCTCATAAAGGGACAGTGGTCAGAATTGTAAAAATTGGCCTGGTCAATGACGTGCAAACCACCCTTGGGGGTAAAGGGGTTAATGAGCTTGTGGCAATCAAAATACAGCTCCTTTTCCAAGAATGCGGTCCCTGAGAATCTGCTCGGGGGCCTGATAAAAGGTCATCGAGGGCCGTAAATGGCCCTGGGGCCTGAGGTTCCCCACCACTGCACTAGGCCAACAACTGTACTGACTTCAGTGTTGGAAGCAATGGCCCTGCTCACTTGCGCCTCCTGCTCTTCACTGCAGGCGTATACTACTGAGCGGAGTTTCCTTTCAGATCTTCAGTGCTTGATCAACAGCAGATGTCTCTTGTTCCAGAAGAAATAAGAGCTGGGACTCTGTTCTTCCCTGGCAGAGTCTGGGTCTTGACCGCTGCAAGTCATGTTCTTAGGTCTTGGCAGGCATATTCTGGACTCCGGGTCTTGACCAGCGCAGGTGTGGTTCTCAGGCCTTAGCTGGCATAATCTGGACTCTGGGAATCGTCTGGTGCCACCTGGGTTCTGCGACAACCAGCTGCCTGGGGCACTTTACCATGGCCTGGTACATCACATTCTTCCCTGGCACCCCATTGTTTTGCTTGGCGCCAAATCTGTTCTGGCTTTGGGGCTATGGCCTTTATAATAACAGGAAATTGCATCATCCAGGTCACCTGACCTGGTGTACCTTCTAGACTCTTTCTTCCTGAAACGCTCCCTCTTTTCATTGATTCCGCAGAGTCCCGTCTGGACGGCAGATGCCAGTCTTTTTGTGCAAATGCCGCACCCCCCCGTGGAATTGTTCTTCTTATGACACACCTTTTTACACCCCTTATGCAGTATATACTGTATGATGCTCCTCATACAGTATAAAGTTTCTACAGTACTGGCTTCTCTCACACAAAATATATTTCCACAGTTCCGCCGTACCCCCACACATAGTATAATCTTTTCACAGTCCCAAAGTTCCCTCCATACACAGTATAATCTTCTCACATTACCACCATCCCACCACACACAGTATAATCTCACATTACCAACATCCCACCACACACAGTATAATCTTCTCACATTATCACCATGCCACCACACACAGTATAATCTTCTTACAGTACCGCCATTCTCTCCATACAGTATAGAAGAAAAGCCAAAAACCAGCATGGAAAACCAAAGATGTCCAGACAGAAAATATAAAAATTATTATATATGTTTATTAAGTAATGGCAAAAAATGGTACAAGAAAAGCATGTGCGTGTATCAAGATGCAAAGTATATCGTATATATACATATTTTAATAAATGATCAGTATAATAATATTAAAACATTGAAATGGCGGATAAAGGTATTACTACCATAATTAAAGTGATAGACAAAAGCAATTACTGTATTTTCTGGTGTATAAGCCGACTGGGCATATAAGACAACCCCCAACTTTTCCATATAAAATATGGAGTTTGGGATATACTCGCCGTATAAGACGGGGGTCATCTTATACGCCCAGTCATCTTATACGGCGTGTGCGGTGCGGATGGTTCCCAGGGTCTGGAGGAGAGGAGACTCTCCTTCAGGCCCGGGGATCCATATTTATGTTAAAAAGAATAATAAAAAAAAAAAAATGGATATACTTACCCTCCGATGGCCCGCGGCTCTCAGCGGTGCAAGCGGCGGCCTCCATTCCTAAGGATGCATTGAGCGAAGGACCTTCGATGACGTCTCGGTTGCGTGATCGAGAGCCGCAGGCTGTCGGAGGGTAAGTATATCCCATATTTTTTATTTTTATTCTTTTTTTTTACATGAATATGGATCCCAGGGCCTGAAGGAGCGTCTCCTCTCCTCCAGATCCTGGGAACCATACAGGACTGCACCCTGCACACGCCGTACCCGGCGTATAAGACGACCCCCGACTTTTGAGATGATTTTCAGGGGTTAAAAAGTCTTCTTCAGGAAAATACGGTATATAAGTGTGGAAAAGAGAATAATGTGGCTAACACCAATAGATGTGACAAGGTACACAATAAAAAGTAGTATTTCCAAGTATAAGACAATTTCCAATTATGGATCAGAGCAATATCATACATGTAACTATTAGGGAAAGTGTGTAATTCATATATAATATCGAAATCCTTGCACAGATGTAAGAATTAAAGTGCTCTAGTGTCATGATAAATGTACAATACACCCATGTATAAGATTGCATAGTGCCAAACAAAAAAAAGGAAAAAAGGGGCATATACCTTTAAGGACAGCCGAATCCTGATACCACGGGTGCGTGGTGCTCAATACTGTATAATGGCCACACAGTGCTCAATACTGTATAATGGCCACACAACTCTCGGGGCTGTCTCCTTTTTTGTCCGGAAGAAGACGTATAGATCGGTACCGACCTTTGCACTGTACAGCAGGGGGCGTGGCTAAGCTAAGTAGCAGAGAGCGCACGCGGAAGCGGTCAGACTTGGCGGGAAGACAGGGAGAGCAGCACAGGGTGCCGAGGCTCCGTCGCCTGAGCCTGGGTGCAGTGCAGACCCATGCCTGTGCTCCCCAGCGACCGCGCACAGAGACAGTGACAGTACTGGTGCTTTGGGCCCGTTGACTCCCGTCACTCAGGGCGTCGTATGCATCGGGCTGGTTGGTGTTGAACGCTCACTGCAAGTGGAGGGGCGGGAGACTCACCGTACACTGTGCTTATTTCTCCCAGCATATCCTCATCGAGCCCTGTTGGGCTCAGACTGTTGCAGAAACTTTGCCTTGCTTGCCACAGCTGGCTCAGGACCCCAGACCTCACCGCGAACATCACGGACCGAACATCGCCATCAGGACCCGGATCATCGCTGCCTCCAGGACCACAACGGATTAATCATGTGCTGACAGCGTAAGCGCCACCATTTGTATCGTGGACTCTTCAGTCAAAAAGCCGTTGAACTGATAAGTTAACCCTAAATAACTGTTGCTTTAACCCCTCCATACCGTCATCGTTTCCTTGCCTTCTTTTTGTATCCTCCCCTTTGTTATACCCCTGTTAACTCCTCCTCTCACTGCCTGGAGTATATCCCCATTCAGTAAACCAATAGTGTTAACTCTTGCTCTGCCTCCTGTCCGTTACTGCATCCTGAAACCTGCTCACACAGCAATAACGCTTGATGTGCCTACCTCAAACGCAGTCGAGTGAGTACTAACCTTTACAATTGGTGCTAGAAGCACAGGCATGAATCCCAAGGGGCACAGATACCACATGTCCTGGGTGAAAGCAACTACAGGAGCAAAAGCCAACATGGAGGAGTTAATAAAGCAACTGGTGCAGGCTAATCTTCAGCAGCAACATATATGGCAGAAACAACAACAGCAGGAGCAGATGCAGCAGCAGCACAGTCAACAAATGGAACTCTTATCTGAGGCAATCCATGGCAGGGCAACCGTACCAAATCCAGGTGATGACTCTCACGTGAGGAAAAAGGTAAGAAGAGCATTGCAAAAGATGACCCCGGGTGATGACATCGAGGTGTTCCTGACGGGGATTGAAAGGGTAGTGGAGTGGGAGAAATTGCCTCCGGAGCAGTGGGTTGAGGTCCTGGCGCCATATTTAGCAGGGGAACCACAGAAGGTTTATTATGACTTTGTGTTGTAGGACAAAAAGAGTACAATTTAAAAGCTAAGATCTTGGCACACTCAGGAGTGACTCTGACAGTCACAGCGCAATGGGAGCATCATTGGGTCTATCGCATTGATAAACCTCCCCGGTCCCAAATCTTTGATCTCTATACCTGGTCCAAAAATGGTTGCAACCTGAATCCTCCTTCGTCAGCACTGATGGTGGAGAAGGTTGTCATGGACAGGTTAATACACTCCCTACCAAGGTCGCTGCAATCCTGGGTGGCCCAGGAAGATCCCCGTAATACCGATGACCTAGCGAGTCTGGTGTAGAGATACCAGGTGGTTAAGAGTTCCTTGGGGAAACAAGGGGTACAAGCTGTTATGAACTGGTGAATCAGAACCACAATGGACCTAGTGGTTAAGAGCACACAAAGTGACCTGATAGTTACTAATAACATAGGACGAGCTCTGAGACGTGGGAACTCTGCTGACCGCAATCCCTAATCCTATCATACCACACTAGAGGTAGCCGTGGAGCGCTCCTGACCAGACCTAGGCGCCTCGGGCACAGCCTGAGAAACTAGCTAGCCCTGAAGATAGAAAAATAAGCCTACCTTGCCTCAGAGAAATTTCCCAAAGGAAAAGGCAGCCCCCCACATATAATGACTGTGAGTTAAGATGAAAATACAAACACAGAGATGAAATAGATTTTAGCAAAGTGAGGCCCGACTTACTGAATAGACCGAGGATAGGAAAGATAGCTTTGCGATCAACACAAAAACCTACAAACAACCACGCAGAGGGCGCAAAAAGACCCTCCGCACCGACTAACGGTACGGAGGTGCTCCCTCTGCGTCTCAGAGCTTCCAGCAAGCAAGAAAAACCAATATAGCAAGCTGGACAGAAAATATTGCAAACAAAAGTAACACAAGCAAAACTTAGCTTCTGCAGGGTAGACAGGCCACAAGAACGATCCAGGAGAGAGCAAGACCAATACTGGAACATTGACTGGAGGCCAGGAACAAAGAACTAGGTGGAGTTAAATAGAGCAGCACCTAACGACTTAACCTCGTCACCTGAGGAAGGAAACTCAGAAGCCGCATCCCCACTCACATCCACCAAAGGAAGCTCATAGACAGAACCAGCCGAAGTACCACTCATGACCACAGGAGGGAGCTTGACCACAGAATTCACAACAGCAAGCATCCCAATACTAGGCTTCCCAAAGGGGGTCTGACACTCAAAAGAAGGAAGTTAGAGTAGCATGTGGGGGGCACTCAAAAGAAGGAAGTTAGAGTAGTATGTGGGGGGCATCCAAGAGCCCATGAGACATCCGAGTTATTGTCAAAGGCCCGTCCAATAATATATTTTGTTGGATGTGTCATACTCCAGGTCACATAGCCACCCATTGCCCCATGACCACCAAGCCAAAGGACTGCAGCATAGGATGGCACTGCTCATATTTTGCATATCCTGCCTGTAGTGCTGTCACTCAACCATGTGAGGCACCGCAGGCATGCCATGTGACCATAAACATGGTAAAAATGACTGGTCTGTTGAACTCAGGGAATTTGGTAACCCTAGTGAGGGCCACAATTCCCCATCAGCTGATTCCTGAAAAGAGGGTGGGCGTCCAATGTATCCATGGTGACACTAAGGACTACCCTGTGTCCCAAGTAGTCATAAACACAAACTTTGTCCCATGAGGTGGGCATAGTCAAGGACCTATTGCACCCTATTATAATAGGTCAGGACTTTGCATTATTTTGGGACTTGTGAGGGAAAGGGAGGACATCTGATTGTCTGGACAACAGGTTGCTCCTAAAAAACCTCATCGCAGTCCGCAGCTGACAGGTTTCCGTTTTGTGTGGTTGTTGGCGATGAGGATGAGGCAAGCATCCCCAGAGGCTAACATTCCTGAGCTGGAGGTGTCCGAGGGAAACTTTGGAACTGCCCAACTCAGGGATTTAACTCTAGAAGGACATTTGATAATGTGACGGCACTTAATGGTCTTGCTCAAGAGTTGGTGGCTGACACCGGATACCCATACTTTGCCATGAATGGGGAGATGATGTTTCGGATCACCAAGCTGAGAGGGGAGGTAATTGAGCAGTTACTGGTGCCAGGGCTGTACAGATGCAGAGTGTTAGACATGGTCCATACACATGTTAGGTGGTCACCTGGGTGTAGAAAAAATCCAGGAATAGATCCTCAAGAGGTTCTACTGGCCCGGTTGTCACCATGATATTGAGAATTTCTGTAGGTCCTGTCCCACCTGTCAGTTGACTTTCCCAGTGGCCCACTTTCATAGACCCTTAGTGTCATTGCCCATTATTGAGATGCCATTTGATCGCATAGCCATGGATCTAGTGGGACACTTGGTCAAGCCCGCCAGAGGACATCAGTATATCTTGGTGGTACTGGACTATGCTATGCATTGCCTGGAGGCCATTCCACTACGTAACTCCTCTACCAAGTGTGTCACCCGAGAGTTGGTTCATGTCTTCTCTAGAACGGGGTTGCCCAAAGAGATTCTGTACGACCAAGGGACCCCGTCAAAGGTGATGAAGGAGTTGTGCAAAACCCTGCAAGTCACACAACTCTGGACCTCACTCTACCATCCACAAACAGATGGCTTGGTAGAAAGGTTCAATACAACCTTGAAGGCCATGTTGAAGAAGGTAATAGAGAAGGATGGCCGCAACTGGGACTGTCTACCACTGTACCTTCTATTCTCCATCAGAGAAGTACCACAGGCCTCTTCTGTGTTCTCCCCTTTTGAACTCTTGTATGGCCACACCCCCGTGGGCTCCTCGGTGCAGCAAAAGAGACATGGGAGGCAGAGTCTTCACCAAGAGAGGATTGCCAAGGTGATGCCCCTCATGATAGAACACCTCAAAGCACCAGAGACACAGTCCAGGTTGTAAAATAGGTTGACGAGGGTGAGACACTTCAACTATGGGGATCGAGTACTAGTGCTGTTACCTATGGTGGAGAGCAAATTCCTGGCCAAGTGGCAGGACCCCCACAAAATAGTTGAAAAGGTTGGAGATGTCAACTGTAAAGTCCACCAACCAGGGAAGAGAGCCCTACCAGGTATGCCACGTCAACCTGATTAAGCCATGGCGAGAAAGGGAGCTCATGGAAGCTCTGTGTTGTATGGCCAGGCCTGAAGCGGATGTGGAGGAAGTTAAGGTGGCAGAGAAGCTGTCACATGCCCAAAAGCAACAGTGCCAAGAGTTGCTACAGTGGAACAAGGAACTATTCTCTGTGCTGCCAGGTTGTACGAAGGTCATGGAGGATGAGGTTCTGATACAGCCTAATGTCCGGGTTAACTTGAAACAATATCAGATTCATAAAGGCCGTCGAGAGGTGATCTCAAAAGAGGTGAAGCAAATGCTGAGCCTGGGAGTCTTTGAGGAATCCAAGAGCGGCTAGTCCAGTCCAATTGTAAGGACTCTGGATTTCTTGCTCATCTGTGGTGCTTTATTACCATTTTCCAAGATGGCGTCTGCTGCCTCTAATCTGCTCATGTAATCTGACTTCCCTGTCTTTATAAGCCTGGCTTGCCTCCTACTCCTTGCTTGTGTATTCTGCCTGAATCCCTGGCTTGTGCTGCAAGAGACTTCCCCTCTTTAGAAACTCCAGCTCCGCCTCCTCAGCAAACCTTCTCATCTCTGAGGTTCTCCTGCATTCTTCTCCTGCCTACTGGGACATGTAAGCTTAGCCTGCTACAGCTAATCTTGTTTGGCATGCGTTGCTTGTTTATTTGACTGTTTCTGGACTCGTAGCTCTGCACTGCTTCCGGACACTTTTCTAGTGCTGCCAGCCCTGGTATGAACTGTGCTTTATGATCTGCTTACTCCAGAGAGTGCTACGCCCATAAGACTTGCCCGCAGCTGAGCTGCAAAAGAACTTCTCCTAAGAAGGACCTTGCTTGCCATTCTCTTGAACTTATGTGCACTTGCTGCACCCATGTTTGTGCATATAAACACTATCTCTGCTTGCAGCAGAGCTGCAAAGAATCTTCTCCTGGTTTCACCTTTGTTTGCTGTGTTTTTTACTTGCTCACACCTTGCACCTGTGTTTATTTGTATAATACAGACTTTACACTATACTCTGGTTCTGCTGCCTTGTCTCAAGCCAAGAGATTCCTAAGTGTACCACTATAATTGTTACACCAATATTCTTAGTGTCAAAACCAGATGGCGAGTGGCGGTTTTGCAATCACTATAGGAAGTTGAACGAAGTTTCTAAGTTTGATGCATACCCGATGCCCCATGTCGATGAATTAAATTAGAGTCTAGGGCCAACTCGGTACATTACTACACTTGACCTCACAAAAGGGCATTGGCAAATCGCCATATCCCAAGACGTCAAAGAGAAGACTGCCTTTTCAATGCTAGATGGATGCTTAAAATACACTAGGATGCCATTTGGGTTACAAGGTGCTCCAGCCACATTCCAGAGAGCCATGAGATCCTAGCTCCTCACAAGAGGTATGCAGCGGCCTACCGACATTGTGATCTTCAGCTAGGATTGTGGAAGCTATCTGAGCAAGGTTCAGGTGATATTTGATGCTCTATGGAAGGCGGGGTTTTCCATAAACCCGAAGAAAAGTGGGCGTTGGATAATCTAACGTACTGCATATTAGGCAGGAAGTTCAGACTAGTGTCAGACCATGCCACACTGAAGTGGATAAGAAAAGGAACAATGCCCGAGTGACCGGGTGGTCCTAGAACTTCAGGATTTTAACTTCCATGTGGAGCATAGGCCAAGGAAACTGCATGGCAATGCTGACGTTTTGTCGAGAGACTACTGTCTGTTGACAAAAGGTGCCAAGTTCCCCGGCTTTGGGCAGGGGAGGGGATTTAAGATGGCCCCTGGATGAGTCCTTGAGGGGAAATATGTATCATCGTGGCTATTAGCTGCGGTGATGTGAGCTCGGAAACATGCACCAGCACATATAGTGCTGAAAGAGTTATTAGTCCTTTTCCTGGATGGGTGGGAATTAGGGTTGAGCGATACGGGTCGTTCATTTTCAAAAGTCGCCGACTTTTGGCAAAGTCGGGTTTCATGAAACCCGATCCGACCCCTGTGCGGGGTCGGCCATGCGGTACGCAACTTTCGCGCCAAAGTCGCGTTTCAATGACGCGAAAAGCGCCATTTCTCAGCCAATGAAGGTAAACGCAGAGTGTAGGCAGCGTGATGACATAGGTCCTGGTCCCCACCATCTTAGAGAAGGTCATTGCAGTGATTGGCTTGCTGTCTGCGGCGTCACAGGGGCTATAAAGGGGCGTTCCCGCCGACCGCCATCTTACTGCTGCTGATCTGAGCTTAGGGAGAGGTTGCTGCCGCTTCGTCAGAAGCAGGGATAGCGTTAGGCAGGGTCCATTAACCACCAAACCGCTTGTGCTGTAGCGATTTCCACTGCCCAACACCACCTTCGGTGTGCAGGGACAGTGGAAGCTACATTTTTTTTTCCCCTCAGCGCTGTAGCTCATTGGGCTGCCCTAGAAGGCTCCCTGATAGCTGCATTGCTGTGTGTACGCCGCTGTGCAAACCAACTGCTTTTTTCAAAGCACAAATCCTCTTGTTCCTTCCTTTCTGCACAGCTATCTTTTTTGTTTGTACACACTTTTTATTTAATTTGTGCATCAGTCCACTCCTTATTGCTGCCTGCCATACCTGGCTGAGATTACTGCAGGGAGATAGTAATTGAAGGACACTCCCTGTTTTTTTTTTTTTTTTTTTTTTTTGTGGGAGATTAAGATTGACATTTCTGCTAGAGTGCCATCCCTGTGTGTGCCATCTCTCAGTCAGTGGGCCATAGAAAGCCTATTAATTTTTTTGCTTGATTTGGGTTATAAAATCTACCTGAAAAAATCACTACATCAATCAGTGGGAGAAAAATATTGGCCTCAGGGCTTGTGTGCCACTCTTGACTCCTGTGTGTGCCATCTCTCAGTCAGTGGGCCATAGAAAGCCTATTTATTTTTTTGCTTGATTTTGGTTCTAAAATCTACCTGAAAAAATCACTACATCAATCAGTGGGAGAAAAAAATTGGCCTCAGGGCTTGTGTGCCACTCCTGACTCCTGTGTGCATCATCACTCACTCAGTGGGCCATAGAAAGCCCATTTTTTTTTTTTTTTGTGCTTTATTTGGGTTCTAAATTCTACCTGAAAAAATCAATAAATCAATCAGTGGGAGATTAATATTGGCCTTTGGGCTTGTGTGCCAGTCCTAAGCGTGCCATCTCTCTCTCTCAGATAGTGGGCCATAGAAAGACTATTTATTATTTTTTTTATTGGGTTTATAAATTTTCCCTGGAACAAAAAAAAAAAAAAAGTGGGAGATTAATATTGGCCTCTGGGCTTGTGTGCCAGTCCTGAGCGTGCCATCTCTCTCACAAATAGTGGGCCATAGAAAGCCTATTTATTTTTTTGCTTGATTTGGGTTCTAAAATGTACCTGAAAAAATCACTACATCAATCAGTGGGAGAAAAATATTGGCCTCAGGGCTTGTGTGCCACTCCTGACTCCTGTGTGCATCATCACTCACTCAGTGGGCCATAGAAAGCCCTTTTTTTTTTTGCTTTATTTGGGTTCTAAATTCTACCTGAAAAAATCAATAAATCAATCAGTGGGAGATTAATATTGCCCTTTCTGCTTGTGTGCCAGTCTTGACTCCTGGGTGTGCCATCTCTCTCTCTCTCTCCAATTGTGGGCCATAGAAAGCCTATTATTTTTTTAGCTTGATTTGGGTTCCAAAATCTACCTGAAAAAATCACTACATCAATCAGTGGGAGATAAATATTGGCCTCTGGGCTTGTGTGCCACTCCTGACTCCTGTGTGCGTCATCTCTCACTCAGTGGGCCATAGAAAGCCTTTTTTTGTTTTCTAAATTCTCCCTGAAAAAATCATTTTATTTTATTTGGTTTCTAAATTCTTCCTGAAAAAATCATTTTATTCTATTATTTTTTTTCCTAAAGTCTCCCTGAAAAAAAAAAAAAAAAACAAATCAGTGGGAGATTAATATTGCCCTTTCTGCTTGTGTGCCAGTCTTGACTCCTGGGTGTGCCATCTCTCTCTCTCTCTCCAATTGTGGGCCATAGAAAGCCTATTATTTTTTTAGCTTGATTTGGGTTCCAAAATCTACCTGAAAAAATCACTACATCAATCAGTGGGAGATAAATATTGGCCTCTGGGCTTGTGTGCCACTCCTGACTCCTGTGTGCGTCATCTCTCACTCAGTGGGCCATAGAAAGCCTTTTTTTGTTTTATTTGTTTTCTAAATTCTCCCTGAAAAAATCATTTTATTTTATTTGGTTTCTAAATTCTTCCTGAAAAAATAATTTTATTCTATTATTTTTTTTTCCTAAAGTCTCCCTGAAAAAAAAAAAAAAAAAAAAACAGTGGGAGATTAATATTGCCCTTTCTGCTTGTGTGCCAGTCTTGACTCCTGGGTGTGCCATCTCTCTCTCTCTCTCCAATTGTGGGCCATAGAAAGCCTATTATTTTTTTAGCTTGATTTGGGTTCCAAAATCTACCTGAAAAAATCACTACATCAATCTGTGGGAGATAAATATTGGCCTCTGGGCTTGTGTGCCACTCCTGACTCCTGTGTGCGTCATCTCTCACTCAGTGGGCCATAGAAAGCCTTTTTTTGTTTTATTTGTTTTCTAAATTCTCCCTGAAAAAATCATTTTATTTTATTTGGTTTCTAAATTCTTCCTGAAAAAATCATTTTATTCTATTATTTTTTTTTCCTAAAGTCTCCCTGAAAAAAAACAAAAAAAAAAAACAGTGGGAGATTAATATTTACATTTGTGCTTCAGTGACAGTCCTGCGTGTGTGGCATCTCTCTCATTTGTTGCCACCAACAACAGAGTGTGTAACATTGTGCCTGATTTTCGTTGTGGTCTCACTCACCTGTAAAGGGGTAGCTAAATCATACTGAAGTTATAGCTCACCGTGTAATTTGTGTGACAGCAACAAATACCGTTAGTTTGTTTACGTTTTTAAAACAATGAGGAAGTCTGGTGGAAGAGGTCGTGGCCGGGGGCGTTCATTGTCAGCTGGTAATGAGGGTAGTGGTAGTGGTGGAGCATCAGCTGGTCGTGGGAAAAAAAATATTGCACCTAAGTCTGGAGCTGTGGAGCCAGGTTCGTCGTCTGGCTACACAAGGCCTCGAACGCTCCCTTTTCTGGGAGTAGGAAAACCGCTTTTAAAGCCGGAGCAGCAAGAGCAAGTTTTGGCTTATCTTGCTGACTCAGCCTCTAGCTCTTTTGCCTCCTCTTGTGAAACTGGTAAATGTCAAAGCAGCGCGTCGTTAGTGGATGTTCACGGTCAGGGACAAGTCGCTTCCTTGTCCTCTTCAGCAAAAACAACAACAGAGAAGAATGCAGCAGGCGACACAACGGGTTACTCCATGGAGCTCTTTACACATACCGTCCCTGGCTTAGAAAGTGAAGCAGTTAACAGTCCATGCCCATTACAAGTTGAATCTGACATGGAATGCACTGATGCACAGCCACAGCCAGACTACTATGCTGGTCCTTTGACTCAGACCACAACATTGCCCTCGCAGGGTAATGATCAAGAATCAGACCCTGATGAGACTATGTTGCCCCATCACGAACGCTATACCACCGACCGACACGGTGACACAGACGAAGTTGCACACGAGCTACAAGAAGAGGTAATAGATGACCCAGTTCTTGACCCCGATTGGCAGCCATATCTGAAAAGTCTCAATACAAGTTGCATGCATAGACATTTAACCACCATGCATTTGCAAGCCTGGACTAACTACCAAACGTCCCTTAAGGTTGTAGAACCCTCGGCCAATGAAGCTAGTCAGCAACGCAACATCCCTTCCGGCAGTGTAGGGCCACCATTTTCCGCACCACCTGCAGTATCTGTGCAGGTTTCTTTGCCAGGCCAAAGCAGTCAGGGTCAGGGAATCACCAGTTTTGTAGTAGGAAACACTGCATCTAGGGCACCGGCGGCAACAATACCATCTCCCACCGTCTCTCAGTCTGCCATGTCCACCGGCACCCCCGCTAGTTCCACGATCTCCAGCTCTCCAGTCCAGCTCACCCTACATGAGACTATGGTTAGAAAAAGGAAGTACTTAGCCTCGCATCCGCGTACACAGGGTTTGAACGCCCACATAGCTAGACTAATCTCGTTAGAGATGATACCCTACCGGTTAGTTGAAAGCGAAGCTTTCAAAGCCCTGATGGACTACGCTGTACCACGCTACGAGCTACCCAGTCGACACTTTTTTTCCAGAAAAGCCATCCCAGCCCTCCACCAGCATGTTAAAGAGCGCATCGTCCATGCACTCAGGCAATCTGTGAGCACAAAGGTGCACCTGACAACAGATGCATGGACCAGTAGGCATGGCCAGGGACGTTACGTGTCCATCACGGCACACTGGGTGAATGTTGTGGATGCAGGGTCCACAGGGCAGATTTGAGAACTGGAACTTTGGCCCACATGGCGGATTATGCCTTACGTATCCTCAAAAAGGGACACACGCATAACTAAAATGATGAACGATGACGATTACTGGTTGGCCTGCCTCCTTGATCCTCGCTATAAAGGCAAATTGCAAAATATAATGCCACATGAGAACTTGGAACTAATATTAGCAACCAAACAATCAACTCTTGTTGACCGTTTGCTTCTGGCATTCCCTGCACACAGTGCCCGTGATCGTTCTCACACGAGCTGCAGGGGCCAGCAGACCAGAGGAGTTAGAGGGGCAGAAATCAGAAGTGGCGTTGGCCAGAGGGGTTTTCTGACCAGGTTGTGGAGTGATTTTGCTATGACCGCAGACAGGACAGGTACTGCAGCATCAATTCAAAGTGACAGGAGACAACATTTGTCCAGTATGGTTACAAACTATTTTTCATCCCTTATCGATGTTCTCCCTCAACCGTCATTCCCATTTGATTACTGGGCATCAAAATTAGACACCTGGCCAGAATTGGCAGAATATGCATTGCAGGAGCTTGCTTGCCCGGCAGCTAGTGTCCTATCAGAAAGAGTATTCAGTGCTGCAGGTTCAATACTAACAGAAAAAAGGACTCGTCTGGCTACCCAAAATGTAGATGATCTAACCTTCATTAAAATGAACCACAACTGGATTTCGAAATCTTTTGCCCCACCTTGCCCGGCCGACACCTAGCTTTCCTATGAAAAGGTCTTGCCTGTGGACTATTCTGAATGCCTTTTCCAATCTCGTAATTTTCTGCACCTGATTGTCCAGCATACGACATGTTTACACCTCACTAAATGGCCAAACTCCTCACACGGGGCCGTGGTATCGACACTTGGCGACAGCACCCGTGAGAGTGCTGTTTGTCTGAAGAGGTGGGTGTGCCCGCTTTTGGTCGATGGCACTGCCACTGGGTCCCTCCTAGTACAATAAAGTGTCTCTGGCGGTGGTGGTGCGCACCCAACGTCAGACACACCGTTGTAATATGAGGGGCCCTGGGCCTGTACCGCCGGCCACAAGACAGTTCCCCCCCCCAGCTCAAACTGACAATACCATTGTATTAACATTTTTGTTATGTTAGGCCTTCGAAGCCTGTCTGCGGTCACTCCTTCCACTATGCCTCCACTGACCACACCACTGCTGCCCGTGTACCCCTGGAACCAATTTAAAATTGCCTACAGCCAGCCCAATTTTTTTATTTTAGGCCTTCGATGCCTGTCTGCGGTCCGTTCTTTCTACTACTACTACACTGACCAGGCCACTGCTGCCCGTGTACCCCTGGAACCAATTTAAAATTGCCTACAGCCATGTGTTATTATTTTAGGCCTTCGATGCCTGTCTGCGGTCACTCCTTACAATATGCCTCCACTGACCACACCACTGCTGCCCGTGTACCCCTGGAACCAATTTAAAATTGCCTACAGCCAGCCCAATTTTTTTATTCTAGGCCTTCGATGCCTGTCTGCGGTCCATTCTTTCCACTACTACTACACTGACCAGGCCACTGCTGCCCGTGTACCCCTGGAACCAATTTAAAATTGCCTACAGCCATGTGTTATTATTTTAGGCCTTCGATGCCTGTCTGCGGTCACTCCTTACAATATGCCTCCACTGACCACACCACTGCTGCCCGTGTACCCCTGGAACCAATTTAAAATTGCCTACAGCCATGTGTTATTATTTTAGGCCTTCGATGCCTGTCTGCGGTCACTCCTTCCACTACGCCTCCACTGACCACACCACTGCTGCCCGTGTACCCCTGGAACCAATTTAAAATTGCCTACAGCCAGCCCAATTTTTTTATTTTAGGCCTTCGATGCCTGTCAGCGGTCCATTCTTTCCACTGCTACTACACTGACCAGGCCACTGCTGCCCGTGTACCCCTGGAACCAATTTAAAATTGCCTACAGCCAGCCCAATTTTTTTATTTTAGGCCTTCGATGCCTGTCTGCGGTCCATTCTTTCCACTACTACTACACTGACCAGGCCACTGCTGCCCGTGTACCCCTGGAACCAATTTAAAATTGCCTACAGCCATGTGTTATTATTTTAGGCCTTCGATGCCTGTCTGCGGTCACTCCTTACAATATGCCTCCACTGACCACACCACTGCTGCCCGTGTACCCCTGGAACCAATTTAAAATTGCCTACAGCCATGTGTTATTATTTTAGGCCTTCGATGCCTGTCTGCGGTCACTCCTTACAATATGCCTCCACTGACCACACCACTGCTGCCCGTGTACCCCTGGAACCAATTTAAAATTGCCTACAGCCAGCCCAATTTTTTTATTTTAGGCCTTCGATGCCTGTCTGCGGTCCATTCTTTCTACTACTACTACACTGACCAGGCCACTGCTGCCCGTGTACCCCTTGAACCAATTTACAATTGCCTACAGCCATGTGTTATTATTTTAGGCCTTCGATGCCTGTCTGCGGTCACTCCTTCCACTAGGCCTCCACTGACCACACCACTGCTGCCCGTGTACCCCTGGAACCAATTTAAAATTGCCTACAGCCATGTGTTATTATTTTAGGCCTTCGATGCCTGTCTGAGGTCACTCCTTCCACTAGGCCTCCACTGACCACACCACTGCTGCCCGTGTACCCCTGGAACCAACATCAGAAAATATAAAAATAAGTATTTTGCTTATAAAAAAGAAAATACTGGAGAGATATCAAATGCAGACATTTTAACATTAAAAACAAACACATACAACAAAAATCTGGTACAGTACTAAAAATGGCCACCAGCTACAATAACTTTCTCCTGCAAGTAGTTAACTGAAAGTTTTTTTCAATTTAAAACACAGATATGGCATCCACCGAGTGTTGTCCTGTCGCGTCTTCTTTATATTATTGCCAAGAAGATGCAAAACAATGAAAATAATAAAATCATTATTTACCAAAAAAATAGAGTAAGTCAAAACCACATTGCAAATAAACATTCATTACAAATAAAGAAGCAGGGCGCGTCCGAGGGTGAGTATATACCTAATAAGAATATAATCACCCTCGGACGCGCCCTGCTTCTTTCCGACAGCCTTCCTTCCTAAGAATCAGCCCTTCCATGGTGTAGAGAGAGGGTTTGTTACACTCCAAGGTGTTCCCCAGGTTGCCTTTCCTGAGCTTCGATCTTCATGCTCTCGTTTAGTAGTTGTCGGAAATTAGGCTGCATTAGGCCTACAAAATGGGTATGGGGTGGAGAGAGATGGTGTGTTACACTCCAAGGTGTTCCCCAGGTTTCCTTGCCATTGCTTCGGTCTTCCGACTCTCGTTTAGTAGTTGTAGAAAACTACACTGCATTAGGCCTAAAAAATGGGTATCGGGTGGAGAGAGATGGTGTGTTACACTCCAAGGTGTTCCCCAGGTTGCCTTTCCTGAGCTTCGATCTTCCGGCTCTCGTTTAGTAGTTCTTGGAAACTACACTGCATTAGGCCTACAAATTGGGTATGGGGTGTAGAGAGATGGTGTGTTCCACTCCAAGGTGTTCTCCAGGTTGCCTTTCCTGAGCTTCGATCTTCCGGCTCTCGTTTAGTAGTTCTTGGAAACTACACTGCATTAGGCCTACAAATTGGGTATGGGGTGTAGAGAGATGGTGTGTTCCACTCCAAGGTGTTCTCCAGGTTGCCTTTCCTGAGCTTCGATCTTCCGGCTCTCGTTTAGTAGTTCTTGGAAACTACACTGCATTAGGCCTACAAATTGGGTATGGGGTGTAGAGAGATGGTGTGTTCCACTCCAAGGTGTTCTCCAGGTTGCCTTTCCTGAGCTTCGATCTTCCGGCTCTCGTTTAGTAGTTGTTGGAAACTACACTGCATTAGGCCTACAAATTGGGTATGGGGTGTAGAGAGATGGTGTGTTCCACTCCAAGGTGTTCTCCAGGTTGCCTTTCCTGAGCTTCGATCTTCCGGCTCTCGTTTAGTAGTTGTTGGAAACTACACTGCATTAGGCCTACAAATTGGGTATGGGGTGTAGAGAGATGGTGTGTTCCACTCCAAGGTGTTCTCCAGGTTGCCTTTCCTGAGCTTCGATCTTCCGGCTCTCGTTTAGTAGTTGTTGGAAACTACACTGCATTAGGCCTACAAATTGGGTATGGGGTGTAGAGAGATGGTGTGTTCCACTCCAAGGTGTTCTCCAGGTTGCCTTTCCTTAGCTTCGATCTTCCGGCTCTCGTTTAGTAGTTCTTGGAAACTACACTGCATTAGGCCTACAAATTGGGTATGGGGTGTAGAGAGATGGTGTGTTCCACTCCAAGGTGTTCTCCAGGTTGCCTTTCCTGAGCTTCGATCTTCCGGCTCTCGTTTAGTAGTTCTTGGAAACTACACTGCATTAGGCCTACAAATTGGGTATGGGGTGTAGAGAGATGGTGTGTTCCACTCCAAGGTGTTCTCCAGGTTGCCTTTCCTGAGCTTCGATCTTCCAGCTCTCGTTTAGTAGTTCTTGGAAACTACACTGCATTAGGCCTACAAATTGGGTATGGGGTGTAGAGAGATGGTGTGTTCCACTCCAAGGTGTTCTCCAGGTTGCCTTTCCTGAGCTTCGATCTTCCGTCTCTCGTTTAGTAGTTCTTGGAAACTACACTGCATTAGGCCTACAAATTGGGTATGGAGTGTAGAGAGATGGTGTGTTCCACTCCAAGGTGTTCTCCAGGTTGCCTTTCCTGAGCTTCGATCTTCCGGCTCTCGTTTAGTAGTTCTTGGAAACTACACTGCATTAGGCCTACAAATTGGGTATGGGGTGTAGAGAGATGGTGTGTTCCACTCCAAGGTGTTCTCCAGGTTGCCTTTCCTGAGCTTCGATCTTCCGGCTCTCGTTTAGTAGTTCTTGGAAACTACACTGCATTAGGCCTACAAATTGGGTATGGGGTGTAGAGAGATGGTGTGTTCCACTCCAAGGTGTTCTCCAGGTTGCCTTTCCTGAGCTTCGATCTTCCGGCTCTCGTTTAGTAGTTCTTGGAAACTACACTGCATTAGGCCTACAAATTGGGTATGGAGTGTAGAGAGATGGTGTGTTCCACTCCAAGGTGTTCTCCAGGTTGCCTTTCCTGAGCTTCGATCTTCCGGCTCTCGTTTAGTAGTTCTTGGAAACTACACAGCATTAGGCCTACAAATTGGGTATGGGGTGTAGAGAGATGGTGTGTTCCACTCCAAGGTGTTCTCCAGGTTGCCTTTCCTGAGCTTCGATCTTCCGGCTCTCGTTTAGTAGTTCTTGGAAACTACACTGCATTAGGCCTACAAATTGGGTATGGGGTGTAGAGAGATGGTGTGTTCCACTCCAAGGTGTTCTCCAGGTTGCCTTTCCTGAGCTTCGATCTTCCAGCTCTCGTTTAGTAGTTCTTGGAAACTACACTGCATTAGGCCTACAAATTGGGTATGGGGTGTAGAGAGATGGTGTGTTCCACTCCAAGGTGTTCTCCAGGTTGCCTTTCCTGAGCTTCGATCTTCCGGCTCTCGTTTAGTAGTTGTTGGAAACTACGCTGCATTAGGCCTACAAATTGGGTATGGGGTGTAGAGAGATGGTGTGTTCCACTCCAAGGTGTTCCCCAGGTTTCCTCGCCAATGCTTCGATCTTCATGCTCTCGTTTAGTAGTTGTTGGAAACTACGCTGCATTAGGCCTACAAATTGGGTATGGGGTGTAGAGAGATGGTGTGTTCCACTCCAAGGTGTTCTCCAGGTTGCCTTTCCTGAGCTTCGATCTTACGGCTCTCGTTTAGTAGTTCTTGGAAACTACACTGCATTAGGCCTACAAATTGGGTATGGGGTGTAGAGAGATGGTGTGTTCCACTCCAAGGTGTTCTCCAGGTTGCCTTTCCTGAGCTTCGATCTTCCGGCTCTCGTTTAGTAGTTCTTGGAAACTACACTGCATTAGGCCTACAAATTGGGTATGGGGTGTAGAGAGATGGTGTGTTCCACTCCAAGGTGTTCTCCAGGTTGCCTTTCCTGAGCTTCGATCTTCCGGCTCTCGTTTAGTAGTTGTTGGAAACTACGCTGCATTAGGCCTACAAATTGGGTATGGGGTGTAGAGAGATGGTGTGTTCCACTCCAAGGTGTTCCCCAGGTTTCCTCGCCAATGCTTCGATCTTCATGCTCTCGTTTAGTAGTTGTTGGAAACTACGCTGCATTAGGCCTACAAATTGGGTATGGGGTGTAGAGAGATGGTGTGTTCCACTCCAAGGTGTTCCCCAGGTTTCCTCGCCAATGCTTCGATCTTCATGCTCTCGTTTAGTAGTTGTTGGAAACTACGCTGCATTAGGCCTACAAATTGGGTATGGGGTGTAGAGAGATGGTGTGTTCCACTCCAAGGTGTTCTCCAGGTTGCCTTTCCTGAGCTTCGATCTTCCGGCTCTCGTTTAGTAGTTCTTGGAAACTACACTGCATTAGGCCTACAAATTGGGTATGGGGTGTAGAGAGATGGTGTGTTCCACTCCAAGGTGTTCTCCAGGTTGCCTTTCCTGAGCTTCGATCTTCCGGCTCTCGTTTAGTAGTTCTTGGAAACTACACTGCATTAGGCCTACAAATTGGGTATGGGGTGTAGAGAGATGGTGTGTTCCACTCCAAGGTGTTCTCCAGGTTGCCTTTCCTGAGCTTCGATCTTCCAGCTCTCGTTTAGTAGTTCTTGGAAACTACACTGCATTAGGCCTACAAATTGGGTATGGGGTGTAGAGAGATGGTGTGTTCCACTCCAAGGTGTTCTCCAGGTTGCCTTTCCTGAGCTTCGATCTTCCGGCTCTCGTTTAGTAGTTGTTGGAAACTACGCTGCATTAGGCCTACAAATTGGGTATGGGGTGTAGAGAGATGGTGTGTTCCACTCCAAGGTGTTCCCCAGGTTTCCTCGCCAATGCTTCGATCTTCATGCTCTCGTTTAGTAGTTGTTGGAAACTACGCTGCATTAGGCCTACAAATTGGGTATGGGGTGTAGAGAGATGGTGTGTTCCACTCCAAGGTGTTCTCCAGGTTGCCTTTCCTGAGCTTCGATCTTACGGCTCTCGTTTAGTAGTTCTTGGAAACTACACTGCATTAGGCCTACAAATTGGGTATGGGGTGTAGAGAGATGGTGTGTTCCACTCCAAGGTGTTCTCCAGGTTGCCTTTCCTGAGCTTCGATCTTCCGGCTCTCGTTTAGTAGTTCTTGGAAACTACACTGCATTAGGCCTACAAATTGGGTATGGGGTGTAGAGAGATGGTGTGTTCCACTCCAAGGTGTTCTCCAGGTTGCCTTTCCTGAGCTTCGATCTTCCGGCTCTCGTTTAGTAGTTGTTGGAAACTACGCTGCATTAGGCCTACAAATTGGGTATGGGGTGTAGAGAGATGGTGTGTTCCACTCCAAGGTGTTCCCCAGGTTTCCTCGCCAATGCTTCGATCTTCATGCTCTCGTTTAGTAGTTGTTGGAAACTACGCTGCATTAGGCCTACAAATTGGGTATGGGGTGTAGAGAGATGGTGTGTTCCACTCCAAGGTGTTCCCCAGGTTTCCTCGCCAATGCTTCGATCTTCATGCTCTCGTTTAGTAGTTGTTGGAAACTACGCTGCATTAGGCCTACAAATTGGGTATGGGGTGTAGAGAGATGGTGTGTTCCACTCCAAGGTGTTCTCCAGGTTGCCTTTCCTGAGCTTCGATCTTACGGCTCTCGTTTAGTAGTTCTTGGAAACTACACTGCATTAGGCCTACAAATTGGGTATGGGGTGTAGAGAGATGGTGTGTTCCACTCCAAGGTGTTCTCCAGGTTGCCTTTCCTGAGCTTCGATCTTCCGGCTCTCGTTTAGTAGTTCTTGGAAACTACACTGCATTAGGCCTACAAATTGGGTATGGGGTGTAGAGAGATGGTGTGTTCCACTCCAAGGTGTTCTCCAGGTTGCCTTTCCTGAGCTTCGATCTTCCAGCTCTCGTTTAGTAGTTCTTGGAAACTACACTGCATTAGGCCTACAAATTGGGTATGGGGTGTAGAGAGATGGTGTGTTCCACTCCAAGGTGTTCTCCAGGTTGCCTTTCCTGAGCTTCGATCTTCCGGCTCTCGTTTAGTAGTTGTTGGAAACTACGCTGCATTAGGCCTACAAATTGGGTATGGGGTGTAGAGAGATGGTGTGTTCCACTCCAAGGTGTTCCCCAGGTTTCCTCGCCAATGCTTCGATCTTCATGCTCTCGTTTAGTAGTTGTTGGAAACTACGCTGCATTAGGCCTACAAATTGGGTATGGGGTGTAGAGAGATGGTGTGTTCCACTCCAAGGTGTTCTCCAGGTTGCCTTTCCTGAGCTTCGATCTTCCGGCTCTCGTTTAGTAGTTGTTGGAAACTACACTGCATTAGGCCTACAAATTGGGTATGGGGTGTAGAGAGATGGTGTGTTCCACTCCAAGGTGTTCTCCAGGTTGCCTTTCCTGAACTTCTATCTTCAGGCTCTCATTAAATTGTGGTTAAACGGAACAACTGCATTTGGCGTACTAGTTGGTTTGGGGCCTACTATCGGTGTCTGCCACTCCTTGCTGTTCTCCTGGTTTCCTGTCCTGAAATTCCGTTTTCAGGCGCTCGTTAAGTAGTTGTTAATGTTAGACTGCATTTGGTCTACTAGTTGGGTTGGGGCCTACTATCGGTGTCTGCCACTCCTTGCTGTTCTCCTCCACTGAACAAAGCTGTGCCGCCTGTTTACTACGGTTGCCAATTTTGAACTGCATTTCGACTACTTACTGATTTGGGCCTACTCTCTGTGTCAGCCTCTCATTCCAGTTGTCCTCCACTGCAATGCCCCCTGGTTATTCCTGTGTTACCAATTTTGAACTGCATTTAGCCAACTTTATTCTTTGGGCCTATATCTGTGTTTCCTCCTCATCCTGCCCATTGCCCAGCCAGTGATAGATGAGTCTGCTGGTACATTGACCCATAACGCAACATTCCCCGTGCACGCTACACAACAACATTGTGACCCTGCTGAAAGTCAGGTTGCTCTTCCTGCATACCATACCACCTTACACGGGGACAAAGAGGAAGGTGCAGATGAAAGTGCAGGTTCCTTCATCAGGTGGGGGGAGGAATTCTAGTTGGCGACGTCACTGGCACAGGGCCTCTCATAGTACGCAAAAGTGTTGCTGCCGGTGGGAGGCGCCCCCGCCGTGCAAACACACCGCTGTACTTTGAGGGGCCCTGTGCCAGTGCCAATGCCAACGAGTGGGCCCCCCCTGCTTGCTCAGGTTCACAGCACTTGCAAAGTTGAAATACTTACCTCTCCCTGCTCCACTGCCGTGACGTGGTCCAGATTTCCTGGGCCCACTAATTACTTGAACCAGCCCTACCCACCACAACTTTAGCCAAATGACCCCCAATTTCAAATGCCTTCCAATTATTATAAGGTAAATTACGCTTGACAAGCTTCATTAAGAAGAATGGATGGTTTTGACATTAAAATGGGCACTCTAGGTGTTTTCCTGGCCCCCACTCACTGTCGACTATGCTGCCCCATTGACTTGCATTGGGTTTCGTGTTTCGGTCGATCCCGACTTTACGTCATAATCGGTCGATTTCACTCAACCCGACTTTTGAGATAGTCGGGTTTCGCGAAACCCGGCTCGACTCTAAAAAGGTCAAGGTCGCTCAACTCTAGTGGGAATGACTGATCACATATCCCAACCTCAGGGGTGTGATTTGGCAGATAAAATGGAGGCCGAGTCTCTCATTCTGGAGCTGGAGATGTGTGGATCTCCTGTGTGTTGGTCTGTGATAAAGAATCGGACACTATCCTGAGCGGGCGGACCCGCTGTGTGCTCTATGGACTTTTTACTTTATGTTTTCACTTTGTGCCGGAAAAGGCTGTTCTTTTATTTTGCTATCCTGAACGGTTTATGAAGTTTAAATAAACTTGCCTGGACATTGCAGCAATGCCACTGTCTGTGCCGACCTCAAACGCAGCCGAGTGAGTACAAACCTCTACAGAGGTTAAAAGGTAACATATTGGACGCTGCCTCTGACCCGGCCTAATAGACCTTCATACATTGCAGCCCAGACACCATTATTGGGCATGTAAGTATCGTAGTAACTAGGCCGCCTCATACTATCGAGTACTTGGAGGCGGGGGGCATTCAGCCGAACTCTGTCACACCTTCTTAGATGTCATGTTTGTTTTTCAGTGCATCAAGTGGTTAAACTGTCAGTATTTTTGTTACAACCGTCCCTGCGGTGTGCATCTATGTTCTGGTGCCCAAAAGAGTTAATTTGTAAAAAAAAATGTTTCACTTATTAAAAAATAATAAAATGTGTCTTCTGCTTTTTCATGTTGGAAGAAGCTGTCAGCGCTCGGAGGCTATCGGAGATGCAGAGACCATGCCAGGAGCAGGTGAGTACAGTATGTGACACCCGACACTCCCCCTCCCCCGCCGACCTCCCTGGGACAATGACTCGAGTATAAGCCGAGAGGGGCACTTTCAGCCTAAAAACATGGGCTGAAAATCTCAGCTTATACTCGAGTATATACGGTAGGTTTTATTAGTAAATGCAAAGAAGAAAACTAAATACTGTAAAATAATAAATATCCTCATATGCTTCCCTTATTATCTCCAGTAATTGTATTATTACACAGGATTTCATGATGTTACATCGGCTCATCTTCTTTTCATTCAGGTCTCTACAATATCGGACCCACTCAGTGAAGATCTTCTGTATAAGAGAATTTTCCTGATTTGCCCATCAAGGATTGATATGGACAGAGACAAGAGGGCGGAGAAGATGTTACACCTCACCCTAGAGATCCTCTTCCGGCTTACTGGAGAGGTGAGAGACTCTGATGATGGCACATTACATCATTCTTATCTATGGGAATAACAGATGGACAGAACTGGAGAGGTGAGGAGTCTGGAAATGTCTATAGTGAGATTTATTAATGTGTCTCTCCATAACCAGAATTACACAGTAGTGAAGAAGACCTCTAGTGAGCGCTGTCAGGACCCTGTGTCTCAGAGATGGGGAAGACCCCTGAGCCCAATCACAGGGCCTAAACCTCACCCCCCTGTAGATGAGGACATCAATGACCAGAAGATCCTAGAACTCACCTACAAGATGATTGAGCTGCTGACTGGAGAGGTGACACTGCTGGGAATGCTGGGACATTATATACTAAAACTATGAAGGGATCTGGGGGATGACGGTATAATTGTATGTGTCAGGTTCCTATAAGGTGTCAGGATGTCGCTGTCTATTTCTCCATGGAGGAGTGGGAGTTTTTAGAAGGACACAAAGATCTGTACAAGAACGTTGTGATGGAGGTTCCCCAGCCCCTCACATCACCAGGTAATAGACAGGACTAAATACACATGGCCTATAATTATCTGTATATAATGAATGAAGTCAGTCCCTGTATGTGTTTCCTCCAGATCTATCCATTAAGAGGACACCACCAGAGAGATGTCCCCATCCTCTTCTTCCAGAGGACTGTAAACAAGAAGATCCCAATGTTCCTCAGGATCATCAGGTAGATGGAGAGAAGGTGTCATGAGATCTCCCCTATGATGTGTAGACGGCTGTGAAGGTCTTGTGCTCAGTCTTGTTTTATCCACCAGTATTATATGTTTTATACTTAGAATCATAGTTTCAGTTATATTCCATTGCTTCTCGTGTTTCCATGTGCAAATGAGAATAAGGATGATCCCTCTACATTGTAACATCCATTCAAATATGTGTAGACAATTATTAAGTCTCCTCTTGGCCTTTTTTTTGCAAGATAAACATTCCCAAAACCAACCCCTTCATGACATGTGCCGTACTATTACTGCTCGGCAGGAGGTGCGATTGTGCCCGGAGCAGTACTAGTACAGCACCGCGATTACGGTGGCCTCACGGTGAGGGGTGCGGCGATCACATGTGGGTGTCAGCTGTATGAGACAGCTGATACCCAACAGCAATGCCCATGATTTGGTGCTATCACCAGAAAAGGGTGTTTAACCCCTTTGATGCCTCTGTCAGTAGTGACAGCAGCACAGAGAAGCATCGCACGGGGAGGGGGCTCCCTGTGTGGTTTCCTCAGAACAATGTGATGTGATCGCGTTGTCCTGAGGGTCTCCATGTCGACCCCCAGCACCAAGATGGCCACGGGGTCCTTCCGGGTCCTGTAGGGAGGTGACTTGTCAGCGCTTGCTTAAAGCAGGACCTGAGAAGCCTCCTTCACTGCCTGACAGATCACTGATCTGATACTCAGCAGTGCTAAGTGTCAGATCAGATCACTCAAACCACTAAAAAAGCAAGTCCCCACTCAGATCTGTCATCTGTTAACGGAAATATAGGGGACTTCCACGCTACTGGTAGTACAAAGGCTCTGGAAAAGCAAGATGGCTCCTGACCTGCCAAAAGAAATTCAGCAAATTTTCCTCTCCCAAACCAAATGCCCCCTCCCTTCTGAGCCCCACTGTGCCTAAACAACGATTAGCACCCACAAGTTTGGCATTTCTGTAGCGATGAGAGCCTGCCTAATTTACAGGTGCATGTCTCCAGAAGCATGAGCTGGGCATAATGTATTGGTCCCTACAGTGTAATGGTTCCTACAGCGTACTGGTCACTATAACAGCAGTTTGCAATTTTCACTCTGCAACATCCACTGCTGCCCGTTTCTGGAAAACACCTATGGAGTCAAAATAATCACTACATCTGTAGATAAATTCCCAAAGGGTTATAATTTCCAAATTGGGGTCCCTTATGGGGGGTATATCTGCACTGTAATATGGTGCTACTTCCCTTCTGAGCTTTGCACTGTGAATCAAAAGTAGTCTTCGACCACATATGGGGTATGGGTGAACTCAGGAGAAATTGCAAAGCAAACTTTTGTATCCATTTTCTCCCTTTTCCCTTGTGAAAATACAAAATTTGTAGCTAAAAAATATTTACTGTGGGGAAAAATGTGATTTTGTTTAATTTTTACAACTTAATGTTATAAACGTCTGTGAAGCACCCGGGGGTTCAAGGTGCTCAATACACATCTGGATAAGGTCCCAAAGGGGTCTTGTTTCCAAAATGGTGTCACATGTGGGGGTTTCCACTGTTTAGGCACATCAGGGGCTGGCTGGCAAATTTTAGCCTGGGGGCAAGGATAATGCAGTGGTCCACTATGACGTGGGCCGGGGCCCATCTTAAGGCTTGGGTCTCCTGTAGTAGCACTTGAGTATAGCACATGTGCCACAGAGGTACACCTTCTAACAACCCATTTCATAAAAATGGTTGAGGAACAATAAATATTTATCAATAGAAAAAATGCTCTGTTATTTGTGATGCAGTGACCCTTGTGGCAGCTAGGGGGCGCTGTGTGTGCTCTTCGGGATATGCATGGAGGCGTATCTGTTGTTATAATGGTGGTGAAACAGTGACTGACAGAATTGTAAGTGGCGGATATGTGCCGCAAAGGGAGTCTGCGTGGTAAGTCTGATGTAATGTTGTTGTTCTGGGACCTATAGTCCCTCAAGTGTTTGTATAGTTGTAAGGGAGACTTACTAGGCTAGTTATGAGAGATGGGCGGGTCAAACTGGCCACACATACACACTCTCCCACCTGTGGGAGTGGTTACAGCTTCATAATGTGACCAGGGTGTGGGTCACATGTTCGCTGAGTGTGGACCTGAATGGTCTATGCTGGAAGGTCCTGGAGAGCCTTTGTGTTGGGAGTGTCGTCTCCCTGAAGAGCACGTGGTGGGGCTTTGGACCTGGTGGCCTGGGGTGTTGGACAGATTTCCTGAATAGCACCTGGACAGGTCACATGAATGTGTGTTGGACGGTCCCATGTGGGATGGACGTCCTGAATAGCGCACTGTGTAACCTGTGTTGGAAGTCCTGGGAGTAGGCTTCCTGAAGAGCACAACCTGTGTTGGATCTCCTGGGAGTAGGAATCCTGAAGAGCACATGCCAGTGTGATGGACGTCCTGAATAGCGCACAGTAAGACTATGGTCCTGGACAGTCTGTGTTGGAAGCTCCTGTGAGTGGAGTCTTCCTGGAGCACCTGAGAGACTGTGGACCTGGATTGTCTGTGGTGGCTCCTTTGGTGGCTCTGGACTGACTGATGTGTGCCTGCAAGGCAAGTTGGTGAACCCTGTAAGGCAGTTTCCCCAGGAGAGAGGATTGACAAGGAGTCAGCAGGTGGAGCAGGAGCTCCCATAAGGTACCATTGACTGTTGATGCTTGTGATATGCTATGAACTGTGTGGTCTGCCACGGTAACTGAACGAAGCGAGGTTCAGCGTGTTTAGAGACTGCGACCCAATGTCATGTGCGCTATATGACTAGGGACATTGGTGAACTGTTCGGCGTACGGACACCCATGGTAACTGGATGAAGTGAGAGGTCCAGCATGTTTAGTGTCCATGAGATAAAGCCGAAATATGAAGTGTCTAAGATAAAGCTGCAACTTAATGTCACCGGTTGGTGCCTATTGTGCTCCATGAAGTGTAATGAACTGTGCATAACCCGGTTCATGATGCCATAATAAACCGTATAGACTGTGTTTAAGTGAAAAATGTGCCAGTGTGCTTGAATCCTGTGCGAATTGAGTATTCCCCAATGCGTTAGTGAGCGCAATCTTACATATTGTATCACCATCGATAACACAAGTGCTCAATTAACAAATTGCCTTGTTGCTAGGGAATCCCCACATGTACTTATGCTGGCTAGCAGATGTAAATCATTCAGCTGCGGCAAGAAAAACGAAATCTCCGAGCACTAAAAAATACTCGGAGGACCCCCGAGCATGCTCGAGAAATCTCGAGTAACAAGTATATTTGCTCATCACTAGTGACCTCCGATACACTCCATGAAACACTGGATCTGCTGGAAGGTCACAAAGGAGCCCAATGGGAGCAACACTGGAAACAGATGATGATGGCAGAGGGTGAGTATAAAGCAGGGAGCAGGAGACTTAGATTTAGAGCACCACTCCAGCACTGAAGAAAAACAAATTGCTAGAGTGGTGCTTTAAACACCGAGAATTCTCATACAGTTAGCAAAGATCTCATCAGAGGTGAACTTTCACGAATAATTTCCAGCACATCTTGAAATTGAACTGGTTCCAAGAGATCTCGCTCCACGGACATGATCATAAAGGCTTCAAGCAGGTCTTGTCCCATTGTAACCCACAGTCTTGTCTTCATGAGTTTAAGTTGCTGAATGCTCTTTCACATACATCTTGTGAGAAAGATGGAGTCAGTAAGTACACATATGTCACAGACAGAGTCTCGTAGGCAGCTGTAGAGATTGTACTTCATGAGTAATCGGTGACAGCAGAGGAAACAATTTTTACATGACTTGCATTTCATTTTGACAACGTCTGTAGGTACACCCCATTCATCTCCATCTCCTCCATATTCTTCTGTAGCAGCAGGTGTTTTTTCTGGTTCATCCAAGTGTACCATCAACTTAGGAAAGAGGTTTGCAAAACTTCTGAGCTCACTAATAAGCTTCTTCATTAACTTTTGATAACTCTGAGATTCTTGTTAGTTTGCCTTCCTTGAGTAGGTTGGGGTCATTTCGAATATTTTCAAAAAATTTTGGCTGCAAAAATTGAGTATCAATTATCAACTGTTTATTTTCTGAAAGTCTTTCAGTGAGGCTTGTCAAAATCTGATCTAAAATTGGCCTTCCACACGGAAACGTTGTGTTTAATCAGCCGGCCATTCGTCACCTGAGCTTTCACCTGCCATTCTTTTCTTTCTTAAAAATTGAAATAGCAGCCATATTTCCCAGCCAGACAATAATAAAGGTAAATATAAAATATCTAAAACTTATATTATCAATAGGGTGAAAAAAAAGGAAAATGTGACTGCTAAAATGCTAAAAAAAATTGAATGGCAGTGCATTCGGAACACTAAAAAGAACAGAAAAAAAAACAAAATAGGATAACGAATAAATATTAAAATTGATATAAACATATAATAAAACAAAACATACTAGGATAATACAATAAAAAATGCCTTTATTATATATTATTTGGTAAACGGTAGCACTGATGCTACGTGCCCGTAGTTGGAAAGCAAATACAACAATAATTTAAAAATAATTTAAAAAAAATTAATGTGTATTCTTGTACAAATAATGGCAGCAGGGTGAACAAAAAGCAAATGCAAAGATAAAGTATAATATCACATAAAATATTCTATAACCATCAGATAAAAGGGAGGTACGGTGTGCACAAAAATCAATACAAGAAAATATATGTTATAATATATACATGTGCAATAAACTGCCATCAATGTCAACTAAGTGTACTCAAAAAAGTGCATGGTGCAATATAGAATGTATATATAAATTAAGTGGAAAAAAGATCAAAATATAATGACAATATAGACAAAAAAGTGCACCCCGACCCGCTTTTTGGATAAATCCTTCCCGTGACGGATTTATCCGAAACGCGCGTCGGGGTGCGCTGTACTTGGAGAAGAGGGCCTTAAAGGTATATACTGTACCATCTTTAGATTTTATACACAACTTTGGTGTGCGTATTGAATATATGCATGGGAGATGTATATATATATGTATGCTATATCACCCACACTTTGGTTCTTGCACTATTTTGACTATATTGTAATTATATATATACATTTTTATATCTTTTTCTATTTAATTTATATATGCATCCTGTATTGCACCATGCACTTTTTTGAGTATACTTAGTTAATATTGATGGGAGTTTATTGCACGTGTATATATATATATATATTACAATATATATTTCCTAGTATTGATTTTTGTGCACACCATACCTCCCATTTATCTGATGATTATAGAATATTTTATGTGATATTATACTTTATCGTTGCATTTGCTTTTTGTTCACCCTGCCGCCATTATTTGTACAACAATACACATGTATTTTTTAAAATTATTTTAAAATTATTGTTGTATCTTCTTTCCAAGTACGGGCACGTTGCATCAGTGCTACCGTTTGCCAAATACAATAAAAAATGCCTTTATTATATATTATCCTAGTATGTTTTATTTTATTACATATTTACTAGATGGTGGCCCGATTCTAACGCATCGGGTATTCTAGAATATGTATGTATATAGCAGCCACATAGTATATAGTACAGCCCACGTAACAGACAGCCACGTAGTATATTGTTAAGATCCGGTGACCTTGGAGCAACATGAAAACTTTCACTGGAGTAGGTGGTAACTATACTGACCGCAAATCCTGATCTTAACACCGCAACTAGAAGTAGCCGTGGGGTGTACCTAACAAACCCTAGACACCTCGTCACTGCCGGAGGACTTAATACCCCTAAAGATGGAAATAGGAATTCTACCTTGCCTCAGAGCAGAACCCCAAAGGATAGGCAGCCCCCCACAAATATTGGCTGTGAGTCGGAGAGGAAAGACACACACAGGCAGAAAACAGGATTTAGCACAAGAGGCCACTCTAGCTAAAATAGGACAGAGGACAATAGCAGATTATACAAAAATTCCTCCATCTAACTAAAGACGTGGAACGTATATCTGCAACTCCAGAGAATCCTACACTCAGAGCAGGAATACAATAAAAAAACAAGCACACAGTATGTGTGCCATAGAAAAAGAAACAGACACTTATCTTTGCTGAATTGGCAGCTAAGCAGGAGAAGCCAGACAAAGGTCCAACACCTTCCAAGAAACATTGACAACTGGCAAGGACTAATGAGTCCTGCAAACCTAAATACCCCAGTCAAAATTGCAATCAGTAGATACACCTGTCCAGGACTGCAGCCCAGGGACAACTGCATTACCACCTACAACCACCGGAGGGAGCCCAAAAGCAGAATTCACAACAGTACCCCCCCTTGAGGAGGGGTCACCGAACCCTCACCAGAGCCCCCAGGCCGGTCAGGATGAACCAGATGAAAGGCACGAACCAAATCAGCGGCATGGACATCAGAGGCAAAAACCCAAGAATTATCCTTCTGGCCATAACCCTTCCATTTGACAAGGTACTGAAGCTTCCGCCTCGAAAAACGGGAATCCAAAATCTTCTCAACAACATATTCCAACTCCCCATCAACCAACACAGGGGCCGGAGGATCAATAGAGGGAACAACAGGCTCCACATATTTCCGCAATAAAGATCTATGGAAGACATTATGGATAGCAAAAGAGGCCGGAAGCGCCAGTCGAAAAGACACCGGATTAATAATCTCAGAAATCCTATAAGGACCAATAAACCGAGGCTTAAACTTAGGAGAACATGAAGGGAAGACAACCAGACCAGATCCCCAACCCGAAGCCGGGAACCAACACACCGACGACGGTTAGCAAAACGTTGAGCCTCCTCCTGAGACAACACCAAATTGTCCACCACATGAGCCCAAATCTGCTGCAACCTGTCAACCACAGAATCCACACCAGGACAGTCAGAAGGCTCAACCTGCCCAGAAGAAAAACGAGGATGAAAACCAAAATTACAAAAAAAAGGCGAAACCAAAGTAGCTGAACTAGCCCGATCATTAAAGGGACTCTGTCACCTGAATTTGGCGGGACTGGTTTTGGGTCATATGGGCGGAGTTTTTGGGTGTTTGATTCACCCTTTCCTTACCCGCTGGCTGCATGCTGGCTGCAATATTGGATTGAAGTTCATTCTCTGTCCTCCATAGTACACGACTGAGCAAAGCAATCTTGCCTTGTGCAGGCGTGTACTATGGAGGACAGAGAATGAACTTCAATCCAATATTGCAGCCAGCATGCAGCCAGCGGGTAAGGAAAGGGTGAATCAAACACCCGAAAACTCCGCCCATATGACCCAAAACCAGTCCCGCCAAATTCAGGTGACAGGTTCCCTTTAAGGGCAAACTCGGCCAATGGCAAGAAAGCCACCCAATCATCCTGATCAGCAGACACAAAGCATCTCAATTAAGTCTCCAAAGTCTGATTAGTTCGCTTGGTCTGACCATTTGTCTGAGGATGAAACGCAGAAGAAAAAGACAAATCAATGCCCAGCCTAGCACAAAAGGCCCACCATAACCTAGAAACAAACTGGGAACCTCTGTCGGACACAATATTCTCCGGAATACCATGCAAACGGACCACATGCTGAAAGAACAACGGAACCAAATCCGAAGAGGAAGGCAATTTAGGCAAAGGCACCAAATGAACCATCTTAGAAAACCGGTCACAAACAACCCAGATAACCGACATCCTCTGGGAAACCGGAAGATCAGAAATAAAATCCATAGAAATATGCGTCCAGGGCCTCTCAGGGACCGGCAATGGCAAAAGCAACCCGCTAGCACAGGAACAACAAGGCTTGGCCCGCGCACAAGTCCCACAGGACTGCACAAAAGAACGCACATCACACGACAAAGAAGGCCACCAAAAGGACCTACCAACCAAGTCTCTGGTACCAAAAATGCCAGGATGACCAGCCAACATGGAACAGTGAACCTCAGAAATCACTCTACTAGTCCATCTGTCAGGAACAAACAGTTTCCCCACAGGACAGCGGTCAGGTTTGTCAGCCTGAAATTCCTGAAAAACCCGTCGTAAATCAGGGGAAATGGCAGAAAGGACCACCCCTTCTTTCAGAATACCGACCGGTTCTAAGACCTCAGGAGAATCAGGCAAAAAACCCCTAGAGAGGGCAACAGCCTTAAAGTTCTTAGAACCCGGAAGGTAAGAGACCACGAAATCAAAACGGGAAAAAACAAGGACCATCGAGCCTGTCTAGGATTCAGCCGTTTGGCAGACTCGAGGTAAATCAAATTCTTATGGTCGGTCAAGACCACAATACGGTGCTTAGCTCCCTCAAGCCAATGCCGCCACTCCTCAAATGCCCACTTCATAGCCAACAACTCCCGATTGCCGACATCATAATTGCGTTCAGCAGGCGAAAACTTACGGGAAAAGAAGGCACACGGTTTCTCTAAGGAACCAACAGGATCCCTCTGAGACAAAATGGCCCCTGCCCCAATCTCATAAGCGTCAGCCTCAACCTGAAACGGAAGAGAAACATCCGGTTGGCGCAACACCGGAGCAGAAGTAAATCGACGTTTAAGCTCCTGAAAGGCAGAGACAGCCGCAGAGGACCAATTCGCCACATCAGCGCCTTTCTTCGTCAAATCGGTCAAGGGTTTAACCACGCTGGAAAAATTAGCAATGAAACGGCGATAAAAATTAGCAAAACCCAAAAATTTCTGAAGGCTCTTCACGGATGTGGGCTGAATCCAATCATGAATGGCCTGATTCTTAATCGGATCCATCTCTATAGACGAGGGAGAAAAAATGAAGCCCAAAAAAGAAACCTTCTGCACCCCAAAGAGTCACTTAGACCCTTTCACAAACAGGGCATTGTCACGAAGGATCTGAAATACCATCCTGACCTGTTCAACATGAGACTCCCAATCATCGGAAAAAATCAAAATATCGTCCAAATATACAATCAAGAACTTATCAATATAAGTCCGAAAGATATCATGCATGAAGGACTGAAAAACAGATGGAGCATTAGTGAGCCCGAATGGCATCACAAGGTATTCAAAATGGCCTTTGGGCGTGTTAAACGCAGTTTTCCATTCATCACCCTGCTTAGTACGAACAAGATTGTATGCCCCCCAAAGGTCAATCTTCGTAAACCAACTAGCTCCCTTAATCCTAGCAAACAAATCGGTAAGCAAAGGTAAAGGGTATTGAAACTTGACCGTGATTTTATTCAAGAGGCGATAATCAATACAGGGTCATCTTTTTTAGCAACAAAAAAGAACCCCGCTCCCAACGGTGAAGAAGATGGCTGAATATGCCCATTCTCCAAAGACTACTTAATATAGCTCCGCATGGCGGTATGTTCAGGCACAGACAGGTTGAAAAGTCGACCCTTAGGAAACTTACAGCCTGGAATCAAGTCAATAGCACAATCTCAGTCCCTGTGCGGTGGAAGGAAACTGGACTTGGGCTCATGGAATACATCCTGAAAATCAGACAAAAACTCTGGAATTTCAGAAGAGGAAGAAGAGATGTTCAAAGGAACATCATTATGAACCCCCTGACAACCCCAACTAATCACAGACATGGACTTCCAATCCAACACAGGATTATGTACCTGCAACCACAGAAAACCCAGGACGATAGCATCATGCAAATTATGCAACACCAGAAATCGACAATCTTCCTGATGGGCTGGCGCCATGCGCATGGTCATCTGTGTCCAAAACTGGGGCTTATTTTTAGCCAAGGGTGTAGCATCAATGCCCCTTAAAGGAATAAGGTTCTGCAAAGGCTGCATGGGAAAACCACAACGCCTGGCAAACTCAAAGTCCATTAAGTTCAAGGCGGCGCCTGAATCCACAAACGCCATGACTGAAAATAATGACAATGAGCAGATCAAGGACACAGATAACAGAAATTTAGGTTGTACAGTACTGATGGTAAATGAACTAGCGATCCTCTTTGTCCTCTTAGGGCAGACTGAAATGACATGAGAAGCATCGCCACAATAGTAACACAACCTATTCTGACATCTGAATCCTTGTCATTCCATTCTAGACAGAATCCTATCACACTGCATTGGCTCAGGGATCTGCTCTGGGGACAACGCCACAGCGCGCACAGTTCTGCGCTCCCGCAAGCGCCGGTCAATTTGAATGGCCAGAGACATAGAATCACTCAGACCGGAAGGCGTGGGAAACCCTACCATAACATCTTTAACGGATTCAGAAAGACCCTTTCTGAAAATTGCTGCCAAAGCATCATTATTCCATTTAGTCAACACAGACCATTTTCTGAATTTCTGACAATACAATTCTGCCGCCTCTTGACCCTGAGACAGGGCCAACAAGGTCTTCTCAGCTTGATCCACAGAATTAGGTTCATCATATAATAATCCTAAAGCCTGAAAAAAGGAGTCTACATTAAGCAAAGCCGGATTCCCAGATTCCTGGGAAAACGCCCAATCCTGCTGATCGCCACGCAGCAGGGAGATGACGATTTTAACCTGCTGAATGGAATCACCGGAGGATCGAGGTCTCAAAGCAAAAAATAGTTTACAGTTGTTTTTAAAACTCAAAAATTTGGACCTGTCACCAAAAAATGAATCAGGAGAAGGAATCTTCGGTTCTAAAACAGGAGTCTGAACAATATAATCAGAAATACCCTGTACCCTAGCAGCAAGCTGGTCTACACGAGAAGCTAATTCCTGAACATCCATGCTAGCACAAGACTCCTCAGCCACCCAGAGATAAAGAGGGAAGAGAAGACAAAACAGACTGAAGAAAAAAATGGCTCAACACCTCTCTTCCCTTCTTCTGAGATGCATTTAACTCATTGTTGGCCAGTTGTACTGTTATGATCCGGTGACCTTGGAGCAACATGAAAACTTTCACTGGAGTAGGTGGTAACTATACTGACTGCAAATCCTGATCTTAACACCGCAACTAGAAGTAGCTGTGGGGTGTACCTAACAAACCCTAGACACCTCGTCACAGCCGGAGGACTAAATACCCCTAAAGATGGAAATAGGAATTCTACCTTGCCTCAGAGCAGAACCCCAAAGGATAGGCAGCCCCCCACAAATATTGGCTGTGAGTCGGAGAGGAAAGACACACACAGGCAGAAAACAGGATTTAGCACAAGAGGCCACTCTAGCTAAAATAGGACAGGATAGGACAGAGTACTGTGCGGTCAGTATTAAAACCCTTTCAAAAATATCCACAGCAGATTATACAAAAATTCCTCCATCTAACTAAAGACGTGGAACGTATATCTGCAACTCCAGAGAATCCTACACTCAGAGCAGGAATACAATAAAAAAACAAGCACACAGTATGTGTGCCATAGAAAAAGAAACAGACACTTATCTTTGCTGAATTGGCAGCTAAGCAGGAGAAGCCAGACAAAGGTCCAACACCTTCCAAGAAACATTGACAACTGGCAAGGACTAATGAGTCCTGCAAACCTAAATACCCCAGTCAGAATTGCAATCAGCAGGTACACCTGTCCAGGACTGCAGCCCAGGGACAACTGCATTACCACCTACAACCACCGGAGGGAGCCCAAAAGCAGAATTCACAACAGTATATAGCAGCCGTGTAGTATATAGCACAGCCACGTAGTATATAACACAGCCATGAAGTATATAGCACAGCCATGAAGTATATAACAGCCCACATAGCATATAGCACAGCCGTGTAGTATATAGCACAGCCACGTAGTATATAACACAGCCATGTAGTATATAGGAGCCACGTAGTATATAGCACAGCCACTTAGTATATAGCATAGCCCACGCAGTGTATAACACAGCCCATGTAACACAGACAGCCACGTAGTATATAGCAGCCACTTTGTATATTACACTGCCCTCATAGTATATAGCACAGCTGCATAATATATAGCACACTCCACGTAATATATATAGCACACTCCACGTAATATATAACACAGCCCACGTAGTATATAACACAGCCCACGTAGTATATAACACAGCCCACGTAGTATATAACACTGCCCACGTAGTATATAACACTGCCCACGTAGTATATAACACTGCCCACGTAGTATATATCACTGCCCACGTAGTATATAACACTGCCCATGTAGTATATAACACCGATTATCATGTAATTCCCGTGCACGCATCAAGCAACATAGTACTAGTACCAATTGTACCACCTTTTGTCTCTCTTTCCATCTATAGGGGTCCTACCGATTAAGGCACACCATCTTCCGCACATATGTCCCAGTTTTGTATTAAGTATAGCGCTTTCATCCCTAGACATGGTACACAGCAGCCACATAGTGTTTATATTGGTGGAACGCAAGCGTTACCCTGTGGAACGCACCACCGTCTCTATGACATCACCTCCTGTCCCATGTACCTCAGTACCGCACCGGGACTCGCCCACTTAAGGTTGGCGCGACCTGCCCCCTTCCTGCCGCCTCTCAGCGCTCAAATATGAGCGGTTTCACATGGGACGTCAGACAAGCGGTGGACACCGCGTCTGCAGCGCTGCCCAGCAGTTAAGAACCCACCGGACCCGCACTCCGAGTCACCACTCGGCACATGCACTGAACCACCAATGTATTTTCACCTATACAGGCTGCCATACCAGTTATCTAAAGATGAACCCTTTCCTCTTAACTAAGGGTATGTAAACTCATATATACAGCACCTCGCCATCTGGCTTCTTACTTATAGGACACATTTCCTATATTCACAGAAATATCTCACCGCTTGCGCAGTCTGGCATATTTTCTTTATTACTATCTACATAACGGTATGTGACCCCTCTAACACTTTCTCATTCTGTTTTCTACCAATATTGTGCCAAGATCGTTTTTCTTCTGATTCCCATATTTAATACGTTTTTTTTTTAAATACTATGCCACGTAGTATCTTTTTTTTTGCCAATAATTGAGTCATGTATATACTTTATTTTTTCTTTCTTTATATTGAGCTTGATTATGTTATATTTACAGTAACTGATGAAGGTCTTATTGTGTGACTGAAACGTTTTGTTACTTGAGAAATAAACCGCTTGCATATGAGTTGAGTGCCAGGTCTTTTTTGCATGTCATTAAGGTTTTGGAACCTACCTTGGCACCTCCAAAACGTCTATTCGCTAAATTATAGCTTCTTTAGCCATTACCTTTTGTGGCTTACCCTTCTTGTGGAGTGTGTCAATGGATAAATGTTAAGTCAGCAGTCTTCCCCATGATTGTGGAGCATACTGAAACAGACTAAGGGACCTTTTTAAATGCTTAGGAAATCTTTGCTGGTGTTTTTTGTTAATTATTCTAATTTACTGAGATAATGACTTTTGGTTTTCATTGGCTGTAAGCCATAATCATCAACATTACCAGAAATAAACGCTTGAAATAGATCACTCTTTTTGTAATGACTATATATAATATAAGAGTTTCACTTTTTGTATTGAATAACTGGAATAAATTAACTTTTTGATGATATTCTAATTTTTTGAGAAACACCTGTAGGTGACATTATAAATATATTTTATATTTTATATTTTTTTCCTCTTGAGATTGTGGGTCCAATTCCAGCTATTGCTGTCAGACCTGTGATTTCTATCTACACCACAGTGTATAGGATAATACAGTATAATAACATTTTTATGGACGTGACTTAACTAACATTGTGCAGGGATTCTGTTTTCCCTATAGTTAAGGATATTTCTTATTGCTAAAATTGAGATTTTTTTTTCACATTAAACCTTTTTTAAAACTTTTTTAAACCCCTCTGATTACTGCGATCATACAACATCCAAGCCTCTGATGGCTCCGGTGATGCTCTGTACTACTGTAGTGCCGTGTATCATCACTGCTGTCAGTGTAATACTAACGGCCCCATACACATGAGATAAGTGTTGGCTGAACGGTCATTTGGCAGACGGCCATTTATGCCGACTCCCCCATACACACAAATATTCCAGCTTTCCTGGGGTCTGTATGAGAGAGTCGCCTCCAGACTCCTCTAATGGAGGATTATCTACAGGAAGAACAAACGAATTAGCCTCTGAAATTCAGGATGCCAGATCCTTCTCTGCCCCACCATCATCTGTTGGGAGGCCCCAAAATACATTATATGGTTGGCCAAACCCCCTAAATCAGCGCCTTCATGTAACTTTACTCTAAGGTGTATAGGGGGGGTTAAAAGGTAACTTATTGGACGCTGCCTCTGGCCCGGCCTAATAGACCTTCGAACATTGCAGCCCAGACACCATTATTAGGCATGTAAGTATTGTAGTAACTAGGCCTCCCCTTACTATCGAATACTTGGGGGCAGAGGGGCATTCAGCCGGACTCTCACACCTTAGATGCCATGTTTGCTTTTGGCAGCAGTAAGTGATTAAACTGCCAGGGTTTTGTTGCAGCCACTCTGTACCATCCCTGCGGTGTACATCTATGTTCTGGTGCCCAATAGACTTAATTTTTTTTAAACAATTGTTTATGGTGTGAAAAAATAAAATGTGTCTTCTTGTAAAAAGACAAATACATGGAAAAAGCAGAATTGTTGGAGCCAACTTTCTTTAGAAACATTTTAATATGTTTATTTTCTGGTGTTTTTCTTGTAATATAGGAAAGCCTAATGACAGAAATAAACCCCATAAATCACTGTACATGGAGACGTTGAGATCAGATCATTTCTGTCCGCGGTGTTTGTGGGAAAAAAAAGCTTTTATAAAAGCCTCAAACATCTGTGTATGACTCAGACCTGAGATCTAACGTGATAGAAGATTACAGTGCAAGGAAGACGGGAAACCTTCATATAGACGGCCGGTGGTGATGGAGTCAGTGACGGACTCTGGCCAAATATGTTTCTAGAGCCGTAGTAGAAGATGAAGATGTCGTCCTCATCATAAAATAGTTATTTCTCCTGTCACGTGTAATGAATATCTCCTGCAGTATTGCTAATGCCGATTCCAGTGTCGGTAAATGAGACGAGAATTAGCGTTATAGAAGATGAGTCTATGAGGAACGTATTCAGCTGCCGACTCCGAGGAAGAAACTGCTTGTTGTCTGTGGCCTAAATATATAGATTTTATTAGTAGATGTAAATACTGTAAAATAATAAATCTCCTCATATGTTTCCCTTATTATCTCCAGTAATTGTATTATTACACAGGATATTTATGATGTTACATCATCTCATCTTCTCATTCAGGTCTCTACAATATCGGATCCTCTCAGTGATGATCTTCTGTGTAAGAGAATTTTTCTGAATCGCCCATCAAAGATGGATATGGACAGAGACAAGATGGCGGAGAGGATATTACACTTCACCCTAGAGATCCTCTTCCGTCTTACTGGAGAGGTGAGAGATTCTGATGATGTCACATTACATCATTCCTATCTATGGGAATAACAGATGGACAGAACTGGAGAGGTGAGGACTCTGGAAATGTCTGTAGTGAGATTTATTAATGTGTCTCTCCATAACCAGGATTATACAGTAGTGAAGAAGACCACTAGTGAACACTGTCAGGACCCTGTGTCTGAGGGATGGGGGAGACCCCTGAGTCCAATCACGGGGCCTCCATCTCACCCCCTGATACATGAAGACATCAATGACCAGAAGTTCCTAGAACACATCTACAAGATGATTGAGCTGCTGACTGGAGAGGTGACACTGCTGGGAATGCTGGGACATACATATACAGTAATGCTATGAAGGGATCAGGGGATGACTGTATCATTGTATGTGTCAGGTTCCTATAAGATGTCAGGATGTCGCTGTCTATTTCTCCATGGAGGAGTGGGAGTATTTAGAAGGACACAAAGATCTGTGTAAGGATGTCATGATGGAGGTTCCTCAGTCCCTCACAACACCAGGTAATAGACAGGACTAAATACACACGGAATATAAGTATTTGTATGTAAAGAATGAATTCAGTCCCTGTATGTGTTTCCTCCAGATCTATCCAGTAAGAGGACAACACCAGAGAGATGTCCCCGTCCTCTTCTTCCACAGGACTGTAAGCAGGAAGATCCCAATGTTCCTCAGAATCATCAGGTAGATGGAGAGAAGGTGTCATGAGATCTCCCCTATGATGTGTAGACAGCTGTGAAGGTCTTGTACTCAGTCTTGTTTTATCCACCAGTATTATATGTTTTATACTTGTGTAATGTGAACGGTGGAGATGGCAGGATTAGAGCTGATCATAGATGTGACTTCTCCATCTCTCTGTGACTTTTACAATATTTGTTTCAGGGTGAAGATCTGACCCATATTAATACTACAGGGACATATGTGAGGGGTGATGAGTGGTGTAAAGAGGAGATTCCTACATATGACTACCCAGGTGAGTAGAAACTACTAAACAAGAACAAGATACACGGCACTCTATAGATTTGTGAGTAAAGGTGCTCAAGTAGGGTTTCCAGCCCCTTAAATCAACTGTATCAAAAAACTTGGCACTCAATAATGCTTGTAGAAAATAAAGTCATTAATTTTGCATCAGGACAAACAGATCAACTGTAGCTCGTATCTTGCTAAACGTTTTCGGTCCTTTGTGGACCTTCCTCAGAGCAAGTTTATCTAATGTAATACAGAGATTATACAAAATAGAAAAAAAGAAAAATAAGGATCAAAATAACAATCTGTCAATGTCAAAACACATTACATAACTCAATATAAGACAAAAAAAGCATAAATAACTGCAATATATGTCAAAATGCTGAAATAACAGTGACTGCAGCTGTTAGACTAGTTTCCAGAGAGACAAGCACAGAGCGTTTCCAGAGTGACAAAACACAAAACGTGACGTCCATTAAATAGAGAGTCATCAGTACCAACTTGAGATCCTAATGGAAAGGATATTATGGAACGGAGAGACGAACATATGTGCTCCTTATGGATCTAAGTGGGTGACGTAGATAAGCTGAGGTATCGTGATGCGTACTAGAGACGTGCCTAAAAGAACAATGCCATAATCGTGCTCTGGTGTATCGTGCCCACATCTCATGATCTGGAGAAGAGAACGTAGTGTCAAAAGCAGAGTAATAAAACACAGAGGCAATCTCATCAGTTCAAGAGAAGTAAGATTACAAGGAAATACGGTGACAATGGGAATGCTGCCCATGTTGTGTGTCCTGTGATGCTAAATAGGCTGATACAAGAGAATAGTCACCTGGAGCGTAGGATCTGGACATATAACCAGATGCATGAGTATGCTGACACTATATGTAGAGGCAAATTTCAGAGGCTGCAATGTTCAAAAAGAGATTCAATAAGAATAACCCAGGATATAAGGGAAATCTACCACATGGTAAGTGTAGGATAATGATGGACAAGCTTACCACTAATGGAGACCGTGACTGAGCAGATAAAGCTGCTTGGGCATACGATGTGCCCACACTGTGCACTAAAATGGTGAAACAATGATGGGTCAGTGTAACGCACTCACATAATGGAGGGGCGTTTAGACGGGGGAACGCCACGTGTGTGTGTGTGCTTACCGTTCTGTTGCCTGGAGCGCTGGTGGCGTGCTGAGACGCTGAGGGAGTCACGCTGCAAGTGTGGCCAGAACTTCCGGGTATTTAGCTAGGAGGGGGCGTATCACATGCAGCTGCACGTCAGGGCAGTCATGTGACCACAGTGGGTGTGTGCAGGCACTTGCTCTGAGGAAGGTCCACAAAGGACCGAAAACGTTTAGCAAGATACGAGCTACAGTTGATCTGTTTGTCCTGATGCAAAATTAATGACTTTATTTTCTACAAGCATTATTGAGTGCCAAGTTTTTTGATACAGTAGAAACTAGTAAATGCAGACAAGTCACAGATTCTTCTCCACCACCGGCTGTGGCTGCTTTATTGGTGGTGTAGTCCGGCAGTATCACAATCGTGCGATCACCATTTGGCCTCCCGACCACAACATTCTCCTCTACCAAAAACTGTTCAAATGACTTTGGGTATCGAAAGCCCTTTTTTATAGAACTTACCACCTGGATGATCCACCTACCCCCTGGGATTAGAAGACACTGTCCTTACCTGCCCAGATCTGTAAGCAACAAAGTCCAGACAGCGTACGTAGAATGTGCTGACAAGTTAGAAAATCACTTGAAGAAATATATTATGATCGGTCTGTAAGAGATAGCGGAGAGTAATGATGTTGTTGGCTTCCTAGATCCCTGGTATCTTATTGGATGAATCTACCTTCTCCCCCTTCTGTGCTGCTGAATGTGCTCATATGGTCCCTACAAGACCAGGTCCAGTCTTCCTGTGCAAACTTTACTTTTATGATCGACAACATTAAATGTGCAGTGAGGCCAAGTGTGAATTTCTGTACAATAATAAGAGTTTCCCTTTATCCTGACTTTTAAATTTCTTTTAAAACCTTCTAACTTCAAACAGGATTGTGATAAACTACAGGAAAACCATTACCCCTGTGCCATGATATATCTCTAAGCTGTGCACGGCTGATGGCTGTAATATACATTTATTCACACCTGCAGGAGATGTGTTGACCTTGCTCGAGCCCTGGTTTCATGGATTCACTCCACGTCCTAAATGACATTATGTGCTCGATCCTAAGGAGTTTACCTTACTGCACAATCTCTCCTGAAATGGGAGCGCTAATACTTTCTCTACTCTTCTGGTCAGGACTCATAGTAGCTCCAATGGTTCACCATAAATGAATGCAACTCTGGTATAGTGTTGGAGTTCTCCCCTCGTACATAAGTTGTTGGGGATGTAACATACTTTTTTATTCTTTGTGTTTTTTTACCTGTTCATTCTGTATGATAGTTTGATTGTGGTGGGATCGGCCTACCTCAGTTATGTGAGTGTTTAACTGATAGTCTTAAAAAAGCTCTCCATCGCCTCTTCCAAATGACGGAGATCTAAATTTAAAGTGAACCTGTCAGCAGGATTAGGAACCTACAGTGTCAGATCAGCGCCGTTATACTGATCACATTGATACCTGGTGATGAAATCCGTCTTGTGGTTGTTGTTTAATCTTTATTTGTAGTTTTCAGTTAAAGAGATTCTCATGCTCTGATGTGGGGCTGTGGGTGTGGCTGGGGCTGTGGGCGGAGGTGTGGGTGGGGCTGTGTGCGGGGCTTTATTTTGTACTCTGATTACATATTCATCTGTATTGGCTTATGACAGGTCACTGACCCTCAGTGACCTGCCCTCTATTTTGCATAATGCATATAATAGTGTTGATATTATTGTTGATTTTGCCTATTATGAGGCTTAGAAAAAAAATAACATCCAGCAAAATGACACCGGAGGCTCCTGTCCAGTAGCATCTATCTCTTACTTATAGATGATACTGCACAGGCGCTGCCATCGCCGGTGACATTTTGCTGGATTGGTTTATAGAAACCCTGTTGCTTCTCAACAGCCTTTTAGCCGCTACAGGTATGTGCATACGTTGCAGAATTGCTTGTGAAATTTTCTGCGCAGATTCTGCAGCTTTTGCCAGAAAGAAAGGTAAAAATCCGCATGGATTTGGTGCTTATTTTCATGTGTTTTTTTATTCGGATTTGTATGCATTTTTGAAAGCTAAATATAGAAAAAAAAAGAATTGTGATGTCATTTCTTGTCCAACCTCTTCATTTACATACTCCATTGAACAATAATGTTTACACACACAGAAAGAAAGAGATAGATAGATACATAGATTGATAGATGGATAATAGATAGATCTATAGATAGATAACACCAAGCCCTATGTTTAGGAATAAACATAAAATAGTACATAAAAAAGTGAAATAAAGACACACACAAAATCTGCGTTAGGCTGGGGTCCCACTTGCGAGAAACTCGCAAGTGTCTCTGACCTTAATACCCGGCCGGCACTGCTGCCGGCACTCAGGACTGGAGTGGTAAGCTGCATAGAAATACATGCAGCCGTACACTCCGGTCCCGAGTGCCTGCGGCAGTGCAGAGTATTCATGCGAGAGTTTCTCACAAGTGTGACCCCGGCCTTAAACGCAATATGTCTTTAATTTATTTTTAAAAAATGTGCTCCCGCGCAATTTTCTGCACCATAGAGGGAAAGCCAGCGACTAGGGGCCTATGTTTATAGCCCGGGAAGTGGTTAATACCAATGGATCTTCCCAGGTTATGAATATCACCCCTGTAGCTGTATATTTAGTTTTTACTGGCTAAAAAAAACTATGTGGGGTCCCCCTATAATTAATAGCCAGAAATGGCTATGCAGAGAGCTGCGGGCTTATAATCGTAGCCTAGGAAGAGGTCATGGGTATTGCCCCCTCCCCAGCTACAAACACCAGCTCACAGCCGCCCCAGAAATGGCGCATCTATAAGATATGCCTATTCTGGCACTTAGCCTCTCTTCCCACTCCCCTGTAGCGGTGGCATATGGGGTAGTAGTTGTGGGTTGATACCACCTTTGAATTGTAAGGTGACATCAAGCCGGCTTAGTAATGGAGAGGCGTCAATAAGATACTTATCCATTACTAATGCTATATTTGTTAATGGGTTAAATAAAAAAAGACACAGCCAGGAAAAAGTATTTTAATGAAATAAAATACTACATAGTTTTGCCATCTTTATTGTTCTGCCAATCCATGCGACGCCCTCGATCTCCTGCAAAAAAAGAAAAAATAATAAACCAACACAAATACTCCCTGGTCCGATGCAATCCATTTAATAATGACTGTCCCATGACGATCTCCCCTATAGAGGGTTCACATGAGCAGATGTGACAGCACTATAGGCCTCCAGTGACACACTGACAGGAAACAATGGCTCCTGCAGTGCAACACTGAAGAGGTTACCCGAGTTCAGGCTCTCGCTTTACGGCAACGCTGCGTGAGAATTTTCCCACGCAGCGGTGCCGCAAGTGACAGTATGAACTATACTGAACTCACGGCGGAGGGATACAGTGCAGAGGATTACCTCCTCTCACTGTATCACCGGAGCCCCTGGAGAGCGGTTGCATTTGCTGATATGACAGCTCTCCACGGGAGATCGTCGTTGGACGCTCATTATTACATGGATCACATCGGATCAGGGAGTAAACTGTTGGTTTTTTATTTTTATTTTTTTTTTTACAGGTGATCGAAGGCTTCGGAGTCTAGGTGTATGGTCAGTATGTATGATGTGTATGATTTTTTTTTTTTAGACTTGAACACAGTAGCCAGATGATGGTACTACTACTGTCGCATTATCCGGCTTCCTGTCACTGTAGCAGGCATAGCCGGATGGGACTAGTAGACAGTTCGGAAGATGCCTTCCCACACAAAGCCACACACACACAGATACACACACACACACACACACACAGCCATACATACACAGATACACACACAGACACGCACATCTTCTCCGTACACAGTCTCTGCCCACACTCTTCCCCTTCCCCACCTGCAGTGTTTCTCACAGGCACATCCGCAGCACATCCGCAGATCTTTTTTAAACCTGCGATATTGCTGCGGATTGGCCTGACACAATGGAAGTCAATGGGTTCAGAAACGCTGGAAATCCGCAAAAAGAATTGACATGCTGTGGGAAAATACTGCAATTCCTCGCATTTTTCCCCTGCATGTGCACTACAAATGTCAATTTCACATTGACTAATATTGCTTGTGCACTACACTGTGGATTTGATGCAATTCCGCGCGTCCAAATACTCTGCAGATCCACATCAAAATCCGCAATGTGTGCACATAGCGTAATGTTTTTCCATTGATAGATCATGGACCTGTTTGGACTTGTTTTTTGGGAGATGAGAATTGGTATTATTTTCGCCTGCATAACATTGATTGGTTTCTTTTTACTCTATATTTGTGAGGCAGAATGAACAAACAGTTGAACACCACACACTACTGGTTCATCTAATAAGGTTTTCTATTAGACTGTGAACTGTCATTATCTTGGTAAATAATTAGTTTTTTTAACATAGCTTGCCATGTTTATGGACAGTTTAATTAGAAATGTTCAAAAATATAAAACTCAAGGATATTTTATTAAAAAATAATTGGTTTTTATCTTGGCAGATGACTGTACCAGGAGATCAGAAGGACAGCTGACCTCTTTAATTTTTAAATATGATGATCTTGAGATCCTACAAGATACAACTGAAGTGAATGCTATTACTCCAGTTATAAAATCATCCATTCACAGCAAAGATCTGTCAGCTGATCCTTTGAAGCAGATCATGTCTTCTGATTCATTACCGACTGAAAATCAAAGTCACAAAAGAGGCATTAAAAAACAAACTGCTCCTAAAGCAAAGAAGTCATTTCCATGTTCAGAATGTGGGAAATATTTTAACACGAAAGCGCATCTTGATAACCACCAGAGAACTCACACAGGGGAGAAGCCTTTTTCCTGTTCAGAATGTGGGAAATGTTTTAATCGGAAAGAGCATCTTACTGGACATCAGAGAACTCACACAGGGGACAGACCTTTTGCATGTTCAGAATGTGGGAAATGTTTTAACAGGAAAGCGCATCTTGATACCCACCAGAGAACTCACACAGGGGAGAAGCCCTTTTCCTGTTCAGAATGTGGGAAATGTTTTTACCGGAAAGAGCTTCTTGTTAGACACCAGAGAACCCACACAGGGGAGAAGCCTTTTTCCTGTTCAGAATGTGGGAAATGTTTTAAATGGAAATCGGCTTTGGTAACACACTACAGAACTCACACAGGGGACAGACCTTTTGCATGTTCAGAATGTGGGAAATGTTTTAACACGAAAGCGCAGCTTTATACCCACCAGAGAACTCACACAGGGGAGAAGCCCTTTTCCTGTTCAGAATGTGGGAAATGTTTTTACCGGAAAGAGCTTCTTGTTAGACACCAGAGAAACCACACAGGGGAGAAGCCTTTTTCATGTTCAGAATGTGGGAAATATTTTAACACGAAAGCGCATCTTGATAACCACCAGAGAACTCACACAGGGGAGAAGCCTTTTTCCTGTTCAGAATGTGGGAAATGTTTTAATCGGAAAGAGCATCTTACTGGACATCAGAGAACTCACACAGGGGACAGACCTTTTTCATGTTCAGAATGTGGGAAATGTTTTAACACGAAAGGGCATCTTGATACCCACCAGAGAACTCACACAGGGGAGAAGCCTTTTTCCTGTTCAGAATGTGGGAAATGTTTTAACCGGAAAGAGGCTCTTGATAGACACCAGAGAACTCACACAGGGGACAGACCTTTTTCATGTTCAGAATGTGGGAAATGTTTTATCACGAAAGCGCATCTTGATTACCACCAGGGAACTCACACAGGGGAGAAGCCCTTTTCCTGTTCAGAATGTGGGAAATGTTTTTACTGGAAAGAGCTTCTTGTTAGACACCAGAGAACCCACACAGGGGAGAAGCCTTTTTCCTGTTCAGAATGTGGGAAATGTTTTAACCGGAAAGAATTTCTTGATAGACACCAGAGAACTCACACAGGGGACAGACCTTTTGCATGTTCAGAATGTGGGAAATGTTTTAACACGAAAGCGCATCTTGACTACCACCAGGGAACTCACACAGGGGAGAAGTCCTTTTCCTGCTCAGAATGTGGGAAATGTTTTTACCGGAAAGAGCTTCTTGTTAGACACCAGAGAACCCACACAGGGGAGAAGCCTTTTTCATGTTCAGAATGTGGGAAATGTTTTAAATGGAAATCGGCTTTGGTAACACACTACAGAACTCACACAGGGGACAGACCTTTTTCATGTTCAGAATGTGGGAAATGTTTTAACACGAGAGCACATCTTGATTACCACCAGAGAACTCACACAGGGGAGAAGCCCTTTTCCTGTTCAGAATGTGGGAAATGTTTTTCCCGGAAAGAGCTTCTTGTTAGACACCAGAGAACCCACACAGGGGAGAAGCCTTTTTCATGTTCAGAATGTGGGTAATGTTTTAAATGGAAATCGGCTTTGGTAACGCACTACAGAACTCACACAGGGGACAGACCTTTTTCATGTTCAGAATGTGGGAAATGTTTTAACACGAAAGCGTATCTTGATTACCACCAGAGAACTCACACAGGGAAGAAGCCTTTTTCATGTTCAGAATGTGGCAAATGTTTTAGCGAGAAAACAGTTTTGTTTCAGCACCAGAGAACCCACACAGGGGAGAAGCCTTTTTCCTGTTCAGCATGTGGGAAATGTTTTAATCGGAAAGAGCATCTTACAGGACATCAGAGAACTCACACAGTGGAGAAGCCTTTTTCCTTTTCAGCATGTGGGAAATGTTTTAATCGGAAAGAGCATCTTATTAGACATCAGAGCAGTCACACAGAGGAGAAGCCTTTTTCCTGTTCAGAATGTGGGAAATGTTTTAATCGGAAAGAGCATCTTACTGGACATCAGAGAACTCACACAGGGGAAAAGCCTTTTTCCTGTTCAGAATGTGGGAAATATTTCATCCGGAAAGACGTTCTTGTTAGACACCAGAGAACTCACACAGGGGACAGACCTTTTTCATGTTCAGAATGTGGGAAATGTTTTCACACGAAAGCGCATCTTGATTACCACCAGAGAACTCACACAAGGGAGAAGCCTTTTTCCTGTTCAGAATGTGGGAAATGCTTTAGTCTGAAAGAGCATCTTATTAGACATCAGAGCAGTCACACAGAGGAGAAGCCTTTTTGATTTTCTTAATGTGGGAATTTTTTTACTTGGAAATCGACTGTTAATAAACACCAGAGATGTCTCATAGGGGAGAAGCCATTTTTGTGTTCATAATGTTTGAATAGTTTTAACCAAAATTGGATCTTCTTAAAGGGGTTGTCTCATGTCATTCCTCATGTTTGCTGACAAAAGGATATAACTAAACTTTATTAATTCCAAATGTAAAACTATACCCAGAATTCACCCCCTGAAGTTAAGTCAGAAGGTGACTAATAGAAAAAACATGTACCCCACATTTCAGTATATAGGGTGAGGTGAGGTATACACACTCACTCTCAAAGCCTCTCACTTCTATGGGTTTCATTGTCCTCAAGAAAAGACAACTCATCGGGAGACTTTATTTAATATTGACCTATATTCAAGCCAGACTAGATGGGGAAAAACAACTAAAATCGTGTATCATGTTATCCAAAACATTCAGAAAACTAGCCATATATAGGCAGTTCCCAGACGTCAAACTATATACTTCGTAAGTTTATAAGCCACTCCAGTGGCGGTCAGTCAGGAATAGAAAGTATGTGAAAATACAATATAATTATTGTTTTTTTATTTGTTTTGCTTTGTAACAGCTGTCTATTTGTAGTGCAGGCAAATTGTCCTAGACTGAACTCAGTTTTCAGATGGCCAAATATGTACCACTCAGGGAAACTTATCTGCTCCAAAGATCATTAGCAGCTTCTACAGTAAGTAATGGCTATGCTGCGGTCTGTCAAGCAATGAGTACAATATCATTATAAAGACTAGGGATATGTGCAACCATAATGTCTGGGAGATCTGTGCTATTATTTAGTATGAATATGCAAATTAAGTTGAGTTCCCTGAGCGGTATATACTGTATTTTCACATACTATCATTCCCGACACTGGAGTGGCTTATAAACTTACGAAGTATATAGTTTGAAGTCTTTGATCTGCCAATATGTGGCTAGTTTTCTGACTATTTCGGATAACATAATACATGATTTAAATTTTTTTTTCGTCTAGTCTCACTTGAATGTAGGTCAATATTAAATAGTCTCTTGATGAGTAATGTTTGGGGAGGACGATGAAACGCGTAGAGACGGAAAGCTTGGAGAGTGTATATGTCACCTCACCTTATATACTGAGATGTGGGGTAAATGTTTTTTTCTATTGGTCACCTTCTGACTAACCTTCAGGGGGTGAAATATGGGTATAGTTTTACATAAGGAATTAATAAAGTTTAGTTTTATCCTTTTGTCAGTGAATCTTCTAATAAAGGGATAATTATATACATATATTTTTTTTTCTCAGTGAACTCATTCCTCATGTTTGGCCTCATTAAAATAAAACACTCATACTCTGCTGGCGTGCCGGCTACACTTCAGCGGTGTTGAGACTCACTGTTCCGGGGCTTATGTGAGTTTATCACATCACATGAGCTCTGCGCCCAATCAGTGGCAGCTTCGCCGTTCCTTCCTTCGGACGTATTGAAAATCAGCAGGAAGCCAGGGCCGCGACTGGTCTCTGACTGCATCATGACTCGATTTGTCTGAAGGTGGGGACAGTGATGTCAGTGCTGTTTGGGCACATGGCTCACATGTCGTAAAAACCTCAAGAGACCCAAGAATGCAAGTACCCACACTGCTGAAATGGTGCCGGTGTGGGAGGTTTGTGTAAGTGTTTTTATTTTATTAGGACTAAACATGAGGAATGAGAAGAGGTTGTCTAAGTAGTGGACAACCTTTTTAAACATCAAAAATCCCACACAGAGGGAAGTCATTAATTATGAGCGAGTGTACTCGTTGCTTGGTTTTCCCGAGCACGCTCGGTTGACCTCCAAGAATTTATGACTGCTCGGAGATTTAGTTTTCATTGCGGCGGCTGAATGGTTTACAGCTACTAGCCAGGCTGAGTACATGTGGGGGTTGCCTGGTTGCTAGGGAATCCCACATGTACTCAGCCTGGCTAGTAGCTGTAAACCATTCAGCTGCTGCGATGAAAACTAAATCTCCGAGCAGTCATAATAAATACTCGGAGGTCACCCGAGCATGCTCAGGAAATCCCGAGCAATGAGTACACTCGCTCATCACTAGTCATTATCATTAGTGATGAGCGAATGTACTCGTTGCTCGGGTTTTCCCTAGCATGCTCGGGTGATCTCTGAGTATTTCTTAGTGTTCGGAGATTTAGTTTTTCTCTTCGCCACGACAGCACCCACTTGAGAGAGGGGATCTGCCCCTAGGAACAGGAAACCCTATGGAGAGATAAAAGGGGCGGTCCCCCTCGCTCCCACAGTTGGTTTCCTGTTCCTAAGGGAACTCGTGGAGAAGAGGATACCTGGCCTGGACGCCACTTGCGCGGTTTACCTTAGAGGATGGCAGGGGCTCCAGTGCTGGAAGCAGCATCGGGCATCCTAGTTCAGCTCCCCCCTCTGCTGGCAGGCACCGTGAGGCCAGGATTGGAGAGTCACCTGGCTCATGGAGAAGGACACTTCAGCTGGCCTGCGGAGGGCTAAACGTACTCAGGTAAGCGCAACGCCATTTTCGGTGGGCGTACGCGCAAGTGTGGGGCCCGATGTGTGTTCCCCCAGAAGTGAAACAAAAGCTTCCTGGGTGAGTGAAGGAGAGAGATGGTGCCAGCAAGCAGGCAGTGTGCAGGTGCACGTAAGATGGCCGTGACCCGGAAGTGACAAAGACTTTCGGGTACAACATGAAGAAAATGGCGGCCTCCAGTGTAAAAGGACGCCAGTGCTGATACCCCAGAGTCAAAGCATGGCATCACCTCAGGACTAAGCGGTGCCTTTGTTAGAAGACACAGCCAATGCACCTCACAGCCGTACAAGCAGCGGACGATCCAAACAGCAGATCCTCCACATGAAGCCCTAAGGAGAAAAGATCCGACCGATCCACCTCTCAGCCTGTAACTCCTCCTTCTCTTCAGCCGGTACCTTGACCTATAGCTTCGCTGGGGTGAGTGTGTATCCCACCCTATTAAGCTGATTGTTGCTCCCTCTTTTTTTCTATGCACCCTAGGCAAAAAGAACTGAAAAATCAAAACAATATGCTTTATGTACCCCTCCCAGATAGTCATACAAAGAGAATATCTTACACATGTATTGAAACCACATTACGTAAAGAATCCTCAGTAAGATCAGATGACATCAGAAAAATGATCAGGGACGAATTGCTGGCCTTACGTAGTTCAGAGAGTATTCCTGAAAGTAAAAGCAGGAAATATAATTCACCAAAATTGGACTGTTCTACTGGTAATGAAGATAGAGATACGGATATTTCCCAGGAATGTATTTCCTCGAAAAGTGAACAAGCCACGTGCTTTCCAACAGAAAGCATTGATAATCTTGTAAAATCTGTCTGTGACACCATGGGTATTAAGGATACCAAAGACCCCAAAACACCACAAGATATAATGTTCGCAGGATTATCAGAAAGGAAAAGACCAACCTTTCCAGTAATAACAGCAATCAAAAATTTAGTTAAAAAAGAATGGGAGAGCCAAGGGCAAAAATGGTTCCCTTCATCATTGAAGAGGCGTTATCCCTTTGATGATGAGGACATGTCTATTTGGGCTAAAGCCCCAAAAGTAGACGCGGCAGTAGCATCCATGTTTAGAAAATCCTTACTTCCAGTAGAGGATTCTGGTTTCCTACAAGACCCGCTGGATCGCAAAGCCTACTCTCTGTTAAAGAGGGCATGGGAATCATGTACAGGGGCATTTAAACCGGCTATATCAGCTACATGTACGGCAAGGTCCATGTTAGTCTAGCTAAACGATCTAGAAGAAGGTCTAAAAGGCGGCCTCTCCAGTGATAAGCTAATCTCTTCTTTACCCCTGATCAGAGGCGCTACAGCATTCCTGGCGGATTCATCTGCTGACTCTATTCGGTTAGCAGCCAAATCAGCGGGCCTAACCAGCGCAGCACGTTGAGTGCTTTGGCTAAAGGGTTGGAAAGGAGACACCCAAACAAAATCAAAGCTCTGTGGCCTTCCATGCCAGGGTGAGTACCTGTTTGGTCCAAAACTAGATGAAATCCTGACCAAAGCGGGTGAGAGGAAAAAGGGGTTCCCTAATAATTATTTTCCATTTTATAGGAGAGCATTCCGGAAGCCTGTTTTTAATAAGAGAAAGGATTTTAGAAACCAGGACCGCTGGGCCAATAGAGATACCAAACAAAAAGGTTCTTTTTTTCTGAAAACGCCCATTTAAAATGGAAGACAAACCACGTTAGAACAGATCTACCAGTAGGTGGTAGATTGTCTTTTTTCTCCACACAATGGTGTATAGTAACCTCCAACTCTTGGGCTATTAGCCTCATAACTTCAGGCCTAAAATTAAAATTTGCCCGAGTCCCTCCCGACTCATTCCTGTTGACTTCTTTAAAGTCTCAATCTCAACAACAGTTTTTGGAGCAGGAAATAATAAATCTCCTATCCAAAAGAGTATTAGTAGAAGTCCCGTTTCATCAGAGAGGAAAGGGATCTTATTCCCCTTTATTCTTGGTTCCAAAACTAGATGGGTCATATAGAACTATAATAAATCTTAAGAAATTGAATATCTATTTAGAAAACCAAACCTTCAAGATGGAGTCTATCATATCCACTGTAAAACTTCTGTTCCCCGGGTGCTTCATGGCAGTCCTCGACTTAAAAGATGCATATTACCATCTACCAATTTATGTCAAACATCAGCAGTATCTGCGTGTGGCGATCATGATAAAGGGACAGATATGTAATTTCCAATATACAGCAATGCCCTTTGGACTGTCAATAGCTCCCAGAGTCTTTACCAAATTAATGTCAGAAGTAATGTCATACTTAAGATTAAAAGATACTCTCATAGTTAGTGTTGAGCGATACCTTCCAATATCGGAAAGTATCGGTATCGGATTGGATCGGCCGATATTCAAAAAATATCGGATATCGCCGATACCGATACCAATGCAAGTCAATGGGACCAAAATATCGGAATTAAAATAAACCCTGACTTTCCTTGTAGATTCTTTCTACATGAAGGAAAACAACCAAGAATAATGTAGGATGTATTGGGGGAGGTGGCGGAGACATTTAAGGCATAGGTTTAGCCCAATCAAATAGAATAGCAGGAATTAAAAAAAATTTTTTAAGACATTCGGAGTTACAAAGATATTGACTATGTTAAGATTTTTTTTTATTTTGTCAGATACTGATGTTTCACTACTTCCATGCCCTTCACCTTCTTTTTTACTTCTCCCACACTTTCTTCCTCATCATCCTCAGCAGCAGCATCTTTGACATCAAATTCTTCTTCACCTTATTCATCTTCATCTTCTACCTATTATTTTTTTTTGTTACATTCTTCATACTCTTTTTATGAAATTATTATTCTTCATATTCTACTTCATCATATTCTTATTTGCGACAGGCATTCCTGTAGTTGTTATATATAAAAGTTTGAAGATTACACATTCCGTTCTGCCTGTCACAAAAGAGTTACAGCAGGATTTGTCCGTGTTCAGTTAGGCCTGCAGCAGCAGACTTTTTCCAGGGGCACCTCGAAGAGGAACGGACTCACCCCGATACACTACTTAGTCTTCTTCTGCTTATAATTTAGATAATATCTTTTGCTCTGATTTTTAGTCTTATGCTTAATATTCTTCTGCTTTTTGTTCTGCAGCTTCTTGTTCTTCTGCTTCTCGGTCTTCAGGGTCGTCCTCTTTAGGGTCTTGAACTTGGAAATGTAGCAGAAGTTACAAGAGTAAAAGACACTGCTGAGAACCAGCAGACGGTACTGGAACCCGGATGGCTAGCCGAAGGTCCAAGAGCCAATGGAACTACCGAGGACCAGCTGACGTTACTGGAACCCGGTTACTAAGCAGGAGGTACCCGTGCCAGAAAGCACTACCAAGGACCACCTGACGTTGGTGGAACTCGGATACCCAGGAGGAGGCACCTAAGCTAAAGGCTCTGCCCGGAACCAGCTGACGGTACTGGAACCAGAATGGGGAGCAGAAAGTACAAGAGCAAAAGACACTGCCGAGAACCAGCTGACGGTACTGGAACCCGGATGGGTAGCCGAAGGTACAAGAGCCAATAGAACTACCGAGGACCAGCTGATGTTACTGGAACCCGGTTACTAAGCAGCAGGTACCCGTGCCAGAAAGCACTACCAAGGACCACCTGACGTTGGTGGAACTCGGATACCCAGAAGGAGGCACCTAAGCCAAAGGCTCTGCCCAGAACCAGCTGACGTTACTGGAACCAGGGGAACTTATTCAAGATTGTCTTCCTAGAGCCCCAACTAGCGGTGTTGGAGCCAAGGGTAAGCAGGGGGAGCAGAGTGTAGGCCGAAGCCTGCACTGGAGGCAGTTTAATATCTGTTGTGTCTGCGTGGCGTTTGCAGGACACATTGCCGGCTACACAGCAGGGGAACAGCTGGCGTTACTGAACCCCACTGACACAGTGGCGAGTGTTTTTCTCTGTGCAGCCAGCACTTCCGAGCACCAACTGGCGGTGTTAGAGCCCAGGGAATCACGGAGCGGCAGAGTGTAGGCCGAAGCCTGCACTGGAGGCAGTTTAATATCTGTTGTGTCTGCGTGGCGTTTGCAGGACACGTTGCCGGCTGCACAGCAGGGGAACAGCTGGCGTTTCTGAGCCCCACTGACAGTGGCGAGTGTTTTTCTCTGTGCAGCCAGAACTTCCGAGAACCAACTGGTGGTGTTAGAGCCCAGGGACAGCAGGAGGAGCAGAGTGTAGGCCAAAGCCTGCACTGGAGGCAGTTTAATATCTGTTGTATCTGCGTGGCGTTTGCAGGACACGTTGCCGGCTACACAGCAGGGGAACAGCTGACATTACTGAACCCCACTGACACAGTGGCGAGTGTTTTTCTCTGTGCAGCCAGCAGTTCTGAGCACCATCTGGCGGTGTTACAGCCCAGGGAATCAAGGAGGAGCACAGGAGCAGAGTGTAGGCGAAAGCCTGCACTGGAGGCAGCTTATAGTCTGTTGTGTCTGCATGGCGTTTGCAGGACATGTTGCCGGCTACACAGCAGGGGAACAGCAGGCGTTACTGAACCCCACTGACACAGTGGCGAGGGTTTTTCTCTGTGCAGCCAGCAGTTCCGAGCACCAACTGGCGGTGTTGGAGCCCAGGGAATCAAGGAGTTGCAGAGGAGCAGAGTGTAGGCCGAAGCCTGCACTGGAGGCAGCTTAGTGTCTGTTGTCTCTGCATGGCGTTTGCAGGACACGTTGCCGGCTACACAGCAGGGCAACAGCTGGCATTACTGAGCCCCACTGACACAGTGGCGAGGGTTTTTCTCTGTGCAGCCAGCACTTCCGAGCACCAATTGGCGGTGTTAAAGCCCAGGGAATCAAGGAGGAGCAGAGGAGCAAAGTGTAGGCCAAAGCCTGCACTGGAGGCAGCTTAGTGTCTGTTGCGTCTGGGTGGCATTTGCAGGACACATTGCCGACTACACAGCAGGGGAACAGCTGGCGTTACTGAACCCCACTGACACAGTGGCGAGTGTTTTTCTCTGTGCAGCCTGCACTTCCGAGCACCAACTGGTGGTGTTAGAGCCCAGGGAATCAAGGAGGAGCAGAGTGTAGGCCGAAGCCTGCACTGGAGGCAGCTTATAGTCTGTTGTGTCTGCGTGGCGTTTGCAGGACACGTTGCCGGCTACACAGCAAGGGAACAGCTGGCGTTACTGAATCCCACTGATACAGTGGCGAGTGTTTTTCTCTGTGCAGCCAGCACTTCCAGGCACCAACTGGCGGTGTTGGAGCCCAGGGAATCAAGGAGGAGCAGAGTGCAGGCCAAAGCCTAATTGAGCACATTGAAAGGGAACCTTTAAACCCCCTGTGAAGGAAGCCCAGTTCCTCCCATGTCACCAATCCGTGACGTCACTACACAGGCACAGTTCTCCGGCGCCCCCTTTGTCTCTCAGGTCAATAAGGGAACTGCACCTAGAGCAAATGGCCACCAGGGAGACTGCCCTGGTACCCACGCTGGGTATTCTAAGATTCGCAATCAGAGTAAAAGGATCAGCCCAAAATTAATTTATGATTTAATTGCCTTAAGGGCGCACTAGGTAATTACAAGAAATATACAGTCAAAATATATCAAGAGTTACAGTCAGAGTAAAATATAACTGTCATGATATGGTATGAAATATCATATAAGTAGTTTCTCTTGTTAGCAGGCTGCGGGCTAAAGACCCCCCTTCCCTTGCACACAGCCAAGAGCTTCCTTTCCAGCTCGGAGAGCAAAAGTATTTACGACCGGCAGTCCTGCAGTGGAAAGTGACAAGCTAGAACTGGATTCTACGTTTCCAGAAATCCATGGAAGTTCTTTGTTTTGTTTTTGTAAGATATTATGCAAACCATTTACGTTAAGAACACGAAAATATATATTCTTAATCTCCCTCGGTGGATCTACCCATCCGTCGAAACACGGGCTTTTAACTCCATCTGGTAAAAAAGTAGGGATTTCTCTGCAAATATGTATCACAGACAGGACATATTTGATCTCATTAGAATGCCCACGTTAATCCGAGATGAATGCTGGGTTTACTATGACTATGACATGTTTTGTAGCGGAGTTATCAAAATTAGATATAGGTTAGGGTAAAATGAGTTAACTGAAGAGGTAGGAGAGACGAGGTGATCCAACCCCTTTCTGGGATGTTACAGGCTTAGCTATAACTGTCTGCCCACATCCCCAGCACAGTCTTGTCTTTTCCTGGAGAGCCCTGAGCACGTCCCATGAACTGGGACGTATGGAAAACTCCACTAGCCTGGGTGCCTGCAATGCTTTGAACATGTGAGTGTTATCTTTTCTCCTGTAATCCCTTTATGTTATAATTACCTTGTACATATTTGCAATTGTCTCATTTGTAACATCCTTGTAAAATATTTTAATAAAACACTGTCTGAAACTTTATGGAGTGTAATAATTAATATACTAGATTATTTCTCCATGCTCTAAACGTACCCTGTCTCCTGAAGGGAATTACGCTACTGTTGTGTTGGGTTAGCTTCGGACCCGTTAAATCGAAGCTGGTGGCAGCGATACCGTGTGCAGACTTTTGGGTGATGTTGAAGCGGCTGCGGCGTTGATAATTATTGTTCCTGCCTGAGTGGGTGTAGTTTATCGCGTCGCTGCAGCGTGCCAAATAGCCAGTACATAGCAGGCAGCCTGTCTGGCGACTAATTACCCAGGGTGCAGTACTCTATCTGACCTGAGAGTAAGGGGGGCGCCAGAGACCTGCAAGTGTTAAGTGGAAGTGTAAGCTGGATATACATAAATCCCTGCAGTTCGTGGTATATTGAAGAGCAGTGGGATAGCTAGAATAAGCCCCTGCTGTAAACTAAGAGGTCAATAGCCTTGTGTGTGTTCTTTCATCACATTGTTAGCAGTGGAGGGATAACTAAGATAAGCCCCCCTACACATGTGATAGCTCTCTGTTGGCCTAAAGTCACCCCGACACGTAGCGTAGGGGTGACGGTCACGGTGTGAATCGTGACAATAACAATCATAAAACAAGGCTTAGAGCTATAAAGCTGGAGGTCAATTTACCAGGTTGAAGGTCGCTTGTGGAAGCCAGGGGGCTCAGCGTTCCGCAGGTCCAAGAAAAGAAAGTGTGTGCTTGCTCCCCTCTGGCTGGCATATGCCCTGTTCCTTAGTTAGTCATCTTCCTCTGTTCTGACCCACTCTCCAAGTGTCCCAGCTCTTAACACTGCTGTATCCCTCCCCCTGTAGCTGGGTGGGCTTAGCAATCTCCGCCCCTCTGCCTCCCTGCAAGATTTATTCCAATATCTAATAAATGGGATAACTTCTCTCAGGATGATCGGATCAGTACACGGGCAGCACCAGCGCATGTGGTTTGTTCTGCCGGTCGTACAGGGATCAAACCTGGACCCATTCGGTCGCTGTGGGAGGCTGATCTCTATATCTCGGGTTTCGGAACTCCCACGGGCCCGGGAGTCGCACTGTCAGATGCACAATTTCTTTAGGGCGAGGGGGATATTTTTTATGAGCCGGTATGTTATGATACGGTGGTCTAGGAGCAACATGGAACGAGCACTGAAGGAAGTGGTAACTGTACTGACCGCAGTCCCTAAGCTCAACACAACACTAGAAGTAGCCGTGGAATGCTCCTAACTCTCCCTAGGCATCTCGTCACAGCCTAAGAGCTAACTACCCCTAAAGAAAGAAGCAGGAAAACTATCTTGCCTCAGAGAAAATCCCTAAAGGATAGATTAGCCCCCCACAAATAATGACTGTGAGTGGAGAGGGAAAAGACATACACAGAATGAAACCAGGATGAGCACAGGAGGCCAGTCTAGCTAAATAGATAGGACAGAATGGAACACTGTGCGGTCAGTATAAAACACTACAAAAATCCACGCAGAGTTTACAAAAAATCTCCACACCTGACTAAAGGTGTGGAGGGCAAATCTGCCTCCCAGAGCTTCCAGCAAGACAGAATTAATTCACACTGATAAGCTGGACAAACATAGAAAGCACAGAATGGATAAGTCCACAATCTATGGACAGAAAAGAGCAAGCAAAAACTTAGCTTAGCTGAACTGGTCAGGATAACAGGGAACTCCAAAGAGATGTGAATCCAACCAGGAACTATTTACAAGTGGCACTGGCTGAAGAAAGAGCCAGACCTAAATAGCCGAGCAGAAGAGACGATAAGTGGAGGCAGCTGATGACAGCTAACTCCAAGGAGCAGCCATACCACTAGAAACCACAAGAGGGAGCCCAAGAGCAGAACTCACAAAAGTGCAACTTACAACCACCGGAGGGAGCCCAAGAGCGGAATTCACAACAGTACCCCCCCTTGAGGAGGGGTCACCGAACCCTCACCAGAGCCCCCAGGCCGATCAGGACGAGCCAAGTGAAAAGCACGAACCAAATCGGTGGCATGGACATCGGAGGCAACAACCCAAGAATTATCCTCCTGGCCATAACCCTTCCACTTGACAAGATACCGAAGCCTCCGCCTCGGAAAACGAGAATCCCAAATCTTCTCAACCTCATATTCCAACTCTCCCTCAACCAACACCGGGGCAGGAGGGTCAACCGAGGGAACAACGGGCACCACATATCTCCGCAACAAAGATCTATGGAAAACATTATGAATGGCAAAAGAGGGAGGAAGAGCCAAACGAAAAGACACCGGATTAATAATTTCAGAAATTTTATAAGGACCAATAAACCGAGGCTTAAACTTAGGAGAAGAAACCTTCATAGGAACATGACGAGAAGACAACCAAACCAAATCCCCCACACGAAGCCGGGGACCAACACACCGACGGCGGTTAGCAAAACGTTGAGCCCTTTCCTGAGACAACGTCAAATTGTCCACCACATGAGTCCAAATCTGCTGCAGCCTGTCCACCACAGAATTAACACCAGGACAATCAGAAGGCTCAACCTGCCCAGAAGAAAAACGAGGATGAAAACCAAAATTACAAAAGAAAGATGAAACCAAAGTAGCCGAACTAGCCCGATTATTAAGGGCAAACTCGGCCAACGGCAAGAAAGACACCCAATCATCCTGATCAGCAGACACAAAGCATCTCAAATAGGTCTCCAAGGTCTGATTAGTTCACTCAGTTTGGCCATTAGTCTGAGGATGAAACGCCAAAGAAAAAGACAAATCAATGCCCATCCTAGCACAAAAGGCCCGCCAAAATCTAGAGACAAACTGAGAACCTCTGTCAGACACAATATTCTCCGGAATGCGATGCAAACGAACCACATGCTGAAAAAATAATGGAACCAGATCTGAGGAGGAAGGCAACTTAGGCAAAGGTACCAGATGGACCATTTTAGAGAACCGGTCACAAACAACCCAGATAACAGACATCTTCTGGGAAACAGGAAGATCTGAAATAAAATCCATGGAAATATGCGTCCAGGGCCTCTCAGGGACCGGCAAAGGCAAAAGCAACCCACTAGCGCGGGAACAGCAAGGCTTGGCCCGAGCGCAAGTCCCACAGGACTGCACAAAAGCACGCACATCGCGCGACAAGGAAGGCCACCAAAAGTACCTAGCAACCAAATCTCTGGTACCAATAATCCCAGGATGACCAGCCAACACTGAACAATGAACCTCAGAAATTACCTTACTTGTCCATCTATCAGGAACAAACAGCTTCCCCACTGGACAGCGGTCAGGCCTATCAGCCTGAAATTCCTGAAGCCGCAAATCAGGGAAGATAGCAGAAAGAATCACCCCCTCCTTAAGAATGCCAACCGGCTCAAGGACTCCAGGAGAATCAGGCGAAAAACTCCTAGAGAGGGCATCAGCCTTAACATTCTTAGATCCCGGAAGATACTAGACCACAAAATCAAAACGGGAGAAAAACAGGGACCATCGAGCCTGTCTAGGATTCAGCCGCTTGGCCGACTTGAGGTAAATCAAATTCTTATGATCGGTCAGGACCACAACACGGTGTTTAGCTCCCTCAAGCCAATGTCACCACTCAAACGCCCACTTCATAGCCAACAACTCCCGATTGCCGACATCATAATTGCGTTCCGCAGGCGAAAACTTTCTGGAAAAAAAAGCACACGGTTTCATCAAAGAACCATCAGACTCCCTCTGAGACAAAACGGCCCCTGCCCCAATCTCAGAAGCATCGACCTCAACCTGAAAAGGAAGAGAAACATCTGGTAGACGCAACACAGGGGCAGAAGTAATTGGCGTTTAAGCTCCTGAAAGGCCTCAACAGCCTCAGAGGACCAATTCATCACATCAGCGCCTTTCTTCGTCAAATCAGTAAGGGGCTTAACCACACTGGAAAAGTTGGCAATGAAACGGCGATAGAAATTAGCAAAGCCCAAAAATTTTTGAAGACCCTTCACAGATGTGGGTTGGATCCAGTCATGAATAGCTTGGACCTTAACAGGATCCATTTCTATAGACGAGGGAGAAAAAATAAAACCCAAAAAAGAGACCTTCTGAACTCCGAATAGGCACTTAGACCCCTTCACAAATAAAGCATTATCACGAAGGATCTGAAACACCATCCTGACCTGCTTCACATGAGACTCCCAATCATCGGAAAAAATCAAAATATCATCCAAATGTATGACCATGAATTTATCAAGATAATTGCGGAAAATATCATGCATGAAAGACTGGAACACAGATGGAGCATTAGAGAGCCCAAATGGCATCACAAGGTATTCAAAATGGCCTTCGGGCGTATTAATGCAGTTTTCCATTCGTCACCCTGTTTAATACGAACAATAATTTATGCCCCTCGGAGGTCAATCTTAGTAAACCAACTAGCCCCCTTAATCTGAGCAAACAAATCAGTAAGCGAAGGCAAGGGGTATTGGAATTTGACCGTGATCTTATTAAGAAGACTGTTCTGTCTTCCTCCACGTAAGATGCTGTGTGGATTCCAACATACGGCTAAACCTTCATCCACATCCCAGTAAACAGACTGTGTTGATGCTTAAGTCTTATTTATTAGGGTGATGATAACCAAAACTATAATGTTGAACAACAATGGTGAACAGTATTCATAGTAGGTGATCGAATAGTGAATGATGTTGATGTACAAAGAGGATGTTCAGTGAATAATCATAGTGGATGACTGGTGAAAAACTGTAAAGAATAACAGCATTTCAGTATATGCACATACAGGGTGCAACCACATAAATAACTGGGACATTACAGCAAGGATTATACAGAGTGCATTACACAGTAATTCTAACAGCACTGCTCTATTCTATACAAGAATGCATCTATCTACATGCAGAGTACACCTGAACCTAACTGCAAGCTGCAAAGCACATCTGCCTAACTATATCTGACTATAGGAGCTGCATAAGGCTTAAATACTAACACAAAACATAAGATGCATTAAACCTTTATAAACGTACCGAGATCCGTTAGGACAGGGGTAAGGAAGTAAGCGAGACACAAAAAGAATGTGGGCGGAACTAACCCATAAGACATTGCTCTAGGAAGGAAAAGTTGGTAAACAACATGAAAAGTAGGTAACTGATGACCTCCAGTGGCCACAACTTGAATAACAAGATAATTAACTTTCTGCACATTAAGATTGGCAGAACACTCCCCGCTTGGCGTCAACAGATGCCACAATTAGGTTCCTTTGGGGAAAATAATAATACAAGCTCGGTAACGGGCCTGAGGAACAGTTTGTTTTCTCCAAGCTTGCACACTCTGACCTCTACTTTCCGCACTTTCCCATCTTTACTGGGAAGGGTCTTAATGACTAGGCCGAGTGGCCACTCGTTCCGATGTGACTGACTGTCTTTGACGAGTACAACATCGCCAGATTGAATGTTTGGGCGGTCTTTCTGCCACTTTGTCCTGGTTTGCAGAGTGGAGAGATACTGTTTCCTCCATCTATTCCAGAAGACGTTGGACACGCTTTGTACTTGCCTCCATTGTCGTCTGTAGAGGTCTTTGTCATTAAATTCTCCGAGTGGAGCTTTCGGGACACAGGTTTTCTGTGTGAGTAACATTGCAGGAGTAAGGATGGATGGATCTCCAGAATCACTAGAAAGTGCTGTCAGTGGCCTGGCATTCATGATGGCTGAGACCTCTGCCAAGAACGTGGATAAACTCTCTTGTGTAAGTCTGGTGTTAGCTTGCAAGAAGATAGAGTCTAATATTCTGCGTGCTATCCCTATCATCCTTTCCCACGCACCTCCCATGTGTGAAGAGTGTGGTGGATTGAAGGTCCAGGTACATCCTTGCTCACCTAGATACCTTTCCACATTAGCGATGTCCAGATTGGAAGGGATTTGGAGTTCTCTTGCCGCTCCGATGAAATTCGTACCTCGGTCAGAACGAATATGCTTCACAGGGCCTCTGATTGCAATGAAGCGTCGAAGTGCGTTTATAAAACTTGATGTGTCCATCGATTCGATTACTTCGATATGAACGGCTCTGATGGACAGACACGTGAATAGAACTGCCCAACACTTTGCTTCTGTAAGTATTTTTCTAGTCCGTCGTGTAGCCATAGACCAAGGACCGAATACATCTAGTCCAACGTTGGTGAAGGGAGGTACAGTACTGAGTCTGTCGGGTGGAAGATTGGCCATCTTCGGATTTTGGAATGTGCCCCGGAGTTTGCGACATGTAACACAGTCGAAGATGAGTTTGCTCACTCTTCTCTTTGCTCCAACTATCCATAGTCCAGCCGCCCGTAGGTTTCTTTCAGTGAACAAATGGCCTTGGTGTCTCACTAAGACATGATGATGTTGAATCAGCAAGGTTGTTACGTGATGACGTCCAGGAATTATCACCGGGTGCTTCTCTGAAACTTCTACCTCAGCTTCTTGAAGACGGCCACCGACTCTCGGCAGCCAATCTTGATCGACAATGGGATCGAGCTTCCTCAGCCCACTGACTTCAGGAATGGGTTGTCTCTTGTTGAGGTTGTCTATTTCTCTGCCATAGTTTTCTCTTTGCACGACACGAAGTATTATTACCTTGGCTCTTTCCAGGTCGGGAGCAGTAAACGCAAGCCTGCAGTGATGCCAACCTTTACAAGGTCTCTGGCTATCAGGTAGTGCTGACTTGTAGGACTGGGTTACATGAGATAGACAAGCTATAGCTCGAACAAGTGACTTCCAGGTGGAGAACCTGCTGAACCGGTGAGATTCGAGGTGGCAGCTTGAAATCTCTGTATGTAGAGCAGACACTTGAGGTCGGATCTCTTCGTCTGTGTCTGGACCCACAAGTTCGAAAGTTTCAGGCCTGCTGATGTGGGACATCGAACGGTGCAAAGAGGTAGGACCTGTGAACCATGAAGTGTCCTTCAGATGACTGGGAGCAACGGATCTAGTCGCGTAGTCCGCGGGATTGTGGTGAGTAGGTACGTAGTGCCACTGATTAGGGCCGGTGGATCTTCTTATCCGAAGTACCCGGTTGCTGACGTAGACGTAGAAGCGTCGTGTCTCGTTACAAATGTACCCCAGTACCACCTTGCTATCGGTGTAGAACTCTGCATCCTTGATCTTCAGGCTCATCGCATCCGAGATCAGTTCAGCCAACTCAACTGTGAGGACAGCAGCACAGAGTTACAGTCTGGGTATCTTGTGTTCACGAAGTGGCGCCAATTTCGTCCGACTCATAACGAACCCAATATGGCATTGTCCGCTTACGTCTATGGTTTTGAGGTACGCTACTGCTGCAATCGCTTTGACTGATGCATCACAGAAAATGCAAAGTCTTTGCGTTTTGACCTCTGTGGATGGCACAGGAGCATACGGTCGTTTCACACGAAGGTTGGTCAGGGCTTCCAGAGACTTCCTCCACTCTGCCCACAGGTCAGCCTTTTCCGCTGGAAGTGGATCATCCCAATCAGTAGTGTCTTGGGTGAAGTCCCTGAGCATCAGCTTTCCTTGGATGGTTACTGGAGCTACGAACCCCAAGGGGTCGTATAAACTATTCACGAAGGAAAGAACTCCTCTGCGCATGAAGGGTTTCTCATCCTTGCTGATCTGAAGGGTGAAGGTATCTGTCTTCAGGTCCCACAGCAATCCAAGGCTCCGCTGCATGGGAAGGGGGTCGATGCTGAGGTCTAAATCTTTTAGATTGCTGGAATAGTCTTCAGAGGGAAAGGCTTCCATCAACTCTCGGCTATTGGAAGAAATCTTGTGTAACCTTAGGTTAGACTAAGCGAGCATGTCACGAGTCCTCTTTAGTAGACTGATTGCGGCCTCACTTGTCGGTGTGGACTTCAAACAGTCATCCACGTAAAAATCCTTTTCCACAAAGGACCTGACGTCCGAGCCATACTCTTCTTCTCTCTTTTTGGCAGAATGTCGGAGGCCGTTGATTGCGACCGCTGGGGAAGGGCTGTTCCCAAAGATGTGTACCCACATCCGGTACTCTTCGATGTCTTTGTCCGGGTCGTTGTCACGGTACCAGAAGAACCTCAGGTAGTTTCTGTGTTCCTCTTTGACGAGAAAACAGTGGAACATCTGTTGTATGTCAGCCATAAATGCCACTGAATCTCTACGGAAACAGAGTAATACTTCCAGAAGTCGGTTGTTGAGGTCTGGGCCCGACAGTAAGACATCATTCAATGACCCGTCTTCGCATTTGGCACTCGAGTCGAATACCACTCAAATTTGACCTGGCTTCTTAGGATGGTACACTCCGAAGATGGGCAGGTACCAACACTCCTCTCCGTGTCGAAGTGCAGGTGCAATCTCTGCGCGGTTGCTCTGGAATATCTTTCCCATGAAGGTAAAGAAATGTTCCTTTGTCTCAGGTGACTTCTGAAGCTTGTGTCTTAGGGAGATGAATCTGCTGTAGACCAATTCCTTGTTGTTGGGTAGGCGTCTCCTCTGAGGTCGAAATGGTAGAGGTGCGACCCAACTATTCGACGTATCCTTGACTATTTGTTCGTCCATGATGTCCAAGAATATCTTGTCTTCTATAGACATCGCAACCTTGTTGTCTTCCTTCGTCCTGTGGAAGACTGTACATCCTATGTGGTCTTGTTCACCTTCACAGGTGTGGTCTTTGTTGATAGGAACTGAGAAAGGGCAAGGTAGGGGAGTGCTGCTCGGTAGTTCCTTTACCAGCAGACTATTGTGACACGGCTGGAAGAGAGATGGATGTCCATTTTCTAGTGTGCTGGTAAGCATACTGTTGACTGAGACCGGCTTGTGTGCTCCTCCTAGACCAGGGGTCCCCAACTCCAGGCCTCGAGGGCCGCCAACAGTGCAGGTTTTCAGGATTTCTTTAGTATTGCATCGGTGGTAATGTGATCATCTGCACAGGTGATGATTCCAACCCCTGTGCAATACTAAGGAAATCCTGAAAACCTGCACTGTTGGCGGCCCTCAAGGCCTGGAGTTGGGGACCACTGTCCTAGACAGACATCTCCTACAATGACCCATCCAAGGTCTTGCCTCTGAGCGTATGGAGCATTCCGTGAGCCGTTGATATATTCTCTAGTCTTGTGGACTCGTAGTATATCTCTTCCCAGAAGTAAAGCTATTGGGGCTTCTGGTTCCAACTCAGGTATCAGGTGGGCTATACGCATCAGGTGGGGGTGATACGTTGCCACCTCTGGTGAAGGTATCTCAGACCTGTTGTCAGGAATCTGGTTGCACTCTAGGATGGTCAGTAGTGACACACAGGTCTGGCCATCCATGGACTCCACTTTGTATCTGGTTGCTTTCCTCCCCGCCGTCTCGACGGTACCTGAACATGTCCTAAGGGAGTAGGGAGAACCGGGGCCTACAATGTTGAAGTTGTCAAAGAAGATGGACCTGGCTAAAGACCTATTACTTTGGTCATCTAGGATTGCATATATCTTGAGCGCTTTGTCTCTGTGGCCTGTTGGATAGACTCGGACAAGGCAGATTTTTGAGCAGGATCTTCCTCCCGTGAGTCCCTTACAGATCTCCGTACATTGAGAGGTGACCGCAGGGGTGTCTTCGTCGGTGTTCTTCTGTTTCTCATCGTGTTCCTCTGCTTGTGACAACACTCCTGGAGGTGGTCCAGGATGCAAGGCTGTATTGTGATCCGTGCTGCTGCATTCTGCACATTTCACGCTAGCTCCACAGTTCCTGGCGAAGTGAGAGGTTGTAGTACAGCATTTGAAACAGATGTTGTTTTCCTTGAGGAAACCTTTGCGATCCTCTAAAGTCTTCTCCCTGAAGGCACTTTAGTAGAGGATGTGGTTTCCTGTGTAGAGGACACTGCTTACTGACATCCTGAGGTTTGCTCTCTTCCGTAGGGGGCTTAGTTGTCTTGTGTGGAGGACCTGTGGAATCAATATCAGTTTTATGGACTGCCACGGGTGTCTTACTGGGTTTGACACCAGGGGTAGTGGAACATGACAGAGTGAAATCAAAACTAGGGTCATTTCTGATCTTGGCTTGCTGGGTGACAAACTCAACAAATACAGTAAAAGGAGGGAATGGTACGTTATGAATTTGTTTATACCGTGAACCATGTATAATCCACCTTTCTTGAAGATTGTAAGGAAGTTTTTGTACTGTTGGATTGACACCCCTAGCAGTGTCTAAGAATGCCAATCCAGCCAAGTGACCTTCCTTCTGGGCGACCTGTAACTCTATCAATAAATCACTCAATTCTCTAAGTCTTTGATAACCCTTGGTCCCTATCTTAGGGAAATCATCAATTCTTTTGAATAAAGCATTCTCTATTACTTCTATGGACCCATAGCATTCGTCAAGTCTTTCCCACACTTTACGTAAACCTATGTGTGGGTATTCTATGTTAATGTCTCTTAGTCTTTTAGCATGCTCGACCGATTCAGCTCCAAGCCACTTTACCAGGAGATCTAATTCCTCACTACTAGAAAAGTCCAGTCCCTGAATGGCGTTCTGGAACGAAGCTCGCCACGACCTATAGTTTTCGGCTTTGTCAGTGAACTTTACAAGTCCTTTTGTTACCAGTTCTCGGCGGGCAAAGAACTTTGCCAAGTCTATGGTGGCTTGATCAGTGTTGGTACGAGCCGGTATGTTATAGCCATGTCTAGTGTGTGGTGCATCACCATACCTGTGAGACGCTCTTGGCTTCGGACAGTCTGCATAGTACCTTTCTGGTGAAGAAGATGTCTCTTTAAGGTGAGGTGGGAGCTGTACCTTCTTCTCAGTGGAATGGTAGCTGTGGTCGACTCCTCTGTGTTGGACGTCTTCTTGTTTGTAGTAGTGAAGTTCGGGGTTGGATCAATGATAATCGGCGTAGGCTGATCGTTGTAGTCTATCTAGGGTGTTGTCCATGCTGGAGTGTCGATGAACGTACTCTGCGACGCGCTGAGCTGGATCTTGCTGCTCTAGATCTGTTCCAAGAACGTTGCTGCGTCCCTCATAATAAGGATCCTTCATGGCTTTCAAGTACTCTGCCTTAGCTATTGCAGCTGCTGCCTCTTTGTCTACCATAAGTCTTTCTAGAGACACTTGCAGGCACGCACATTCTGCTTCTTGCTCTGCCCGCAAACGTGCATTTTCTGCTTCATGCTCTGTTTGTCTCAGCTTTAGATGCATTTCTTTCTCGGCGAAGGAAGACCTCGCTTTGGCTGCTTCAGCTTCAGCACGAGCGACAGCAGCCAGCTCTGCTAATGATGACCTGCTAGAGCTTGCTCGTGACCTCGTCTTGAGTGAGGATGTGCTGTTTCGAGACATTGTGCGCTTAGCTGCGTACTGCTGAGTGTTTTGGTGGGAAACTGAGTCTGTGTGCGGTGAGCTTCCGCGTGGCGGGAATGATGTAGCTCTTCTTGGCGGGCTGCAGTATAGTCTGCGGCTGTATGGCGGCTGCTATGATACCTGAATGCGGAGCAGTGTGGGTGTTAGCGGTTCCGTACAGTCTGATCAACTACAGCCTGCGACCGGCTATCAGTTTCACTGAAGGCAGCTAATCTGTTCTTACTTTACAATCACCGCCTGCGACTGGCGGTCTCGTTTTTCACTGTTGTGTCTTCCTCCACGTAAGATGCTGTGTGGATTCCAACATACGGCTAAACCTTCATCCACATCCCAGTAAACAGACTGTGTTGATGCTTAAGTCTTATTTATTAGGTTGATGATAACCAAAACTATAATGTTGAACAACAATGGTGGACAGTATTCATAGTAGATGATCGAATAGTGAATGATGTTGATGTACAAAGAGGATGTTCAGTGAATAATCATAGTGGATGACTGGTGAAAAACTGTAAAGAATAACAGCATTTCAGTATATGCACATACAGGGTGCAACCACATAAATAACTGGGACATGACAGCAAGGATTATACAGAGTGCATTACACAGTAATTCTAACAGCACTGCCCTATTCTATACAAGAATGCATCTATCTACATGCAGAGTACACCTGAACCTAACTGCAAGCTGCAAAGCACATCTGCCTAACTATATCTGACTATAGGAGCTGCATAAGGCTTAAATACTAACACAAAACATAAGATGCATTAAACCTTTATAAACATACCGAGATCCGTTAGGACAGGGGTAAGGAAGTAAGCGAGACAGGAGCACGTGTGCCTCTGTTCAGATCTGAGGAAAAATGGCTACTGAAGCTTGTCTTCACAAAAAGAATGTGGGCGGAACTAACCCATAAGACATTGCTCTAGGATGGAAAAGTTGGTAAACAACATGAAAAGTAGGTAACTGATGACCTCCAGTGGCCACAACTTGAATAACAAGATAATTAACTTTCTGCACATTAAGATGGGCAGAACAAAGACGATAATCAATACAGGGTCTCAAGGAGCCATCCTTTTTAGCAACAAAGAAGAAACCTGCTCCCCATTGTGACGAAGAGGGACGAATATGCCCTTTCTCCAAAGATTCCTTAACATAGCTCCGCATGGCGGCATGCTCTGGCACAGACAGATTGAAAAGTCGGCCCTTAGGGAACTTACAACCAGGAATCAAGTTAATAGCACAATCACAGTCCCTATGTGAAAGAAGGGAACTGGACTTGGGCTCATCAAATACATCCTGGAAATCCGACAAAAACTCAGGGACCTCAGAAGAGGGGGAAGAGGAAATTGACATCAAAGGAACGTCACTATGTACTCCTCGACAACCCCAACTAGTCACTGACATAGTTTTCCAATCCAGCACCGGATTATGTTCCTGTAACCATGGAAATCCCAGTACAACAACATCATGCAGGTTATGCAACACCAGAAAACGGCAATCTTCCTGAGGTGCAGGAGCCATGTACATAGTCATCTGTGTCCAGTACTGAGGTTTATCCTTGGCCAAGGGTGTAGCATCAATGCCCCTCAAAGGAATAGGGCTCTGCAAAGGCTGCAAGGAAAAACCACAGCGCCTGGCGAATTCTAAGTCCATTAAGTTCAGGGCAGCGCCTGAATACACAAATGCCATGACTGAAAAGGACGACAATGAGCAAATCAGGGTCACAGATAAGAGAAATTTAGGCTGTATAGTACTAATGGTAACAGACCTAGCGACTCTCTTAGTACGCTTAGGGCAATCAGAGATAACATGAGCCGAATCACCACAGTAAAAACACAGGCTATTCTGACGTCTGAATTCCTGCCGTTCTATTCTAGTCAAAATCCTATCACATTGCATAGGTTCAGGACTTTGCTCAGAGGATACTGCCATATGGTGCACAGCTTTGCGCTCTCGCAGACGCCGATTAATCTGAATGGCTAGAGACATAGAATCGCTCAAACCGGCAGGCGTAGGAAAGCCCACCATAACATCTTTAAGGGTTTCAGAAAGACCTTTTCTGAAAATAGCAGCCAGAGCCTCTTCATTCGATTTAGTGAGCACAGACCATTTTCTAAATTTCTGGCAGTATAACTCTGCCGCTTCCTGACCTTGACACAAGGCCAACAGGGTTTTTCTGCATGATCCACAGAATTAGGTTCGTCATACAATAATCCGAGCGCTGGAAAAAATGCATCTACATTCAATAATGCCGGATCCCCTGTTTCAAGAGAAAAAGCCCAGTCTTGAGGGTCACCACGCAGCAAGGATATGATGATTTTTACTTGCTGAATGGGATCACCAGAAGAACGGGGTTTCAAAGCAAAAAACAATTTGCAGTTATTTTTAAAGTTCAAAAACTTGGATCTGTCCCCAAAAAACAAATCAGGAGTAGGAATTCTGGGCTCTAAAGCCGGAGTCTGGACAACATAGTCCTGGATACTCTGTACTCTTGCAGCAAGTTGATCCACACGAGAAAACAAACCCTGAACATCCATGCCAAAGCATATATCCTGAACCACCCAGATATCAAGAGGAAAAAAAAGACAAACCAGAGCACAGAAAAAAAAATGGTTCAGAACTTTCTTTTCCTTCTTTTGAGATGCATTTAATTCATTTTTGGCCACTTGTACTGTTATGATACAGTGGTCTAGGAGCAACATGGAACGAGCTCTGAAGGAAGTGGTAACTGTACTGACCGCAGTCCCTAAGCTCAACACAACACTAGAAGTAGCCGTGGAATGCTCCTAACTCTCCCTAGGCATCTCATCACAGCCTAAGAGCTAACTACCCCTAAAGAAAGAAGCAGGAAAACTATCTTGCCTCAGAGAAAATCCCCAAAGGATAGATTAGCCCCCCACAAATAATGACTGTGAGTGGAGAGGGAAAAGACATACACAGAATGAAACCAGGATGAGCACAGGAGGCCAGTCTAGCTAAATAGATAGGACAGGATGGAACACTGTGCGGTCAGTATAAAACACTACAAAAATCCACGCAGAGTTTACAAAAAATCTCCACACCTGACTAAAGGTGTGGAGGGCAAATCTGCCTCCCAGAACTTCCAACAAGACAGAATTTATTCACACTGATAAGCTGGACAAACATAGAAAGCACAGAATGGATAAGTCCACAATCTATGGACAGAAAAGAGCAAGCAAAAACTTAGCTTAGCTGAACTGGTCAGGATAACAGGGAACTCCAAAGATATGTGAATCCAACCAGGAACCATTTACAAGTGGCACTGGCTGAAGAAAGAGCCAGACCTAAATAGCCGAGCAGAAGAGACGATAAGTGGAGGCAGCTGATGACAGCTAACTCCAAGGAGCAGCCATACCACTAGAAACCACAAGAGGGAGCCCAAGAGCAGAACTCACAAAAGTGCCACTTACAACCACCGGAGGGAGCCCAAGAGCGGAATTCACAACACCGGTACCTCTGACGATGCGTCCATAATTCACGATTCCATGTTGGAGACGGTTCGACTGGACGGCCATAATAGATGTGTATCCTGTGGCCACTTGACATGCATGCTTTAATTAAGCCCCTCAGGCACCTCTATGTCCCCTGCTGGTGTGGCTTCCTCACTCAGGCTTTGAAATGCCAACTGCCTGCTACATGGTACTCAGCCCATTACCATACTAAAAGGAACTTTATTCTTTAGAAAAGGTGGGGGCCAGGAGCACTCCTCTCTGCAGACCTGTGACCAGGAGACAAACTGGAGTCACGCCAATCTCTGTTAGTATGCCCGTCCAAGATGGCGGCTATTCCCTCATCACACCTCCCTTCTTTAGAGGGCGCTAGGGGGCATCACATTCCTGTGTTCCCCCATGCGCCCGTCCGCACCTTCTCCTTGCCGGGACAACCCATCAGGTCTCTGCCGCTTCTGTGGCGAATGCTGAAGTGATACTGCTGGAGAGCAAGGCTGAGGGGGTTGTGGTCTGTCTCCACGGTGAAGTGGCGTCCGTACAAGTATGGCTGCAGATGCTGCAGGGCCCATACATTTGCCAGACATTCCTTCTCCATCGTGGAATAGGCCACTTCCCTCGGCAGGAGCTTCCGGCTCAGGTACAAAACAGGGTGTTCATGTCCCGTAGTGTCGATCTGGCTGAGCACAGCACTGAGGCCAAAGTCACTGGCATCGGTCTGTACTATGAACGGCCGCGTGAAGTCGGCTGCCTGTAGTACAGGAGAGCTAGACAAGGCGGTTTTGAGCGCCTGGAAAGCTGTCTCGCAGGCGACTGTCCAGTCGACTGCGACGGGCAGCTTCTTGGTGAGGTCCGTCAGGGGCTTGGCCAGGGTGCTATAGTGTTGAACAAACCTCCTATAGTACCAGGCAGTCCTCAAGAAGGACATCACCTGCTTCTTGGTCCTGGGGGAGGGCCAGGAGGTGATGGCATCCACCTTCCCGGGCTCTCGCTTCAGAGCTCTACTACCTACCCAGTGTCCCAGGTAGTGGCCCTCACTCATACCCAGCTGGCACTTTTCCGGCTTAATGGTCAACCCTGCCCTCTCTATCCTCCCTAACACCTGCACCAGGTGCTGTAGGTGATCCTCCCAGGAGGGACTTAAGATGGCAATGTCATCCAGGTACGTGGTCGCATACCCTTCCAGTCCCTTGAGCAGCGTGTTGACCATCCGCTGAAAAGTAGCAGGGGCATTCTTCATGCCGAAGGGAATCACTGTGGACTCGTACAGTCCAAATGGGGTGATAAAGGCAGAGCGTTCCGGTGCCTTAGGGGTCAGGGGAATCTGCCAATATCCCCTGCTCAGATACATGATGGTCAGGTACTTGGCCCCGGCCAGCTGATCGAGCAGGTTATCGATGCGCGGCATTGGGTATGCATCGGTGACCGTCACAGTGTTGAGCCGCCGGTAGTCCACGCAGAACCGAGTAGTTCGGTCCTTTTTAGGGACGAGGACTACAGGTGAAGCCCACGCGCTGTTGGACGCTTGGATCACCCCCAGCTTCAGCATCTCGTCTATCTCTTGGCGCATGTGCTGCTGCACCTCAAGAGAGACCCGATATGCTGAACGCCGGATCGGGGGGTGATTGCCGGTGTCCACATCATGGATGGCTGCCTCAGTCCTTCTGGGCAGGCTGCTGAACAGCTCCCAAAAGGGGTGTAGGGTGACCCCCAGCTGGGAACGTTGGTCCTCCGAGAGCTGGTGGCCAACCCCCACATCCTTGATGGATCCACTCGCCTTGGCTTGGGTGAGCAGATCCAGGAGGGTTTCTACCTCACCTTCCTCCGGGAGGTTGCACACTGGGTGGGCACAAGCCTCCCGCTCATGATGTGCCTTCATCATGTTCATGTGGAAGGCCTTCCTCCTTCCATGGGCGTGGTCCAGGGTGACCAGATAGGTGACGGCGTTGAGCTGCTGGTGCACGAGGTATGGACCCTCCCAGGCCGCCTGAAGCTTGTTTTGTGGGACGGGGACCAGTACCCACACCTTTTGACCCAGCTGGTAGGTCCTCTCACAAGCATTCTGGTCATACCACCGCTTCTGGTCAGCTTGGGCCTGGGCCATATTGTCATGCACCAGCCATGTCAAGGCCGTCATTCTGTCCCGGAAGCGCACAACATACTCAATGGCCGACACTCCAGGGGTGGCCAAATCTCCTTCCCATGCTTCCTTCACCAGAGCAAGGGGCCCCCGTACACGTCGCCCATACAGGAGCTCAAAGGGGGAGAACCCCGCTGAGGCCTGTGGAACCTCCCGGTAGGCAAATAGAAGGTGTGGGAGATACCGCTCCCAATCTCTCCCGTGGGAGTCGACCAACATCTTAAGCATCTGCTTTAAGGTGCCGTTGAACCGCTCACACAGGCTATTGGTCTGTGGGTGATACGGGCTGGCTACCAGATGTTGCACCTGTATCTGCTTACAGAGAGACTCCTTCAGCTGTGACACGAACTGGGTCCCTCGGTTGGTGAGCATTTCCTGGGGAAACCCTACTCTGGAGAAGATCTCCAGTAAGGCAGTGGTCACTTTGTCAGCCCGAATGGATGACAAAGCTACTGCCTCCGGGTACCGAGTGGCATAGTCCACTACCGTTAATATGAAGCATTTCCCGGAGCGACTGGGAGTGGACAGAGGTCCAATGAGATCCACAGCCACCCTCGAGAAAGGCTCTTCAATGATGGGCAGAGTTACCAGTGGGGCTTTGGGGCGCCGCCCCGCCTTCCCCACCCTCTGACGGGTGTCACATGAACGGCAGTAGGCAATTACCTCGGTCCTCATTCCAGGCCAGTAGAAATGCTGTGCTAGCCTGGCCCTGGTTTTAGCGATCTCTAGGTGTCCGGCCATGGGAATCTCGTGTGCTATCCACAACAATTCCGCCCTGAACGGATAGGGTACCACTAACTGTCGGTCCCTGGGCCACGCCTCCGGTGAACCCTGCTGGACCGATACCCGGTACAGCCATCCCTGGTCCCAGAACACCCGCTCGCGGTCTGACTCCCCGGGTGGCTGTGCCGCCTGCTGCTTGAGAGCTTTCAGGCTAGCGTCAGCTTCCAACACTGCCTGAAATCCCTGACTCGATGTGGCGAGAATGGACGACACTGCCACATCCACTGTCAGCTCCCCGGGATCAGTCTCCTGGCCGCTGTCTGACTTGGCAACCACTTGGTTAGAGAGGGAAGCCGTCGGACCTCTGCAAGGCTCCTTGGGCTCCGGCGCTCCCACTCTGGGTGATAGCGGCCACGACCGCTGTGCCCATGGGTAGCGCCTGCTTCCCCCCAGCCCCTGACCAAGTCACCGGGTCAGGCAGACTTCCCTGCACTCCTGACATCCCGGGTGTGGGGAACTCTTGCCCCGGGGTCTTACGTGGTGGCTCCTCTCCCGGGACACCTCCTCCCCCCATGGCCTGTTCCTCTTCCTGCAGGGGCCCTAGACTCAGCAGGCTGGATTCACTTAGGGGCTCTACACTGCCCATAGCAGCCCCTCCCTCCACCTCTGAGCTCTCCCCTACAGTCTCCTCACCTGTCCTCACTGTGAGCCCTGTGTGTGTGGTGTCAGTGTATGGATTACCTTCAGGTTCCACTCCCTCCCCCACTGTTGGAGGCACATTCAACACATCAACATTCACAGTAGAGTCATGTCATTCTTGGGGAGCCGAACTTGGGGTTTCAGTGGCCACATACTGAGACACTAGCTGCCCCAAATCGGTCCCAAGTAATACATTAGCAGGAATATTTGACGTTACTCCCACCTCGCACACTCCCCTCCCGGCGCCCCAGTCCAAAAACACCTTGGCGACAGGCAACGCCGGTTCCCCGCCTCCAATTCCGGAGATGGAAAGGGTTTTCCCCGGTACCAAGTCTTGAGGGGACACCACCTCAGGACGTACTAGGGTTCGGTCAGCGCCTGTGTCCTGCAGTCCCATGACCGCTGAGCGGCCGATAGTGACGGGTTGGTAATTGTCCAGGGACCTCCCACACATAAAACAGCGGACGGTTTCGGGGACGGGGATGGGGCCTTAAGAAGCTGGGGACATACAGCCTTGAAGTGTCCCAGCTGGTTGCAGTGATGACAACGTCTGGGTTCTGGGCCTGGCCTGGAGAGGGCAGCAAGGGAGTACACCCCTTGCAGTCTGGGGGCTGGGGAAACAGGGGCAGGATTGGGCTTACCCCCTCTCCAGGAGCTGCTGGCAGGCTTCTTTGGCTTAGGCGCCCTGTTATTGGCATACTCGTCTGCCAGGGCGGCTGTAGCAGAAACCCCCTTCGGTTTCCGGTCACGGAGGAACTGCTGGAGGTCCTCTGGGCAGCTCCACAAGAACTGTTCTGTGACGAACAGTTCCTGGACCTCCTGGCGGGTGGTGAGCGCTAGACCCGAGGTCCAGTGCTCTGCAGCTCTCAGCAACGCCCGCATGTGGTCGGTCCAGGTGTCCTTTGGGCCCCGCTGCAGGCTCCGGAACTTCTTGTGGTAGGACTCTGGGGTGAGGTTGTAGTGCTGGATCAGGGCCCGCTTGATGCTGCTGTAGTCCTGCTCTGCCCCAGCAGGTAAGTCTCCCAAAACTTCCAGGGACTTACCCCTCAAACGGGGGGTCAGGTATCTTGCCCACTGAGCCGGTGCCAGATGGTGTTGAAGGCAGGTCCTTTCAAAGGCCAGCAAGAAGGAATCCAGGTCTCCAACCGTCTCAAGCAGAGGGAAGTCCTCGGCCCGGACTTTGGAAGCCCTGGACTCCGGTGGTGCTGGGGCATCCAGCGGGAGCCCGTGTTGAGCCATCTCCAGTCAGTGCCAGCGCTCCGCTGCTCTCTCTGCCGCTGCTTGCTCCGCTGCCCATTGGCGTTCTGCACGCTCGGCCTCCGCTGCTTTCTCTGCAGCTGCCATGAGTCTCATATAGGCGTCTTCATTACCCGCCTCGAGACGTGCCACTGCCGCTCCAACAAGGGCCTCTGATGTGGACAGGCTGGGGCGGGTATGTGGTGGGTAGTCCCTTGCTGGACAAAGCACGTGTGGCTGGCTCCTCGGGGAGTCTGGGCTGAGCTCCCCCTCGCCTTGGACAGTACCGTCCACTACCACCTCCTCATCGACCATAGCACTGGCCTGCGCCCTTACTGCACTCCTGGTGCCATCCGCCATCTTTGGAACCTCTGGTTACTGACACAGCTGTAACCCTGACCTTGCACACAACTTATTATATCTACACTCTGACCGTCTAGTGCTGGGCTTACCTTATGACCCCAGCAGTGAAAGTTACCACTGGTAGTCTTTAGTGTCTGGCAGTAGGGGTCCCACACACTATTACTCTGATCCCACCCGCTGCCACCAATGTGAAGGAAGCCCAGTTCCTCCCACGTCACCAATCCGTGACGTCACTACACAGACACAGCTCTCTGGCGCCCCCTTTGTCTTTCAGGTCAGTAAGGGAACTGCACCTAGAGCAAATGGCCGCCGGGGAGACTGCGCTGTTACCCACTGTTACGGAGAAGCGGGGTCAGTGGGTGCTCTTTTCCGCTGGCCCGGCTGTCTTTAGCAAGACTGCATGGACCACGGCTCATACCACTGAACGCCCGCTCTATCTCCCAGTGGGCAATACACTACACAGACAACACAGGGTTAAGGTAAAACAGGACGGCAATACTTTATTGAACCACAGCACACAATTGCAAACAGAGCATTCCCAACATGCCTGGAATTGTATGGGTACATGGGTGCATATAAAATATCACTGCGTCTCCACGTATTTCCAGTATGACACGATGTCAGAGCTCCCAGGGTCGCTACTCCATCTGTGGATGAACGCACAGAGAAGGGGTAACGACAAGCATAGGGAGATGACCAAGAACTGTCCATAGAGTCCATACAAGGTCCAAAGCCAGTTGACATATCAGAGCTCCCCGGGTCGCTACTCCATTTGTGGATGAACGCACAGAGAAGGGGCAACGACAAGCATAGGGAGATGACCAAGAACTGTCCATAGAGTCCATACAAGGTCCAAAGCCAGTTGACACGAGAGTCACCACCTGTCTTATCGGATCATCTGCATGGAACCAGGCGACCAGCGGGTCCCAACCCTGGCTTTCTCCAAACATATCCATGGTGCAGAGATGGTCACTAGATCAGATCTGTGTCCTTCCAACCGGAGCCGAAAACTCCTAGGTTGTATCCTATAGAATCCTAGACCAGTGTCCCTCGTGATGGTGCCATGATGAATTGGCTGCAGTCCTTTCTTCTGTCTGTCGTCTGGTTTGCAGAATGTCTTGCTGGTAGCTCTGTGTACTTCAGACTCCCAGGATGTGATCTCTGATCCTTTTTATGCCCGAGGCATGTAAGCTATTTTAAGAATTACCCAGTGTCCTTTAGTTCAACATTTATATATAGCAAACAATGGTGATGAGATGACATAGTGTTACTTGACCATTCAATCTATTTGCACAGTCTTTCCTTCTCTCTGTTTTAGAAGTCACCAAGCTAGTTCTGGAATTCAATGCACAATTAGCATATCAGCACACATCAATAAATAAAGATAAACACACACTATGTACAAGTCACTATTACAGACTTACACTGTATGTTAAATGGTATCAGTTTGCAAGGTTGTCTTCTTGAACCACCAGACATAATCACTTAAATTCACAAGCCAATATACAATGAAAAGTCAGTTCTTATTGGTTTGCAAAAAGGTAGCTGTCTGGGTAATTAAGATACAATCTGGTTTCTTCACACCCACGCTGGGTATTCTAAGATTCGCAATCAGAGTAAAAGGATCAGCCCAAAATTAATTTATGATTTAATTGCCTTAAGTGCGCACTAGGTAATTACAAGAAATATACAGTCAAAATATATCAAGAGTTACAGTCAGAGTAAAATATAACAATAATAAAACAAGGCTTAGAGGTATAAAGCTGGAGGTCAATTTACCAGGTTGAAGGTTGCTTGTGGAAGCCGGGGGGCTCAGTGTTCCGCAGGTCCAAGACTTAGTTGCCGGGCAGCCCCCAGAAAGCGTGTGCTTGCTCCCTTCTCACTGGCATATGCCCTGTTCCTTAGTTCCTTAGTTAGTCATCTTCCTCTGTTCTGACCCACTCTCCAAGTGTCCCAGCTCTTAACCCTACTGTGTCCCTCCCCCTGTAGCTGGGTGGGCTTAGCAATCTCCGCCCCTCTGCCTCCCTGCAAGATTTATTCCAATTTCTAATAAATGGGATAACTTCTCTCAGGATGATCGGATCAGTACACGGGCAGTACCAGCGCATGTGGTTTGTTCTGCCGGTCGTACAGGGATCAAACCTGGACCCATTCGGTCGCTGTGGGAGGCTGATCTCTATATCTCAGGTTTCAGAACTCCCACGGGCCCGGGAGTCGCACTGTCAGATGCACAATTTCTTTAGGACGAGGGGGATATATTTTATGAGCCGGTACCTCTGACGATGCATCCATAATTCACGATTCCATGTTGGAGACGGTTCGACTGGACGGACATAATAACATAGTAACATAGTAACATAGTTAGTAAGGCCGAAAAAAGACATTTGTCCATCCAGTTCAGCCTATATTCCATCATAATAAATCCCCAGATCTACGTCCTTCTACAGAACCTAATAATTGTATGATACAATATTGTTCTGCTCCAGGAAGACATCCAGGCCTCTCTTGAACCCCTCGACTGAGTTCGCCATAACCACCTCCTCAGGCAAGCAATTCCAGATTCTCACTGCCCTAACAGTAAAGAATCCTCTTCTATGTTGGTGGAAAAACCTTCTCTCCTCCAGACGCAAAGAATGCCCCCTTGTGCCCGTCACCTTCCTTGGTATAAACAGATCCTCAGCGAGATATTTGTATTGTCCCCTTATATACTTATACATGGTTATTAGATCGCCCCTCAGTCGTCTTTTTTCTAGACTAAATAATCCTAATTTCGCTAATCTATCTGGGTATTGTAGTTCTCCCATCCCCTTTATTAATTTTGTTGCCCTCCTTTGTACTCTCTCTAGTTCCATTATATCCTTCCTGAGCACCGGTGCCCAAAACTGGACACAGTACTCCATGTGCGGTCTAACTAGGGATTTGTACAGAGGCAGTATAATGCTCTCATCATGTGTATCCAGACCTCTTTTAATGCACCCCATGATCCTGTTTGCCTTGGCAGCTGCTGCCTGGCACTGGCTGCTCCAGGTAAGTTTATCATTAACTAGGATCCCCAAGTCCTTCTCCCTGTCAGATTTACCCAGTGGTTTCCCATTCAGTGTGTAATGGTGATATTGATTCCCTCTTCCCATGTGTATAACCTTACATTTATCATTGTTAAACCTCATCTGCCACCTTTCAGCCCAAGTTTCCAACTTATCCAGATCCATCTGTAGCAGAATACTATCTTCTCTTGTATTAACTGCTTTACATAGTTTTGTATCATCTGCAAATATCGATATTTTACTGTGTAAACCTTCTACCAGATCATTAATGAATATGTTGAAGAGAACAGGTCCCAATACTGACCCCTGCGGTACCCCACTGGTCACAGCGACCCAGTTAGAGACTATACCATTTATAACCACCCTCTGCTTTCTATCACTAAGCCAGTTACTAACCCATTTACACACATTTTCCCCCAGACCAAGCATTCTCATTTTGTGTACCAACCTCTTGTGCGGCACGGTATCAAACGCTTTGGAAAAATCGAGATATACCACGTCCAATGACTCACCGTGGTCCAGTCTATAGCTTACCTCTTCATAAAAACTGATTAGATTGGTTTGACAGGAGCGATTTCTCATAAACCCATGCTGATATGGAGTTAAACAGTTATTCTCATTGAGATAATCCAGAATAACATCCCTCAGAAACCCTTCAAATATTTTACCAACAATAGAGGTTAGACTTACTGGCCTATAATTTCCAGGTTCACTTTTAGAGCCCTTTTTGAATATTGGCACCACATTTGCTATGCGCCAGTCCTGCGGAACAGACCCTGTCGCTATAGAGTCACTAAAAATAAGAAATAATGGTTTATCTATTACATTACTTAGTTCTCTTAGTACTCGTGGGTGTATGCCATCCGGACCCGGAGATTTATCTATTTTAATCTTATTTAGCCGGTTTCGCACCTCTTCTTGGGTTAGATTGGTGACCCTTAATATAGGGTTTTCATTGTTTCTTGGGATTTCACCTAGCATTTCATTTTCCACCGTGAATACCGTGGAGAAGAAGGTGTTTAATATGTTAGCTTTTTCCTCGTCATCTACAACCATTCTTTCCTCACTATTTTTTAAGGGGCCTACATTTTCAGTTTTTATTCTTTTACTATTGATATAGTTGAAGAACAGTTTGGGATTAGTTTTACTCTCCTTAGCAATGTGCTTCTCTGTTTCCTTTTTGGCAGCTTTAATTAGTTTTTTAGATAAAGTATTTTTCTCCCTATAGTTTTTTAGAGCTTCAATGGTGCCATCCTGCTTTAGTAGTGCAAATGCTTTCTTTTTACTGTTAATTGCCTGTCTTACTTCTTTGTTTAGCCACATTGGGTTTTTCCTATTTCTAGTCCTTTTATTCCCACAAGGTATAAACCGCTTACACTGCCTATTTAGGATGTTCTTAAACATTTCCCATTTATTATCTGTATTCTCATTTCTGAGGATATTGTCCCAGTCTACCAGATTAAGGGCATCTCTAAGCTGTTGAAACTTTGCCTTCCTAAAGTTCAATGTTTTTGTGACTCCCTGACAAGTCCCCCTAGTGAAAGACAGGTGAAACTGCACAATATTGTGGTCGCTATTTCCTAAATGCCCAACCACCTGCAGATTTGTTATTCTGTCAGGTCTATTAGATAGTATTAGGTCTAAAAGTGCTGCTCCTCTGGTTGGATTCTGCACCAATTGTGAAAGATAATTTTTCTTGGTTATTAGCAGAAACCTGTTGCCTTTATGGGTTTCACAGGTTTCTGTTTCCCAGTTAATATCCGGGTAGTTAAAGTCCCCCATAACCAGGACCTCATTATGGGTTGCAGCTTCATCTATCTGCTTTAGAAGTAGACTTTCCATGCTTTCTGTTATATTTGGGGGTTTGTAACAGACCCCAATGAGAATTTTGTTACCATTTTTCCCTCCATGAATTTCAACCCATATGGACTCGACATCCTCATTCCCTTCGCTAATATCCTCCCTTAAAGTGGACTTTAGACAAGACTTTACATAGAGACAAACCCCTCCTCCTCTCCGATTTTTACGATCCTTTCTAAACAGACTGTAACCCTGTAAGTTAACTGCCCAGTCATAGCTTTCATCTAACCATGTCTCGGTTATTCCCACTATGTCAAAGTTACCTGTAGATATTTCTGCTTCTAGTTCTTCCATCTTGTTTGTCAGGCTTCTGGCGTTTGCGAGCATGCAGTTTAGAGGATTTTGTTTTGTTCCAATCTCCTCACTGTGGATTGTTTTAGAAATGTTCTTACCTCCCTTCTGAGTATGTTTTCCTGGGTCGTCTTTGTTCGAGTCTAATGTTTTTCTTCCCGTCCCCTCTTCTTCTAGTTTAATAATAATAGATGTGTATCCTGTGGCCACTTGACATGCATGCTTTAATTAAGCCCCTCAGGCACCTCTATGTCCCCTGCTGGTGTGGCTTCCTCACTCAGGCTTTGAAATGCCAACTGCCTGCTACATGGTACTCAGCCCATTACCATACTAATAGGAACTTTATTCATTAGAAAAGGTGGGGGCCAGGAGCACTCCTCTATGCAGACCTGTGACCAGGAGACAAAATGGAGTCACGCCAATCTCTGTTAGTATGCCCGTCCAAGATGGCGGCTGTTCCCTCATCACACCCCCCAGGCGTTAGTAACTAGAAGAGCTACCTTGTGCAGCAGTAATGCTGCACAAGGAAAAGGTGGCTCTTTTAATTATGTTCCTTGCACACGCTGAATGAAACACTTCTAAAATTTTGCCCCTCATACTGTGAAACCGTCTCGGAGGCGGGACTTTCCTTCTTAATGAGACGAAGCACAGCTGTGAAAAATACCCCCTTGGTGCTGGGCGCAGCCTCCTGAGCGTTGCTTTTTTGTGTTCCGGAGTCTGCGCTGTTGTGTTATCCCTTGGCCATGCACTGTTACTGCTCAAGGCCATGAATCCAAGCACTGCAGTGTCTTCTGATTTATTCACACTGCGGGGCTGGGATTCATGGCCTTGCGCAGTAAATATCTTCGCCTCTCACTCATGTCCTTACGCCTGCTTCAGACTGTGCAGCGTCAGCTGATCCCTTATCGCTTGCCACGGCCATGAAGCCACACAGTCTGAAGAAGGTGGAAGGAGATAAGTGAGAGGCGAAGATATGCACTGCGCATGCCCATGAATCCCAGCCCCGCAGTGTCTTCTGATTTATTCACACTGCAGGGCTGGGATTCATGGCCTTGCGCAGTAAATATCTTCGCCTCTCACTCATGTCTTTACGCCTGCTTCAGACTGCGGCGTCAGCTGATACCTTATCGCATGCCACAGCCGTGAAGCCGCACAGTCTGAAGAAGATGGAAGGAGATAAGTGAGAGGCGAAGATATGCACTGCGCATGCCCATGAATCCCAGCCCCGCAGTGTCTTCTGATTTATTCACACTGCAGGGCTGGGATTCATGGCCTTGCGCAGTAAATATCTTCACCTCTCACTCATGTCCCTATGCCTGCTTCAGATTGTGCGGCGTCAGCTGATCCCTTATCGCACGCCACGGCCGTGAAGCCGCACAGTCTGAAGAAGGCAGAAGGAGATAAGTGAGAGGCGAAGATATGCACTGCGCATGCCCATGAATCCCAGCCCCGCAGTGAGAATAAATAAGACACTGCGGGGCGTAATCTCGGGCAGGGCGGTCACACAGGCACAGCCAGCCTGAAAACAAATGATGTCAGAAGACGGGCAGCGCCAAGGGATAACATAACAGCGCAGGCTCCGGGACAGATTCAAACAATGCTGAGGAGGCGGCGCATGGCACCAAGGAGGTTGCTGTGTGTCATTACGAAGGAAAGTCACACCTCCGGGATGGTTAAATGGTATCAGGGGACACATTTTATAAGTGTTTAGCTCTGCGTGTGCAATGAGTAACAAAAAGAGCCACGTTGTCCAAATGCAGCATTAGTGCTGCACAAGGTGGCTCTTTTAGTTACAAACGCCTGGGGGGGCAGGTTCCCTTTAATTTTTGTTGTAGTGTCTGCATGGCGTTTGCAGGACACGTTGCTGGCTACACAGCAGGGTAACAGCTGGCATTACTGAACCCCACTGACACAGTGGCGAGTGTTTTTCTCTGTGCAGCCAGCACTTCCGAGCACCAACTGGCGGTGTTAGAGCCCACTGAATCAAGGAGGAGCAGAGTGTAGGCCGAAGCCTGCACTGGAGGCAGCTTATAGTCTGCTGTGTCTGCGTGGTGTTTGCAGGACACGTCGCCGGCTACACAGCAAGGGAACAGCAGGCGTTACTGAACCCCACTGACACAGTGGTGAGTGTTTTTCTCTGTGCAGCCTGCACTTCCAAGCACCAACTGGCGGTGTTAGAGCCCAGGGGGAGCAGAGTGTAGGCCGAAGCTTGCACTGGAGGCAGCTTATAGTCAGTTGTGTCTGTGTGGCGTTTGCAGGACACGTTGTCAGCTACAAAGCAGGGGAACAGCTGATGTTATTGAACCCCACTGACACAGTGGCGAGAGTTTTTCTCTGTGCAGCCAGCACTTCCGAGCACCAACTGGCGGTGTTAGAGCCCAGGGAATCAAGGATGAGCAGAGTGTAGGCCGAAACCTGCACTGGAGGCAGCTTATAGTCTGTGTCTGCGTGGCGTTTGCAGGACACGTTGCCGGCTACACGGCAGGGGAACAGCTGACGTTACTGAACCCCACTGACACAGTGGCGAGTGTCTTTGCAGCCAGCACTTCCGAGCACCAACTGGCAGTGTTAGAGCCCAGGGACAGCAGGAGGAGCAGAGTGTAGGCCAAAACCTGATTGGAGGAAGTTGAAAGGGAACCTTTAACCCCCCCCATCAAGGTGTTTGTAGCGGAAAGAGCCACATTGTGCAGCACTAATGATGCAAAAGGAAAAGGTGGCTCTTTTAATTATGCTCCTTGCAAACGCAGAACTAAACACTTATAAAATGTGTCCCATGATACCGTGAATTTGTCCCGGAGGTGGGACTTTCCTTCATAATGGGACGCAGCACAGCCGTCATTCCTACTCCCTTGGCACCGTGCGCCGCCTCCTCAGCGTTGTTTAATTCTGTCCCGGAGCCTGCGCTGTTATGTTATCCCTTGGCCATGCGCAGTTAGCGCTGCCCGTCTTCTGACATCATTTGTTATCAGGCTGGCTGCGTCTGTGCGGACGCGCTGCCCGAGATCCCACCTCGGAGTGTTGTCTAATGTAATCACACTGCGGGCCTGGGTTCCATGGGCATGCGCAGTGCATACCTTCGCCTCTCACTCCCCTCCTTCTGTCTTCTACAGAATGTGCGGCGTCACGGTTATGGCATGCTATTAGGGATCAGCTGACGGCGCACAGTCTGAAGAAGGCGGAGGGAGATGAGTGAGAGCCCGAGGTGAAGATATGCACTGCGCATGCCCATGGATCCCAGGCCCGCAGTGTGATTAAATCAGAAGAGACTGCGAGGCGGGATCTCGGGCAGTGCGGCTGCACAGGTGCAGGCAGCCTGACAACAAATGATATCAGAAGACAGGCAGCGCTAAGTTCGCATGGCCAATGTATAACATAACAGCGCAGGCTACGGGACAGATTCAAACAACGCTGAGGAGGCGGCGCACGGCACCAAGGGGGTAGGGATGACGGCTGTGCTGCATCCCATTACGAAGGGACGGTTTCACGGTATGAGGGGACACATTTTATAAGTGTTAAGTTCTGCGTGTTCAAGGAGCTAAACTAAAAGAGCTACCTTTTCGTTGTGCAGCATTACTGCTGCACAAGATGGCTCTTTTAGTAACAAACGCCCGGGGGGGGGACAGGTTCCCTTAAATTTCAGTAGTTGTGTCAGCGTGGCGGTCGCAGGACACATTGCCGGCTACACAGCTGGGGATCAGCTGACGTTACTGAAACCCATTAACACTGGGTCATGTGTTTTGACTGTGCAGACGGCACTTCTGAGCATCAACTGGCGGTGTTTGAGCCCAGGGATTCGAGTTCAGGTGGTAGAAACATGAACGCAACAGGAGACCTGGATACTGTAGCCAACCAATTATTTAATCTGGAACAGGAGTGACAAATTCCTGCGAGATCCAGGCCTTGATCATTTTCAGAAAAGTAAACCGGTCAACGTTATCGGAGGATAGTCGCATGCGACGGTCTGTTAGTACACCACCTGCGGCACTAAAGATGCATTTCGATAATACACTAGCAGCAGGGCAAGCCAGCACCTCCAATGCATACTGGCTTAGCTCTGGCCATGTATCCAGCTTAGAGACCCAAATTTTGAAGGGGGAAGAGTCGTCTGGGAGTACAGTAAGAGGGCAAGACATGTAGTCTGTCACCATCTGACAGAAACGTTGCCTCCTGCTGACTGGAGCCGTCTGTGATGGTGTAGACATGTGTGGCGGGGACACAAAACTGTGCCACAGTTGGGCCATACTGATCTTGCCTTGTGCTGAGGCACTGCTTCTGCTCCCTCTTTGTGTAGAGCTTCCTCCACTGCCTCGACGCACTGAGCTGCTTTGTAAAGCACTAGCAGCACTGCTCTCAGTTGGACTGGAGAAGATGATGGAATTCACCAGTGTGTCTTGGTACTCCCGCATTTTACGCTCCCGGTTCAACGGTGTTATGAGGCTTTGTAAGTTGTCCCGGTAGCGAAGATCTAGGAGGGTGTACACCCAATAATCAGCCGTGTTGAGAATGTGGGCGATGCGGCGGTCGTTTCTCCGGCTCTGCAGCATGAAATCAACCATGTGCTGCAGACTGCCAACTAGCCAAGAAACGCTGTCCCCTGCTTGAGAAGTGATCTTTGCCTGCTCTGCATCACCCCACCCTCGCTCTACACACTGACTACTGGAGAATTGTGTAACTCCCTCCTCTGGACCGATCTCTTCCTCCTCCATTGACTCCTCCCCATCCTCCTCACAAAGTGTCCCCTGCCTAGGCCTTTGTGAGGAACCACGTAGGGCTGACTGTCCAGAAGCTGATGGAATTGGTGACTCCTCATCCTCCACCTCTTCCACAACATCATCCCTTACCGCTTGCAGTGTTTGTTGAAGCAGGCAGATAAGGGGGACAGTCATGCTGACTAGTGCATCATCTGCACTCGCCATCCGCGTGGAATCATCAAAGGAACGCAAAACCTGGCAGACGTCCTACATAGTGGCCCACTCAGTGGTTGTGAAGTCTGAACGGCGCGGAGTGCTCTTTCTTTGTGCCTGATGCAGCTGGTACTCCATTACTGCTGGCTGCTGCTCACACAACTGCTCCAACATATGTAATGTGGAATTCCACCTGGTGGGTAGGTCACATATGATGCGATTTTCCGAAAGGCGGAATTGGTGCTGCAGAGCTGCAATGCGCGATCTTGCCATGCTGGAACGCCGCAAGTGAGCACACTCTAGGCGGACCTTGTGCTGCAGTGCATCAAGATCCGGATAGTCTCTCAAAAAACTCTGCACGACCAAGTTGAGCACATGTGCCAGACATGGGATGTGAGTGAGGTTGCCTAGGGCAAGAGCTGCCACCAGATTTCGGCCATTGTCACACACTACCATGCCAGGCTGGAGATTCGCTGGCACAAACCACACGTCGCTTTCCTGCTTGATGGCATTCCAGAGCTCCTGCGCTGTGTGGCTTCGATTCCCAAAGAAATTAATTTCAAGACGGCCTGTTGACGTTTGGCCACAGCTGTGCTCATATCGGTCGTAACTAGTGTTGAGCATTCCGATACCGCAAGTATCGGGTATCGGCCGATATTTGGGGTATCGGAATTCCGATACCGAATTCCGATACTTCCCGCGTATCGGATACCGGAATCGGAAGTTCCCAGAATTCAAACTGAACGCAGCAGCCAATGAGGAATGATTGAAAGTGTGGGCACATCCTGTTTAGCATGGTGGGCATGTAAGTACTGGCAAGGCTGTGATTGGCTGCTGAAATGATGTCACTCTGCACTATAAAAAACGCTGCCACCATTTTGCGCTCACTCTGCTGTGATTTCAGTTAGGGACAGGACGTTGTGTTCTAACTGAGGGCCAGTTGAGATAGCTAATTGCTTTATTTTCCTTTCCAAAGGCTAATTTAGCAAAACGCTGTGTGTTCTTCACTGTTCACCTTGCTCTTGCCTTGCAGCGCTGTTTTAACAGCGTTCTGCAAGGTCTCTGTGTGTGTGTGTGTGTGCAGCTCACTCTGTAGTCTGTGTGCAGCCATATACCCGGTTGTATTCAGCTCAGGGGGGGTTCACACTGCCTCACACAGTTGTCCTTTCTTGCTCCTAGTGCAGCCTGCTGCATATTTTTTCTCAAATTTCCTATTAGTGTTTTTCCACCAGTCTCCAGCTAAATTGTGGAAAAACACTACATAGGATAACCTAGAGGGGGTTTTTTGGGCCTTGCAGCGCCGTTTACGGCTGTCTGCACGGTCTCCGTGTGAGCCCAGCTCGCCCTGTAGTCTTTGTGCAGCCATAGCCGGTTGGATTCAGCTCAGGGTTCGTTACTGCCTCATACCTTGAGAAAAATTTTCCTTTTTTTCTAATAGTGCAGCCTGTTTAAAATTAAAAAAAAAATTCCCTATTAGTGTTTTTCCACCCGTCTGCAGCTAAATTGTGGAAAAACACTACATAGGATAACCTAGAGGGGGGTTCTTGGGCCTTGCAGCGCCGTTTACGGCTGTCTGCACGGTCTCCATGTGAGCCCAGCTCGCCCTGTAGTCTGTGTGCAGCCATAGCCGGTTGGATTCAGCTCAGGGTTCGTTACTGCCTCATACCTTGAGAAAAATTTTCCTTTTTTTCAAATAGTGCAGCCTGTTTAAAATTTAAAAAAAAAATTTCCTATTAGTGTTTTTCCACCCGTCTCCAGCTAAATTGTGGAAAAACACTACATAGGATAACCTAGAGGGGTTTTTTTGGGCCTTGCAGCGCCGTTTACGGCTGTCTGCACGGTCTCTGTGTGAGCGCAGCTCGCCCTGTAGTCTGTGTGCAGCCATAGCCGGTTGGATTCAGCTCAGGGTGCGTTACTGCCTCATACCTTGAAAAACAATTTCCTTTTTTTCAAATAGTGCAGCCTGTTTAAAATTAAAAAAAAAAAATCCTATTAGTGTTTTTCCACCAGTCTCCAGCTAAATAGTGGAAAAACACAACATAGGATAACCTAGAGGGGGTTTATTGGGCCTTGCAGCGCCGTTTACGGCTGTCTGCACGGTCTCTGTGTGAGCGCAGCTCGCCCTGTAGTCTGTGTGCAGCCATAGCCGGTTGGATTCAGCTCAGGGTGCGTTACTGCCTCATACCTTGAAAAAAGATTTCCTTTTTTTCAAATAGTGCAGCCTGTTTAAAATTTTAAAAAAAAATTTCCTATTAGTGTCTTTCCACCCGTCTCCAGCTAAATAGTGGAAAAACACTACATAGGATAACCTAGAGGATGTTTTTTGGGCCTTGCAGCGCCGTTTACGGCTGTCTGCACGGTCTCCGTGTGATTTAAACTAGCTTTGTAGCCCCATCTGCACAAAAAAAAAAAAGTAAAGTTCACCAAACACAACTTAACACTTGTGTAGGCCACATTTGAAAAATAATAAAGTTTAGTCCACACTTTACAACATTAGTGTTTCTTACACCTGTTAGGAGGAGCATTTCAGGAATAAGCACACTAAGGCCTTAGTACTTTTCTGCTTATCTTTATCTGTCAACCAAGATGAAGAGGGCAGGGAGTAAGGCACGTGGGCGTGGGCGCGGAGCAGGGAGAGGAGCAGGGAGAGGACGTGGTGATTCTGTGCCTGCTGCGGGCGCCGGTGACTCGTCGTCACTCAGTTTCAGCAGGGAACAGTCCTTCATGCGCAGCTTTGTCGGAGAGCGCCGTGCACCGCTGCTACGTGAAGACCAAATTGAAGCCGTTGTCGGGTGGATGGCAGCTAACGCCTCGGCATCGACTTCAGTTACTGCCACATCCTCTCAGGCACAGAGCACTGGAGAGCAGCCATCTGTCTCTTCACCACCTGCCAAATTGGCCAGGCAGTCAGAGAGCCCAGGACAGGAGCCGTCTCTACTTCTGTTCTCTGAATCTCTTGGCTTGGAAACAGGGGGCCAGCCAAGCAGCATTGGAGAAATGGAAGAAAAGGCAGTGTGCAGTGATGCCCAACAGCTTTGTCTCTCTGACTCTGAAGAGGCGGGTGGGCCAGTGCCTCCGGTGACCACAGCGCAGTACGCATCTGATGATGAAACTCAGGTGCCGCTTTCTGGTGCGTACTGTGCTGCCGAGACTACCCAGGAGGAGCAGTTGGTGGCAGAGGGTAGTGGAGATGATGAGGTCGTTGACCCATCGTGGCGTGAGGAACAGGAAGGTGGTGGGAGCAGCTCTGAGGAAGAGATTCCCCGAACGGGCCAAAGAGGGAGAGGGAGGGGGAAGACTGCGGAGCCTGTAGCCTCCACTTTGGCACCCGTTAGGAGCCTGTCTCTTTCCAAAGCCAAAAAGGGCGCTCCCAAGACTTGCAGTGCCTGGTCCTTTTTTGACACAGTTGCAGATGACATTTGTTTTGTCAAATGCAAGCTGTGTCATCAGAAAGTAAAAAGAGGGAAAAATGTCAGCAACCTCAATATCACAAATATGTGGAAACATGTGCGGACCAGGCACGCGGTGGAGTTACAGAAACACACTGAAGATGTAGGCCAACCAACAGCGGCAGCTACCACCTCTTCAGCTCGTGTTGCCTCTTCCTCCAGCTCACGCACAGCTGGTTTGGCTTCCTCCCAGGATCGCCATGGAAGAACCTCTGGCACTGTTGTCCAGAGACCTTGTGTAATTCCACCCACAGCACCACCTTCCCAGTCATCCTCACACTAACAGTCTACTCTACAGCCATCGGTAGTACAGGCATGGGAGAAAAGGCGGGCATTCTCGGCCAACCACCCCCGAGCACAGGCTCTGAATGCAGGCATTGCCAAACTGTTGTCCCTGGAAATGCTCTCGTTCAGGCTGGTGGAGACTGACAGCTTCTGTGACTTGATGGCATTGGCAGTCCCACAGTACAAGGTGCCCAGCCGCTTTTACTTCAGCAGGCAAGCTGTCCCTGCCTTGCACAGGCATGTTGAGGCAAACATAAAACATGCGCTACTGAACGCCGTCAGTAGCAAGGTCCACCTCACCACCGATGCGTGGACCAGTCAGCATGGACAGGGGCGATACGTTTCCCTCACTGCCCATTGGGTTAATGTTGTTGAGCCAGGTACAGATCGTGCGAGTGGCGCAGGACGTGTCCTGCCCACTCCAAGGATTGCAGGAATCCAGTCTGTACGCATTGACTCCTCCTCTTACACAAGTTCCTCAGAATCAACTCTGCAGGAGCCGTCACAGTCCACCTCCACATGGACCCGTGAACGTTTACCTATGACCGACATGGGCACAGCCGTGGCCAAACGTCAGCAGGTCGTCTTGAAACTAGTTTCATTGGGGAATCGAAGCCACACAGCGCAGGAGCTCTGGAATGCCATCAAGCAGGAGAGCGATGTGTGGTTACTGCCAGCGAATCTCCAGCCAGGCATGGTAGTGTGTGACAATGGCCGAAATCTGGTGGCAGCTTTGGCCCATGGCAACCTCACTCACATCCCATGTCTGGCACATGTGCTCAATTTGGTTGTGCAGAGTTTTCTGAGGGACTATCCGGATCTTGATGCCCTGCTGTACAAGGTCCGCCTAGAGTGTGCTCACTTGCGGCGTTCCAGCTTGGCCAGATCCCGCATTGCTGCTCTGCAGCGCCGATTCCGCCTTCCGGAACACCGCATCATATGTGACCTACCTACCCGGTGGAATTCCACGTTACATATGTTGGAGCGGTTGTGTGAGCAGCAGCAAGCAGTTATGGAGTACCAGCTGCATCAGGCGCAAAGAAGTCGCAGTCAGCGCCGATCAGACTTCACAACCACAGAGTGGGCCACTATGAAGGACGTCTGCCAGGTTTTGCGTCCTTTTGATTATTCCACGCGGATGGCAAGTGCAGATGATGCACTAGTCAGCATGACTGTCCCCCTTATCTGCCTGCTTCAGCAAACTTTGCAAGGGTTAAGGGATGATGTGGTGGAAGAGGTGGAGGATGAGGAGTCACCTTTTCCATCAGCTTCTGCAGAGTCAGCGCCACGTGGTTCCTCACAAAGGGGTACGCAGGGGCCAATTTGTGAGGAGGATGAGGAGGAGTCAATGGAGGAGGAAGAGCTCCGTCCAGAGGAGGGAGCGACACAATTGTCCAGTGGTCAGTGTGTACAGCGAGGGTGGGGTGATGACGAGCGGGCAGAGATCATGTCTCAAGCAGGGGACAGCGTTTCTGGGCCAGTTGGCACTCTGCAGCACATGGTGGATTTCATGCTGCAGTGCCTGAGAAACGACCGCCGCATCGACCACATTCTCAACATGCCTGATTATTGGGTGTTCACCCTCCTCGATCCTCGCTACCGGGACAACGTCCAAAACCTCATCCCTGCGTTGACCCGGGAGCGTAAATTGCGGGAGTACCACGACACACTGGTGAATTCCATCATCTTCTCCTGTCCAACTGAGAGGAGTGCTGCTAGTGCTTTACAAAGCAGCTCAGTGCGTCGAGGCAGTGGGGGAGGCTCTGCCCAAAGAGGGAGCAGAAGCAGTGCCTCTGCCCAAGGCAAGCCCAGTATGGCACAACTCTGGAACACTTTTGTGTGCCCGCTCCAAATGTCTACACCATCACCGGCGGCTCCAGTCAGCAGGAGGCAACGGTTCCGTCAGATGGTGACAGACTACATGGCTTACCCTCTTACTGTACTCCCAGACGGCTCTTCCCCGTTCAAGTTTTGGGTCTCTAAGCTGGATACATGGCCAGAGCTAAGCCAGTATGCATTGGAGGTGCTGGCTTGCCCTGCGGCTAGTGTCTTATCGGAACGTGTCTTTAGTGCCGCAGGTGGTGTACTAACAGACCGTCGCATGCGACTATCCTCCGATAACGTTGACCGGCTTACTTTCCTGAAAATGAACCAGGCCTGGATCTCGCAGGAATTTGCCACTCCTCTGCCTGATTAAGTAATTGGGTGTCATCCAGGTCTCCTGCTGTGTTCATCTTTCTACCACCTGAACTGCTATTCCTGGGCTCCAACACCGCCAGTTGCGGCTCAGAAGTGCAGGCTGCACAGTAAAAACATACGACCCAGTGTTATAGGGTTTCAGTAACGTCAGCTGATCCCCAGCTGTGTAGCCGGCAATGTGTCATGCGACCGCCACGCTGGCACAACAACCTAAATTTAAGGGAACCTGTCCCCCCCGTCGTTTGTTACTGAAAGAGCCATCTTGTGCAGCAGTAATGCTGCACAAGGAAAAGGTAGCTCTTTTAGTTTAGCTCCTTGCACACGCAGAACTTAACACTTATAAAATGTGTTCACTGATACCGTTATACCGTCCCGGAGCTGGGACTTTCCTTCGTAATGTGACTCAGCACAGCCGTCATTCCTACCCCCTTGGTGCCATGCGCTGCCTCCTCAGCGTTGTTTTAAGCTGTCACGGAGCCTGTGCTGTTCTGTTATCCCTTGGGCATGCCCTATTTGCGCTGCCTGTCTTCTGACATAATTTGGTGTCAGGCTGGCTGCGCCTGTGCGGCCGCGCTGCCCGAGATCCCGCCTCGCAGTGTCTTCTGATTGAGTCACACTGCGGGCCTGGGATCCATGGGCATGCGCAGTGCATATCTTCCCCTCGGGCTCTCGCTCATTTCCCTCCGCCTTCTTTAGACTGTGCGCCGTCAGCTGATCCCTAATAGCATGCCACGGCCGTGACACCGCACAGTCTGAAGAAGAGGGAAGGAGGGGAGTGAGAGTCGAGGATATGCACTGTGCATGCCCATGGTCCAAGGCCCGCAGTGGGATTACGTTAGACGAGACTGCGAGGTGGGATCTGGAGCAGCGTGGACGCACAGGCACTGACAGCCTGACACCAAATTATGTCAGAAGACAGGCAGCGCTAATTGGGCATGGCCAAGGGCTAACAGAACAGCGCAGGCTCCGTGACAGCTTAAAACAACGCTGAGGAGGCAGCGCATGGCACCAAGGGGATAGGAATGACAGCTGTGCTGTGTCCCATTACGAAGGAAATTCGCACCTCCGGGACGGTTTAACGGTATAAGGGGACACATTTTTAGTGTTTACTTCTGTGTTTGCAAGGAGCATAATTAAAAGAGCAACCTTTTCCTTTTGCATCCTTAGTGCTGCACAAGATGGCTCTTTCAGCTACAAACGTCTAGGGGGGAGGTTAAAGGTTCCCTTTCAACTTGCTCCAATCAGGCTTCGGCCTACACTCTGTTCCTCTGCTCCTCCTGCTGTCCCTGGGCTCTAACACCGCCAGTTGGTGCCTGGAAGTGCTGTGTGCACAGTCAACAGTCGCTCCTCTGTTATTGGGGTTCAGTAACGTCAGCTGATCCCCAGCTGTGTGTGCGGCAATACCTCCAATCTGCTCCTCCTGCTGTCCCTGGGCTCTAACACCGCCAGTTGGTGCCTGGAAGTGCTGTCTGCACAGTCAACAGTCGCTCCTCTGTTATTGGGGTTCAGTAACGTCAGCTGATCCCCAGCTGTGTGTGCGGCAATACCTCCAATCTGCTCCTCCTGCTGTACCTGGGCTCTAACACCGCCAGTTGGTGCCTGGAAGTGCTGTCTGCACAGTCAACAGTCGCTCCTCTGTTATTGGGGTTCAGTAACGTCAGCTGATCCCCAGCTGTGTATCCGGCAACGTGTCATGCGACCGCCACGCTGGCACAACTAAAATGTAAGGGGACCTGTCCCCCCCCCCCCCCCAGGCGTTTGTTACTGAAAGAGCCACCATGTGCAGCACTAATACTGCACAAGGGAAAGGTCGCTCTTGAAATTATGCTCCTTGCAAACGCTGAACTACACACTCATGTAATGTGTCCCCTCACACCGTCCAACCGTCCCGGAGGTGGGACTTTCCTTTGTAATGTGACGCAGCACAGCCGTCATTGCTACCCCCTTGGCACCGTGCGCTGCCTCCTTAGCGTTGTTTGATACCGTCATGGACCCTGCGCTGTTATGTTATCCCTTGGCCATGCACAGTTTGCGCTGCCCGTCCTCTGACATCATTTGTTGTCGTCCTGGCTGCGCCTGTGCGTCCACGCTGCCCGAAATCACACCTCGCAGTGTCGTCTAATGTGATCCCACAGTGGGCCTGGTATCCATGGCCATGCGCAGTGCATATACTAGCCTCTCACTCCCCTTCTTCACGCTTCTTCAGACTAGGCGTCGTCAGCTGATCCCTAATAGCATGCCACGGCCGTGACGCCGCACAGTCTGAAGAAGCAGGAAGGAGGTGAGTGAGAGGCGATGATATGCACTGCGCATGCCCATGGATCCCTGGCTCGCAGTGGGATTACATTAGATGACACTGCAAGGTTGGATCTCGGGCAGCTTGGACGCACAGGCACTGCCAGCCTGACACCTAAATGATGTCAGAAGATGGGCACCGCTAACTGTGCATGGCCAAGGGATAACATTATAGCGCGGGCTCCGTGACAGAACCAAACAACGTTGAGGAGGTGGCGCACGGCACCAAGGGGGTTGGAATGACGGCTGTGCTGTGTCACATTACAAAGGAAAGTCCCACTTCCGGGATGGTTTGACGGTGTGAGGGGACACATTATATGAGTGTGTACTTCAGCGTTTGCAAGGAGCATAATTTTTGGAGCCACCATTTTCCATGTGCAGTATTACTGCTGTACAAGATGGCTCTTTCAGCAACAAATGCCTGGGGGGGGGGGGTTAAAGGTTCCCTTTCAACTTGCTCCACTGCAGGCTTCGGCCTACACTCTGCTCCTCTTTGATTCCCTGGGTTTCAACACTGTCAGTTGCCACCTGGAAGTGTTGTCTACACAGAAAAAACACTAGGTGATGTGTCAGTGGGGTTCAGCACCGCCAGCTGTTCCCCTGGTGTGTAGTCGGCAACGTGTCCAGCACAAGCCACGCTGGCACAACAGAACAAAAGCTGCCACCAGTGCAGGCTTCGGCCTACACTCTGCTCCTCTCCTCCTCCTGCTGCCCCTGGGCTCAAACACCGCTAGTTTTTGCCCGGAAGTGCTAGCTGCACAGAGAAAAACACCAGCCAATGTGTTAGTGGGGTTCAGCAACGCCAGCTGTTCCCCTGCTGTGTAGCCGGCAACGTGACCTGCAAACGCCACGCAGGCACATGAACTGAAATTAAAGGGAACCTGGCCCCACCCCCCCAGGTGTTTCTATGTATAACAGCCACCTAGTACAGCAGTACTGCTGCATTTGTACAAGGTGGCTGATTTTTTATCCTTGCCCACGTAGAATTAAACACGTAAAATATGTGTCTCATTACAGACCATTACAATGTCCCTGAGGTGTGACTTTCCTTTTTAATGACACGCACCACCCCCCTTGGTAGCGCTGCCCGTCTTCTGACATCATTGGTTGGCTGCCTGTGCCTGTGCGTCCGCCCTGCCCAACACAACCCCCCTCGTCTCATATATTTTGGCTGTGAGGGTGTGATTGATGGGCATGTGCAGTGCATATGTTCGCCTGTCTTAACTCATCTCCTTCCGCCTTCTTCAGACTGTGCGGCCTCCTGGCCGTGGTAGGCGATAAGGGATCAGCTGAGGCCGCCCAGTCTGAAGCAGGTGTAAGGACATGTGTGAGCGGCAAACATATTTACTGCACAAGGCGACGAATCCCAGCCACGCAGTGTGATTTTTTGAAAACACACTGCGGGCCTGGGATTCATATCCATTGCTAACCGCAACGGCCAACATGAAATGAGGTGAGAAGACAGGCAGCGCTCACAGCGCATGGCCAAGGGATCACAATAGCACAGACTCCTGTACAGCTAATAACAACGCTCATGAATCTGCGCCCAGTACCTAGGTGCAAATTTTGACACCTGTGCTGCGTCTCCTTAAAAAGACAAGTCACGCCTCCACTACTGTTTGACAGTATAATGGGCTAAATAGTGTACGTGTTTTATTCAGCGTGTGCAAGGAGCAAACTAAATAGAGCAACCTTTTACTTGTGCAGCATTAATGCTGCACAAGGTGTGGCTCTTGTACCTTGCAACACCTAAGGGGGGGTTAAAGGTAACCTTTGAAATTGGTTCAACTAGGCTTCGGCCTACACTCTGCTCCTCTCCTCCTCCTGCTGACACTGGGCTCTAACACCGCTAGTTTTTGCCCGGAAATGCGAGCTGCACAGAGAAAAACAACAGCCAATGTGTTAGTGGGGTTCAGCAACGCCAGCTGTTCCCCTGCTGTGTAGCTTGCATTGTGTCCAGCACAAGCCATGCTGGCACAACCGACCCAAAGCTGCCACCAGTGCAGGCTTCGGCCTACACTTTGCTCCTCTCCTCCTCCTGCTGACCCTGGGCTCTAACACCGCCAGTTTTTGCCCGGACATGCGAGCTGCACAGAGAAAAACACCAGTCAATGTGTCAGTGGGGTTCAGCAACGCCAGCTGTTCCCCTGCTGTGTAGCTTGCATCTTGTCCAGCACAAGCCACGCTGGCACAACCGACCCAAAGCTGCCACCAGTGCAGGCTTCGGCCTACACTTTGCTCCTCTCCTCCTCCTGCTGACCCTGGGCTCTAACACCGCCAGTTTTTGCCCGGACATGCGAGCTGCACAGAGAAACACACCAGTCAATGTGTCAGTGGGGTTCAGCAACGCCAGCTGTTCCCCTGCTGTGTAGCTTGCAACGTGACCTGCACAAGCCGCGCAGGCACATGAACTGAAATTGAAGGGAGCCTGCCCCCCACCCCCAGGTGTTTCTATGTATAATAGCCACCTTGTACAGCAGTACTGCTGCATTTGTACAAGGTGGCTGACTTTTTCTCCTTGCCCACATTTAATTAAACACGTACTAAATGTGTCTCATTGAGACCATTCCACTGTCCCTGAGGTGTGACTTTCCTTTCTAATGATACGCAGCACCACCCTTGTTAGCGCTGCCCGTCTTTTGACATCATTGGTTAGCTGGCTGCGCCTGTGCGTCTGCCCTGCTCGAAACAACGCCCCTCGGTGTCTTATTTTTTTGGACAGCGAGGGTGTGACTGATGGGCATGTGCAGTGCATATGTTTGCCTGTGTTCACTCATCTCCTTCCGCCTTCTTCAGACTGGGTGTCCTCATGGCCGCGGCATGCGATAAGGGATCAGATGAGGCCGCCCAGTCTGAAGCAGGTGTAAGGACATGTGTGAGCGGCAAACATATTTACTGCACAAGGCCACAAATCCCAGCCACGCAGTGTGATATTTTGAAAACACACTGTGGGTCTGGGATTCATGTCCATCGCTAACCGCAACGGCCGACATGAAACGAGGTCAGAAGACAGGAAGCGCTCACAGCGCATGGCCAAGGGATCACAATAGCGCAGACTCCTGTACAGCAAAAAACAACGCTCATGAATCTGCGCCCAGCACCTTGGTGTAAATTTTGACACCTGTGCTGCGTCTCCTTAAAAAGACAAGTCACGCCTCCACTACTGTTTGACAGTATAATGGGCTAAATAGTGTACGTGTTTTATTCAGCGTGTGCAAGGAGCAAAAAAAATAGAGCAACCTTTTACTTGTGCAGCATTAATGCTGCACAAGGTGTGGCTCTTGTACCTTGCAACACCTGAGGGGGGGTTAAAGGTAACCTTTGAAATTGGTTCAACTAGGCTTCGGCCTACACTCTGCTCATCTCCTCCTCCTGCTGACCCTGGGCTCTAACACCGCTAGTTTTTGCCCGGAAGTGCTAGCTGCACGGAGAAAAACACCAGCCAATGTGTTAGTGGGGTTCAGCACCGCCAGCTGTTCCCCTGCTGTGTATCCGGCAACGTGACCTGCAAACGCCACGCAGGCACATGAACTGAAATTGAAGTGAGCCTGCCCCCTACCCCCAGGTGTTTCTATGTATAACAGCCACCTTGTACAGCAGTACTGCTGCATTTGTACAAGGTGGCTGACTTTTTCTCCTTGCCCACGTGGAACTCAACACGTACAAAATGTGTCTCATTAGAGACCATTACAATGTCCCTGAGGTGTGACTTTCCTTTTTAATGACACGCAGCACCCCCATTGTTAGCGCTGCCCGTCTTCTGACATCATTGGTTGGCTGCCTGTGCCTGTGCGTCCGCCCTGCCCGACACAACGCCCCTCGTTGTCTCATATATTTTGGCTGCGAGGGTGTTATTGATGGGCATGTGCAGTGCATATGTTCGCCTGTTTTAAGTCATCTCCTTCCGCCTTCTTCAGACTGTGCGGCCTCATGGCCGCGGCATGCGATAAGGGATCAGATGAGGCCGCCCAGTCTGAAGCAGGTGTAAGGACATGTGTGAGCGGCAAACATATTAACTGCACAAGGGCACGAATCCCAGCACCGCAGTGTGATTTTTTCAAAACACACTGTGGGTCTGGGATTCATGTCCACCGCTAACCGCAACGGCCAACATGAAATGAGGTCAGAAGACAGGAAGCGCTCACAGCGCATGGCCAAGGGATAACATGAGCGCAGACTCCTGTACAGCAAATAACAACGCTCAGGAAGCTGCGCCCATGCACCATGGTGTTATTTTCGACACCTGTGCTGCTTTTCTTTAAAAAGACAAGTCACGCCTCCACTACTGTTTAACAGTATAATGGACTAAATAGTGAACGTGTTTTATTCAGCGTGTGCAAGGAGCAAAATTAAGAGAGCAACCTTTTACTTGTGCAGCATTAATGCTGCACGAGGTGTGGCTCTTGTACCTTGCAACACCTGAGGGGGGTTAAAGGTTACCTTTGAAATTGGTTCAACTAGGCTTCGGCCTACACTCTGCTTCTCTCCTCCTCCTGCTGACCCAGGGCTCTAACACCGCTAGTTTTTGCCCGGAAATGCAAGCTGCACAGAGAAAAACACCAGCCAATGTGTTAGTGGGGTTCAGCACCGCAAGCTGTTCCCCTGCTGTGTAGCCTGCATCGTGTCCAGCACAAGCCACGCTGGCACAACTGACCAAAAGCTGCCACCAGTGCAGGCCTCGGCCTACACTCTGCTCATCTCCTCCTCCTGCTGACCCTGGGCTCTAACACTGCTAGTTTTTGCCCGGAAGTGCTAGCTGCACAGAGAAAAACACCAGCCAATGTGTTAGTGGGGTTCATCAACGCCAGCTGTTCCCCTGCTGTGTAGCCGGCAACGTGACCTGCAAACGCCACGCAGGCACATGAACTGAAATTAAAGGGACACTGCCACCCACCCCAAGGTGTTTCTATTAGGGTTGAGCGAAACGGGTCGTTCATTTTCAAAAGTCGCCGACTTTTGGCAAAGTCGGGTTTCATGAAACCCGATCCGACCCCTGTGCGGGGTCGGCCATGCGGTACGCGACTTTCGCGCCAAAGTCGCGTTTCAATGACGCGAAAAGCGCCATTTCTCAGCCAGTGAAGGTAAACGCAGAGTGTGGGCAGCGTGATGACATAGGTCCTGGTCCCCACCATCTTAGAGAAGGGCATTGCAGTGATTGGCTTGCTGTCTGCGGCGTCACAGGGGCTATAAAGGGGCGTTCCCGCCGACCGCCATCTTACTGCTGCTGATCTGAGCTTAGGGAGAGGTTGCTGCTGCTTCGTCAGAAGCAGGGATAGCGTTAGGCAGGGTCCATTAACCACCAAACCGCTTGTGCTGTAGCGATTTCCACTGCCCAACACCACCTTCGGTGTGCAGGGACAGTGGAAGCTACATTTTTTTTTTTTTCCCCTCAGCGCTGTAGCTCATTGGGCTGCCCTAGAAGGCTCCCTGATAGCTGCATTGCTGTGTGTACGCCGCTGTGCAAACCAACTGCTTTTTTCAAAGCACAAATCCTCTTGTTCCTTCCTTTCTGCACAGTTATCTTTTTTGTTTGTACACACTTTTTATTTAATTTGTGCATCAGTCCACTCCTTATTGCTGCCTGCCATACCTGGCTGAGATTACTGCAGGGAGATAGTAATTGAAGGACACTCCCTGTTTTTTTTTTTTTTTTGTGGGAGATTAAGATTGACATTTCTGCTAGAGTGCCATCCCTGTGTGTGCCATCTCTCAGTCAGTGGGCCATAGAAAGCCTATTAATTTTTTTGCTTGATTTGGGTTATAAAATCTACCTGAAAAAATCAGTACATCAATCAGTGGGAGAAAAATATTGGCCTCAGGGCTTGTGTGCCACTCCTGACTCCTGTGTGCATCATCACTCACTCAGTGGGCCATAGAAAGCCCATTTTTTTTTTTTTTTTGCTTTATTTGGGTTCTAAATTCTACCTGAAAAAATCAATAAATCAATCAGTGGGAGATTAATATTGGCCTTTGGGCATGTGTGCCAGTCCTAAGCGTGCCATCTCTCTCTCTCAGATAGTGGGCCATAGAAAGCCTATTTATTATTTTTTTTATTGGGTTTATAAATTTTCCCTGGAACAAAAAAAAAAAAAGTGGGAGATTAATATTGGCCTCTGGGCTTGTGTGCCAGTCCTGAGCGTGCCATCTCTCTCACAAATAGTGGGCCATAGAAAGCCTATTTATTTTTTTGCTTGATTTGGGTTATAAAATCTACCTGAAAAAATCACTACATCAATCAGTGGGAGAAAAATATTGGCCTCAGGGCTTGTGTGCCACTCTTGACTCCTGTGTGTGCCATCTCTCAGTCAGTGGGCCATAGAAAGCCTATTTATTTTTTTGCTTGATTTTGGTTCTAAAATCTACCTGAAAAAATCACTACATCAATCAGTGGGAGAAAAATATTGGCCTCAGGGCTTGTGTGCCACTCCTGACTCCTGTGTGCATCATCACTCACTCAGTGGGCCATAGAAAGCCCATTTTTTATTTTTTTTTTGCTTTATTTGGGTTCCAAATTCTACCTGAAAAAATCAATAAATCAATCAGTGGGAGATTAATATTGGCCTTTGGGCTTGTGTGCCAGTCCTAAGCGTGCCATCTCTCTCTCTCAGATAGTGGGCCATAGAAAGCCTATTTATTATTTTTTTTATTGGGTTTATAAATTTTCCCTGGAACAAAAAAAAAAAAGTGGGAGATTAATATTGGCCTCTGGGCTTGTGTGCCAGTCCTGAGCGTGCCATCTCTCTCACAAATAGTGGGCCATAGAAAGCCTATTTATTTTTTTGCTTGATTTGGGTTATAAAATCTACCTGAAAAAATCACTACATCAATCAGTGGGAGAAAAATATTGGCCTCAGGGCTTGTGTGCCACTCCTGACTCCTGTGTGCATCATCACTCACTCAGTGGGCCATAGAAGGCCCTTTTTTTTTTTGCTTTATTTGGGTTCTAAATTCTATTTGAAAAAATCAATAAATCAATCAGTGGGAGATTAATATTGCCCTTTCTGCTTGTGTGCCAGTCTTGACTCCTGGGTGTGCCATCTCTCTCTCTCTCTCCAATTGTGGGCCATAGAAAGCCTATTATTTTTTTAGCTTGATTTGGGTTCCAAAATCTACCTGAAAAAATCACTACATCAATCAGTGGGAGATAAATATTGGCCTCTGGGCTTGTGTGCCACTCCTGACTCCTGTGTGCGTCATCTCTCACTCAGTGGGCCATAGAAAGCCTTTTTTTGTTTTATTTGTTTTCTAAATTCTCCCTGAAAAAATCATTTTATTTTATTTGGTTTCTAAATTCTTCCTGAAAAAATCATTTTATTCTATTATTTTTTTTCCTAAAGTCTCCCTGAAAAAAACAAAAAAAACAAATCAGTGGGAGATTAATATTGCCCTTTCTGCTTGTGTGCCAGTCTTGACTCCTGGGTGTGCCATCTCTCTCTCTCTCTCTCTCCAATTGTGGGCCATAGAAAGCCTATTATTTTTTTAGCTTGATTTGGGTTCCAAAATCTACCTGAAAAAATCACTACATCAATCAGTGGGAGATAAATATTGGCCTCTGGGCTTGTGTGCCACTCCTGACTCCTGTGTGCGTCATCTCTCACTCAGTGGGCCATAGAAAGCCTTTTTTTTGTTTTATTTGTTTTCTAAATTCTCCCTGAAAAAAATCATTTTATTTTATTTGGTTTCTAAATTCTTCCTGAAAAAATCATTTTATTCTATTATTTTTTTTTCCTAAAGTCTCCCTGAAAAAAAAAAAAAAAAAAAAAACAGTGGGAGATTAATATTTACATTTGTGCTTCAGTGACAGTCCTGCGTGTGTGGCATCTCTCTCATTTGTTGCCACCAACAACAGAGTGTGTAACATTATGCCTGATTTTCGTTGTGGTCTCACTCACCTGTAAAGGGGTAGCTAAATCATACTGAAGTTATAGTTCACCGTGTAATTTGTGTGACAGCAACAAATACCGTTAGTTTGTTTACGTTTTTAAAACAATGAGGAAGTCTGGTGGAAGAGGTCGTGGCCGGGGGCGTTCATTGTCAGCTGGTAATGAGGGTAGTGGTAGTGGTGGAGCATCAGCTGGTCGTGGGAAAAAAAATATTGCACCTAAGTCTGGAGATGTGGAGCCAGGTTCGTCGTCTGGCTACACAAGGCCTCGAACGCTCCCTTTTCTGGGAGTAGGAAAACCGCTTTTAAAGCCGGAGCAGCAAGAGCAAGTTTTGGCTTATCTTGCTGACTCAGCCTCTAGCTCTTTTGCCTCCTCTCGTGAAACTGGTAAATGTCAAAGCAGCGCGTCGTTAGTGGATGTTCACGGTCAGGGACAAGTCGCTTCCTTGTCCTCTTCAGCAAAAACAACAACAGAGAAGAATGCAGCAGGCGACACAACGGGTTACTCCATGGAGCTCTTTACACATACCGTCCCTGGCTTAGAAAGTGAAGCAGTTAACAGTCCATGCCCATTACAAGTTGAATCTGACATGGAGTGCACTGATGCACAGCCACAGCCAGACTACTATGCTGGTCCTTTGACTCAGACCACAACATTGCCCTCGCAGGGTAATGATCAAGAATCAGACCCTGATGAGACTATGTTGCCCCATCACGAACGCTATACCACCGACCGACACGGTGACACAGACGAAGTTGCACACGAGCTACAAGAAGAGGTAATAGATGACCCAGTTCTTGACCCCGATTGGCAGCCATTGGGGGAACAGGGTGCAGGCGGCAGCAGTTCTGAAGCGGAGGAGGAGGGGCCGCAGCAGGCATCAACATCGCAACAGGTTCCATCTGCCGGGCCCGTATCTTGCCCAAAACGCGTGGCAAAGCCAAAACCTGTTGGAGGACAGCGTGGCCATCCGGTTAAAGCTCAGTCTGCAATGCCTGAAAAGGTATCCGATGCTAGAAAGAGTGCAGTCTGGCATTTTTTTAAACAACATCCAATTGATCAGCGCAAAGTCATCTGTCAAAAATGTTCAACTACCTTAAGCAGAGGACAGAATCTGAAAAGTCTCAATACAAGTTGTATGCATAGACATTTAACCACCATGCATTTGCAAGCCTGGACTAACTACCAAACGTCCCTTAAGGTTGTAGCACCCTCGGCCAATGAAGCTAGTCAGCAACGCAACATCCCTTCCGGCAGTGTAGGGCCACCATTTTCCGCACCACCTGCAGTATCTGTGCAGGTTTCTTTGCCAGGCCAAAGCAGTCAGGGTCAGGGAATCACCAGTTTTGTAGTAGGAAACACTGCATCTAGGGCACCGGCGGCAACAATACCATCTCCCACCGTCTCTCAGTCTGCCATGTCCACCGGCACCCCCGCTAGTTCCACGATCTCCAGCTCTCCAGTCCAGCTCACCCTACATGAGACTATGGTTAGAAAAAGGAAGTACTTAGCCTCGCATCCGCGTACACAGGGTTTGAACGCCCACATAGCTAGACTAATCTCGTTAGAGATGATGCCCTACCGGTTAGTTGAAAGCGAAGCTTTCAAAGCCCTGATGGACTACGCTGTACCACGCTACGAGCTACCCAGTCGACACTTTTTTTCCAGAAAAGCCATCCCAGCCCTCCACCAGCATGTTAAAGAGCGCATCGTCCATGCACTCAGGCAATCTGTGAGCACAAAGGTGCACCTGACAACAGATGCATGGACCAGTAGGCATGGCCAGGGACGTTACGTGTCCATCACGGCACACTGGGTGAATGTTGTGGATGCAGGGTCCACAGGGCAGATTTGAGAACTGGAACTTTGGCCCACATGGCGGATTATGCCTTACGTATCCTCAAAAGGGACACACGCATAACTAAAATGATGAACGATGACGATTACTGGTTGGCCTGCCTCCTTGATCCTCGCTATAAAGGCAAATTGCAAAATATAATGCCACATGAGAACTTGGAACTAATATTAGCAACCAAACAATCAACTCTTGTTGACCGTTTGCTTCTGGCATTCCCTGCACACAGCGCCCGTGATCGTTCTCACACGAGCTGCAGGGGCCAGCGGACCAGAGGAGTTAGAGGGGCAGAAATCAGAAGTGGCGTTGGCCAGAGGGGTTTTCTGACCAGGTTGTGGAGTGATTTTGCTATGACCTCAGACAGGACAGGTACTGCAGCATCAATTCAAAGTGACAGGAGACAACATTTGTCCAGTATGGTTACAAACTATTTTTCATCCCTTATCGATGTTCTCCCTCAACCGTCATTCCCATTTGATTACTGGGCATCAAAATTAGACACCTGGCCAGAATTGGCAGAATATGCATTGCAGGAGCTTGCTTGCCCGGCAGCTAGTGTCCTATCAGAAAGAGTATTCAGTGCTGCAGGTTCAATACTAACAGAAAAAAGGACTCGTCTGGCTACCCAAAATGTAGATGATCTAACCTTCATTAAAATGAACCACAACTGGATTTCGAAATCTTTTGCCCCACCTTGCCCGGCCGACACCTAGCTTTCCTATGAAAAGGTCTTGCCTGTGGACTATTCTGAATGCCTTTTCCAATCTCGTAATTTTCTGCATCTGATTGTCCAGCATACGACATGTTTACACCTCACTAAATGGCCAAACTCCCCACACGGGGCCGTGGTATCGACACTTGGCGAAAGCACCCGTGAGAGTGCTGTTTGTCTGAAGAGGTGGGTGTGCCCGCTTTTGGTCGATGGCACTGCCACTGGGTCCCTCCTAGTACAATAAAGTGTCTCTGGCGGTGGTGGTGCGCACCCAACGTCAGACACACCGTTGTAATATGAGGGGCCCTGGGCCTGTACCGCCGGCCACAAGACAGTTCCCCCCCCCAGCTCAAACTGACAATACCATTGTATTGACATTTTTGTTATGTTAGGCCTTCGAAGCCTGTCTGCGGTCACTCCTTCCACTATGCCTCCACTGACCACACCACTGCTGCCCGTGTACCCCTGGAACCAATTTAAAATTGCCTACAGCCAGCCCAATTTTTTTATTTTAGGCCTTCGATGCCTGTCTGCGGTCCGTTCTTTCTACTACTACTACACTGACCAGGCCACTGCTGCCCGTGTACCCCTGGAACCAATTTAAAATTGCCTACAGCCATGTGTTATTATTTTAGGCCTTCGATGCCTGTCTGCGGTCACTCCTTACAATATGCCTCCACTGACCACACCACTGCTGCCCGTGTACCCCTGGAACCAATTTAAAATTGCCTACAGCCAGCCCAATTTTTTTATTCTAGGCCTTCGATGCCTGTCTGCGGTCCATTCTTTCCACTACTACTACACTGACCAGGCCACTGCTGCCCGTGTACCCCTGGAACCAATTTAAATTGCCTACAGCCATGTGTTATTATTTTAGGCCTTCGATGCCTGTCTGCGGTCACTCCTTACAATATGCCTCCACTGACCACACCACTGCTGCCCGTGTACCCCTGGAACCAATTTAAAATTGCCTACAGCCATGTGTTATTATTTTAGGCCTTCGATGCCTGTCTGCGGTCACTCCTTCCACTACGCCTCCACTGACCACACCACTGCTGCCCGTGTACCCCTGGAACCAATTTAAAATTGCCTACAGCCAGCCCAATTTTTTTATTTTAGGCCTTCGATGCCTGTCTGCGGTCCATTCTTTCCACTGCTACTACACTGACCAGGCCACTGCTGCCCGTGTACCCCTGGAACCAATTTAAAATTGCCTACAGCCAGCCCAATTTTTTTATTTTAGGCCTTCGATGCCTGTCTGCGGTCCATTCTTTCCACTACTACTACACTGACCAGGCCACTGCTGCCCGTGTACCCCTGGAACCAATTTAAAATTGCCTACAGCCATGTGTTATTATTTTAGGCCTTCGATGCCTGTCTGCGGTCACTCCTTACAATATGCCTCCACTGACCACACCACTGCTGCCCGTGTACCCCTGGAACCAATTTAAAATTGCCTACAGCCATGTGTTATTATTTTAGGCCTTCGATGCCTGTCTGCGGTCACTCCTTACAATATGCCTCCACTGACCACACCACTGCTGCCCGTGTACCCCTGGAACCAATTTAAAATTGCCTACAGCCAGCCCAATTTTTTTATTTTAGGCCTTCGATGCCTGTCTGCGGTCCATTCTTTCTACTACTACTACACTGACCAGGCCACTGCTGCCCGTGTACCCCTGGAACCAATTTACAATTGCCTACAGCCATGTGTTATTATTTTAGGCCTTCGATGCCTGTCTGCGGTCACTCCTTCCACTAGGCCTCCACTGACCACACCACTGCTGCCCGTGTACCCCTGGAACCAATTTAAAATTGCCTACAGCCAGCCCAATTTTTTTACTTTAGGCCTTCGATGCCTGTCTGCGGTCACTCCTTCCACTAGGCCTCCACTGACCACACCACTGCTGCCCGTGTACCCCTGGAACCAACATCAGAAAATATAAAAATAAGTATTTTGCTTATAAAAAAGAAAATACTGGAGAGATATCAAATGCAGACATTTTAACATTAAAAACAAACACATACAACAAAAATCTGGTACAGTACTAAAAATGGCCACCAGCTACAATAACTTTCTCCTGCAAGTAGTTAACTGAAAGTTTTTTTCAATTTAAAACACAGATATGGCATCCACCGAGTGTTGTCCTGTCGCGTCTTCTTTATATTATTGCCAAGAAGATGCAAAACAATGAAAATAATAAAATCATTATTTACCAAAAAAATAGAGTAAGTCAAAACCACATTGCAAATAAACATTCATTACAAATAAAGAAGCAGGGCGCGTCCGAGGGTGAGTATATACCTAATAAGAATATAATCACCCTCGGACGCGCCCTGCTTCTTTCCGACAGCCTTCCTTCCTAAGAATCAGCCCTTCCATGGTGTAGAGACAGGGTTTGTTACACTCCAAGGTGTTCCCCAGGTTGCCTTTCCTGAGCTTCGATCTTCATGCTCTCGTTTAGTAGTTGTCGGAAATTAGGCTGCATTAGGCCTACAAAATGGGTATGGGGTGGAGAGAGATGGTGTGTTACACTCCAAGGTGTTCCCCAGGTTTCCTTGCCATTGCTTCGGTCTTCCGACTCTCGTTTAGTAGTTGTAGAAAACTACACTGCATTAGGCCTAAAAAATGGGTATCGGGTGGAGAGAGATGGTGTGTTACACTCCAAGGTGTTCCCCAGGTTGCCTTTCCTGAGCTTCGATCTTCCGGCTCTCGTTTAGTAGTTCTTGCAAACTACACTGCATTAGGCCTACAAATTGGGTATGGGGTGTAGAGAGATGGTGTGTTCCACTCCAAGGTGTTCTCCAGGTTGCCTTTCCTGAGCTTCGATCTTCCGGCTCTCGTTTAGTAGTTCTTGGAAACTACACTGCATTAGGCCTACAAATTGGGTATGGGGTGTAGAGAGATGGTGTGTTCCACTCCAAGGTGTTCTCCAGGTTGCCTTTCCTGAGCTTCGATCTTCCGGCTCTCGTTTAGTAGTTCTTGGAAACTACACTGCATTAGGCCTACAAATTGGGTATGGGGTGTAGAGAGATGGTGTGTTCCACTCCAAGGTGTTCTCCAGGTTGCCTTTCCTGAGCTTCGATCTTCCGGCTCTCGTTTAGTAGTTGTTGGAAACTACACTGCATTAGGCCTACAAATTGGGTATGGGGTGTAGAGAGATGGTGTGTTCCACTCCAAGGTGTTCTCCAGGTTGCCTTTCCTGAGCTTCGATCTTCCGGCTCTCGTTTAGTAGTTCTTGGAAACTACACTGCATTAGGCCTACAAATTGGGTATGGGGTGTAGAGAGATGGTGTGTTCCACTCCAAGGTGTTCTCCAGGTTGCCTTTCCTGAGCTTCGATCTTCCGGCTCTCGTTTAGTAGTTCTTGGAAACTACACTGCATTAGGCCTACAAATTGGGTATGGGGTGTAGAGAGATGGTGTGTTCCACTCCAAGGTGTTCTCCAGGTTGCCTTTCCTGAGCTTCGATCTTCCGGCTCTCGTTTAGTAGTTCTTGGAAACTACACTGCATTAGGCCTACAAATTGGGTATGGGGTGTAGAGAGATGGTGTGTTCCACTCCAAGGTGTTCTCCAGGTTGCCTTTCCTGAGCTTCGATCTTCCGGCTCTCGTTTAGTAGTTCTTGGAAACTACACTGCATTAGGCCTACAAATTGGGTATGGGGTGTAGAGAGATGGTGTGTTCCACTCCAAGGTGTTCTCCAGGTTGCCTTTCCTGAGCTTCGATCTTCCGGCTCTCGTTTAGTAGTTCTTGGAAACTACACTGCATTAGGCCTACAAATTAGGTATGGGGTGTAGAGAGATGGTGTGTTCCACTCCAAGGTGTTCTCCAGGTTGCCTTTCCTGAGCTTCGATCTTCCGGCTCTCGTTTAGTAGTTCTTGGAAACTACACTGCATTAGGCCTACAAATTGGGTATGGGGTGTAGAGAGATGGTGTGTTCCACTCCAAGGTGTTCTCCAGGTTGCCTTTCCTGAGCTTCGATCTTCCGGCTCTCGTTTAGAAGTTCTTGGAAACTACACTGCATTAGGCCTACAAATTGGGTATGGGGTGTAGAGCGATGGTGTGTTCCACTCCAAGGTGTTCTCCAGGTTGCCTTTCCTGAGCTTCGATCTTCCAGCTCTCGTTTAGTAGTTCTTGGAAACTACACTGCATTAGGCCTACAAATTGGGTATGGGGTGTAGAGAGATGGTGTGTTCCACTCCAAGGTGTTCTCCAGGTTGCCTTTCCTGAGCTTCGATCTTCCGGCTCTCGTTTAGTAGTTGTTGGAAACTACGCTGCATTAGGCCTACAAATTGGGTATGGGGTGTAGAGAGATGGTGTGTTCCACTCCAAGGTGTTCCCCAGGTTTCCTCGCCAATGCTTCGATCTTCATGCTCTCGTTTAGTAGTTGTTGGAAACTACGCTGCATTAGGCCTACAAATTGGGTATGGGGTGTAGAGAGATGGTGTGTTCCACTCCAAGGTGTTCTCCAGGTTGCCTTTCCTGAGCTTCGATCTTCCGGCTCTCGTTTAGTAGTTGTTGGAAACTACGCTGCATTAGGCCTACAAATTGGGTATGGGGTGTAGAGAGATGGTGTGTTCCACTCCAAGGTGTTCCCCAGGTTTCCTCGCCAATGCTTCGATCTTCATGCTCTCGTTTAGTAGTTGTTGGAAACTACGCTGCATTAGGCCTACAAATTGGGTATGGGGTGTAGAGAGATGGTGTGTTCCACTCCAAGGTGTTCTCCAGGTTGCCTTTCCTGAGCTTCGATCTTCCGGCTCTCGTTTAGTAGTTCTTGGAAACTACACTGCATTAGGCCTACAAATTGGGTATGGGGTGTAGAGAGATGGTGTGTTCCACTCCAAGGTGTTCTCCAGGTTGCCTTTCCTGAGCTTCGATCTTCCGGCTCTCGTTTAGTAGTTGTTGGAAACTACGCTGCATTAGGCCTACAAATTGGGTATGGGGTGTAGAGAGATGGTGTGTTCCACTCCAAGGTGTTCTCCAGGTTGCCTTTCCTAAGCTTCGATCTTCCAGCTCTCGTTTAGTAGTTCTTGGAAACTACACTGCATTAGGCCTACAAATTGGGTATGGGGTGTAGAGAGATGGTGTGTTCCACTCCAAGGTGTTCTCCAGGTTGCCTTTCCTGAGCTTCGATCTTCCGGCTCTCGTTTAGTAGTTGTTGGAAACTACGCTGCATTAGGCCTACAAATTGGGTATGGGGTGTAGAGAGATGGTGTGTTCCACTCCAAGGTGTTCCCCAGGTTTCCTCGCCAATGCTTCGATCTTCATGCTCTCGTTTAGTAGTTGTTGGAAACTACGCTGCATTAGGCCTACAAATTGGGTATGGGGTGTAGAGAGATGGTGTGTTCCACTCCAAGGTGTTCTCCAGGTTGCCTTTCCTGAGCTTCGATCTTCCGGCTCTCGTTTAGTAGTTGTTGGAAACTACGCTGCATTAGGCCTACAAATTGGGTATGGGGTGTAGAGAGATGGTGTGTTCCACTCCAAGGTGTTCTCCAGGTTGCCTTTCCTGAGCTTCGATCTTCCGGCTCTCGTTTAGTAGTTCTTGGAAACTACACTGCATTAGGCCTACAAATTGGGTATGGGGTGTAGAGAGATGGTGTGTTCCACTCCAAGGTGTTCTCCAGGTTGCCTTTCCTGAACTTCTATCTTCAGGCTCTCATTAAATTGTGGTTAAACGGAACAACTGCATTTGGCGTACTAGTTGGTTTGGGGCCTACTATCGGTGTCTGCCACTCCTTGCTGTTCTCCTGGTTTCCTGTCCTGAAATTCCGTTTTCAGGCGCTCATTAAGTAGTTGTTAATGTTAGACTGCATTTGGCCTACTAGTTGGGTTGGGGCCTACTATCGGTGTCTGCCACTCCTTGCTGTTCTCCACTGAACAAAGCTGTGCCGCCTGTTTACTACGGTTGCCAATTTTGAACTGCATTTCGACTACTTACTGATTTGGGCCTACTCTCTGTGTCAGCCTCTCATTCCAGTTGTCCTCCACTGCAATGCCCCCTGGTTATTCCTGTGTTACCAATTTTGAACTGCATTTAGCCAACTTTATTCTTTGGGCCTATATCTGTGTTTCCTCCTCATCCTGCCCATTGCCCAGCCAGTGATAGATGAGTCTGCTGGTACATTGACCCATAACGCAACATTCCCCGTGCACGCTACACAACAACATTGTGACCCTGCTGAAAGTCAGGTTGCTCTTCCCGCATACCATACCACCTTACACGGGGACAAAGAGGAAGGTGCAGATGAAAGTGCAGGTTCCTTCATCAGGTGGGGGGAGGAATACTAGTTGGCGACGTCACTGGCACAGGGCCTCTCATAGTACGCAAAAGTGTTGCTGCTGGTGGGAGGCGCCCCCGCCGTGCAAACACACCGCTGTACTTTGAGGGGCCCTGTGCCAGTGCCAATGCCAACGAGTGGGCCCCCCCTGCTTGCTCAGGTTCACAGCACTTGCAAAGTTGAAATACTTACCTCTCCCTGCTCCACTGCCGTGACGTGGTCCAGATTTCCTGGGCCCACTAATTACTTGAACCAGCCCTACCCACCACAACTTTAGCCAAATGACCCCCAATTTCAAATGCCTTCCAATTATTATAAGGTAAATTACGCTTGACAAGCTTCATTAAGAAGAATGGATGGTTTTGACATTAAAATGGGCACTCTAGGTGTTTTCCTGGCCCCCACTCACTGCCGACTATGCTGCCCCATTGACTTGCATTGGGTTTCGTGTTTCGGTCGATCCCGACTTTACGTCATAATCGGCCGATTTCACTCGACCCGACTTTTGAGATAGTCGGGTTTCGCCAAACCCGGGTCGACTCTAAAAAGGTCAAGGTCGCTCAACTCTAGTTTCTATGTATAACAGCCACCTTGTACAGCAGTACTGCTGCATTTGTACAAGGTGGCTGACTTTGTCTACTTGCCCACGTTTAATTAAACACGTACAAAATGTGTCTCATTACAGACCATTACAATGTCCCTGAGGTGTGACTTTCCTTTTTAATGACACGCAGCACCCCCCTTGTTAGCGCTGCCCGTCTTCTGACATCTTTGGTTGGCTGGCTGCGGCTGTGCGTCCGCCCTGCCTGAAACCACGCTCCTCGTTGTCTTACTTATTTTGACTGCGAGGGTGTGATTGATGGGCACGAGCAGTGGATATATTCGCCTGTCTTTACTCATCTCCTTCCGCCTTCTTCAGAATGTGCGGCCTCATGGCCGCGGCATGCGAGAAGGGATCAGATGAGGCCGACCAGTCTGATGCAGGTGTAAGGGCATGAGGGACAGGCGAAAAAATTTACTGCGCAAGGTCACGAATCCCAGCTCTGCAGTGTGACTTTATTAAAAGACACTGCGGGTTTTGGTTTCATGTACATCGCTAACCGCATCGGCCAACATGAAATGAGGTGTGAAGACAGGCATCGCTCACAGCGCATGGCCAAGGGATAACAAGAGCGCAGACTCCTGTACAGCAACTAACATCGCTCAGGAAGCTGCGCCCATGCACCAAGGTGTTATTTTCGACACCAGTGCTGGTTTTCTTTAAAAAGACAAGTCACGCCTCCACTACTGTTTAACAGTATAATGGGCTAAATAGTGTACGCGTTTTATTCAGCGTGTGCAAGGAGCAAAATTAAGAGAGCAACCTTTTACTTGTGCAGCATTAATGCTGCACGAGGTGTGGCTCTTGTACCTTGCAAAAACTGAGGGGGGTTAAAGGTTACCTTTGAAATTGGTTCAACTAGGCTTCGGCCTACACTCTGCTCCTCTCCTCCTCCTGCTGACCCTGGGCTCTAACACCGCTAGTTTTTGCCCGGAAATGCAAGCTGCACAGAGAAAAACACCAGCCAATGTGTTAGTGGGGTTCAGCACCGCCAGCTGTTCCCCTGCTGTGTAGCCGGCATCGTGTCCAGCACAAGCCACGCTGGCACAACCGACCAAAAGCTGCCACCAGTGGAGGCTTCGGCCTACACTCTGCTCCTCTCCTCCTCCTGCTGACCCTGGGCTCTAACACCGCTAGTTTTTGCCCAGAAATGCAAGCTGCACAGAGAAACACACCAGCCAATGTGTTAGTGGGGTTCAGCACCGCCAGCTGTTCCCCTGCTGTGTAGCCGGCATCGTGTCCAGCACAAGCCACGCTGGCACAACCGACCAAAAGCTGCCACCAGTGGAGGCTTCGGCCTACACTCTGCTCCTCTCCTCCTCCTGCTGACCCTGGGCTCTAACACCGCCAGTTTTTGCCCGGACATGCGAGCTGCACAGAGAAAAACACCAGCCAATGTGTCAGTGGGGTTCAGCAACGCCAGCTGTTCCCCTGCTGTGTAGCTTGCAACGTGACCTGCAAACGCCATGCAGACACATGAACTGAAATTGAAGGGAGCCTGCCCCCCACCCCCAGGTGTTTCTATGTATAATAGCCACCTTGTACAGCAGTACTGCTGCATTTGTACAAGGTGGCTGACTTTTTCTCCTTGCCCACGTGGAACTCAACATGTACAAAATGTGTCTCATGGAGACCATTCCACTGTCCCTGAGGTGTGACTTTCCTTTCTAATGATACGCAGCACCCCCCTTGGTAGCGTTTCCCGTCTTTTGACATCATGGTTAGCTGGCTGCGCCTGTGCATCCGCCCTGCTAGAAACAACGCCCCTTGTTGTCTTATTTATTTTGTCAGCGAGGGTGTGGTTTATGGGCACGAGCAGTGCATATGTTCGCCTGTCGTCACTCATCTCCTTCCGCCTTCTTCAGACTGTGCGGCCTCATGGCCGCGGCATGCGAAAAGGGATCAGCAGAGGCCGCCCAGTCTGAAGCAGGTGTAAGGACGTGTGTGAGCGGCGAAAATATTTACTGCTCAAGGCCACGAATCCCAGCCCCGCAGTGTGACTTTATGAAAAGGCACTGTGGGTCTGGGATTTATGGCCATCGTTAACCGCAGCGGCCAACATGAAATGAGGTCATAAGACGGGCAGCGCTAACAGGGCATTGCCAAGGGATAACACAAGAGCGCAGACTCCTGTACAGCAAAAAACAACGCTCAGGAAGCTGCGCCAAGCACCAAGGCGTTATTTGGGACACCTGTGCTGCGTCTCCTTAAAAATACAAGTCACGCCTCAACTACAGTTTGACTGTAGAATGGGCTAAATTGTGTACGTGTTGCATTCAGCGTGTGCAAGTAGACAAATTAATAGAGCAACCTTTTACTTGTGCAGCATTAATGCTGCACGAGGTGTGGCTCTTGTACCTTGCAACACCTGAGGGGGGTTAAAGGTTACCTTTGAAATTGGTTCAACTAGGCTTCGGCCTACACTCTGCTCCTCTCCTCCTCCTGCTGCCCCTGGGCTCTAACAACGCTAGTTTTTGCCCGGAAGTGCTAGCTGCACAGAGAAAAACACCAGCCAATGTGTTAGTGGGGTTCAGCACCGCCTGCTGTTCCCCCACTGTGTAGCCGGCAAAGTGTCCTGCAAACGCAATGCAGACACAAAGCTGACTCCAGTGCAGGCTTCGGCCTACACTCTGCTCCCCCTGCTTACCCTTTGCTCCAACACCGCTAGTTGGGGCTGTAGGAAGACAATGTTTGATAGGCAACGCATCTGGGTTCCAGCACCGCCAGCTGGTTCTCGGCAGTGTTTTTGTCACGGGTACTCCCTCGTGCCCAGCCTGGTTCCAGCACCGTCAGCTGTTTCCGGGTACTGTCAAGCTCACTGAGACGCCTATGCGTTGCCCCGTCGTGTTGCGGTCAGGTTAGCCAACTCCAGGGTGCCTCCAGTTTAGGAGCTTCCTATGTGGGCTGCGTGAACTGGTAGTCAAGGCTGGTTCTGTAGTGCCAGTAGGCCCAGCTCCCCCTGTAGGACTGTTGGGGTTCGGTAACTGCGGCTGCCTCGCGGCCTAGCTGTTCTCTCCTCTCCTGTGGGCCTTCGGGTCCACCACCTGGTTCCAGCACCGTCAGCTGGTTCCGGGCCGAGCCTTTGGCTTAGGTGCCTCCTCCTGGGTATCCGAGTTCCGCCAACGTCAGGCGGTCCTTGGTAGTGCTTTTAAGCGCGGGCACCTACAGCTTAGTAACCGGGTTCCAGCACCGTCAGCTGGTCCTCGGTCGTGCCATTGGCTCTTGCACACTGGGGCAACGCATCCGGGTTCCAGCACCGCCAGCTGGTTCTCGGCAGTGTTTTTGTCACAGGTACTCCCTTGTGTCAAGCCTGGTTTCAGCACCGTCAGCTGTTTCCGGGTTGTGTCAAGCTCACTGAGACGCCTATGCTTGCCCCGTCGTGGTGCGGTCCGGTTAGCCAACTCCAGGGTGCCTACATTTTAGGAGCTTCCTATGTGGGCTGCGTGAACTGGTAGTCAAGGCTGGTTCTGTAGTGCCAGTAGGCCCAGCTCCCCCTGTAGGACTGTTGGGGTTCGGTAACTGCGGCTGACTCGCGGCCTAGCTGTTCTCTCCTCTCCTGTGGGCCTTCGGGTCCACCACCTGGTTCCAGCACCGTCAGCTGGTTCCGGGCCGAGCCTTTGGCTTAGGTGCCTCCTCCTGGGTATCCGAGTTCCGCCAACGTCAGGCGGTCCTTGGTAGTGCTTTTAAGCGCGGGCACCTACAGCTTAGTAACCGGGTTCCAGCACCGTCAGCTGGTCCTCGGTCGTGCCATTGGCTCTTGCACACTGGGGCAACGCATCCGGGTTCCAGCACTGCCAGCTGGTTCTCGGCAGTGTTTTTGTCACAGGTACTCCCTCGTGCCAAGCCTGGTTTCAGCACCGTCAGCTGTTTCCGGGTTGTGTCAAGCTCACTGAGACGCCTATGCTTGCCCCGTCGTGGTGCGGTCGGGTTAGCCAACTCCAGGGTGCCTACAGTTTAGGAGCTTCCTATGTGGGCTGCGTGAACTGGTAGTCAAGGCTGGTTCTGTAGTGCCAGTAGGCCCAGCTCCCCCTGTAGGACTGTTGGGGTTCGGTAACTGCGGCTGACTCGCGGCCTAGCTGTTCTCTCCTCTCCTGTGGGCCTTCGGGTCCACCACCTGGTTCCAGCACCGTCAGCTGGTTCTCGGCAGTGTCTTTTGCTCTTGTACCTTCTGCTCCCCATCCTGGTTCCAGTACCGTCAGCTGGTTCCGGGTAGAGCCTTTGGCTTAGGTGCCTCCTTCTGGGTATCCAAGTTCCACCAACGTCAGGTGGTCCTTGGTAGTGCTTTCAGGCACGGGTACCTCCTGCTTAGTAACCGGGTACCAGTAACGTCAGCTGGTCCTCGGTAGTTCCATTGGCTCTTGGACCTTCGGCTACCCATCCGGGTTCCAGTACCGTCAGCTGGTTCTCGGCAGTGTCTTTTGCTCTTATACCTTCTGCTCCCCATCCTGGTTCCAGTAACATCAGCTGGTTCCGGGCAGAGCCTTTGGCTTAGGTGCCTCCTTTTGGGTATCCGAGTTCCGCCAACGTCAGGCGGTCCTTGGTAGTGCTTTTTAGCACGGGTACCTCCTGCTTAGTAACCGGGTTCCAGAAACGTCAGCTGGTCCTCGGTAGTTCCATAGGCTCTTGAACCTTCGGGTAGCCATCCGAGTTCCAGTTCCATCAGCTGGTTCTTGGCATTTTCTCAGCCTTCTTGTACCTTCTGCTACATTTCAAAGTTGAAGACCCTAAAGTCGACGACCCGGAAGACCACCCCGAAGACGACGACGACCCGGAAGACCACCCCGATGACGACGACGACGGCAGAGACGACGACGGCGGAGACGACGACGGCGGAGATGACAACACTGGAGACGACGACCCTGGAGACGACGACATGGAAGACCGAGAAGCAGAAGAACAAGAGGCTGCAGAACAAAGAGCAGAAGAACATTAAGCATAACACTTAATATCAGAGCAAAAGATATTATCTCAATTATATGCAGAAGAAGACTAAGCAGTGTATGGGGGTGAGTCCGTTCCTCCTCGTGGTGCCCCTGGATAAAGCCTGATGCTGCAGGCCAAACTGAACGCGGACAAATGTAACTTTTGTGACTGGCAGAACGGAAGGTGTAATCTTCCAACTTTTATAGATAACAACTACGGGAATGCCTGTCACAAATGAGAATATGATGAAGAAGTAGAATAGGAAGAATAATAACAGTGGAATAAAAAGAATATGTAGAATAGGAAGAATAATAATAGTTGAATAAAATGAATATGAAGAATGTAATAAAAAAAAAAAAAGGTAAAGGATGAAGAAGAAGATGAATAAGGTGAAGAAGAAGTTGATGTCAAAGATGCTGATGATGATGAAGATGAAAGTGTGGGAAAAGTAAAAAAAAAAAGAAAAAAAAGAAGGGGATGGGCGTGGAATAGTGAAACATCAATATCTGACAAAATAGAAAAAAAAAATTACATAGTCAATATCTTTGTCACTCCGAACGTCTTAAAAAAAAACCAAAAAACATGCTATTCTATTTGATTGGGCTAAACCTCTATGACTTTAATGTCTCCGCCACCTCCCCAAATACATCCTGCATTATTCTTAGTTGTTTTCCTTCATGTAGAATGAACCTACAAGGAAAGAAAGGGTTTATTTTAATTCCAATATTTTGGTCCCATTGACTTGCATTGGGATCGGGTATCGGTATCGGCGATATCCGATATTTTTTGAATATCGGCCGATCCTATCCGATACCGATACTTTCCGATATGGGAAGGTATCGCTCAACACTAGTCGTAACAGGTAAACATTCACGGGTCCATGTGGAGGTGGACTGTGACGGCTCCTGCAGTGATGATTCTGAGGAACTTGTGTATGAGAAGGAGTCAATGCGTACAGACTGGATTCCTGCAAACCTTGGAGTTGGCAGAACACGTCCTGCGCCACTCGCACGATCTGTACCCAGCTCAACAACATTAACCCAATGGGCAGTGAGGGAAAAGTATCGCCCCTGTCCATGGTGACTGGTCAACGCATCAGTGGTGAGGTGGACCTTGCTACTGACGGCGTTCAGTAGCGCGTGTTTTATGTGCCCCTCCACAAGCTTGTGCAGGGCAAGGACGGCTTGCCTGCTGAAATAAAAGCAGCTGGGCACATTGTATTGTGGGACTGCCAATGCCATCAAGTTACGGAAGCTGTCAGTCTCCAACATCCTGAATGACAGCATTTCAAGGGACAGTAGTTTTGCAATGCCAGCATTCAGAGCCTGTGCTCAGGGGTGGTTTGCCGAGAATGGCCGCCTTTTCTCCCATGCCTGTACGACCGATGGCTGTAGACTGGGCTAGAAGTGTGAGGATGACTGGGAACGTGGTGCTGTGGGTGGAATTACAGTGGGTCTCTGGACAACAGTGCCAGAGGTTCTTCCATGGCGATCCTGTGAGGAAGCCGAACCAGCTGTGTGTGAGCTGGAGGAAGAGGCAACAACACGAGCTGAAGAGGTGGTAGGTGCCGCTGTTGGTTGGCCTAGGTCTTCAGTGTGTTTTTATAACTCCACTGCGTGCTTGGTCTGCATATGTTTCCACATATTTGTGGTATTGAGGTTGCTGACATTTTTCCCTCTTTTGACTTTCTGATGACACACCTTGCATTTGACAAAGCAAATGTCATCTGCAACTGTGTCAAAAAAGGACCAGGCACTTCAAGTCTTGGGAGCGCCCGTTTTGGCTTTTGGAAGAGGCGTGCTCCTAACGGGTGCCGAAGTTGAGGCTACAGGAACCGCAGTCTTCCCCCTCCCTCTCCCTGTTTGGCCCGTTCGGGGAATCTCTTCCTCAGAGCTGCTCCCACCACCTTCCTGTACCTCACGCCACGATGGGTCAAGGACCTCATCATCTACACTACCCTGTTGTGAATTCTGCTCTTGGGCTCCCTCCGGTGGTTATGAGTGGTAGTGCTGCTGTCTGTGGATCACAGCATCTATCAGGTGTGTTCACTTTTTGCAATTTGGACTCAGCTATTTAGTCCTGCTTGATCCTTTAGTCAGTGCCAGTTGTCCATTGTCCTTTCTGGTCTCTCCTGTTTGCTGTGCTTTTCCACAAAGATAAGTCCTGGCTTTGTTTCTGCTGTCCACATGCTGTGGGCCTTATAGTTCTGTGCATTTTCATGTATTGTCTTGTCCAGCTTGTCTGTGAAAGGATTTTTTGCAGCCGAGCGGTATCTCCGAAGATGCAGATATACCCTCCATGTCTTTAGTCAGATGTGGAGTTTTTGTATTTTCTGTGGTGGATATTTTCTAGTGTTTTAACCCCTTTCTGACATCCGACGTACTATCCCGTCGAGGTGGGGTGGGCCCCTATGACCACGGACGGGATAGTACGCCCAGCGCGATCGGCGGCGCTCACGGGGGAAGCGCGGCCGATCGCGGCCTGGTGTCAGCTGCCTATCGAAGCTGACATCCGGCACTATGTGCCAGGAGCGGTCACGGACCGCCCCCGGCACATTAACCCCTGGCACACCGCGATCAAAGATGATCGCGATGTGCTGGCGGTGCAGGGAAGCATCGCGCAGGGAGGGGGCTCCCTGCGGGCTTCCCTGAGCCCCCCGCAGCAACGCGATGTGATCGCGTTGCTGCGAGGGTCTTACCTCCCTCCCTGCTTGCTCCAGGCCCGGATCCAAGATGGCCGCGGATCCGGGTCTTGCAGGGAGGGAGGTGGCTTCACAGAGCCTGCTCAGAGCAGGCACTGTGAAGCAGCCTGCACTGCTATCAGATCGGTGATCTGACAGAGTGCTGTGCACACTGTCAGATCACCGATCTGTGATGTCCCCCCCTGGGACAAAGTAAAAAAGTAAAAAAAAATTTTTCCAAATGTGTAAAAAAAAATTAAAAAAAATATTCCTAAATAATGAAAAAAAATATATATATTATTCCCATAAATACATTTCTTTATCTAAATAAATACAAAAAAAACAATAAAAGTACATATATTTAGTATCGACGCGTCCGTAACGGCCCGACCTATAAAACTGGCCCACTAGTTAACCCCTTCAGTAAACACCGTAAGAAAAAAAAAAAACGAGGCAAAAAACAACGCTTTATTATCATACCGCCGAACAAAAAGTGGAATAACACGCGATCAAAAGACAGATATAAATAACCATGGTACTGCTGAAAACGTCATCTTGTCCCGCAAAAAACGAGCCGCCATACAGCATCATCAGCAAAAAAATAAAAAAGTTATAGTCCTGAGAATAAAGCGATGCAAAAATAATTATTTTTTCTATAAAATAGTTTTTATCGTATAAAAGCACCAAAACATAAAAAAATTATATAAATGAGGTGACGCTGTAATTGTACTGACCCGAAGAATAAAACTGCTTTATCAATTTTACCAAATGCGGAACGGTATAAACGCCTTCCCCAAAAGAAATTCATGAATAGCTGGTTTTTGGTCATTCTGCCTCACAAAAATCGGAATAAAAAGCGATCAAAAAATGTCACGTGCCCGAAAATGTTACCAATAAAAACGTCAACTCGTCCCGCAAAAAACAAGACCTCACATGACTCTGTGTACCAAAAATATGGAAAAATTATAGCTCTCAAAATGTGGTAATGCAAAAAATATTTTTTGCAATAAAAAGCGTCTTTCAGTGTGTGACGGCTGCCAATCATAAAAATCCGCTAAAAAACCCACTATAAAAGTAAATCAAACCCCCCTTCATCACCCCTTTAGTTAGGGAAAAATTAAAAAAATGTATTTATTTCCATTTTCCCATTAGGGCTAGGGCTAGGGTTAGGGCTAGGGTTAGGGCTAGGGTTAGGGCTAAGGCTAGGGTTAGGGCTAGGGTTAGGGCTAGGGTTAGGGCTAGGGTTAGGGTTAGGGCTAGGGTTAGGGCTAGGGTTAGGGCTAGGGTTAGGGCTAGGGTTAGGGTTAGGGCTAGGGTTAGGGTTAGGGCTAGTGTTAGGGCTAGGGTTAGGGCTAGGGCTACAGTTTGGGTTGGGGCTAAAGTTACAGTTAGGGTTTAGATTACATTTACAGTTGGGAATAGGGTTGGGATTAGGGTTAGGGGTGTGTCAGGGTTAGAGGTGTGGTTAGGGTTACCGTTGGAATTAGGGTTAGGGGTGTGTTTGGATTAGGGTTTCAGTTATAATTGGGGGGTTTCCACTGTTTAGGCACATCAGGGGCTCTCCAAACGCGACATGGCGTCCGATCTCAATTCCAGCCAATTCTGCGTTGAAAAAGTAAAACAGTGCTTCTTCCCTTCCGAGCTCTCCCGTGTGCCCAAACAGGGGTTTACCCCAACATATGGGGTATCGGCGTAGTCAGGACAAATAGGACAACAACTGTTGGGGTCCAATTTCTCCTTTTACCCTTGGGAAAATACAAAACTGGGGGCTAAAATATAATTTTTGTGGGAAAAAAAAAGATTTTTTATTTTTACGGCCCTGCGTTATAAACTGTAGTGAAACACTTGGGGGTTCAAAGTTCTCACAACACATCTAGATAAGTTCCCTGGGGGGTCTAGTTTCCAATATGGGGTCACTTGTTAGGGGTTTCTACTGTTTAGGTACATTAGGGGTTCTGCAAACGCAATGTGACGCCTGCAGACCATTCCATCTAAGTCTGCACTCCAAATGGCACTCCTTCCCTTCCGAGCCCTCTCATGCGCCCAAACGGTGGTTCCCCCCAACATATGGGGTATCAGCGTACTCAGGACAAATTGGACAACAACTTTTGGGGTCGAATTTCTCCTCTTACACTCGGGAAAATACAAAACTGGGGGCTAAAAAATAATTTTGGGGGAAAGATTTTTTTTTAAATTTTCACGGCTCTGCGTTACAAACTGTAGTGAAACACTTGGGGGTTCAAAGCTCTCACAACACATCTAGATGAGTTCCTTAGGGGGTCTAGTTTCCAAAATGGTGTCACTTGTTGGGGGTTTCTACTGTTTAGGTACATTAGGGGCTCTGCAAATGCAATGTGACACCTGCAGACCATTCCATCTAAGTCTGCATTCCAAATGGAGCTCCTTCCCTTCCGAGCCCTCCCATGCGCCCAAACGGTGGTTCCCCCCAACATATGGGGTTTCAACGTACTCAGGACAAATTGGACAACAACTTTTGGGGTCGAATTTCTCCTCTTACCCTCGAGAAAATACAAAACTGGGGGCTAAAAAATAATTTTTGTGGGAAAAAAGTTTTGTTTTATTTTTACGGCTCTCCATTATAAACTTCTGTGAAGCCCTTGGTGGGTCAAAGCGCTCACCACACATCTAGATAAGTTCCTTAGGGGGTCTACTTTCCAAAATGGTGTCACTTGTGGGGGGTTTCTACTGTTTAGGTACATTAGGGGCTCTGCAAACGCAATGTGACACCTGCAGACCATTCCATCTAAGTCTGCATTCAAATGGCACTCCTTCCCTTCCGAGCCCTCCCATGCGCCCAAACAGTGGTTCCCCCACATATGGGGTATCAGCGCACTCAGGACAAATTGGACAACAAATTTTGGGGTCCAATTTCTCCTGCTACCCTCGGGAAAATACAAAACTGGGGGCTAAAAAATAATTTTTGTGGGAAAAAATTTTTGTTTTATTTTTACGGCTGTCCATTATAAACTTCTGTGAAGCCCTTGGTGGGTCAAAGCGCTCACCACACATCTAGATAAGTTCCTTAGGGGGTCTACTTTCCAAAATGGTGTCACTTGTGAGGGGTTTCTACTATTTAGGTACATTAGGGGCTCTGCAAACGCAACATGGCGTCTCATCTCAATTCCTGTCAATTTTGCATTGAAAAGTCAAACGGCGCTCCTTCCTTTCCGAGCTCTCCCATCCGCCCAAACAGTGGTTTCCCCCACATATGGGGTATCAGCGTACTCAGGACAAATTGTACAACAACTTTTGGGGTCCAATTCCTTCTCTTACCCTTAGGAAAATAAAAAATTGGGGGCAAAAAGATAATTTTTGTGAAAAAATATGATTTTTTATTTTTACGGTTCTGCATTATAAACTTCTGTGAAGCACTTGGTGGGTCAAAGTGCTCACCACACCTCTAGATAAGTTCCTTAGGGGGTCTACTTTCCAAAATGGTGTCACTTGTGGGGGGTTTCAATGTTTAGGCACATCAGTGGCTCTCCAAACGCAACATGGCGTCCCATCTCAATTCCTGTCAATTTTGCATTGAAAAGTCAAATGGTGCTCCTTCGCTTCCGAGCTCTGTCATGCGCCCAAACAGTGGTTTACCCCCACATATGGGGTATCAGCGTACTCAGGACAAATTGTACAACAACTTTTGGGGTCCAATTTCTTCTCTTACCCTTGGAAAAATAAAAAATTGGGGGCGAAAAGATAATTTTTGTGAAAAAATATGATTTTTTATTTTTACGGTTCTGCATTATAAACTTCTGTGAAGCACTTTGCGGGTCAAAGTGCTCACCACACCTCTAGATAAGTTCCTTAGGGGGTTTACTTTCCAAAATGGTGTCACATGTGGGGGGTTTCAATGTTTAGGCACATCAGGGGCTCTCCAAACGAAACATGGCGTCCCATCTCAATTCCAGTCAATTTTGCATTGAAAAGTCAAATGGCGCTCCTTCGCTTCCGAGCTGTGCCATGCGCCCAAACAGTGGTTTACCCCCACATGTGGGGTATTGGCGTACTCAGGATAAATTGTACAACAATGTTTGTGGTCCATTTTCTCCTGTTACCTTTGGTAAAATAAAACAAATTGGAGCTGAATTAAATTTTTTGTGAAAAAAAGTTAAATGTTCATTTTTATTTAAACATTCAAAAAATTCCTGTGAAGCACCAGAAGGGTTAATAAACTTATTGAATGTAGTTTTGAGCACCTTGAGGGGTGTAGTTTTTAGAATGGTGTCACACTTGGGTATTTTCTATCATATAGACCCCTCAAAATTACTTCAAATGAGATGTGGTCCCTAAAAAACAGTGGTGTTGTAAAAATGAGAAATTGCTGGTCAACTTTTCACCCTTATAACTCCCTAACAAAAAAAATTTTGGTTCCAAAATTGTGCTGATGTAAAGTAGACATGTGGGAAATGTTACTTATTAAGTATTTTGTGTGACATATCTCTGTGATTTAATTGCATAAAAATTCAAAGTTGGAAAATTGCGAAATTTTCATAATTTTCGCCAAATTTCCATTTTTTTCACAAATAAACGCAGGTACTATCAAAGAATTTTTACTATTGTCATGAAGTACAATATGTCACGAGAAAACAATGTCAGATTCACTGGGATCCGTTGAAGCGTTACAGAGTTATAACCTCATAAAGGGACAGTGGTCAGAATTGTAAAAATTGGCCCGGTCATTAACGTGCAAACCACCCTTGGGGGTAAAGGGGTTAATACTGAACGCATAGTACTCTGTTCTATACTTTCTATTTAGCTAGAATGGCCTCCTCTGCTAAATTCTGATTTCAGTCTGCGTATGTCATTTCCCTCTCCTCTCACAGTCAATATTTGTGGGGGGCTGTCTTTCCTTTGGGGATTTTCTCTGAGGCAAGATAGTTTTCCGTTTCTATCTTTAGGGGTATTTAGTCCTCAGGCTGTGTCGAGGTGTCTAGGGAGCGTTAGGTACATCCCACGGCTACATCTAGTTGTGTTGTTAAGTTCAGGGTCTGCGTTCAGTACAGGTACCACCTTTTCCAGAGTACGTCTCATGCTGCTCCTAGGCCACCAGATCATAACAGTACAACTGGCCAACAATGAGTTAATTGCATCTCAGAAGAAGGGAGGAAAGGTTTTGAGCCATTTTTTTTTTCCTTAGCCTGTTTGGTCTCTTCCTCCCTCTTAATCTCTGGGTGGCTGCGGAACCTAGTAATAACATGAATGTTCAGGAGTTAGTTTCTCGTGTGGATCAGCTTTCTGCTAGGGTACAGGGTATTTCAGATTATATTGTTCAGTCTCCTGCCTTAGAACTTAAGATTCCCACTCCTGATTTATTCTTTGGTGACAGATCCAAATTTTTGAGTTTCAAAAATAACTGTAAACTGTTTTTTGCATTGAGACCCCGGTCCTCTGGTGATCCCATTCAACAGGTTAAAATCATCATATCCCTGCTGCGTGGTGACCCACAGGATTGGGCATTTTCCCTGGAAACTGGCAATCCTGCTTTGCTTAAAGAAGTTGTCCACTACTATAAAGTTTTTTGTTTTTTTTCATAAATCTTGCTATTATGTGCCACTGAAAACATCTACTGTGTTTATTTTAGCAATATTACCTGTTATCATGCTGTAGCAGCACATCTTCAGTGCTGGATTCAGCTCTCATGGGGTTAATCGACAACTTCCTTTCTCCTGAGTTATTGTGCTCTAATACTACAAGTTCCATGATGCTTTGCACTGCCACTAAGCCCGAACCTAGCACACCCACTCCAAAAACACACCCAAACCCCTCCCTCCTCTCCCTCCTCTCTTCAAAAAGATTTGTGGTGTCATTTCTGTCCAACTCCTCTTTTACATTTGTCCAACCCACACTACATTACACACAGAGATAGATAGATGGATAGATAGATATTAGATAGATAGATAGATAGATATTAGATAGATAGATAGATAGATAGACAGATATTAGATAGATAGATAGATAGATAGATAGATAGATAGATAGATAGATAGATAGATAGATAGATAGATAGATAGATAGATATTAGATAGATAGATAGATAGATAGATATAGATAGATATGGGATAGATAGATAGATAGACAGACAGACAGAGACAGATAGATAGATAGATATTAGATAGATAGATAGATAGATAGATAGATAGATAGATAGATATAGATAGATATGGGATAGATAGATAGACAGACAGACAGAGACAGACAGACAGACAGATAGATAGATAGATAGATAGATAGATAGATATTAGATAGATAGATATTAGATAGATAGATATTAGACAGATATTAGATAGATATTAGATAGATAGATAGATAGATAGATAGATATTAGATAGATAGATAGATAGATAGATAGATATTATATATATATATATATATATATTATATTATATATATATATCAGCAGTGCCCCCAGGAGGCCGTGGAGGATGAGGCCCACTTCCTGCTGAGGTGCCCCAAATACTCCGCAGTGAGGGACACTCACTTCAAGAGACTGTCTGATCTCCTCCCAGACTTCACCTCCAAGGAGGAGGAAGAGAAACTGCCGATAATACTGGGGGAAGAGGAAAGTGCAGTGGCCGTAGCAGCGGAATATGTCAGTGCCTGCCACAGACTAAGAGGAGCCTGATATGTCATGGACTCCTGTATCCCAACGCTGGACAAATCCCTATCCCCCGACTAAAGAGCCTGATATGTCATGGACTCCTATACCCCACCCTGGAAACATCCCCTATCCTCTAAAAGGAATTTGATATTCCCTGGACCTCTATATGCCCCCCCTCCCCCACCCCCGTATTTTTACCATATGCTTTGGCAATGCTAACATGTACTTAGTCCTGCCAATAAAGCTCATTTGAATTTGAATTTGAATTTGATAGATAGATATTAGATAGATAGAAAAATAGATATGAGATAGATAGATAGATAGATAGATAATAGATAGATATGAGATAGATAGATAGATAGATAGATAGATAGATATTAGATAGATAGATATTAGATAGATAGATATTAGATAGATATTAGATAGATAGATATTAGATAGATAGATATTAGATAGATAGATAGATATTAGATAGATAGATAGATATTAGATAGATAGATATTAGATAGATATTAGATAGATAGACAGATAGATAGATATTAGATAGATAGATAGATATTAGATAGATAGATATTAGATAGATATTAGATAGATAGATAGATAGATATTAGATAGATAGATATTAGATAGATATTAGATAGATAGATAGATATTAGATAGATAGTTATTAGATAGATATTAGATAGATATTATATATATATATATTAGATAGATATTAGATAGATAGATATTAGATAGATAGATATTAGATAGATAGATATTAAATAGATATTAGATATTAGATAGATATTAGATAGATAGATATTAGATAGATAGATATTAGATAGATAGATATTAGATAGATATTAGATAGATATTAGATAGATAGATAGATAGATATTAGATAGATAGATATTAGATAGATATTAGATAGATAGATAGATAGATAGATATTAGATAGATAGACATTAGACAGATAGATATTAGATAGATAGATATTAGATAGATATTAGATAGATAGATAGATATTAGATAGATATTAGATAGATAGATAGATAGATAGATAGATAGATAGATAGATAGATAGATATTAGATAGATAGATATTAGATAGATAGATAGATAGATAGATATTAGATAGATAGATATTAGATAGATATTAGATAGGTAGATAGATATTAGATAGATAGATATTAGATATTAGATAGATAGATAGATATTAGATAGATAGTTATTAGATAGATATTAGATAGATAGATATTAGATATATAGATATTAGATAGATATTAGATAGATAGATAGATAGATATTAGATAGATAGATATTAGATAGATAGATATTAAATAGATATTAGATAGATATTAGATAGATATTAGATAGATAGATATTAGATAGATATTAGATAGATAGATAGATAGATATTAGATAGATATTAGATAGACTAGATTGTGGCCCGATTCTAACGCATCAGGTATTCTAGAATATGCATGTCCCCGTAGTATATGGACAATGATGATTCCAGAATTCGCGGCACACTGTGCCCATCGCTGATTGGTCGAGGCAACCTTTATGACATCATCGTCGCCATGGCAACCATTATGACATCTACGTCGATACTGTGCCCGTCGCTGAATCAGAAACGTGAGATGTCTACGTCCTTTATGACATCATCGTCGCTGTGCCCGTTGCTGATTGGTCGAGGCCTGGTGGCCTCGACCAATCAGAGACCCGGGATTTCCAGGACAGACAGACAGACAGAAAGACAGACAGACAGACAGAAAGACAGAAAGACAGACACACGGAAAAACCCTTAGACAATTATATATATAGATATTAGATAGATAGATATTAGATAGATAGATAGATAGATAGATATTAGACAGATAGATATTAGATAGATATTAGATAGATATTAGATAGATAGATATTAGATAGATATTAGATAGATAGATAGATAGATAGATAGATATTAGATAGATAGATAGATATTAGATAGATAGATATTAGATAGATAGATATTAGATAGATAGATAGATAGATATTAGATAGATATTAGATAGATAGATATTAAATAGATAGATAGATATTAGATAGATAGATATTAGATAGATATTAGATAGATAGATATTAGATAGATATTAGATAGATAGATATTAGATAGATAGATAGATATTAGATAGATATTAGATAGACTAGATTGTGGCCCGATTCTAACGCATCAGGTATTCTAGAATATGCGTATCACCGTAGTATATGGACAATGATGATTCCAGAATTCGCGGCACACTATGCCCATCGCTGATTGGTCGAGGCAATCTTTATGACATCATCGTCACCATGGCAACCATTATGACATCTACGTCGATACTGTGCCCGTCGCTGAATCAGAAACGTGAGATGTCTACGTCCTTTATGACATCATCGTCGCTGTGCCCGTTGCTGATTGGTCGAGGCCTGGAGGCCTCGACCAATCAGACGCGGGATTTCTACGTCCTTTATGACATCATCGTCGCTGTGCCCGTTGCTGATTGGTCGAGGCCTGGCGGCCTCGACCAATCAGAGAGCCGGGATTTCCAGGACAGACAGACAGACAGACAGACAGAAAGACAGACAGACAGACAGAAAGACAGACCGACGGAAAAACCCTTTGACAATTATATATATAGATATTAGATAGATAGATATTAGATAGATAGATAAATATTAGACAGATAGATATTAGATAGATATTAGATAGATATTAGATAGATAGATAGATATTAGATAGATAGATATTAGATAGATATTAGATGGATAGATAGATAGATAGATATTAGATAGATAGATAGATATTAGATAGATAGATATTAGATAGATAGATATTAGATAGATATTAGATAGATAGATATTAAATAGATAGATAGATATTAGATAGATAGATATTAGATAGATATTAGATAGATAGATAGATAGATAGATATTAGATAGATAGATATTAGATAGATAGATAGATATTAGATAGATAGATATTAGATAGATATTAGATAGACTAGATTGTGGCCCGATTCTAACGCATCAGGTATTCTAGAATATGCATGTCCCCGTAGTATATGGACAATGATGATTCCAGAATTCGCGGCACACTGTGCCCATCGCTGATTGGTCGAGGCAACCTTTATGACATCATCGTCGCCATGGCAACCATTATGACATCTACGTCGATACTGTGCCCGTCGCTGAATCAGAAACGTGAGATGTCTACGTCCTTTATGACATCATCGTCGCTGTGCCCGTCGCTGATTGGTCGAGGCCTAGTGGCCTCGACCAATCAGAGACGCGGGATTTCTACGTCGATGCTGTGCCGGTCTCTGATTGGTCGAGGCCTGGCGGCCTCGACCAATCAGAGAGCCGGGATTTCCAGGACAGACAGACAGACAGACAGAAAGACAGACAGACAGACAGACGGAAAAACCCTTAGACAATTATATACAGTGGGGCAAAAAAGTATTTAGTCAGTCAGCAATAGTGCAAGTTCCACCACTTAAAAAGATGAGAGGCGTCTGTAATTTACATCATAGGTAGACCTCAACTATGGGAGACAAACTGAGAAAAAAAAATCCAGAAAATCACATTGTCTGTTTTTTTAACATTTTATTTGCATATTATGGTGGAAAATAAGTATTTGGTCAGAAACAAAATTTCATCTCAATACTTTGTAATATATCCTTTGTTGGCAATGACAGAGGTCAAACGTTTTCTCTAAGTCTTCACAAGGTTGCCACACACTGTTGTTGGTATGTTGGCCCATTCCTCCATGCAGATCTCCTCTAGAGCAGTGATGTTTTTGGCTTTTCGCTTGGCAACACGGACTTTCAACTCCCTTCAAAGGTTTTCTATAGGGTTGAGATCTGGAGACTGGCTAGGCCACTCCAGGACCTTGAAATGCTTCTTACGAAGCCACTCCTTCGTTGCCCTGGCGGTGTGCTTTGGATCATTGTCATGTTGAAAGACCCAGCCACGTTTCATCTTCAATGCCCTTGCTGATGGAAGGAGGTTTGCACTCAAAATCTCACGATACATGGCCCCATTCATTCTTTCATGTACCCGGATCAGTCATCCCGGCCCCTTTGCAGAGAAACAGCCCCAAAGCATGATGTTTCCACCACCATGCTTTACAGTAGGTATGGTGTTTGATGGATGCAACTCAGTATTCTTTTTCCTCCAAACACGACAAGTTGTGTTTCTACCAAACAGTTCCAATTTGGTTTCATCAGACCATAGGACATTCTCCCAAAACTCCTCTGGATCATCCAAATGCTCTCTAGCAAACTTCAGACGGGCCCGGACATGTACTGGCTTAAGCAGTGGGACATGTCTGGCACTGCAGGATCTGAGTCCATGGTGGCGTAGTGTGTTACTTATGGTAGGCCTTGTTACATTGGTCCCAGCTCTCTGCAGTTCATTCACTAGGTCCCCCCGCGTGGTTCTGGGATTTTTGCTCACCGTTCTTGTGATCATTCTGACCCCACGGGGTGGGATTTTGCGTGGAGCCCCAGATCGAGGGAGATTATCAGTGGTCTTGTATGTCTTCCATTTTCTAATTATTGCTCCCACTGTTGATTTCTTCACTCCAAGCTGGTTGGCTATTGCAGATTCAGTCTTCCCAGCCTGGTGCAGGGCTACAATTTTGTTTCTGGTGTCATTTGACAGCTCTTTGGACTTCACCATAGTGGAGTTTTGAGTCAGACTGTTTGAGGGTGTGCACAGGTGTCTTTTTATACTGATAACAAATTTAAACAGGTGCCATTACTACAGGTAATGAGTGGAGGAAAGAGGAGACTCTTAAAGAAGAAGTTACAGGTCTGTGAGAGCCAGAAATCTTGATTGTTTGTTTCTGACCAAATACTTATTTTCCACCATAATATGTAAATAAAAAGTTAAAAAACAGACAATGTGATTTTCTGGATTTTTTTTTTCTCAGTTTGTCTCCCATAGTTGAGGTCTACCTATGATGTAAATTACAGACGCCTCTCATCTTTTTAAGTGGTGGAACTTGCACTATTGCTGACTGACTAAATACTTTTTTGCCCCACTGTATATAGATAGATATTAGATAGATAGATAGATATTAGATAGATAGATAGATAGATAGATATTAGACAGATAGATATTAGATAGATAAATATTAGATAGATATTAGATAGACTAGATTGTGGCCCGATTCTAACGCATCGGGTATTCTAGAATATACATGTCCCCGTAGTATATGGCCAATGATGATTTGTGCATATTTGTGTATGGTTGTCTGTTGTGCGACCTTTATGACATCATCGTCGCCATGGCAACCATTATGACATCATCGTCGCTGTGCCCGTTGCTGATTGGTCGAGGCCTAGCGGCCTCGACCAATCAGACGCGGGATATCTACGTCCTTTATGACATCATCGTCGCTGTGCCCGTCTGTCTGTCCTGGAAATCCCGGCTCTCTGATTGGTCGAGGCCTGGCGGCCTCGACCAATCAGAGACGCGGGATTTCTACGTCGATGCTGTGCCGGTCTCTGATTGGTCGAGGCCGCCAGGCCTCGACCAATCAGAGAGCCGGGATTTCCAGGACAGACAGACAGACAGACAGACAGACAGATGGAAAAACCCTTAGACAATTATATATATAGATAGATATTAGATAGATAGATATTAGATAGATAGATATTAGACAGATAGATATTAGATAGATAGATATTAGATAGATATTAGATAGATAGATATTAGATAGATATTAGATAGATATTAGATAGATATTAGATAGATAGATAGATATTAGATAGATAATTAGATATTAGATAGATAGATATTAGATAGATAGATAGATAGATAGATATTAGATAGATAGATAGATATTAGATAGATAGATATTAGATAGATAGATATTAAATAGATATTAGATAGATAGATAGATATTAGATAGATAGATAGATAGATATTAGATAGATAGATAGATAGATATTGGATAGATAGATATTAGATAGATAGATAGATATTAGATAGATATTAGATAGATAGATATTAGATAGATAGATAGATATTAGATAGATATTAGATAGATAGATAGATATTAGATAGATAGTTATTAGATAGATATTAGATAGATAGATATTAGATATATAGATATTAGATATTAGATAGATATTAGATAGATAGATATTAGATAGATAGATATTAGATATATATATATATATTAAATAGATATTAGATATTAGATAGATATTAGATAGATAGATATTAGATAGATAGATATTAGATAGATAGATATTAGATAGATATTAGATAGATATTAGATAGATAGATAGATATTAGATAGATAGATATTAGATAGATAGATAGATAGATAGATAGATAGATAGATAGATAGATATTAGATAGATAGACATTAGACAGATAGATATTAGATAGATAGATATTAGATAGATATTAGATAGATAGATAGATATTAGATAGATAGATATTAGATAGATATTAGATAGATATTAGATAGATAGATATTAGATAGATAGATATTAGATAGATAGATAGATAGATATTAGATAGATAGATAGATATTAGATAGATAGATATTAGATAGATAGATATTAGATAGATATTAGATAGGTAGATAGATATTAGATAGATAGATATTAGATATTAGATAGATAGATAGATAGATATTAGATAGATAGTTATTACATAGATATTAGATAGATAGATATTAGATATATAGATATTAGATAGATATTAGATAGATAGATAGATAGATAGATAGATAGATATTAGATAGATAGATATTAGATAGATAGATATTAAATAGATATTAGATAGATATTAGATAGATATTAGAAAGATAGATATTAGATAGATATTAGATAGATAGATAGATATTAGATAGATATTAGATAGACTAGATTGTGGCCCGATTCTAACGCATCAGGTATTCTAGAATATGCATGTCCCCGTAGTATATGGACAATGATGATTCCAGAATTCGCGGCACACTATGCCCATCGCTGATTGGTCGAGGCAACCTTTATGACATCATCGTCGCCATGGCAACCATTATGACATCTACGTCGATACTGTGCCCGTCGCTGAATCAGAAACGTGAGATGTCTACGTCCTTTATGACATCATCGTCGCTGTGCCCGTTGCTGATTGGTCGAGGCCTGGAGGCCTCGACCAATCAGACGCGGGATTTCTACGTCCTTTATGACATCATCGTCGCTGTGCCCGTTGCTGATTGGTCGAGGCCTGGCGGCCTCGACCAATCAGAGAGCCGGGATTTCCAGGACAGACAGACAGACAGAAAGACAGACAGACAGACAGAAAGACAGACAGACGGAAAAACCCTTAGACAATTATATATATAGATATTAGATAGATAGATATTAGATAGATAGATAAATATTAGACAGATAGATATTAGATAGATATTAGATAGATATTAGATAGATAGATAGATAGATAGATATTAGATAGATAGATATTAGATAGATAGATAGATAGATAGATATTAGATAGATAGATAGATAGATAGATATTAGATAGATAGATATTAGATAGATATTAGATAGATAGATATTAAATAGATAGATAGATATTAGATAGATAGATATTAGATAGATATTAGATAGATAGATAGATATTAGATAGATAATTAGATATTAGATAGATAGATATTAGATAGATATTAGATAGATAGATAGATATTAGATAGATAGATAGATATTAGATAGATATTAGATAGATAGATATTAGATAGATAGATATTAAATAGATATTAGATAGATAGATAGATATTAGATAGATAGATAGATATTAGATAGATATTAGATAGATAGATAGATAGATAGATATTGGATAGATAGATATTAGATAGATAGATAGATATTAGATAGATATTAGATAGATAGATATTAGATAGATAGATAGATATTAGATAGATATTAGATAGATAGATAGATATTAGATAGATAGTTATTAGATAGATATTAGATAGATAGATATTAGATATATAGATATTAGATATTAGATAGATATTAGATAGATAGATATTAGATAGATAGATATTAGATATATATATATTAAATAGATATTAGATATTAGATAGATATTAGATAGATAGATATTAGATAGATAGATATTAGATAGATAGATATTAGATAGATATTAGATAGATATTAGATAGATAGATAGATATTAGATAGATAGATATTAGATAGATATTAGATAGATAGATAGATAGATAGATAGATATTAGATAGATAGACATTAGACAGATAGATATTAGATAGATAGATATTAGATAGATATTAGATAGATAGATAGATATTAGATAGATAGATATTAGATAGATATTAGATAGATAGATATTAGATAGATAGATATTAGATAGATAGATATTAGATAGATAGATAGATATTAGATAGATAGATAGATATTAGATAGATAGATAGATATTAGATAGATAGATATTAGATAGATATTAGATAGGTAGATAGATATTAGATAGATAGATATTAGATATTAGATAGATAGATAGATAGATATTAGATAGATAGTTATTACATAGATATTAGATAGATAGATATTAGATATATAGATATTAGATAGGTATTAGATAGATAGATAGATAGATAGATAGATAGATAGATATTAGATAGATAGATATTAGATAGATAGATATTAAATAGATATTAGATAGATATTAGATAGATATTAGAAAGATAGATATTAGATAGATATTAGATAGATATTAGAAAGATAGATATTAGATAGATATTAGATAGATAGATAGATATTAGATAGATATTAGATAGACTAGATTGTGGCCCGATTCTAACGCATCAGGTATTCTAGAATATGCATGTCCCCGTAGTATATGGACAATGATGATTCCAGAATTCGCGGCACACTATGCCCATCGCTGATTGGTCGAGGCAACCTTTATGACATCATCGTCGCCATGGCAACCATTATGACATCTACGTCGATACTGTGCCCGTCGCTGAATCAGAAACGTGAGATGTCTACGTCCTTTATGACATCATCGTCGCTGTGCCCGTTGCTGATTGGTCGAGGCCTGGTGGCCTCGACCAATCAGAGAGCCGGGATTTCCAGGACAGACAGACAGACAGACAGACAGAAAGACAGACAGACAGACAGAAAGACAGACAGACGGAAAAACCCTTAGACAATTATATATATAGATATTAGATAGATAGATATTAGATAGATAGATAAATATTAGACAGATAGATATTAGATAGATATTAGATAGATATTAGATAGATAGATATTAGATAGATAGATATTAGATAGATAGATAGATAGATATTAGATAGATAGATATTAGATAGATAGATATTAGATAGATAGATATTAGATAGATATTAGATAGATATTAAATAGATAGATAGATATTAGATAGATAGATATTAAATAGATAGATAGATATTAGATAGATAGATATTAGATAGATATTAGATAGATAGATAGATATTAGATAGATAGATATTAGATAGATAGATAGATATTAGATAGATAGATATTAGATAGATATTAGATAGACTAGATTGTGGCCCGATTCTAACGCATCAGGTATTCTAGAATATGCATGTCCCCGTAGTATATGGACAATGATGATTCCAGAATTCGCGGCACACTGTGCCCATCGCTGATTGGTCGAGGCAACCTTTATGACATGGCGGCCTCGACCAATCAGAGAGCCGGGATTTCCAGGACAGACAGACAGACAGAAAGACAGACAGACAGACAGAAAAACCCTTAGACAATTATATATATAGATAGATATTAGATAGATAGATATTAGATAGATAGATAGATATTAGACAGATAGATATTAGATAGATAGATATTAGATAGATATTAGATAGACTAGATTGTGGCCCGATTCTAACGCATCGGGTATTCTAGAATATACATGTCCCCGTAGTATATGGCCAATGATGATTTGTGCATATTTGTGTATGGTTGTCTGTTGTGCGACCTTTATGACATCATCGTCGCCATGGCAACCATTATGACATCATCGTCGCTGTGCCCGTTGCTGATTGGTCGAGGCCGCCAGGCCTCGACCAATCAGACGCGGGATATCTACGCCCTTTATGACATCATCGTCGCTGTGCCCGTCGCTGATTGGTCGAGGCCTGGCGGCCTCGACCAATCAGAGACGCGGGATTTCTACGTCGATGCTGTGCCGGTCTCTGATTGGTCGAGGCCGCCAGGCCTCGACCAATCAGAGAGCCGGGATTTCCAGGACAGACAGACAGACAGACAGACGGAAAAACCCTTAGACAATTATATATATAGATAGATATTAGATAGATAGATATTAGATAGATAGATAGATATTAGACAGATAGATATTAGATAGATAGATATTAGATAGATATTAGATCGATAGATAGATAGATAGATAGATAGATAGATAGATAGATAGATAGATAGGTAGATATTAGATAGATAGATAGATAGATATTAGATAGATATTAGATAGATAGATATTAGATAGATAGATATTAAATAGATATTAGATAGATAGATAGATAGATAGATATTAGATAGATAGATAGATAGATATTAGATAGATATTAGATAGATAGATATTAGATAGATAGATATTAGATAGATATTAGATAGATAGATATTAGATAGATATTAGATAGATAGATATTAGATAGATAGATATTAGATAGATAGATAGATAGATATTAGATAGATAGATAAATATTAGATAGATAGATAAATAGATAGATAGATAGATAGATATGGAATAGATAGATATTAGATAGATAAATAGATATATAGATAGATACTAGATAGATAAATAGATAGATAGATACTAGATAGATAGATAATAGATAGATAAATAGATAGATAGATAGATGTGGGATACATAGATAGATAGATATTAGATAGATAGATATTAGATAGATATTAGATAGATAGATAGATAGATATTAGATAGATAGATATTAGATAGATATTAGATAGATAGATATTAGATAGATAGATATTAGATAGATAGATATTAAATAGATATTAGATATTAGATAGAAATTAGATAGATAGATATTAGATAGATAGATAGATAGATATTAGATAGATAGATATTAGATAGATAGATAGATAGATAGATATTAGATAGATAGATATTAGATAGATAGATAGATATTAGATAGATAGATATTAGATAGATATTAGATAGATATTAGATAAATAGATATTAGATAGATAGATATTAGCTAGATAGATAGATAGATATTAGATAGATAGATAGATATTAGATAGATAGATAGATAAATAGATAGATAGATATGGGATAGATAGATATTATATAGATAAATAGATATATAGATAGATACTAGATGGATACTAGATAGATAGATAATAGATAGATAAATAGATAGATAGATATGGGATACATAGATAGATAGATATTAGATAGATAAATTGATAGATAGATATGGGATAGATGGATCGATAGATAGATATGGGATAGATAGATAGATAGATAGATAGATAGATAGATAGATACATGTGGGATAGATAGATGTGGGATAGATAATAGATAGATAGATAGATATTAGATAGATAGATATTAGATATGGGATAGATAATAGATAGATAGATATGGGATAGATAGATAGACAGATAGATAGACACAGACAGATAGATAGAATTAGATAGATATGGGATAGATACAGATATATCTATATATCTATTTCCATAGATATGTCCATATCCATGTTTCTAAACCCCTTCACCCCTGGAGCTTTTTTCGTTTATCGCTCCCCTTCTTTCCAAAGCCATAATGTTTCCGTCAATATGGCAATGTGAGGGCTTATCTTTTGCGGGACAAGTTCTACTTTTGAACGACACCATTGGTTTTACCATGTCGTGTAACAGAAGATGTGAAAAAAAATTCAAAGTGCGATGAAATTGCAAAAAAAGTGCAATACCACACTTGTTTTTTGCTTGGCCTTTTTGCTAGGTTCACTAAATGCTAAGACTGTGTGCACACGTTGTGGATTTGATTGCAGATCCGCAGCGTTTTTTGCCGTACGGAATTGCATCAAATCTGCAGTGTTGTGCACAACCAATGTAAGTCTATGGGAGCCGCAGACTTGTTGTGCACATGCTGCGAAAAAGGCCGCACCGAAACGCAGCTTTTTTTTTCTCCGCAGCATGTCACTTCTTTTGTGCCGAACTGCAGCGTTTCTGCACCCTTAGGCCGGGATCACACACAGCGAGATACGGCCGAGTCTCGCAGGTTAAAACCAAGCTCTGGCACCAGCACTCTGGAGCGGAGCGTGCAGCCGCACAGCAATACATGGAGCCGCATGCTCCGCTCCGGAGTGCCGGTGCCAGAGCTTGTATTTAACCTGCGAGACACGGCCGTATCTCGCTGTAGTGTGACTCCGGCCTTAGACTTTCATTGAGATGTAAAAAATATCTGCAGTTTTGCTGCGGATGTGGGTCCAAGAAACGCTGCAGTTCAGGAGGAGGGAAGTGTGTGGGCGGTGACCAGGGCCAGACTGGCCATCGGGCACTTCTGGCAAATGCCAGAAGGGCTGGTGCCAGTAGTGGGCTGCAGCACTCTTTCCCCCCTACTCCCGTCAGTGCCGCCGCCGCATTCAACTATACCGGCGTCTCTGACGCCGGTATAGTTCAATGCAATGATGGAGGAGAGAGTGTCCGCTGACGCTCCCTCTCCCATCATTCCCCGCTCTGCCTCTGACACTGCGGGTGCGCGATGACGTCATATCATCGCACACCTGCTGTGTCCCGGGCAGACTGCAGCCGCCGAGACAGGAGCCAGGAGCAGCGCGGGCAAGAGGAAAGGTGAGGAGAGTGTGGAGCCATTATCGGGGGGATGAGATGTGGGTTGTGCTGTATATACCACTGTGTGGGCTGTGCTGTGTATATACACTGTGTGGGCTGTGCTGTGTATATACCACTGTGTGGGCTGTGCTGTGTATATATCACTGTATGGGCTGTGCTGTGTATACTACTACGCGGGCTGTGCTGTATATACTACTACGCGGGCTGTGCTGTATATACTACTACGCGGGCTGTGCTGTATATACTACGACCCGGGCTGTGCTGTATACTACTACACGGGCTGTGCTGTATACTACTACGCGGGCTGTGCTGTATACTACTACGCGGGCTGTGCTATATTATGCAGGCTGTGCTATATACTATGCAAGTTGTGCTATATTATATCCGAGCTTTGATATATACTATGGGAGGTATATTATATTCTATGGGGAGGCCATGTTATATACTATGTGGCTGTGTTATATACTATTGCGGGGGTATATTCTATTCTATGGGGGAGGCTGTCTTATATACTATGGGGGGTATATTATATTCTATGGGGGAGGCTGTCTTATATACTATGGGGGCTGCATTATATTCTATGGGGGCTGTATTATATTTATATTCTATGAGGGGTGATTGCATCATACTCTATGGGGGGCTGCATTATATTATTTGGGGGGTTACATTATACTCTGGGGTGGCTGCATTATACTCAGCAAATTCAGATGTAAGGCTACCTTCACACTTGCGTTGGTACGGGGCAGTCGCAAACCTTCAGCCAGACGTACCGACGGACGTTATGCTAAATTTAGCACAACATGGGCAGCGGATGCAGTTTTACAACGCATCCGCTGCCCATTGTGATGAGCGTGGAGGAGGGGGCGGAGTTCCAGCCACGCATACGCGGTCGGAAATGGCAGACACGTCGCACAAAAAAAGTTACATTGAACTTTTTTTGTGCGTCGCATCCGCCAAAACACGACGGATCCGTTGCTAATACAAGTCTATGGGTACAAAACGCATCCTGCGAGCACATTTGCAAGGATCCGTTTTTTTCGCTGGATCTTTTTTTTTCTGCCGGATCTTTTTTTTTCTGCCGTATCCGTTTTTTTCCACCTGATCGTTTTTCTCCACCAGATCCGTTTTTTTCTCATAGAGTTGTATTAGCGCCGGAGTGCGTCTGATGCCACACGTTTCATCCATTTTTTGCTAGATCAGTCGCTGTGCATTTTTTCGATGTACCGAAAAACCGTTCCTCTGCATGTGTTTTCCGTCCGGCAGAAACAGCTTTTTTGACGGATCCTGCAAAAACGGATTAAACGTGTGGCCATCAGGCGCAATCCGGCGCTAAAACAACTCTGAGAAAAAAATGGATCCGGCGGAAATAAACGGATCCGGTTGAAAAAAACGGATCTGGCAGGAAAAAAATGATCTAGTGCAAATAAACGGATCCTGAAAATGTGCTCGCAGGATGCGTTTTACCCATAGACTTGTATTAGCGACGGATCGTGACGGATGGCCAGACATCGCCTCCGTCGTGCTACGGATCCGTCGTGTTTTGGTGGACCGTCGGCTCGAAAAAACGTTCAATTGAAAAAATTTTTGGCCGTCTCGCCCGCCATTTTCTACCGCCCCCTCCTCCCCGCACTTCAGAATGGGCAGCGGATGCGTTGAAAAACTGCATCCGCTGCCCACGTCGTGCACAAATTTCACAACGTGCGTCGGTACGTCGGCCCAACGCATAGCGACGGACTTGTACCGATGCAAGTGTGAAAGAAGCCTTAATGAGCGTTGAATTTAAAAAGAAAAAAAAGCAGAAAAAAAACAGCGTGGGGTCCCGCGCAATTTTCTGCGCCAGAGGGGGAAAGCCGACGGCCGGGGCCAATATCTGTAGCCTGCTATGAATACCAGCCCACAGCTGTCTGCGTAGCCTTTACTGGCTATTAAAATAGGGGGAACCCCCCCAAAAAAATGACTTGGAGTCCCCCTATATTTTATAGCCAGAAAGGCTACGCAGACAGCTGCAGGCTGATATTCATAGCCTAGAGAGGGGCATGCATATTGGCCCCCCTCAGCTGCAAATACCTGTCCGCAGCCGCCCCAGAAATGGCGCATCTGTAAGATGCGCCAATTCCGGCACTTAGCCCCTCTCTTCCCACTCCCGAGTAGCGGTGGGATATGGGGTAATAAGGGGTTAATGTCACCTTGCTATTGTAACCTTCTATCATTGTGTTCCTGGAGCCCCTGGAGAGTGGTCGCATCAGCTGATGCTCCTGCACTCCACGGGAGATCGTCGTGGGACACTCGTTTTAATTGGATTTCTGCGGACAGGGAGTATATTGTTTGTTTATTATTTTAATATTTTTTACAGGTGACACTGGCTTCGGGGAACAAAGTGACAAGTGATGGTGAGTATGTACTATATGTTATATGTACTGTATGTATGTAGTATGTATGTATGTACTGTATGTCACATGTTGTTGCATGGTGCATGTCGTTGCATGGTGCATGTCGTCGCATGGTGCATGTTGCATGTCGTCGCATGGTGCATGTCGTCACATGGTGCGTGTAGCATGTCGCATGTAGTCGCATGGTGCATATAGCATGTCGCATGGTGCATGTCGTCGCATGGTGCATGCAGTATGTCGCATGTCGTCGTATGGTGCATGGTGCATGTCGCATGTGCATGGCGTCGCATGGTGCATGTCGCATGGTGTCACATGGTGCATGCAGCATGTCTCATGTCGTCGCATGGTGCATGTGGCATGGTTCATGTTGCATGTCGTCGCATGGTGCATGCTGTCACATGGTTCATGTCGCATGCCGGTGCATGGTGCATGTCGCATGGTGAATGTCGTATTTCGTCGCATGGTGCATGGTGCATGCAGCATGTCATTGCATGGTGCTTGTTGTCGCATGGTGAATGTCGCATGTCGTCGCATGGTGCATGTCGCATGGTGCATGTAGCATGTCGTCACATGGTGCATGTAGCATGGTGAATGTCGGATGTCGTCACATGGTGCACGTCGCATGGTGCATGTAGCATTTCGTCGCATGGTGCATGTAGCATGGTTCATGTCGCATGTCATCACATTGTGCATGTCGCATGTCGGCACATGATGCATGTTGCATGGTGAATGTCGCATGTAATCGCATGGTGCATGTCACATGGTGCATGTCGTCGCATGGTGCATGCAGCATGTCGCATGGTGCATGTCGTCGCATGGTGCATGTCGTCGCATGGTGCATGTAGCATGGTGCATGTCGCATGGTGTGTGTTGTATGTATGTATGTATGTACTGTGTATGGTTTTTTTTTTACATTCAACACATTAGCCGGATGATGGGACTACTACTGTCCCATCATTGGCTAATGTGTCACTCACTGTCAGTGTAGCAGGCAGAGCCCGATGTGACTTGTACTCCCATCGGACGATGCCTGCACACACACGCACAGCGCCGGCACACACACACACGCGCACACGCACAGCGCCGGCACACACACACACGCACAGCGCCGGCACACACACACACACACACGCACAGCGCCGGCACACACACACGCACAGCGCCGGCACACACACACGCACAGCGACGGCACACACACACGCACAACGCCGACACACACGCAGACACCGGCGCTGGCACACGGGCAGACACCGGCGCCGGCACACGGGCAGACACCGGCGCAGGCACACGGGCAGACACCGGCGCCGGCACATGGGCAGACACCGGTGCCGGTCCACAAAAACACCGGCGCCGGCGGGCAGACCCCCGGCGACCGCAGCAGAGTCCCGCCCGCACATCATGATCCCAGCAGCAGTGAGCACACACAGCCCCGCCCGCCCCCAGCACAGCCCCGCCCGCCCCCAGCACAGCCCTGCAGGCAGCCCCCAGCACCGCCCACAGCCAAGTCACTTTTGCTGAGTGACTGCTGTCTGTGGGGGCTGGTCACGCCTGCTGCTGACGTCACGTCAATTTCTAGAGTCTGGAAATTGACGTGACGTCGGCGGAAATGGGCGGCGGCTGCAGTCCGGGGGTGCATGTTGCATGTCGTAGCATGGTGCATGTCGTCGCATGGTGCATGTCGCATGTCGTCGCACGGTGCATCTAGCATGTCGCATGTAGCCGCATGGTGCATGTAGCATGTTGCATGGTGCATGTCGTCGCATGGTGCATGCAGTGTCGCATGTCGTCACATGGTGCATGTCGCATGTGCATGATGCATGTCGGCGCATGGTGCATGTCGCATGGTGCAAGTCGTCGCATGGTGCATGCAGCATGTCGCATGGTGCATGTCGTCACATGGTGCATGTAGCATGTCGTATGGTGCATGTCGCATGTCGTCGCATGGTGCATCTAGCATGTCGCATGTAGCCGCATGGTGCATGTAGCATGTTGCATGGTGCATGTCGTCGCATGGTGCATGCAGTGTCGCATGTCGTTGCATGGTGCATGTCGCATGTGCATGATGCATGTTGGCGTATGGTGCATGTCGCATGTCTCATGTCGTCGCATGTCATCGCATGGTGCATGTCGTCACATGGTGCATGCAGCATGTCTCATGTCGTCGCATGGTGCATGTGGCATGGTTCATGTCGCATGTCGTCGCATGGTGAATGCTGTCACATGGTTCATGTCGCATGTCGGTGCATGGTGCATGTCGCATGGTGAATGTCATATTTCGTCGCATGGTGCATGTAGCATGTCGTCGCATGGTGCCTGTTGTCACATGGTGAATGTCGAATGTCGTCGCATGGTGCATGTAGCATGTCTTCGCATGGTGAATGTCGCATGGTGCACGTCGCATGGTGCATGCAGCATGTCATCGCATGGTGCATGTAGCATGGTTCATGTCGCATGTCGTCGCATGGTGCATGTTGTCGCATGGTTCATGTCGCATGTCGACGCATGGTGCATGACGTCGCATGGTGCATGTCACATGGTGAATGTCGCATGTCGTCGCATGTCGCATGGTTCATGTCGCATGGTGCATGTCGTCGCATGGTGCATGTCGTCGCATGGTGCATGTCGTCGCATAGTGCATGTCGTCGCATGGTGCATGTAGCATATCGTCGCATGGTGCATGTCGTCGCATGGTGCATGTCGTCGCATGGTGCATGTAGCATGTCACATGGTGCATGTCGTCGCATGGTGCATGTCGTCACACGGTGCATGTCAACACATGGTGCATGCAGCATGTTGCATGTTGCATGTCGTCGCATGGTGCGTGTAGCATGTTGCATGGTGCATGTCGTCGCATGGTGCATCTAGCATGTCGCATGTAGTCGCATGGTGCATGTAGCTTGTTGCATGGTGCATGTCGTCGCATGGTGCATGCAGTGTCACATGTCGTCGCATGGTGCATGGTGCATGTCGCATGTGCATGACGCATGTCGTCGCATGGTGCATGTCGTCGCATGGGGCATGTGGCATGGTTCATGTCGCATGTCGTCGCATGGTGCATGCTGTCACATGGTTCATGTCGCATGTCGGTGCATGGTGCATGTCGCATGGTGAATGTCGTATTTCGTCGCATGGTGCATGGTGCATGTAGCATGTCGTCGCATGGTGCTTGTTGTAGCATGGTGAATGTCGCATGTCGTCGCATGGTGCATGTAGCATGTTGTCGCATGTTGAATGTCGCATGTTGCACGTCACATGGTGCATGTAGCATGTCGTCGCATGGTGCATGTAGCATGGTTCATGTCGCATGTCGTCGCATGGTGCATGTTGTCGCATGGTTCATGTCGCATGTCGGCGCATGGTGCATGTCGTCGCATGGTGCATGTCACATGGTGAATGTTGCATGTCGTCGCATGGTGCATGTCGCATGGTGCATGTCGTCGCATGGTGCATGTCGTCGCATGGTGCATGTAGCATGTCGTCACATGGTGCATGTCGTCGCATGGTGCATGTAGCATGTCACATGGTGCATGTCATCGCATGGTGCATGTCGTCACATGGTGCATGTCGTCGCATGGTGCATGTCGTTGCATGGTGCATGTTGTCACATGGTGCATGTTGTCGCATGGTGCATGTCGTCGCATGGTGCATGCAGCATGTCGCATGGTGCATGCAGCATGTCGCATGGTGCATGTCGTCGCATGGTGCATGTTGTCGCATGGTGCATGCAGCATGTCGCATGGTGCATGTCGTCGCATGGTGCATGTCGTCGCATGGTGCATGTAGCATGGTGCATGTCACATGGTGTGTGTTGTATGTATGTATGTATGTACTGTGTATGTTTTTTTTACATTCAACACATTAGCCGGATGATGGGACTACTACTGTCCCATCATTGGCTAATGTGTCACTCACTGTCAGTGTAGCAGGCAGAGTCCGATGGGACTTGTAGTCCCATCGGACGATGCCTGCACACACACACACACACGCACAGCGCCGGCACACACACGCACAGCGCCGGCACACACACACACGCACAGCGCCGGCACACACACACACGCGCACAGCGCCGGCACACACACACGCACAGCGCCGGCACACACACACACGCACAGCGCCGGCACACACACACACGCACAGCGCCGGCACACACACACACAGTGCCGGCACACACGCAGACACCGGCGCCGGCACATGGGCAAACACCGGCGCCGGAACACGGGCAGACACCGGCGCCGGCACACGGGCAGACCCCCGGCGACCGCAGCACAGTCCCGCCCGCACATCATGATCCCAGCAGCAGTGAGCACACACAGCCCCGCCCACCCCCAGCACAGCCCTGCAGGCAGCCCCCAGCACCGCCCACAGCCAAGTCACTTTTGCTGAGTGACTGCTGTCTGTGGGGGCTGGTCACGCCTGCTGCTGACATCACGTCAATTTCTAGAGTCTGGAAATTGACGTGACGTCAGCGGAAATGAGCGGCGGCTGCAGTCTAGGGATCACGTGACCCGGACTCAGCAGCCGGAATAGCGCCACTCACAGGCAAAAACGTCAACAGAAGGTAATGGCACAATTCATTAGGGGCCCCGGGGGGTACATTGGGGGTTAATTGAAAGTAGTGGACAACCCCTTTAATGTTGATTCTTTCTTTCAAGCATTGGGGTTATTGTATGATGAGCCTAATTCTGTGGATCAAGCTGAGAAGATCTTGTTGGCCCTGTGTCAGGGTCAAGAAGCGGCAAAATCATATTGCCAGAAATTTAGAAAATGGTCTGTACTGACTAAATGGAATGAGGATGCCTTGGCGGCAATTTTCAGAAAGGGCCTGTCTGAATCCATTAAAGATGTTATGGTGGGGTTCCCCACGCCTGCTGGTCTGAGTGATTCTATGTCTCTGGCCATTCAGATCAATAGGCGCTTGCGCGAGCGCAGAGTTGTGCACACTGTGGCGTTGTCCTCTGAGCGGAGCCCTGAGCATATGCAGTGTGATAGGATTTTGTCTAGAGCTGAACGTCAAGGATTCAGGCGTCAGAATGGGTTGTGTTTTTACTGCGGCGATTCTGCTCATGTTATTTCTAATTGCCCTAAGCGTACTAAGAGAATCGCTAGTTCTGTTACCATCTGTTATGACCTGGTGGTCAGGACAATAATGGACCTGGTGGTTAAGAGCACACGGAATGACCTGATAGTTACTGATAATAAGGACGAGCTCTGGGACGTGGGAACTCTGCTGACCGCAATCCCTAATCCTATCAAACACACTAGAAATAGCCGTGGATTGCGCCTAATGCTCCCTATGCAACTCGGCACAGCCTAAGGAACTAGCTAGCCCTGAAGATAGAAAAATAAAGCCTACCTTGCCTCAGAGAAATTACCCAAAGGAAAAGGCAGCCCCCCACATATAATGACTGTGAGTAAAGATGAAAATACAAACACAGAGATGAAATAGATTTAGCAAAGTGAGGCCCGACTTACTGAACAGACCGAGAATAAGAAAGGTTACTTTGCGGTCAGCACAAAAACCTACAAAAAGACCACGCAGAGGGCGCAAAAAGACCCTCCGCACCGACTCACGGTGCGGAGGTGCTCCCTCTGCGTCCCAGAGCTTCCAGCAAGCAAGACAACAATAAAAATAGCAAGCTGGACAGAAAAATAGCAAACCAAAGAAATACAAGCTGGAACTTAGCTTCTGCTGGGAAGACAGGTCACAAGAACGATCCAGGAGTGAACTAGACCAATACTGGAACATTGACAGGTGGCGTGGAGCAAAGATCTAAGTGGAGTTAAATAGAGCGGCAGCTAACGAATTAACCTCGTCACCTGCGGAAGGAAACTCAGAAACACCCACCAGAGGAAGTCCATGGACAGAACCAGCCGAAGTACCATTCATGACCACAGGAGGGAGCCCGACAACAGAATTCACAACAGTACCCCCCCTTGAGGAGGGGTCACCGAACCCTCACCAGAGCCCCCAGGCCGACCAGGATGAGCCAAATGAAAGGCACGAACCAGATCGGCAGCATGATCATCAGAGGCAAAAACCCAGGAATTATCTTCCTGACCATAATCCTTCCACTTGACCAGGTACTGGAGTTTCCGTCTCGAAACACGAGAATCCAAAATCTTCTCCACCACATACTCCAACTCCCCCTCAACCAACACTGTGGCAGGAGGATCAACGGATGGAACCACAGGCGCCACGTATCTCTGCAATAACGACCTATGGAACACATTATGGATGGCAACAGAAGCAGGACGGGCCAAACAAAATGACACAGGATTGATAACCTCAGAAATCTTATACGGACCAATGAATCGAGGCTTAAACTTAGGAGAGGAAACCTTCATAGGAACATAACGAGACGACAAATCCCCAACACAAAGTCGGGGACCCACACAGCGCCGGCGGTTAGCGAAACGTTGAGCCTTCTCCTGGGACAATGTCAAATTGTCCACCACATGAGTCCAAATCTGCTGCAACCTATCCACCACAGCTGCTACACCAGGACAGTCCGAAGACTCAACCTGCCCTGAAGAGAAACGAGGATGGAAACCAGAATTGCAGAAAAACGGCGAAACCAAAGTAGCCGAGCTGGCCTGATTATTAAGGGCGAACTCAGCCAACGGCAAAAAGGACACCCAATCATCCTGATCAGCAGAAACAAAGCATCTCAGATATGTTTCCAAAGTTTGATTAGTTCGTTCGGTTTGGCCATTTGTCTGAGGATGGAAAGCCGAGGAAAAAGACAAATCAATGCCCATCCTAGCACAAAAGGATCGCCAAAACCTCGAAACAAACTGGGAACCTCTGTCAGAAACGATGTTCTCTGGGATACCATGTAAACGAACCACATGCTGGAAAAATAATGGCACCAAATCAGAGGAGGAAGGCAATTTAGACAAAGGTACCAAATGGACCATCTTAGAAAAGCGATCACAAACCACCCAAATGACCGACATCTTTTGAGAGACGGGGAGATCCGAAATAAAATCCATAGAAATATGCGTCCAGGGCCTCTTCGGGACCGGCAAGGGCAAAAGCAACCCACTGGCACGAGAACAGCAGGGCTTAGCCCGAGCACAAGTTCCACAGGACTGCACAAAAGAACGCACATCCCGTGACAAAGACGGCCACCAGAAGGATCTAGCCACCAAATCTCTGGTACCAAAGATTCCAGGATGCCCAGCCAACACTGAACAATGAATCTCAGAGATAACTCTACTAGTCCATCTATCAGGGACAAACAGTTTCTCCGCTGGGCAACGGTCAGGTCTATCAGCCTGAAATTTTTGCAGCACCCGCCGCAAATCAGGGGAGATGGCAGACAAAATTACCCCCTCTTTGAGAATACCCGCCGGCTCAAGAACACCCGGAGAGTCAGGCACAAAACTCCTTGACAGGGCATCAGCCTTCACATTCTTAGAGCCCGGAAGGTACGAAACCACAAAATCAAAATGGGAGAAAAATAACGACCATCGAGCCTGTCTCGGATTCAACCGTTTGGCAGACTCAAGATAAGTCAAATTCTTGTGATCTGTCAAGACCACCACGCGATGCTTGGCTCCTTCCAGCCAATGACGCCACTCCTCGAATGCCCACTTCATGGCCAACAACTCACGATTACCAACATCATAGTTACGCTCAGCAGGCGAAAACTTTCTAGAAAAGAAAGCACATGGCTTCATCACCGAGCCATCAGAACTTCTTTGCGACAAAACAGCCCCTGCTCCAATCTCAGAAGCATCAACCTCAACCTGAAACGGGAGCGAAACATCTGGCTAGCACAACACAGGGGCAGAAGAAAAACGACACTTCAACTCCTGAAAAGCCTCTACAGCTGCAGAAGACCAATTGACCACATCAGCACCCTTCTTGGTCAAATCAGTCAACGGTTTAGCAACAGTAGAAAAATTAGCGATGAAGCGCCGATAAAAATTAGCAAAGCCCAGGAACTTTTGCAGGCTCTTCACAGATGTCGGCTGAGTCCAATCGTAAATGGCCTGGACTTTAACAGGGTCCATCTCGATAGTAGAAGGGGAAAAAATGAACCCCAAAAATGAAACCTTCTGAACTCCAAAGAGACACTTTGACCCCTTCACAAACAAGGAATTCGCACGAAGGACCTGGAACACCATTCTGACCTGCTTCACATGAGACTCCCAATCATCCGAAAAGACCAAAATATCATCCAAATACACAATCAGGAATTTATCCAGGTACTCTCGGAAGATGTCATGCATAAAGGACAGAAATACTGATGGAGCATTGGAAAGCCCGAATGGCATAACCAGGTACTCAAAATGGCCCTCGGGCGTATTAAATGCTGTTTTCCATTCATCGCCTTGTTTAATACGCACAAGATTATACGCCCCTCGAAGATCTATCTTGGTGAACCAACTAGCCCCTTTAATACGAGCAAACAAATCAGACAGCAACGGCAAAGGATACTGAAATTTGACTGTAATTTAATTAAGAAGGCGGTAATCAATACAAGGTCTCAAAGAACCATCCTTCTTGGCCACAAAAAAGAACCCTGCTCCTAACGGTGATGACGACGGGCGAATATGGCCTTTCTCCAAGGACTCCTTTATATAACTGCGCATAGCGGCGTGCTCTGGCACAGATAAATTGAACAATCGGCCCTTAGGAAACTTACTACCAGGAATCAAATTAATTGCACAATCGCAATCCCTATGAGGAGGTAGGGCACTGGCTTTGGGCTCATCAAATACATCCCGATATTCCGACAAAAACTCTGGAACTTCAGAAGGAGTGGAAGACGAAATAGACAAAAATGGAACATCACCATGTACCCCCTGGCAACCCCAGCTGGACACAGACATAGATTTCCAGTCCAATACTGGATTATGAACCTGTAGCCATGGCAACCCCAAAACGACCACATCATGCAGATTATGCAACACCAGAAAGCGGATATCCTCCTGATGTGCAGGAGCCATGCACATGGTCAATTGGGTCCAGTACTGAGGCTTATTCTTGGCCAAAGGCGTAGCATCAATTCCTCTCAATGGAATAGGATACTGCAAGGGCTCCAAGAAAAAACCACAGCGCCTAGCATACTCCAAGTCCATCAAATTCAGGGCAGCGCATGAATCCACAAATGCCATAACAGAATAGGATGACAAAGAGCAAATCAGAGTAACAGACAATAGAAATTTAGACTGTACCGTACCAATGGTGGCAGACCTAGCGAACCGCTTAGTGCGCTTAGGACAATCGGAGATAGCATGAGTGGAATCACCACAGTAAAAACATAGCCCATTCCGACGTCTGTGTTCTGGCCGTTGAGCTCTGGTCAAAGTCCTATCACATTGCATAGGCTCAGGCCCATGCTCAGATAGTACCGCCAAATGGTGCACAGCTTTACGCTCACGCAAGCGTCGATCGATATGAATGGCCAAGGACATAGACTCATTCAGACCAGCAGGCGTGGGAAACCCCACCATGACATCCTTAAGGGCTTCAGAGAGACCCTTTCTGAAGATTGCTGCCAGGGCACATTCATTCCACTGAGTGAGCACAGACCACTTTCTAAACTTCTGACAATATATCTCCGCTTCATCCTGACCCTGACACAGAGCCAACAAGATTTTCTCTGCCTGATCTACTGAATTAGGTTCGTCATAAAGCAATCCAAGCGCCAGGAAAAACGCATCAACATCACGCAATGCCGGATCTCCTGGCGCAAGGGAAAATGCCCAGTCTTGAGGGTCACCACGTAACAAAGAAATAATGATCTCTACTTGTTGAACAGGGTCACCTGAGGAGCGAGGTTTCAAGGCAAGAAACAATTTACAATTATTTTTGAAATTCAAGAATTTAGATCTAACACCAAAAAACAAATCAGGAATTGGAATCCTAGGCTCTGACATCGGATTCTGAACCACAAAATCTTGAATGTTTTGTACCCTTGTAGTGAGATTATCCATCCAAGAGGACAGACCTTGAATGTCCATGTTTACACCAGTGTCCTGAACCACCCAGAGGTAAAGGGGAAAAGAGAGACAAAACACACTGCAAAGAAAAAAAAATGGTCTCAGAACTCCTCTTATCCCTCGATTGAGATGCATTAGTACTTTGGGCCACCTGTACTGTTATGACTTGGTGGTCAGGACAATAATGGACCTGAATAAATAAACAACGCAATTCACCCTAGTGAATTAATGTCCACCAGCAAATATAGAACCAATATCAAAGTGAACATAAATCATGAATAACCAAGAAAATATATAAAAAGATATAATTTTATTGAAAAATAAAAATCACAAAAAAGGAAAAAACAACAAATAATACTACAACATGTAATGAAGGATATTTTTGAATGAGGAGACCAGATCCATAAAATATATAAAAAAAGTAAGTCATCAATCTCAATAAAGTGCATATGCATCCATCATGAGTCGTCTAACCTAGACAAAAATAAGTGCATAAAGCTCTGGAAAAATACTAGTACCAGTGTAGACTCCTTGAAAAAGCCACCTTGGCGAAACGTACGTTGGAGTCGGAGTCCTTGAGGGTCACAGATCATCTCTACACTGGTACTAGTATTTTTCCAGAGCTTTATGCACTTATTTTTGTCTAGGTTAGACGACTCATGATGGATGCATATGCACTTTATTGAGATTGATGACTTACTTTTTTTTTTTTTTTTTGGGTCATCTACTTGATCTCATCTTGTTGCACTTTGGAGGGTTATATGTTTTAACATACACTTTTTTTAGTACCTTTATATATTATATGGATCTGGTCTCCTCATTCAAAAATATCCTTCATTACATGTTGTAGTATTATTTGTTGTTTTTTCCTTTTTTGTGATTTTTATTTTTATTTTTCAATAAAATTATATCTTTTTATATATTTTCTTGGTTATTCATGATTTATGTTCACTTTGATATTGGTTCAATAAAGGACCTGGTGGTTAAGAGCACACGGAATGACCTGATAGTTACTGATAATAAGGACGAGCTCTGGGACGTGGGAACTCTGCTGACCGCAATCCCTAATCCTATCAAACACACTAGAAATAGCCGTGGATTGCGGCTAACGCTCCCTATGCAACTCAGCACAGCCTAAGGAACTAGCTAGCCCTGAAGATAGAAAAATAAAGCCTACCTTGCCTCAGAGAAATTCCCCAAAGGAAAAGGCAGCCCCCCACATATAATGACTGTGAGTAAAGATGAAAATACAAACACAGAGATGAAATAGATTTAGCAAAGTGAGGCCCGACTTACTGAACAGACCGAGGATAGGAAAGGTTACTTTGCGGTCAGCACAAAAACCTACAAAAAGACCACGAAGAGGGCGCAAAAAGACCCTCCGCACCGACTCACGGTGCGGAGGCGCTCCCTCTGCGTCCCAGAGCTTCCAGCATGCAAGACAACAATAAAAATAGCAAGCTGGACAGAAGAATAGCAAACCAAAGAAATACAAGCTGGAACTTAGCTTCTGCTGGGAAAACAGGTCACAAGAACGATCTAGGAGAGAACTAGACCAATACTGGAACATTGACAGGTGGCGTGGAGCAAAGATCTAAGTGGAGTTAAATAGAGCGGCAGCTAACGAATTAACCTCGTCACCTGTGGAAGGAAACTCAGAAACACCCACCAGAGGAAGTCCATGGACAGAACCAGCCGAAGTACCATTCATGACCACAGGAGGGAGCCCGACAACAGAATTCACAACACCATCAGTACTGTACAACCTAAATTTTTGTTATCTGTGACCTTGATCTGCTCATTATGATCATTTTCTGTCATGGCATTTGTGGATTCAGGCGCCGCTCTGAACTTAATGGACTTAGAATTTGCCAGACGTTGTGGTTTCCCCTTGCAACCTTTGCAGAACCCTATTCCTTTAAGGGGCATTGATGCTACACCTTTGGCAATAAATAAACCTCAGTTTTGGACACAGCTGACCATGCGCATGGCGCCAGCCCATCAGGAAAATTGTCGTTTTCTGGTGTTGCATAATTTGCATGATGATATTGTGCTGGGTTTTCCATGGTGGCAGGTACATAATCCGGTGTTAGATTGGAGATCTATGTCTGTGACTAGTTGGGGTTGTCAGGGGGTTCATGGTCACGTTCCTTTGATGTCAATTTCCTCTTCCCCCTCTTCTGAAATTCCTGAGTTTTTGTCAGATTTCCAGGATGTATTCGATGAGCCCAAATCCAGTTCCCTTCCACCGCATAGGGACTATGATTGTGCTATTGACTTGATTCCAGGTTGTAAGTTCCCTAAGGGCCGACTTTTCAACCTGTCTGTGCCAGAACATGCCGCTATGCGGAGCTATATTAAGGAGTCTTTGGAGAAGGGGCATATTCGGCCATCTTCTTCACCATTGGGAGCAGGTTTTTTTTTTGTTGCCAAGAAGGATGGCTCCTTGAGACCCTGTATTGATTATCGCCTCTTGAATAAGATCACGGTCAAATTTCAATACCCTTTGCCTTTGCTTACTGATTTGTTTGCTAGGATTAAGGGGGCTAGCTGGTTTACTAAGATTGACCTTCGAGGGGCATATAATCTCATTCGTATTAAGCAGGGTGACGAATGGAAAACTGAATTTAATACGCCCGAAGGCCATTTTGAATACCTTGTGATGCCATTTGGACTCTCTAATGCCCCATCTGTGTTCCAGTCCTTCATGCATAATATCTTTCGGAGTTATCTTGATAAATTCATGGTTGTATATTTGGATGATATTTTGATTTTTTCCGATGATTGGGAGTCTCATGTGAAGCAGGTCAGGATGGTATTTCAGATCCTCCGTTATAATGCTTTATTTGTGAAGGGGTTGAAGTGCCTCTTTGGAGTGCAGAAGGTTTCTTTTTTGGGACTCATTTTTTCTCCCTCATCTGTAGAAATGGATCCCGTTAAGGTTCAGGCCATTCATGATTGGATTCAGCCCACATCTGTGAAGAGCCTTCAGAAATTCTTGGGCTTTGCTAATTTTTATCGTCGTTTCATTGCCAACTTCTCCAGTGTGGTTAAACCTCTGACCGATTTGACGAAGAAAGGCGCTGATGTGACGAATTGGTCCTCCGCGGCTGTTTCTGCCTTTCAGGAGCTTAAATGCCGATTTACTTCTGCCCCTGTGTTGCGTCAGCCGGATGTTTCTCTTCCATTTCAGGTTGAGGTTGACGCGTCTGAGATTGGGGTAGGGGTCGTTTTGTCTCAGAGGAATTCTGATGGTTCCTTGATGAAACCGTGTGCCTTCTTTTCTCGGAAGTTTTCGCCTGCGGAACGCAATTATGATGTCGGCAATCGGGAGTTGTTGGCTATGAAGTGGGCATTTGAGGAGTGGCGACATTGGCTTGAGGGGGCCAAGCACCGTATTGTGGTCCTGACAGATCATAAGAATCTGATGTACCTCGAGTCTGCCAAACGGCTGAATCCTAGACAGGCTCGATGGTCCCTGTTTTTCTCCCATTTTGATTTTGTGGTCTCGTACATTCCTGGTACTAAGAATGTTAAGGCGGATGCCCTCTCTAGGAGTTTTTTTCCTGATTCCCCTGGGGTTCTTGAGTCGGTCGGCATTCTGAAGGAAGGGGTGATTCTTTCTGCCATCTCCCCTGATTTACGACGGGTTCTTCAGGAATTTCAGGCTAATAAACCTGACCGCTGTCCAGTGGGGAAACTGTTTGTTCCTGATAGATGGACTAGTAAAGTGATTTCTGAGGTTCATTGTTCTGTGTTGGCTGGCCATCCTGGGATTTTTGGTACCAGAGATTTGGTTGGTAGGTCCTTTTGGTGGCCTTCTTTGCTGCGGGATGTGCGTTCTTTTGTGCAGTCTTGTGGGATTTGTGCGCGGGCTAAGCCTTGCTGTTCCCGCGCTAGTGGGTTGCTTCTGCCTTTGCCGGTCCCTGAGAGACCTTGGACGCATATTTCTATGGATTTTATTTCAGAGCTTCCGGTTTCCCAGAGGATGTCTGTTATCTGGGTGGTTTGTGACCGGTTTTCTAAGATGATTCATTTGGTGCCTTTGCCTAAATTGCCTTCCTCTTCTGATTTTGTTCCGTTGTTTTTTCAGCATGTTGTTCGTTTGCATGGCATTCCGGAAAATATTGTGTCCGATAGAGATTCCCAGTTTGTTTCTAGGTTTTGGCGGGCCTTTTGTGCTAAGCTGGGCATTGATTTGTCTTTTTCTTCCGCATTTTATCCTCAGACAAATGGCCAAAGCGAGCGAACTAATCAGACTTTGGAAACTTATTTGAGATGCTGTGTGTCTGCTGATCAGGATGATTGGGTGGCTTTCTTGCCATTGGCCGAGTTTGCCCTTAATAATCAGGCTAGTTCTGCTACCTTGGTTTCGCCTTTTTTTTGTAATTTTGGTTTTCATCCTCGTTTTTTTTCAGGGCAGGTTGAGCCTTCTGATTGTCCTGGTGTGGATTCTGTGGTTGACAGGCTGCAGCAGATTTGGGCTCATGTGGTGGACAATTTGGTGTTGTCTCAGGAGGAGGCTCAGCGTTTTGCTAACCGTCGTCGGTGTGTTGGTTCCCGGCTTTGGGTTGGGGATTTGGTCTGGTTGTCTTCCCGTCATGTTCCTATGAAGGTTTCTTCCCCTAAGTTCAAGCCTCGGTTTATTGGTCCTTATAAGATTTCTGAGATTATCAATCCAGTGTCTTTTCGTTTGGCCCTTCCAGCCTCTTTTTCCATCCATAATGTTTTCCATAGATCTTTGTTGCGGAAGTATGTGGTGCCCGTTGTTCCCTCTGTTGATCCTCAGGCTCCGGTGTTGATTGATGGGGAGTTGGAGTATGTGGTTGAGAAGATTTTGGATTCTCGTTTTTTGAGGCGGAAGCTTCAGTATCTGGTCAAATGGAAGGGTTATGGCCAGGAGGATAATTCTTGGGTTGTTGCCTCCGATGTTCATGCTGATGATTTAGTTCGTGCCTTTCATTTGGCTCGTCCTGATCGGCCTGGGGGCTCTGGTGAGGGTTCGGTGACCCCTCCTCAAGGGGGGGGGGGTACTGTTGTGAATTCTGCTCTTGGGCTCCCTCTGGTGGTTATGAGTGGTAGTGCTGCTGTCTGTGGATCGCAGCATCTATCAGGTGTGTTCACTTTTTGCAATTTGGACTCAGCTATTTAGTCCTGCTTGATCCTTTAGTCAGTTCCAGTTGTCGATTGTTTTTGGAGGCTTCACATCCCTTTCTGGTCTCTCCTGTTTTCTGTGCTTTTCTACAAAGAAAGTCCTGGCTTTGTTTCTGCTGTCCACATGCTGTGGGCCTTATAGTTCTGTGCATTTTCATGTATTGTCTTGTCCAGCTTGTCTGTGAAAGGATTTTTTGCAGCCGAGCGGTATCTCTGGAGATGCAGATTTACCCTCCATGTCTTTAGTCAGATGTGGAGTTTTTGTATTTTCTGTGGTGGATATTTTTTAGTGTTTTAATACTGAACGCATAGTACTCTGTTCTATACTTTCTATTTAGCTAGAATGGCCTCCTGATTTCAGTCAGACCCGTTGAAGTGCTGAGGCACGAAACGGCCGTTGTCCGTTGTTTTCACATCCCTCCCTGCACGTTTTTGTATTATGTCTGAATAAACATTGTGACTATCATACACGGGTAAGTGCACTTCTTTTCTAACCTTTTTTTTGGACTAATTGAAGTCAATGCGTTAGCTGCCATCCATCCGACAACGGCTTCAATTTGTTCTTCACGCAGCAGCAGTGTACAGCAATCTCCTACAAAGCTGCGCATGAAGGACTGTTCCTTGCTGAAACTGGGTGATGATGAGTCACCGGTGCCCACAGCAGGCACAGAATCCCCACGTCCTCTCCCTGCTCCGCGCCCACGCCTACCTGCCTTACTCCCTGCCTTCTACATCTTGGTTGACTGATAAAGATAAGCAGAAAAGTACTAAGGGCTTAGTGTGCTTATTCCTGAACAGCTCCTAACAGGTGTGGACTAGACTTTAACCCCTTCATGACCCAGCCTATTTTGACCTTAAAGACCTTGCCGTTTTTTGCAATTCTGACCAGTGTCCCTTTATGAGGTAATAACTCAGGAACGCTTCAACGGATCCTAGCGGTTCTGAGATTGTTTTTTCGTGACATATTGGGCTTCATGTTAGTGGTAAATTTAGGCCAATAAATTCTGCATTTATTTGTGATAAAAACGGAAATTTGGCGAAAATTTTGAAAATTTCGCAATTTTCACATTTTGAATTTTTATTCTGTTAAACCAGAGAGTTATGTGACACAAAATAGTTAATAAATAACATTTCCCACATGTTTACTTTACATCAGCACAATTTTGGAAACAAAATTTTTTTTTGTTAGGAAGTTATAAGGGTTAAAATTTGACCAGCGATTTGTCATTTTTACAACGAAATTTACAAAACCATTTTTTTTAGGGACCACCTCACATTTGAAGTCAGTTTGAGGGGTCTATATGGCTGAAAATACCCAAAAGTGACACCATTCTAAAAACTGCACCCCTCAAGGTACTCAAAACCACATTCAAGAAGTTTATTAACCCTTCAGGTGCTTCACAGCAGCAGAAGCAACATGGAAGGAAAAAATGAACATTTAACTTTTTAGTCACAAAAATTATCTTTTAGCAACAATTTTTTTATTTTCCCAATGGTAAAAGGAGAAACTGAACCACGAAAGTTGTTGTCCAATTTGTCCTGAGTACGCTGATACCTCATATGTGGGGGTAAACCACTGTTTGGGCGCACGGCAGGGCTTGGAAGGGAAGGAGCGCCATTTGACTTTTTGAATGAAAAATTGGCTCCACTCTTTAGCGGACACCATGTCACGTTTGGAGAGCCCCCGTGTGCCTAAAAATTGGAACTCCCCCACAAGTGACCCCATTTTGGAAACTAGACGCCCCAAGGAACTTATCTAGATGCATAGTGAGCACTTTGAACCCCCAGGTGCTTCACAAATTAATCCGTAAAAATGAAAAAGTACTTTTTTTTCACAAAAAAATTCTTTTAGCCTCAATTTTTTCATTTTCACATGGGCAGTAGGGTAAAATGGATCATAAAATTTGTTGGGCAATTTCTCCCGAGTACACCAATACCTCACATGTGGGGGTAAACCACTGTTTGGGCACATGGTAAGGCTCGGAAGGGAAGGAGCGCCATTTGACTTTTTGAATGAAAAATTATTTCCATCGTTAGCGGACACCATGTCGCGTTTGGAGAGCTCCTGTGTGCCTAAACATTGGCGCTCCCCCACCAGTGACCCCATTTTGGAAACTAGACCCCCCAAGGAACTTATTTAAATGCCTAGTGAGCACTTTCAACCCTCAGGTGCTTCACAAATTGATCTGTAAAAATGAAAAAGTACTTTTTTTTCACAAAAAAATTATTTTCGCCTCAATTTTTTCATTTTCACATGGGCAGTAGGGTAAAATGGATCATAAAATTTGTTGGGCAATTTCTCCCGAGTACGTCGATACCTCATATGTGGGGGTAAACCACTGTTTGGGCACTCGGCAGGGCTCGGAAGGGAAGGCGCGCCATTTGACTTTTTGAATGGAAAATTAGCTCCAATTGTTAGCGGACACCATGTCGCGTTTGGAGAGCCCCTGTGTGCCTAAACATTGGAGCTCCCCCACAAGTGACCCCATTTTGGAAACTAGACCCCCCAAGGAACTTATCTAGATGCATATTGAGCACTTTAAACCCCCAGGTGCTTCACAGAAGTTTATAACGCAGAGCCATGAAAATAAAAAATAATTTTTCTTTCCTCAAAAATGATTTTTTAGCCTGGAATTTCCTATTTTGCCAAGGATAATAGGAGAAATTGGACCCCAAATATTGTTGTCCTGTTTGTCCTGAGTACGCAGATACCCCATATGTGGGGGTAAACCACTGTTTGGGCGCACGGCAGGGCTCGGAAGGGATGGCACGCCATTTGGCTTTTTAAATGGAAAATTAGCTCCAATCATTAGCGGACACCATGTCACGTTTGGAGAGCCCCTGTGTGCCTAAACATTGGAGATCCCCCAGAAATGACACCATTTTGGAAACTAGACCCCCAAAGGAACTAATCTAGATGTGTGGTGAGGACTTTGAACCCCCAAGTGCTTCACAGAAGTTTATAACGCAGAGCCATGAAAAAAAAAAAAAAATTATTTTCTCAAAAATGATCTTTTAGCCTGCAATTTTTTATTTTCCCAAGGGTAACAGGAGAAATTTGACCCCAAAAGTTGTTGTCCAGTTTCTCCTGAGTACGATGATACCCCATATGTGGGGGTAAATCACTGTTTGGGCACATGCCGGGGCTCGGAAGTGAAGTAGTGACGTTTTGAAATGCAGACTTTGATGGAATGCTCTGTGGGCGTCACGTTGCGTTTGCAGAGCCCCTGATGTGGCTTAACAGTAGAAACCCCCCACAATTGACCCCATTTTGGAAACTAGACCCCCAAAGGAACTTATCTAGATGTGTGGTGAGCACTTTGAACCCCCAAGTGCTTCATAGAAGTTTATAATGCAGAGCCGTGAAAATAATAAATACGTTTTCTTTCCTCAAAAATAATGATTTAGCCCAGAATTTTTTAATTTTCCCAAGGGTAACAGGAGAAATTTGACCCCAATATTTGTTGTCCAGTTTCTCCTGAGTACGGTGATACCCCATATGTGGGGGTAAACTACTGTTTGGGCACATGCCGGGGCTTGGAATTGAAGTAGTGACGTTTTGAAATGCAGACTTTGATGGAATGCTCTGCGGGCGTCACGTTGCGTTTGCAGAGCCCCTGATGTGCCTAAACAGTAGAAACCCCCCACAAGTGACCCCATTTTGGAAACTAGACCCCGAAAGGAACTTATCTAGATGTGTGGTGAGCACTTTGAACCCCCAAGTGCTTCATAGAAGTTTATAATGCAGAGCCGTGAAAATAATAAATACGTTTTCTTTCCTCAAAAATAATTATTTAGCCCAGAATTTTTTATTTTCCCAAGGGTTACAGGAGAAATTGGACCCCAAAAGTTGTTGTCCAGTTTCTCCTGAGTACGCTGATACCCCATGAGTGGGGGTAAACCACTGTTTGGGCACACGTCGGGGCTCAGAAGGGAAGTAGTGACTTTTGAAATGCAGACTTTGATGGAATGGTCTGCGGGTGTCACGTTGCGTTTGCAGAGCCCCTGGTGTGCCTAAACAGTAGAAACCCCCACAAGTGACCCCATTTTAGAAATTAGACCCCCCAAGGAACTTATCTAGATATGTGGTGAGCACTTTGAACCCCCAAGTGCTTCACAGACGTTTACAACGCAGAGCCGTGAAAATAAAAAATCATTTTTCTTTCCTCAAAAATTATGTTTTAGCAAGCATTTTTTTTTGATTCACAAGGGTAACAGGAGAAATTGGACCCCAGTAATTGTTGCGCAGTTTGTCCTGAGTATGCTGGTATCCCATATGTGGGGGTAAACCACTGTTTGGGCACACGTCAGGGCTCGGAAGTGAGGGAGCACCATTTGACTTTTTGAATACGAGATTGGCTGGAATCAATAGTGGCGCCATGTTGCGTTTGGAGACCCCTGATGTGCCTAAACAGTGGTAACCCCTCAATTCTACCTCCAACACTAACCCCAACACACCCCTAACCCTAATCCCAACTGTAGCCATAACCCTAAACACAACCCTAACCGCAACACACCCCTAACCACAACCCTAACCCCAACACACCCCTAACCATAACCACAACCCTAATTCCAACCCTAACCCTAAGGCTATGTGCCCACGTTGCGGATTCGTGTGAGATATTTTCGCACCATTTTTGAAAAATCCGCGGGTAAAAGGCACTGCGTTTTACCTGCGGATTTTCCGCGGATTTCCAGTGTTTTTTGTGCGGATTTCACCTGCGGATTCCTATTGAGGAACAGGTGTAAAACGCTGCGGAATCCGCACAAAGAATTGACATGCTGCGGAAAATACAATGCAGCGTTTCTGCGCGGTATTTTCCGCACCATGGGCACAGCGGATTTGGTTTTTCATATGTTTACATGGTACTGTAAACCTGATAGAACACTGCTGCGGATCCGCAGCCAAATCCGCACCGTCTGCACATGGCCTAATTCTAAAGGTATGTGCACACGCTGCGGAAAACGCTGCGGATCCGCAGCAGTTTCCCATGAGTTTACAGTTCAATGTAAACCTACGGGAAACAAAAATCGCTGTGCCCATGCTGCGGAAAAACTGCACGGAAACGCAGCGGTTTACATTCCGCAGCATGTCACTTCTTTGTGCGGATTCCGCAGCGGTTTTACAACTGCTCAAATAGAAAATCGCAGTTGTAAAACCGCAGTGAAATGCGCAGAAAAACAGCGGTAAATCCGCCATAAATCCGCAGCGGTTTAGCACTGCGGATTTATCAAATCCGCAGCGGAAAAATCCGCAGAGGACCAGAATACGTGTGCACATACCGAAACCCTAACCCTAGCCCTAACCCTAACCCTACCCCTAACCCTAACCCTAACCCTACCCCTACCCCTAGCCCTAACCTTAACCCTAACCCTACCCCTAACCCTAACCCTAACCCTAACCCTACCCCTAACCCTAACCCTATTCTAACATTAGTGGAAAAAAAAAATTTCTTTATTTTTTTATTGTCCCTACCTATGGGGGTGACAAAGGGGGGGGTCATTTATTATTTTTTTTATTTTGATCACTGAGATAGGTTATATCTCAGTGATCAAAATGCACTTTGGAACGAATCTGCCGGCCGGCAGATTCGGCGGGCGCACTGCGCATGCGCCCGCCATTTTGGAAGATGGCGGCGCCCAGGGAGAAGACGGACGGGACCCCGGCTGGATCGGTAAGTATGATGGTGTGGGGGGGGGGGACCACGGGGGGGGGATCGGAGCACGGGGGGGGGGGAATCGGAGTGCGGGAGGGGTGGAACAGAGCACGGGGGGCGTGGAACGGAGCACGGGGGGGCTGGAACGGAGCACGGGGGGGTGGAACGGAGCACCGGGGGGTGGATCGGAGTGCAGGGGGGGTGATTGGAGCACGGGGGGGTGATTGGAGCACGGGGGGAGCGGACAAGAGCACGGGGGGGAGCGGAGCACTGGACGGAGGGGAGCCGGAGCAGTGTACCGGCCAGATCGGAGGGCTGGGGGGGCGATCGGTGGGGTGGGGTGGGGGCACACTAGTATTTCCAGCCATGGCCGATGATATTTCAGCATCGGCCATGGCTGGATTGTAATATTTCACCCGTTATAATAGGTGAAATATTACAAATCGCTCTGATTGGCAGTTTCACTTTCAACAGCCAATCAGAGCGATCGTAGCCACGAGGTGGTGAAGCCACCCCCCCTGGGCTAAACTACCACTCCCCCTGTCCCTGCAGATCGGGTGAAATGGGAGTTAACCCTTTCACCCGATCTGCAGGGACGCGATCTTTCCATGACGCCGCATAGGCGTCATGGGTCGGAATGGCACCGACTTTCATGACGCCTACGTGGCGTCATGGGTCGGGAAGGGGTTAATATGAGCTAATGTGGCCTACACAACTGTAAAGTGGTGTGTTTGGTGAACGTTATTAATTTTTTTTTTTTTTGCAGAACTGACTACAGAGTGAGCTGCACTCACACACAGACTGTGCAGACAGCCGTGAACGCGCTGCAAGGCCAAAACAAGCTCCTCTATGTAATCCTATATAGTGTTTTTCCACAATCTAGCAGGATACAGAGGGAAAGCCACTAATAGGATAAATTAGAAAAAATGTGCAGCAGGCTGCACTAATTGAGAAACAGACAATGGAACGGTATGAGGCACTGACACACTCTGAGCTGACTACAACCAGCTGTGGCTGCGGACAGACTACAGAGCGATGTGCACTCACACAGAGACCATGCAGACAGCCGTAAACGGCACTACAAGGCCAAAAAAAAACTCCTCTATGTAATCCTATGTAGTATTTTTCCACAATTTAGCTGGATACGGATGGAAAACCACTAATAGGAAATATTTGAAAAAATGGGCAGCAGGCTGCACTAATTGCAAAAAAGGGCAATGGATAGAACAGTATGAGGCAGTGACGCACTCTGAGCTGACTACAACCGGCTGTGGCTGCGGACAGACTACAGAGCGATGTGCACTCACACACAGACACCTTGCAGGCAGCTGTGAACAGTGCTGCAAGGCAAAAGCAAGGATCTCACACAGCGGTTGCTAAATTAGCCTGGGTAAAGCACAATGAAGCAAATCGCTATCTCTAAACTGGCCCTCAGTCAGAACACAGCATCCTGTCCCTAACTGAATTCACAGCAGAGTGAGGCCTAAATGGCGGCAGCGACTTTTATAGTGCATCATGACATCATGTCATTATGGGCAGCACGGTGGCGCAGTGGTTAGCACTACAACTTTGCAGCGCTGGGGTCCTGGGTTCTAATCCCACCCAGGACAACATCTTCAAAGAGTTTGTATGTTCTCTCCGTGTTTGCGTGGGTTTCCTCCGGGCACTCCGGTTTCCTCCCACATTCCAAAGACATACTGATAGGAATTCTAGATTGTGAGCCCAATCGGGGACAGTGATGATAATGTGTGCTAAAACTGTAAAGCGCTGCGGAATATGTTAGCGCTATATAAAAATAAAGATTATTATTATTATTTCAGCAGCCAATCACAGCCATGCCAGTAGTTACATGCCCACCATGCAGAGCAGGATGTGCCCACACTTCTAATCATTCCTCATTGGCTGAATTCGGTAACTTTGAATTGTGGTAACTTCCGATTACGGTATCCGATATACTGAAAATATCGGAACTCGGTATTCCGATACCGCAAATATCGGCCGATACCCGATACTTGTTGAGCATTCCGATACCGCACTACTCATAGTTCCATACTTAGATGACCTTTAAGTGGTGGGAAATTCCCCTTCACAATGTCAGCAGCGCCTGTTTAATTATTTCATCCCTACAGGAAATGGGATGGTTGATTAATTGGGAAAAATCCAGATTGTCTCCAACAACCCGTCAAACATTCTTGGGTCTTATCTTAGACTCTGAAAGTCAGAGGTGTTTCCTTCCAGAATCCAAACAGTTAACAATAAAAAACAAAGTACAATCAGTAATTAATGACCCTGTAATCTCCCTCAGAGAAGGTATGTCCCTTCTCGGTTCCTTTACATCATGCATTCCGGCGGTCCCATGGGCTCAATTCCATACTAGACGGTTGCAGTATACAATATTACAGGAAGAAGAGAAATTACAAGGTCATTTAGGTAGCCGCTTATACCTTCCATTAAATGTAATAGAGTCCCTGACCTGGTGGTTAGAGCCGAATCACCTTGTAGGTGGGGTTCATTGGGTAGTTAAACCTTCAAAAACAATTTTTACTGATGCCAGTCCTAGTGGCTGGGGAGCACATCTAGGAGACCAGATAGTTCAAGGGCAATGGTCTATTAGTGAGTCAAACGATTCATCTAATGGAAGGGAACTAAAAGCGGTCTATCATGCTACATGTAAATTCCTTCCGCAGTTACACGGAACTCACACAAGAATACTATCAGACAACATGACATCTGTTGCATACATAAACCATCGAGGAACGAGATCAGGAGCTCTCATGTCTATAACAGATGACATCCTATCTATAGCCAAGATACATCTATCTTTGTCAGCACTGCATGTCAGAGGAGTGGACAATTCAAAGGCAGATTTTCTCAGCCGTCACACTCTCCACCAAGGACAGTGGGTACTCAGTCATCATATCTTCACAATAACCAAGAAATGGGGCACTCCAAAAATAGACCTTTTTGCAACAAGAAACAACAGACAAGTCAAAAAGTTTGCTTCATTATTCCTGTCCGACAACCCCAATATCCTCGATGCCCTCCAAGTTCCATGGACATTCCGGAAATAATATGCATTTTCTCCATTACTACTCCTTCCAACCGTAATCAGGAAGATAAGGGAGGACAGAGCAAACATAATTCTAATAGCACCATTTTTGCCGAAGAGACCATGGTATTCCTGCCTCAGAGCCATGTCAATCTCGGATCCATGGATTCTCCCAGAGATTCAGGACCTCCTCTCCCAGGGTCTCTTCAACCACCCTCATGTGGAGGGCCTACAGTTGACAGCCTGGAATTTGAAAGGCAGCTACTAAAGCGAAAAGGCTTTTCAGGAAAATTGATTTATACCTTTCTATTAAGTAGAAAAAGAACTACAACAACTATATATGTAAGAGTATGGAAAAAATTTCTTACCTTCTACCCAGCAGCTCTGTCAAAAGAAATTCCCATTTCCGCTATCTTAGAATTTCTCCAGAGAGGGCGTGACTTAGGCCTATCAGTCAGTACTTTGAAGGTACAGGTTTCTGCTCTAGGAGCCTTGTATAGTCACAATATTGCCGGAGACAGGTGGATAGCCCGATTTATTTCAGCATGCCAAAGGTCAGAACCTGTCCAAATTCCCCACATACCACCGTGGGATCTTAGTCTAGTTCTAGAGGCCCTAAAAGGGGACCCATTCGAGCCACTACACTCGGCCCCCATAAATTTTGTCTCCCTTAACCCCTTAGTGACTGAGACAAATTTTTGAAATCTGACCAGTGTCACTTTATGTGGTAATAACGCTGCAACACTTCAACAAATCCCAGTGAGTTTGAGATTGTTTTTTCGTGACCTATTATACTTTATGATCATGGTAAATTTAGGTCAATATGTTTTGTGTTTATTTATAAAAAATATCAAAAATTTGAGAAAAATGTTAAAAAATTTGCAATTTTCTAAATTTGAATGATTATCCCTTTAATCCAGATGGTCATACCACAGCAAAACATTACTAAACAACATTTCCCACATGTCGGCTTTACATCAGCATCATTTGTAAAATGTTCTTTTATTTTGTTAACATTTTAGGAGGTTTAAAAATGTAGCAGCAATTTTACATTTTTCAAGGAAATTTACAACATTTATTTTTTTAGGGAACTATTGATGTTTGAATTGACTTTAGGGGTCTCATATATTGGGAAACCCCCAAACATGATATCATTTTAAAAACCGCACCCCCTGACATATTGAAAACTGCTGTCAGGTAGTTTATTAATCCTTCAGGTGCTTTACAGGAATTAATGCAAAGTGGTATGACAGAAATGAAAATGTGCATTTTTACCACCTAAATGCCTCTAACTTCTGAACAGGTTACAACAGCCGCCAGACTCTAAGGCCGCTATTTGGTCATGAATTGCCATCGCAAACATCAGGACAACACAATCATGATCTGAGGGCACCAATTGGGATAAAGAGGAAGCCCTCATACTCTGCTAACCATTTATAATGATGTAGTCACTATTGACAGCAGCATCTAAGGGGTTAAACAGATGTACGGTGCCAACACTGATCATGGCTGATACAGCAAGTTGTCAGCTATAGTGGACAGCCGACAGCTGCTGGATTGTTAACTGTATGGGGAGGCTATTCTCTTATATCTCAGGTCAGTTAAAAGACGTATTGGCTGTCATTAAGGGGTTAAAACAGCTCTTCTTGTTGCCCTAGTATCAGCGAGAAGAGTAAGTGACATCCAGGCATTGTCAATAGATCCTCCTTTTCTGTCAATATTCCAGGATAGAATTGTCCTAAAAACAGACCCTTCTTACTTACCTAAAGTAGGTTCCAAATTCCATAGATCTCAAGAAATCTTCCTTCCTTCCTTCTATAGTAACCCCGCAAATCAGGAAGAGGAAAAATACCATACACTAGATGTAAGAAGGGCTATAATAGCTTACCTAGACAGAACTAGCCCCTGGAGGAAGAGCAGGGCTCTCTTTGTTTCCTTCCAGGGCCATAAGAAAGGTTCTGGTGTCAAAAAGAGCACGTTATGCCAGTGGATTCAGGAAGCAATTTGCCTGGCTTATTCATCAAAAGGGGAGAATCTGCCTGAAACCGTAACATTCTACCCGGTCGATAGCTTCATCCTGGGCTGAGAGAGCAAAAGTCCCAATAGAACTGATATGTAAGGCCGCAACTTGGTCTTCTACTACTACCTTTTATAGTCACTATAGATTGGACTTATCTTCCTCATCTGACTTATCTTTCGGTAGATCAGTTCTTAACACGGTGATCCCCCCCACATGACTATCTCTGAAAGTCTCTCAAGTGGGTGCTGTCGTGATAAAGAGAAAAAAACGGATTACTTACCGGTAATACTCTTTTATAGAGCCACGACAGCACCCCTTCACTTCCCTCCCTAATAGTTATTTTCTCATAAGAGCACTGATAAAGGTGAATGGTTCTTGTAGTTAGCCATACTTAAGTTAGCTAAAAGATTAATAATATTGGATTGACTACTAAAACTGGTGGGCGGTTCCTCGCAATCTCTGTACCCCAACTGTGGGAGCGAGGGGGACCACCCCTTTTATCTCTCCATAGGGTTTCCTGTTCCTAGGGGCTGATCCCCTCTCTCAAGTGGGTGTTGTCGTGGCTCTATAAAAGAGTATTACCGGTAAGTAATCCGGTTTTTCATCGCCCCAGCTGAATGAATTACAGTTACTAGCCAGAGTACATGTGGGGATTGCCTGGTTGCTAGGGAATCCCCACATGTAATCAAGCAGGATAGTAGCTGTAAATCATTCAGCTGCCGGGATGAACACTAAATCTCCGAGCAGTCATAAATACTTGGAGACCACCCTAGCATGCCAGGGAAAACCCGAGCAACGAGTACACTCGCTCATCACTAATTATCACACCTAGAGTGTGAGAAATGAATTACAAGAAAATCGTATTTTGTTGACCATCAAAATTAACTCAGACAGTGAGAAACTATATATGTTATTGACAAATTGTATAAAAACATGATGCGCGCGGCGTGCGTTCAAGGATGGAATATTATATGGGAGTTATAAAGAATAAATTAAAGGTGAGAATATTATATGGGAGTTTTATAGGATAAACAAATCTGTAAAAATTACTCATCTTTATTAGGTAAAGTGTAAAAGAATTGCACCATTTTCCGATACCGGTCACGTCTCCATTTTTCATGATCTCGGTTTGGGTGAGAGCTTACTTTTTGTGTGCCGAGCTGACATTTTTAATGATCACAATTTTGATGCAGATACGATCTTTTGATCGTCCTTTATTGCATTTTAATGCAATGTTGTGGTGACCGAAAAACTTAATTTGGGCGTTTTTACTTTTTTTTTCTCGTTACGCAGTTTAGCAATCAGGTTAATTCTTTTTAATACTGATAGAACGAGCGATTCTGAACTCAGGGATACCAAATACGTGTATGTTTGATTTTTTTTTAATTATTTTATTTTGAATGGGGCGAAAGGGTGTAATTTGAACTTTTATAGTTTTTACCTTTTTTTTTATATTTTTAAAAACTTTTTTTTACTTTTGGCATTGTGAAGACATACATCATTGTATCTTAATTAACCAGACGACTATATTTAGCAAACGAAGAATAATAGAATATTATCTGTATGTTGGCTTTCAAATTTAGGTATTGATTTCTGGTTGGTTAAGAAAACAGACTTTTGTTTATTTAATCCTGTAATATTGATTAATGTTGTGCGCTTATCCTTAATCACTACTGATGTTTGCTTAATATGCTAATTATGCATTGTATTACGGAGCCAGTTTGTTGACTTCAGAAAGGGAAAAACTATGCAAATAGTTTACATAATCAAGTAATGCTACTTGATCTTGTCTCCATTTTTACCCTTTATGTAAATACTGAATGAGGGATACTTGTCCAAAAAATAGTCCAATAATAGGTTACATGCCTCTGTATAAAGAGATTGAGAGAGAGAAACTGGAGGGACCTAGGTTTGTTGCAGGGCATCACTATTTGTGTATTCATAGTGTGAGATCAATGGCCAAAAGTCATTTAACCCCTGAAAAATATCAGTTACTTATTCAAATATGTGAACATTGGCTGTTTGCCCACTTTGATGCCAGTTCTGATGCCCAGAACCCATTTGGGCCAGGCAGGGCCGCCATCAGGGCATGACGGCCGTGACTGGCGTATGGGGCCCGGTGAGCAGAGGGGGCCCGCATCGGGCCCCGTCTTATCTGCTCACCGGGCCCCTACCGGCAGCCGCAGGCTAACCGGGCCCTTAGCGCCGACGCTGGAGCTGTTTAAAGCTATTGACGTGCGGGCGCGGGCCCGCACGTCAATAGTTAGCAGCCGCCAGCCAATCTGAGGCTGGCAGCTGACGTCAGCCACAGCGTGCGTGCATGTCGCTGGCGTCTGACATCATTGTCAGTCGCTGGCGAGTGCACGCTGCAGCTGCGTGGAGACTTCGCCCGCCGCAGAAGCACGGCCAGGTAAGAAGAACTTCTTTTTTTTTTTTTTTTTTTCTTGAGAGCGGCGATCCGGGGGGCCCAGGGAAGAACGCTGGACACAGGGGCAAAAAGCTGGACAGAGATGGGGCAGAGTGCTGGACAGAGATGGGGCAGAGTGCTGGACAGAGAGGGGGCAGAGTGCTGGACAGAGATGGGGCAGAGTGCTGGACAGAGATGGGGCAGAGTGCTGGACAGAGATGGGGCAGAGTGCTGGACAGAGATGGGGCAGAGTGCTGGGCAGAGTGCTGGACAGAGATGGGGCAGAGTGCTGGACAGAGATGGGGCAGAGTGCTGGACAGAGATGGGGCAGAGTGCTGGGCAGAGATGGGGCAGAGTGCTGGACAGAGATGGGGCAGAGTGCTGGGCAGAGATGGGGCAGAGTTCTGGGCAGAGTGCTAGACAGAGATGGGGCAGAGTGCTGGGCAGAGATGGGGCAGAGTGCTGGGCAGAGATGGGGCAGAGTGCTGGGCAGAGATGGGGCAGAGTGCTGGGCAGAGTGCTGGACAGAGATGGGGCAGAGTGCTGGACAGAGATGGGGCAGAGTGCTGGACAGAGATGGGGCAGAGTGCTGGACAGAGATGGGGCAGAGTGCTGGACACAGATGGGGCAGAGTGCTGGACACAGATGGGGCAGAGTGCTGGACACAGATGGGGCAGAGTGCTGTTATGAACAGGTAATTCAGAACCACAATGGACATTGAAGTTCAGAGCACACAAAGTGACCTGACAATTACCAAAAAACATAGGACGAGCTCTGAGACGTGGGAACTCTGCTGACCGCAATCCCTAATCCTATCCAACCACACTAGAGGTAGCCGTGGAGCACTCCTGACCAGACCTATGCGCCTCGAGCACAGCCTGAGAAACTAGCTAGCCCTGAAGATAGAAAAATAAGCCTATCTTGCCTCAGAGAGATACCCCAAAGGAAAAGGCAGCCCCCCACATATAATGACTGTGAGTTAAGATGAAAATACAAACTCAGAGATGAAATAGATTTCGCAAAGTGAGGCCCGACTTACTGAACAGACCGAGGATAGGAAAGATTGCTTTGCGGTCAACACAAAACCCTACAAACAACCACGCAGAGGGGGCAAAAAGACCCTCCGCACCGACTAACGGTACAGAGGTGCTCCCTCTGCGTCCCAGAGCTTCCAGCAAGCAAGAAAAAACAAAAATGCAAGCTGGACAGAAAAAATAGCAAACAAAAATAACACAAGCAAAACTTAGCTTATGCAGAGCAGACAGGCCACAGGAACGATCCAGGAGGAAGCAAGACCAATACTAGAACATTGACTGGAGGCCAGGAGCAAAGCACTAGGTGGAGTTAAATAGAGCAGCACCTAACGACTTCACCACATCACCTGAGGAAGGAAACTCAGAAGCCGCAGTACCACTCACATCCACCAACGGAAGCTCATAGACAGAATCAGCCGAAGTACCACTTGTGACCACAGGAGGGAGCTCTGCCACAGAATTCACAACAGTACCCCCCCCTTGAGGAGGGGTCACCGAACCCTCACCAGAGCCCCCAGGCCGACCAGGATGAGCCATATGAAAGGCACGAACAAGATCGGCAGCATGGACATCAGAGGCAAAAGACCCAGGAATCATCTTCCTGACCATAACCCTTCCACTTAACCAGATTCTGGAGTTTCCGTCTCGAAACACGAGAATCCAAAATCTTCTCCACAATATACTCCAACTCCCCCTCCACCAAAACCGGGGCAGGAGGATCAACAGATGGAACCATAGGTGCCACGTATCTCCGCAACAATGACCTATGGAATACGTTATGGATGGAAAAAGAATCTGGAAGGGTCAAACGAAAAGACACAGGATTAAGAACCTCAGAAATCCTATATGGACCAATGAAACGAGGCTTAAACTTAGGAGAGGAAACCTTCATAGGAATATGACGAGATGACAACCAAACCAAATCCCCAACACGAAGTCGGGGACCCACACATCGTCTGCGATTAGCGAAACATTGAGCCTTCTCCTGGGACAAGGTCGAATTGTCCACTACATGAGTCCAAATCTGCTGTAACCTGTCCACCACAGTATCCACACCAGGACAGTCCGAAGACTCAACCTGCCCTGAAGAGAAACGAGGATGGAACCCAGAATTGCAGAAAAACGGCGAAACCAAGGTAGCCGAGCTGGCCCGATTATTAAGGGCTAACTCAGCCAAAGGCAAGAAGGACACCCAATCATCCTGATCAGCAGAAACAAAGCATCTCAGATATGTTTCCAAGGTCTGATTGGTTCGTTCGGTCTGGCCATTTGTCTGAGGATGGAAAGCCGAGGAAAAAGACAAATCAATGCCCATCCTAGCACAAAAGGCTCGCCAAAACCTCGAAACAAACTGGGAACCTCTGTCAGAAACAATGTTCTCTGGAATGCCATGTAAATGAACCACATGCTGGAAGAACAATGGCACCAAATCAGAGGAGGAAGGTAATTTAGACAAGGGTACCAAATGGATCATCTTAGAGAAGCGATCACAAACCACCCAAACGACCGACATTTTTTGAGAGACGGGGAGATCCGAAATAAAATCCATAGAGATATGTGTCCGAGGCCTCCTCGGGACCGGCAAGGGCAAAAGCAACCCACTGGCACGAGAACAGCAGGGCTTAGCCCGAGCACAAATCCCACAGGACTGTACAAAAGAACGCACATCCCGCGACAGAGACGGCCACCAAAAGGATCTAGCCACTAAATCTCTGGTACCAAAGATTCCAGGATGACCAGCCAACACCGAACAATGAACCTCAGAGATAACTTTATTTGTCCACCTATCAGGGACAAACAGTTTCTCCGCTGGGCAACGATAAGGTTTATTAGCCTGAAATTTTTGCAGCACCCGCCGCAAATCAGGGAAGATGGCAGACAAAATTACTCCCTCTTTGAGAATACCCGCCGGCTCAGACAAACCCGGAGAGTCGGGCACAAAACTCCTAGACAGGGCATCCGCCTTCACATTTTTAGAGCCCGGAAGGTACGAAACCACAAAGTCAAAATGGGAGAAAAACAGCGACCAACGAGCCTGTCTAGGATTCAACCGTTTGGCAGACTCGAGATAAGTCAAGTTTTTGTGATCAGTCAAGACCACCACGCGATGCTTAGCTCCTTCAAGCCAATGACGCCACTCCTCGAATGCCCACTTCATGGCCAGCAACTCTCGATTGCCAACATCATAATTTCGTTCAGCAGGCGAAAACTTCCTGGAAAAGAAGGCGCATGGCTTCATCACCGAGCAATCAGAACCTCTTTGCGACAAAACAGCCCCCGCTCCAATTTCAGAAGCATCAACCTCGACCTGGAACGGAAGCGAAACATCTGGTTGACACAACACAGGGGCAGAAGAAAAACGACGCTTTAACTCTTGAAAAGCTTCCACAGCAGCAGAAGACCAATTGACCACATCAGCACCCTTGTTGGTCAAATCGGTCAATGGTTTAGCAATACTAGAAAAATTACAGATGAAGTGACGATAAAAATTAGCAAAGCCCAGGAACTTTTGCAGACTCTTCAGAGATGTCGGCTGAGTCCAATCATAGATGGCCTGGACCTTAACAGGGTCCATCTCGATAGTAGAAGGGGAAAAAATGAACCCCAAAAATGAAACCTTCTGAACACCAAAGAGACACTTTGATCCCTTCACAAACAAAGAATTAGCACGCAGGACCTGGAACACCATTCTGACCTGCTTCACATGAGACTCCCAATCATCCGAGAAGACCAAAATATCATCCAAGTATACAAACAGGAATTTATCCAGGTACTCTCGGAAGATGTCATGCATAAAGGACTGAAACACCGATGGAGCATTAGCAAGTCCGAATGGCATAACTAGGTACTCAAAATGGCCCTCGGGCGTATTAAATGCAGTTTTCCATTCATCACCCCGCTTAATACGCACAAGATTATACGCACCACCAAGATCTATCTTGGTGAACCAACTAGCCCCCTTGATCCGAGCAAACAAATCAGATAGCAGCGGCAAGGGGTACTGAAATTTGACCGTGATTTTATTTAGAAGGCGGTAATCTATACAAGGTCTCAGCGAACCATCCTTCTTGGCCACAAAAAAGAACCCCGCTCCCAATGGCGACGATGACGGGTGAATATGACCCTTCTCCAAGGACTCCTTCACGTAACTCCGCATAGCGGCGTGCTCAGGCACAGATAAATTAAACAGTCGACCTTTAGGAAACTTACTACCAGGAATCAAATCGATAGCACAATCACAATCCCTATGCGGAGGTAGGGCATTGGACTTGGGCTCATCAAATACATCCCGGTAGTCAGACAAGAACTCTGGGACCTCAGAAGGGGTGGATGACGAAATAGACAGAAATGGGACATCACCATGTACCCCCTGACAACCCCAGCTGGACACAGACATTGATTTCCAATCTAATACTGGGTTATGGACTTGTAGCCATGGCAACCCCAACACGACCACATCATGCAGATTATGCAACACCAGAAAGCGAATATCCTCCTGATGTGCAGGAGCCATGCACATGGTCAGCTGGGTCCAGTACTGAGGCTTATTCTTGGCCAAAGGCGTAGCATCAATTCCTCTCAATGGAATAGGACACTGCAAGGGCTCCAAGAAAAACCCACAACGCCTAGCATACTCCAAGTCCATCAAATTCAGGGCAGCGCCTGAATCCACAAATGCCATGACAGAATAAGATGACAAAGAGCAGATCAAAGTAACGGACAAAAGAAATTTTGACTGTACCGTACCAATGGTGGCAGACCTAGCGAACCGCTTAGTGCGCTTAGGACAATCGGAGATAGCATGAGTGGAATCACCACAGTAGAAACACAGCCCATTCTGACGTCTGTGTTCTTGCCGTTCAACTCTGGTCAAAGTCCTATCACACTGCATAGGCTCAGGTTTATGCTCGGATAATACCGCCAAATGGTGCACAGATTTACGCTCACGCAAGCGTCGACCGATCTGAATGGCCAAAGACATAGACTCATTCAGACCAGCAGGCATAGGAAATCCCACCATGACATCCTTAAGGGCTTCAGAGAGACCTTTTCTGAAAATAGCTGCCAGCGCACCTTCATTCCATTGAGTGAGCACGGACCACTTTCTAAACTTCTGACAATAAATCTCTATCTCATCCTGACCCTGACACAGAGCCAGCAAATTTTTCTCTGCCTGATCCACCGAATTAGGTTCATCGTACAGCAATCCGAGCGCCAGGAAAAACGCATCAATATTACATAATGCAGGATCTCCTGGCGCAAGGGAAAATGCCCAGTCTTGAGGGTCGCCACGTAATAAAGAAATAATAATCCTAACTTGTTGAACTGGGTCACCAGAGGAGCGAGGTTTCAAAGCCAGAAACAGTTTACAATTATTTTTGAAACTCAGAAATTTAGCTCTATCTCCAGAAAACAAATCAGGAATAGGAATTCTTGGTTCTAACATAGAATTCTGAACCACAAAGTCTTGAATATTTTGTACTCTTGCAGTGAAATGATCCACACATGAAGACAGTCCTTTAATGTCCATTGCTACACCTGTGTCCTGAACCACCCAAATGTCTAGGGGAAAAAAAAGGCAAAACACAGTGCAAAGAAAAAAAAATGGTCTCAGAACTTCTTTTTTCCCTCTATTGAGAAGCATTAGTACTTTGGGCCTCCAGTACTGTTATGAACAGGTAATTCAGAACCACAATGGACATTGAAGTTCAGAGCACACAAAGTGACCTGACAATTACCAAAAAACATAGGACGAGCTCTGAGACGTGGGAACTCTGCTGACCGCAATCCCTAATCCTATCCAAACACACTAGAGGTAGCCGTGGAGCGCTCCTGACCAGACCTATGCGCCTCGAGCACAGCCTGAGAAACTAGCTAGCCCTGAAGATAGAAAAATAAGCCTATCTTGCCTCAGAGAGATACCCCAAAGGAAAAGGCAGCCCCCCACATATAATGACTGTGAGTTGAGATGAAAATACAAACGCAGAGATGAAATAGATTTAGCAAAGTGAGGCCCGACTTACTGAACAGACCGAGGATAGGAAAGATTGCTTTGCGGTCAACACAAAACCCTACAAACAACCACGCAGAGGGGGCAAAAAGACCCTCCGCACCGACTAACGGTACGGAGGTGCTCCCTCTGCGTCCCAGAGCTTCCAGCAAGCAAGAAAAACCAATAATGCAAGCTGGACAGAAAAAATAGCAAACAAAAATAACACAAGCAAAACTTAGCTTATGCAGAGCAGACAGGCCACAGGAACGATCCAGGAGGAAGCAAGACCAATACTAGAACATTGACTGGAGGCCAGGAGCAAAGCACTAGGTGGAGTTAAATAGAGCAGCACCTAACGACTTCACCACATCACCTGAGGAAGGAAACTCAGAAGCCGCAGTACCACTCACATCCACCAACAGAAGCTCATAGACAGAATCAGCCGAAGTACCACTTGTGACCACAGGAGGGAGCTCTGCCACAGAATTCACAACAGAGTGCTGGACACAGATGGGGCAGAGTGCTGGACAGAGATGGGGCAGAGTGCTGGACAGAGATGGGGCAGATTGCTGGACAGAGATGGGGCAGAGTGCTGGACAGAGATGGGGCAAAGTGCTGGACATGGACAGAGATGGGGCAGAGTGCTGGAGAGAGATGGGGCAGAGACCTGGACAGAGATGGGGCAGAGTGCTGGACAGAGATGGGGCAGAGTGCTGGACAGAGATGGGGCAGAGTGCTGGACAGAGATGGGGCAGAGTGCTGGACAGAGATGGGGCAGAGTGCTGGACAGAGATGGGGCAGAGTGCTGGGCAGAGTGCTGGACAGAGATGGGGCAGAGTGCTGGACAGAGATGGGGCAGAGTGCTGGACAGAGATGGGGAAGAGTGCTGGGCAGAGATGGGGCAGAGTGCTGGACAGAGATGGAGCAGAGTGCTGGACAGAGATGGGGCAGAGTGCTGGACAGAGATGGGGCAGAGTGCTGGGCAGAGTGCTGGACAGAGATGGGGCAGAGTGCTGGACAGAGATGGGGCAGAGTGCTGGACAGAGATGGGGCAGAGTGCTGGACAGAGATGGGGCAGAGTGCTGGGCAGAGTGCTGGACAGAGATGGGGCAGAGTGCTGGACACAGATGGGGCAGAGTGCTGGACAGAGATGGGGCAGAGTGCTGGACAGAGATGGGGCAGAGTGCTGGACATGGACAGAGATGGGGCAGAGTGCTGGACACAGATGGGGCAGAGTGCTGGACAGAGATGGGGCAGAGTGCTGGACAGAGATGGGGCAGAGTGCTGGACAGAGATGGGGCAGAGTGCTGGACAGAGATGGGGCAGAGTGCTGGACAGAGATGGGGCAGAGTGCTGGGCAGAGTGCTGGACAGAGATGGGGCAGAGTGATGGACAGAGATGGGGCAGAGTGCTGGACAGAGATGGGGCAGAGTGCTGGGCAGAGATGGGGCAGAGTGCTGGACAGAGATGGGGCAGAGTGCTGGGCAGAGATGGGGCAGAGTTCTGGGCAGAGTGCTAGACAGAGATGGGGCAGAGTGCTGGGCAGAGATGGGGCAGAGTGCTGGGCAGAGATGGGGCATAGTGCTGGGCAGAGATGGGGCAGAGTGCTGGACAGAGATGGGGCAGAATGCTGGACACAGATGGGGCAGAGTGCTGGACACAGATGGGGCAGAGTGCTGGACACAGATGGGGCAGAGTGCTGGGCACAGATGGGGCAGGATTGGAAACAGATGGGGCAGAGTGCTGGACACAGATGGGGCAGAGTGCTGGACACAGATGGGGCAGAGTGCTGGGCACAGATGGGACAGGATTGGAAACAGATGGGGCAGAGTGCTGTACACAGATGGGGCAGGATTGGACACAGATGGGGCAGAGTGCTGGACAGAGATGGGGCAGAGTGCTGGACAGAGATGGGGCAGAGTGCTGGACAGAGATGGGGCAGAGTGCTGGGCAGAGTGCTGGACAGAGATGGGGCAGAGTGCTGGACAGAGATGGGGCAGAGTGCTGGACAGAGATGGGGCAGAGTGCTGGGCAGAGATGGGGCAGAGTGCTGGGCAGAGATGGGGCAGAGTGCTGTGCAGAGATGGGGCAGAGTTCTGGGCAGAGTGCTAGACAGAGATGGGGCAGAGTGCTGGGCAGAGATGGGGCAGAGTGCTGGTCAGAGATGGGGCAGAGTGCTGGGCAGAGATGGGCCAGAGTGCTGGGCAGAGTGCTGGACAGAGATGGGGCAGAGTGCTGGACAGAGATGGGGCAGAGTGCTGGACAGAGATGGGGCAGAGTGCTGGACACAGATGGGGCAGAGTGCTGGACACAGATGGGGCAGAGTGCTGGACACAGATGGGGCAGAGTGCTGGACAGATATGGGGCAGAGTGCTGGACAGAGATGGGGCAGAGTGCTGGACAGAGATGGGGCAGAGTGCTGGACAGAGATGGGGCAGAGTGCTGGACATGGACAGAGATGGGGCAGAGTGCTGGACACAGATGGGGCAGAGTGCTGGACACAGATGTGGCAGAGTGCTTGACACAATTGGGGCAGAGTGCTGGACAGAGATGGGGCAGAGTGCTGGACAGAGATTGGGCAGAGTGCTGGACAGAGATGGGGCAGGATTGGAAACAGATGGGACAGAGTGCTGGACACAGATGGGGCAGAGTGCTGCACACAGATGGGGCAGAGTGCTGGGCACAGATGGGGCAGGATTGGAAACAGATGGGGCAGAGTGCTGGACACAGATGGGGCAGGATTGGACACAGATGGGGCAGAGTGCTGGACACAGATGGGGCAGAGTGCTGGACACAGATGGGGCAGAGTGCTGGACACAGATGGGGCAGAGTGCTGGACACAGATGGGGCAGGATTGGACACAGATGGGGCAGAGTGCTGGACACAGATGGGGCAGAGTGCTAGACACAGATGGGGCAGAGTGCTGGACAGAGATGGGGCAGAGTGCTGGACAGAGATGGGGCAGAGTGCTGGACAGAAATGGGGCAGAGTGCTGGACAGAGATGGGGCAGAGTGCTGGACAGAGATGGGGCAGAGTGCTGGACAGAGATGGGGCAGAGTGCTGGACAGAGATGGGGCAGAGTGCTGGACAGAGATGGGGCAGAGTGCAGGACAGAGATGGGGCAGAGATGGGGCAGAGTTCTGGGCAGAGTGCTGGACAGAGATGGGGCAGAGTGCTGGGCAGAGATGGGGCAGAGTGCTGGACAGAGATGGGGCAGAGTGCTGGACAGAGATGGGGCAGAGTGCTGGACACAGATGGGGCAGAGTGCTGGACACAGATGGGGCAGAGTGCTGGACAGAGATGGGGCAAAGTGCTGGGCAGAGTGCTGGACACAGATGGGGCAGAGTGCTAGACAGAGATGGGGCAGAGTGCTGGACAGAGATGGGGCAGAGTGCTGGACAGAGATGGGGCAGAGTGCTGGACAGAGATGGGGCAGAGTGCTGGGCAGAGATGGGGCAGAGTGCTGGACAGAGATGGGGCAGAGTGTTGGACATGGACAGAGATGGGGCAGAGTGCTGGACACAGATGGGGCAGAGTGCTGGGCAGAGTGCTGGACAGAGATGTAGCAGAGTGCTGGACAGAGATGGGGCAGAGTGCTAGACAGAGATGGGGCAGAGTGCTGGACAGAGATGGGGCAGGATTGGAAACAGATGGGGCAGAGTGCTGGACACAGATGGGGCAGAGTGCTGGACACAGATGGGGCAGAGTGCTGGACACAGATGGGGCAGAGTGCTGGACACAGATGGGGCAGGATTGGAAACAGATGGGCAGAGTGCTGGACACAGATGGGGCAGGATTGGACACAGATGGGGCAGAGTGCTGGACACAGATGGGGCAGAGTGCTGGACACAGATGGGGCAGAGTGCTGGAAACAGATGGGGCAGGATTGGACACAGATGGGGCAGGATTGGAAACAGATGGGGCAGAGTGCTGGACACAGATGGGGCAGGATTGGAGACAGATGGGGTAGAGTGCTGGAAACAGATGGGGCAGAGTGCTGGAAACAGATGGGGCAGGATTGGACACAGATGGGGCAGAGTGCTGGACACAGATGGGGCAGGATTGGAAACAGATGGGGCAGAATGGAGACAGATGGGGCAGGATTGGAGACAGATGGGGCAGGATGGATACGATGGAGACAGATGGGGCAGGATGGGAAGATCATATGGGGCAGAATGGATACTCATGAGGGCAGGATGGGAGAACATATGGCTGGAGCCTGGAATGAGACACACGGGGGCTAGGATGGCGAATATTACCATAGGGGCTAATTAAGGGATATTATTATTGCAGTGATGTATTTATTTTATTTTTTGAGTATACTGTTTTAAATGGGGGGCGGTCCTGTTACTGTGCAGAGTGATACTATGTCACCTTCTTTATGTGGTGTAATGTAGAGGCTGGGAAAATTAAGTAATGTGTTCTGCAAGTGGAACTCAAGATAACTGTGTTATTTCCTGCAGAGACGAGTCCTGGCTGGAAGAAATGATGGCGGTCTGTGCTGGACGAAAGATGAAGGACTTCACCTAGAGACGTCACTGGTGAGTCAGTGTTAACTATACACTGACACTATACACTGTATACTATATACAGAGCTCCTGTGTATAATGTCACCGGTGATCACTGTATTACCTGTACACAGACTCTGCTTACTAATTACAGATCTCCTGTGTATAATGGCACTGATGGTGATAGTATTGTGTTTTGTTTTGTTTTATTATTGATCAGTATTGTAGTATTCAGTCATTGGTGGTAATATGTGGTCTGGTCATGATGTGGTGGTATTTGTTCCTTGTATTTTATATTATTCGATCACTGTGGTGGTAATATGTCATCTGGTCATAGTGCTGTGGTATTTGTTCCTTGTATGTAGTATTATAGGTCATTTTAAAAATTGAAAAATAAATTAAAAATATACCTAAATTGTATTGCATATTTTAACAAATATTTAATAGGTTACTGTTAAAAATGGTTATTTCGCAAAAATATTTAATCAAGACAAACAGGTGCGTTATTCTTAAAAGAAAAATGTCATGATATTCTGATGAGAAATATAGTGGTTTATTGAGTTGTCCACAGAAAAACCAAATTGCAGAAAACATAAAAGTAGATTGTCCATGTGTAGATATCAGCGCTTGTCTTGTTACTCATCTTTCCCAAGGTCCTGAATGGTAAAACCGTCTGTCTGTGTGAAGTTTGAAGGTCATCATGGCTTCCGCTATCAGCTGTTGCTTCTTCATCTGTTGTCCATGGAGAATGATGTGTAGGAAGGGAGGTGACCGTCCCACGTGACAAAAAGCCCCCACACCCTCCTAAGAGACGTTTATATATGTCCAACACAGATCACGTGTTCTCTGTATATGGTGTTAACTTATACTCTGAGCTACATACACAGAAATAGCTTTTGATAGTGTCAGCAAGAAACAATGCTCAGTACAGAATAAGAATAATTAATATTTAACAGTTACAGCAGAGTAGGGCCCGGCCAAAAGTGTCTACCGTGTTATGGTGGCGGCTTAAAAAATCTTTTGCCCAAAACAAAAGCTGTCGGCTATATGTGTGATCTGGTGATGGGAACTGTCAATGTGTGATAGGTGAGAAGTGGAGATTTTCCAAGAGAGAGCGGTGGGACTGTGGACAGTTCGAGGGGTGGAGCCTGGAGGAGGGGCTGGGGTGGAGCCTGGGCGGAGTCTCAAGGGGGCCCCGAAAATTTTGCCAGTATGGGGCCCCGAAATTTCTAGTGGCAGCCCTGGGGCCAGGCTGGAGAGACCTGGATTTGATTTGGGCCATCACTATGTATTCTTAGTGTGAGATCAGTGGCCCAAAGTCATTTAACCCCTTAAAAACATCAGTTACTTATTCAAATCTGTGAAAATGGGCTGTTTGCCGACTTTGATGCCAATTCTGATGCCAAGAACCCATTTGGGCCAGGCTAACGGGACCTGGGTTTGATGAAGGGCATCACTATTTATGAATTCTTAGTGTGAGATCAGTGGCCTAAAGTCATTTAACCCCTTAAAAACACCAGTTACTTATTCAAATTGCCAAAATCGAGTGCCTGCCAACTTTGATGCCAGTTCTGATGTCCAGAATGTATTTGGGACAGGCTGGCTGGAGATACCTGGTTTTGATGTGGGGCATCACCATCTATGTATTCTAAGTGTGAGATCAGTGGCCCAAAGTCATTTAACCCTTTCATTAACGCCCTTAGGTGCCCACTTTGATGCCCATTTTTGTGCCTATTTTATAATTTTTGTAGCTGATTTTAAGTGTATTCACATTGGGGCACCTCACTGCATTGTATGTTATTATTGTGCTACTTATTTTTTGTTGTTAAACCTATAAAAAAAAACAGAAAGGAAAAAATTGCTGAATAACAGCCGCACAGCCAGCTCTTCCCTCTCCTAGTGTATCCTCACCCACCCCCTGCAGACTGTGAGCCCTCGCGGGCAGGGTCCTCCCTCCTTATGTACTCGTGTGCCTTGTTATCTGCTCATGTTTAATGTATTTGTCTATATTTGCCCCGTATTCACATGTAAAGCGCCATGGAATAAATGGCGCTATAAAAATGTATAATAATAATAATAAGAAGAAACTGACGAATAAGAAGCCAACTTCAGTCTTGTGATATATCACTTGAAATCAATTTATAAGGTCAATAGATACTGTACACTTATAAATGAACTTGCTATTGAACCTGTTCTACATTTATATTGGAATATGGTCTCCATCCTGGTATGTGCTGCTTCCATTCTGGGCTTTAATCCTGTCATGTGGTGCTCCCATCTTCTGCCCCAATCCTGTCATGTGCAGCCCTCATCCTGCGCCCCCTTCCTGTCGTGCAACCCCCACCCTGTTCCCTCATCTTGCCATGTGCTATTCTCTTCCTGTGCCCTCATCCTGTCATGTGCGCCCATCCTGAGGCCCCAATCCTGTCATGTGCTCCCATCCTACGCCCCAATCCTGTCATGTGGTGCTCCCATCCTGCGTCCCCATCCTGTCATGTGAAGCTCAGATCCTGCACCCCCATGCTGTTATGGGCTGCTCTCATCCTGCGCCCCCACTATGGTATGTGCTGCCACCATCCTGATATGTGCTACTTAAATTCTGCGCCCCCATCCTATCATGTGGTGCTCTCATCCTGCGTCCCCATCCTGTCATGTGGTGCTTCCATCATGTGCCCCCATTCTGTCATGTGCTGCTCCCATCCTGCACCCACATTCTGTCATGTGCTGCTCCCATTTTGCTCCCCCATTCTGTAATGTGCTGCCCCTATCCTGAGCCCCCATTCTGTCATGAGCTGCTCCCATCCTGTGCCCCATCCTGTCTTGTGCTGCTCCCATTCTGCACCCCATTCTGTCATGCACTGCTCCCATCCTGCCCCCCCTATTCTGTCATGTGCTGCTCCCATTCTGCGCCCCCATTCTGTCATGTGCTGCTCCCATCCTGCACCCCCATTCTGTCTTGTTCTGCTCCCATCCTGCGCCCCATTCTGGTATGTGGTGCCCCATCCTGCGCCCCCATTATGGTATGTGCTGCCCCCATCCTGGTATGTGTTGCTCTAATTCTGCACCCCTATCCTGTCATGTGCTGCTCCCATCCTGTGCCCCCATTTTGGTATGTGCTGCTTCAATCCTGTGCCCCATTCTGTAATGTGCTGTCCCTATCCTGAGCCCCCATTCTATCATGAGCTGCTCCCATCCTGTCATGTGCTGCTCCCATTCTGTGCCCCCATTCTGTCATGTGCTGCCCCCATCCTGTCATGTGATGCTCCCATTCTGTGCCCCCATTCTGGTATGTACTGCCCCCAACCTGCGCTCCCATTATGGTATGTGCTGCCCCCTTCCTGGTATGTTCTACTCCAATTCTGCACCCCCATCCTTTCATGTGCTGCCCCCATTTTGTCATGTGCTGCTCCCATCCTGCGCCCCCTTTCTGTTTTGTGCACCTCCATCTTGTCATGTGCTCAGAGGTGTAGCTAGAGGTTCAGCTCAGGAGGGCAAACCATCTGAGTGAGCCCCTAACCCTTGATTACTATTATGGTGGCGCACGTTAATCATGGGTATAGGGGAACCTCAGCAGATGATCCTGCTGTAACCAAAATTAAATCAGTAAACAAAGACCAACACTACCGCCATATGGTGACCATATAGTGGTAGATACCAGTGCTGCAGAACATATAGGAGATTACAGTACAGGAACAGATAGTGACTTACAGCTGATGTTCATTCTTATGAAATCGTTCACCTTTTCCATCTGGCCCAAACCGACATGACTTCTCCAGCCAGGAGTCGGCTGCAGAGATTATAACAAATACACATTTGAATGCTCATATGTCCAGCCCCATCACCATCTATTCCCAACCTGCACAAACTCCTCATCCTGCTGATACCCCAATACTGAACCGCTGCTGCTGTATGTGACCCTATTACTGCCCCTGATACCCAATACTGAGCCGCTGCTGCCGTATGTGTCCCTATTACTGCACCTGATACCCCAATACTGAGCCGCTGCTGCCTTATGTGTCCCTATTACTGCACCTGATACCCCAATACTGAGCCGCTGCTGCCGTATGTGACAATATTACTCCACCTGATACCCCAATACTGAGCTTCTGCTGCCGTATGTGTCCCTATTACTGCACTTGATACCCCAATACTGAGCCGCTGCCGTATGTGTCCCTATTACTGCACTTGATACCCCAATACTGAGCCTCTGCTGCCGTATGTGTCCCTATTACTGCACTTGATACCCCAATACTGAGCCGCTGCCGTATGTGTCCCTATTACTGCCCCTGATACCCCAATACTGAGCCGCTGCTGCCGTATGTGTCCCTATTACTGCTCCTGATGCCCCAATACTGAGCGCAGGAGCCAATCTAGGTACTGAGACAGGGGCTCGGTTAAAGAACCCACCCCTGACACGATGGGTCTGCCCGGGGGTTGGGTGATGGATTTATGCACCTTAGGGAGGTAATACCAATGAGGTCCATTAGGAAATTCTGGGAAAAGTTTTTCCGCTTTCCTCTGAGTGATAATCCCATATTCCACTGACCTCATTAGTATTACCTCCCTAAGGTGCATAAATCCGTCACCCAACCCCCGGGCAGACCCATCGTGTCAGGGGTGGGTTCTTTAACCGAGCCCCTGTCTCAGTACCTAGATTGGCTGCTGCGCCCTTTGCTCCGCTCCGTTCCCTCCTACATCAGGGATACTAATTCCTTTTTGGATTGTATCCATAATTTTACATGGCAGCCGGGGAAGCGCTGCCGTCGGCGCAAAATGGCCGTCGTCACATCCTGCTCACCTCCTTTCCTCCTGCACTATCCCGAGCCGTGAAGATGCTGCTGGTGTTGTTTTGCATTTTTCAATAAAGGACTCAGACCACAAACAAGGATGGTGAGTGTTGCCGCTTTACTCTATATGTTCTCATCAGTTATACACTTGTTTCAAGCGAGCACCTCTGCCTTGATGTCAGGCTCTCCGTACCCACATTGAATGGACAGCAGTCAGCCCTGGGTCACATAATGGCTGTGCAGCTCTGTTTTTTCTTTTTTTTCTTTTAGACCCTGTAATAAGGCAGCACCCCTATAGGCAGACCCTGTAATAAGGCAGCACCCCTATAGGCAGACCCTGTAATAATGCAGCACCCCTATAGGCAGACCCTGTAATAATGCAGCACCCCTATAGGCAGACCCTGTAATAAGGCAGCAACCCTATAGTCAGACCCTGTAATAAGGCAGCAACCCTATAGGCAGACCCTGTAATAAGGCAGCACCTGTAATACTATTGAAGGAACTCGAGGATTCTGGTAGCATGGGGCAATGAACAGACAGAGACTGATTTCTTTAGTGCAAATAGTGTATTTGTACAAGAGCAATAACACCCTAAACAATATACTGATATCCCGCAATGAAACAAGTCCCTTAACCATATACAGCAAATCTGCAGAGTTCTTAGGGCAGAGTCCTCGGCAAGGTGAGTGTGACAGGTGACGTGGTGCAGATCCAAAACACTGTCGGTGCAGAAAGAGTCAGATCCAGGTATGTAGTAAACACAGGGAAGTCCAGAACAAGTCCTCAGGTTAATCCCAGGTGTGGCATGAACAGGAGTAAGTCCAGAAACAAGTTCTCAAGTTGATCTCAGTTGTGGTATAAACACGGGTAAGTCCAGAACAAGTTCACATTAAAGTATTATACTGGTGTAGATTCCAGTAGCTCCCACCGAAGGGAGTAAATGAAGGATTAAGTAGCAAAAACACAGTCCAGCAACATAGTTCAAAAACAGTTCAAAAACAGAGTTCTTACCAGGAGGAGTGAACCAAGGGTTAAGTTCCAAAATCAACAGACTAAAGATAACTGAGAGTGTAGCTTACATATGCAGAGAATGTCCAGAGCCACAGGTAGAAGCACAGTAGAACAAGCAGCTGAGCTGAAGGGGAAATGGAAGCAGAATACTCCAGCAAGGAGGCTGACACCTGAGTCGGGTTTTAAACAAACGAACAGGAAGTAGGGCAGACAAAAACAGCAAACTCCATCTTAACAAAGGGCAAGATCATTCACAAGGTGACTTGGAAAACCCGGAATACTGACAGCACCCCTATAGGCAGACCTTGTAATAATGCAGCACTCCTATAGGCAGACCCTGTAATAATGCAGCACCCCTATAGGCAGACCATGTAATAAGGCAGCACCCCTATAGGCAGACCCTGTAATAAGGCAGCCCCCATAGTCAGACTCTGTAATAAGGCAGCCCCCATAGTCAGACTCTGTAATAAGGCAATGAATACAGCCCAGCATGGACCAAGACAAGCAAGATCTCTCACACATGCTCATAGCCATGTGTTATAATAAGGCAATTAATACATCCCAGCATGGACCAAGACAAGCAAGATCTCTCACACATGCTCATAGCCATGTGTTATAAGTGTTAAAATAAGAGATCACATTAAATTCAGTAGCGAGGACACTCCCGCAAACATGAATTATACCAGAGAAACACTCGGAGTACACGTCCAAATTTTAAAAAAAGTGTCTATACAAATTTTATTCAACAAAAACACGTGGAAACCCCTCAATTCTAACTCCAACACTAATCCCAACACATCCCTAATCCCAACTCTAACCATGACCCTAATCACAACCCTAATGCCAACACAACCCTAACCCCAACACACCCCTAACCCTAATCCCAACCGTAACCACAACCCTAACCCCAACACACCCCTAACCCTAATCCCAACCATAACCCTAACCACAAGCCTAAGCCTAACCGCAACACACCCCTAATCTTAACTCTAATTCCAACCCTAACCCTAATTCCAACCCTAAGTCTAAATCTAGCCCTAAGGCTATGTGCCCACGTTAGGGATTTTTCCGCACCATTTTTGAAAAATCCACAGGTAAAATGCACTGCGTTTTACCTGCGGATTTACTGCGGATTTCCAGTGTTTTTTTGTGCGGATTTCACCAGTGGATTCCTATATAGAAACAGGTGTAAAACGCTGCGGAATCAGCACAAAGAATTGACATGCTGTGGAAAATACCGAGCGGTATTTTCTGCACCATGGGCACAGCGGATTTGGTTTTCCATAGGTTTACATGGTACTGTAAACGTGATGGAAAACTGCTACAAATCCACAGCGGCCAATCCGCTGCGGATCCGCAGCCAAGTCCGCACCATGTGCACATAGCCTAATTCTAACCCTAACCCTAATTGCAACCTTAACCCTAATTGCAACCCTAACCCTAGCTCTAACCCTAATCCTAGTTCTAACCCTAACCCTAGTGGAAAAATAAATATATTTTCTTTATTTTAATATGTTCCCTACCTATGGGGGTGATAAAGGAGGGGTTTATTAACTATTTTTTTCTTTTAATCACTGTGATATGATCTATCACAGTGATCAAAATGAATGAACCAATCTGCCGGCCGGCAGATTCGGCGGGCTCACTGCGTATGCGCCCACCATTTTGTGACAAGTATATGGGAGGGGGAAAACTTTTCAGGATGGGTGGTGACCATGGCGGCCATTTTGAAGTAGGCCATTTTGGATGCAACTTTATTTTTTCTAATGGGAAGAGGGTCACGTGACACATCAAACATATTGAGAATTTCACAAGAAAAACAATGGTGTGCTCGGTTTTAACGTAATTTTATTCTTTTATCAGTTATTTACAAGTTTACGACCACTTATACAATGTGTTCAAAGTGCTGCCCATTGTGTTGGATTGTCAATGCAACCCTCTTCTCCCACTCTTGACACACTGATAGCAACATCACAGAAGAAATGCTAGCACAGGCTTCCAGTATCCGTTGTTTCAGATGCTGGGGTCATCTGAAGGCAATTGTCTGTGCTGTGAAGATACGAGATATGCAGCATCTGAAACAATGGATACTGGATATTCGAAGAGCGCGTGTTGGTTCCTGATCGCAGCTGTTCTAGTAGCAGGAGACATAAACCTATTGAGCATGTATCAGGGTCAAGATGGTGGAAGCTGAAAGAACGTGTAGTGAATGGGAGTGAGGGAAAATGAAGGAGGTTTTGTAGATGCGGTGAATAATGCGATACAAAGAGCATCGGCTGATCACTCAGGCTACGGAACGGAGGATCCATTGGAGGAGCGCTCTGGATGCTGGAGACAACAAAAAACACTGGGGGAACAAACTACACACACAGGAATTGGTGGCAGGTGTGTAGTATATAATATAGTATATATCGGGATATGAAAAGAATAATTACCCAATTTGATATAAGCAAACTATGTGTTATTATAGTACAAATCTATTAAAACTGTATTATAAATAAGGGTGATAAGAAATATAACAATGACATTTATGAATGTATTAGAAGTATGTTAAAAATATTAAAATAATTAAGATCCTCAATGAATAGATCAATAAAATTTATGATGAATATGACAATAACATTTTATAACAAATAATACAATTTATGAAGTCAAAAAGTGGTCACAAAAATACATCTGTAATTTCGTTGAGTCCATTTGGAGTAAGGTTTTTAGTTTATAAATACAAAAGATTTCTTTCCGATGTAGTTGTCCAATGCGATTCTGAACCTGTGGGGGAATCTCCTCTCTAGGGAATATTTTCAGTTGTTTGTAATGTTTGGGAAATAAATAATAGTGGTGCTATTATACCAAATAACTGCTCAGCTGCAAATAAAAAATAACCACAAATTATTAAAAGATAAAGGAGACAATGAATGTGAATTTGCGCTAAATGAGTATGGTTACGGAGAAAAACGATTCTAGTGTTAAGAAGGGAAAACAATTACATCTGACCCCACATATAACATAGTAACATAGTTATTAAGGTTGAAGGAAGACTTTAAGTCCATCAAGTTCAACCCATAGCCTAACCTAACATGCCCTAACATGTTGATCCAGAGGAAGGCAAAAAAAAAACCCCATGTGGCAAAGAGTAAGCTCCACATTGGGGAAAAAAATTCCTTCCCGACTCCACATACGGCAATCAGACTAGTTCCCTGGATCAACACCCCATAGAACATGTAAAAATAATAAATAAGTCAATGATCATAATGTAGACTCAAAATTGAAAATCACTACACTACAGGTAGTAAATGATATGAGGATGTTATAGTGGACTAGTGATCCTACCATAAAGTTTTAGCATGAGTTAGACCAATATGGAGGTTCCTTTACCTTGTATCTGGTGAAGCCATGTGTGGTGATTAAATTCTGCGAGAGTAGACTTCATGTACAGATGAAGTATGGAAGTTATGGGGTAAATGCTGTCTCACCTCCGATGGTCAGCAATATGGAGGTATAGTCAGTGGAGCACTGTCACGGTCAGTGACAAGCGCTCAATCTTCATCCTATAATACAGGTGCGTCTTCTGTGTAGTATGGTAACGTCAGGACAGTAAGGACCTGCATAGTGAGTGAAAAGACGTGGGCACTGCTACTCAGGTGCTCGGTTGGTTCCCAAACCGTGTGCATATAGATAAAAAGAACCCGGCACTCAACTTTAAGTCAAACTTGTGATTTTTATTTTGTAGTACGTAAAACGTTTCGGCCTAGTCTGGCCTTCGTCAGTTACGTACTGAGAGGTGTCTGGATAAATGGAGGAGTGCTTCTATGAGCGTAATGAGCTCCAGGGAGATCCCTTGAACAATGTAAGTCCCTGGGCAGAGCCGCGACTGCAGACGATACTGCAGGCTGGATAGGAGATGGGTCAGGACGCAGTGTCCACCGCTGTCGGATGAGCATGCCCGAGTCGGTCGGTCGCGGCTCTGCCCAGGGACTTACATTGTTCAAGGGATCTCCCTGGAGCTCATTACGCTCATAGAAGCACTCCTCCATTTATCCAGACACCTCTCAGTACGTAACTGACGAAGGCCAGACTAGGCCGAAACGTTTTACGTACTACAAAATAAAAATCACAAGTTTGACTTAAAGTTGAGTGCCGGGTTTTTTTTATCAGTAAGGACCTGCATGACATTGCTGAGAATCACACGACTGATCTTTTTTACGGAGCGGCAAGTGGACCAAGCAATCCTAGTATCCTACGCATGTTAGGCTACTTTCACACTGGCGTTTTTTGCAATACGTCGCAATGCGTCGTTTATGGCAAATACCGCATCCTGCAAAGTGGTTTGCAGGATGCGTTTTTGCCCCATAGATTAACATTAGCGACGCACTGCGACGCATTGCCACACGTCGCAACCGTCGTGCGACGGTTGCACTGTGTTGTGGCGGACCGCTGGGAGCAAAAAATGTTAAATGTAACGTTTTTTGCTGCCGACGGACCGCTTTTTCCGACCGTGCATGCGGCCGGAACTCCGCCCCCACATTCTTGCACCTCACAATGGGTCAGCGGATGCGCCGGAAAAATGCATCCGCTGCCTCCGTTGTGCGGCGCATACACCGATAGCGTCGGAATCTCGGCCCGACGCATTGCAACGGGCTGATTCCGACGCTAGTGTGAAAGTAGCCTTAGGCATCGAGTTCCCTCCGCTGCACAGGGGGAATCTCAACCCATGTCATCTGCGGACTCCCTGTCTTCTCCAGCTGCAGAGTAGCCTGCTCAAGCTGATGCTGAGCGTCTGGTTACTGCTGCCCTCCCAGGTTCAGCTATTGTAACCAGCAGTAATTAGCGGTGAGAAGACGCTCCAAGGTCTAAGTCCTGCTTTTGGTCAACTGAGAATGCTTGTGAAACAACCTCTCATTGGAGGTCGGGGGTCACATGTTCAGTTCCTCAAGTGGCCCTAATTGGACCACCGGGAAGGTCCCGGAATGATGCAACTATAAAAAGTTTGCGTGGCCATGCGCTAGTATAAATCTAAAATCGTGTATGTGTGGATGAGTGTGTGCAATCTGATGAAAGCTCCTAATTCAATCCCTTGTGTCAGTGATTGGAGCTAAGTAGCGACAGATTGTGCCATCCAGCACTAAGCACAAGAGTACTGCATCTATTGCAGCATCCGCAATTGGTGCACTTTCCTGCCCAAGTTTAGGGTGGTTAGTGGCGTCCCCCCAGAGCGGCTCTGTATGCACCTTATACGGTAAATCTTTAAGTTCAGTTTTCTCTCTGGCACAGCAGTTGCAGCACCGAACGCCAGTGGGTCTAAAGGGACTCTAACCCTGTGTCCTTGGGGTAGAGTTCTGTGACAAAACATTAGCGTTCACTCTGCGGTATTGCGGCCCTGTGACACAAGAGGGTTCGCCTCCTTACATACCGGGTGAAACTAACCTGTGTGTTCACATTATACCGCCATATACTGTCTGCCATTACCGAGCAGCAGGTGTCATCTCTGCACGGTGGACCCCGGGCTGCGAACGCACCTTATATCTTCCTTAATATTATTTGGTGTGTGCCGCCATCCCTAATATTGCATTTATAAGACGGCGGTCTTCTTCCTCAGACTGCTGCTAAAGTCTGGCTATATATATCCTTGCTGACAATTAGATAATTGAGAGGTTATAAAATTCAAAGAGCTCCATTTCACTGTTTTACCCCTTCGGTCTCAGAGTGTCCAATTGATAGATCCATTTGTTTTACAAAGTCCCCTTTTCTCCATTATGGGTGAATAATCTCAACGCCCATTATTGTCATGTCTTACACCGTGCTGTTATGGTGTTCATAGAAATGTTTGGACAAGAGATGTCCCATAAATTGTTTTTTAATATTTGGCATGTGTTCGCTAAAACGCCCACTGCATATTAGGATTACCGAACACATGTGAAATATTAAAAAAACAAAAAAAGGTTTCTGGATTGTATTGGAATAAAATTATCAGGATTGAGGTGCAAAAAAAAAATATTCCTAGCCGCTGATACCTGGAACTAGGTATATATGTAATAGTCAGCAGCAGGCAGTAATGGAGCCTTTTGATGCATGCAATGATATCTATACATCCACATACAGTGCTTGCAGGCCTTGTACTGATGTGTATATACGCACATGCTGTACACTCCCTGCTTCCCTAGCACTGCAATCTATATACCCTGTATTTAGTCCTTAGGACTGTTGGTTTAGCTGGATTTGTGGGTTCTAGGATGGTATACCCAGAGTATCTAATAACAGCACAAATCTGTCCCTATCTCAGCAGCAGCTCTCCCTACACTGTCTGATTCCGGATGTGACTGTGATGATCAGGGCGGCGCCAGGTCTCTTAGGCTATGTTCACACTTTGCGGATTTCACTGCGGATTTTTCCGCAGCAGAATTCCAAAATCCGCAGTGAAAACCCGTCGCGGTTTTTACTGCGGATTTATCGCGGTTTTTACTGCGTTTTCTTCTGCGGATTTTCATCTGCAGTTTCCTATTGGAGCAGGTGAAAATCCGCAGAAAAGAAGTGACATGCTGCGGAATGTAATCCGCAGCGTTTCCGCGCGGATTTTTCTGCAGCATGTGCACAGCGTTTTTTGTTTCCCATAGGTTTACATTGTAATGTAAACTCATGGGAAACTGCTGCGGATCCGCAGCGGTCAAATCCGCTGCGGATCCGCAGCAAAATCCGCAAAGTGTGAATATAGCCTTATAGACCTGATGTCGCTGTGTGTCCAGCCAATCACTGTAATACCACAACAAAGATGGCTGCGGCATTACAGTGGATGGCAGACAATCACTGCATGTTGATTGGCGCTCTAGCGAGCACCAGAATTGCAGGGCGGAGACCCAAGCTCCCACCGAATAATCCCGGAAATGCTCGGTGCTCGTCGAGTACACCGAGCACAGTGATTCTCGGGCAAGTAATGAGTAGTGGCGAGCACGTTCACTCATCACTAAGATCGCATGTAATGATTTTATTCGGATGACGTCACTTTTGGCGAATCTTTCTTCTTCTTTTTTATCTTTCTTGGTGCTAGGACATTTTTCAATGGAGTTCTTCCAAATGTCAGAGGGGTTGCTGGGTAATGTTTTCCCACTCCAGCTGTCTGACATGCTCATGATGCTCCTCCAGAGTATGTGAGTGACCCAATATATCATCCAGGTAAACTCCCGCAAATCTACCAACCAGTGAGAAAATCATATAATTTATGAAAAGTTCATGGACTGATGGAGCATTGTTAATCCGAATGGCATCACCAAATGTTCAATCTGCCCCTCAGGTGTATTGAATGTGGTCTTCCATCCGTCACCATGGCGATACGTATAAGGTTATATGCCTCTCTCACGTTGAGTTTGTAAAACCATTTATCTCCAGGTAATTGGTTAAACAGGTCAAGTATAAGGCCGGCGTCACACACAGCTTATGAAAATACGGTCTGTATATTACGGCCGTAATACGCTGAAAAGTCCCCAAAATAGTGGTCCGTAGCTCCTCCGTAGGCAGGGTGTGTCAGCGTTTTTTGCGCATGGCATCCTCCGTATGTATTCCGTATGGCATCCGTACTGCATGTTTTTATCGCAGGCTTGCAAAACCGACATACGGCTATACAAGGGATCCATGTGTAAAAAAAAACAAAACATATATACTGTATATATATATTTATATATATATATATATATATATGTCATTAGATACTACTAGTATTGGATTAATAATGGATAGGTGTCATAATTGACGCCTCTCCATTATTAATTTGGCTTAATGTCACCTTACAATAGCAAGGTGGCATTAACCCTTCATTACCCCATATCCCACCGCTACACGGGAATGGGAAGAGAGTGGCCAAGTGCCAGAATAGGCGCATCTTCCAGATGTGCCTTTTCTGGGGTGGCTGGGGGCAGGTGTTTTTAGCCGGGGGGGGGGGGGGCAATAACCGTGGACCCTCTCCAGGCTATTAATATCTGCCCTCAGTCACTGGCTTTACTACTCTGGCGGAGAAAATTGTGCGGGAGCCCACGCCAATTTTTTCCGCCATTTAACCCTTTAAATTAATAGCTAGAACGGCCAAACTTTGCATATACACACTACTGACATTAGTAGTGTGGAATATGCAAAAAAAAGGGGATATGAGATTGGTTACTGTATGTAAACCATGTCTCATATCATGTCGGGTTTAGGAAGGAGAAAGAAAAAGCCGGCAATTCAATTACCGGCTTTCTGCTATATCGCGCTGGATGAAATATTAATATATATACATAAATGTGTCTCACTGACATATATATATATACCTATTCTATGTGTACATTTATTCTACCTATTCTATTGTAAGCCGTCAGTGTGATTTTACTGTACACCGCACTGAATTGCCGGCTTTTCTCTCTAACACCGCTGCTTATTTCTCGCAAGTCACACTGCTGGTCCGTGTGTAATCCGTATTTTTGGGGCTTCCATAGACTTTCATTGGCGTTTTATTTGCGCAACACGGTGACAAACGCAGCATGCTGCGATTTTCTACGGCCGTAGAAAGCCGTATAATACTGATCAGTAAAATACGGCAGATAGGAGCAGGGGCATAGAGAATAATTGGGACGTATATTATGCGAGTTTTACGGACGTAGTTTCTACGCTCTTACATCCGTAAAACTCGCAAGTGTGACGCCGGCCTAAGGGGTAAAGGATAGGGAAGGTGAGCTGTGATTTTATTAATCTCTCTGAAGTCCAAGCATGGACGCCGCCCTCCATCCTATTACCAAAAACCCCCACAGTGACTGGAGAGGTGGATGGCCGGATATGAGCCTTAGCCGGATACTGGAAGGGGTTAAATAAGCGACATTTCGGCATTTTAGCTCCTGGTGTGGAGTCGATAGCACAATCATATGCCGCCATATAGTAGACGTCCGGTAACTGGTGATAATTCCCTCATGTGTGGGGTCTATTTGTCTCCAGAGAAATCACACGTTACATTCCACACATAACACTGTGTAGAAAAGGCGGCGCGGGGTAATTGTGCCAATAGTGAGGGGAAATAATGGCGGAAATGTCACTGACTGAGGAGAAGTTTCCATGTAGCGTCTTCACTGGTGGATATCATGCACTCCCCTGATCATGTGACCCCTGACTCCTCCCCCTCCGTGATCTCATCGCAGGTCCTGTATGCACAGAGCAGCCAGAGCCATATATGTGGAGTGCGGCTCTGCGGGTGGAGGTAGGTGCTGGAGATTTCCCATTACTGAGTGCGTGGACATTAACCCCTTCAGCACTGAGACTCTTAAGGTTTTTCTTGCCACGTTATAAGAATTATTGCGTTTTTGTTCTGTTTCCTGTAATAGATACACACGACCCAACTATAGAAGACAGGAAGGGAGGAAACATATGGTTCTCACAGTACAAGGCCCCTTTCTTTGCCCCTATTATGCCCCTTATGCAGTATATATGATGCCCCCTACACAGTATAATGCCCCTGTAAGCAGATGACCGGATACAACACACAAACTGGAAGTAGCCAATATAATTATTTATTTCCTGATAATGGGAATTGTGATCACTATGGCAACAGTGAATAATGCAAAACATGGTGATTATGAGGTAAAATATACAATATCAGATACACAATGAATTCTCGGCCTCACTCTCACTGCCATACCTCCCAACTTTCGAGGAAGGGAAAGAGAGACAAAGTTAGCGGCACGCGCAGCGCCCCACGGCAAATGTTAGCCACACCTCTGACCACACCCATTTCACAACTAGTCACGCCCCAACCACACCCATTTAGCACTCCTGATCACAATGTTTCGTAAACAATAATTTTAAACAAAAAAATATGGCGACACAGTGCTCCATACTGTATAATGGCCACACATGATGCTGCGTACAGTGTACTGGCCCCACGTGATGCTGTATAATGGCCACACATGACGCTCCATACTGTACAATGGCCCCAAATGATGCTGCGTACAGTGTACTGGCCCCACGTGATGCTGTATAATGGCCACACATGACGCTCCATACTGTATAATGGCCCCAAATAATGCTGCGTACAGTGTACTGGCCTCACGTGATGCTCCATACAGTATAATGGGACCACATGATCCTGCTTTCTGTATAATGGCCACACATGATGCTCCATACTGTATAATGGCCCCAAATGATGCTGCGTACAGTGTACTGGCCTCACGTGATGCTCCATACAGTATAATGGGCCCACATGATCCTGCTTTCTGTATAATGGCCACACATGATGCTCCATACTGTATAATGGCCCCAAATGATGCTGCGTACAGTGTACTGGCACCAAGCGATGCTCCATACTGTATAATGGCCACACATGACGCTCCATACTGTATAATGGCCCCAAATGATGCTGCGTACAGTGTACTGGCCCCACGTGATGCTGTATAATGGCCACACATGACGCTCCATACTGTAAAATCACCCCAAATGATGCTGCGTACAGTGCACTGGCCCCACGTGATGCTCCATACAGTATAATGGGCCTACATGATTCTGCATACTGTATAATGGCCACACATGATGCTCCATACTGTATAATGGCCCCAAATGATGCTGCGTACAGTGTACTGGCTTCACGTGATGCTCCATACAGTATAATGGGCCCACATGATCCTGCTTTCTGTATAATGGCCACACATGATGCTCCATACTGTATAATGGCCCCAAATGATGCTGCGTACAGTGTACTGGCTTCACGTGATGCTCCATACAGTATAATGGGACCACATGATCCTGCTTTCTGTAGAATGGCCACACATGATGCTCCATACTGTATAATGGCCCCAAATGATGCTGCGTACAGTGTACTGGCCTCACGTGATGCTCCATACAGTATAATGGGCCCACATGATCCTGCTTTCTGTATAATGGCCACACATGATGCTCCATACTGTATAATGGCCCCAAATGATGCTGCGTACAGTGTACTGGCCCCAAGCGATGCTCCATACTGTATAATGGCCACACATGACGCTCCATACTGTATAATGGTCCCAAATGATGCTGCGTACAGTGTACTGGCCCCACTTGATGCTGTATAATGGCCACACATGAGGCTCCATACTGTATAATGGCCCCAAATGATGCTGCGTACAGTGTACTGGCCCCACGTGATGCTGTATAATGGCCACACATGACGCTCCATACTGTAAAATCACCCCAAATGATGCTGCGTACAGTGCACTGGCCCCACGTGATGCTCCATACAGTATAATGGGCCTACATGATTCTGCATACTGTATAATGGCCACACATGATGCTCCATACTGTATAATGGCCCCAAATGATGCTGCGTACAGTGTACTGGCTTCACGTGATGCTCCATACAGTATAATGGGCCCACATGATCCTGCTTTCTGTATAATGGCCACACATGATGCTCCATACTGTATAATGGCCCCAAATGATGCTGCGTACAGTGTACTGGCTTCACATGATGCTCCATACAGTATAATGGGACCACATGATCCTGCTTTCTGTATAATGGCCACACATGATGCTCCATACTGTATAATGGCCCCAAATGATGCTGCGTACAGTGTACTGGCCTCACGTGATGCTCCATACAGTATAATGGGCCCACATGATCCTGCTTTCTGTATAATGGCCACACATGATGCTCCATACTGTATAATGGCCCCAAATGATGCTGCGTACAGTGTACTGGCCCCAAGCGATGCTCCATACTGTATAATGGCCACACATGACGCTCCATACTGTATAATGGTCCCAAATGATGCTGCGTACAGTGTACTGGCCCCACTTGATGCTGTATAATGGCCACACATGAGGCTCCATACTGTATAATGGCCCCAAATGATGCTGCGTACAGTGTACTGGCCCCACGTGATGCTGTATAATGGCCACACATGACGCTCCATACTGTAAAATCACCCCAAATGATGCTGCGTACAGTGCACTGGCCCCACGTGATGCTCCATACAGTATAATGGGCCTACATGATGCTGCATACTGTATAATGGCCACACATGATGCTCCATACAGTATAATAGCCCCAAATGATGCTGCGTAGTGTACTGGCCCCAATCGATGCTCCATACTGTATAATGGCCACACATGACGCTCCATACTGTATAATGGTCCCAAATGATGCTGCGTACAGTGTACTGGCCCCACGTGATGCTCCATACAGTATAATGGGCCCATATGATGCTCCATACTGTATAATGGCCACACATGATGCTCCATACAGTATAATGGCCCCAAATGATGCTGCGTACGGTGTACTGGCCTCACGTGATGCTCCATACAGTATAATGGGCCCACATGATCCTGCTTTCTGTATAATGGCCACACATGATGCTCCATACTGTATAATGGCCACACATGACGCTCCATACTGTATAATGGTCCCAAATGATGCTGCGTACAGTGTACTGGCCCCACGTGATGCTGTATAATGGCCACACATGACGCTCCATACTGTATATTAGCCCCAAATGATGCTGCGTACAGTATACTGGCCCCACGTGATGCTGTATAATGGCCACACATGACGCTCCATACTGTAAAATCACCCCAAATGATGCTGCGTACAGTGCACTGGCCCCACGTGATGCTCTATACAGTATAATGGGCCCACATGATCCTGCTTTCTGTATAATGGCCACACATGATGTTCCATACTGTATAAAGGCCCCAAATGATGCTGCGTACAGTGTACTGGCCCCAATCGATGCTCCATACTGTATAATGGCCACACATTACACTCCGTACTGTATAATGGTCCCAAATGATGCTTCGTACAGTGTACTGGCCCCACGTGATGCTCCATACACTATAATGGGGCCATATGATGCTCCATACTGTATAATGGCCACACATGATGCTCCATACAGTATAATGGCCCCAAATGATGCTGCGTACAGTACTGGCCCCACATGATGCTCCATACAGTATAATGGGCCCACATGATGCTGCATACTGTATAATGGCCACACATGATGCTCCATAGTGTATAATGGCTCCACATGATGCTCCATACTGAATATTGGCCACACAGTGCTCCATACTGTATAATGGCCACACACACACAGTGCTCCATACTGTATAATGGCCACACATGATGCTCCATACTGTATAATGGCCACATGATGCTCCATACTGTATAATGGCTACACATGATGCTCCATACTGTATAATGGCCACATTATGCTCCATACTGTATAATAGCCCCACGTGAATCTGCGTACTGTATAATGGCCACACATGATGCTCCATACTGTATAATGGCCACACATGATGCTCCTTACTGTATAATGGCTCCACATGATGCTCCATACTGTATAATGGCCACACAGTGCCCCATACTGTATAATGGCCACACATAATGCTCCATACTGTATTAATGGTCACATTATGCTCCATACAGTATAACGGCCCCACACGATGCTCCATACAGTATAATGGCCCCACACAATGCTGGGTACAGTATAATGGCCACTCCTGGTTACTCCACCCCATCATTGCCTTCTCCATCACTACACACACACACCTTTCACCGCGCACCCTTGCAGCAGCCGGCAGCTTCTACTCCCACGGCGCTAAATGGTGTCATCCAGCTGCGCCGCTGACTGCTCACGTCGCTGCAGCTGTGATACGCCACTGATAAAGACCTCTCCGTGTCTCCTGTGCCAGTCAGTGTCAGTGCGAGGAGCAATATCTGCTCCGATCCGACACAGCCAGCGTCCGCTCCGTACACCTCGTAAACATGCGACTCCGCTCCATACACCTCGTACACACACGACTCCGCTCCATACACCTTGCACATGCATGCGACTCCGCTTTGTACACATGTGACTCCACTCCATACACCTCGTACATACACGACTCCGCTCCATACACCTTGCACATGCGGCTCCGCTCCGTACACCTCGTACACACATGGCTCCGCTCCGTACACCTCATACACACACGGCTCCTCCCCATACACCTCGTACACATGTCTCCGCTCCGTACATCTTGTACACACACGGCTCCACCCCGTACAACTCGTACACACACAACTGTGCTCCATACACCTTGCACATGCGGCTCCGTTCCGTACACCTCGTACACACACGGTTCCACTCCGTACACCTCATACACACATGGCTGCACTCCGTACACACATGGCTCCTCTCCATACACGTTGCTCACGCTGCTCCGCTGTTGTGAATTCTGTGGCCAAGCTCCCTCCTGTGGTCGTGAGTGGTACTTCGGCTGGTTCTGTCTATGAGCTTCCTTTGGTGGATGAGAGTGGTACTGCGGCTTCTGAGTTTCCTTCCTCAGGTGATGAGGTTAAGTCGTTAGGTGCTGCTCTATTTAACTCCACCTGGTGCTTTGATCCTGGCCTCCAGTCAATGTTCTAGTATTGGTCTTGCTTCCTCCTGGATCGTTCCTGTGGCCTGTCTATCCTGCATAAGCTAAGTTCTGCTTGTGTTACTTTTGTTTGCTATATTTTCTGTCCAGCTTGCTATATTGGTTTTTCTTGCTTGCTGGAAGCTCTGAGACGCAGAGGGAGCACCTCCGTACCGTTAGTCGGTGCGCAGGGTCTTTTTGCCCCTCTGCGTGGTTGTTTGTAGGTTTTTGTGTTGAACACAAAGCTACCTTTCCTATCCTCGGTCTATTCAGTAAGTCGGGCCTCACTTTGCTAAATCTATTTCATCTCTGTGTTTGTATTTTCATCTTTACTCACAGTCATTTTATGTGGGGGGCTGCCTTTTCCTTTGGGGAATTTCTCTGAGGCAAGGTAGGCTTATTTTTCTATCTTCAGGGCTAGTTAGTTTCTCAGGCTGTGCCGAGTTGCATAGGGAGCGTTAGGCGCAATCCACGGCTACCTCTAGTGTGGTGTGATAGGATTAGGGATTGCAGTCAGCAGAGTTCCCACGTCTCAGAGCTCGTCCTATGTTTTTGGTAATTGTCAGGTCACTTTGTGTGCTCTGAACTTCAAGGTCCATTGTGGTTCTGAATTACCTGTTCATAACACTCCGCTCCGTATACCTTGCACACACACGGCTCTGCTCCGTACACCTCATACACACACGGCTCCTCTCCATACACCTCGTACACACACGGCACCACTCCGTACACGTCGTACACACACGGCTCTGCTCCATACACATTGCACACGCTGCTCCGCTCCGTATACCTTGCACACACACGGCTCCGCTCCGTACACCTCGTACACACATGGCTCCTCTCCATACATCTCGTACACACACGGCACCACTCTGTACACCTCGTACACACACGGCTCCACTCCTTACACCTCGTACACACACGGCTCCGCTCCATACACCTCGTACACACACGGCTCCTCTCCATACACCTCGTACACACATGGCACCACTCTGTACACCTCATACACACACAGCTCCGCTCCATACACATTGCACACGCTGCTCCACTCCGTATACCTTGCACACACACGGTTCCGCTCCGTACACAATTCGGCTCCGCTCTATACACATTGCACACGCTGCTCCGCTCCGTATACCTCGTACACACACGACTGCTCCATACACCTTTCACACTCTGCTCCGATCCACACACCTCTTACACACATGGCTCCGCTCCGTACACGTCTTACACACTCACGACTCTGCTCCATACACCTTTCACACGCTGCTCCGATCCACACACCTCTTACACACATGGCTCCGCTCCGTACTCGTCTTACACACACACGACTCTGCTCCATACACCTTTCACACGCTGCTCCGATCCATACACCTCGTACACACACAGCTCTACTACATCCACACTGTAAACCCCTCCTGACCTCACACTTACGCTTACCCTCGTCCGGCGGCATGACTACCAGCAGAGTCCTGTACACGAAGGTCCTCCCGATCATGTGACCCCCTGACTCCTCCCATCCTGTGACCTCATCACAGGTCCTGTGCGCACAGAGCAGCCAATATGTGGTGTGCTGCTCTGCGGGTGCAGGGACTCAGGGAGCTGACCGGGTGATATACACACCTCCCAACCAGTGCGGGACAACTAATGTCCCACCCAGGATCGCAGGGCTGACTGTCAAAATCGGGACAGTCCCGCTGGATCCGGGACGGTTGGGAGGTATGTCACTGTAATAGCAGCCTCTAACCAAATGTTACTTTAACTACTGACAAGGGTGATTTTCCTGACACATATAGTCAACAAAACTCTACTCTGCGAACACCGGCCATAGCGGGGTCTCCACCTTTTCTTGTTAGACTTTGTTTGGAGGACTTATGGCCTATCAGGGCTCTCTGGGCCGCCTTCACTTCCACCAGCTTTCTCCTTGTCTCTTGTATTACCCTAGGCCAGAGGTAGGGAATCTTTTTTCTGCAAAGGGCCATTTGGATATTTATACCATCCTTCAGGGGCCATATAAACTCCGCCCACAAAGTACATCCTGACTCTGGCACTGGTTTCAGGACGTAATCTGTCATTGCATGCCCTTCGGTGTTCAGTAGTGAATACTACGTGTGTGTGCTAACAGAGCAAGAAGAAATTAACCCCTCTCTGACCTTAGACGTACTATCCCGTCGAGGTGCCCTGGGCCTATCTGACCCTCGACGGGATAGTACGTCATAGCAATCTATCCTATCTATCTATCTAGCCTATCGCAGCTGACATCCGGCACTATGTGGCAGGAGCTGTCACGGACCGTCCCCGGCACATTAACCCCCGACACACCGCGATCAAACATGACCTGCGGGCTTCCCTGAGACCCCCGGAGCAACGCTATGTGATCGCGTTGCTGCGAGGGTCTCCTTACCTCCCTCCCTGTAGCAGGCCCAGATCCAAGATGGCCGCGGCATCCGGGTCCTGCAGGGAGGGAGGTGGCTTACCAAGTGCCTGCTCAGAGCAGGTGCTTGGTAAGCCTGCAGTGCTCTTAGTCAGATCACTGATCTGACAGCGTGCTGTGCAAACTGTCAGATCAGTGATCTGTGATGTCCCCCCCCCCTTGGAAAAAGTAAAAAAACAAATTTCCACATGTGTAAAAAAAAAAAAAATCCTAAATAATGAAAAAGATATATATGTATTATTCCCATAAATACATTTCTTTATCTAAATAAAAAACAATAAAAGTACACATTTAGTATCGCCGCGTCCGTAACGACCCAACCTATAAAACTGTCCCACTAGTTAACCCCTTCAGTAAACACCGTAAGAAAAAAAAAAAACGAGACAATAAACAACGCTTTATTATCATACCGCCGAACAAAAAGTGGAATGACACGCAATCAAAAAGACAGATATAAATAACCATGGTACCGCTGAAAACGTCATCTTGTCCCGCAAAAAACGAGCCACCATACAGCATCATCAGCGAAAAAATAAAAAAGTTATAGTCCTCAGAATAAAGCAATGCAAAAATAATTATTTTTTCTATGAAATAGTTTTTATCGTATAAAAGCGCCAAAACATAAAAAATAATATAAATGAGGTATCGCTGTAATCGTACTGACCCGAAGAATAAAACTGCTTTATCAATTTTACCAAATGCGGAACGGTATAAACGCCTCCCCTAAAAGAAGTTCATGAATAGCTGGTTTTCGGTCATTCAGCCTCACAAAAATCGGAATAAAAACCGATCAAAATATGTCACATGCCCGAAAATGTTTCCAATAAAAACGATAACTCGTCCTGCAAAAAACGAGACCTCACATGACTCTGTGGACTCAAATATGGAAAAATTATAGCTCTCAAAATGTGGTAACGCAAAAAATATTTTTTGCAATAAAAAGCGTCTTTCAGTGTGTGACGGCTGTCAATCATAAAAATCCACTAAATAACTCACTATAAAAGTAAATCAAACCCCCCTTCATCACCCCCTTAGTTAAGGAAAAATAAAAAAAATTAAAAAAATGTATTTATTTCTATTTTCCCATTAGGGTTAGGGTTAGGGTTAGGGCTGGGGTTAGGGTTAGGGCTAGGGTTAGGGCTAGAGTTAAGGCTACAGTTAGGGTTGGGGCTAAAGTTAGGGTTAGGGCTGGGGTTAGGGTTAGGGCTAGGGTTAGGGCTAGACTTAAGGCTACAGTGAGGGTTGGGGCTAAAGTTAGGGTTAGGGTTTGGATTACATTTACGGTTGGAAATAGGGTTGGGATTAGGGTTAGGGGTGTGTCTGGATTAGAGGTGTGGTTAGGGTTACCATTGGGATTAGAGTTAGGGATGTGTTTGCATTAGGGTTTCAGTTATAATTGGGGGGTTTCCACTGTTTAGGCACATCAGGGGCTCTCCAAACGCGACATGGCGTCCGATCTCAATTCCAGCCAATTCTGCGTTGAAAAAGTAAAACAGTGCTCCTTCCCTTCCGAGCTCTCCCGTGTGCACAAACAGGGGTTTACCTCAACATATGGAGTATCAGCGTACTGAGGACAAATTGGACAACAACTTTTGGGGTCCAATTTCCCCTGTTACCCTTGGGAAAATACAAAACTCGGGGCTAAAAAATAATTTTTGTGGGAAAAAATTTTTGTTTTATTTTTACGGCTCTGCATTATAAACTTCTGTGAAGCCCTTGGTGGGTCAAAGTGCTCACCACACAACCAGATAAGTTCCTTAGGGGGTCTACTTTCCAAAATGGTGTCACTTGTGGGGGGTTTCAATGTTTAGGCACATCAGTGGCTCTCCAAATGCAACATGGCGTCCCATCTCAATTCCTGTCAACTTTGAATTGAAAAGTCAAATGGCGCTCCTTCGCTTCCGAGCTCTGTCATGCGCCCAAACAGTGGTTTACCCCAACATATGGGGTATCGGCGTACTCAGGACAAAATGTACAACAACTTTTGGAGTCCATTTTCTCCTGTTACCCTTGGTAAAATAAAACAAATTGGAGCTGAAGTAAATTTTTCGTGAAAAAAAGTTAAATGTTCATTTTTATTTAAACATTCCAAAAACACCTGAAGGGTTAATAAACTTCTTGAATGTGGTTTTGAGCACCTTGAGGGGTGCAGTTTTTAGAATCGTGTCACACTTGGGTATTTTCTATCATATAGACCCCTCAAAATAACTTCAAATGAGATGTGGTCCCTAAAAAAAAATGGTGTTATAAAAATGAGAAATTACTGGTCAACTTTTAACCCTTATAACTCCCTAACAAAAAAAAAATTTGGGTTCCAAAATTGTGCTGATGTAAAGTAGACATGTGGGAAATGTTACTTATTAAGTATTTTGTGTGACATATCTCTGTGATTTAATTGCATAAAAATTCAAATTTGGAAAATTGCGAAATTTTCTAAATTTTCTCCAAATTTTCATTTTTTTCACAAATAAACGCAGATAATATCAAAGAAATTTTACCACTATCATGAAGTACAATATGTCACGAGAAAACAATGTCAGAATCACCAGGATCCGTTGAAGCGTTCCAGAGTTATAACCTCATAAAGGGACAGTGGTCAGAATTGTAAAAATTGGCCTGGTCAATGACGTGCAAACCACCCTTGGGGGTAAAGGGGTTAATGTGCTTGTGGCAATCAAAATACAGCTCCTTTCCCAAGAATGCGGTCCCTGAGAATCTGCTCGGGGGCCTGATAAAAGGTCATCGAGGGCCGTAAATGGCCCTGGGACCTGAGGTTCCCCACCACTGCACTAGGCCAACAACTGTACTGACTTCAGTGTTGGAAGCAATGGCCCTGCTCACTTGCGCCTCCTGCTCTTCACTGCAGGCGTATACTACTGAGCGGAGTTTCCTTTCAGATCTTCAGTGCTTGACCAACAGCAGAGGTCTCTTGTTCCAGAAGAAATAAGAGCTGGGACTCTGTTCTTCCCTGGCAGAGTCTGAACTCTGGGTCTTGACCACTGCAAGTCATGTTCTTAGGTCTTGGCAGGCATATTCTGGACTCCGGGTCTTGACCAGCGCAGGTGTGGTTCTGGTGCAACCGGTATATACCGGTAAGTGTGGAAAAGAGAATAATGTGGCTAACACCAATAGATGTGACAAGGTACACAATAAAAAGTAGTATTTCCAAGTATAAGACAATTTCCAATTATGGATCAGAGCAATATCATACATGTAACTATTAGGGAAAGTGTGTAATTCATATATAATATCGAAATCCTTGCACAGATGTAAGAATTAAAGTGCTCTAGTGTCATGATAAATGTACAATACACCCATGTATAAGATTGCAAAGTGCCATAGTGCCAAACAAAAAAAAGGAAAAAAGGGGCATATACCTTTAAGAACCGCTGAATCTTGATACCACGGGTGCGTGGTGCTCAATACTGTATAATGGCCACACAGTGCTCAATACTGTATAATGGCCACACAACTCTCGGGGCTGTCTCCTTTTTTGTCCGGAAGAAGATGTATAGATCGGGATCGACCTTTGCACTGTACAGCAGGGGGCGTGGCTAAGCTAAGTAGCAGAGAGCGCACGCGGAAGCGGTCAGACTTGGCGGGAAGACAGGGAGAGCAGCACAGGGTGCCGAGGCTCCGTCGCCTGAGCCTGGGTGCAGTGCAGACCCATGCCTGTGCTCCCCAGCGACCGCGCACAGAGACAGTGACAGTACTGGTGCTTTGGGCCCGTTGACTCCCGTCACTCAGGGCGTCGTATGCATCGGGCTGGTTGGTGTTGAACGCTCACTGCAAGTGGAGGGCCGGGAGACTAACCGTACACTGTGCTTGTTTCTCCCAGCATATCCTCATCGAGCCCTGTTGGGCTCAGACTGTTGCAGAAACTTTGCCTTGCTTGCCACAGCTGGCTCAGGACCCCAGACCTCGCCGCGAACATCACGGACCGAACATCGCCATCAGGACCCGGATCATCGCTGCCTCCAGGACCACAACGGATTCATCACGTGCTGACAGCGTTAGCGCCACCATTTGTATCGTGGACTCTTCAGTCAGGAAGCCGTTGAACTGATAAGTTAACCCTAAATAACTGTTGCTTTAACCCCTCCATACCGTCATCGTTTCCTTGCTTTCTTTTTGTATCCTCCCCTTTGTTATACCGCTGTTAACTCCTCCTCTCACTGCCTGGAGTATATCCCCATTCAGTAAACCAATAGTGTTAACTCTTGCTCTGCCTCCTATCCGTTACTGCATCCTGAAACCTGCTCACACAGCAATAACGCTTCATATGCCTACCTCAAACGCAGTCGAGTGAGTACTAACCTTTACAATTGGTGCTAGAAGCACAGGCATGAATCCCAAGGGGCAGTGTGACTGCCGCACAGATACCACATGTCCTGGTGAAAGCAACTGCAGGAGCAAAAGCCAACATGGAGGAGTTAATAAAGCAACTGGTGCAGGCTAATCTTCAGCAGCAACATATATGGCAGCATCAACAACAGCAGGAGCAGATGCAGCAGCACCACAGTCAACAAATGGAACTCTTAGCTGAGGCAATCCATGGCAGGGCAACCGTACCAAATCCAGGTGATGACTCTCACGTGAGGAAAAAGGTAAGAAGAGCATTGCAAAATATGACCCCGGGTGATGACATCGAGGTGTTCCTGACGGGGATTGAAAGGGTAGTGGAGTGGGAGAAATTGCCTCTGGAGCAGTGGGTTGAGGTCCTGGCGCCATATTTAACAGGGGAACCACAGAAGGTTTATTATGACTTCGTGTTGTAGGACAAAAAGAGCACAATTTAAAAGCTAAGATCTTGGCACACTTAGGAGTGACTCTGACAATCACAGCGCAATGGGAGCATCATTGGGTCTATCACATTGATAAACCTCCGCGGTCCCAAATCTTTGGTCTCTATACCTGGTCCAAAGATTGTTACAACCTGAATCCTCCTTCGTCAGCACTAGGGTTGAGCGAAACGGTTCGGTCATTTTCATAAGTCGCCGACTTTTGGCGCAGTCGGGTTTCATGAAACCCGAACCGATCCCTGTGTGGGGTTGGCCATGCGGTACGCGACTTTCGCGCCAAAGTCGCGTTTCCATGACGCGAAAAGCGCCATTTCTCAGCCAATGAAGGTGGACGCAGAGTGTGGGCAGCGTGATGACATAGGTCTCAGTCCCCACCATCTTAGAGAAGGGCATTGCAGTGATTGGCTTGCTTTCTGCGGCGTCACAGGGGCTATAAAGGGGCGTTCCCGCCGACCGCCATCTTACTGCTGCTGATCTGAGCATAGGCAGAGGCTGCTGCCACTTCGTCAGAAGCAGGGATAGCGTTAGGCAGGGTCCATTAACCCCCAAACCGCTTGTGCTGTAGCGATTTCCACTGTCCAACACCACCTTTTGTTTGCAGGGACAGTGGAGGCTACATTTTTTTTTCCTCAGCGCTGTAGCTCATTGGGCTGCCCTAGAAGGCTCCCTGATACCTGCATTGCTGTTTGTACACCGCTGTGCAAACCAACTGCTTTTTTCAAAGCACAAATCCTGTTGTTCCTTCCTTTCTGCACAGCTATCTTGTTTGTTTGTCCACACTTTTTATTTAATTTGTGCAGCAGTCCACTCCTTGTTATTGCTGCCTGCCATACATTGCTGAGATAACTGCAAGGAAGATAGTAATTGTAGGACAGTCCCTTTTTTTTTTTTGGGGGGGGGGGGGGTTTAAATTCTCCCTGAAAAAAAAAATAGTGGGAGATTAAAGGGAACCTGTCACCTGAATTTGGCGGGACCAGTTTTGGGTCATATGGGCGGAGTTTTCAGGTGTTTGATTCACCCTTTCCTTACCCGCTGGCTGCATGCTGGCCGAAATATTGGATTGAAGTTCATTCTCTGTCCTCCGTAGTACATGCCTGTGCAAGGCAAGATTACCTTGCGCAGGCGTGTACTACGGAGGACAGAGAATGAACTTCAATCTAATATTTCGGCCAGCATGCAGCCAGCGGGTAAGGAAAGGGTGAATCAAACACCTGAAAACTCCGCCCATATGACCCAAAACTGGTCCCGCCAAATTCAGGCGACAGGTTCCCTTTAATATTGGCATTTGTGCTTCAGTGCCAGTCGTGTGTGCCATCTCTCTCAAATTGTGGGCCACAGAAAGCCTAGTGTCTAATACGGTTTTTTTGTTTTGTTTTTAAATTCTCCCTGAAAAAAAAAATAGTGGGAGATTAATATTGGCATTTGTGCTTCAGTGCCAGTCGTGTGTGCCATCTCTCTCAAATTGTGGGCCACAGAAAGCCTAGTGTCTAATACGGTTTTTTTTGTTTTTTTTAAATTCTCCCTGAAAAAAAAAATAGTGGGAGATTAATATTGGCATTTGTGCTTCAGTGCCAGTCGTGTGTGCCATCTCTCTCAAATTGTGGGCCACAGAAAGCCTAGTGTCTAATACGGTTTTTTTTTTGTTTTTAAATTCTCCCTGAAAAAAAAAATAGTGGGAGATTAATATTGGCATTTGTGCTTCAGTGCCAGTTGTGTGTGCCATCTCTCTCAAATTGTGGGCCACAGAAAGCCTAGTGTCTAATACAGTTTTTTTTTTGTTTTTAAATTCTCCCTGAAAAAAAAAATAGTGGGAGATTAATATTGGCATTTGTGCTTGAGTGCCAGTCGTGTGTGCCATCTCTCTCAAATTGTGGGCCACAGAAAGCCTAGTGTCTTTTTTTTTTTTGTTTTGGGTTTTTAAATTCTCCCTGAAAAAAAAAAATAGTGGGAGATTAATATTGGCATTTGTGCTTGAGTGCCAGTCGTGTGTGCCATCTCTCTCAAATTGTGGGCCACAGAAAGCCTAGTGGTTTTTTTTTTGGGGGGGGGGTTTAAATTCTCCCTGAAAAAAAATAAATAGTGGGAGAATAATATTGGCATTTGTGCTTGAGTGCCAGTCGTGTGTGCCATCTCTCTCAAATTGTGGGCCACAGAAAGCCTAGTGTCTAATACTGTTTTTTTTTTTTTTTAAATTGTCCCTGAAAAAAAAATTGTGGGAGATTAATATTAGCATTTGTGCTTCAGTGCCAGTCGTGTGTGCCATCTCTCTCAAATTGTGGGCCACAGAAAGCCTAGTGTCTTTTTTTTTTTGGGGTGGGGGGGTTAAATTCTCCCTGAAAAAAAAAAATAGTGGGAGATTAATATTGGCATTTGTGCTTGAGTGACAGTCCTGCGTGTGTGGCATCTCTCTCATTTTGTGCCACAGAAAACCTAGTGTGTAACATTGTGCCTGATTTTCCTTGCAGTCTCACCCACCTATAAAGGGATATCTAAATCCTACAGAAGTTTGCGTTCACCTTGTAAGTTGTTTTACAGTAACAAATACCGTTACTTTGGTTATGTTTTTAAAACAATGAGGAAGTCTGGTGGAAGAGGCCGTGGGCATTCATTGCCAACTGGTAATGATGGTAGTGGTGGTGGAGCATCAGGTGGTCGTGGGAAAAGCAATATAGCACCTAAGTCTTGAGTTGTGGAGCCAGGTTCGTCGTCTGGCTAAACAAGGCCTCGAACGCTCCCTTTTCTGGGAGTAGGAAAACCGCTTTTAAAGCCGGAGCAGCAAGAGCAAGTTTTGGCTTTCCTTGCTGACTCAGCCTCTAGCTCTTTTGCCTCCTCTTCTGAAACTGGTAAATGTAAAAGCAGCGCGTCGTTAGTGGATGTTCACGCTCAGGGACAAGTCGCTCCATTGTCCTGCAAAAACAACAACAGAGAAGGATGCGTCAGGCGACACAACGGGTTACTCCATGGAGCTCTTTACACGTACCGTTCCTGGGTTAGAAAGTGAAACAGTTAACAGGCCATGCCCATTACAAGTTGAATCGGACATGGAGTGCACAGATGCACAGCCACAGCCAGATTACTATGCTGTTCCTTTGACTCAGACCACAACATTGCCCTCGCAGTGTACTGATCTAGAATCAGACCCTGATGAGACTATGGTGCCCCGTCACGAATGCTATACCACCGGCTTACACGGTAACACAGACGAAGTTGCACACGAGATAGAAGAGGAGGTCATAGATGACCCAGTTGTTGACCCCGATTGGCAGCCATTGGGGGAACAGGGTGCAGGCGGCAGTAGTTCTGAAGCGGAGGAGGAGGGGCCGCAGCAGGCATCAACATCGCAACAGGTTCCATCTGCCGGGCCCTTATCTGGCCCAAAACGCGTGGCAAAGCCAAAACCAGTTGGAGGACAGCGTGGCCATCCGGTTAAAGAAGCTCAGTCTGCAATACCTGAAAAGGTATCCGATGCTAGAAAGAGTGCAGTCTGGCATTTTTTTAAACAACATCCAATTGATCAGCGCAAAGTCATCTGTCAAAAATGTTCAACTACCTTAAGCAGAGGTCAGAATCTGTAAAGTCTAAATACAAGTTGCATGCATAGACATTTAACCACCATGCATTTGCAAGCCTGGACTAACTACCAAACGTCCCTTAAGGTTGTAGCACCCTCGGCCAATGAAGCTAGTCAGCAATGCTACATCCCTTCCGTCACTGTAAGGCCACCATTTCCCGCACCACCTGCGGTATCTGTGCAGGTTTCGTTGCCAGGCCAAAGCAGTCAGGGTCAGGGAATCACCAGTTCCGTAGTAGGAAACACTGCATGTAGGGCACCGGCAAGAATACCGTCTCCAACCGTCTCTCAGTCTGCAATTTCCACCGGCACCCCCGCTAGTTCCACGATCTCCAGCTCTCCAGTCCAGCTCACCCTACATGAAACTATCGTTAGAAAAAGGAAGTACTCATCCTCGCATCCGCGTACACAGGGTTTGAACGCCCACATAGCTAGACTAATCTCGTTAGAGATGATGCCCTACCGGTTAGTTGAAAGCGAAGCTTTCAAAGCCCTGATGGACTACGCTGTACCACACTACGAGCTACCCAGCCGACAATTCTTTTCGAGAAAAGCCATCCCAGCCCTCCACCAGCATGTTAAAGAGCGCATCGTCCATGCACTCAGGCAATCTGTGAGTACAAAGGTGCACCTGACAACAGATGCATGGACCAGTAGGCATGGCCAGGGACGTTACGTGTCCATCACGGCACACTGGGTGAATGTGGTGGATGCAGGGTCCACAGGGGACAACAATATTGGGACAGTTCTGCCTAGCCCACGGTCTAGGAAACAGTTGGCTGTAGCCGTTCGCCCCCCCTCCTCCTCGTCCTCCTGCAGAAGCGAGAGCTCGTCCACAGACCGCAGTCACACAACCACTCCATCCGCAGCTGCCACTGTTGCACACCAGGTCTCCCATTATGGGGCAGCTACTGGCAAGCGTCAGCAGGCTGTATTGGCTATAAAGTGTTTGGGCGACAACAGACACACCGCTGAAGTTCTGTCCGAGTTCTTGCAGAAAGAAACGCAGTCGTGGCTGGGCACTGTAGATCTTGAGGCAGGCAAGGTAGTGAGTGATAACGGAAGGAATTTCATGGCTGCCATCGCCCTTTCCCAACTGAAACACATTCCTTGCCTGGCTCACACCTTAAACCTGGTGGTGCAGTGCTTCCTGAAAAGTTATCCGGGGTTATCCGACCTGCTCCTCAAAGTGCGCGGACTTTGCTCGCATATCCGCCGTTCGCCCGTACACTCCAGCCATATGCAGACCTATCAGCGATCTTTGAACCTTCCCCAGCATCGCCTAATCATCGACGTTGCAACAAGGTGGAACTCAGAGACTGTGCGAACAGAGGCGTGCTGTTATGTATTTGTGGGAGGATACACATACACGGGCAGGCAGTAGGATGGCAGACATGGAGTTGTCAGGTGTGCAGTGCTAGAAGGTACAAGACATGTGTCAAGTCCTTCAGTGTTTTGAGGAATGCACACGGCTGGTTAGTGCAGACAACGCCATAATAAGCATGAGCATCCCCCTAATGCGTCTGCTGATGCAAAGTTTGACGCACATAAAGGAGCAGACGTCTGCAGCAGAGGAAGAGGAAAGCCTTGATGACAGTCAGCCATTGTCTGGTCAGGGCATTGTACAGGATGAGGTAGCGGGCGAACAGGAGGAGGAGGATGATGGGGATGAGTATTTTTTTAATGAGGATGCTTCTCCGGGGCCACTGGAAATTGGTGGCGTTGCAAGGCCGGGTTCTGTTTTTTTGAGGGACACAAGTGACGTAGATTTGCCTGTAACTGCCCCTCAACCCAGCACAACCGCAGATTTGACAACTGGAACTTTGGGCCACATGGCGGATTATGCCTTACGTATCCTCAAAAGGGACCCACGCATTATTAAAATGATGACCGATGACGATTACTGGTTGGCCTGCCTCCTTGATCCTCGCTATAAAGGCAAATTGCAAAATATTATGCCTCATGAGAACCTGGAACAAATATTAGCAACCAAACAATCAACTCTTGTTGACCGTTTGATTCAGGCATTCCCAGCACACAGCGCAGTTCTCACACGAGCTGCGGGGGGCAGCAGACCAGAGGTGTTAGAGGTGCACAAATCAGAAGTGGCGTTGGACAGAGGGGTTTTCTGACCAGGTTGTGGAGTGATTTTGCTATGACCGCAGACAGGACAGGTACTGCAGCATCAATTCAAAGTGACAGGAGACAACATTTGTCCAGTATGGTTACTAACTATTTTTCATCCCTTATCGATGTTCTCCCTCAACGGTCATTCCCAGTTGATTACTGGGCATCCAAATTAGACACCTGGCCTGAATTGGCAGAATATGCATTGCAGGAGCTTGCTTGCCTGCTAGTGTGCTATCAGAAAGAGTATTCAGTGCTGCTGGTTCAATATTAACCGAAAAAAGGACTCGTCTGGCTACCCAAAATGTTGATGATCTAACCTTCATTAAAATGAACCACTACTGGATTTCGAATTATTTTGCCCCACCTTTCCCGACTGACACCTAGCTTTCCCATGAAAAGGTCTTGCTTGTGGACTGCTCTGACTGAGTTTTCCAATCTCGTAATTTGCAGCAGCTGTTTGTCCAGCATACGACATATTTACACCTCCCTAAATGGCCAAACTCCCCCCATGGGGCCGTGATCTCGCCACTTGGTGCAAGCACCCGTGAGAGTGCCGTTTGTCTGAAGAGGTGGGTGTGCACGCTTTTGGTCGACGGCACTGCCACTGGGTCCCTCATAGTACAATAAAGTGTCTCTGGCGGTGGTGGCGCACAACCAACGTCAGACACACCGTTGTAACATGAGGGGCCCTGTACCGCCGGCCACAAGGCAGTTCCCCCCCCCCCCAAGCTCAAACAGTGCTCTACGATTTGCAAAATTATCTCTCACAGCTCCACCAATGTTTAGTCTATGCGCTGACAATACCAATGTGTTGACATGTATGATGCTACTTAAAATAGTCAGGGGCAGTGTCGTATATTAACACCAGTAAATACTTTGCGCCAAATTACTGGGTCTGAAACTCAGCAGAGGAGCCCACCTCTGTACCTAAGTATTCCACCCTTTTGTTTTTTGGTTTTGTTGTATTGCGAGACATTAACATCTATTTATTTTTTGGGAGTACTAACTGTCAGACACTCCTTACAATCGGCCTCCGCTGACAACACCAATGCTGCCTGTGTACCCCTGCAAGATAATTCCAAGTGCATAGAGTCCACTTTTGTTATGTTAGGCCTACTAAGCCTGTCTGCGATCCCTCCTTCCAATAGTCCTCCACTGACCAGACCACTGCTGCCCGTGTACCCCTGGAACCTATTTTAAAGTGCCTACAGCCTACTTTTGTTATGTTAGGCCTACTAAGCCTGTCTGCGGTCCCTCCTTCCAATAGTCCTCCACTGACCACACCACTGCTGCCCGTGTACCCCTGGAACCTATTTTAAATTGCATAGAGCATCCTTTTTTTAATTGTAGGCGTACTAAGTCTGCGGTCCATAATTGAAATTGTCCTCCACTGACCAGACCAAAGCTGCCTGTGTACCCCTGTAACCTTTTTTAAACTGCATTGAGCCAAATTTTTTGTTTAAGACCTACTACCTGTGTCTGTCTGCGCCACTCAATACAGCTGTCCTCCTCTGAAAAAAGCTGAGCGTCAATAGTCTGGTTTTCAGCCTATAGGAATTTGAAAACTGCATTGGGGCTACTACTTCGGTAGGGCGTACTAACGGTGTCTGCCGCTCCAAGGTGTTCTCCAGGTTGCCTCTCCATTGCTTCAATCTTCATGCTCGTGTTAAGTAGTTGTTGAAACAGCACTACATTAGGCCTACAAGTTGGGTCTGGGTCGTAGAGACGGTGTCTGCCGCTCCAAGGTGTTCTCCAGGTTGCCTCTCCATTGCTTCAATCTTCATGCTCTTGTTAAGTAGTTGTTGAAACAACACTACATTAGGCCTACAAGTTGGGTCTGGGTCGTAGAGACGGTGTCTGCCGCTCCAAGATGTTCTCCAGGTTGCCTCTCCATTGCTTCAATCTTCATGCTCATGTTAAGTAGTTGTTGAAACAACACTACATTAGGCCTACAAGTTGGGTCTGGGTCGTAGAGACGGTGTCTGCCGCTCCAAGGTGTTCTCCAGGTTGCCTCTCCATTGCTTCAATCTTCATGCTCGTGTTAAGTAGTTGTTGAAACAACACTACATTAGGCCTACAAGTTGGGTCTGGGTCGTAGAGACGGTGTCTGCCGCTCCAAGGTGTTCTCCAGGTTGCCACATAATTGAAGCTGCATAGAGCCTATTTTCTTATTTTACGCCTACTAAGTCTTTTTGCGGTCCCTCCTTCCAGTTGTCCTCCACTTAGCACACCAATACAGACCGTGTACCCATGTAACCTTTTTTAACCCCTTCACCCCAAAGCCTGTTTTCACCTAAGTGACAGGGCCAATTTTTACAATTCTGACCACTGTCACTTTATGAGGTTATAACTCTGAAACGCTTCAACGGATCCTGGTGATTCTGACATTGTTTTCTCGTGACATATTGTACTTCATGATAGTGGTAAAACTTCTTTGATATGACTTGCATTTATTTGTGAAAAAAACAAAAATTTGTCGGAAATTATGAAAATTTAGCAATTTTCAAACTCTTAGTTTTTATGCCCTTAAATTAGAGAGTTATATCACATAATATAGTTAATAAACAACATTTCCCACATGTCTGCTTTACATCAGCACAATTTTGGAAACATAATTTTTTTTTGTTAGGACGTTATAAGGGTTAAAAGTTGACCAGCGATTTCTCATTTTTGCAACAAAATTTGCAAAACCATTTTTTTACGGACCACCTCACACTTGAAGTGACTTTGAGGGGTCTATATGACAGAAAATGCCCAAAAGTGACACCATTCTAAAAACTGCACCCCTCAAGGTACTCAAAACCACGTTCAAAAAGTTTATTAACCCTTCAGGTGCTTCACAGGAATTTTTTGAATGTTTAAAAAAATTGAACATTTAACTTTTTTTTCACAAAATTTTTACTTCAGGTCCAATTTGTTTCATTTTACCAAGGGTAACAGGAGAAATTGGACCACAAAAGTCGTTGTACAATTTGTCCTGAGTACGCCGATACCCCATATGTGGGGGTAAACCACTGTTTGGGCACATGGCAGAGCTCGGAAGGGAAGGAGCGCTATTTGACTTTTCAATGCAAGATTTGCTGGAATTGAGATCGGAGCCCATGTCACGATTGGAGAGCCCCTGATGTGCCTAAACAGTGGAAACCCCCACAGGTGACACCATTTTGGAAAGTAGACCCCCTAAGGAACTAATCTAGATGTGTGGTGAGCACTTTGAACCTCCAAGTGCTTCACAGAAGTTTATAATGTAGAGCCGTAAAACAAAATTTTTTATTAATTTTCACAAAAAATGATCTTTTTGCCCCAAATTTTTTATTTTCCCAAGGGTAAAAGGATAAATTGTACCCCAAAAGTTGTTGTGCAATTTGTCCTGAGTACGTCGATACTTCATATATGGGGATAAACCACTGTTTGAGCGCATGGCAGAGCTCGGAAGGGAAGGAGTGCCATTTGACTTTTCAATGCAAAATTGGCTGGAATTGAGATCGGACGCCATGTCGCATTTGGAGAGCCCCTGACGTGCCTTAACAGTGGAAACCCCCCACAAGTGACCCCATTTTGGAAAGAAGACCCCCTAATGAACTTATCTAGATGTGTGGTGAGCACTTTTAACCCCCAATTGTTTCACTAAAGTTTAGAATGTAGCATTGTGAAAATTAAAAAATCATTTTTTCTTTCCACAAAATGATGTTTTAGCCCGCAATTTTTTTTTTCCCAAGGGTAACAGGAGAAATTGGACCACAAATGTTATTGTCCAATTTGTCCTGAGTACGATGATACCCCACATGTGGGGGGGAACCACCGTTTGAGTGCATGGCAGAGCTCGGAAGGGAAGGAGCACCGTTTGAAATGCAGACTTAGATGGAATGGACTGCAGGTGTCATGTTGCATTTGCAGAGCCCCTGATGTACCTAAACAGTAGAAACCCACCACAAGTAACCCCATATTGGAAACTAGACCCCCCAAGGAACTTATCTAGATGTGTTGTGAGAGCTTTGAACCAACAAGTGCTTCACTACAGTTTATAACGCAGAGCCGTGAAAAATAAAAAATATTTTTTTTTCCACGAAAATGATATTTTATCCCCTATGTTTTTATTTTCCCAAGGGTAACAGGACAAATTGGACCCCAAAAGTTGTTGTCCAACTTGTCCTGAGAACGCTGATACCCCATATGTTGGGGGGAACCACTGTTTGGGTGCACGGCAGAGCTCGAAAGGGAAGGAGCGCCATTTGAAATGCAGCCTTAGATGGAATGGTCTGCAGGCGTCATGTTGCATTTGCAGAGCCCCTGATGTACCTAAACAGTAGAAACCCCCCACAAGTGACCCCATATTGGAAACTAGACCCCCAAAGGAACTTATCTAGATGTGTTGTGAGAGCTTCGAACCAACAAGTGTTTCACTACAGTTTATAACGCAGAGCCGTGAAAATAAAAAATATTTTTTTTTCCACGAAAATGATATTTTATCCCCTATGTTTTTATTTTCCCAAGGGTAACAGGACAAATTGGACCCCAAAAGTTGTTGTCCAACTTGTCCTGAGAACGCTGATACCCCATATGTTGGGGGGAACCACTGTTTGGGCACACAGGAGAACTCGGAAGGGAAGGAGCCCTGTTTTACTTTTTCAAAGCAGAATTGGCTGGAATTGAGATCGGACGCCATGTCGCGTTTGGAGAGCCCCTGATGTGCCTAAACAGTGGAAACCCCCAATTATAACTGAAACCCTAACCCCAACCCTAACCCTAGCCCTAACCCTAGCCCTAGCCCTAGCCCTAACCCTAGCCCTAACCCTAACCCTAGCCCTAACCCTAGCACTAACCCTAGCACTAACCCTAGCACTAATGGGAAAATGGAAATAAATACATTTTTTTACATTTTATTATTTTTCCCTAACTAAGGGGGTGATGAAGGGGGGTTTGATTTACTTTTATAGCGTTTTTTTGGCGGATTTTTATGATTGGCAGCCGTCACACACTAAAAGACGCTTTTTATTGCAAAAAATAGTTTTTGCATCACCACATTTTGAGAGCTATAATTTATCCATATTTTGGCCCACAGAGTCATGTGAGATCTTGTTTTTTGCGGGATGAGTTGACGTTTTTATTGGTAACATTTTCAGGCAGATGACATTTTTTGATCGCTTTTTATTCCGATTTTTGGGAGGCGGAATGAACAAAAACCAGCAATTCCTGAATTTCTTTTAGGGGGGGCGTTTATACCGTTCCACGTGTGGTAAAATGGATAAAGCAGTTTTATTCTTCGGGTCAGTACGATTACAGCGATACCTCATTTATGTAATTTTTTTTATGTTTTGGCGCTTTTACACAATAAAAACTATTTTATATAAAAAAATAATTGTTTTTTGCATCGCATTATTCTGAGAGCTATAACTTTTTTATTTTTCTGCTGATGATGCTGTATGGCGGCTTTTTTTTGCGGGACAAGATGACGTTTTCAGCGGTACCATGGTTATTTATATCCGTCGTTTTGATCGCGTGTTATTCCACTTTTTGTTCGCCTGTAAGATAATAAAGCGTTGTTTTTTGCCTTGTTTTTTTTTTTTTTTTTTGCGGTGTTCACTGAAGGGGTTAACTAGTGGGATAGTTTTATAGAGCGGGTCGTTACGGACGCGGCGATACCAAATATGTGTACATTTATTGTTTTTTTTTTTTTTTACATAAATAAATGGATTTATTGGGAAATGTTTTTTTTTTTATTTGGGGATTTTTTTTTATTTTTTTTTACACATTCTATTTTTTTTTTTTTTTACTTTCTAACATTGTCCCAGGGTGGGACATCTCTGTATTAGATCAGATCGTTGATCTGACACTGTGCATAGCACACTGTCAGATCAACGATCTGACAGGCAGCTTAGCTGGCTCTCCAGCGCCTGCTCTCAGCAGGCGCCGGCTAGCCAGGTCACTTCATGACCCGGAAGGAGTCCGGCGGCCATCTTGGATCCGGGGACTCCTTCCGGGTCACCGGAGCAACGCGATCTCATTGCGTTGCTCCGGTGGGAGAGCGCAGGGAGCCCCCGTCCCTGCGCGATCCCCCTCTATGCCGCTGTCACTACTGACAGCGGCATCAGAGGGGTTAAATGCCCGCGATCGGCGATAGCGCCGATCGTGGGCATTGCTGCGGGGTGTCAGCTGTCATATACAGCTGACACCCGCACCCGATCACCGCGGCGCTCAGCGCGAGACCGCGGTGATCGATGCGCCGTACTAGTACTGCTGCTGGCACTAATGCAGTGCCGGCAGCGCAGTACTAGTACGGCGCATGGCGCGAAGGGGTTAAACCTGCGTCGAGCCAACTTTGTGGTGTAAGGCCTACTTGTAGTGTCTGGCTGCGCCACTCAATACATCTGTCCTCTTTACAAAAAATGACCTACAATTATCTGGTTTTCAGCCTATCGGAATTTTAAAACTGCAGTGGGCCTACTAGTTGGGTTGGGGCCTACTATCTGTGTCTGCCGCTCCTTGCTGTTCTCCTCCAGTGAACAAAGCTGTGCCGCCTGTTTACTACTGTTGCCAATTTTGAACTGCATTTAGACTACTTACTGATTTGGGCCTACTCTCTGTGTCAGCCTCTCATTCCAGTTGTCCTCCACTGAACAAAGCAATGCCCCCTGGTTAGTCCTGTTACCAATTTTGAACTGCATTTAGCCCACTTTATTATTTGGGCCCATATCTGTTTCCTCCTCATCCTGCCCATTGCCCAGCCAGTGATAGATGAGTCTGCTGGTACATTGACCCATAACGCAACATTCCCCGTGCACGCTACACAGCAAGATTGTGACCCTGCTGAAATTCAGGTTCCCCTTCCCGCATACCATACCACCTTACACGGGGACAAAGAGGAAGGTGCAGATGAAAGTGCAGGTTCCTTCATCAGGTGGGGGGAGGAATACTCGTTGGCGACGTCACTGGCACAGGGCCCCTCATAGTACGCAAAAGTGTCACTGCCGGTGGGAGGTGCCCCCGCCGTGCAAACACCGCCGTACTTTTAGGGGCCCTGTGCCAGTGCCAATGCCAACGAGTGGGCCCCCCCTGCTTGCTCAGGATCACAGCACTTGCAAAGTTGAAATACTTACCTATCCCTGCTCCACTGCCGTGACGTGTTCCAGATTTCCTGGGCCCACAAAATACTTGAACCAGCCCTACCCTCCACAACTTTAGCCAAATGACCCCCAATTTCCAATGCCTTACTATTATTGTAAGGTAAATTAAGATTGACAAGCTTCAGTAACAAGAATGGATGTTTTTCCAATTAAAATGGGAACTGTAGGTGTTTTCCTGGCCTCCACTCACTGCCGACTATGCTCCCCCATTGACTTGCATTGGGTTTCGTGTTTCGGTCGATCCCCGACTTTTCGCGATAATCGGCCGATTCCACTCGACTCGACTTTTGAGATAGTCGGGTTTCGCGAAACCCGACTCGACACTAAAAAACTAAAAGTAGCTCAACCCTAGTCAGCACTGATCGTGGAAAAGGTTGTCTGTTATGAACTGGTGATTTAGAACCACAATGGACCTGGTGGTTAAGAGCACTGAAAATGACCTGATAGTTACTAATAACATAGGACGAGCTCTGAGACGTGGGAACTCTGCTGACCGCAATCCCTAATCCTATCACACCACACTAGAGGTAGCCGTGGAGCGCTCCTGACCAGACCTAGGCGCCTCGGGCACAGCCTGAGAAACTAGCTAGCCCTGAAGATAGAAAAATAAGCCTACCTTGCCTCAGAGAAATTCCCTAAAGGAAAAGGCAGCCCCCCACATATAATGACTGAGTAAAGATGAAAATACAAACACAGAGATGAAATAGATTTTAGCAAAGTGAGGCCCGACTTACTGAATAGACCGAGGATAGGAAGATAGCTTTGCGGTCAGCACAAAAACCTACAAACAACCACGCAGAGGGCGCAAAAAGACCCTCCGCACCGACTAACGGTACGGAGGTGCTCCCTCTGCGTCCCAGAGCTTCCAGCAAGCAAGACAAACCAATAAAGCAAGCTGGACAGAAAAAATAGCAAACAAAAGTAACACAAGCAGAACTTAGCTTATGCAGGACAGACACGCCACAAGAACAATCCAGGAGAGAGCAAGACCAATACTGGAACATTGACTGGAGGCCAGGAACAAAGAACTAGGTGGAGTTAAATAGAGCAGCACCTAACAACTTAACCTCGTCACCTGAGGAAGGAAACTCAGAAGCCGCAGCCCCACTCACATCCACCAAAGGAAGCTCATGGACAGAACCAGCCGAAGTACCACTCATGACCACAGGAGGGAGCCTGACCACAGAATTCACAACAGTACCCCCCCCCCTTGAGGAGGGGTCACCGAACCCTCACCAGAGCCCCCAGGCCGACCAGGATGAGCCAAATGAAAGGCACGAACCAGATCGGCAGCATGAACATCAGAGGCAAAGACCCAGGAATTATCTTCCTGACCATAACCCTTCCACTTAACCAGGTACTGGAGTTTCCGTCTCGAAATACGAGAATCCAAAATCTTCTCCACTATATACTCCAACTCCCCCTCAACCAAAACCGGGGCAGGAGGATCAACGGATGGAACCACAGGTGCCACGTATCTCCGCAACAATGACCTATGGAATACATTATGAATGGAAAAAGAAGCTGGGAGGGTCAAACGAAAAGACACAGGATTAAGAACCTCAGAAATCCTATACGGACCAATGAAACGAGGCTTAAACTTAGGAGAGGAAACTTTCATAGGAATATAACGAGACGACAACCAAACCAAATCCCCAACACGAAGTCGGGGACCCACACAGCGCCTGCGGTTAGCGAAACGTTGAGCCTTCTCCTGGGACAATGTCAAATTGTCCACTACATGAGTCCAAATCTGCTGCAACCTATCCACCACAGTATCCACACCAGGACAGTCCGAAGACTCAACCTGCCCTGAAGAGAAACGAGGATGGAAACCAGAATTGCAGAAAAACGGCGAAACCAAAGTAGCCGAGCTGGCCCGATTATTAAGGGCGAACTCAGCCAAAGGCAAAAAGGACACCCAATCATCCTGATCAGCAGAAACAAAACATCTCAGATATGTTTCCAAGGTCTGATTGGTTCGTTCAGTTTGGCCATTTGTCTGAGGATGGAAAGACGAGGAAAAAGACAAATCAATGCCCATCCTAGCACAAAAGGCTCGCCAAAACCTCAAAACAAACTGGGAACCTCTGTCAGAAACGATGTTCTCCGGAATGCCATGTAAATGAACCACATGCTGGAAAAACAATGGCACCAAATCAGAGGAGGAAGGCAATTTAAACAAGGGTACCAAATGGACCATCTTAGAGAAGCGATCACACACCACCCAAATGACCGACATCTTTTGAGAGACGGGGAGATCCGAAATAAAATCCATAGAGATATGTGTCCAGGGCCTCTTCGGGACCGGCAAGGGCAAAAGCAACCCACTGGCACGAGAACAGCAGGGCTTAGCCCGAGCACAAATCCCACAGGACTGCACAAAAGAACGCACATCCCGCGACAGAGACGGCCACCAAAAGGATCTAGCCACCAAATCTCTGTAACCAAAGATTCCAGGATGACCAGCCAACACAGAACAATGAACCTCAGAGATAACTCTACTCGTCCATTTATCAGGGACAAACAGTTTCTCCGCTGGGCAACGGTCAGGTCTATCAGCCTGAAATTTTTGCAGCACCCGCCGCAAATCAGGGGAGATGGCAGACAAAATTACCCCCTCTTTGAGAATACCCGCCGGCTCAGGCAACCCCGGAGAGTCAGGCACAAAACTCCTAGACAGGGCATCCGCCTTCACATTCTTAGAGCCCGGAAGGTACGAAACCACAAAGTCAAAACGGGAGAAAAACAGCGACCAACGAGCCTGTCTAGGATTCAACCGTTTGGCAGACTCGAGATAAGTCAAGTTCTTGTGATCAGTCAAGACCACCACGCGATGCTTAGCTCCTTCAAGCCAATGACGCCACTCCTCGAATGCCCACTTCATGGCCAGCAACTCTCGATTGCCAACATCATAATTACGCTCAGCAGGCGAAAACTTCCTGGAAAAGAAGGCACATGGTTTCATAACCGAGCCATCTGAACTTCTTTGCGACAAAACAGCCCCTGCTCCAATCTCAGAAGCATCAGCCTCGACCTGGAACGGGAGCGAAACATCTGGCTGGCACGACACAGGGGCAGAAGAAAAACGACGCTTCAACTCCTGAAAAGCTTCCACAGCAGCAGAAGACCAATTGACCACATCAGCACCCTTCTTGGTTAAATCAGTCAACGGTTTAGCAATACTAGAACAATTATTGATGAAGCGACGATAAAAATTAGCAAAGCCCAGGAACTTTTGCAGACTCTTCAGAGATGTCGGCTGAGTCCAATCATAAATGGACTGAACTTTAACAGGGTCCATCTCGATAGTAGAAGGGGAAAAAATGAAACCCAAAAATGAAACCTTCTGAACAGCAAAGAGACACTTTGACCCCTTCACAAACAAAGAATTCGCACGCAGGACCTGGAACACCATTTTAACCTGCTTCACGTGAGATTCCCAATCATCCGAGAAGACCAAAATATCATCCAAGTATACAATCAGGAATTTATCCAGGTACTCTCGGAAGATGTCATGCATAAAGGACTGCAATACTGATGGAGCATTGGAAAGCCCGAATGGCATAACCAGGTACTCAAAATGGCCCTCGGGCGTATTAAATGCTGTTTTCCATTCATCGCTCTGTTTAATACGCACAAGATTATACGCACCACGAAGATCTATCTTGGTGAACCAACTAGCCCCCTTAATCCGAGCAAACAAATCAGACAGCAGCGGCAAGGGGTACTGAAATTTGACCGTAATTTTATTTAGAAGGCGGTAATCAATACAAGGTCTCAACGAACCATCCTTCTTGGCCACAAAAAAGAACCCTGCTCCCAATGGCGACGACGACGGGCGAATATGACCCTTCTCCAAGGATTCCTTTACGTAACTCCGCATAGTGGCGTGCTCAGGCACAGACAAATTAAACAGTCGACCTTTAGGAAACTTACTACCAGGAATCAAATCGATAGCACAATCGCAATCCCTATGCGGAGGTAGGGCACTAGACTTGGGCTCATCAAATACATCCCGGTAATCTGACAAGAACTCTGGGACCTCAGAAGGGGTGGATGATGAAATAGACAGAAATGGAACATCACCATGTACCCCCTGACAACCCCAGCTGGCCCCAGACATTGATTTCCAATCTAATACTGGGTTATGGACTTGTAGCCATGGCAACCCCAACACGACCACATCATGCAGATTATGCAACACCAAAAAGCGAATATCCTCCTGATGCGCAGGAGCCATGCACATGGTCAGTTGGGTCCAGTACTGAGGCTTATTCTTGGCCAAAGGCGTAGCATCAATTCCTCTCAATGGAATAGGATACTGCAAAGGCTCCAAGAAAAACCCACAGCGCCTAGCATACTCCAAGTCCATCAAATTCAGGGCAGCGCCTGAATCCACAAATGCCATGACAGAATAGGATGACAAAGAGCAGATCAAAGTAACGGACAAAAGAAAATTTCGACTGTACCGTACCAATGGTGGCAGACCTAGCGAACCGCTTAGTGCGCTTAGGACAATCGGAGATAGCATGAGTGGAATCACCACAGTAGAAACACAGCCCATTCCGACGTCTGTGTTCTTGCCGTTCAGCTCTGGTCAAAGTCCTATCACATTGCATAGGCTCAGGTTTATGCTTAGATAATACCGCCAAATGGTGCACAGTTTTACGCTCACGTAAGTGTCGATCGATCTGAATGGCCAAAGACATAGACTCATTCAGACCAGCAGGCATAGGAAATCCCACCATGACATCCTTAAGGGCTTCAGAGAGACCCTTTCTGAAAATTCTGTGGTTAAGAGCACTGAAAATGACCTGATAGTTACTAATAACATAGGACGAGCTCTGAGACGTAGGAACTCTGCTGACCGCAATCCCCAATCCTATCACACCACACTAGAGGTAGCCGTGGAGCGCTCCTGACCAGACCTAGGCGCCTCGGGCACAGCCTGAGAAACTAGCTAGCCCTGAAGATAGAAAAATAAGCCTACATTGCCTCAGAGAAATTCCCCAAAGGAAAAGGCAGCCCCCCACATATAATGACTGTGAGTAAAGATGAAAATACAAACACAGAGATGAAATAGATTTTAGCAAAGTGAGGCCCGACTTACTGAATAGACTGAGGATAGGAAGATAGCTTTGCGGTCAGCACAAATACCTACAAACAACCACGCAGAGGGTGCAAAAAGACCCTCCGCACCGACTAACGGTACGGAGGTGCTCCCTCTGCGTCCCAGAGCTTCCAGCAAGCAAGACAAACCAATAAAGCAAGCTGGACAGAAAAAATAGCAAACAAAAGTAACACAAGCAGAACTTAGCTTATGCAGGACAGACAGGCCACAAGAACGATCCAGGAGAGAGCAAGACCAATACTGGAACATTGACTGGAGGCCAGGAACAAAGAACTAGGTGGAGTTAAATAGAGCAGCACCTAACGACTTAACCTCGTCACCTGAGGAAGGAAACTCAGAAGCCGCAGCCCCACTCACATCCACCAAAGGAAGCTCATGGACAGAACCAGCCGAAGTACCACTCATGACCACAGGAGGGAGCCTGACCGCAGAATTCACAACAGTTGTCATGGACAGGTTAATACACTCCCTACCAAGATCGCTGCAATCCTGGGTGGCCCAGGAAGATCCCCGTAATACCGATGACCTAGAGAGTCTGGAGTAGAGATACCAGGTAGTTAAGAGTTCCTTGGGGAAACAAGGGGTGCAAGCATCCCAATACTAGGCTTCCCAAAGGGGGTCTGACACTCAAAAGAAGGAAGTTAGAGTAGTATGTGGGGGGCATCCAAGAGCCCATGAGACATCCGAGTTATTGTCAAAGGCCCGTCCAATAATATATTTTGTTGGATGTGTCATACTCCAGGTCACATAGCCACCCATTTCCCCATGACCACCAAGCCAAAGGACTGCAGCATAGGATGGCACTGCTCATATTTTGCATATCCTGCCTGTAGTGCTGTCACTCAACCAGGTGAGGCACCGCAGGCATGCCATGTGACCATCAACGTGGTAAAAATGACTGGTCCGTTGAACTCAGGGAATTTGGTAACCCTAGTGAGGGCCACAATTCCCCATCGGCTGATTCCTGAAAAGAGGGTGGGCGTCCAATCTATCCATGGTGACACTTAGGACTACCCTGTGTCCCAAGTGGTTATAAACACAAACTTTGTCCCATGAGGTGGGCATAGTCAAGGACCTATTGCACCCTATTATAATAGGTCAGGACTTTGCATTATTTTGGGACTTGTGGGGGAAAGTGAGGACATCTGATTGTCTGGACAACAGCCAGGTTGCTCCTAAAGAACCTCATCGCAGTCCGCAGCTGACAGGTTTCCGTTTTGTGTGGTTGTTGGAATGAGGATGAGGATGAGGCTAACATTCCTGAGCTGGAGGTGTCCGAGGGAAACTTTGGAACTGCCCAACTCAGGGATTTAACTCTTGAAGGGCATTTGATAATGTGACGGCACTTAATGGTCTTGCTCAAGAGTTGGTGGCTGACACCGGATACCCATACTTTGCCATGAATGGGGAGATGATGTATCGGATCACCAAGCTGAGAGAGGAGGTAATTGAGCAGTTACTGGTGCCAGGGCTGTACAGATGCAGAGTGTTAGACATGGTCCATACACATGTTAGGTGGTCACCTGGATGTAGAAAAAATCCAGGAATAGATCCTCAAGAGGTTCTACTGGCCCCGTTGTCACCATGATATTGTGAATTTCTGTAGCTCCTATCCCACCTGTCAGTTGACTTTCCCAGTGGCCCACTTTCATAGACCCTTAGTGTCATTGCCCATTATTGAGATGCCATTTGATCGCAAAGCCATGGATCTAGTGGGACCCCTGGTCAAGCCCGCCAGAGGACATCAGTATATCTTGGTGGTACTGGACTATGCTACGCATTGCCTGGAGGCCATTCCACTACGTAACTCCTCTACCAAGTGTGTCACCCGAGAGTTGGTTCATGTCTTCTCTAGAACGGGGTTGCCCAAAGAGATTCTGTACGACCAAGGGACCCCGTCAAAGGTGATGAAGGAGTTGTGCAAAACCCTGCAAGTCACACAACTCTGGACCTCACTCTACTATCCACAAACAGATGGCTTGGTAGAAAGGTTCAATAAAACCTTGAAGGCCATGTTGAAGAAGGTAATAGAGAAGGATGGCTGCAACTGGGACTGTCTACTACTGTACCTTCTATTCTCCATCAGAGAAGTACCACAGGCCTCTACTGTGTTCTCCCCTTTGAACTCTTGTATGGCCACACCCCTCATGATAGAACACCTCCTCAAAGCACAAAAGACGCAGTCCAGGGTGTAAAATAGGTCGACGAGGGTGAGACACTTCAACTATGGGGATCGAGTACTAGTGCTGTTACCTATGGTGGAGAGCAAATTCCTGGCCAAGTGGCAGGACCCCTACAAAATAGTTGAAAGGGTTGGAGATGTCAACTGTAAAGTCCACCAACCAGGGACGTGGTATGCCACGTCAACCTGATTAAGCCATGGCAAGAAAGGGAGCCATTGGAAGCTCTGTGTTGTGTTGCCAGGCCTGAAGCGGATGTGGAGGAAGTTAAGGTGGCAGAGAAGCTGTCACATGCCCAAAAGAAACAGTGCCGAGAGTTGCTACAGTGGAACAGGGAACTATTCTCTGTGCTGCCAGGTTGTACGAAGGTCATGGAGGATGAGGTTCTGATACAGCCTAATGTCCGGGTTAACTTGAAACAATATCGGATTCATAAAGGCCGTCGAGAGGTGATCTCAAAAGAGGTGAAGCAAATGCTGAGCCTGGGAGTCTTTGAGGAATCCAAGAGCGGCTAGTCCAGTCCAATTGTAAGGACTCTGGATTTCTTGCTCATTTGTGGTGCTTTATTGCCATTTTCCAAGATGGCATCTGCTGCCTCTAATCTGCTCATGTAATCTGACTTCCCTGTCTTTAATAGCCTGGCTTGCCTCCTACTCCTTGCTTGTGTATTCTGCCTGAATCCCTGGCTTGTGCTGCAAGAGACTTCCCCTCTTCAGAAACTCCGGCCCCGCCTCCTCAGCAAACCTTCTCATCTCTGAGGTTCTCCTGCATTCTTCTCCTGCCTACTGGGACATGTAAGCTTAGCCTGCTACAGCTAATCTTGTTTGGCATGCGTTGCTTGTTTATTTGACTGTTTCTGGACTCGTAGCTCTGCACTGCTTCCGGACACTTTTCTAGTGCTGCCAGCCCTGGTATGAACTGTGCTTTATGATCTGCTTACTCCAGAGAGTGCTATGCCCATAAGACTTGCCCGCAGCTGAGCTGCAAAAGAACTTCTCCATTGAAGGACCTTGCTTGCCATTCTCTTGAACTTATGTGCACTTGCTGCACCCATGTTTGTGCATATAAACACTAACTCTGCTTGCAGCAGAGCTGCAAAGATCCTTTTCCTGGTTTCACCTTTGTTTGCTGTGTTTTTTACTTGCTCACACCTTGCACCTGTGTTTATTTGTATAATACAGACTTTACACTATACTCTGGTTCTGCTGCCTTGTCTCAAGCCAAGAGATTCCTAAGTCTACCACTATAATTGTTACACCAATATTCTTTGTGTCGAAACCAGATGGCGAATGGTGGTATTGCAATGACTATAGGAAGTTGAACGAAGTTTCTAAGTTTGATGCATACCCGATGCTCCATGTCGATGAATTAAATGAGAGGCTAGGGCCAACTCGGTACATTACTACACTTGACCTCACAAAAGGGCATTGGCAAATCGCCATATCCCAAGACGTCAAAGAGAAGGCTGCCTTTTCAATGCTAGATGGATGCTTAAAATACACTAGGATGCCATTTGGGTTACAAGGTGCTCCAGCCACATTCCAGAGAGCCATGAGATCCTAGCTCCTCACAAGAGGTATGCAGCGGCCTACCGACATTGTGATCTTCAGCTAGGATTGTGGAAGCTATCTGAGCAAGGTTCAGGTGATATTTGATGCTCTATGGAAGGCGGGGTTTTCCATAAATCCGAAGAAAAGTGGGCGTTGGATACTGGGACCTCAGAAGGGGTGGATGATGAGATAGACAGAAATGGAACATCACCATGTACCCCCTGACAACCCCAGCTGGCCCCAGACATTGATTTCCAATCTAATACTGGGTTATGGACTTGTAGCCATGGCAACCCCAACACGACCACATCATGCAGATTATGCAACACCAGAAAGCGAATATCCTCCTGGTGCGCAGGAGCCATGCACATGGTCAGCTGGGTCCAATACTGAGGCTTATTCTTGGCCAAAGGCGTAGCATCAATTCCTCTCTGGTAGTAAGTTTCCTAAGGGTAGACTGTTTAATTTATCTGTACCTGAGCACGCCGCTATGCGAAGTTACGTGAAGGAGTCTTTGGAGAAGGGTCATATTCGCCCGTCATCGTCGCCATTGGGAGCGGGGTTCTTTTTTGTGGCCAAGAAGGATGGTTCGCTGAGACCTTGTATTGATTACCGCCTTCTAAATAAAATTACGGTCAAATTTCAGTACCCCTTGCCGCTGCTGTCTGATTTGTTTGCTCGGATTAAGGGGGCTAGTTGGTTCACCAAGATAGATCTTCGTGGTGCGTATAATCTTGTGCGTATTAAACGGGGCGATAAATGGAAAACAGCATTTAATACGCCCGAAGGCCATTTTGAGTACCTGGTTATGCCATTCGGGCTTTCTAATGCTCCATCAGTGTTTCAGTCCTTTATGCATGACATCTTCCGAGAGTACCTGGATAAATTCCAGATTGTATACTTGGATGATATTTTGGTCTTCTCGGATGATTGGGAGTCTCATGTGAAGCAGGTCAGAATGGTGTTCCAGGTCCTGCGTGCTAATTCTTTGTTTGTGAAGGGGTCAAAGTGTCTCTTTGGTGTTCAGAAGGTTTCATTTTTGGGGTTCATTTTTTCTCCTTCTGCTATCGAGATGGACCCTGTTAAAGTTCAGGCCATTTATGATTGGACTCAGCCAACATCTCTGAAGTCTGCAGAAGTTCCTGGGCTTTGCTAATTTTTATCGTCGCTTCATCAATAATTTTTCTAGTATTGCTAAACCGTTGACTGATTTAACCAAGAAGGGTGCTGATGTGGTCAATTGGTCTTCTGCTGCTGTGGAAGCTTTTCAGGAGTTGAAGCGTCGTTTTTCTTCTGCCCCTGTGTTGTGCCAACCAGATGTTTCGCTTCCGTTCCAGGTCGAGGTTGATGCTTCTGAGATTGGAGCAGGGGCTGTTTTGTCGCAGAGAAGTTCTGATTGCTCGGTGATGAAACCATGCGCCTTCTTTTCCAGGAAATTTTCGCCTGCTGAGCGAAATTATGATGTTGGCAATCGAGAGTTGCTAGCCATGAAGTGGGCATTCGAGGAGTGGCATCATGGGCTTGAAGGAGCTAAGCATCGCGTGGTGGTCTTGACTGATCACAAAAACTTGACTTATCTCGAGTCTGCCAAACGGTTGAATCCTAGACAGGCTCGTTGGTCGCTGTTTTTCTCCCGTTTTGACTTTGTGGTTTCGTACCTTCCGGGCTCTAAAAATGTGAAGGCGGATGCCCTGTCTAGGAGTTTTGTGCCCGATTCTCCGGGTTTGCCTGAGCTGGCAAGTATTCTCAAAGAGGGGGTAATTTTGTCTGCCATCTCCCCTGATTTGCGGCGGGTGCTGCAAAAATTTCAGGCTAATAGACCTGACCGTTGCCCAGCGGAGAGACTGTTTGTCCCTGATAGGTGGACGAATACAGTTATCTCTGAGGTTCATTGTTCGGTGTTGGCTGGTCATCCTGGAATCTTTGGTACCAGAGATTTGGTGGCTAGATCCTTTTGGTGGCCGTCTCTGTCGCGGGATGTGCGTTCTTTTGTGCAGTCCTGTGGGATTTGTGCTCGGGCTAAGCCCTGCTGTTCTCGTGCCAGTGGGTTGCTTTTGCCCTTGCCGGTCCCGAAGAGGCCTTGGACACATATCTCTATGGATTTTATTTCGGATCTCCCCGTCTCTCAAAGAATGTCGGTCATTTGGGTGGTTTGTGATCGCTTCTCTAAGATGGTCCATTTGGTGCCCTTGTCTAAATTGCCTTCCTCCTCTGATTTGGTGCCATTGTTTTTCCAGCATGTGGTTCGTTTACATGGCATTCCAGAGAACATCGTTTCTGACAGAGGTTCCCAGTTTGTTTCGAGGTTTTGGCGAGCCTTTTGTGCTAGGATGGGCATTGATTTGTCTTTTTCCTCGGCTTTCCATCCTCAGACAAATGGCCAGACTGAACGAACCAATCAGACCTTGGAAACATATCTGAGATGTTTTGTTTCTGCTGATCAGGATGATTGGGTGTCCTTTTTGCCTTTGGCTGAGTTCGCCCTTAATAATCGGGCCAGCTCGGCTACTTTGGTTTCGCCGTTTTTCTGCAATTCTGGTTTCCACCCTCGTTTTTCTACAGGGCAGGTTGAGTCTTCGGACTCCTGGTGTGGATACTGTGGTGGATAGGTTGCAGCAGATTTGGACTCATGTAGTGGACAATTTGACTTTGTCCCAGGAGAAGGCTCAACGTTTCGCTAACCGCAGGCGCTGTGTGGGTCCCCGACTTCGTGTTGGGGATTTGGTTTGGTTGTCATCTCGTTATATTCCTATGAAGGTTTCCTCTCCTAAATTTAAGCCTCGTTTCATTGGTCCATATAGGATTTCTGAGGTTCTTAATCCTGTGTCTTTTCGTTTGACTCTTCCAGCTTCTTTTTCCATCCATAACGTGTTCCATAGGTCATTGTTGCGGAGATACGTGGCACCTGTAGTTCCATCTATTGATCCTCCTGCTCCGGTTTTGGTTGAAGGGGAATTGGAGTATATAATGGAGAAGATTTTGGATTCTCGTGTTTCGAGACGGAAACTCCAGTATCTGGTTAAGTGGAAAGGTTATGGTCAGGAAGATAATTGCTGGGTCTTTGCCTCTGATGTCCATGCTGCCGATCTGGTTCGTGCCTTTCATGTGGCTCATCCTGGTCAGCCTGGGGGCTCTGGTGAGGGTTCGGTGACCCCTCCTCAAGGGGGGGTACTGTTGTGAATTTTGTGGCCAAGCTCCCTCCTGTGGTCGTGAGTGGTACTTCGGCTGGTTCTGTGTATGAGCTTCCTTTGGTGGATGAGAGTGGTACTGTGGCTTCTGAGTTTCCTTCCTCAGGTGATGAGGTTAAGTCGTTAGGTGCTGCTCTGTTTAACTCCACCTGGTGCTTTGATCCTGGCCTCCAGTCAATGTTCTAGTATTGGTCTTGCTTCCTCCTGGATCGTTCCTGTGGCCTGGCTATCCTGCATAAGCTACGTTCTGCTTGTGTTACTTTTGTTTGCTATATTTTCTGTCCAGCTTGCTATATTGGTTTTTCTTTCTTGCTGGAAGCTCTGAGACGCAGAGGGAGCACCTCCGTACCGTTAGTCGGTGCGGAGGGTCTTTTTGCCCCTCTGCGTGGTTGTTTGTAGGTTTTTGTGTTGACCGCAAAGCTATCTTTCCTATCCTCGGTCTATTCAGTAAGTCGGGCCTCACTTTGCTAAATCTATTTCATCTCTGTGTTTGTATTTTCATCTTTGCTCACAGTCATTATATGTGGGGGGCTGCCTTTTCCTTTGGGGAATTTCTCTGAGGCAAGGTAGGCTTATTTTTCTATCTTCAGGGCTAGTTAGTTTCTCAGGCTGTGCCGAGTTGCATAGGGAGCGTTAGGCGCAATCCACGGCTACCTCTAGTGTGGTGTGATAGGATTAGGGATTGCGGTCAGCAGAGTTCCCACGTCTCAGAGCTCGTTCTATGTTTTTGGTAATTGTCAGGTCCATTGTGGTTCTGAATTACCTGTTCATAACAAGCATCGCACTGGGAAGGGGCTCCCTGCGTGCTTTCCTCAGAACAATGCGATGTGATCGCGTTTTCCTGAGGGTTTCCATGGAGACCCCCAGCACCAAGATGGCCACAGGGTCCTTCCGGGTCCTGCAGGGAGGTGACTTGTCAGCGCTTGCTTAAAGCAGGACCTGAGAAGCCTCCTTCACTGCCTGACAGATCGCTGATCTGATACTCAGCAGTGCTAAGTGTCAGATCAGATCACTCAATCCACAAAAAAAAGCAAGTCCCCACTCAGATCTGTCATCTGTTAATGGAAATATAGGGGGCTTCCACGTTACTGGTAGTACAAAGGCTCTGGAAAAGCAAGATGGCTCCTGACCCGACAAAAGAAATTCAGCAAATTTTCCGCTCCCAATCCAAATGCCCCCTCCCTTCTGAGCCCCACTATGCCTAAACAACGATTAGCACCCACACGTTTGGCATTTCTGTAGTGATGACAGCCCGACTAATTTACAGGTGCGTGTCTTCAGAAGCATGAGCTGGGCATGATGTACTGGTCCCTACAGTGTAATGGTCACTACAGCGTACTGGTCACTACAATAGGTGTTTGCAATATCCACTGCTGCCTGTTTTTGGAAAACTCCTATGGAGTCAAAATAGACACATCTGTAGATAAATTCCCAAGGGTTATAATTTCCAAAATGGGGTCCCTTATGGGGGGTACCTCTGCACTGTAATATGGTGCTACTTCCCTTCTGAGCTTTGCACTGGGCCTCAAAAGTAGTTTTCGACCACATATGGGTGAACTCAGGAGAAATTGCAAAGCAAACTTTTGTGTCCATTTTCTCCTTTTGCCCTTGTGAAAATACAAAATTTGTAGCTAATAAAGATTTATTCTGGGAAAAATGTGATTTTTTTAATTTTTACAACTTAATGTTATAAACGTATGTGAAGCACCTGGGGGTTCAAGGTGCTCAATACACATCTGGATAAGGTCCCAAAGGGGTCTAGTTTCCAAAATGGTATCACATGTTGGGGTTTCCACTGTTTACGCACATCAGGGGCTGGCTGGCAAATTTTAGCCTGGGGGCAAGCATAATGCAGTGGCCCACTGTGACATGGGCCAGGGCCCATCTTAAGGCTTGGATCTCCTGTAGTAGCACTTAAGTATAGCACATGTGCCACAGCGGTACACCTTCTCACAACCCATTTCATAAAAATGGTTGAGGAACAATAAATACTTATCAATAGAAAAAATGCTTTGTTATTTGTGATGCAGTGGCCCCTGTGGCAGCTAGGGGGCGCTGTGTGTGCTTTTCGGGATATGCATGGAGGCGTGTCTGTTGTTATGGTGGTGAAACAGTGACTGACAGAATTGTAAGTGGCCGATATGTGCCGCAGAGGGAGTCTGCGTGGTAAGTCTGATGTAATGTTGTTGTTCTGGGACCTATAGTCCCTCAAGTGTTTGTATAGTTGTAAGGGAGACTTACTAGGCTAGTTATGAAAGATGGGTGGGTCAAACTGACCAAACACACTCTCTCCCACCTGTGGGAGTGATTATAGCTTCATAATGTGACCAGGGTGGGGGTCACATGTTCGCTGAGTGTGGACCTGAATGGTCTATGCTGGAAGGTCCTGGAGCGCCTTTTTGTTGGGAGTGTCATCTCCCTGAAGAGCACGTGGTGGGGCTTTGGACCTGGTGGCCTGGGGTGTGGACAGATGTCCTGAATAGCACCGGGACAGGTCACATGCCTTTGTTTTGGACAGTCCCATGTGGGATGAACGTCCTGAATAGCGCACTGAGTACCTGTGTTGGAAGTCCTGGGAGTAGGCTTCCTGAAGAGCACAACCTGTGTTGGATCTCCTGGGAGTAGGAATCCTGAAGAGCACATGCCAGTGTGATGGACGTCCTGAATAGCGCACAGTAAGACTATGTTCCTGGACAGTCTGTGTTGGATGCTCCTGTGAGTGGAGTCTTCCTGGAGCACCTGAGAGACTGTGGACCTGGATGGTCTGTGTTGGGGAAGCTACCGTCCTTCGGTGGCTCTGGACTGACTGATGTGTGCCAGCCAGGCAAGTTGGTGAACAAAGCGAGGCTCAGCGTGTTTAGAGACCGCGACCCAATGTCATGTGCGCTATATGACTAGGGACATTGGTGAACTGTTCGGCGTACGGACACCCATGGTAACTGGATGAAGCGAGAGGTCCAGCATGTTTAGTGTCCGTGAGATAAAGCCGAAATATTTAGTGTCTAAGATAAAGCTGCAACTTAATGTCACCTGTTGGTGCCTATTGTGTTCCATGAAGTGTAATGAACTGTGCATAACCCGGTTTATGATGCCATAATAAACCGTATAGACTGTGTTTAAGTGAACAACGTGCCCGTTTGCTTGAATCCTGTGCGAATTGAGTATTCCCCAATGCGTTAGTGAGTGCAATCTTACATCATTATTGTATCACCATCAATAACACAAGTGCTCAATTAACAAATTGCCTGGTTGCTAGGTAATCCCACATGTACTTATGCTGGCTAACAGATGTAAATCATTCAGCTGCGGCAAGAAAAACTAAATCTCCGAGCACTAAAAAAATACACTGAGGACCCCCGAGCATGCTCGAGAAATCTCGAGTCACGAGTATATTCGCTCATCACTAGTGACCTCCGATACACTCCATGAAACACTGGATCTGCCGGAAGGTCACAATGAGCCCAATGGGAGCAACACTGGAAATAGATGATGATGGCGGAGGGTGAGTGTAAAGCAGGGAGCAGGAGACTTGCATTTAAAGCACCACTCCAGCACTGAAGAAAAACAAATCGCTAGAGTGGTGCTCTAAACACCGAGAATTCTCATACAGTTAGCAAAGATCTCATCAGAGGTGAACTTTCACGAATAATTTTCAGCACATCTTGAAATTGAACTGGTTCCAAGAGATCTCGCTCCACGGACATGATCATAAAGGCTTCAAGCAGGTCTTGTCCCATTGTAACCCACAGTCTTGTCTTCATGAGTTTAAGCTTGCTGAATGCTCTTTCACATGCAACTTGTGAGAAAGATGGAGTCAGTAAGTACACATATGTCACAGACAGAGTCTCATAGGCAGCTGAATAGAGATTGTACTTCATGAGTAATCGGTGACAGCAGAGGAATCAATTCTTATATGACTTGCATTTCATTTTGACAACGTCTGTAGGTACACCCCATTCATCTCCATCTCCTCCATATTCTTCTGTAGCTGCAGTTGCTTTTTCTGGTTCATCCAAGTGTACCATCAACTTAGGAAAGAGGTTTGCAAAACTTCTGAGCTCACTAATAAGAGCTTCTTCATTAACTTTTGATAACTCTGAGATTCTTGTTAGTTTGCCTTCCTTGAGTAGGTTGGGGTCATTTCGAATATTTTCAAAAAATTTTGGCTGCAAAAATTGAGTATCAATTATCAACTGTTTATTTTCTGAAAATCTTTAAGTGAGGCTTGTCAAAACCTGATCTAAAATTGGCCTGTATACTTCCACACGAAAACGTGTTTCATCAGCCGGCCGTTCGTCAACTGAGCTTTCACCTGACATTCTTTTCTTTCTTAAAAATTGAAATCGCAGCCTTATTTCCCAGCCAGACAATAATAAAGGTAAATATAAAATATGGAAAACCTATATTATCAATAGGGTGGAAAAAAAAGGAAAATGTGACTGCTAAAATGCTAAAAAAAATTGAATGGCAGACCATTTGGAACACTAAAAAGAACAGAAGAAAAAACAAAATAGGATAACGAATAAATATTAAAAATGATATAAATATATAATAAAACAAAACATACTAGGATGAAACAATAAAAAATGCCTTTATTATATATTATTTGGTAAACGGTAGCACTGATGCTACGTGCCTGTACTTGGAAAGCAAATACAACAATAATTTAAAAATAATTTTAAAAAAATTCATGTGTATTCTTGTACAAATAATGGCAGCAGGGTGAACAAAAAGCAAATGCAAAGATAAATTATAATATCACATAAAATATTCTATAACCATCAGATAAAAGGGAGGTACGGTGTGCACAGAAATCAATACTAGAAAATATATATTATAAAATATACATGTGCAATAAACTGCCATCAATATCAACTAAGTGTACTCAAAAAAGTGCATGGTGCAATATAGAATGTATATATAAATTAAGTGAAAAAAAGATCAAAATATAATGACAATATAGTCAAAAAAGTGCACCCTGACCCGCTTTTTGGATAAATGCTTCCCGTGATAGATTTATCCGAAACGCGCGTCGGGGTGCGCTGTACTTGGAGAAGAGGGCCTTAAAAGGTATATACTGTACTGTATTGTGATTATAGAATATTTTGTGATATTATACTTTATTGTTGCATTTGCTTTTTGTTCACCCTGCCGCCATTATTTGTACAACAATACACATGTATTTTTTTTTAATTATTTTTAAATTATTGTTGTATCTTCTTTCCAAGTATGGGCACGTTGCATCAGTGCTACCGTTTGCCAAATACAATAAAAAGTGCCTTTATTATATATTATCCTAGTATGTTTTATTTTATTACATATTTACTAGATGGTGCCCCGATTCTAATGCATTGGGTATTCTAGAATATGTATGTATATAGCAGCCACATAGTATATAGCACAGCCCACGTAACAGACAGCCACGTAGTATATAGCAGCCGTGTAGTATATAGCACAGCCACTTAGTATATAGCACAGCCATGAAGTATATAACAGCCCACGTAGTATATAGCACAGCCACATAGTATATAGCAGCCGTGTAGTATATAGCACAGCCACGTAGTATATAACACAGCCATATAGTACATAGGAGCCACGTAGTATATAGCACAGCCACTTAGTATATAGCATAGCCCTCGTAGTATATAGCACAGCCGCGTAATATATAGCACACTCCACGTAATATATATAGCACACTTCACGTAATATATAACATAGCCCACGTAGTATATAACACAGGCACGTAGTGTATAACACAGCCCACGTAGTATACAACACAGGCACGTAGTATATAACACAGCCCAAGTAGTATATAACACTGCCCACGTAGTATATATCACTGCCCACGTAGTATATAACACTGCCCATGTAGTATATAACACTGATTATCATGTAATTCCCGTGCACGCATCAAGCAACATAGTACTAGTACCAATTGTACCACCTTTTGTCTCTCTTTCCATCTATAGGGGTCCTACCGATTAAGACACACCATCTTCCGCACATAATATGTCCAACTTTTGTATTAAGTATAGCGCTTTCATCCCTAGACATGGTACACAGCAGCCACTGTTGTGAATTCTGTGGCAGAGCTCCCTCCTGTGGTCACAAGTGGTACTTCGGCTGATTCTCTCTGGGAGCTTCCGTTTGTGGAGGAAAGTGGTACTGCGGCTTCTGAGTTTCCTCCCTCAGGTGATCTGGTGAGGTCGTTAGGTGCTTCTCTACTTAACTCCACCTAATGCTTTGATCCATGCTTCCTGTCAATGTTCCAGTGTTGGACTTGTTTTTCCCTGGATCATTCCTGTGGCCTGCTGCTCTGCATAGCTAAGTTCTTCTTTGCTATTTGTTTGCTATTTTTTCTGTCCAGCTTGTCTAATTGTTTTGCTGGAAGCTCTGGGACGCAAAGGGTGTACCTCCGTGCCGTTAGTTCGGTACGGAGGGTGTTTTTGCCCCCTTTGCGTGGTTTTCTTTAGAGTTTTGTGTAGACCGCAAAGTTATCTTTCCTATCCTCGCTCTGTTAAGAAAGTCGGGCCTCACCTTGCTGAATCTATTTCATCCCTACATTTGTCTTTTCATCTTAACTCACAGTCATTATATGTTGGGGGCTGCCTTTTCCTTTGGGGTATTTCTCTGAGGCAAGGTAGGCTTATTTTCTATCTTCAGGCTAGTTAGTTTCTCAGGCTGTGCCGAGTTGCATAGGCAGAGTTGGGCGCAATCCACGGCTGCCTCTAGTGTTGTTTGGAGAGGATTAGGGATTGCGGTCTGCAGAGTTCCCACGTCTCAGAGCTCGTTCTATTATTTTGGGTTATTGTCAGATCACTGTATGTGCTCTGACCGCTATGTCCATTGTGATACTGAATTGCCTATCACAACAGTAACAAGCCACATAGTGTTTATATTGGTGGAACGCAAGCGTTACCCTGTGCACTCGTCTATTCTCTAAATTATAGCTTCTTTAGCAATGACCTTTTGTGGCTTACCCTTCTTGTGGAGTGTGTCAATGGATAACTGTCAAGTCAGCAGTCTTTCCCATGATTGTGGAGCCTATTGAAACAGACTAAGGGACCTTTCTAAATGCTTAGGAAATCTTTGCTGGTGTTTTTTGTTAATTATTCTAATTTACTGAGATAATGACTTTTGGTTTTCATTAGCTGTAAGCCATAATCATCAACATTACCAGAAATAAACACTTGAAATAAATAGATCACTCTTTTTATAATGACTATATATAATATAAGAGTATCACTTTTTGTATTGAATAACTGGAATAAATTAAGTTTTTCGTGATATTCTAATTTTTTGAGAAACATCTGTAGGTGACATTATAAATAAATTTAGTATTTTATATTTTTTTCCTCTTGAGATTGTGGGTCCAATTCCAGCTATTGCTGTCAGACCTGTGATTTCTATCTACACCACAGTGTATAGGATAATACAGTATAATAAAATTTTTATGGACGTGACTTCACTAACATTGTGCAGTGATTCTGTTTTCCCTATAGTTAAGGATAATTCTTATTGCTAAAACTGATTTTTTTTTTCACATTAAACCTTTTTTTAAACTTTTTTAAACCCCTCTGATTAGTGCAATCATACAACATCCAAGCCTCTGATGGCTCCGGTGATGCACTGTACTACTGTAGTGCCGTGTATCATCACTGCCTGTCAGTGTAATACTAACGGCCCCATTCACATGAGATAAGAGTTGGCTGAACGGTCATTTAGCAGACGGCCATCTCTCCCGACTCCCCCATACACACAAATATTCCAGCTTTCCTGTGGTCTGTATGAGAGAGTCGCCCCCAGACTCCTCTAGTGGAGAATTATCTACAGGAAGAACAAACGGATTATCCTCTGAAATTCAGGATGCCAGATCCTTCTTTGCCCCAGCATCATCTGTCGGGAGGCCCCGAAATTCATTATGTGGTCGGCCAAACCCCCTAAATCAGTGCTTTCATGTAACTTTACTCTAAAGGCCCCGTAACACATAGCGACGCTTGAGCGATTCCGACAACGATACGACCTGTCAAGGATCGTTGCTGCGTCGCTATGTGGTCGCTGGTGAGATGTCAAACAGTGCGATCTCCCCAACGACGCAGCAGCGATGCGGCGACCTGTACAACGATGCTATTTCATGACGATTCAATGGGACGTCCTGTCAACGAGGTCGTTGGTAAGGTGTCAAACACAGCGATGTGTGCTACCCAGCGGGACCTCAACGATCAAAAAACGGTCCAGGCCATTCCGACACGACCAGCGATCTCACAGCAGGGGCCTGGTCGCTGCTACGTGTCACACATAGCGAGATCGCTACTGAGGTCGCTGTTGCGTCACAAAACTTGTGACTCAGCAGCGATCTCGCTAGCGATCTCGCTATGTGTGACGGGGGCTTAAGGTGTATAGGGGGGGTTAAAAGGTAACTTATTGGACGCTGCCTCTGGCCCGGCCTAATAGACCCTCGTACATTGCAGCCCAGACACCATTGTTACATTTCAAAAACCTGACCTGCACATCCAAACATAGACTGAGTGTGAACAGGTGCTGAACCCAGAGTCGCCAACTCGTATATAGTTAAGTAAAAAGGGCAGCACACTGCAGCGCCAAAACATGCAAACTTGAAAACACGAAATTTGAACTGCATCACTGCACTAGCCACAGGTGTTTTAATTATAGTAGGTCCAATACCCCTCCACAGAAAGAGAGAATTTGAGTCCAAGAAGAGGTTTCACATGTACCCATTCAGATGGAGACGTTTATTCTCGGTGAGGTAGGTCAAGCGTAGGACCTCGTATAAGAGAGATGCCGTAAAGTGGCTACGAGGTACACATAAATATGGCCATTTTTATGCGCTAAAAGCTCTCATTTTTCATATTTCTAGTGCAGTGATGCAGTTCAAATTTCGTGTTTTCAAGTTTGCATGTTTTGGCGCTGCAGTGTGCTGCCCTTTTTACTTAACTATATACGAGTTGGCGACTCTGGGTTCAGCACCTGTTCACACTCAGTCTATGTTTGGATGTGCAGGTCAGGTTTTTGAAATGTATTCTTTAGCCTTCTGATCGTGCACTCCCCGCCTCCTAGCCACAGGTGTTTTAATTATAGTAGGTCCAATACCCCTCCACAGAAAGAGAGAATTTGAGTCCAAGAAGAGGTTTCACATGTACCCATTCAGATGGAGACGTTTATTCTCGGTGAGGTAGGTCAGGCGTAGGACCTCGTATAAGAGAGATGCCGTAAAGTGGCTACGAGGTACACATAAATATGGCCATTTTTATGCGCTAAAAGCTCTCATTTTTCATATTTCTAGTGCAGTGATGCAGTTCAAATTTCGTGTTTTCAAGTTTGCATGTTTTGGCGCTGCAGTGTGCTGCCCTTTTTACTTAACCAGACACCATTGTTAGGCATAGAAGTATCGTAGTAACTAGGCCGCCCCATACTATCCAGTACTTGGGGGCAGAGGGGCATTCAGCCGGACGTTGTCACACCTTCTTAGATGCCATGTTTGCTTTTCACAGCAGCAAGTGATTAAACTGAACTAAATAGCAAAGCCACTAGAGACTCAAGGTCTACAAAAATTCAATTTTCATTAGCAGAAAAAAAAAAAAAAAAAAAGGCAGCAACACTTACCTGCCCAGATCTTGGAACAAATGCACTGCAGGGTGCAGCCAGCCTATAAAGCAAGATGTTAGCAACACAGGTGCAAAATACCAGATCAACAGCCACTCTCCACATACCCACTCCTGGAGGGGGTGACTGCCCAGTATGCAATTGCACAATAAAGGCCCACATAGGGCGTTGTTCACACAATGGTACAGCATAGTGTCTGGTTCTCAGCCTATTAGTCACGCCCCTACTTTTCGATTAGGCGGGCTGGCCAGTACACTCTCAAAGCATCCCAGTGCGAACACCCCTCATGCGAGACCGAATGTGTTTGGGCTTGGCTGCACCCTGAAAAATAGTGCAAAAATATACAAAAATAGTGAGGTATTGGTTGATATTTTGGCCAAAATACGCAAGCTCGTAACCCACGCCAAGGGTCCCCACGCTTACGAGTCCTACACTAAACTAAATAGCAAAGCCACTAGAGACTCAAGGTCTACAAAAATTCAATTTTCATTAGCAGAAAAAAAAAAAGGCAGCAACACTTACCTGCCCAGATCTTGGAACAAATGCACTGCAGGGTGCAGCCAGCCCATATAGCAAGATGTTAGCAACACAGGTGCAAAATACCAGATCAACAGCCACTCTCCACATACCCACTCCTGGAGGGGGTGACTGCCCAGTATGCAATTGCACAATAAAGGCCCACATAGGGCGTTGTTCACACAATGGTACAGCATAGTGTCTGGTTCTCAGCCTATTAGTCACGCCCCTACTTTTCGATTAGGCGGGCTGGCCAGTACACTCTCAAAGCATCCCAGTGCGAACACCCCTCATGCGAGACCGAATGTGTTTGGGCTTGGCTGCACCCCGAAAAATAGTGCAAAAATATACAAAAATAGTGAGGTATTGGTTGATATTTTGGCCAAAATACGCAAGCTCGTAACCCACGCCAAGGGTCCCCACGCTTACGAGTCCTACACTAAACTAAATAGCAAAGCCACTAGAGACTCAAGGTCTACAAAAATTCAATTTTCATTAGCAAAAAAAAAAAAAAAGGCAGCAACACTTACCTGCCCAGATCTTGGAACAAATGCACTGCAGGGTGCAGCCAGCCCATAAAGCAAGATGTTAGCAACACAGGTGCAAAATACCAGATCAACAGTCACTCTCCACATACCCACTCCTGGAGGGGGTGACTGCCCAGTATGCAATTGCACAACGTTGAACAACGCCCTATGTGGGCCTTTATTGTGCAATTGCATACTGGGCAGTCACCCCCTCCAGGAGTGGGTATGTGGAGAGTGGCTGTTGATCTGGTATTTTGCACCTGTGTTGCTAACATCTTGCTTTATGGGCTGGCTGCACCCTGCAGTGCATTTGTCTTAAAAAGCTCTCCATCGCCTCTTCCACATGCCGAAGATCTAAATTTAAAGTGAACCTGTCAGCAGGATTGTGCACAGTAACCTACAGACAGTGTCAGGTCAGCGCCGTTATACTGATCACATTGATACTTGGTGATGAAATCCGTCTTGTGGTTGTTGTTTAATCTTTATTTGTAGTTTTCAGCTAATGAGATTCTCGTGCTGTGAGGCGGGGCTGGGGCTGTGGGCGGAGCTGGGGCTGTGTGCAGGGCTTTATGTTGTACTCTGATTACATATTCATCTGTATTGGCTTATTACAGGTCACTGACCCTCAGTGACCTGCCCCCTATTTTACATAATGCGTATATAGTGTTGATATTATTGTTGATTTTGCCTATAATATTGTGGCTATTTATGAGGCTTAGAAAAAAAATAACATCCAGCAAAATGACACCGGAGGCTCCTGTCCAGTAGCATCTATCTCTTACTTATAGATGCTACTGCACAGGTGCCGCCATCGCCGGTTACATTTTGCTGGATTGGTTTATAGAAACCCTGTTGCTTCTCAACAGCCTTTGAGCCGCTACAGGTATGTGCATACGTTGCAGAATTGCCTGTGAAATTTTCTGCGCAGATTCTGCATCTCTTGGCAGAAAGCACAGGTAAAAATCCGCACGGATTTGATGCTTATTTTCATGTGTTTTTTTTATTCGGATTTGTATGCGTTTTTGAAAGCTAAATATATATAAAAAAAAAAGAATTGTGATTTCATTTCTTATACAACCTCTTCATTTACATACTCTATTGAACAATAATGTTTACACACACAGAAAGAAAGAGATAGATAGATAGATAGATAGATAGATAGATAGATAGATAGATAGATAGATAGATAGATGGATTATAGATAGATAATACCAAGCCCTATGTTTAGGAATAAACATAATAAAATAGTACATAAAAAAGTGAAATAAAGACACACACAAAATCTGCGTTAGGCCGGGGTCCCACTTGCGAGAAATTCGCAAGAGTCTCGGACCTTAATACCCGGCACTTCCACTGGCACTCGCGACTGGAGTGGTAAGCTGCATAGAAATACATGCAGCCGTACACTCCGATCCCGAGTGCCGGCGGCAGTGCCAAGTATTCATGCGAGAGACTCATGCGAGTTTCTCACAAGTGTGACCCCAGCCTTAAACGCAATATCTGTTTAATTTATTTTAAAAAAATGGCGTGTGCTCCCGTGCAATTTTCTGCACCATAGAGGGAAAGCCAGCGACTAGGGGCCGATGTTTATAGCCTGGGAAGGTGTTAATACCCATTGATCTTCCCATGTTATGAATATCACCCCTGTAGCTATATATTTAGTTTTTACTGGCTATTAAAATAGGCCCCCCCCAAAAAAACTGTGGGGTCCTCCTATAATTAATAGCCAGAAATGGCTATGCAGACAGCTGCGGGCTGATATTCGTAGCCTAGGAATGGGTCATGGGTATTGCCCCCTCCCCGGCTACAAACACCAGCTCACAGCCTCCCCAGAAATGGTGCCTATTTCGGCACTTAGCATGTCTTCCCACCCCCCTGTAGCGGTGGCATATGGGGTAGTAGTTGGGGGTTGATACCACCTTTGAATTGTAAGGTGACATCAAGCCAGCTTAGTAATGGAGAGGCGTCAATAAGATCCATTACTAATGCTACAGTTGTTAATGGGTTAAATAAACAAAGACACAGCCAGAAAAAAAGTATTTTAATGAAATAAAACACTACATAGTTTTGCCATCTTTATTGTTCTGCCAATCCATGCGACGCCCTCGATCTCCTGCAAAAAAAGAAAAAATAATAAACCAACACAAATACTCCCTGGTCCGATGCAGTCCATTTAATAACGACTGTCCCACGACGATCTCCCCTATAGAGGATTCACATCAGCAGATGTGACAGCACTATAGGCCTCCAGTGACACACTGACAGACAATGGCTCCTGCAGTGCAACACTGAAGAGGTTACCTGAGTTCAGGCTCTCACTTTACGGCAATGCTGAGTGAGAATTTTCCCACACAGCGGTGCCACAAGTGACAGTATGAACTATACTGAACTCACGGCGGAGGGATACAGTGCAGAGGATTACCTCCTCTCACTGTATCACCGGAGCCCCTGGAGAGCGGTCGCATCTGCCGATATGACAGCTCTCCACGGGAGATCGTCGTTGGACGCTCATTATTACATGGATCACATTGGATCAGGGAGTATACTGTTGGTTTTTTATTTTTATTTTTTTTACAGGTGATCGAAGGCTTCGGAGACGTTGTGTATGATTTTTTTTTTCTAGACTTGAACACAGTAGCCAGATGATGGTACTACTACTGTCCACATACACATACAGATACACACACACACAGACACGCACATCTTCTCCGTACACAGTATCCGCCCACACTCTTCCCCCTCCCCATCTTCAGTGTTTCTCACAGGCACTTCTGCAGCACATCCGCAGATCTTTTTTAAACCTGCGATATTGCTGCGGATTGGCCCGACACAATGAAAGTCAATGGGTTCAGAAACGCTAGAAATCCGCAAAAAGAATTGACATGCTGTGGGAAAAAAACTGCAATTCCGCGCATTTTTCAACTGCATGTGCACTACAAATGTCAATTTCACATTGACTAATATTGCTTGTGCACTACACTGTGGATTTGATGCTTTTCTGTGCGTCCAAAAACTCTGCAGATCCGCATTGAAATCCGCAATTTCTGCACATAGCCTAATGTTTTTCCATTGACAGATCATGGACTTGTTTGGACTTGTTTTTTGGGAGATGAGAATTGGTATTATTTTCGCCTACATAACATTGATTGGTTTCTTTTTACTCTATATTTGTGAGGCAGAATGAACAAACAGTTGAACACCACACACTACTGGTTCATCTAGTAAGGTTTTCTATTAGACTGTGAACTGTCATTGTCTTGGTAAATAATTAAAGTTTTTTTACATAGCTTGCCATTTTTATGGACAGTTTAATTAGAAATGTTCAAAAATATAAAACTCAAGGATATTTTATTAAAAAATAATTGTTTTTTATCTTGGCAGATGACTGTACCAGGAGATCAGGACAGCTGACCTCTTCAATTTTTAAATATGATGATCTTGAGAGCCTACAAGATACAACTGAAGTGAATGCTATTACTCCAGTTATAAAATCATCCATTGACAGCAAAGATCTGTCAGCTGATCCTTTGAAACAGATCATGTCTTCTGATTCATTACCGACTACTAAGGAAAATCAAAGTCACAAAAGAGGCAATAAAAAACAAACTGCTCCTAAAGCAAAGAAGTCATTTTCATGTTCAGAATGTGGGAAATGTTTTAAAACGAAAGCGCATCTTGGTACCCACCAGAGAACTCACACAGGAGAGAAGCCTTTTTCCTGTTCAGAATGTGGGAAATATTTTCGCTGGAAATCAGATTTGGTTAGGCACCAGAGAACTCACACAGGGGAGATGCCTTTTTCATGTTCAGAATGTGGGAACTGTTTTAATTAGAAATCGGCTTTGGTTTCGCACCACAGAACCCACACAGGGGTGAAACCTTTTACATGTTTAGAATGTGGCAAATGTTTTAGCGAGAAATCAGTTTTGGTTAAGCACCAGAGAACCCACACAGGTGAGAAGCCTTTTTTCTGTTCAGCATGTGGGAAATGTTTTAATCGAAAAGAGCATCTTATTAGACATCAGAGCAGTCACACAGAGGAGAAGCCTTTTTCCTGTTCAGAATGTGGGAAATATTTTAACACGAAAGCGCATCTTGATAACCACCAGAGAACTCACACAGGGGAGAAGCCTTTTTCCTGTTCAGAATGTGGGAAATGTTTTAATCGGAAAGAGCATCTTACTGGACATCAGAGAACTCACACAGGGGACAGGCCTTTTTCATGTTCAGAATGTGGGAAATGTTTTAACACGAAAGCGCATCTTGGTACCCACCAGAGAACTCACACAGGGGAGAAGCCTTTTTCCTGTTCAGAATGTGGGAAATGTTTTAGTCGGAAAGAGCATCTTACTGGACATCAGAGAACTCACACAGGGGACAGGCCTTTTTCATGTTCAGAATGTGGGAAATGTTTTAACCGGAAAGAGCTTCTTGTTAGACACCAGAGAACCCACACAGGGGAGAAGCCTTTTTCCTGTTCAGAATGTGGGAAATATTTTCGCTGGAAATCAGATTTGGTTAGGCACCAGAGAACTCACACAGGGGAGATGCCTTTTTCATGTTCAGAATGTGGGAACTGTTTTAAACAGAAATCGGCTTTGGTTTCGCACCACAGAACCCACACAGGGGTGAAACCTTTTTCATGTTTAGAATGTGGCAAATGTTTTAGCGAGAAATCAGTTTTGGTTAAACACCAGAGAACCCACACAGGTGAGAAGCCTTTTTTCTGTTCAGCATGTGGGAAATGTTGTAATCAGAAAGAGCATATTATTAGACATCAGAGCAGTCACACAGAGGAGAAGCCTTTTTCCTGTTCAGAATGTGGGAAATATTTTAACATGAAAGCGCATCTTGATAACCACCAGAGAACTCACACAGGGGAGAAGCCTTTTTCCTGTTCAGAATGTGGGAAATGTTTTAATCGGAAAGAGCATCTTACTGGACATCAGAGAACTCACACAGGGGACAGGCCTTTTTCATATTCAGAATGTGGGAAATGTTTTAATCGGAAAGAGCATCTTACTGGACATAAGAGAACTCACACAGGAGACAGGCCTTTTTCATGTTCAGAATGTGGGAAATGTTTTAACACGAAAGCGCATCTTGGTACCAACCAGAGAACTCACACAGGGGAGAAGCCTTTTTCCTGTTCAGAATGTGGGAAATGTTTTAACCGGAAAGAGCTTCTTGTTAGACACCAGAGAACCCACACAGGGGAGAAGCCTTTTTCCTGTACAGAATGTGGGAAATATTTTCGCTGGAAATCAGATTTGGTTAGGCACCAGAGAACTCACACAGGGGAGATGCCTTTTTCATGTTCAGAATGTGGGAACTGTTTTAAACAGAAATCGGTATTGGTTTCGCACCACAGAACCCACACAGGGGTGAAACCTTTTTCATGTTTAGAATGTGGCAAATGTTTTAGCGAGAAATCAGTTTTGGTTAACCCCTTCACGACATGCGCCGTACTAGTACGGCGCATGCCGTGTCACCCCCTTTGATGTGGGCTCCGGCGGTGAGCCCACATCAAAATCGCGACATGTCAGCTGTTTTGTACAGCTGACATGTGCGCGCAATAGCGGCGGGTGACATCGCTATTCACCCGCCGCTATTAACCTGTTAAATGCCGCTGTCAAACGCAGACAGCGGCATTTAACTGGCGCTTCCGGCCGGGCGGCCATAAATGATGTCATCGCCGAACCGCGTCACATGATCGGGGGTCGGCGATGCATCAGGAAGCTAACCATAGAGGTCCTTGAGACCTCTATGGTTACTGATGCCGGCCTGCTGTGAGCGCCCCCCTGTGGTCGGCGCTCACAGCACACCTGCATTTCAGCTACATAGCAGCGATCTGATGATCGCTGCTATGTAGCAGAGCCGATCAGGCTATGCCAGCTTCTAGCCTCCCATGGAGGCTATTGAAGCATGGCACAAGTAAAAAAAAATGTTTTTAAAAATATGAAAATAACATAAAAAATATAAAAGTTTAAATCACCCCCCTTTCGCCCCATCCTAAATAAAACAATTTAAAAAAAAACAACCCTACACGTATTTGGTATCGCCGCGTTCAGAATCACCCGATCTATCAATAAAAAAAAAGCATTAACCTGATCGCTAAACAGCGTAGCGAGAAAAAAATCCGAAACGCCAGAATTACGTTTTTTTGGTCGCCGTGACATTGCATTAAAATGCAATAACGGGCGATCAAAAGAACGTATCTGCACTGAAATGGTATCATTAAAAACGTCAGCTCGGCACGCAAAAAATAAGCCCTCACCCGACCCCAGATCACGAAAAATGGAGACGCTTCGGGTATCGAAATATGGCACTTTTTTTTTTTTTTTAAGCAAAGTTTTGAATTTTTTTTCACCACTTGGATAAAAAATAACCTAGACATGTTAGATGTCTATGAACTCGTAATGACCTAAAGAATCACAATGGCAGGTTAGTTTTAGCATTTAATAAACCTAGCAAAAAAGCCAAGCAAAAAACAGGTGTGGGATTGCACTTTTTTTGCAATTTCACCGCACTTGGAATTTTTTTCCCGTTTTCTAGTAAAAGACATGGTAAAACCAATGGTGTCGTTCAAAAGTACAACTCGTCCCGCAAAAAATAAGCCCTCACATGACCATATTGACGGAAAAATAAAAAAGTTATGGCTCTGGGAAGGAGGGAAGTGAAAAATGAAAATGCAAAAACGAAAAAGGGCCGCGACTTGAAGGGGTTAAGCACCAGAGAACCCACACAGGTGAGAAGCCTTTTTTCTGTTCAGCATGTGGGAAATGTTTTAATCGGAAAGAGCATATTATTAGACATCAGAGCAGTCACACAGAGGAGAAGCCTTTTTCCTGTTCAGAATGTGGGAAATGTTTTAATCGGAAAGAGCATCTTACTGGACATCAGAGAACTCACACAGGGGACAGACCTTTTTCATGTTCAGAATGTGGGAAATGTTTTATCCAGAAAACGCATCTTGATTACCACCAGAGAACTCACACAGGGGAGAAGCCTTTTTCCTGTTCAGAATGTGGGAAATGTTATAACCAGAAAGAGCTTCTTGTTAGACACCAGAGTGCACACACAGGGGAGAAGCCTTTTTCCTGTTCAGAATGTGGGAAGTGTTTTATCCAGAAAGCGCTTCTTGTTAGACATCAGAGCAGTCACACAGGGGAGAAGCCTTTTTTCTGTTCAGAATGTGGGAAATATTTTAACTGTAATGCAAATCTTGTTAGTCACCAGAGAACTCACACAAGGGAGAGGCCTTTTTCCTGTTCAGAATATGGGAAATGCTTTAATCGGAAAGAGCATCTTATTAGACATCAGAGTAGTCACACAGAGGAGAAGCCTTTTTGATTTTCTTAATGTGGGAAATATTTTACTTGGAAATCAACTGTTAATAAACATCAGAGATGTCACATAGGGGAGAAGCCATTTTTATGTTCATAATGTTGGAATAGTTTTAACCAAAATTGGATCTTCTTAAAGGGGTTGTCTCATGTCATTCCTCATGTTTGCTGACTAAAGGATAAAACTAAACTTTATTAATTCCAAATGTAAAACTATACCCATAATTCACTCCCTGAAGGTAAGTCAGAAAGTGACTAATAGAAAAAACATGTACCCTACATTTCAGTATATAGGGTGAGGTGAGGTATACACACTCACTCTCAAAGCCTCTCACTTCTATGGGTTTCATCGTCCTCACCAAAGACGACTCATCTGGAGACTTTATTTAATATTGACCTATATTTAAGCCAGACTAGATGGGGAAAAACAACTAAAATCGTGCATCCAAAACAGTCAGAAAACTAGCCATATATAGGCAGATCCCAGACGTCAAACTATATACTTTGTAAGTTTATAAGCGACTCCAGTGGCGGTCAGTCAGGAATAGAAAGTATGTGAAAATACAATATATTTACTGTTTTTTTTATTTGGTATTGTAACAGCTGTCTATTAGTCGTGCAGGCAAATTGTCTTAGACTGAACTCAGTTTTCTGATGGACAAATATATACCACTCATGGAAACTTATCTGCTCCAAAAATCATTAGCAGCTTCTACAGTAAGTAATGGCCATGCTGCGGTCTGTCAAGCAATGAGTACAATATCATTATAAAGACTAGGGATATGTGCAACCATAATGTCTGGGAGATCTGTGCTATTATTTAGTATGAATATGGAAATTATCTCTGGAAGTTGTGTTCCCTGAGCGGTATATACTGTATTTTCACATACTATCTATTCCCGACACTGGAGTGGCTTATAAACTTACGGAGTATATAGTTTGAAGTCTGTGATCTGCCAATATGTGGCTAGTTTTCTGACTATTTCGGATAACATGGTACATGATTTAAATTTTTTTTTGTCTAGTCTCACTTGAATATAGGTCAGTATTAAATAGTCTCTTGATGAGTCGTGTTTGTGGAGGACGATGAAATGCGTAGAGGCGGAAAGCTTGGAGAGGGAGTGTGTACTGTATATGTCACCTCACCTTATATACTGAGATGTGGGGTAAATGTTTTTTTCTATTGGTCACCTTCTGACTAACCTTCAGGGGGTGAATTATGGGTATAGTTTTACATATGGAATTAATAAAGTTTAGTTTTATCCTTTTGTCAGTGAATCTTCTAATCAAGGGATAATTATATACATATATTTTTTTTCTCAGTGAACTCATTCCTCATGTTTGGCCTCATTAAAATAAAAATACTCATACTCTGCTGGGGTGGCGGCTACACTTCAGCGGTGTTGAGACTCACTGTTCCGGGGCTTATTTGAGTTTATCACATTACACGAGCTCTGCGCCCAATCAGTGGCAGCTTCACTGTTCCTTCCTTCAGACGTATTGAACATCAGCAGGAAGCCAGGGCCGCGACTGGTCTCTGACTGCCTCATGATGCTCGATTTGTCTGAAAGTGGGGACAGTGATGTCAGCGCTGTTTGGGCACATGACGTAAAAACCTCAAGAGACCCAAGAATGCAAGTACCTACACTGCTGAAATAGTGTCGTTGTGGGAGGTTTGTATAAGTGTTTTTATTTTATTAGGACCAAACATGAGGAATGAGAAGAGGTTGTCCAAGTAGTGGACAACCTTTTTAAACATCAAAAATCCCACACAGAGGGAAGTCATTAATTATGAGCGAGTGTACTCGTTGCTCGGTTTTCCCGAGCACGCTCGGTTGACCTCCGAGAATTTATGACTGCTCGGAGATTTAGTTTTCATTGCTGACGAAGCTACCGCCTCACCAACACCGGAGCTACCGCCTCACCAACACCGGAGCTACCGCCTCACCAACACCGGAGCTCCTGCAACCCTCAACCTACTGTCTCCTTCCCCATAATCCTGTAGAATGTAAGCCCGCAAGGGCAGGGTCCTCGCCCCTCTGTATCAGTCCGTCATTGTTAGTTTGTTTACTGTATGTGATATTTGTAACTTGTATGTAACCCCTTCTCATGTACAGCACCATGGAATCAATGGTGCTATATAAATAAATAATAATAATAATAAATTGCTGCGGCTGAATGGTTTACAGCTACTAGCCAGGCTGAGTACATGTGGGGGTTACCTGGTTGCTAGGCAATCCCACATGTACTTGGCCTGGCTAGTAGCTGTAAACCATTCAGCTGCCGCAATGAAAACTAAATCTCCGAGCAGTCATAAATACTCGGAGGTCACCCGAGCATGCTCAGGAAAACCCGAGCAATGAGTACACTCGCTCATCACTAGTCATTATCATTAGTGATGAGTGAGTGTACTCGTTGCTCGGGTTTTCCCTAGCATGCTCGGGTGATCTCCGAGTATTTCTTAGTGTTCGGAGATTTAGTTTTTCTCTTCACCACGACAGCACCCACTTGAGAGAGGGGATCCGCCCCTAGGAACAGGAAACCCTATGGAGAGATAAAAGGGGCGGTCCCCCTCGCTCCAACAGTTGGTTTCCTGTTCCTAAGGGAACTCATGGAGAAGAGGATACCTGGCCTGTACGCCACTTGCACGGTTTACCTTAGAAGATGGCAGGGGCTCCAGTGCTGGAAGCAGCGTCGGGGGTCCTGGTTCAGCTCCCCCCTCTGCTGGCAGGCACCGTGAGGCCAGGATTGGGAAGTCGCCTGGCTCACAGAGGAGGACGCTTCAGCTGGCCTGCGGAGGGCTAAACGTACTCGGGTAAGCGCGACGCCGCTTTCGGTGGGCGTACGCGTGAGTGTGGGGCCTATGTGTGTTCCCCCAGAAGTGAAACAAAAGCTTCCGGGGTGAGTGACGGAGAGAGATGGCACTGGCAAATTACAAAATGGATTATTTCTGCATTTACAGCACCACTAACTAAAAGCCACCTTGTCAGAATGCAGCATTACTGCTGCACAAGGTGGCTCTTTTAGTTTCAAACGCCTGGGGGGGGGGGGGTGACAGGTTCCCTTTAACTGAAAACTACAAATACAGATTAAACAACAACCACAAGACAGATTTCATCACTGGGACTATCAGAGAGTTATAGACTCACATAAGTGAGGCAGGACAATCCCACCACAATCAAACTATCATACAGAATGAACAAAAAAATTATTCTATGTTACATCCCCAGCAACAACAACATATGCATGAGGGGACAACTCCAACAGTAAACCAGAGTTGCAGTCATTCATGGTGGACCATTGGAGCTACTGTGAATCCTGAACAGAAGATTAGAGAAAATAATATTGCTCCCCATTTCAGGAGAAATTGTGCAGTAATCTGAATTTCTTAGGATTGAAAACATAATGTAATTTATGACGCAATGTGAATCCATGAAACCAGGGCTCGAGCCAACCCATCTGGAGGTGTGAATAAATGTATATTACATCCGTCAGCCACACACAGCTTAGAGATAGATCATGGCCCAAACGTAATAGTTTTCCTGTAGTTTATCACAATCCTCCTTGAAATTAGTTAGTTTTAATACAAATTGAAAAATCAGGATAAAGGGAAAATCACACTTGGCCTCACTGCACATTTAATGTTGTTGATGATAAAAACAAAGTTTGGTCAGAAAGACTGGACCTGGTCTTGTAGGGACCATATGATCACATTCAGCAGCACAGAAGGGAGAGAAGGTAGATTCATCCAATAAGATACCAGGATTCTAGGAAGCCAACAGTATCATTACCCTCCACTTTCTCTTACAGACCCATCATATTTTCCTTCAAGTGATTTTCTAACTTGTCAGCACAGTCTACATACGTTGTCATTTGGCTTTGTAGTTTACAGATCTGGGCAGGTAACGGCCAGCATCTTCTAATCTCAGGGGGTAGGTGGATCTTCCAGGTTGTAAGTTCTATATAAAAAGGCTTTCAATGCACAAAGTCATTTGAACAGTTTTGGGTGGAGGAGAATGTTGTGGTCGGGAGGCCAAATGGTGATCGCACGATTGTGATACTGCCGGACTACACCACCAATAAAGCAGCCACAGATGGTGACCGAGAAGAATCTATGACTTCTCTGCATTTAGTGGTTACTACTCACCTGGGTAGTCATATGTAGGAATCTCCTCTTTACAGCACTCATCACCCCTCACATATGTCTCTGTAGTAGTAATATGAGTCAGATCTTCACCCTGAAACAAATATTGTAAAAGTCACACACAGATGGAAAAGTCACATCTATGTTCAGCTCAAACCTGCCATCTCCACCGTTCACATTACACAAGTTTAAAACATATAATACTGGTGGATAAAACGACTGAACACAAGATATTCAAAGTCATCTACGCATCATAGGGGAGATCTCATGACACCTTCTCTCCATCTACCTGATGATCCTGAGGAACATTAGGATCTTCTTGTTTACAGTCCTGTGGAAGAAGAGGACGGGAACATCTCTCTGGTGTTGTCCTCTTACTGGATAGATCTGGAGGAAACACATACAGGGACTGAATTCATTCTTTACATACAGATAATTATAGACCGTGTGTATTTAGTCCTTTCTATTACCTAGCGATAAGGGCTGAGGAACATCCATCATGATGTCCTTGTACACATCTTTGTGTCTTTCTAAATACTCCCACTCCTCTATGGAAAAATAGACGGTGACATCCTGACACCTTATAGGAACCTGACACATACAATGATACTGTCATCCCCCCAATCCCTTCATAGCGTTACTCTATAATTTCCCAGCAGTGCCACCTCCCCAGTCAGCAGCTCAATCAACTTGTAGGTGAGATATAGGATCTTCTGGTCATTGATGTCCTCATGTATCAGGGGGTGAGGTGGAGGCCCTGTGATTGGGCTCAGGGGTCTTCTGCATCCTTCAGACACAGGGTCCTGACAGCGTTCACTAGAAGTCTTCTTCACTACTGTGTAATCCTGGTTATGGAGAGACACATTAATAAATCTCACTACAGACATTTCCAGAGTCCTCACCTCTCCAGTTCTGTCCATCTGATATTCCCATAGATAAGAATGATGTAATGTGACGTCATCAGAATCTCTCACCTCTCCAGTGAGCCGGAAGAGGATCTCTGGGGTGAGGTGTAATATCCTCTCCGCCATCTTGTCTCTGTCCATATCCATCTTTGGTAAATCAGGAAAATTCTATTTTGTATAAGATCTTCATTGAGAGGATCCGATATTGTAGAGGCCTGAATGAGAAGAAGATAAGCCGATGTAACATCATAAAAATCCTGTGTAATAATACAATTACTGGAGATAATAAGGGAAACATATGAGCAGATTTATTATTTTACAGTATTTAGTTTTCTTTATATCTACTAATAAAGCCTATATATTTAGGCCACAGACAACAGTTTCTTCCTCGGAGTCGGCAGCTAAATACGTTTCTCATAGACTCATCTTCCATAACGCTAATTCTCATCTCATTTACCGACACTGGAATCGGCATTTACTATATAATTGTCTAAGGGTCACTTCCGTCTTTCTGTCTGTCCTTCTGTCTGTCACGGATATTCATTGGTCGCAGCCTCTGTCTGTCATGGAATCCAAGCCACTGATTGGTCTCACCAGCTGCCTGTCATGGCTGCCGTGACCAATCAGCGACGGCCACAGTCCGATTAGTCCCTCCCTACTCCCCTGCAGTCAGTGCCTGCTCCATACTCCCCGCAGTCACCGCTCACACAGGGTTAATGTCAGCAGTAACGGACCGCGTTATGCCACAGGTAAATCACTCCGTTACCGCCGCTATTAACCCTGTGTGACTAAGTTTTTACTATTGATGCTGCCTATGCAGCGTCAATAGTAAAAACATCTAATGTTAAAAATAATTTAAAAAATCATTATATACTCACCTTTCACGATGCTCCGGTGACAGCTCCATGCAAGCGGCAGGTTCCAGTGGCAAGGATGGTATGGGAGAAGGACCTGCCATGATGTCACGGTCATGTGACCGCGATGTCATCACAGGCCCTGCGCGAGAAGGACCTGCCATGACATCACGGTCATGTGACCGAACTACAAGGGGCCCTCGGAAGGTGAGTATGTTTATTTTTTTAACCTGTGACATACGTGGCTGGGCAATATACTACGTGACTGGCCAATATACTACATGGCTCTGTGCTGTATACTAGGTGACTGGGCTATATACTACGTGACTGGGCAATATACTACGTGACTGGGCAATATACTACGTGACTGGGCTATATACTACGTGACTGGCAATATACTACGTTGCTGGGCAATATACTACGTGGCTGGGCAATATGCTACGTGACTGGGCAATATACTACGGGGCTGGGCAATATACTACGTGGCTGGGCAATATACTACGTGGACATGCATATTCTAGAATATCCGATGCGTTAGAATCGGGCCGCCATCTAGTTAGCAATACTGCAGGAGATATTCATTACACGTGACAGGAAAAATAACTACCGTATATACTCGAGTATAAGCCGAGATTTTCAGCCCAAATTTTTGGGCTGAAAGTGCCCCTCTCGGCTTATACTCGAGTCAAGGTGGGTGGCAGGGTCGGCGGGTGAGGGCGCTGAGGCATACTTACCTGCTTCCAGCGATCCTGGCGCTCCCCTTGCCGTCCCACGGTCTTCGGTGCTGCAGTTCTTCCCCTGTTCAGCGGTCACGTGGGACTGCTCATTAGAGAAATGAATATGCGGCTCCACCTCCCATAGGGGTGGAGACACATATTCATTTCTCTAATCAGCGGTGCCGGTGACCGCTGATAGAGGAAGAAGCTGCGGCACCGAAGACCAGCTGTGCGGGAGAAGGAGCCGGACGCCGGGACCAGGTAAGTATCGCATATTTACCTGTCCCCATTCCAGACGCCGGGCGCCACTCCATCTTCCCGGCGTCTATCTGCACTGACTGTGCAGGTCAGAGGGCGCGATGACGCACTAGTGTGCGCTGCACCCTCTGGCTGATCAGTCAGAGCGGAGAGACGCCGAGAGCGGACGCAGGGAGCTGCAAGCAAGAAAGGCGAGTATGGCATTTTTTTTTTATTGCAGCAGCAATGGCACAGCTTTAATACGGAGCATCTATGGGGCAAGAATGAACAGTGCAGAACACTAAATGGCACAGCTATGGGACAAGAATGAACGGTGCAGAGCACTATATGGGGCACAGCTATGGGACAATAATGAACGATGCAGAGCACTATATGGCACAGCTATGGGGCAATAATGAACGGTGCAGAGCACTATATGGCACAGCTATGGGGCAAGAATGAACGGGGCAGAGCACTATATGGCACAGCTATGGGGCAATAATGAACGGTGCAGAGCACTATATGGCACAGATATGGGGCAATAATGAATGGTTCAGAGCACTATATGGCACAGCTATGGGACAATAATGAACGATGCAGAGCACTATATGGCACAGCTATGGGGCAATAATGAACGGTGCAGAGCACTATATGGGGCACAGCTATGGGGAAATATGAACCGTGCAGAGCACTATATGGCACAGCTATGGGGCAATAATGAACGGTGCAGAGCACTATATGGGGCACAGCTATGGGGAAATATGAACGGTGCAGAGCACTATATGGCACAGCTATGGGGCAATAATGAACGGTGCAGAGCACTATATGGCACAGCTATGGGGCAATAATGAACGGTGCAGATCACTATATGACAGCTATGGGACAAGAATGAACGGTGCAGAGCACTATATGGGGCACAGCTATGGGACAATAATGAACGATGCAGAGCACTATATGGCACAGCTATGCGGCAAGAATGATCGGTGCAGAGCACTATATGGCACAGCTATGGGGCAAGAATGAACCGTGCAGAGCACTATATGGCACACCTATGGGGCAAGAATGAACGGTGCAGAGCACTATATGGCACAGCTATGGGGCAAGAATGAACGGTACAGAGCACTATATGGCACAGCTATGGGGCAAGAATGAACGGTGCAGAGCACTATATGGCACAGCTATGGGGCAATAATGAACGGGGCAGAGCACTATATGGTACAGCTATGGGACAAGAATGAACGGTGCAGAGCACTTTATGGCACAGCTATGGGGCAAGAATGAACAGTGCAGAGCACTATATGGCACAGCTATGGGGCAATAATGAACGGTGCAGAGCACTATATGGCACAGCTATGGGGAAATATGAACGGTGCAGAGCACTATATGGGGCACAGCTATGGGGAAATAATGAACGGTGCACAGCACTATATGGCACAGCTATGGGGCAATAATGAACAGTGCAGAGCACTATATGGCACAGCTATGGGGAAATATGAACGGTGCAGAGCACTATATGGCACAGCTATGGGGAAATATGAACGGTGCAGAGCACTATATGGCACAGCTATGGGGCAATAATGAACGGTGCAGAGCACTATATGGCACAGCTATGGGGCAATAATGAATGGTGCAGAGCACTATACGGCACAGCTATGGGGCAATAATGAACGGTGCAGAGCACTATATGGCACAGCTATGGGGAAATATGAACGGTGCAGAGCATTATATGGCACAGCTATGGGGCAATAATGAACGGTCCAGAGCACTATATGGCACAGCTATGGGACAATAATGAACGGTGCAGAGCACTGTATGGGGCACAGCTATGGGACAAAAATGAACGGTGCAGAGCACTATATGGCACAGCTATGGGGCAATAATGAACGGCGCAGAGCACTATATGGCAGAGCTATGGGGCAATAATGAACGGCGCAGAGCACTATATGGCACAGCTATGGGGCAATAATGAACGGTGCACAGCACTATATGGCACAGCTATGGGGCAATAATGAACGGTGCAGAGCACTATATGGCACAGCTATGGGGCAATAATGAACGGCGCAGAGCACTATATGGCACAGATATAGGGCATTAATGAATGGTGCAGAGCACTATATGGCAGCTATGGGGCAATAATGAACGGTGCAGAGCACTATATGGCACAGCTATGGGGCAATAATGAACGGCGCAGAGCACTATATGGCACAGCTATGGGGCAATAATGAACGGTGCAGAGCACTGTATGGCACAGCTATGGGGCAATAATGAACGGTGCAGAGCACTATATTGCACAGCTATGGGGCAATAATGAACGGTGCAGAGCACTGTATGGCACAGCTATGGGGCAATAATGAACGGTGCAGAGCACTATATGGCACAACTATAGGGCAATAATGAACGGTGCAGAGCACTATATGGCAGCTATGGGGCAATAATGAACGGTGCAGAGCACTGTATGGCACAGCTATGGGGCAATAATGAACGTTGCAGAGCACTGTATGGCACAGCTATGGGGCAATAATGAACGGTGCAGAGCACTATATGGCACAGCTATGGGGCAATAATGAACAGTGCAGAACACTATATGGCACAGCTATGGGGTAATAATGAACGGTGCAGAGCACTATATGGCACAGCTATGGGGCAAAAATGAACGTTGCAGAGCACTATTGGGCACAGCTATGGGGCAATAATGAACGGTGCAGAGCACTATATGGCACAGCTATGGAGCAATAATAAACGGTGCAGAGCACTGTATGGCACAGTTATGGGGCAAGAATGAACGGTGCAGAGCACTATATGGCACAGCTATGGGGCAATAATGAACGGTGCAGAGCACTATATGGGGCACAGCTATGGGGAAATATGAACGGTGCAGAGCACTATATGGCACAGCTATGGGGCAATAATGAACGGTGCAGAGCACTATATGGCACAGCTATGGGGCAATAATGAACGGTGCAGAGCACTATATGGCACAGCTATGGGGCAATAATGAACGGTGCAGAGCACTATATGGCACAGCTATGGGGAAATATGAACGGTGCAGAGCACTATATGGCACAGCTATTGGGCAATAATGAATGGTGCAGAGCACTATATGGCAGAGCTATGGGGAAATATGAACAGTGCAGAGCACTATATGGGGCACAGCTATGGGGAAATATGAACGGTGCAGAGCACTATATGGCACAGCTATGGGGAAATATGAACGGTGCAGAGCACTATATGGCACAGCTATGGGGCAATAATGAATGGTGCAGAGCACTATATGGCACAGCTATGGGGGAAATATGAACGGTGCAGAGCACTATATGGCACAGCTATGGGGAAATATGAACGGTGCAGAGCACTATATGGCACAGCTATGGGGCAATAATGAATGGTGCAGAGCACTATATGGCACAGTTATGGGACAATAATGAACGGTGCAGAGCACTATATGGCACAGCTTTGGGGAAATATGAACGGTGCAGAGCACTATATGGCACAGCTATGGGGAAATATGAACGGTGCAGAGCACTATATGGCACAGATATGGGGCAATATGAACAGTGCAGAGCACTATGTGGCACAGCTATGGGGCAATAATGAACGGTGCAGAGCACTATATGGCAGAGCTATGGGGAAATGATGAATGGTGCAGAGCACTATATGGCAGCTATGGGGCAATAATGAACGGTGCAGAGCACTATATGGCAGAGCTATGGGGAAATGATGAATGGTGCAGAGCACTATATGGCAGCTATGGGGCAATAATGAACGGTGCACAGCACTATATGGCACAGCTATGGCGCAATAATGAACGGTGCAGAGCACTATATGGCACAGCTATGGGGCAATAATGAACGGTGCAGAGCACTATATGGCACAGCTATGGGGCAATAATGAACAGTGCAGAGCACTATATGGCACAGCTGTGGGGAAATATGAACGGTGCAGAGCACTATATGGCACAGCTATGGGGCAATAATGAACGGTGCAGAGCACTATATGGCACAGCTATGGGGCAATAATGAACAGTGCAGAGCACTATATGGCACAGCTGTGGGGCAATAATGAACAGTGCAGAGCACTATATGGCACAGCTATGGGGCAATAATGAACGGTGCAGGGCACTATATGGCACAGCTATGGGGCAATAATGAACGGTGCAGAGCACTATATGGCACAGCTATGGGGCAATAATGAACGGTGCAGAGCACTATATGGCACAGCTATGGGGCAATAATGAACAGTGCAGAGCACTATATGGCACAGCTATGGGGAAATATGAACGGTGCAGAGCACTATATGGCACAGCTATGGGGAAATATGAATGGTGCAGAGCACTATATGGCACAGCTATGGGGCAATAATGAACGGTGCAGAGCACTATATGGCACAGCTATGGGGCAATAATGAACGGTGCAGAGCACTATATGGCACAGCTATGGGGCAATAATGAACGGTGCAGAGCACTATATGGCACAGCTATGGGGCAATAATGAAAGGTCCAGAACACTATATGGCACAGCTATGGGGAAATATGAACATTGCAGAGCACTATATGGCACAGCTATGGGGAATGAGGGACATCGCAGAAGTCCCGCTGTCCCCTGACTTCCGGGCCCCCTTCATGGCTACCCCCGGTCTCCCACGGGGTGACGTCATCCGGGGATAGGTTTGGCCGCGAGCGGTGGGCGTGGCCTAATTTTGGAGGAGGTACAGTGCGCTGGACGCGGCTTCCGGTCCCTCATTCAGAACCCGGACCTGATTGGGGCTGCCGGCGCAATGGACCCGCTCCAGGAAGCGGTGAGAGACAAGATTAGCAGGGAGGGCAGCGGTTGGCTAGCGGCCTTGCTGGCCGGGAGCGTCTCCCTCCTTGCGGCGGAGCAGGCGATGCCGTCGGGCGGGCGGCGTTCTGGCAGAGCCACCCGACCGCCGGCTCGCCTGAGCCCGCCAGTACTTTTGAAAAGGAGCGCGCGCGCCAATAGTGCGCGCGCTTCCTCACATGCGGGCGCCGGACAGCGGGTGGCAGCATCGGCGGTGTTGCAGGTGCAGGAAGGGGTAGTGCTGGCACATAACAGCGCGTCGTACTCGATTGGCACTGCACCTAGGGGAGGAAACTTGCAGCCCCAGTCTTTAGCTGCAGGACCGGGCACAGGGCCGATATCAGCCGTCTCTATGGGGGGAGCGCAGGGGTCATCTTCCTCCTCTCAGGAGGTAGGGGGGACAGAGAACGGGGCAGGAGAGACACAGGACATCATCCCACTGACCCCACAGTCAAGGGGAGTTATTAACAATAATACAGGGAGAGGTTGGGAGGTGTTATTAGCAGCTCAGCAGCAGATAGATACCTCCTCAGCGGTGGGGACACAGGCTGGGGCTTGCCAGGCAGGTGTTAGAGGGGAGTCTCCTTTCCCTTCGTGCCCATTGATTTTTATAGCACTTCACTCGCAAATCCCTGGGGGGCAAATGGTTCCATCGCAAACGGTAGCAGGAGAACATCAGAACGCCCCAGCAATTCTATCGCTGGCGGCAACCGGTGTTGGTTTTCCTTCACCCCGGCTCTAGTCAGCGGACAGAGTGCGGGTAACCGCTCCGCGCGCAGCGTCTCCTCCTCATCGTTTTCCGGAGATGGTCGCCGTCGCCGGAAGAGGCATAGGGAGCGTTACAGTAGTAGGGGGCATTATGGCAGGTCTAGATCCAGCCGTCGCAGCAGACGGTCTAGGGCATCAAGATGGCGTTCTCCATCTACATCGGATAGTTCGTCAGGCAGGTCCCGTTGGCGTTTACTGTCTCGCCACAGGTCCAAGTCCCGAGCAGAGAGGCGGTGTGCTACCAATCAGGAAGCCCAAGAGCAGAGCCGTCCGGACTCCAATATGCAAACCGGTGAGTACTCCTTTACGGGGGCTTGGGGTGGGAACAGGAATAATGGTGTAAATTTGTCAGACACGGTGATTCCCTTCAACACGGGCGGAGGTAAGATTTTTGTGAACCCCAGGCTGCTGCAATCGATTGCGCCACCTAAAGCCTCCCCTCCTCCCCACCCTGACATATACAAAGACGGACTGTTTTGCGGTGTCCCACCTTTAGGCTCACATTTAGACATTAGCGTTAAAGAGCAAATTTGGGCAAATGAGTTCGTCGACATTTGGTCGCTCGTGTCCACTGAGCAGCACTCGGTGGATAAGGAGAGACGTGTGGGTGAAAAGACCTACGACAGGAAGCCTAAGGTTGCCAAAACTATTAACAATTGGCTTCAGGCTTTTGCGGTCCTGGGCTGCATAATGGGCGAGAAACATCCGGAGCGATGCTCCGAACTATTCATTTACTTGGACAGCATTTACAGTTCCTACAAGGCTCACATTGGGTCTGCATGGTGGAAATACGATGAGGATTTCCGCCGGCGGTTAGCCATCAACCCGCATCTAGGGTGGGGGGTGAAGGCCACCGATTCATGGTTGCGTTTGATGATGGCACAGAAAACTCTGCAGCCCTTTCCTGGTACATCCGCCGGAGCAAACACCAGTTCTGGGTCGGCGGTTATACGGAGACCCGGCACGTGCTGGCTGTTCAATGAGGGCCACTGCAAATTCTACGGTTTGTGCAAATATAAACACGAATGTTCCGTTTGCGGTGGTACCCATGCGGCAGCCAAATGTACTCGATCCTCCCAAAAATCAAACAATAGTAAGGCACCCTCAGGGGGTGAGCCACAGGACACCGGTGAGCGTAAAAAACATGGAACCATGGTTGGGCAGGTACCCCAGTAAGCCGGCTGCGGCTCAGCTCCGTTTCGTTTTTTCTTTAGTTTTTTTCATCCCTTTTATTTTTTCGGATAAACCCCAGTCGGCCCCAAATTTAAAATCTGCAAGGGACTATCCCGCTATATTATACGAAAAATTGAACAAGGAAATTCAAGCTGGACGTTTCCGGGGTCCTTTCAAGTCCCCCCAACCCCCTTCTATAATTTACGGGTTTCCCCCTTGGGTATAGTTCTCAAAAAAGAACAGGGAAAATATCGGCTAATTCACCACTTGTCCTATCCGAAGGGCAGGTCGGTGAACGACGGTATTCTGAGTGAGGACAGCGCAGTGACGTACATCCCGTTTGACAGAGCGGTTGAAATGGTCAGAGCAGCTGGTCCAGGGGCCCTTATGGCCAAATCGGATATCGAATCCGCGTTTCGCCTGCTTCCGGTGCACCCGGACTGCTACCACTTGTTAGGTGCCATGGTCGAGGACGGGTATTACTACGACACATGCCTCCCAATGGGTTGCTCAATTTCCTGCCATTATTTTGAGATGATCAGCACTTTTCTTGAGTGGGTTGCCCGCGATGTCACGCGCTTGTCATCAATTACGCACTACCTTGATGATTTTTTGCTAGTGGGCCCAGCAGATTCAGAATCGTGTTCCCAGGCCCTCAATAAATTTAAGGAGGTCATGTCCGTGTTCGGCGTTCCCTTGTCCCCGGAAAAAACGATCGGCCCTGCTACGGTAATCACTTTCCTGGGAATCGAAATTGATTCGGTTTCCATGGAATTCAGGTTACCTCAAGATAAGATCGAGAAATTGTTAGAATTAATTGCGGGTTGATTATCGGTTGGTAAGGTTTCTTTAGTTCAGATGCAATCCCTCCTCGGCTGTTTGAATTTCGCTTGCAAAATAATGCCGATGGGTAGAATCTTCTCCAGGAGATTGATACTTGCCACGAGAGGCGTGAAGCAGCCCCACCATAGAATCATGATCTCCGCACAGCTACGGAGTGATCTGATTGTATGGCAGCGTTTCCTCCTTTCTTACAATGGGAAAACATGCTTTCAGGAAGAGTACAGTGACAGCGATAGTCTGGATCTTTCGTTTGAATCTTCGAGCTCTGATGGTTTCAGCATACGTTTCAGAGACCAAAAATGCGCTTGCGTTTGGCCCGAATCTTGGTCCAGCAGGAAATGGGCTCGGGACCCGACATTAACCGAGTTGTTTCCCCTGGCAGCGGCCATGGATCTCTGGGGTCAGTATTTTCGGAACAAGCGCATTCGCTTGCCACTTAAAACGGACAGCTCCGTGCATGCCATTAATTACCTTTCAGCTTCCTCATCTCCGGTCATAAAGATCATCAGTTTCATTGTTTTGAGATGTTTAGAGCTCAATGTGTGTATGAAAGCGTTCGTAGGAAACTGCAATAAGGTCATTTTAACGGATGCTAACAAGGGGTCTGCTTCACAGGATCCATTTAGTCAGCTTCGGAAGGAACAAACGCGACTCCTGGCATGCCCTCCTACGGTCTGGGATGTCCTAGAGAACTAATTCCATTGATACAGTCATCCATTGCTCCTTCTACCTGGAGAGCATACGGTAAGGCGTGGGATGAGTGGTGTATGGTGGCAGCGGATAAACCGGTAGGTTCTTCAGACTCCCTGAGGGTTCAGGTCACGTTGGCATTTTTGGCTTGTTTGCAGGCCACTGGGGTATCGGGCGTGGTTGCGCGCAACCGAATATCGGGTGTGGCGTTTCATTTCAAATTACGTGGTTGGGCGGATTCAACCAAGCATTTTTTGATCAGCCAAATATTAAAAGGCTGGCGCCGGACTAGCACACGGAGCGACATCAGGAGGCCCATCTCTTTTCCTCTCCTAGTCAACCTAGTCAGGGTCTCGAGTGACGTTTGCGATTCCGTTTACGAGGCCACGTTGATCTCTGCGGTTTTTGGTCTAGCGTTTTTCGGGGCCATGCGGGTTAGCGAGATTCTCCCCTCGTCCCGCTGCAAGGCAGGTGGCTTGCAGCTGGACGACGTAATGATTTGCGAAGATGGTTTGAGGGTTAGGCTTCGCAGATCCAAAACTGATCAGGCAGGTAGGGGCACATGGTTCACCCTTTTCGCCATACAGGGTACGATCTGCCCTTTGGCTTTAATCAACAGGTACATTCAGGTTAGGAGCACCGGTTTTCAATTTTTCATACACGAGAACGGATCTCCCTTATTTTCGGTTCAGTTTTTGGCGGTCCTTAGGCGTTCACTGTCATTTTTAGGCCTTCCCGCGTCGGAATTCGGTACTCATTCTTTTAGGATCGGCGCGGCTACGGAAGCCTCCAGGGCTGGGCTGTTTGAATCGGATATTCAGAGAGTGGGGAGATGGAAGTCCCGTTGTTTCGCCAGGTATATCAGGCCCGAGCTAGTATTGTAGGAGATATCATATGGGCATACCGTTTCGACAGTTACTGTTTTCTCCTTTTCTGTTCATACTTTTTGTTGTCTTGGTTAACATTTTAATTTTTTTTTTAGATGGTATGCGACCCAGCATATGGCTGGTGGGCCACTCTTACATATATTGGGCAGCTCGGCGCGCTGAATTGTGCCCAGGAGGATGTTCACTCGGCTTCACTGGTATGGATGTCATCTGGCATGGTACGAGGGGTCTTACCTGGTCTCAAGTCCTTCCGGAAGTCGTGCAGATAGCAAGAGTGGCATCTTCCCCGAGGGTGGTGGTTATTCATGCCGGAGGAAACGACTTGGCTTCATTTCCCCTTGCCGAACTGTTGACTCTTATGAGAGCTGATCTCGATAAATTTCCAGGTTTCTTTCCAGATATGTGCTTGGTTTGGTCAGAGCTGATTCCTAGGCTGGTCTGGCGAGGCGCCAGGGAGCTGAGCGCCATGGAAAGGTCTAGGCGCACTTTGAACCAGCGAATATCCCGTTTTATTAGATTTAAGAATGGGGTTGTGGTAAGACATCACCGTTTGGAAGGGGATAATGCGGGTTTTCTACTCCCAGACGGGGTCCACCTTAACGATGCTGGGTTGGATATATTTTTGGATGGTCTTCGCGAAGGAGTGGTTCAGGCTCTCCATTCTTTGGGTGGGTCGTAGCTTGGTTCCCGGGCTACTCCGTGGCGGAATGGGTGGAGATTATGATAGGTGATGATACCTGCACCGGGATACCGGAAGGCAGACAATCTCCCTGCACCTGATTGGTTGGCAAAATGTTGCCGGTTTTAAGCTGCGACCATAATTTTAAGCCAAAGAGAAAAGTTATTTTGAATAGATTGTTCTTAAAATAAACAAGTTATATTTGAGAAAACATGTGTGGCGTCACTTTGTGGGAGAAGAGTTTGGTGGGTCCTGGCAGTCTGAGGGACACCGCCGCAGTCCCGCTGTCCCCTGACTGCCGGGCCCCCTGCATGGCTACCCCCGGTGTCCCACGGGGTGACGTCGTCCGGGGATAGGTTTGGCTGCGAGCGGTGGGCGTGGCCTAATTTTGGAGGAGGGACAGTGCGCTGGACGCGGCTTCCGGTCCCTCATTCAGAACCCGGACCTGATTCCCGCCCTCCCTCCCTTGTTTTGTTTGGTTTATTTTCAGTCGCAGCTGCGGAATGGGTGGAGATTATGATAGGTGATGATACCTGCACCGGGATACTGGAAGGCAGACAATATCCCTGCACCCGATTGGTTGGCAAAATGTTGCCGGTTTTAAGCTGCGACCATAATTTTAAGCCAAAGAGAAAAGAGAAAAGTTATTTTGAATAGGTTGTTCTTAAAATAAACAAGTTATATTTGAGAAAACATGTGTGGCGTCACTTTGTGGGAGAAGAGTTTGGTGGGTCCTGGCAGTCATAATGAACGGTGCAGAGCACTATATGGCACAGCTATGGGACAAAAATGAACGGTGCAGAGCAGTATATGGCACAGCTATGGGGCAATAATGAACGGCGCAGAGCACTATATGGCACAGCTATGGGACGATAATGAACGGTGCAGAGCACTATGTGGGGCACAGCTATGGGGCAATAATGAACAGTGCAGAGCACTATATGGCACAGCTATGGGGAAATAATGAACGTGCAGAGCACTATATGGCACAGCTATGGGGCAATAATGAACAGTGCAGAGTACTATATGGCACAGCTATGGGGCAATAATGAACGGTGCAGAGCACTATATGGCACAGCTATGGGGCAATAATGAACGGTGCAGAGCACTATATGGCACAGCTATGGGGCAATAATGAACGGTGCAGAGCAATATATATGCCACAGCTATGGGGCAATAATGAACAGTGCAGAGCACTATATGGCACAGCTATCGGGCAATAATGAACGGTGCAGAGCACTGTATGGCACAGCTATGGGGCAATAATGAACGGTGCAGGGCACTGTATGGCACAGCTATGGGGCAATAATGAACGGTGCAGAGCACTCTATGGCACACCTTTCTGTGGTACATCTAAGGGGCAATAATGAACGGTGCAGGGCACTATATGGCACAGCTATGGGGCAATAATGAACGGTGCAGAGGACTATATGGCAGCTATGGGGCAATAATGAACGGTGCAGAGCACTATATGGCACAGCTATGGGGCAATAATGAACAGTGCAAAGCACTATATGGCACAGCTATGGGGCAATAATGAACAGTGCAGAGCACTATATGGCACAGCTATGGGGCAATAATGAACGGTGCAGAGCAGTATATGGCACAGCTATGGGGCAATAATGAACGGTGCAGAGCACTATATGGCACAGCTATGGGGCAATAATGAACGGTGCAAAGCACTATATGGCACAGCTATGGGGCAATAATGAACGGTGCAGAGCACTGTATGGCAGCTATGGGACAAAAATGAACGGTGCAGAGCACTATATGGCACAGCTATGGGGAAATAATGAACGGTGCAGAGCACTATATGACACAGCTATGGGGCAATAATGAACGGTGCAGTGCACTATATGGCACAGCTATGGGGCAATAATGAATGGTGCAGAGCACTATATGGCACAGCTATGGGGCAATAATGAACGGCGCAGAGCACTATATGGCACAGCTATGGGGCAATAATGAATGATGCAGAGCACTATATGGCAGCTATGGGGCAATAATGAACGGTGCAGAGCACTATATGGCACAGCTATGGGGCAATAATGAACGGCGCAAAGCACTATATGGCACAGCTATGGGGCAATAATGTATGGTGCAGAGCACTATATGGCACAGCTATGGCGCAATAATGAACGGGGCAGAGCACTATATGGCACAGCTATGGGACAATAATGAACGGTGCAGAGCAATATATATGCCACAGCTATGGGGCAATAATGAACAGTGCAGAGCACTATATGGCACAGCTATCGGGCAATAATGAACGGTGCAGAGCACTATATGGCACAGCTATGGGGCAATAATGAACGGTGCAGAGCACTATATGGCACAGCTATGGGGCAATAATGAACGGTGCAGAGCACTGTATGGCACAGCTATGGGGCAATAATGAACGGTGCAGAGCGCTATATGGCACAGCTATGGGGCAATAATGAACGGTGCAGAGCGCTATATGGCACAGCTATGGGGCAATAATGAACGGTGCAGAGCACTATATGGGGCCCAGCTATGGGGAAATATGAACGGTGCAGAGCACTATATGGCACAGCTATGGGGCAATAATGAACGGTGCAGAGCACTATATGGCACAGCTATGGGGCAATAATGAACGGTGCAGAGCACTATATGGGGCACAGCTATGGGGAAATAATGAACGGTGCAGGGCACTATATGGCAGCTATGGGGAAATATGAACGGTGCAGAGCACTATATGGCACAGCTATGGGGCAATAATGAACGGCGCAAAGCACTATATGGCACAGCTATGGGGCAATAATGTATGGTGCAGAGCACTATATGGCACAGCTATGGCGCAATAATGAACGGGGCAGAGCACTATATGGCACAGCTATGGGACAATAATGAACGGTGCAGAGCAATATATATGCCACAGCTATGGGGCAATAATGAACAGTGCAGAGCACTATATGGCACAGCTATCGGGCAATAATGAACGGTGCAGAGCACTATATGGCACAGCTATGGGGCAATAATGAACGGTGCAGAGCACTATATGGCACAGCTATGGGGCAATAATGAACGGTGCAGAGCACTGTATGGCACAGCTATGGGGCAATAATGAACGGTGCAGAGCGCTATATGGCACAGCTATGGGGCAATAATGAACGGTGCAGAGCGCTATATGGCACAGCTATGGGGCAATAATGAACGGTGCAGAGCACTATATGGGGCCCAGCTATGGGGAAATATGAACGGTGCAGAGCACTATATGGCACAGCTATGGGGCAATAATGAACGGTGCAGAGCACTATATGGCACAGCTATGGGGCAATAATGAACGGTGCAGAGCACTATATGGGGCACAGCTATGGGGAAATAATGAACGGTGCAGGGCACTATATGGCAGCTATGGGGAAATATGAACGGTGCAGAGCACTACATGGGGCACAGCTATGGGGAAATATGAATGGTGCAGAGCACTATATGGCACACCTTTCTATGGTACATCTATGGGGCAATAATGAACAGTGCAGAGCACTATATGGCACAGCTATGGGGCAATAATGAACGGTGCAGAGCACTATATGGCAGCTATGGGGAAATATGAACGGTGCAGAGCACTTTATGGCACAGCTATGGGGCAATAATGAACGGTGCAGAGCACTATATGGCACAGCTATGGGGCAATAATGAACGGTGCAGAGCACTATATGGCACAGCTATGGGGCAATAATGAACGGTGCAGAGCACTATATGGCACAGCTATGGGGCAATAATGAACGGTGCAGAGCACTATATCGCAGCTATGGGGAAATATGAACGGTGCAGAGCACTATATGGGGCACAGCTATGGAGAAATATGAACGGTGCAGAGCACTATATAGCACAGCTATGGGGAAATAACGAACGGTGCAGAGCACTATATGGCACAGCTGTGGGGCAAGAATGAACAGTGCAAAGCACTATATGGCACAGATATGGGGCAAGAATGAACAGTGCAGAGCACTATATGACACATCTAAGGGGCAAGAATGAACGGTGCAGAGCACTAAATGGCACAGCTATGGGGCAATAATGAACTGTGCAGAGCACTATATGCAGGGCCGCCATCAGGGCATGATGGCCGTGACTGGCGTATGGGGCCCGGTGAGCAGAGGGGGCCCGCATCGGGCCCCGTCTTATCTGCTCACCGGGCCCCTACCGGCAGCCGCAGGCTAACCGGGCCCTTAGCGCTGACGCTGCAGCTGTTTAAAGCGCCCGCACGTCAATAGTTAACAGCCGCCAGCCAATCTGAGGCTGGCAGCTGACGTCAGCCACAGCGTGCGTGCATGTCGCCGGCGTCTGACATCATTGTCAGTCGCCGGCGAGTGCACGTTGCAGCTGCATGGAGACTTCGCCCGCCGCAGGAGCGCGGCCAGGTAAGAAGAACTTTTTTTTTTTTTTTTTCTTGAGAGCAGCAATACGGGGGGCCCAGGGAAGAACGCTGGACACAGGGGCAAAAAGCTGGACAGAGATGGGGCAGAGTGCTGGACAGAGATGGGGCAGAGTGCTGGACAGAGATGGGGCAGAGTGCTGGACAGAGATGGGGCAGAGTGCTGGACAGAGATGGGGCAGAGTGCTGGACAGAGATGGGGCAGAGTGCTGGACAGAGATGGGACAGAGTGCTGGACAGAGATGGGGCAGAGTGCTGGACAGAGATGGGGCAGAGTGCTGGACAGAGATGGGGCAGAGTGCTGGACAGAGATGGGGCAGAGTGCTGGACAGAGATGGGGCAGAGTGCTGGACAGAGATGGGGCAGAGTGCTGGGCAGAGATGGGGCAGAGTTCTGGGCAGAGAGCTGGACAGAGATGGGGCAGAGTGCTGGGCAGAGATGGGGCAGAGTGCTGGGCAGAGATGTGGCAGAGTGCTGGGCAGAGATGGGGCAGAGTGCAGGGCAGAGATGGGGCAGAGTGCTGGGCAGAGATGGGGCAGAGTGCTGGGCAGAGATGGGGCAGAGTTCTGGGCAGAGTGCTGGACAGAGATGGGGCAGAGTGCTGGACAGAGATGGGGCAGAGTGCTGGACAGAGATGGGGCAGAGTACTGGACAGAGATGGGGCAGAGTGCTGGACAGAGATGGGGCAGAGTGCTGGACAGAGATGGGGCAGAGTGCTGGACAGAGATGGGGCAGAGTGCTGGACAGAGATGGGGCAGAGTGCTGGACAGAGATGGGGCAGAGATGGGGCAGAGTGCTGGGCAGAGATGGGGCAGAGTGCTGGGCAGAGATGGGGCAGAGTGCTGGGCAGAGATGGGGCAGAGTGCTGAGCAGAGATGGGGCAGAGTGCTGGGCAGAGATGGGGCAGAGTGCTGGACACAGATGGGGCAGGATTGGAAACAGATGGGGCAGAGTGCTGGACACAGATGGGGCAGGATTGGACACAGATGGGGCAGAGTGCTGGACACAGATGGGGCAGAAAGCTGGACACAGATGGGGCAGAGTGCTGGACACAGATGGGGCAGAGTGCTGGACACAGATGGGGCAGAGTGCTGGACACAGATGGGGCAGAGTGCTGGACACAGATGGGGCAGGATTGGAGACAGATGGGGCAGAATGCTGGAAACAGATGGGGCAGAGTGCTGGAAACAGATAGGGCAGGATTGGACACAGATGGGGCAGAGTGCTGGACACAGATGGGGCAGGATTGGAAACAGATGGGGCAGAGTGCTGGACACAGATGGGGCAGGATTGGAAACAGATGTGGCAGAGTGCTGGACACAGATGGGGCAGGATTGGAAACAGATGGGGCAGAGTGCTGGACACAGATGGGGCAGAGTGCTGGACACAGATGGGGCAGAGTGCTGGAAACAGATGGGGCAGAGTGCTGGAAACAGATGGGGCAGGATTGGACACAGATGGGGCAGAGTGCTGGACACAGATGGGGCAGGATTGGAAACAGATGGGGCAGAGTGCTGGACACAGATGGGGCAGGATTGGAAACAGATGGGGCAGAGTGCTGGACACAGATGGGGCAGAGTGCTGGACACAGATGGGGCAGAGTGCTGGACACAGATGGGGCAGAGTGCTGGACACAGATGGGGCATAGTGCTGGACACAGATGCGGCAGAGTGCTGGACACAGATGGGGCAGAGTGCTGGAAACAGATGGGGCAGGATTGGAAACAGATGGGGCAGAGTGCTGGACACAGATGGGGCAGGATTGGAAACAGATGGGGCAGAATGGAGACAGATGGGGCAGGATTGGAGACAGATGGGGCAGGATGGATACAATGGAGACAGATGGGGCAGGATGGGGAGATCATATGGGGCAGAATGGATACTCATGAGGGCAGGATGGGAGAACATATGGCTGGAGCCTGGAATGAGACACACGGGGGCTAGGATGGCGAATATTACCATAGGGGCTAATTAAGGGATATTATTATTGCAGTGATGTATTTATTTTATTTTTTGAGTATACTGTTTTAAATGGGGCGGTCCTGTTACTGTGCAGAGTGATACTATGTCACCTTCTTTATGTTGTGTAATGTAGAGGCTGGGAAAATTAAGTAATGTGTTCTACAAGTGGAACTCGAGATAACTGTGTTATTTCCTGCAGAGACAAGTCCTGGCTGGAAGAAATGATGGCGGTCTCTGCTGGATGAAAGATGAAGGACTTCACCTAGAGACGTCACTGGTGAGTCAGTGTTAACTATACACTGACACTATAAACTGTATACTATATACAGAGCTCCTGTGTATAATGTCACCGGTGATCACTGTATTACCTGTACACAGACACTGCTTACTAATTACAGATCTCCTGTGTATAATGGCACTGATGGTGATAGTATTGTGGGGGGTTTTTTATTATTGATCAGTATTGTAGTATTCAGTCATTGGTGGTAATATGCGGTCTGGTCATGGTGTAGCGGTATTCCTTGTATTTTATATTATTCGATCACTGTGGTGGTAATATGTCATCTGGTCATAGTGCTGTGGTATTTGTTCCTTGTATGTAGTATTATAGGTCATTTTAAAAATTGAAAAATAAATAAAAAATATACCTAAATTGTATTGCATATTTTAACAAATATTTAATAGGTTACAGCAGAGTAGGGCCCGGCCAAAAGTGTCTACCGTGTTATGGTGGCGGCTTAAAAAATCTTTTGCCCAAAACAAAAGCTGCTGGCTATATGTGTGATCTGGTTATGAGAACTGTTAATGTGTGATAGGTGAGAAGTTGACATTTTCCAAGAGAGAGCGGTGGGACTGTGGACAGTTCGAGGGGTGGAGCCTGGAGGCGGGGCTGGGGTGGAGCCTGGGCGGAGTCTCAAGGGGGCCCCGAAAATTTTGCCAGTATGGGGCCCCGAAATTTCTAGTGGCAGCCCTGACTATATGGCACAGCTATGGGGCAATAATGAACGGTGCAGAGCACTATATGGCACAGCTATGGGGCAATAATGAACGGTACAGAGCACTATATGGCACAGCTATGGAGCAATAATGAACAGTGCAAGCACTATATGGCACAGCTATGGGGCAAGAATGAACAGTGCAGAGCACTATATAGCACAGCCATGGGGCAATAATGAACGGTGCAGAGCACTATATGGCACAGCTATGGGGAAATATGAACGGTGCAGAGCACTATATAGCACAGCCATGGGGCAATAATGAACGGTGCAGAGCACTATATGGCACAGCTATAGGGCAATAATGAACGGTGCAGAGCACTATATGGCACAGCTATGGGGCAATAATGAACGGCGCAGAGCACTATATGGCACAGCTATGGGGAAATATGAATGGTGCAGAGCACTATATGGCACAGGTATGGGGCAATAATGAACGGTGCAGAGCACTATATGGCACAGCCATGGGGCAATAATGAACGGCGCAGAGCACTATATGGCACAGCTATGGGGAAATATGAACGGTGCAGAGCACTATATGGCACAGCTATGGGGAAATAATGAACGGTGCAGAGCACTATATAGCACAGCTATGGGGAAATATGAATGGTGCAGAGTACTATATGGGGCACAGCTATGGGGAAATAATGAATGGTGCAGAGCACTATATGGCACAGCTATGGGGAAATATGAATGGTGCAGAGCACTATATGGCACAGGTATGGGGCAATAATGAACGGCGCAGAGCACTATATGGCACAGCCATGGGGCAATAATGAACGGCGCAGAGCACTATATGGCACAGCTATGGGGAAATATGAACGGTGCAGAGCACTATATGGCACAGCTATGGGGCAATAATGAATGGTGCAGAGCACTATATGGCACAGCTATGGGGAAATATGAACGGTGCAGAGCACTATATGGCACAGCTATGGGGAAATAATGAACGGTGCAGAGCACTATATGGCACAGCTATGGGGAAATATGAATGGTGCAGAGTACTATATGGGGCACAGCTATGGGGAAATAATGAATGGTGCAGAGCACTATATGGCACAGCTATGGGGCAATAATGAACGGTGCAGAGCACTATATGGCACAGCTATGGGGAAATATGAACGGTGCAGGGCACTATATGGCACAGCTATGGGGAAATATGAACGGTGCAGAGCACTATATGGCACAGCTATGGGGCAATAATGAACGGTGAAGAGCACTATATGCTACAGCTATGGGGGAATAATGAATGGTGCAGAGCACTATATGGCACAGCTATGGGGCAATAATGAACGGTGCAGAGCACTATATGGCACAGCCATGGGGCAATAATGAACGGCGCAGAGCACTATATGGCACAGCTATGGGGAAATATGAACGGTGCAGAGCACTATATGGCACAGCTATGGGGCAATAATGAACGGCGCAGAGCACTATATGGCACAGCTATGGGGAAATATGAACGGTGCAGAGCACTATATGGCACAGCTATGGGGAAATAATGAACGGTGCAGAGCACTATATAGCACAGCCATGGGACAATAATGAACGGTGCAGAGCACTATATGGCACAGCTATGGGGCAATAATGAACGGTGCAGAGCACTATATGGCACAGCTATGGGGCAATAATGAACGGTGCAGAGCACTGTATGGCACAGCTATGGGGAAATATGAACGGTGCAGAGCACTATATGGCACAGCTATGGGGAAATAATGAACGGTGCAGAGCACTATATGGCACAGCTATGGGACAATAATGAACGGTGCAGAGCACTGTATGGGGCACAGCTATGGGTCAAAAATAAACGGTGCAGAGCACTATATGGCACAGCTATGGGGCAATAATGAACGGTGCAGAGCACTATATGGCACAGCTATGGGGTAATAATGAACGGCGCAGAGCACTATATGGCACAGCTATGGGGCAATAATGAACGGCGCAGAGCACTATATGGCACAGCTATGGGGAAATATGAACGGTGCAGAGCACTATATGGCACAGCTATGGGGAAATAATGAACGGTGCAGAGCACTATATTGCACAGCTATGGGGCAATAATGAACGGTGCAGAGCACTATATGGCACAGCTATGGGGCAATAATGAACGGTGCAGAGCACTATATGGCACAGCTATGGGGCAATGAACGGTGCAGAGCACTATATGGCACAGCTATGGGGAAATAATGAACGGTGCAGAGCACTATATGGCACAGCTATGGGGAAATAATGAACGGTGCAGAGCACTAAATGGCACAGCTATGGGGCAATAATGAACGGTGCAGAGCACTATATGGCACAGCTATGGGGCAATAATGAACGGTGCAGAGCACTATATGGCACAGCTATGGGGCAATAATGAACTGTGCAGAGCACTATATGGCACAGTTATGGGGCAATAATGAACGGTGCAGAGCACTATATGGCACAGCTATGGGGCAATAATGAATGATGCAGAGCACTATATGGCACAGCTATGGGGCAATAATGAAAAGTGCAGAGCACTATATGGCACAGCTATGGGGCAATAATGAACGGTGCAGAGCACTATATGGCACAGCTATGGGGCAAGAATGAACGATGCAGAGCACTATATGGCACAGCTATGGGGCAATAATGAACGGTGCAGAGCACTATATGGCACAGCTATGGGGCAATAATTGATGGTGCAGAGCACTATATGGCACATCTATGGGGCAATAATGAACGGTGCAGAGCACTATATGGCACAGCTATGGGGAAATAATGAACTTTGCAGAGCACTATATGGCACAGCTATGGGTTAATAATGAACAGTGCAGAGCACTATATGGCACAGCTATGGGGCAATAATGAACAGTGCAGATCACTATATGGCACAGCTATGGGGCAATAATGAACAGTGCAGAGCACTATATGGCACAGCTATGGGGCAATAATGAACAGTGCAGAGCACTATATGGCACAGCTATGGGGCAATAATGAACGGTGCAGAGCACTATATGGCACAGCTATGGGGCAATAATGAACAGTGCAGAACACTATATGGCACAGCTATGGGGCAATAATGAACGGTGCAGAGGACTATATGGCACAGCTATGGGGCAATTATGAACGGTGCAGAACACTATATGGCACAGCTATGGGGCAAGAATGAACAGTGCAGAGCACTATATGGCACATCTATGGGGTAATAATTAACAGTGCAGAGCACAATATGGCACAGCTATGGGGCAATAATGAACGGCGCAGAGCACTATATGGCACATCTATGGGGCAATAATTAACAGTGCAGAGCACTATATGGCACAGCTATGGGGCAATAATGAACGGTGCAGAGCACTATATGGCACAGCTATGGGTCAATAATGAACGGTGCAGAGCACTATATGGCACAGCTATGGGACAAAAATGAACGGTGCAGAGCATTGTATATGGGGCACAGCTTTCTATGGCACAGCTATGGGGCAATAATGAACGGCGCAGAGCACTATATGGCACATCTATGGGGCAATAATGAATGGTGCAGAGCACTATATAGCACAGCTATGGGGCAATAATGAACGGTGCAGAGCACTATATGGCACAGCTATGGGTCAATAATGAACGGTGCAGAGCACTATATGGCACAGCTATGGGGCAATAATGAACGGTGCAGAGCATTACATATATAATTTTACTTTTATTGGTATCTATTTTTATTTTTGAAATTCACGCGTAGCTGCTGCATTTCCTACCCTAGGCTTATACTCGAGTCAATAAGTTTTCCCAGTTTTTTGTGGCAAAATTAGGGGGGTCGGCTTATACTCGGGTCGGCTTATACTCGAGTATATATGGTAACTATTTCATGATGAGGACGACATCTTCATCTTCTACTATGGGTCTAGAAACAGATTTGTCCAGAATCCATCACTGACTCCATCACCACCAGCCGTCTATATGAGGGCATGTGCACACATCAGGATTTCTGGCAGAAATTTTCCTGACATTTCTGCCAGAAATCCGCATGCGTTTTTTTCACATGTTTTTGACGCGTTTTTTCCCAAATGCATAGAATAGCGGGAAAAACGCAAAAAAAATGCAAAATTAATGAACATGCTGCTTTTTTTACCGCGATGCATTTTTTTCGCGGTAAAAAACGCATCATGTGCACAAAAATTGCAGAATGCATTCTAAATGATAGGATGCATATGTCTGCTGTTTCATCGCGTATTTATCGCAAAAAACGCAAAAAAACAAGAACGTGTGCACATACCCTGAAGGTTCCCCGTCTTCCCTGCACTGTAATCTTCTATCACTTTAGATCTCAGCTCTGATTCACACACAGAAGTTTGAGGCTTTTAGAAAAGATTTTGTTGTTTGCACAAACACCGTGGACAGAAATGATCTGATCCCAAAGTCTCCATGTACAGTGATTTATGGGGTTTATTTCTGGCCTTAAGCTTTCCTATATTACAGGAAAAACACCAGGAAAAAACCAAACAGATATTAAAATGTTTGTAAAAAAAAAAATGGCTCCAACAATTCTTGTAAAAAGAAAATACACATTTTATTTTTTCATACAATAAACAATTGTTTAAAAAAATTAACTCTTTTGGGCCCCAGAACATTGATGTACACCGCAGGTATGGCGCAGGGGAAGCTGCAACAAGAAACCTGGCAGTTTAACCACTTGCTACAAACATGGCATCGAAGAAGGTTTGAGAGTCCGGCTGATTGCCCTCCTCCCCAAAGTACTGGATAGAATGGGGCAGCCTAGTCTACGATACTTACATGCAGGGCCGTATTTAGAGTTTCTGCTGCCCTAGGCACTTTTAGTGCTGCCTCCCCCATTGGTGAGTATGACATTATCGGCAGTGACTTTGGCAAAAATCGCTGATGTGAAAGTCGCCTTTTGCAGCAGATACGACAGTTTTTCCGCATCTGCCGCGTAATGGATCACTTACGGCAACACTGCGTTCGGCCTCATTCATTCCCTATGGAACTTGCAGACATGTGCGGCACTTGCGGTTTTGCCGCCATCCGGCAAATGCGGTACTTGCAGCAATGCAATAGGAAAAAACACTGCTAGCAGTGTTTTATGTCCAGAAAAAAAGAGAAAAGGAGCCACTATATATATATGCACACCACGGACATATGAAACAACAATAACTCATATAAAGTAACAAGAATTTTATTGGCAAACCACACAAAGAAAATTTAAAACATAATTAAAAACAATGCATATAAACAACTTGGTCCCTCCGTTATTATAAACATATAGTGTTAAAGTATACAATCATATGCCTGCAAAACAATGTAAAGGGAAAAACCTATCCCCTGGCTCATGAGGTCAAAATGGGGACATACCCAAAACCTGGACACAAATACTGACTGCCCTGAGCCACCAAACCGATGGAAAAGTGCATGCAAAAGAGCGGAAAACAGTAGCTAACTGCACAATAACATAGTGACCTACAAGCGATCACTCATAACGGACGCATGGGGGAAAAACCCCAAACAAGAAATAGGCAGTAAGACAGTGCCCAGTACGATTAGCGGGATAAATAACTCATAATAGAGCCAAGAGGTGCAGTATTACCCAGAGGAGTAACAGAGGACAAAATCCCCATGTGCAGGCACACCGGAACCAAGGCAACGCGACCCCACGCGTATCGCCCTCTGAATAGGGCTTCGTCAGGGGAAGATGTGGTGTGGATACCAAGTCCTGTTAATATAGCAACTAATGATACAGACCTGATGAAGATCAGGTGAGCAGGAGCATGGAGTGGACGGCAATAAGCTGTGTTCACCATTGCACATGCGGCATATAGAACAGACGTACCTCCCTGCAGAGCAGAGAGAGAGCCTGGCAATAACAGTGCGCAGGCGCAGTGTGGCAAGAGGCGCCAATGAGCATGGAGCGGGCAATAGTAAAATGCAGTACTTGTTGTGCCTGAGGACATAAAGTCAAAGACAAATGACAAGCTACCGTCATTTGAAGGAGCACAGAAAGACTCAGGATGTGGGCAAGCTTGTGCAGCCTAATCAGGGGTGCATATACAAAATATAAACCCAAAGGGAGAAAGAAAAAAAAAAAAAATAATAATAATAATACACACATAGGGCAAAAGAAGTCAAATGACATGAAAAATGTCTAAATCATAAGGGCAAACCCCCCCACTGATGAAAATATATGGGGGAAAAGGCAAGATAGTGTGAATAGGAAACCGGGAAAAAGGGACAAATTGTCAATCCCTAACCCATGTATACACCAACACATAAAGCCAGATTTATCATTCATAAACATACAAGCCACATTCAGCCCCCGGGGGTACTAAACACATACAGCATATATAATTCACATATACGCATCATAAAAAAATTTTTTTTTTTTTTTTTTTTTATTTTTTTTTTTTTTTTTTTTTTTTTTTATAGAGACCCAAATGCGTGCATATATCAAAATAATTTTATTAAACAGCACAACATCCGGAATATATAACAATCAGGTTTTACTTAATAAAATATTATATAATATATATTTGCACATGACCCGTAATACGGCCTATAAATATGCCTTTCCTTCTTTCTTTCCTCCTTTTTCCTCCTCCTTCTACTATTTCTTCTTTGCACATCCCCTTTTAGAACCTACAAGGTCAAACAGTAGTCAAATAGACGCCCAATGATGAAAACATTCCCAAAATGGGAAGAGATGAATCCCGTGTCCGAGTCCTGCCCCAAAGTAGCATTGTTGAAAGAAAAATATATGCCAAGAAACGTACAAGCAAAATGGTTTAGAGTAGGGCGCCCACTACACCAACTAACCATGATCATCAAGCAAGAGAGAAAAACCCCATGAGCCAGGTGTGGAGGCAGTAATGCGCGATATGCAAGAATAGAACAATACGACAGTAATCTGTCCGGTCAGGAGCACCTGAATAGCCACCACATATAAGAATAAAACAAATATACAGAATACACCATATACGGGCAGGGCCAGCACATCGGTATGTACAAACCACCATAATACCAAAGCCATACAGAGAATGAATACAAATCACGTATATTCATCGTCCAAGTGGTAACGGATATGAAGAGTGAAGAGTGTAACCATGCACCCAGGTGTGCTGAAGAGTTGGTGGAAGGCAACGAATGCGTGATTTTCTTAAAAAGTTTTAATCCCAGATCAACATCGGCATATTCCTCCATAATAGATTCCAAGTAGATTCACCCAGGTAGGTCCTATATAACACCTAGAGAATGGGAAGAAGAGAGAACACAGGCAATTAGCCCAGAAAACCTGTAAACAACAACTCCTCATTGAGACCCGCTGGGGCCACCGACCCCAGATCAAAGATCCATCGGGCCTCGGATCTGAGGAGACGGGGCTTAATAGGACCACCCCTGTTGGAACAGTTGATCCTTTCCAGCCCCACCACTTGTGTATGGGACACACGACCTGAGTGATGGGCCAAAAAATGGGCCGCCACAGGAGTGAGGGTCCTGCCTTTGGCCAGATCAGCTGCGGCCAAGCTGATCGTGGAGAAGTGCTTCTGCACCCTGCGTCGCAACTCCTGCGAAGTCTGACCCACATATACCAGCCGGCAGGGGCAGACTAACGCATAAATAACACAGGTGGTCTTACAGTTTATGTAGGACCGTAATCTGTGCCGACTCCCATCCCGGGGGTTGGTAAAAAAATCCCTCGTCACCCCTACATGGGCACAGACATTACAACTCCCACATGCAAAGGAGCCATTGAGCCTAATCCCCTGGTTTGTCCTGATGGACTGTCTCACGTAATGACTTCTGGTCAGGAGATCCCTAAAATTTGGGGCCCTTCTGGCAGTAAGCAAAGGACGCTCCCCCACTATTTTGGACGTGCTCAGGTCAGTAGTTAGAATCCCCCAGTGTCTCCGTAGAATGGCACCCAGACTATCCCAACTGTTATTAAAGGCCGTAATAAATCTGGGCTTGTTATCACATACCCTAGTCCTTGGTTCCAGAAGAGAGTCCTGCGTATGGGCACTGGCCCGCTGATATGCCCTGGAGATGCTTCCACGGGGATAATGCCGATTCTTGAAACGAGTCGTGAGCTCCCTTGCTTCCCTTTGGAAATCCGAGTCGTCCGTACAATTCCTTCTGACCCGCAGGAATTGGCCCGTTGGGACCCCCATCCTGGTGTGTACTGGGTGGAAGCTCCTATAATCAAGCAGGCTATTTGTAGCTGTAGGCTTCCGGAATAGTTTTGTAACAATTGATCCATTCTCCAGGATGACTTGCAGGTCCAAAAACGTCACTGTCGATGATGACATGGAGTGCGTAAGAAAGATGTTGTGGGTGTTGGTATTCAGGAAGTCAATAAATTGACAACACTCCTCCGTAGACCCTGTCCAAACGAAAAACAAGTCATCAATATATCGTGACCAGTGACACACATTACTCCTGAAGGCCAACGATGTAAAAACCTGCGTGGCCTCCCACCAACCTAAAAACAGGTTAGCCAGGGCCGGGGCACATCTCGCCCCCATGGCCACCCCGGATACCTGTAGATAGTAAACTCTATCAAATAGAAAAAAGTTGTGCCTAAGGATGAAGTCCAAGAGGTCTACAACTAAGGAGTCATGCATTCTGTCTGAATGGCCCAATTGATCCAGAAAATATAAGACTGCCGTAATCCCATCTTGATGACTAATGTTTGAGTAAAGTGACTCTACGTCACACGTCACTAGAAGGGCCCCTGAAGGCAGTGAGAGGCCCCGGCAGATCTTGATAAAGTGGGCTGAATCCTTGACAAATGAAGGCAAGGTTTTAACAAGGGGTTGTAGAAAAAAGTCCACATAGACACATGCCTTCTCGCAAAGGCTACCAATACTGGCCACAATGGGCCTACCTGGGGGCTTGAGGAGGCATTTATGCACTTTTGGTAACATGTAAAAAGTGGCCGTGACCGGGCACTCGACCCACAGAAACTTAAATTCATGATGGTCAATAATGCCCAGATCTCTAGCCTTCTCCAGGAGTTTTCTATATCTAACCGAAAATACCTGAGTGGGGTCAGAGGGCAACTTTTTGTAGAACCTGGTATCTTCCAATTGGCGTGATGCTTCTTCCAGATAGAGGGCATGTGGCCATAAGACCACATTGCCCCCCTTATCCGCCTCCTTGATAAGAAACGTCTTGTTTTGACGCAACCCAGAAAGGGCCCGTTTCTCCTCTTTACTAAGATTATTGGGGACCAAGGCTCGTGATGATAAGGTCATGATATCCTTTTTAACAAGCTCAAAGAACACCCGGACGGCTGGTACCAAGGAAAATGGAGGTGTCACACTGGACCGATTCCTGTGAGGGAAGCGGTTCCTACCTGTGTCGGGTTCATTCTCCTGGAGCAGCTGGATTAAATCTTGCAGTGTCTGTTGATCAGTTTGGTCAGAATTTCCCAATAGATGAGGCCGATTATGTAGTACCCGGAGAACAAGATTTCTACAAAACAGGTATAAATCTTTAATTAAAGTGAACTTATCGGCCGTCTGAGCAGGAGAAAAAGTAAGACCCCTCTGTAAAACAGAGAGCTCAGTCGCCGAAAGCTCATAGTCAGTGAGATTAATAACCTGCAGAGTGTTACCTGATGCCATGATTCCTCCAGAGGCTGTTTCCGAAGCTGTAAGTGCTAATATTTGCGGTGATTCCTGTAGTGTTTCTGCGCCGGTGGCCGACGCCCTCCGAACCTGGTGGTCCTCATAGATACCAGAGCGGCGCCTGCGCCCCCTTCGGGTACGGCGTCTGGCTCGCTCTCTGCTGAAGATAAAAAATCACTTCCAGAGGTATAGCCCATGCCCCTGGGGGTCTCTTGTGTCATGTTCCTCATTTTTTGAACAGGCGGGACCTGCCTCTGGTTACCTTGATGCTTCCATTTGAAGGCCCTAGAGGACTCAAAATCAGTTCTATCTCTAAGAAATTTAGACTTTTTCTTATTCATGATATCCCGATCATATTTATCCAAATTCTCCTTCAGTCTAATTTTAAAGGGTTGCACTTCCTTGATCTCATCAAATTTTGATAGTTTAGTATCCAAATCCCTGATATTAGCCCTTGTAACGGCCAACAATTCCCTATCATGCTCCAACAGCATGTTGATAATAATGTTGGAGCATTTCAGCAGCCCTTGTTCCCAGGTGGTCCGAAAGGTTGAGGAGGGCTCCCATGCAGGATAGATGGAAACCCTTAGACCCCGGGGTACAATATTAGCTTTGACATATTCCTCTAGGCTACGGATATTCCACCATAGCCTTATACCAGTCCTGTGGGCTGTTGTTAACTCTGTAGAGAGTCTTGAAAAGTCCGAGACTGTGGTAATGTCCTCCTTAGTGGAGAAGATATTGGCAGATAGGGCCTGCCAAGCCGCCTCACGGGCCTCCCAATCCATGTTCCGTGCAAAAACACTCCTTAATCAATACACTGAAAAGAGAGAAAAAAAAAAAAAAAAAAAAAAAAAAAAAAAAAAAAGGGGACAAAGAACAAAAAAATAATAATAAATAAATAAATAAATAAATAAAAAAAAAAAAAAATGAAAACATCAAGGACAGAGCCTTATAGGTATGGGCGCATAGCCCCACATGCCTGGAACACCTGCCCACAAATCTCTACCATCTGTAAGGGGATGAAACCTGTATCAAATAACTATACAGGGCCGATGTGAACTACAATATATAATAGTCACACCATATAATAAACCCACAATGAGGCGTGTGCTGCTCAGTAAGAAAACCTTATAATGAGATAAGGCAATGACCAGAGTGAGAAACCAAAAAACACCAAGCGCACAACTAATAAATTGTATAAAATAGGTGTCAGCCGGGGTGCAAAAAGTGGCCAATATACAACCAGAAAAAAAGAGAAAAGGAGCCACTATATATATATGCACACCACGGACATATGAAACAACAATAACTCATATAAAGTAACAAGAATTTTATTGGCAAACCACACAAAGAAAATTTAAAACATAATTAAAAACAATGCATATAAACAACTTGGTCCCTCCGTTATTATAAACATATAGTGTTAAAGTATACAATCATATGCCTGCAAAACAATGTAAAGGGAAAAACCTATCCCCTGGCTCATGAGGTCAAAATGGGGACATACCCAAAACCTGGACACAAATACTGACTGCCCTGAGCCACCAAACCGATGGAAAAGTGCATGCAAAAGAGCGGAAAACAGTAGCTAACTGCACAATAACATAGTGACCTACAAGCGATCACTCATAACGGACGCATGGGGGAAAAACCCCAAACAAGAAATAGGCAGTAAGACAGTGCCCACACCTGGCTCATGGGGTTTTTCTCTCTTGCTTGATGATCATGGTTAGTTGGTGTAGTGGGCGCCCTACTCTAAACCATTTTGCTTGTACGTTTCTTGGCATATATTTTTCTTTCAACAATGCTACTTTGGGGCAGGACTCGGACACGGGATTCATCTCTTCCCATTTTGGGAATGTTTTCATCATTGGGCGTCTATTTGACTACTGTTTGACCTTGTAGGTTCTAAAAGGGGATGTGCAAAGAAGAAATAGTAGAAGGAGGAGGATAAAGGAGGAAAGAAAGAAGGAAAGGCATATTTATAGGCCGTATTACGGGTCATGTGCAAATATATATTATATAATATTTTATTAAGTAAAACCTGATTGTTATATATTCCGGATGTTGTGCTGTTTAATAAAATTATTTTGATATATGCACGCATTTGGGTCTCTATAAAAAAAAAAAAAAAAAAAAAAAAAAATTTTTTTATGATGCGTATATGTGAATTATATATGCTGTATGTGTTTAGTACCCCCGGGGGCTGAATGTGGCTTGTATGTTTATGAATGATAAATCTGGCTTTATGTGTTGGTGTATACATGGGTTAGGGATTGACAATTTGTCCCTTTTTCCCGGTTTCCTATTCACACTATCTTGCCTTTTCCCCCATATATTTTCATCAGTGGGGGGGTTTGCCCTTATGATTTAGACATTTTTCATGTCATTTGACTTCTTTTGCCCTATGTGTGTATTATTATTATTATTTTTTTTTTTTTCTTTCTCCCTTTGGGTTTATATTTTGTATATGCACCCCTGATTAGGCTGCACAAGCTTGCCCACATCCTGAGTCTTTCTGTGCTCCTTCAAATGACGGTAGCTTGTCATTTGTCTTTGACTTTATGTCCTCAGGCACAACAAGTACTGCATTTTACTATTGCCCGCTCCATGCTCATTGGCGCCTCTTGCCACACTGCGCCTGCGCACTGTTATTGCCAGGCTCTCTCTCTGCTCTGCAGGGAGGTACGTCTGTTCTATATGCCGCATGTGCAATGGTGAACACAGCTTATTGCCGTCCACTCCATGCTCCTGCTCACCTGATCTTCATCAGGTCTGTATCATTAGTTGCTATATTAACAGGACTTGGTATCCACACCACATCTTCCCCTGACGAAGCCCTATTCAGAGGGCGATACGCGTGGGGTCGCGTTGCCTTGGTTCCGGTGTGCCTGCACATGGGGATTTTGTCCTCTGTTACTCCTCTGGGTAATACTGCACCTCTTGGCTCTATTATGAGTTATTTATCCCGCTAATCGTACTGGGCACTGTCTTACTGCCTATTTCTTGTTTGGGGTTTTTCCCCCATGCGTCCGTTATGAGTGATCGCTTGTAGGTCACTATGTTATTGTGCAGTTAGCTACTGTTTTCCGCTCTTTTGCATGCACTTTTCCATCGGTTTGGTGGCTCAGGGCAGTCAGTATTTGTGTCCAGGTTTTGGGTATGTCCCCATTTTGACCTCATGAGCCAGGGGATAGGTTTTTCCCTTTACATTGTTTTGCAGGCATATGATTGTATACTTTAACACTATATGTTTATAATAACGGAGGGACCAAGTTGTTTATATGCATTGTTTTTAATTATGTTTTAAATTTTCTTTGTGTGGTTTGCCAATAAAATTCTTGTTACTTTATATGAGTTATTGTTGTTTCATATGTCCGTGGTGTGCATATATATATAGTGGCTCCTTTTCTCTTTTTTTCTGGTTGTATATTGGCCACTTTTTGCACCCCGGCTGACACCTATTTTATACAATTTATTAGTTGTGCGCTTGGTGTTTTTTGGTTTCTCACTCTGGTCATTGCCTTATCTCATTATAAGGTTTTCTTACTGAGCAGCACACGCCTCATTGTGGGTTTATTATATGGTGTGACTATTATATATTGTAGTTCACATCGGCCCTGTATAGTTATTTGATACAGGTTTCATCCCCTTACAGATGGTAGAGATTTGTGGGCAGGTGTTCCAGGCATGTGGGGCTATGCGCCCATACCTATAAGGCTCTGTCCTTGATGTTTTCATTTTTTTTTTTTTTTATTTATTTATTTATTTATTTATTATTATTTTTTTGTTCTTTGTCCCCTTTTTTTTTTTTTTTTTTTTTTTTTTTTTTCTCTCTTTTCAGTGTATTGATTAAGGAGTGTTTTTGCACGGAACATGGATTGGGAGGCCCGTGAGGCGGCTTGGCAGGCCCTATCTGCCAATATCTTCTCCACTAAGGAGGACATTACCACAGTCTCGGACTTTTCAAGACTCTCTACAGAGTTAACAACAGCCCACAGGACTGGTATAAGGCTATGGTGGAATATCCGTAGCCTAGAGGAATATGTCAAAGCTAATATTGTACCCCGGGGTCTAAGGGTTTCCATCTATCCTGCATGGGAGCCCTCCTCAACCTTTCGGACCACCTGGGAACAAGGGCTGCTGAAATGCTCCAACATTATTATCAACATGCTGTTGGAGCATGATAGGGAATTGTTGGCCGTTACAAGGGCTAATATCAGGGATTTGGATACTAAACTATCAAAATTTGATGAGATCAAGGAAGTGCAACCCTTTAAAATTAGACTGAAGGAGAATTTGGATAAATATGATCGGGATATCATGAATAAGAAAAAGTCTAAATTTCTTAGAGATAGAACTGATTTTGAGTCCTCTAGGGCCTTCAAATGGAAGCATCAAGGTAACCAGAGGCAGGTCCCGCCTGTTCAAAAAATGAGGAACATGACACAAGAGACCCCCAGGGGCATGGGCTATACCTCTGGAAGTGATTTTTTATCTTCAGCAGAGAGCGAGCCAGACGCCGTACCCGAAGGGGGCGCAGGCGCCGCTCTGGTATCTATGAGGACCACCAGGTTCGGAGGGCGTCGGCCACCGGCGCAGAAACACTACAGGAATCACCGCAAATATTAGCACTTACAGCTTCGGAAACAGCCTCTGGAGGAATCATGGCATCAGGTAACACTCTGCAGGTTATTAATCTCACTGACTATGAGCTTTCGGCGACTGAGCTCTCTGTTTTACAGAGGGGTCTTACTTTTTCTCCTGCTCAGACGGCCGATAAGTTCACTTTAATTAAAGATTTATACCTGTTTTGTAGAAATCTTGTTCTCCGGGTACTACATAATCGGCCTCATCTATTGGGAAATTCTGACCAAACTGATCAACAGACACTGCAAGATTTAATCCAGCTGCTCCAGGAGAATGAACCCGACACAGGTAGGAACCGCTTCCCTCACAGGAATCGGTCCAGTGTGACACCTCCATTTTCCTTGGTACCAGCCGTCCGGGTGTTCTTTGAGCTTGTTAAAAAGGATATCATGACCTTATCATCACGAGCCTTGGTCCCCAATAATCTTAGTAAAGAGGAGAAACGGGCCCTTTCTGGGTTGCGTCAAAACAAGACGTTTCTTATCAAGGAGGCGGATAAGGGGGGCAATGTGGTCTTATGGCCACATGCCCTCTATCTGGAAGAAGCATCACGCCAATTGGAAGATACCAGGTTCTACAAAAAGTTGCCCTCTGACCCCACTCAGGTATTTTCGGTTAGATATAGAAAACTCCTGGAGAAGGCTAGAGATCTGGGCATTATTGACCATCATGAATTTAAGTTTCTGTGGGTCGAGTGCCCGGTCACGGCCACTTTTTACATGTTACCAAAAGTGCATAAATGCCTCCTCAAGCCCCCAGGTAGGCCCATTGTGGCCAGTATTGGTAGCCTTTGCGAGAAGGCATGTGTCTATGTGGACTTTTTTCTACAACCCCTTGTTAAAACCTTGCCTTCATTTGTCAAGGATTCAGCCCACTTTATCAAGATCTGCCGGGGCCTCTCACTGCCTTCAGGGGCCCTTCTAGTGACGTGTGACGTAGAGTCACTTTACTCAAACATTAGTCATCAAGATGGGATTACGGCAGTCTTATATTTTCTGGATCAATTGGGCCATTCAGACAGAATGCATGACTCCTTAGTTGTAGACCTCTTGGACTTCATCCTTAGGCACAACTTTTTTCTATTTGATAGAGTTTACTATCTACAGGTATCCGGGGTGGCCATGGGGGCGAGATGTGCCCCGGCCCTGGCTAACCTGTTTTTAGGTTGGTGGGAGGCCACGCAGGTTTTTACATCGTTGGCCTTCAGGAGTAATGTGTGTCACTGGTCACGATATATTGATGACTTGTTTTTCGTTTGGACAGGGTCTACGGAGGAGTGTTGTCAATTTATTGACTTCCTGAATACCAACACCCACAACATCTTTCTTACGCACTCCATGTCATCATCGACAGTGACGTTTTTGGACCTGCAAGTCATCCTGGAGAATGGATCAATTGTTACAAAACTATTCCGGAAGCCTACAGCTACAAATAGCCTGCTTGATTATAGGAGCTTCCACCCAGTACACACCAGGATGGGGGTCCCAACGGGCCAATTCCTGCGGGTCAGAAGGAATTGTACGGACGACTCGGATTTCCAAAGGGAAGCAAGGGAGCTCACGACTCGTTTCAAGAATCGGCATTATCCCCGTGGAAGCATCTCCAGGGCATATCAGCGGGCCAGTGCCCATACGCAGGACTCTCTTCTGGAACCAAGGACTAGGGTATGTGATAACAAGCCCAGATTTATTACGGCCTTTAATAACAGTTGGGATAGTCTGGGTGCCATTCTACGGAGACACTGGGGGATTCTAACTACTGACCTGAGCACGTCCAAAATAGTGGGGGAGCGTCCTTTGCTTACTGCCAGAAGGGCCCCAAATTTTAGGGATCTCCTGACCAGAAGTCATTACGTGAGACAGTCCATCAGGACAAACCAGGGGATTAGGCTCAATGGCTCCTTTGCATGTGGGAGTTGTAATGTCTGTGCCCATGTAGGGGTGACGAGGGATTTTTTTACCAACCCCCGGGATGGGAGTCGGCACAGATTACGGTCCTACATAAACTGTAAGACCACCTGTGTTATTTATGCGTTAGTCTGCCCCTGCCGGCTGGTATATGTGGGTCAGACTTCGCAGGAGTTGCGACGCAGGGTGCAGAAGCACTTCTCCACGATCAGCTTGGCCGCAGCTGATCTGGCCAAAGGCAGGACCCTCACTCCTGTGGCGGCCCATTTTTTGGCCCATCACTCAGGTCGTGTGTCCCATACACAAGTGGTGGGGCTGGAAAGGATCAACTGTTCCAACAGGGGTGGTCCTATTAAGCCCCGTCTCCTCAGATCCGAGGCCCGATGGATCTTTGATCTGGGGTCGGTGGCCCCAGCGGGTCTCAATGAGGAGTTGTTGTTTACAGGTTTTCTGGGCTAATTGCCTGTGTTCTCTCTTCTTCCCATTCTCTAGGTGTTATATAGGACCTACCTGGGTGAATCTACTTGGAATCTATTATGGAGGAATATGCCGATGTTGATCTGGGATTAAAACTTTTTAAGAAAATCACGCATTCGTTGCCTTCCACCAACTCTTCAGCACACCTGGGTGCATGGTTACACTCTTCACTCTTCATATCCGTTACCACTTGGACGATGAATATACGTGATTTGTATTCATTCTCTGTATGGCTTTGGTATTATGGTGGTTTGTACATACCGATGTGCTGGCCCTGCCCGTATATGGTGTATTCTGTATATTTGTTTTATTCTTATATGTGGTGGCTATTCAGGTGCTCCTGACCGGACAGATTACTGTCGTATTGTTCTATTCTTGCATATCGCGCATTACTGCCTCCACACCTGGCTCATGGGGTTTTTCTCTCTTGCTTGATGATCATGGTTAGTTGGTGTAGTGGGCGCCCTACTCTAAACCATTTTGCTTGTACGTTTCTTGGCATATATTTTTCTTTCAACAATGCTACTTTGGGGCAGGACTCGGACACGGGATTCATCTCTTCCCATTTTGGGAATGTTTTCATCATTGGGCGTCTATTTGACTACTGTTTGACCTTGTAGGTTCTAAAAGGGGATGTGCAAAGAAGAAATAGTAGAAGGAGGAGGAAAAAGGAGGAAAGAAAGAAGGAAAGGCATATTTATAGGCCGTATTACGGGTCATGTGCAAATATATATTATATAATATTTTATTAAGTAAAACCTGATTGTTATATATTCCGGATGTTGTGCTGTTTAATAAAATTATTTTGATATATGCACGCATTTGGGTCTCTATAAAAAAAAAAAAAAAAAAAAAAAATTTTTTTATGATGCGTATATGTGAATTATATATGCTGTATGTGTTTAGTACCCCCGGGGGCTGAATGTGGCTTGTATGTTTATGAATGATAAATCTGGCTTTATGTGTTGGTGTATACATGGGTTAGGGATTGACAATTTGTCCCTTTTTCCCGGTTTCCTATTCACACTATCTTGCCTTTTCCCCCATATATTTTCATCAGTGGGGGGGTTTGCCCTTATGATTTAGACATTTTTCATGTCATTTGACTTCTTTTGCCCTATGTGTGTATTATTATTATTATTTTTTTTTTTTTCTTTCTCCCTTTGGGTTTATATTTTGTATATGCACCCCTGATTAGGCTGCACAAGCTTGCCCACATCCTGAGTCTTTCTGTGCTCCTTCAAATGACGGTAGCTTGTCATTTGTCTTTGACTTTATGTCCTCAGGCACAACAAGTACTGCATTTTACTATTGCCCGCTCCATGCTCATTGGCGCCTCTTGCCACACTGCGCCTGCGCACTGTTATTGCCAGGCTCTCTCTCTGCTCTGCAGGGAGGTACGTCTGTTCTATATGCCGCATGTGCAATGGTGAACACAGCTTATTGCCGTCCACTCCATGCTCCTGCTCACCTGATCTTCATCAGGTCTGTATCATTAGTTGCTATATTAACAGGACTTGGTATCCACACCACATCTTCCCCTGACGAAGCCCTATTCAGAGGGCGATACGCGTGGGGTCGCGTTGCCTTGGTTCCGGTGTGCCTGCACATGGGGATTTTGTCCTCTGTTACTCCTCTGGGTAATACTGCACCTCTTGGCTCTATTATGAGTTATTTATCCCGCTAATCGTACTGGGCACTGTCTTACTGCCTATTTCTTGTTTGGGGTTTTTCCCCCATGCGTCCGTTATGAGTGATCGCTTGTAGGTCACTATGTTATTGTGCAGTTAGCTACTGTTTTCCGCTCTTTTGCATGCACTTTTCCATCGGTTTGGTGGCTCAGGGCAGTCAGTATTTGTGTCCAGGTTTTGGGTATGTCCCCATTTTGACCTCATGAGCCAGGGGATAGGTTTTTCCCTTTACATTGTTTTGCAGGCATATGATTGTATACTTTAACACTATATGTTTATAATAACGGAGGGACCAAGTTGTTTATATGCATTGTTTTTAATTATGTTTTAAATTTTCTTTGTGTGGTTTGCCAATAAAATTCTTGTTACTTTATATGAGTTATTGTTGTTTCATATGTCCGTGGTGTGCATATATATATAGTGGCTCCTTTTCTCTTTTTTTCTGGTTGTATATTGGCCACTTTTTGCACCCCGGCTGACACCTATTTTATACAATTTATTAGTTGTGCGCTTGGTGTTTTTTGGTTTCTCACAGCAGTGTTTTATGTATCACCGTAAGTGCAAAACCGCAATTGCCGCACATGTTCGCAAGTAGCCATCACTACCTGTCCCTGCACCTTGCTAGCTCATCCCTATCCAACCCTCCCTGACCTATAACTACACTATAAAGCTTCAGAAAAGCAATTTATTAACTGACATATTCCTATGATAATGAGGGCTACGTCGTAGACTGGAACGGGCAGTCTCAGGGTCTCCATTCTCTCTGTGCACACCCTCAGTCGCTGCCTCACTGCTTGTGCACAGACCTCCCTCCACCGGACCCAGTAATCACCGCTCGCAGTGGCATACCGGCAGAGGAGTATCTAGGGTTTCTGGCACCCGGGGAAAGAATTCATTTTGGTGCCCCCCCTCCGCCAAGGACATATGTGATTTGCACACTCAGTCATGTGCCCACGAGCTCCTCTCCCTAATACTCTCAATGTTCAGTGAAAAACTAAGAGAAGCAGAAGAGAAGCTCGATGTCACAAGACCATAAGGGTATGTGTCCACGTTCAGGATTGCATCAGGATTTGGTCAGGATTTTTCATCAGTATTTGTAAGCAAAAACCAGGAGTGGAACAATTAGAGGAAAAGTATAATATAAACATATACTCCATTTTTGCATTTATCACCCACTCCTGGTTTTAACTTACAAATACTGATGAAAAATCCTGACCAAATCCTGATGCAATCCTGAACGTGGACACATACCCAAAATCTGAAAATTGCATATGAGTGACGTGTCCATGTGACGACTATTGGAACCTGCAGAGCTGAATCCTGACATCGCAGCTTCTGAATTCTCACAACGCATGCACTGCACACTTTTAGGATTCTCCCTTGCCGGTGGATGGTCATATCAGCACAAGCATGCGATTTGTATACTTCTGACCACATTCCGACTAGATGTGCCCGGCCTCGCTCAGTTCATTTTCATTGACGGAGGTCAGGCATGTCTAGTCAGCACGTGACCGCATTAATGTAAATCCCCAGCATGAGAGAATCCTGACAGCGTGCAGTGTGCACTGTGAGAATTCAGAAGTCTGCAGTCACAAAGAATGACTGCAGACTCATCACAAGCCTGGACATCCCCTTTAAATCTCCTAACATAAATAAAAACATGAGAGTTAGTCAGTATCACAAATCACATTTACATCCAGGTACCTGATAGATGACGTCACCTCTGGAGTCGTTCTCCTTTTCTTCATCTTGTCCAGATCCCATGATGAGTTTTCTCATCCACAGCCGTCTCTGCAGACTTCCATCTTCGCTGCTCTTTTGCAGAAAGTCTCCACATGACGCCCTTAAAGATACAAGTGTCATTATAATGCTCCCAAATAAAAAATTGCCCCTCACTATATTGTATGCACAAAATATGACCCCCCACATTGTCCCTCTTATGGTACATACTCTTCACACTGACCTCTCCTTTCCATACCGGCCCCCTCTTCACCCTGTCTTCTCACACTGTGTCCCCCCTATAGGGCCCAGTATTTATACTCCATATTTATACTCCATCCTCCCACCCTGTGTGCATGGCTCCCCCATCCTTCTCCCCTGCGTTCATGGCTCCCCCATCCTTCTCCCCTGCGTGCATGGCTCCCCCATCCTTCTCCCCTGCGTGCATGGCTCCCCCATCCTTCTCCCCTGCGTTCATGGCTCCCCCATCCTCCCACCCTGCGTTCATGGCTCCCCCATCCTTCTCCCCTGCGTTCATGGCTCCCCCATCCTTCTCCCCTGCATTCATGGCTCCCCCATCCTTCTCCCCTGCGTTCATGGCTCCCCATCCTTCTCCCCTGCGTTCATGGCTCCCCCATCCTTCTCAGCTGCGTTCATGGCTCCCCCATCCTTCTCCCCTGCATTCATGGATCCCCATCCTTCTCCCCTGCGTTCATGGCTCCCCCATTCTTCTCCCCTGCGTTCATGGCTCCCCCATTCTTCTCCCCTGCGTTCATGGCTCCCCCATCCTTCTCCCCTGCATTCATGGATCCCCATCCTTCTCAGCTGTGTACATGGCTCCCCCATCCTTCTCCCCTGCGTTCATGGCTCCCCCATTCTTCTCCCCTGCGTTCATGGCTCCCCATCCTTCTCCCTGCGTTCATGGCTCCCCCATTCTTCTCCCCTGCGTTCATGGCTCCCCCATTCTTCTCCCCTGCGTTCATGGCTCCCCCATCCTTCTCCCCTGCGTTCATGGCTCCCCCATCCTTCTCCCCTGCGTTCATGGCTCCCCCATCCTTCTCCCCTGCGTTCATGGCTCCCCATCCTTCTCCCTGCGTTCATGGCTCCCCCATTCTTCTCCCCTGCGTTCATGGCTCCCCCATTCTTCTCCCCTGCGTTCATGGCTCCCCCATCCTTCTCCCCTGCGTTCATGGCTCCCCCATCCTTCTCCCCTGCGTTCATGGCTCCCCCATCCTTCTCCCCTGCGTTCATGGCTCCCCATCCTTCTCCCCTGCGTTCATGGCTCCCCCATTCTTCTCCCCTGCGTTCATGGCTCCCCATCCTTCTCCCCTGCGTTCATGGCTCCCCCATTCTTCTCCCCTGCGTTCATGGCTCCCCATTCTTCTCCCATGTGTTCATGGCTCCCCCATTCTTCACCACTGCGTTCATGGCTCCCCCATCCTTCTCCCCTGCGTTCATGGCTCCCCCATCCTTCTTCCCTGCGTTCATGGCTCCCCCATCCTTCTCCCCTGCGTTCATGGCTCCACCATCCTTCTCCCCTGCGTTCATGGCTCCCCCATCCTTCTCCCCTGCGTTCATGGCTCCCCCATCCTTCTCCCCTGCGTTCATGGCTCCCCATCCTTCTCCCCTGCGTGCATGGCTCCCCATCCTTCTCCCCTGCGTGCATGGCTCCCCATCCTTCTCCCCTGCGTGCATGGCTCCCCCATCCTTCTCCCCTGCGTGCATGGCTCCCCATCCTTCTCCCCTGTTTGCATGGCTCCCCATCCTTCTCCCCTGCGTGCATGGCTCCCCATCCTTCTCCCCTGCGTGCATGGCTCCCCCATCCTTCTCCCCTGCGTGCATGGCTCCCCCATCCTTCTCCCCTGCGTGCATGGCTCCCCCATCCTTCTCCCCTGCGTGCATGGCTCCCCCATCCTTCTCCCCTGCGTTCATGGCTCCCCCATCCTCCCACCCTGCGTTCATGGCTCCCCCATCCTTCTCCCCTGCGTTCATGACTCCCCCATCCTTCTCCCCTGCGTTCATGGCTCCCCCATCCTTCTCCCCTGCGTTCATGGCTCCCCATCCTTCTCCACTGCGTTCATGGCTCCCCATCCTTCTCAGCTGCGTTCATGGCTCCCCCATCCTTCTCCCCTGCATTCATGGATCCCCATCCTTCTCCCCTGCGTTCATGGCTCCCCCATTCTTCTCCCCTGCGTTCATGGCTCCCCCATTCTTCTCCCCTGCGTTCATGGCTCCCCCATCCTTCTCCCCTGCATTCATGGATCCCCATCCTTCTCAGCTGTGTACATGGCTCCCCCATCCTTCTCCCCTGCGTTCATGGCTCCCCCATCCTTCTCCCCTGCGTTCATGGCTCCCCATCCTTCTCCCTGCGTTCATGGCTCCCCATCCTTCTCCCTGCGTTCATGGCTCCCCCATCCTTCTCCCCTGCATTCATGGATCCCCATCCTTCTCAGCTGTGTACATGGCTCCCCCATCCTTCTCCCCTGCGTTCATGGCTCCCCATCCTTCTCCCCTGCGTTCATGGCTCCCCCATCCTTCTCCCCTGCGTTCATGGCTCCCCATCCTTCTCCCTGCGTTCATGGCTCCCCCATTCTTCTCCCCTGCGTTCATGGCTCCCCCATTCTTCTCCCCTGCGTTCATGGCTCCCCCATTCTTCTCCCCTGCGTTCATGGCTCCCCCATCCTTCTCCCCTGCGTTCATGGCTCCCCCATCCTTCTCCCCTGCGTTCATGGCTCCCCATCCTTCTCCCTGCGTTCATGGCTCCCCCATTCTTCTCCCCTGCGTTCATGGCTCCCCCATTCTTCTCCCCTGCGTTCATGGCTCCCCCATTCTTCTCCCCTGCGTTCATGGCTCCCCCATCCTTCTCCCCTGCGTTCATGGCTCCCCCATCCTTCTCCCCTGCGTTCATGGCTCCCCATCCTTCTCCCCTGCGTTCATGGCTCCCCATCCTTCTCAGCTGCGTTCATGGCTCCCCCATCCTTCTCCCCTGCGTTCATGGCTCCCCCATTCTTCTCCCCTGCGTTCATGGCTCCCCCATTCTTCTCCCCTGCGTTCATGGCTCCCCCATCCTTCTCCCCTGCATTCATGGATCCCCATCCTTCTCAGCTGTGTACATGGCTCCCCCATCCTTCTCCCCTGCGTTCATGGCTCCCCCATCCTTCTCCCCTACGTTCATGGCTCCCCATCCTTCTCCCTGCGTTCATGGCTCCCCCATTCTTCTCCCCTGCGTTCATGGCTCCCCCATTCTTCTCCCCTGCGTTCATGGCTCCCCCATTCTTCTCCCCTGCGTTCATGGCTCCCCCATCCTTCTCCCCTGCGTTCATGGCTCCCCCATCCTTCTCCCCTGCGTTCATGGCTCCCCATCCTTCTCCCTGCGTTCATGGCTCCCCCATTCTTCTCCCCTGCGTTCATGGCTCCCCCATTCTTCTCCCCTGCGTTCATGGCTCCCCCATTCTTCTCCCCTGCGTTCATGGCTCCCCCATCCTTCTCCCCTGCGTTCATGGCTCCCCCATTCTTCTCCCCTGCGTTCATGGCTCCCCATCCTTCTCCCCTGCATTCATGGATCCCCATCCTTCTCAGCTGTGTACATGGCTCCCCCATCCTTCTCCCCTGCGTTCATGGCTCCCCCATCCTTCTCCCCTGTTTGCATGCTCCCCATCCTTCTCCCCTGCGTGCATGGCTCCCCATCCTTCTCCCCTGCGTGCATGGCTCCCCCATCCTTCTCCCCTGCGTGCATGGCTCCCCCATCCTTCTCCCCTGCGTGCATGGTTCCCCCATCCTTCTCCCCTGCGTTCATGGCTCCCCCATCCTCCCACCCTGCGTTCATGGCTCCCCCATCCTTCTCCCCTGCGTTCATGGCTCCCCCATCCTTCTCCCCTGCGTTCATGGCTCCCCCATCCTTCTCCCCTGCGTTCATGGCTCCCCCATCCTTCTCCCCTGTGTTCATGGCTCCCCATCCTTCTCCCCTGCGTTCATGGCTCCCCATCCTTCTCAGCTGCGTTCATGGCTCCCCCATCCTTCTCCCCTGCGTTCATGGATCCCCATCCTTCTCCCCTGCGTTCATGGCTCCCCCATTCTTCTCCCCTGCGTTCATGGCTCCCCCATCCTTCTCCCCTGCATTCATGGCTCCCCCATTCTTCTCCCCTGCGTTCATGGCTCCCCCATCCTTCTCCCCTGCGTTCATGGCTCCCCCATCCTTCTCCCCTGCGTTCATGGCTCCCCCATCCTTCTCCCCTGCGTTCATGGCTCCCCCATCCTTCTCCCCTGCGTTCATGGCTCCCCATCCTTCTTCCCTGCGTTCATGGCTCCCCCATCCTTCTCCCCTGCGTTCATGGCTCCACCATCCTTCTCCCCTGCGTTCATGGCTCCCCCATCCTTCTCCCCTGCGTTCATGGCTCCCCCATCCTTCTCCCCTGCGTTCATGGCTCCCCATCCTTCTCCCCTGCGTGCATGGCTCCCCATCCTTCTCCCCTGTGTGCATGGCTCCCCATCCTTCTCCCCTGCGTGCATGGCTCCCCCATCCTTCTCCCCTGCGTGCATGGCTCCCCATCCTTCTCCCCTGTTTGCATGGCTCCCCATCATTCTCCCCTGCGTGCATGGCTCCCCATCCTTCTACACTGTGTGCATGGCTCCCCCAATCCTTCTCCCCTGCGTACATGGCTCCCCATCCTTCTCCCCTGTGTGCATGGCTCCCCCATCCTTCTCCCCTGTGTGCATGGCTCCCCATCCTTTTCCCCCTGTGTGCATGGCTCCCCATCCTTCTCCCCTGTGTGCATGGCTCCCCACCTTTTTTCCCTGTCATACTCACCTCTCACCGCGCAGCACAGAACTTCCTGGCATCTCTGCAGCATCTTCCTTCCTGTCTTCAGCGGTCACATGGTAGCGCTAATTAAGGTGAGATGAATATGCGCATATTCATCACCCTTAATGATCGGTACCATGTGACCGCTGATGACAGGACGCGTTGCCGACGCTGAGACGCAGTTGCAGCCACCGCTGGAGGAAGGTGAGTATTATTCTTCAGGGAGGGGGCGGGAAGGAGGGAGGGGGGCGGGAAGGAAGGAGGGAGGGAGGAGGGGGGGCGGGCACTTGACCCCGGAGTTTAAAAAAAAAAAAACCTAGCTCAAGTGCGCCCCCCCGCATCCCGCCGCCCTAGGCACGTGCCCTCAAGTGCCTAGTGGCAAATACGGCCCTGCTTACATGCCTAATAATGGTGTCTGTGATAAAGAAACTTGGCACTCAACTTTTGAAGATATGAGGTAATTTTAATGCAGTCAAAACTGTAGTACAGTATCCTGACCTTCATCAGTGTCTAACATTGGAAAGAAATAATGCACATAAAATACATAATGAAATCATACATCTATATACAGTACAGACCAAAAGTTTGGACACACCTTCTCATTTAAAGATTTTTCTTTATTTTCATGACGATGAAAAGAGGTAGTCACCGGAAATGGTTTTCACTTCACAGGTGTGCCCTGTCAGGATTAATAAGTGGGATTTCTTGCCTTATAAATGGCGTTGGGACAATCAGTTGTGCTGAGCAGAAGTCTGGTGGATACACAGTTGATAGTCCTCTGAATAGAATGTTAGAATTTGTATTATGGCAAGAAAAAAGCAGCCAAGAAAAACGAGTGGCCATTATTACTAAAAAGATGAAGGTCAGTCAGTCCGAAAAATTGTGAAAACTTTGAAAGTGTCCCCAAGTGCACTGGCAAAAACCATCAAGCGCTACAAAAAAAAACTGGCTCACATGAGGACTGCCCCAGGAAAAGAAGACTAAGAGTCACCTCTGCTTCTGAGGTTAAGTTTATCCGAGTCACCAGCCTCAGAAATCGCAGGTTAACAGCAGCTCAGATTAGAGACCAGGTCAATGCCACACAGAGTTCTAGCAGCAGACACATCTCTACGACAACTGTTAAGAGGAGACTTTGTGCAGCAGGCCTTCATGGTAAAATAGCTGCTAGGAAACCCCTGCTAAGGACAGGCAACAAGCAGAAGAGACTTGTTTGGGCTAAAGAACACAAGGAATGGGCATTAGTCCAGTGAAAATCTGTGCTTTGGTCTGATGAGTCCAAATTTGACATTTTTGGTTCCAACCACAGTGTCTTTGTGCGACGCAGAAAAGGTGAATGGATGGACTCTACATGCCTGGTTCCCACCGTGAAGCATGGAGGAGTGTTATGATCTGGTGGCCTAGGAGCAGCATGAGACGTACTCTGGAGAAGGTGGTTGTACCTGTACTGAACGCAGATCCTGAACTCAACAACACAACTAGATGTAGCCGTGGGATGTACCTAACGCTCCCTAGACACCTCGACACAGCCTGAGGACTAAATACCCCTAAAGATAGAAACGGAAAACTATCTTGCCTCAGAGAAAATTCCCAAAGGAAAGACAGCCCCCCACAAATATTGACTGTGAGAGGAGAGGGAAATGACATACACAGACTGAAATCAGAATTTAGCAGGAGGCCATTCTAGCTAAATAGAAAGTATAGTACAGAGAACTATGCGTTCAGTATTAAAACACTAGAAAATATCCACCACAGAAAATACAAAACTCCACATCTGACTAAAGACATGGAGGGTATATCTGCATCTCCAGAGATACCGCTTGGCTGCAAAAAATCCTTTCACAGACAAGCTGGACAAGATAATACATGAAAATGCACAGAACTATAAGGTCCACAGCATGTGGACAGCAGAAACAAAGCCAGGACTTATCTTTGAAGAAAAGCACAGCAAACAGGAGAGACCAGAAAGGGATGTGAATCCTCCAAAAACAATGGACAACTGGCACTGACTAAAGGATCAAGCAGGACTAAATAGCTGAGTATAAATTGCAAAAGTGAACACACCTGATAGATGCTGCGATCCACAGACAGCAGCACTACCACTCATAACCACCAGAGGGAGCCCAAGAGCAGAATTCACAACAGTTATCCCCCCTTGAGGAGGGGTCACTGAACCCTCACCAGAGCCCCCAGGCCGATCAGGATGAGCCAAATGAAAGGCACGAACCAAATCGTCAGCATGAACATCGGAGGCAACAACCCAAGAATTATCCTCCTGGCCATAACCCTTCCATTTGACCAGATACTGAAGCTTCCGCCTCGAAAAACGAGAATCCAAAATCTTCTCAACCACATACTCCAACTTCCCATCAATCAACACCGGAGCCGGAGGATCAACAGAGGGAACAACGGGCACCACATACTTCCGCAACAAAGATCTATGGAAAACATTATGGATGGAAAAAGAGGCTGGAAGGGCCAAACGAAAAGACACTGGATTGATAGTCTCAGCAATCTTATAAGGAACAATAAACCGAGGCTTGAACTTAGGGGAAGAAACCTTCATAGGAACATGACGGGAAGACAACCAGACCAAATCCCCAACCCGAAGCCAGGAACCAACACACCGACGACGGTTAGCAAAACGCTGAGCCTCCTCCTGAGACAACACCAAATTGTCCACCACATGAGCCCAAATCTGCTGCAGCCTGTCAACCACAGAATCCACACCAGGACAATCAGAAGGCTCAACCTGCCCTGAAGAAAAACGAGGATGAAAACCAAAATTACAAAAAAAGGCGAAACCAAGGTAGCAGAACTAGCCCGATTATTAAGGGCAAACTCGGCCAATGGTAAGAAAGCCACCCAATCATCCTGATCAGCAGACACATAGCATCTCAAATAGGTTTCCAAAGTCTGATTAGTTCGCTCAGTTTGGCCATTTGTCTGAGGATGAAATGCGGAAGAAAAAGACAAATCGATGCCCAGCTTAGCACAAAAGGTCCGCCAAAACCTAGAAACAAACTGGGAACCTCTATCAGACACAATATTCTCCGGAATGCCATGCAAACGAACCACATGCTGAAAAAACAACGGAACCAAATCAGAAGAGGAAGGCAATTTAGGCAAAGGTACCAAATGAACCATCTTAGAAAACCGGTCACAAACCACCCAGATAACAGACATCCTCAGGGAAACCGGAAGCTCTGAAATAAAATCCATAGAAATATGCGTCCAAGGTCTCTCAGGGACCGTCAAGGGCAGAAGCAACCCACTAGCGTGGGAACAGCAAGGCTTAGCCCGCGCACAAATCCCACAGGACTGCACAAAAGAACGCACACCCCGTGACAAAGAAGGCCACGAAAAGGACCTACCAACCAAATCTCTGGTACCAAAAATCCCAGGATGGCCAGCCAACACAGAACAATGAACCTCAGAAATCACTTTACTAGTCCATCTATCAGGAACAAACAGTTTCCCCATTGGACAGTGGTCAGGTTTATTAACCTGAAATTCCTGAAGAACCCATCGTAAATCAGGGGAGATGGCAGAAAGAATAACCCCTTCCTTCAAAATGCCGAGCGGCTCAAGAACCCCAGGGGAATCAGGAAAAAAACTCCTAGATAGGGCATCCGCCTTAACATTCTTAGTACAAGGAATGTATGAGACCACAAAATCAAAACGGGAGAAAAACAGGGACCATCGAGCCTGTCTAGGATTCAGCCGTTTGGCAGACTCGAGATAAATCAGATTCTTATGATCGGTCAGGACCACAATACGGTGCTTGGCCCCCTCAAGCCAATGTCGCCACTCCTCAAATGCCCACTTCATAGCCAAGAACTCCCAATTGCCAACATCATAATTGCGTTCCGCAGGCGAAAACTTCCGAGAAAAGAAGGCACACGGTTTCATTAAGGAACCATCAGAATTCCTCTGAGACACAACGGCCCCTGCCCCAATCTCAGACACGTCAACCTCAACCTGAAATGGAAGAGAAACATCCGGCTGACGCAACACAGGGGCAGAAGTAAATCGGCATTTAAGCTCCTGAAAGGCAGAAACAGCCGCGGAGGACCAATTCGTCACATCAGCGCCTTTCTTCTTCAAATCGGTCAGAGGCTTAACCACATTGGAGAAGTTGGCAATGAAACGACGATAAAAATTAGCAAAGCCCAAGAATTTCTGAAGGCTCTTCACAGATGTGGGTTGAATCCAATCATGAATGGCCTGAACCTTAACCAGATCCATTCCTACAGATGAGGGAGAAAAAATGAAGCCCAAAAAAGAAACCTTCTGTACTCCAAAGAGGCACTTCGACCCCTTCACAAATAAAGCATTATCACGGAGGATCTGAAATACCATCCTGTCCTGCTTCACATGAGACTCCCAATCATCGGAAAAAATCAAAATATCATCCAAATATACAACCATGAATTTATCAAGATAACTTCGAAAGATATCATGCATGAAGGACTGGAACACAGATGGGGCATTAGAGAGTCCGAATGGCATCACAAGGTATTCAAAATGGCCTTCGGACGTATTAAATGCAGTTTTCCATTCGTCACCCTGCTTAATACGAATAAGATTATATGCCCCTCGAAGGTCAATCTTAGTAAACCAGCTAGCCCCCTTAATCCTAGCAAACAAATCAGTAAGCAAAGGCAAAGGGTATTGAAATTTGACCGTGATCTTATTCAAGAGGCGATAATCAATACAGGGTCTCAAGGAGCCATCCTTCTTGGCAACAAAAAAACCCCTGCTCCCAATGGTGAAGAAGATGGCCGAATATGCCCCTTCTCCAAAGACTCCTTAATATAGCTCCGCATAGCGGTATGTTCTGGCACAGACAGGTTGAAAAGTCGACCCTTAGGGAACTTACAACCTGGAATCAAGTCAATAGCACAATCACAGTCCCTATGCGGTGGAAGGGAACTGGATTTGGGCTCATTGAATACATCCTGGAAATCTGACAAAAACTCAGGAATTTCAGAAGAGGGGGAAGAGGAAATTGACATCAAAGGAACGTGACCATGAACCCCCTGACAACCCCAACTAGTCACAGACATGGACTTCTAATCCAACACCGGATTATGTAGCTGTAACCATGGAAAACCCAGCACAATATCATCATGCAAATTATGCAACACCAGAAAACAACAATCTTCCTGATGGGCTGGCGCCATGCGCATGGTCAGCTGTGTCCAAAACTGAGGTTTATTTATAGCCAACGGTGTAGCATCAAAGCCCCTTAAAGGAATAGTGTTCTGCAAAGGTTGCAAGGGGAAACCACAACGTCTGGCAAATTCTAAGTCCATTAAGTTCAGAGCGGCGCCTGAATCCACAAATGCCATGACAGAAAATGATGATAATGAGCAGATCAAGGTCACAGATAACAGAAATTTAGGCTGTACAGTACTGATGGTAACAGAACTAGCGATTCTCTTAGTACGCTTAGGGCAATCAGAAATAACATGAGCAGAATCGCCGCAGTAAAAACACAACCTATTCTGACGCCTGAATCCTTGACGTTCAGCTCTAGACAAAATCCTATCACGCTGCATAGGCTCAGGACTCCGCTCAGAGGACAACGCCACAGTGTGCACAACTCTGCGCTCGCGCAAGCGCCGAACAATCTGAATGGCCAGAGACATAGAATCACTCAGACCAGCAGGAGTGGGGAATCCCACCATAACATCTTTAATGGATTCAGAAAGACCCTTTCTGAAAATTGCCGCCAAGGCATCCTCATTCCATTTAGTCAGTACAGACCATTTTCTAAATTTTTGGCAATACGATTCTGCCGCTTCTTGACCCTGACACAGGGCCAACAAGATCTTCTCAGCTTGATCCACAGAATTGGGCTCATCACACAATAACCCCAATGCTTGAAAGAAAGAGTCAACATTAAGCAAAGCAGGATTGCCAGTTTCCAGGGAAAATGCCCAATCCTGTGGGTCACCACGCAGCAGGGATATGATGATCTTAACCTGCTGAATAGGATCACCAGAGGACCGGGGTCTCAATGCAAAAAACAGTTTACAGTTATTTTTGAAATTCAAAAATTTGGATCTGTCACCAAAGAATAAATCAGGAGTGGGAATCTTAGGTTCTAAGGCAGGAGTCTGAACAATATAATCTGAAATACCCTTTACCCTAGCAGCAAGCTGATCCACACGAAAAACTAACTCCTGAACACTCATGTTATTACTAGGTTCCACAGCCACCCAGAGATTAAGAGGGAGGAATAGAAAAAAACAGGCTAAGGAAAAAAAATGGCTCAAAACCTGTCCTCCCTTCTTCTGAGATGCAATTAACTCATTGTTGGCCAGTTGTACTGTTATGATCTGGTGGCCTAGGAGCAGCATGAGACGTACTCTGGAGAAGGTGGTACCTGTACTGAACGCAGACCCTGAACTCAACAACACAACTAGATGTAGCCGTGGGATGTACCTAACGCTCCCTAGACACCTCGACACAGCCTGAGGACTAAATACCCCTAAAAATAGAAACGGAAAACTATCTTGCCTCAGAGAAAATCCCCAAAGGAAAGACAGCCCCCCACAAATATTGACTGTGAGAGGAGAGGGAAATGACATACGCAGACTGAAATCAGAATTTAGCAGAGGAGGCCATTCTAGCTAAATAGAAAGTATAGTACAGAGAACTATGCGTTCAGTATTAAAACACTAGAAAATATCCACCACAGAAAATACAAAACTCCACATCTGACTAAAGACATGGAGGGTATATCTGCATCTCCAGAGATACCGCTTGGCTGCAAAAAATCCTTTCACAGACAAGCTGGACAAGATAATACATGAAAATGCACAGAACTATAAGGTCCACAGCATGTGGACAGCAGAAACAAAGCCAGGACTTTCTTTGTAGAAAAGCACAGCAAACAGGAGAGACCAGAAAGGGATGTGAATCCTCCAAAAACAATGGACAACTGGCACTGACTAAAGGATCAAACAGGACTAAATAGCTGAGTATAAATTGCAAAAGTGAACACACCTGATAGATGCTGCGATCCACAGACAGCAGCACTACCACTCATAACCACCGGAGGGAGCCCAAGAGCAGAATTCACAACAGAGGAGGAGGTGTGATGATGTGGGGGTGCTTTGCTGGTGACACTGTTGGGGATTTATTCAAAATTGAAGGCATACTGAACCAGCATGGCTATTACAGCATCTTGCAGCGGCATGCTATTCCATCCAGTTTGCATTTAGTTGGACCATCATTTATTTTTCAACAGGACAATGACCCCAAACACACCTCCAGGCTGTGTAAGGGCTATTTGACCAAGCAGGAGAGTGATGGGGTGCTACGCCAGATGACCTGGCCTCCACAGTCACCAGACCTGAACCCAATCGAGATGGTTTGGGGTGAGCTGGACCGCAGAGTGAAGGCAAAAGGGCCAACAAGTGCTAAGCATCTCTGGGAACTCCTTCAAGATTGTTGGAAGACCATTTCCGGTGACTACCTCTTGAAGCTCATCAAGAGAATGCCAAGAGTGTGCAAAGCAGTCATCAAAGCAAAAGGTGGCTACTTTGAAGAACCCAGAATATAAGACATATTTTCAGTTGTTTCACTCTTTTTTGTTAAGTATATAATTCCACATGTGTTAATTCATAGTTTTGATGCCTTCAGTGTGAATTTACAATTTTCATAGTCATAAAAATACAGAAAAATCTTTAAATGAGAAGGTGTGTCCAAACGTTGTCTGTACTGTACATATCTGGCAAAAATTAAGAGACCACTGCAAAATGTTCAGTTTGTCTGATTTTTCTCTTTATAGGTATATTTTTGAGTAAAATGTAAGTTGCTCTTTTATTCTATAAACTACTGACAACATGTCTCCAAATTTCCAAGCAATACATTTTGTATTTATTTTCCGAAAATGAGAAATGGTCAAAATAACAAAAAAAAATGCATTGCTTGCAGACCTCAAATATGATGCTAAGAAAACAAGTTCATAATCATTTAGAAACAACAATTGTAATGTTTTAACTCAGGAAGAGTTCAGAAATCAATATTTTGTGGAATAACCATGATTTTTAATCACAGCTTTCATGCGTCTTGGCATGCTTTCCACCAGTCTTTCACACTCCTTTTGGGTGACCTTATGCCACTCCTGTTACAAAAATGTAAGCAACTCTTCTTTGTTTGATAGCTTGTGACTATCCATCTTCCCCTCGATTACATTCCAGAGGTTTTCAATGGGGCTCAGGTTTGGAGATTGAGCTGGCCATGACAGGGTCTTGATGTGGTGCTCCTTCATCCACACATTAATTGACCTAACTGTGTGGCATGGCACATTGTCCTGCTGGAAAAAAACAGTCCAGAGTTGGGAGAACATTGCCTGAGCAGGAGCAATCAACTGTTTTTCCAGGATAACCTTGGATGCGGTTTGATTAATACGTGCTTCGCAAAGATTAACCTGCCCAATTCCAGCCTTGCTGAAGCATCCCCAGATCATCACCGATCCTCCACCAAATTTCACAGTGGGTGCAAGACATTATGGCTTGTACGCCTCTCCAGGTCTCTGTCTAACCATTAGACGACCAGGTGTTGGGCAAAACTGAAAATTAGACTCATCAGAGAAGATTGTATACAAACAAAATCCAAAAAAGTAAAATCAAGATAATTTTTATTTTACTAATAAATATAAGGCACCAAAATAACTTAAAACATGGTCAAATCATACACAGAGTTTTTAGCAAGACAAAGATTCAGGTGCAGCAGAAGACATGCAGACAAACAGCACAACCAGGCAAGATTATTTAAGAAGATATACCTCTTCTAGTAAAGTGACAGTGCTTCAAGGATATCCAGAGTTAAACAGTGATGATGGGGTAGCCATGTCAAAATATAGTGTGACAGGCATCACAACTATGGGTAAGAATTATTGAACTTATGTGAGCTTTAGTGGATGCCATGTGATAATATGATCGGCTTTACATTTTTACTATATGCTAAACTGACCACACTGTATTATGACATGGCTACCCCTATCACTATTTAACTCTGGATATACTTGAAGCACTGTCACTTTACTAGAAATGGTATATCTTTTTAAATGATCTTCCTTGGTTGTGCTGTTTGTCTGCATGTGTTCTGCTGCACCTGAATTTTTGTCTTGCTAAAAACTCTGTTTATGATTTGACCATGTTTTATGTTATTTTGATGCCTTATTTTTATTAGTAAAAATAAAATTATCTTTATTTTACATCTTTTTTTTGGATTTTGGTACTCTAATTTCTTGTTTGTATACAATACTGTTGGGAGTAGTTCCATGGCTATTGCGTGTGGTGGTTGGGTTACTCAGGCCTGAGGCCACCCCTATGAATATGTATGGTGTCCTAAAACGTTTGTCATCAGAGAAGATTACCTTACTCCAGACCTATATGGTCCAATCCTTATGGTCTTTGGCAAACTTCAGCCTGGCTCTCCTTTGCTTCTCATTGATGAAAGGCTTTTTTCTAGCTTTACATGAATTGAGGCCTGCCTCCAGGAGCCTGTTATGAACTGTTCTTGCTGTGCACTTCACCCCAGCTGCCATTTGCCATTCCTTTTGTAGGTCACTCGATGTCATCTTGTGGTTGCTGAGTGACATTTGAATAAGATGACAGTCATCCCAGTCAGTGTAGAGTCGTTTTCGCCCTCTGCCGGTCTGTAGCTTTGTTGTCCCCAATGTCTGCTGCTTGACCTTGTTGTAATGGACTTCCATCTTAGAAATTTTAAGGATGGATGCAACATGACGTTTACTGTATCCCTCTGCTTGTAAAGCCAGAATTGAGCCCTTCTATTCCTCACTCAAGACTTTTCTTTTCAACTCCTTTGGCATGGTTAAAAGTTATTTTTTCATTCCTATTACTTTTGGGATATTACTAGCACTTGTTTTGCCATCCAGCTTGTCCTATTGCAAGAGGATTGTGAACTCCACAGCAGTGTTTTTTTAGTGTTTTTTGTTTTTATACTTTCCGTCGTTAAATAAGATTTGGTTCAGGTGATCACCTAATCAGAAGCGCATTAATATATATATATATATATATATATATATATATATATATATATATATATATATTATAAATATATAAAAAATAAAGATTATTATTATTATTATTAAGTAGAATGAGATGTACTCTGGTTGGAATTCAACTGACACTGGAATGGAATGGCTGTCAGGCATGTAGAGAAGCTGATTTTTATAAAATTGTACAGTGGTCTCTTAATTTTTGCCAGAGCTGTATATAAAACATAGTGTATGTATGCATGTATATCAAGCCACGCCCACTGCATGTAGCCCCACCCATATATGTAAAATATTTAATCTAATTATTACAAATGAACCATAATTCTGCAGCTTTTTCATAACACAATCATCAATGCAGAAAATCCTAATACAACCAACAAGATGCTAAAACCATGATAAGGAGGCAACCAAAGCAGCAACATCCAAATACCATCAAAGGGTAAGACAGGTTCTGAAGAGCCAGCTCAATATTAAGAATAAAATATGCGCTATCAATACATGCGCCCTGCCAGTTATAAGATACCCTACTGGCATAGGTCGCACCAGTAGTATATAACATAGCCCACATAGCATATAACAGAGCCCACGTAGCATATAGCACAGCCACGTAGCATATAACACAGCCACTAAGCATATAACACAGCCACATAGTATATTGCATAGTATATAGCACAGCCAAGTAGTATGTAACACAGCCACATAGTATATAGTACAGCCCACGTAGCATATAACACAGCCATGTAGCATTTAACACAGCCCACGTAGCATTTAACACAGCCCACATAGCATTTAACACAGCCCACATAGCATTTAACACAGCCCACGTAGCATTTAACACCGCCCACGTAGCATTTAACACCGCCCACGTAGCATTTAACACCGCCCACATAGCATTTAACACAGCCCACGTAGCATTTAACACAGCCCACGTTGCATTTAACACAGCCCCCGTAACATTTAACACAGCCCACGTAGCATTTAACACAGCCCACGTAGCGTAGGGCTGCATAGGCAGCATCAATAGTAAAAAGTGAAGCGGTGTTTAAATCCCACCCCAATATCGCTGTTGTCTGTCTCATCAGTGAGTGCCCATTCTGAAATATCTGGTCCATCTATGACTACTAGGTCAGGAATATCCCTGAGGAGGCAGAAAGATCACAACTTTCACCCATATAGACGGCATGAGTACCGTTCACCCGAATATCAAAGACGTGAAAATAAAGTAATACACTTAGTCAATATAGATTTACAGATATGGATTTGGCACTCCTTGAAAAGGGTCCATCCTTTGCACCAGCTGTGCCATTTGATGCCTTTACGGCTGTAAAAGATCTACAGATGTTTGCACGCTCAATGATTTTTTAAAAATATTTCTTTGACGGTAAAATTGTTGAATTATTTCCTACAGAGGAAGAACAGAGCGCTACGCGCTCTGGAGGAATTGGCCATCGAACATAATACCTCTGAGGGAGGTAAGGTGCAACTAACTATTCGCCCTAAGTCCAAGAAGTTCCCTCCCCTGTCTTCATGTCCAAATGTGGAACTGTTTGTCCAAATTGTGACTAAGGAATTCCTTAAGATTCCACGCTATATCCATCATGACAGTTTGTCCAAAAAAAGAAAGGGAGCATCTGCGCGCCCTTCAGGAGTTATCTGATGTGGAATTCAAACCGGCGGACAAGGGGGGTAATATTGTAATGTGGCTTTCCCTTCCGAGCCCTGCGTCGGAAGTTGTTTGCCCCAACATATGAGGTATCTGTGTACTCAAGAGACATTGCCCAACAAATTTTTGGATCCATTTTATCCTGTTGCCCAACTGAAAATGAAACAATTGAGGCTAAAAGAACTTTTTTGTGAAAAAAAAGTACTTTTTCATATTTACGGATCAATTTATGAAGCACCTGAGGGTTTATAGTGCTCACTATGCATCTAGATAAGTTCCTTGGGGAGTCTAGTTTCCAAAATGGGGTCACTTGTGGGGGAGCTCCAATCTTTAGGCACACAGGGGCTTTCCAAGCGTAAATATTGGAGCCAACGTTTCATTCAAAAAGTCAAAAGGCGCTCCTTCCCTTCCGAGCCCTGTCGTGCGCCCAAACAATGGTTCACCCCACATATGGGGTATCGGCGTACTCAGGACAAATTGGACCACAACTTTCGGGGCCATTTTTCCTTTTACCCTTGGTAAAATTTAAAAAAAAATTGTTGCTAAAAGATCATTTTTGTGACTAGAAATTTAAATGTTAATTTTTTTCTTCCATGTTGCTTCTGCTGCTGTGAAGTACCTGAAGGGTTAATAAACTTCTTGAATGTGGTTTTGAGCACCTTGAGGGATGCAGTTTTTAGAATGGTGTCACTTTTGGGTATTTTCCGCCATATAGACTTCTCAAACTGACTTCAAATGTGAGGTGTTCCCTAAAAAAAATGGTTTTGTAAATTTTGCTGTAAAAATGAGAAATCGCTGGTCAAATTTTAACCCTTATAACTTCCTAGCAAAAAAAAAATTTTGTTTCCAAAATTGTGCTAATGTAAAGTAGAAATGTGGATAATGTTATTTATTCACTATTTTGTGTCACATAAATCTCTGGTTTAACAGAATAAAAATTCTAAATTTGAAAATAGGGAAATGTTCTAAATTTTTGCCAAATTTCCGTTTTTTTTTCACAAATAAACGCAAAAATTATCGACCTAAATTTACCACTAACATGAAGCCCAATATGTCCCGAAAAAAATTCTCAGAATTGCTACAATCCATTGAAGCGTTCCTGAGTTATTACCTCATAATGGGACACTGGTCAGAATTGCAAAAAATGGCCTGGTCATTAAGGTCAAAATAGGCTTGGTCATGAAGGGGTTAAATACTCGAGTACCTCTAGGTTTGAACATGAAGAAGGAAATTATGTTGCATTATTGATTGTTTATAGACAATATTATTTGCATATGTTATGCACATTCATAATAGTTTGTTTTTGTTGTTTTTTTGGGGGGGGGGATTTAATTTTTTTTTCTTTGTGCACTTTCTATTGCATGTCATGTTATTCAAGTGTTAATTTCATTCTGTGGAGCAATCATTTCACTCTGTTCCCCACCTGTTTGGGGCGTATTTTAACTTGTGGCAAGACTGCTCATTGTAAAACTGAGGACTAAGAGCACTACACGTGTTCGAAACGCGTCCAGTTATTCAAGACATTCCTTCCCCGGTATGCACTGGTTTGTCAAGCAGCTTACTTTTTATATTTGTCCAAATAAAGACTTTTGATTTCATTTCCTGAGCTGGATACCTTCATTTTCATGCACAAGTACCTGGCGTCAAGCAGAGACGTTTCCGTGCTCGGATCAAAATTCTCATAGGCTGTGAGAATACCATCACAAGAGTGAGCTGAATTATTTCCTTTTTCTGTTCAGTTTTCTGCTTTTTCGTGCTCCCCTTATCAAAAAGTGACTTTAAAATATGCAGCCGTTCATTGAATAAGCTGCTTTCTTTGTCATACACAAAGAGGATATTTTGCCTTATGACTTTCAATTTGGGAAGGATGTCGCTGTCTTGTTTTTAAAATATCACTTTTAAATTTTTGTTTGCTCCAGCACATTGTTTTTCTTGACTTCATTTGCACGGAGACATTAATTGATCCTTCCAGAAGAGAACGTGCTGCACAGGTGCTATAGGAGTGCTGCCTTATTACAGGGTCTGCCTATAGGGGTGCTACGTTATTACAGGGTCTGCCTATAGGGGTGCTGCCTTGTTACAGGGTCTGCCTATAGGGGTGATGCCTTATTACTGGGTCTGCCTATAGGGGTGCTGCCTTATTACAGGTTCTGCCTATAGGGGTGCTGCCTTATTACATGGTCTGACTATGCGGACTGCCTTATTACAGGGTCTGCTTATAGGGGTGCTGCCTTATTACAGGGTCTAACTATGGGGACTGCCTTATTACAGGGTCTGATTATGGGGGTGCTGCCTTATTACAGGGTCTGCCTTTAGGGGTGCTGCATTAATACAGGGTCTGCCTATAGGGGTGCTGCATTATTACAGGGCCTGCCTATAAGGGTGCTGCATTATTACAGGGTCTGCCTATAGGGGTGCTGTCAGTATTCCGGGTTTTCCAAGTCACATTGTGAATGATCTTGCCCTTTCTTAAGATGCAGTTTGCTGTTTTTGTCTGCCCTACTTCCTGTTCGTTTGTTTAAAACCCGTCTCAGGTGTCAGCCTCCTTGCTGGAGTATTCTGCTTCCATTTCCCCTTCAGCTCAGCTGCTTGTTCTACTGTGCTTCTTCTCGTGGCTCTGGACATTCTCTGTCTATGTAAGCTACACTCTCAGTTACTGTATCTTTAGTCTGTTGATTTAGAACTTAACCCTTGGTTCACTCCTCCTGGTAAGAACTCTGTTTTTGAACTGTTTTTGAACTATGTTGCTGGACTGTGTTTTTGCTACTTAATCCTTCATTTACTCCCCCCGGTGGGAGCTACTGGAATCTACACAAGTATAATACTTTAATGTGAACTTGTTCTGGACTTACCCGTGTTTATACCACAACTGAGATCAACTTGAGAACTTGTTTCTGGACTTACCTGTGTTCATGCCACACCTGGGATTTACCTGAGGACTTGTTCTGGACTTCCCTGTTTACTACATACCTGGATTTGACTCTTTCTGCACCGACAGTGTTTTGGATCTGCACCACGTCACCTGTCACACTCACCTTGCCGAGGACTCTGCCCTAAGAACTCTGCCGATTTGCTGTATGTGGTTAAGGGACTTGTTTCACTGCGGGTTATCAGTATATTGTTTTGGGTGTTATTGCTGTGGTAAAAGTACACTATTTGCACTAAAGAAATCGGTCTCTGTCTGTTCATTGCCCCACGCTACCAGAACCCTCGAGTTCCTATAATAGTATTACAGGTGCTGCCTTATTACAGGGTCTGACTATAGGGGTGCTGCCTTATTACAGGGTTGCCTATAAGGGTGCTGCATTATTACAGGGTCTGACTATAGGGGTGCTGCATTATTCCAGGGTCTGCCTATAGGGGTGCTGCATTATTCCAGGGTCTGCCTATAGGGGTGCTGCATTATTCCAGAGTCTGCCTATAGGGGTGCTTCATTATTAGAGGCTCAGTATTCGGGTATCAGGAGCAGCAATAGGGACACACACGGCAGCAGCGGCTCAGTATTGGGATATCAGATGGAGTAATAGGGCCACATATGGCAGCAGAGGCTCAGTATTGGGGTATCAGGGGCAGTAATAGGGACACATATGGCAGCAGCGGCTCAGTATTGGGGCATCAGGGGCAGTAATAGGGACACATACGGCAGAAGCTCAGTATTGGGGTATCAAGTGCAGTAATAGGGACACATATGGCAGCAGAGGCTCAGTATTGGGGTATCAGGTGCAGTAATAGGGTCACATACAGCAGCAGCGGCTCAGTATTGGGGCATCAGGGGCAGTAATAGGGACACATACAGCAGCAGCAGCGGCTCAGTATTGGGGTATCAGGTGCAGCAATAGGGACACACACGGCAGCAGCGGCTCAGTATTGGGATATCAGGTGGAGTAATAGGGTCACATGGAAGCAAAGGCTCAGTATTAGGGTATCAGGGGCAGTAATAGGGACACATACGGCAGCAGCGGCTCAGTATTGGGGCATCAGGGGCAGTAATAGGGACACATACGGCAGCAGCTCAATATTGGGGTAACAGGTGCAGTAATAGGATCACATACAGCAGCAGCGGCTCAGTATTGGGGTATCAGGTGCAGCAATAGGGACACAAATGGCAGTAGAAGCTCAGTATTGGGGTATCAGGTGGAGTAATATTGTCACATATGGCAGCAGCGGCTCAGTATTGGGGTATCAGGTGCAGTAATAGGGACACATACGGCAGCCGCTGCTCAGTATTGGGGTATCAGGTGCAGTAATAGGGACACATACGGCAGCAGCGGCTCAGTATTGGGGTATCAGGTGCAGTAATAGGGACACATACGGCAGCAGCGGCTCAGTATTGGGGTATCGGGTGCAGTAATAGGGACACATATGGCAGCAGCGGCTCAGTATTGGGTATCAGGGACACTAATAGGGACACATATGGCAGCAGCGGCTCAGTATTGGGAAATCAGGTGCAGTAATAGGGACACATACAGCAGCAGCGGCTCAGTATTGGGGTATCAGGGGCAGTAATAGGGACACATATGGCAGCAGCGGCTCAGTATTGGGATATCAGGTGCAGTAATAGGGACACATACGGCAGCAGCGGCTCAGTATTGGGGTATCAGGTGCAGTAATAAGGACACATATGGCAGCAGGGGCTCAGTATTGGGATATCAGGTGCAGTAATAGGGACACATACGGCAGCAGCGGCTCAGTATTGGGATATCAGGTGCAGTAATAGGGACACATATGGCAGCAGCGGCTCAGTATTGGGTATCAGGGGCACTAATAGGGACTGATATTGCAGCAGCGGCTCAGTATTGAGGTATCAGGTGCAGAAATAGAGACACATACGGCAGCAGCGGCTCAGTATTGGGTATCAGGTGCAGTAATAGGGACACATGGCAGCAGCGGCTCAGTATTGGGTATCAGGGGCAGTAATAGGGACACATACGGCAGCAGCGGCTCAGTATTGGGGTATCAGGTGCAGTAATAGGGACACATATGGCAGCAGCGGCTCAGTATTGGGATATCAGGTGCAGTAATAGGGATACATACGGCAGCAGCGGATCAGTATTGGGGTATCAGGTGCAGTAATAAGGACACATATGGCAGCAGCGGCTCAGTATTGGGATATCAGGTGCAGTAATAGGGACACATACGGCAGCAGCGGCTCAGTATTGGGATATCAGGTGCAGTAATAGGGACACATATGGCAGCAGCGGCTCAGTATTGGGTATCAGGGGCACTAATAGGGACAGATATGGCAGCAGCGGCTCAGTATTGAGGTATCAGGTGCAGAAATAGAGACACATACGGCAGCAGCGGCTCAGTATTGGGTATCAGGTGCAGTAATAGGGACACATGGCAGCAGCGGCTCAGTATTGGGTATCAGGGGCAGTAATAGGGACACATACGGCAGCAGCGGCTCAGTATTGGGGTATCAGGTGCAGTAATAGGGACACATATGGCAGCAGCGGCTCAGTATTGGGGTATCAGGTGCAGTAATAGGGATACATACGGCAGCAGCGGCTCAGTATTGGGGTATCAGGTGCAGTAATAGGGACATATATGGCAGCAGCGGCTCAGTATTGGGGTATCAGGTGCAGTAATAGGGACACATATGGCAGCAGCGGTTCAGTATTGGGGTATCAGGTGTAGTTATAGGGACACATACGGCAGCAGCGGATCAGTATTGGGGTATCAGGTGCAGTAATAGGGACACATACGGCAGCAGCAGCTCAGTATTGGGATATCAGCAGGATGAGGAGTTTGTGCAGGTTGGGAATAGATGGTGATGGGGCTGGACATATGAGCATTCAAATGTGTAATTGTTGTAATCTCTGCAACCGAGTCCTGGCTGGAGAAGTCATGTTGGTTTGGGCCAGATGGAAAAGATGAATGATTTCATAAGAATGAACATCAGCTGTAAGTCACTATCTGTTCCTGTACTGTAATCTCCTATATGTTCTACAGCACTGGTATCTAACACTACATGGTCACCATATGGTGGTAGTGTTGGTCTTTGCTTACCAATTTAATTTTGGTTACAGCAGGATCTGCTGAGGTTCCCCTATACCCATGATTAAAGTGTGCCACCATAGTAGTAATCAAGGGTTCGGGGCTCTCTCAGATAGTTTGCTCTACTGAGCTGAACCTCTAGCTACATTCTGAGCACATGACAAGATGGAGGCGCACAAAACAGAAAGGGGGCGCAGGATGGGAGCAGCACATGACAGGATGGGGGCACAGGATGGGAGCAGCACACGACAAAATTGGGCACAGGACGGGGGCAGCACATGACAGGTTGGGGGTGCAGAATTGGAGTAGCACATACCAGGAAGGGGGCAGCACATACCATAATGGGGGCGCAGGTTGGGGGCAGTACATACCAGAATGGTATCCACAAGAAGATCGAGACAACCGCAGCTGCAATCAGGAACATTGAAGCACAACTCACCTCGGCAGGGACAACGGAGGAACTCAACGCACTCAAGACGCAGATTCAAACTCGAGTGGATCAACATAAAAGAGACACAGAGAACCGGAAGAGAAGTAAGTTCGCAAGAGATACCGCCGACTACGAACAGAACCGTGTCTACCCGTGGCAGTGCAACTCCACTACCAGGCTTCCGACAACCACCCAACACCCCCCCCCCCGCACACAAAGATCCTCAACAGACTTTTCTACCTTGGGATCCGGCGTAGAACAGGAAGCACCAACTTCCAGTCAGGCTGCTATTTTAGGACCAACAAGACGTTTCCTACGAAGAAGACGAGATGGGGGCGGAAACAGAGACAACCAGGACAGGATGAGAATCACGCGCTCCATGGTACGGAGTCACTGGTGGTAAATATTTCCTCCAGATCCCTAGGGATTGCTGAACTTAATGTATTACAAAAAGGTCTCTCCTTCTATCCTTCATATAAGTGTCAAACATTCCAATTAGAGATGGACTTACAACGTTTTTTTCGACTCCTTAGATTGAAAGTCCATTTTTCTTTAGTTCCACCACCACCCCCCTGCAGTAACACACCCCCCAAGCCCCTGTCCATTGCCCCATTGGGGCTACGTAATAAAAGTAAATTTTGCCCCCCACAAGGGTCACATGCGGTAGAGACATTTATAGATTCCGTAAAGAAATCATTCTCAGACATACGGGATGACATTGGGAAGGGAAGACTTCACTTTCCACAGAATTTATCCATTACTGAAAATCAGGCCCTTAGGACCCTTTGGGAAGATGGCAATTTAGTCATTAAACCAGCCGATAAGGGGGGAGCACTGGTAGTCATGGATAAAACATATCTATCAGAAATCACTCGACAACTACAGGACGAGTCCTCTATACCAGACTAGCCAGGGACCCCACCAATGACATTCGAACCAAAATAGAAGCCATCCTCAAAAAGAATTGTGATCTTGGGATTCTGGACCACAAAACAATCAAGTTCCTAACCAAAAATAATCCGGTTATTCTGGTTCTATACATGCTTCCCAAGATTCACAAGAATCTCCAGAACCCGCCAGGGAGGCCCATTGTGGCCTCTACTGAATCCACCTATCTCCATATTTCTAGAGAGAATCATCACACTCATTATCCAATCAACGCCATCATTTCTCCTAGACAGAGGGGCATTCCTGAAAAAAAATTCGGACAATAGGCACCGTACCACCACATACCATCCTAGTTACGATGGACGTCATAGATCTTTATACCTCAATCCCCCATGTGGAAGGTATTAATTCAATCCATCATCTCATAACATCAGTAGGCATGGATACCAGTCAAATTCACCTTTGTGTGGACCTTCTTTCTTTGGTCCTATTTAATAACTATTTTTTTGTTTCAGGACCAGTTCTTTCTCCAGACCCGTGGGACCGCTATGGGTTCCAACGTAGCGCCCCCCTATACAAACGCCTATATGGCCCATTTTGAAGAATCAGCTATTTACAAACATCCCCTATACGTGGCCAATGTCCTATATTGGACACGCTATATAGATGATGTTTTTTGCCTATGGGGGGCACTTTGGAATCCCTAGAAACCTTCACATTCCTCAGTGGTGCGTGGCCTGGCATCAAGTTCACCATCACTCATAATACTGAATCAGTTAGCTTTCTTGACACGGTTGTCCAAAAGGACACAGATGGACATCTGATGACTGACCTACACATAAAACCTACTGACCGTAACAGTATCGTGCATTATAACAGTTTCCATCCCCCAGCGATCAAATGGGCTATACCCAGATACCAATATCAGCGGGCTCACCGTATTGTCTCAAACAGAGAGACACGTGAAGTACGACTACAAGACATGACAGCTAAATTCCACCGTCGGGGCTACCCTAATAAAGTCCTAAATGAACAAATACACCCCTCCCCTCGGACCCAAAAGAAGAACCAAGGTGGACGTATCTCATTTGTGCATGTCTACCATCCTATCACACCCATCCTCCATAGAAGTATTAGAAAACATTGGCCGTTACTCTCCACAGCATACCCCAACATGCCAGAGTTTCAACTCCCGTTCCTTCCATGCTTCAAGAGGCCGCGCAATCTTAGGGACAACTTGGTGAAAGCAGATATTGGCTCTGCCCATCCAAAGAAATCCAGATTTCTATCATCACCAAAAATGGGCACATTCCCCTGCCTACATTGCGCTCAGTGCGGCAACGTGCAAAAGGGCAACATTTTTTACCACCCCCATACAGGCAAAAGCTTTCAAATTAAGGAATATTACACCTGTGAGTCATCTTTTGTTATTTACTTGATCAAGTGTCCATGTGGTTTGCTGTACATTGGGGAAACCACCCAGACTGCGAGAGATAGGATTTGCAAACATTAGTCCACTATTCGCTGTGGCGTCCCCTTGCTACCCCTCCCCCATCATTTCACAACACATGGCCACACTATCTCACAGCTTAGATTCCAAATTATAGACTCAGTTCCCCCACAAAGACGGGGGGGGACAGGATCACGCTCCTAAAAAAACGAGAGGCATACTGGATCCATACCCTACAGACTCTACACCCTAAGGGGTTAAATAGGGACTATGACTTGCCTTCATCTAAATATGATATGTGATTTTGTGCAATGTTTTATTAGTTATCTAACTATGTCTCTTTCATCTCTCTAGAGCCGGCTCAATTGACACCCGGATTGAAATCTTTTTGAGCACTCACTATCCACGGCTCATCACAATCCACCTGCTTGTATGTTACCGCTGTTTTCCCTCTTCTCCCCTCCCTCTCTGAGACTCTGACACTAACCGTCCTTCACATCTCCTATATTGAGGTGAGAGGTCAGCGCTGCCTTCCACACATTCGCCCAAGGTGGAACGCAAACAATACGCTGTGAAACGCACTACCAGTGCGAGGATATCTCTCCCACACAGCTCTATATCTTACACGCCCACTTCCGGTTTGGCGATTCCCACCCACTTCCGGTTGGCGCACATAACACACGCAGCTGCCGGCCACTAGCCAGACAAAGCGGTGGACACCGCGTCCTACGGCCACACAGCAAGGGTAAGATATTCCTCACCCCCACCCTCCCTTCCCTTCTCACTATCATGGACGGACGCATATATCTTACCGCATCTCCTCCATTCTAAGAGGCCGCTTCTCTGCATACACTCCCTGCATGGAGTAAGCGTATGTTATTAACCCTATATGATTTTTCACAACCAAGTTCCCTCTCCTTATGCACATTTTACTCTGCATTACAGATATGCCACAATAACTGCCTAATACTATAGGCCTCCCATATATATCACCCACAAAACGGTATGTGACCCTATCTACACTGTCTCATCACCCTTCTATTTTCTATTATCAATGCTGTGCCAGGATCATTTGGTTCTTCTATTTATTGTTGTATTTCTGATGTTGTACCACAATGTTACGCCATTTATTTGCGATATGCTTACCAACTAGTCCACCCTGTATATACTTTATTTATTTATTTTTGTATATAATATTTTGTTCACAGTAACTGATGAAGGTCAAACTTTGTGACTGAAACGTTTTTGTTGCTGTAAAATAAAACTACTTGCAAACAAGTTGAGTGCCAGGTTTTGTTATATACTACTAAGGTGTTGGAACCTACCTGGGCAACACATCCTAAGGTTGTGCACACCTTACCCACTACATACCAGAATGGGGGCGCAGAATGGGAGCAGCACGACAGGATGGGGGCGCAGGATGGGAGCAGCACATGACAGAATGGGGGCGCAGAATGGGAGCAGCACATGACATGATGGGGCACAGGATGGGAGCAGCTCATGATAGAATGGGGGCTCAGGATGGGGGCAGCACATTACAGAATGGGGCACAGGATTGGGGCAGCACATACCAGAATGGGGGCACAGGATGGGAGCAGCACATGACAGGATAGGGGTGCAGAATTAGAGCAACACATACCAGGATGGGGGCAGCACATACCATAATGGGGGCGCAGGATGGGGGCAGCACATACCAGAATGGGACGCAGGATGGGAGAAGCACATGACAGAATTGGGGTGCAGGATGGGAGCAGCACATGACAGAATGGGGGCGCAGAATGGGAGCAGCACATGACAGGATGGGGGCGCAGGATGGGAGCAGCGCATACCAGAATGGGACGCAGGATGGGAGAAGCACATGACAGAATGGGGGCACAGAATGGGAGCAGCACATGACAGAATGGGGGCACAGGATGGGAGCAGCGCATGACAGAATGGGGTGCAAAATGGGAGCAGCACATGACAGGATGGGATGCAGGATGAGAGCACCACATGACAGGATGGGGACGCAGGATGAGAGCACCACATGACAGGATGGGGACACAGGATGGGAGCACCACATGACAGGATTGGGGCGTAGGATGGGAGCACATTACAGGATTGGGGCGTAGGATGGGAGCACATGACTGGATAAGGGCACAGGAAGAAAGTAGCACATAGCAAGATGGAGGCACACAAAGCAAGGTGAGGTCACAGGGTGGGGGCTGCATGACAGGAAGGGGGCACAGGATGGGAGCACCACATGACAGGATTAAGGCCCAGGATGGAAGCAGCACATACCAGAATGGAGACCATATACCAATATAAATGTAGAACGGGTTCAATAGCTAACTCATTTATAAGTGCACAATATCTATTGACCTTATAAATTGATTTCAAGTGATATATCACGAGACTGAAGTTGGCTTCTTATTCGTCAGTTTCCTATTCAGCAATTTTTTCCTTTCTGTTTTTTATAGGTTTAACAACAAAAAATAAGTAGCACAATAATAACATACAATGCAGTGATGTGCTCTAATGTGAATACACTTAAAATCAGCTACAAAAATTATAAAATAGGCACAAAAATGGGCATCAAAGTGAGCACCGAAGGGCGTTAATGAAAGGGTTAAATGACTTTGGGCCACTGATCTCACACTTAGAATACATAGATGGTGATGCCCCACATCAAAACCAGGTATCTCAAGCCAGCCTGTCCCAAATGCGTTCTGGACATCAGAACTGGCATCAAAGTTGGCAGGCACTCGATTTTGGCAATTTGAATAAGTAACTGGTGTTTTTAAGGGGTTAAATAATTTAGGCTACTGATCTCACACTAATAATTCATAGATAGTGATGCCCTTCATCAAACCCAGGTCCAGTTAGCCTGGCCCAAATGGGTTCTTGGCATCAGAATTGGCATCAAAGTTGGCAAACAGCCCATTTTCACAGATTTGAATAAGTAACTGATGTTTTTAAGGGGTTAAATGACTTTGGGCCACTGATCTCACACTAAGAATACATAGTGATGGCCTGAATCAAACCAAGGTCTCTCCAGCCTGGCCCAAATGGGTCCTGGGCATCAGACCTGGCATCAAAGTGGGCAGATAGTCGATTTTTGCCAATTGAATAAGTAACTGGTGTTTTTAAGGGGTTTAATGACTTTGGGCCACGGATCTCACACTAAGAATACATAGTGATGGCCCGAATCAAATCCAGGTCTCTCCAGCCTGGCCCAAATGGGTTCTGGGCATTAGAACGAACTGGCATCAAAGTGGGCAAACAGCCAATGTTCACATATTTGAATAAGTAACTGATGTTTTTCAGGGGTTAAATGACTTTTGTCCATTGATCTCACACTATGAATACACAGATAGTGATGCCCTGCAACAAACCTAGGTCCCTCCAGTTTCTCTCTCTCAATCGCTTTATACAGAGGCATGTAACCTATATTTGGATTTAACAAGTATCCCTCATTCAGTATTTATATAAATGGTAAAAATGGAGACAAGATCAAGTAGCATTACTTGATTATGTAAACTATTTGCATAGTTTTTCCCTTTCTGCTTTAGAAATCAACAAACTGGCTCCATAATACAATGCATAATTAGCATATTAAGCAAACATCAGTAGTCATTAAGGATAAGCGCACAACAAAAGTCAATATTACAGGCTTAAACAAAAGTGTTTTCTTAACCAACCAGAAATCAATACTTAAATTTGAAAGCCAACATACAGATAATATTCTATTATTCTTCGTTTGCTAAATATAGTCGTCTGGTTAATTAAGATACAATGATGTATATCTTCACAATGCCAAAAGTAAAAAAAAATGTTTATAAAAATATAAAAAAAGTAAAAAAAACTATAGAAGTTCAAATTACACCCTTTCACCCCATTCAAAATAAAACAATAAAAAATATCAAACATACGTATTTGGTATCCCTGAGTTCAGAATCGCTCGTTGTATCAGTATGAAAAAGAATTAACCTGATTGCTAAACTGCGTAAATGAGAAAAAAAAAAGTAAAAACGCCAGAATTAAGTTCTTAGGTCACCACAACATTGCATTGAAATGCAATAATGGGCGATCCAAAGATCGTATCTGCATCAAAATTGTGATCATTAAAAATGTCAGCTCGGCACACAAAGAGTAAGCCCTCACCCAACCCGAGGTCATGAAAAATGGAGATGCGACGGGTATCGGAAAATGGTGTAATTCTTTTACACTTTACCTAACAAAGATGACTTTTTTTACAGATTTGGTTTATCCTACAAAACTCCCATATAATAATCTCACCTTGAATTTATTCTATTAAACTCCCATATAATATTCCATCCTTGAACGCACGCCGCGCGCATCATGTTTTTATACAATTTGTCAATAACATATATAGTTTCTCACTGTCTGAGTTATTTTTGATGGTCAACAAAATACAATTTTCTTATAATTCCTTTCTCAAACTCTAGGTATGATAATTAGTGATGAGGGAGTGTACTCGTTGCTCAGGTTTTCCCGGGCACGCTCGGGTGGTCTCCAAGTATTTATGACTGCTCAGAGATTTAGTGTTCATCACGGCAGCTGAATGATTTACAGCTACTATCCAGCTTGATTACATGAGGGGATTCCCTAGCAACCAGGCAACCCCCACATGTACTCTGGCTAGTAACTGTAAATCATTCAGCTGGGGCGATGAAAAAACGGATTACTTACCAGTAATACTCTTTTATAGAGCCATGACAGCACCCACTTGAGAGAGGGGATCCGCCCCTAGGAACAGGAAACCCTATGGAGAGATAAAAGGGGTGGTCCCCCTCGCTCCCACAGTTGGGTTACAGAGATTGTGAGGAACCGCCCACCAGTTTTAGTAGGCAATCCAATATTATTATTTATCTTTTAGCAAACTTAAGTATGGCTAACTACAAGAACCAGTCACCCTTATCAGTGCTCTTATGAGAAAATAACTATTAGGGAGGGAAGTGAAGGGGTGCTGTCGTGGCTATATAAAAGAGTCTTAGCGGTAAGTAATCCATTTTTTTCTCTTCGCCACGACAGCACCCACTTGAGACTTTCAGAGATAGTCATGTGGGGGGGGGGGATCACCATGTTAAGAACTGATCTACCGAAAGATAAGTCAGATGAGGAAAATAAGTCCAATCTATAGTGACTATAAAAGGTAGTAGGAGAAGACCAAGTTGCGGCCTTACATATCAGTTCTATTGGGACTTTTGCTCTCTCAGCCTAGGAAGAAGACATCGTCCGGGTAGAATGTGCCTTTACGGTTTCAGGTGGATTCTCCCCTTTTGATGAATAAGCCAGGCAAATTGCTTCCTGAATCCACTGGGATAACGTGCTCTTCGTGACACCAGAACCTTTCTTATGGCCCTGGAAGGAAATAAAAGAGAGCCCTGCTCTTCCTCCAGGGGCTAGTCCTATCTAGGTAAGCTGTTATAGCCCTTCTTACATCTAGCGTATGGTATTTTTCCTCTTCCTGATTTGTGGGGTTAGTATAGAAGGAAGGAAGATTTCTTGAGATCTATGGAATTTGGAACCTACTTTAGGTAAGTAAGAAGTGTCTGTTTTTAGGATAATTCTATCCTGGAATATTGACAGAAAGGGAGGATCTATTGACAATGCCTGGATGTCACTTACTCTTCTCACTGATACTAGGGCAACGAGAAGAGCTGTTTTAAGTGAGACAAATTTTATGGAGGCTGAGTGTAGTGGCTCGAATGGTCCCCTGTTAGGGCCTCTAGAACTAGACTAAGATCCCACGGTGGTATGTGGGGAATTTGGACTGGTTCTGACCTTTGGCATACTGAAATAAATCAGTCTATCCACCTGTCTCCGGCAATATTGTGACTATACAAGGTTCCTAGAGCAGAAACCTTGTAAGGTTCTCGGTCTCTGTTATATCTGCTGTGATTTTCTGTTATTGTAACCTGGTTTTTCCGTCAGCCATTTTGCTTTGTCCTGCTGCAGCTACTTTGCCCTGAGTCAGTATGGAGTTTCTAGCTTCTGTGTTTCCACCCTGTTCTCAGCCTCTTGCCTTTTTAAGCAGCCTCAGCTGTTCAATCAGTGCTTCTGAATCATGTCTGCAGTCAGCCTGTTACCTGCTCCTGGAAGCCTTGGACTCTCCATCTACTACTGAGGATCTCTGGGACACTTGTGGACACTGGAACTCTGCAGCATGCTAAAATCTACATTTGCAAGGGAAGTAAAGGTACCGTCACACATAGCGACGCTGCAGCGATACCGACAACGATCTGGATCGCTGCAGCGTCGCTGTTTGGTCGCTGGAGAGCTGTCACACAGACAGCTCTCCAGCGACCAACGATCCCGAGGTCCTCGGTAACCAGGGTAAACATCGGGTAACTAAGCGCAGGGCCGCGCTTAGTAACCCGATGTTTACCCTGGTTACCATCCTAAAAAGTAAAAAAACAAACGCTACATACTTACCTACAGCCGTCCGTCCTCGGCGCTCTGCTTCTCTGGTCTGGCTGTGAGCGCCGGGCAGCCAGAAAGCAGAGCGGTGACGTCACCGCTCTGCATTCCGGCTGACCGACGCTCACAGCCAGAGCAGGAGGAGTGCAGAGCACAGCGCTGGAGGACAGACGGCTGTAGGTAAGTATGTAGTGTTTGTTTTTTTACTTTTAGGATGGTAACCAGGGTAAACATCGGGTTACTAAGCGCGGCCCTGCGCTTAGTTACCCGATGTTTACCCTGGTTACCAGCGAAGACATCGCTTAATCGGTGTCACACACGCCGATTCAGCGATGTCTACGGGGAGTCCAGCGACGAAATAAAGTTCTGGCCTTTCTTCCCCGACCAGCGATATCACAGCAGGGGCCTGATCGCTGCTGCCTGTCACACTGGACGATATCGCTAGCGAGGACACTGCAACGTCACAGATCGCTAGCGATATCGTCTAGTGTGACAGTACCTTTACAGAGAGAGACTTGGAACCAGTTTGTGCGTTATGTTGAACTTAATGTTTACTCTGACCTGCCGTGTCTCCTGCCTGTCTACCTGCAATTGTGTGAAGCCTTTTTCCCTGTGACATACTTGTATGCAGTAATACAAGCAAGTTATAACTGAACCTCTGTCTCCTGTGTCTTCCTCGCACCCAAGCACAATACTCTTAAAAGACTATGTACAATACATTACAAACCTGTACCTTCAAAGTACTGACTGATAGGCCTAAGTCACGCCCTTTCTGGAGAAATTCTAAGATAGTGGAAATGGGAATTTCTTTTGACAGAGCTGCTGGGAAGAAGGTAAGAAATTTTTTCCATACTCTTACATATATAGTTGTTGTAGTTCTTTTTCTACTTAATAAAAGGGTATCAATCAATTTTCCTGAAAAGCCTCTTCGCTTTAGTAGCTGCCTTTCAAATTCCAGGCTGTCAACCGTAGGCCCTTCACATGAGGGTGGTCCTGAATCTCTGGCAGAATCCATGGATCCGAGATTGACATGGTTCTGAGGCAGGAAAACCATGGTCTCTGGGGCCAAAATAGTGCTATTAAGATTATGTTTGCTCTGTCCTCCCTAATCTTCGCGATTACGGTTGGAAGGAGTATTAATGAAGAAAATGCATATGCTTGCCAGAATGTCCATGGAACTTAGAGGGCATCGAGGATATTGAGGTTGTCGGACAGGAATAATGAAGCGAACTTTTTGACTTGTATGTTGTTTCTTGTTGCAAAAAGGTCTATTTCGGGAGTGCCCCATTTCTTGGTTATCATTGTGAAGATATGATGACTGATTACCCACTCTCCTTGGTGGGGTGTGTGACAGCTGAGAAAATCTGCCTTTGAATTGTCCACTCCTCTGACATGCAGTGCTGACAAAGATAGATGTATCTCGGCTATAGATAGGATGTCGTCTGTTATAGACATGAGAGCTCTTGATCTCATTCCTCGATGGTTCATGTATGCAACAGATGTCATGTTGTCTGATAGTATTCTTGTGTGAGTTCCGTGTAACTGCGGAAGGAATTTACATATGGCATGATAGACCGCTTTTAGTTCCCTTCCATTAGATGAATCGTTTGACTCACTAATAGACCATTGCCCTTGAACTATCTGTTCTCCTAGATGTGCTCCCCAACCACTAGGACTGGCATCAGTAAAAATTGTTTTTGAAGGTTTAACTACCCAAAGAACCCCTCCTACAAGGTGATTCGGCTCTAACCACTAGGTCAGGGACTCTATTACATTTAATGGAAGGTATAGGCGGCTACCTAAATGACTTTGTAATTTCTCTTCTTCCTGTAATATTGTATACTGCAACCGTCTAGTATTTAATTGAGCCCATGGGACCGCCGGAATGCATGATGTAAAGGAACCCAGAAGGGACATACCTTCTCTGAGGGAGATTGCAGGGTTATTAATTACTGATTGTACTTTGTTTTTTATTGTTAACTGTTTGGATTCTGCAAGGAAACACCTCTGACTTTCAGAGTCTTAAGGTACCGTCACATTAAGCGACGCTGCAGCGATATAGACAACGATGCCGATCGCTGCAGTGTCGCTATGTGGTCGCTGGAGAGCTGTCACACAGACAGCTCTCCAGCAACCAACGATGCCGAAGTCCCCGGATAACGAGGATAAACATCGGGTTACTAAGCGCAGGGCCGCGCTTAGTAACCCAATGTTTACCCTGGTTACCATTGTAAATGTAAAAAAAAACACATACTCACATTCCGGTGCCTGTCACGTCCCCGGCGTCCGCTTCCCTGCACTCCTCCTGCATCCTGTGTAAGGCCGGCTGTAAAGCAGAGCGGTGACGTCACCGCTGTGCTCTGCTTTGCGGCCGGCCGGCGCTGACACAGGATGCAGGAGGAGTGCAGGGAAGCGGACACCGGGGGACGCGACAGACACCGGAATGTAAATATGTAGTGGGTTTTTTTTACATTTACAATGGTAACCAGGGTAGTTATCGGGTTACTAAGCGCGGCCCTGCGCTTAGTAACCCGATGTTTACCCTGGTTACAAGTGAAGACATCGCTGGATCAGCGTCACACACGCCGATTCAGCGATGTCAGCGGGTGATCCAGCGATGAAATAAAGTGCTGGCCTTCTAGCTCCAACCAGCGATCTCACAGCAGGATCCTGATCGCTGCTGCGTGTCAAACACAACGATATCGCTATCCAGGACGCTGCAACGTTACGGATCGCTACCGTTATCGTTCTAAAGTCGCTCAGTGTGAAGGTACCTTAAGATAAGACCCAAGAATGTTTGACGGGTTGCTGGAGACAACCTGGATTTTTCCCAATTAATCAACCATCCCATTTCCTGTAGGGATGAAATCGTATTAAACAGGCGCTGCTGACATTGTGAAGGGGAATTTCCCACCACCTAAAGGTCATCTAAGTATGGAACTATGAGAGTATCTTTTAATCTTAAGTATGACATTACTTCTGACATTAATTTGGTAAAGACTCTGGGAGCTATTGACAGTCCAAAGGGCATTGCTGTATATTGGAAATGACATATCTGTCCCTTCATCATGATCGCCACACGCAGATACTGCCGATGTTCGACATAAATTGGTAAATGGTAATACGCATCTTTTAAGTCGAGGAGTGCCATGAAGCACCCAGGAAACAGAAGTTTTACAGTGGATCTGATAGACTCCATCCTGAAGGTTTGGTTTTCTAAAAAGATATTCAATTTCTTAAGATTTATTATAGTTCCATATGACCCATCTGGCTTTGGAACCAAGAATAAAGGGGAATAAAATCCCTTTCCTCTCTGATGAAACAGGACTTCTACTAATACTCTTTTGGATAGGAGATTTATTATTTCCTGCTCCAAAAAACTGTTGTTGAGATTGAGACTTTAAAGAAGTCAACAGGAATGAGTCCGGAGGGACTCGGGCAAATTTTAATTTTAGGCCTGAAGTTATGAGGTTAATTGCCCAAGAGTTGGAGGTTACTATACACCGTTGTGTGGAGAAAAAAGACAATCTACCACCTACTGGTAGATCTGTTCTAACGTGGTTTGTCTTCCATTTTAAATGGGCGTTTTCCAAAAAAAAAACCTTTTTGTTTGGTATCTCCATTGGCCCAGCGGTCCTGGTTTCTAAAATCCTTTCTCTTATTAAAAACGGGCTTCCGGAATGCTCTCCTATAAGATGGAAAATAATTATTAAGGAACCCCTTTTTCCTCTCACCCGCTTTGGTCAGGATTTCATCTAGTTTTGGACCAAACAGGTACTCACCCTGGCATGGAAGACCACAGAGCTTTGATTGTTTGGGCGTCTCCTTTTCAACGCTTTAGCCAAAGCGCTCGGTGTGCCGCGTTGGTTAGGCCTGCTGATTTGGCTGCTAACCAAATAGAGTCAGAGATGAATCCGCCAGGAATGCTGTAGCGCCTCTGATTAGGGGTAAAGAAGAGATTAGCTTATCTCTGGAGAGGCCGCCTTTTAGATCTTCTTCTAGGTTGTTTAGCCAGACTAACATGGACCTTGCTGTACATGTAGCTGATATAGCCGGTTTAAATGCCCCTGTACATGATTCCCATGCCCTCTTTAATGGTCGGCTTTGCGATCCAGCAGGTCTTGTAGGAAACCAGAATCCTCTACTGGAAGTAAGGATTTTCTGGACGTGGACGCTACCGCCGCGTCTACTTTTGGGGCTTTAGCCCAAGTAGACATGTCCTCGTCATTAAAGGGATAACGCCTCTTCGATGATGAAGGGAACCCTTTTTGCCCTAGGCTCTACCATTTTTTTTTACTAAATTTTTGATTGCTGCTATTAATGGAAAGGTTGGTCTTTTCCTTTCTGATAATCCTGCGAACATTATATCTTGTGGTGTTTGGGGTCTTTGGTATCCTTAATACCCATAGTGTCACAGACATATTTAACAAGATTATCAATGCTTTCTGTTGGAAAGCACGTGTCTTGTTCACCTTCCGAGGAAATACATTCCTGAGAAATATCCGTATCTCTATCTTCATTACCAGTACAGTCATGGACAAAAATTTTGAGAATGAGACAAATATTAATTTTTCCAAAGTCTACTGCTTCATTTTTTCTAATGGCAATTTACATATACTCCTGAATGTCAGAGTGATCAGCTTAACAGCAATTACTGTACTTGCAAAGTCAATATTTGCCCAGAAAATGAACTTTAACCCCCAAAACACATTTCAACATCATTGCAGTCCTGCCTTAAAAGGAGCAGCTAAGGCTGGGTTCCCATTGCGTTATGGGACCGCGTTAAACGGACAGCGTTGCACGGCGAAATTAACGCCGTGCAAAGCGGCCGTTAACGCGCCCATTCACGCTAATGGGAACGCGCTTCACTAGCGCGTGCCATGTTCGGCACGCGCTAGCGACGCGCCGGTGATTCCTGGCGCGCCGCGGACGCTGCGTCCGAGGCGCGCCCGCGGTCCGTTCCCCGCTCTCGCAGATCGGGGTTCTGCGAGAGCGGGGACATTACCGCGACCCCGACCGCAGCCCCATAGAAAACATTGCGTTAGCGCAATCCGCTAGCGCTAAACGGATTGCACTAACGCAATGTGACCCTAGCCTAACATCGTTTTAGTGATTGATCCATTAACACAGGTGTGGGTGTTGATGAGGACAGGGCTGGCGATCAATCAGTCATGATTAAGTAAGAATTACATCACTGGACACTTTAAAAGGAGGCTGGTGCTTGGTATCATTGTTTCTCTTCAGTTAACCATGGTTATCTCTAAAGAAACACGTGCAGTCATCATTGCACTGCACAAAAATGGCCTAACAGGGAAGAGTATCGCAGCTACAAAGATTGCACCTCAGTCAACAATCTATCGCATCATCAAGAACTTCAAGGAGAGAGCTTCCATTGTTGTCAAAAAGGCTCCAGGGCGCCCAAGAAAGACCAGCAAGCGCCAGGACCGTATCTTAAAACTGTTTCAGCTGCGGGATCCAACTACCAGCAGTGCCGAGCTTGCTCAGGAATGGCAGCAGGCTGGTGTGAGTGCTTCTGCACGCACTGTGAGGCGGAGACTCTTTGAGCAAGGCCTGGTTTCAAGGAGGGCAGCAAAGAAGCCACTTCTCTCCAGAAAAAAACATCAGGGACCGACTGATATACTGCAAAAGGTACAGGGAGTGGACTGCTGAGGACTGGGGCAAAGTCATTTTCTCTGATGAATCCCCTTTTCGATTGTTTGGGACATCTGGAAAACAGCTTATTCGGAGAAGAAGAGGTGAGCGCTACCACCAGCCTTGTCTCATGCCAACTGTAAAGCATCCTGAAACCATTCATGTGTGGGGTTGCTTCTCAGCCAAGGGAATTGGCTCACTCACAGTCTTGCCTAAAAACACAGCCATGAATAAACAATGGTACCAGAATGTCCTCCAAGAGCAACTTCTCCCAACCGTCCAAGAGCAGTTTGGCGCCCAACAATGCCTTTTCCAGCATGATGGAGCACCTTGCCATAAAGCAAAGGTGATAACTAAATGGCTCATGGAACAAAACATAGAGATTTTGGGTCCATGGCCTGGAAACTCCCCAGATCTTAATCCCATTGAGAACTTGTGGTCAATCATCAAGAGACGGGTGGACAAACAAAAACCAACAAATTCTGGCAAAATGCAAGCATTGATTATGCAAGAATGGACTGCTATCAGTCAGGATTTGGTCCAGAAGTTGATTGAGAGCATGACAGGGAGAATTGCAGAGGTCTTGAAGAAGAAGGGTCAACACTGCAAATATTGACTTGCTGCATTAACTCATTCTAACTGTCAATATAACCTATTGGTACTCATAATATGATTGCAATTATATTTCTGTATGTGATATAAACATCAAACACTAATAAAAACCAGAGGGCAGCAGATCATGTGAAAATATAATTTTGGTGTCATTCTCAAAAATTTTGGCCATGACTGTAGAACAGTCCGATTTTGGTTAATTATATTTCCTGCTTTTACCTTCAGGAATACTCTCTGAACTACGTAAGGCCCACAATTTGTCCCTGATCATTTGTCTGATGTCATCTGATCTTACTGAGGATTCTTCAAGTAATGTGGTTTCAATACAAGTGTAACACATTCTCTTTGTATTACTATCCGGGAGGGGCTGGGTACATAAAGCACATTGTGTTTTGATTTTTCGGTTCTTTTTGCCTAGGGTGCATAGAATAAAAGAGGGAGCAACAATCAGCTTAATAGGGTGGGATACACACTCACCCCAGTGAAGCTATCGGTCAAGGTACCGGCTGGAGAGGAGATTAGAGGCACAGGCTGAGAGGTGGATCGGTCGGATCTTTTCTCCTTAGTGCTTCATGTGGAGGATCTGCTGTTTGGATAGTCCGCTGCTTGTACAGCTGCGAGGTCCATTTCCTGTGTCTTCTAATGAAGGCAACGCTGAGTCCTGACGTGATGCCATGCTTTGAAACACACATCGGGCCCCACACTCGCGCGTACACCCACCGAAAGCGGCATCGCGCTTACTTGAGTGCGTTTAGCTCTCCGCAGATCAGCTGAAGCGTCCTAATCCGTGAGCCAGGCGACTCCCCGATCCTGGCCTCACGGTGCCTGCCAGCAGAGGGGGGAGCTGAACCAGGACCCCCGACGCTGCTTCCAGCACTGGAGCCCCTGCCGTCCTCTAAGGTAAACCGCGCAAGTGGCGTCCAGGCCAGGTATCCTCTTCTCCACGAGTTCCCTTAGGAACAGGAAACCAACTGTGGGAGCGAGGGGGACCACCCCTTTTATCTCTCCATAGGGTTTCCTGTTCCTAGGGGCGGATCCCCTCTCTCAAGTGGGTGCTGTCGTGGCGAAGAGAAAAACTAAATCTCCAAACACTCAGTAATACTCGGAGATCACACGAGCATGCTAGGGATAACACAAGCAACGAGTACACTCGCTCATCACTAATGATAAGGACTAATGATGAGCAAGTGTACTCATTGCTTGGGTTTTCCTGAGCATACTCAGGTGACCTCCAAATATTTATGACTGCTCAGATTTAGTTTTCATTGCAGCAGCTGAATGGTTTACAGCTACTAGCCAGGCTGAGTACATGTGGGATTCCCTAGCAACCAGGCAACCCCCACATGTACTCAGCCTGGCTAGTAGCTGTAACCCAATCAGCCGCTGCAATGAAAATTAAATCTCCGAGCAGTCATAAATTCTCTGAGGTCACCCGAGCAACGAGTACACTCGCTCATAATTAATAATGACTTCTCTCTGTGTGGGATTTTTGATGTTTAAAAAGGTTGTCCATTACTTGGACAACCTCTCATTCCTAATGAAATAAAAACACTTATACAAACCTCCCACACCGGCACCATTTCAGCAGTGTGGGTACTTGCATTCTTGGGTCTCAAGAGGTTTTTACATCATGTGAGCCCTGTGCCCAAACAGCGCTACATCACTGTCCCCACCTTCAGACAACTCGAGCATCATGAGGCAGTCAGAGACCAGTCTCTGCCCTGGCTTCCTGCTGATGTTCAATACGTCCGAAGGAAGGAACAGTGAAGCTGCCACTGATTGGGCGCAGAGCTCGTGTGATGTGACAAACTCACATAAGCCCCGGAACAGTGAGTCTCAACACCGCTGAAGTGTAGCCGGCATGCCAGCAGAGTATGAGTGTTTTTATTTTAATGAGGCCAAACATGAGGAATGAGTTCACTGAGAAAAAAAATAATATATGTATATAATTATCCCTTGATTAGAGGATTCACTGACAAAAGGATAAAACTAAACTTTATTAATTTCATATGTAAAACTATACCCATAATTCACCCCCTGAAGGTTAGTCAGAAGGTGACCAATAGAAAAAAACATTTACCCCACATCTCAGTATATAAGTTGAGGTGACATATACACACTCACTCTCCAAGCTTTCCGCCTCTGCGCTTTCAAAACTAGCCACATATTGGCAGATCACAGACTTCAAACTATATACTTCGTAAGTTTATAAGCCACTCTAGTGTCGGGAATAGATAGTATGTGAAAATACAGTATATACCGCTCAGGGAACACAACTTCCAGAGATAATTTCCTTATTCATACTAAATAATAGCACAAATCTCCCAGACATTATGGTTGCACATATCCCTGGTCTTTATAATGATATTGCACTCATTGCTTGACAGACCGCAGCATGGCCATTACTTAGAAGCTGCTAATGATCTTTGGAGCAGATAAGTTTCCCTGAGTGGTACATATTGGGCCATCTGAAAACTGAGTTCAGTGTAGGACAATTTGCCTGCACTACTAATAGACAGCTGTTATAATACCAAGCAAATAAAAGAAACAATAATTATATTGCATTTTCACATACTTTCTATTCCTGACTGACTGCCACTGGAGTGGCTTATAAACTTACAAAGTATATAGTTTGATGTCTGGGATCTGCCGATATATGGCTAGTTTTCTGACTGTTTTGGATAACATAATACACGATTTTAGGTGTATTTGCCCCTTCTTGTCTGGCCTGAATATAGGTCAATATTAAATAAAGTCTCCCGATGAGTCGTCTCTGGTGAGGACGATGAAACCTATAGAAGTGAGAGGCTTTGAGAGTGTGTATACCTCACCTCACCCTATATACTGAAATGTGGGGTACATGTTTTTTCTATTAGTCACCTTCTGACTTACCTTCAAGGGGTGAATTAAGGGTATAGTTTTACATTTGGAATTAATAAAGTTTAGTTTTATCCTTTTGTCAGCAAACATGAGTAATGACATGAGACAACCCCTTTAAGATCCAATTTTGGTTAAAACTATTCCAACATTATGAACATAAAAATGGCTTCTCCCCTATGTGACATCTCTGATATTTATTAACAGTTGATTTCCAAGTAAAATATTTCCCACATTAAGAAAATCAAAAAGGCATCTCCTCTGTGTGACTGCTCTGACGTCTAATAAGATGCTCTTTCTGATTAAAGCATTTCCCACATTCTGAACAGGAAAAAGGCTTCTCCCCTGTGTGAGCTCTCTGGTGGTAATCAAGATGCGCTCTCGTGTTAAAACATTTCCCACATTCTGAACAGGAAAAAGGTCTGTCCCCTGTGTGAGTTCTCTGGTGGGTATCAAGATGCGCTTTCGTGTTAAAACATTTCCCACATTCTGAACAGGAAAAAGGCTTCTCCCCTGTGTGAGTTCTCTGGTGGGTATCAAGATGCGCTTTCGTGTTAAAACATTTCCCACATTCTGAACAGGAAAAAGGCTTCTCCCCTGTGTGAATGCTCTGCTGTCTAACAAGAAGCGCTTTTTGGTTAAAACATTTCTCACATTCTGAACAGGAAAAAGGCTTCTCCCTTGTGTGAGTTCTCTGGTGACTAACAAGAAGCTCTTTCCGGTTATAGCATTTCCTACATTCTGAACAGGAAAAAGGCTTCTCCCCTGTGTGTTATCTGGTGGTAATCATGATGCGTTTTCGTGTTAAAACATTTCCCACATTCTGAACATGAAAAAGGTCTGTCCCCTGTGTGAGTTCTCTGGTGTCTAACAAGAACCTCTTTCCGGTTTTAACATTTCCCACATTCTAAGCAGGAAAAAGGCTTCTCCTCCATGTGACTGCTCTGATGTCCAGTAAGATGCGCTTTCGTGTTAAAACATTTCCCACATTCTGAACAGGAAAAAGGTTCTCCCCTGTGTGGGTTCTCTGGTGTCTAACAAGAACCTCTTTCCGGTTTTAACATTTCCCACATTCTGAGCAGGAAAAAGGCTTCTCCTCCATGTGACTGCTCTGATGTCCAGTAAGATGCTCTTTCCGATTAAAACATTTCCCACATGCTGAACAAGAAAAAGGCTTCTCCCCTGTGTGGGTTCTCTGGTGCTTAACCAAAGCTGATTTCTTGCTAAAACATTTGCCACATTCTGAACAGGAAAAAGGCTTCTCCCCTGTGTGGGTTCTGTGGTGCATTACCAAAGCCGATTTCTGCTTAAAACATTTTCCACATTCTGAACAGGAAAAAGGCTTCTCCCCTGTGTGGGTTCTCTGGTGCTTAACCAAATCTGATTTCCATTTAAAACATTTCCCACATTCTGAACAGGAAAAAGGCTTCTCCTCTGTGTGAGTTCTCTGGTGCCTAACCAAATCTGATTTCCAGCAAAAATATTTCCCACATTCTGAACAGGAAAAAGGCTTCTCCCCTGTGTGGGTTCTCTGGTGTCTAACAAGAACCTCTTTCCGGTTAAAACATTTCCCACATTCTGAACAGGAAAAAGGCTTCTCCCCTGTGTGAGTTCTCTGGTGGTAATCAAGATGCGCTTTCGTGTTAAAACATTTCCCACATTCTGAACATGAAAAAGGTCTGTCCCCTGTGTGAGTTCTCTGGTGTCTTACAAGAACCTCTTTCCGGTTAAAACATTTCCCACATTCTGAACAGGAAAAAGGCTTCTCCCCTGTGTGAGTTCTCTGGTGGTTTTTAAGATGCCCTTTCGTCTTAAAATATTTCCCACATTCTGAACATGAAAATGACTTCTTTGCTTTAGGAGCAGTTTGTTTTTTAATGCCTCTTTTGTGACTTTGATTTTCCTTAGTAGTCGGTAATGAATCAGAAGACATGATCTGTTTCAAAAGATCAGCTGACAGATTTTTGCTGTGAATGGATGATTTTATAACTGGAGTAATAGCATTCACTTCAGTTGTATCTTGTAGGATCTCAAGATCATCATATTTAAAAATTGAAGAGGTCAGCTGTCCTTCTGATCTCCTGGTACAGTCATCTGCCAAGATAAAAAAACAATTATTTTTTTAATAAAATATCCTTGAGTTTTATATTTTTGAACATTTCTAATTAAACTGTCCATAAAAACGGCAAGCTATGTAAAAAAAACTTTAATTATTTACCAAGACAATGACAGTTCACAGTCTAATAGAAAACCTTATTAGATGAACCAGTAGTGTGTGGTGTTCAACTGTTTGTTCATTCTGCCTCCCAAATATAGAGTAAAAAGAAACCAATCAATGTTATGTAGGCGAAAATAATACTAATTCTCATCTCCCAAAAAACAAGTCCAAGCAGGTTCATGATCTGTCAATGGAAAACATTAGGCTATGTGCACACATTGCGGATTTTGATGAGGATCTGCAGTTTTTGGTCGCACGGAATTGCATCAAATCCACAGTGTAGTGCACAAGCAATATTAGTCAATGTGAAATTGACATTTGTAGTGCACATGCTGTGGAAAAAATGCACGGAATTGCAGTTTTTTTCCCACAGCATGTCAATTCTTTTCCAGCGTTTTTGAACCCATTGACTTCCATTGTGTCAGGCCAATCAGCAGCAATATCGCAGGTTTAAAAAAGATCTGCGGATGTGCTGCGGATGTTCCTGTGAGAAACACTGCAGATGGGGAGGGGGACGAGTGTGGGCGGAGACTGTGTACGGAGAAGATGTGCGTGTCTGTGTGTATCTGTGTGTGTATGGCTGTGTGAGTGTGGCTTTGCGTGGGCAGGCATCTTCCGATCGGACTGCTAGTCTCATCCGGCTATGCCTGCTACAGTGACAGGAAGCTGGATAATGGGACAGTAGTACTACCATCATCTGGCTACTGTGTTCAAGTCTAAAAAAAAAAAAAAAATCATACACATATAGTATATACTGATTATACACCTAGTCTCCGAAGCCTTCGATCACCTGTAAAAAAAAACAGTATACTCCCTGATACGATGTAATCCATGTAATAATGAACATCCAACGACGATCTCACGTGGAGAGCTGTCATATCGGCAGATGCGACCGCTCTCCAGGGGCTCAGGTCATACAGTGAGAGGAGGTAATCCTCTGCACTGTATCCCTCCGCCGTGAGTTCAGTATAGTTCATACTGTCACTTGCGGCACCGCTGCGTGGGAAAATTCTCTCATCACAGCGTTGCTGTAAAGTGAGAGCCTGAACTCAGGTAACCTCTTCAGTGCTGCACTGCAGGAGCCATTGTCTCCTGTCAGTGTGTCACTGGAGGCCTATAGTGCGGTCACATCTGCTGATGTGAACCCTCTAAAGGGGAGATCGTCGTGGGACAGTCGTTATTAAATGGACTGCATCGGACCAGGGAGTATTTGTGTTGGTTTATTATTTTTTCTTTTTTTGCAGGAGATCGAGGGCATCACATGGATTGGCAGAACAATAAAGATGGCAAAACTGTGTAGTGTTTTATTTCATTAAAATACTTTTTTCTGGCTGTGTCTTTGTTTATTTAACCCTTTAACAACTATAGCATTAGTAATGGATAGGTATCTTATTGACGCCTCTCTATTACTAAGCCGGCTTGATGTCACCTTACAATTCAAAGGTGGTATCAACCCCCAACTACTACCCCATATGCCACCGCTACAGGGGAGTGGGAAGAGAGGCTAAGTGCCGGAATAGGCGCATCTTATAGACAATACCTATAACCCCTTTCTAGGCTACGAATATCAGCCCGCAGCTGTCTGCATAGCCATTTCTGGCTATTAATTATAGGGGGAACCCCACTGTTTTTTTTGGGGGGCCCCTATTTTAACAGCCAGTAAAAACTAAATAAACAGCTTAAAGGGTGATATTCATAACCTGGTAAGATCCATGGGTATTAACCCCTTCCCAGGCTATAAACATCGGCCCCTAGTCGCTGGCTTTCCCATTATGGTGCAGAAAATTGCGCGGGAGCCCACGTCTTTTTTTTTTTTTTTTTTTTTTAATAAATTAAACAGATATTGCGTTTAAGGCCGGGGTCACACTTGTGAGAAACTCACACGAGTCTCTCGCATGAATACTCGGCACTGCCGCCGGCACTCGGGACCGGAGTGTATGGCTGCATGTATTTCTATGCAGCTTACCACGCCAGTCCCGAGTGCCGGCGGCAGTGCCGGCGATTAAGGTCCGAGACTCTTGCGAGTTTCTCGCAAGTGGGACCCCGGCCTAACGCAGATTTTGTGTGTGTCTTTATTTCACTTTTCTATGTACTGTATTTTCTGGTGTATAAGACTACTTTTTAACTCTTGAAAATCTTCTCAAAAGTCGGGTATCGTCCTATACGCCGGGTGTCGTCTTATAGGGCAGGTGCGGAGTAATCTGCAGTCGCCGCATATTGTGGGGGGAGCGACCCCAATGACAATGAGAGGGGGCACCTCACCGGGAAGGTGTAAGTGAAGCAGAGGCAGAGAAGGAGATAATAGGATACAAGGGTGAGACAGATTAGTGAAAGAGGAGTGTTTTTCTAGGCACAGTACTGCTGTCTCTCTCTTATTTGCATAACCCTGGCATCTCAGACGCTGACAGTTTGCTTCACTTACACCTTCCTGGTGAGGCGCTCCCTCACCTCGTCATCGGGACCACTCCCCCCACTATATACTTCGACCGCAGATTGCTCCGCACCCACCCTATAAGACGACACCCGGCATATAAGACAACCCCCGACTTTTGAGAAGATTTTACATTTTAACTGGAAAAGTTGGGGGTCGTCTTATACGCCCAGTCGTCTTATACGCCGGAAAATACTATTTTATTATGTTTATTCCTAAACATCGGGCTTGGTATTATCTATCTATAGATCTATTATCCATCTATCAATATATGTATCTATCTCTCTATCTATCGCTTTCTGTGTATGTAAACATTATTGTTCAGTGGAGTATGTAAATGAAGAGGTTGGACAAGAAATTACATCACAATTCTTTTTTTTTCTATATTTGGCTTTCAAAAACGCATACAAGTCCGAATAAAAAAAAACATGAAAATAAGCATCAAATCCGTGCGGATTTTTACCTGTGCTTTCTGCCAAGAGATGCAGAATCTGGGCAGAAAATTTCGCAGGCAATTCTGCAACGTATGCACATACCTGTAGTGGATCAATGGCTGTTGAGAAGCAACAGGGTTTCTATAAACCAATCCAGCAAAATGTCACCGGCGATGGCAGCGCCTGTGCAGTATCATCTATAAGTAAGAGATAGATGCTACTGGACAGGAGCCTCCAGTGTCATTTTGCTGGATGTTATTTTTTTTCTAAGCCTCATAATAGCCACAATATTATAGGCAAAATCAACAATAATATCAACACTATTATATGCATTATGTAAAATAGGGGGCAGGTCACTGAGGTTCAGTGACCTGTCATAAGCCAATACAGATGAATATGTAATCAGAGTACAGCATAAAGCCCCTGCCCACAGCCCCAGCTCCGCCCACAGCCCCAGCCACACCCACAGCCCCACCTCAGAGCACGAGAATCTCATTAACTGAAAACTACAAATAAAGATTAAACAACAACCACAAGACGGATTTAATCACCAGGTATCAATGTGATCAGTATAACGGCGCTGACCTGACACTGTCTGTAGGTTACTGTGCACAATCCTGCTGACAGGTTCACTTTAAATTTAGATCTTCGGCAGTTGGAAGAGGCGATGGAGAGCTTTTTTAAGACTATCAGTTACACACTCACATAAGTGAGGTAGGCCGATCCCACCACAATCAAACTATCATACAGAATGACAGGTAAAAATAACACAAAGAATAAAAAAGTATGGGCTCGAGCAAGGTCAACACATCTTCTGCAGGTGTGAATAAATGTATATTACAGCCATCAGCCGTGCACAGCTTAGAGATATATCATGGCGCAGGTATAATGATTTTCCTGTAGTTTATCACAATCCTGTTTGAAGTTAGAAGGTTTTAAAAGAAATTTAAAAGTCAGGATAAAGGGAAACTCTTATTATTGTACAGAAATTCACTCTTGGCCTCACTGCAAATTTAATGTTGTCGATCATAAGAGCAAAGTTTGCACAGGAAGACTGGACCTGGTCTTGTAGGGACCATATGAGCATATTCAGCAGCACAGAAGGGGGAGAAGGAAGATTCATCCAATAAGATATCAGGGATCTAGGAGGCCAACAGCATCATTACCCTCCGCTTTCTCTTACAGGCCCATCATAATATATTTCTTCAAGTGATTTTCTAACTTGTCAGCACATTCTACGTACGCTGTCTTGACTTTGTTGTTTACAGATCTGGGCAGGTAAGGTCAGTGTCTTCTAATCCCAGGGGGTAGGTGGATCATCCAGGTGGTAAGTTCTATAGAAAATGGCTTTCAATACCCAAAGTCATTTGAACAGTTTTGGGTGGAGGAGAATGTTGTGGTCGGGGGGCCAAATGGTGATCGCACGATTGTGATACTGCCGGACTACACCACTGATAAAGCAGCCACAGCCGGTGGCGGAGAAGAATCTGTGACTTCTCTGTATTTAGTGGTTACTACTCACCTGGGTAGTCATATGTAGGAATCTCCTCTTTACACCGCTCATCACCCCTCACATATGTCTCTGTAGTATTAATACGGGTCAGATCTTCACCCTGAAATAAATATAGCAAAAGTCACAGACAGATGGAGAAGTAACATCTATGATCAGCTCTAATCCTGCCATCTCCACCGTTCTCATTACACAAGTATAAAACATATAATACTGGGGGATAAAACAAGACTGAACAGAAGACCTTCACAGCCGTCTACACTTCATAGGGGAGATCTCATGACACCTTCTCTCCATCTACCTGATGATCCTGAGGAACACTGGGATCTTCTTGGTTACAGTCCTGTGGAAGAAGAGGATGGGGACATCTCTCTGGTGTTGTCCTCTTACTGGATAGATCTGGAGGAAACACATACAGGGACTGAATTCATTCTTTACATTCAGATAATTATAGGCCGTGTGTATTTAGTCCTATTACCTGGTGATGTGAGGGGCTGGGGAACCTCCATCATGACGTCCTTGTACAGATCTTTGTGTCCTTCTAAATACTCCCACTCCTCCATGGAGAAATAGACGGCGACATTCTGACACCTTATAGGAACCTGACACATACAATGATACCGTCATGCCCCCGATCCCTTCATAGCGTTACTGTATAATGTCCCAGCATTCCCAGCAGTGTCACCTCTCCAGTCAGCAGCTCAATCATCTTGTAGGTGAGTTCCAGGATGTTCTCATGGATCAAGGGGTGAGGTGGGGGCCCCATGATTGGGCTCAGGGGTCTTCCCCATCCCTCAGACACAGGGTCCTGACAGCGCTCACTAGAGGTCTTCTTCACCACTGTATAGTCCTGGTTATGGAGAGACACATTAATAAACCTCATAAGAAGAGAAAAGTATGAAGGCACTCACCAGTCTTCCAAAAAGATTCCTTTATTAACACCAGATAAAATTCATGGCCGGGGGAGTGCGAGCCGAAGCTTGTGTGAGCAGAGGGGGACGACGGCCGTTTCACGCTGTGCCTGCGCTTCTACGGGTCACTCTGTGTTCTGATCAGACAGCGGAAATAGTGTACCAACCTAGACACCTCCCACCGCAAAACCCTCCCACAGATCAAGAAATACACAAATTAAAAAGCACATTTAAAAACATCAAAAATTGCTTCTAAAGATCTAAGATCGATCTATTAACTGTGATCACAATAATACCATAACTCCATAACTCAACCAATAATACAGGTTCATAATCCCCCTGACTCAAGCGTGTTTTACCTCTATAGAAAAATGGACAAATCCACACGATCATTAAAGCCGAGCGGGCCCTACGCATCACTGCGCATGATCCACCTGGCCTCACGTCTCAGAAGCAAGTTGTTCCAATCTCCTCCTTGAGCAGGTAAAGTAACCCTTTCTATTCCCGCAAAAGTGAGGCATTGTGCATTACCACTATGTTTCTCTCTCATGTGCGTAATCAGGTGTGGAACTCCTTTACCTGTCACCACTGACCGGCAATGTTCGCGGAAACGTATGAATAATGGTCGGATAGTCTTCCCAATATAATACAGTCTACATGGGCAAAATATAACATACACTGTATGGTCCGATCTACAAGTAATAAAATCATTAACCATATGTTCTACAGCTCCCATGTGCAAGATGCGATCGGTCATATGCTGATGACAATATGAACAGTGTCCGCATTTGAAATTGCCTCTGGGGGTGACTGAACTAAGCCAATTACTACCCTGGCTAACGATTCGATTCCTCACTATTTTATCCCTCAGTCTTACACTCCTTTTGTTGGCTATCAGCGGACCTCTCGCTACTATTTCTGACAACTCTTTGTCGCGTTCTAACAAATGCCAGTTCTTCTTTATGGCCAATCTTATTTGTTGGTCCATATTGCTGTATTTAAAACAAAAAGTGAAACGTTTCTCAACCTGTTGTTTTCGACTAATTACCCGCTTGTTTGTTGCTCTATTCTTCCTCTCATTGCTCACTCTGTCCAAGGTTGTGGTTAGTAGATCTTTAGGGTATCCTCTCTGTTCTAATCTGACCATCATCTCTTCGGATTGACGCAGGAAACTTTCTTCCGTATTATTCATCCTACTTACCCTAACAAACTGGCTATATGGAAGGGCTCTTTTAGTGTGCATCGGGTGGAAACTATCGTAGCGCATCATGGTGTTAGCTGCTACCGGTTTCCGATAAAGCGACGTACAGATCTTCCCTTCTTTTGCCTCTATCAGGACATCCAGAAATTCTAGTTTCTGACCTCCGAACACGGAGGTAAAGGCCATGTTCATGTCATTGATCTGATTCAATCCTGTCACAAAATCCTGAAATATATCCTCTGTGCCATCCCAGATCACTACTATGTCATCTATATATCTTTGATAGAATTTAATGTGCTTAAGAAAGACATTATCACTCGAATATATGTATTTTTCCTCAAATACACCTAAAAACAAATTAGCGAAGGTGCATGCTACCGGAGTCCCCATCGCAGTCCCAACTTCTTGTACGTACCAATTATCCAAAAAGGTGAACGCATTATGGGTGAGAATAAAATTTAACCCCTCACACACGAATTCCACAAATTCCCGACTTTTATTGGTAGTGTTCAAAACTAATTCAATCATATCCACTCCTATTTTCTGAGGTATTCTGGTATACAAACTCTCTACATTGATTGATGCTAGAGAAAAGGATCCTGCCAGTCAAAACCTTCTATACTGTTAAGAAAAGAATTAGTATCTTTTAAATAGGATACCAATAAAAGTCGGGAATTTGTGGAATTCGTGTGTGAGGGGTTAAATTTTATTCTCAACCATAATGCGTTCACCTTTTTGGATAATTGGTACGTACAAGAAGTTGGGACTGCGATGGGGACTCCGGTAGCATGCACCTTCGCTAATTTGTTTTTAGGTGTATTTGAGGAAAAATACATATATTCGAGTGATAATGTCTTTCTTAAGCACATTAAATTCTATCAAAATATATAGATGACAAAATAGTGATCTGGGATGGCACAGAGGATATATTTCAGGATTTTGTGACAGGATTGAATCAGATCAATGACATGAACATGGCCTTTACCTCCGTGTTCGGAGGTCAGAAACTAGAATTTCTGGATGTCCTGATAGAGGCAAAAGAAGGGAAGATCTGTACGTCGCTTTATCGGAAACCGGTAGCAGCTAACACCATGATGCGCTACGATAGTTTCCACCCGATGCACACTAAAAGAGCCCTTCCATATAGCCAGTTTGTTAGGGTAAGTAGGATGAATAATACGGAAGAAAGTTTCCTGCGTCAATCCGAAGAGATGAAGGTCAGATTAGAACAGAGAGGATACCCTAAAGATCTACTAACCACAACCTTGGACAGAGTGAGCAATGAGAGGAAGAATAGAGCAACAAACAAGCGGGTAATTAGTCGAAAACAACAGGTTGAGAAACGTTTCACTTTTTGTTTTAAATACAGCAATATGGACCAACAAATAAGATTGGCCATAAAGAAGAACTGGCATTTGTTAGAACGCGACAAAGTTGTCAGAAATAGTAGCGAGAGGTCCGCTGATAGCCAACAAAAGGAGTGTAAGACTGAGGGATAAAATAGTGAGGAATCGAATCGTTAGCCAGGGTAGTAATTGGCTTAGTTCAGTCACCCCCAGAGGCAATTTCAAATGCGGACACTGTTCATATTGTCATCAGCGTATGACCGATCGCATCTTGCACATGGGAGCTGTAGAACATATGGTTAATGATTTTATTACTTGTAGATCGGACCATACAGTGTATGTTATATTTTGCCCATGTAGACTGTATTATATTGGGAAGACTATCCGACCATTATTCATACGTTTCCGCGAACATTGCCGGTCAGTGGTGACAGGTAAAGGAGTTCCACGCCTGATTACGCACATGAGAGAGAAACATAGTGGTAATGCACAATGCCTCACTTTTGCGGGAATAGAAAGGGTTACTTTACCTGCTCAAGGAGGAGATTGGAACAACTTGCTTCTGAGACGTGAGGCCAGGTGGATCATGCGCAGTGATGCGCAGGGCCCGCTCGGCTTTAATGATCGTGTGGATATGTCCATTTTTCTATAGAGGTAAAACACGCTTGAGTCAGGGGGATTATGAACCTGTATTATTGATTGAGTTATGGTATTATTGTGATCACAGTTAATAGATCGATCTTAGATCTTTAGAAGCAATTTTTGATGTTTTTAAATGTGCTTTTTAATTTGTGTATTTCTTGATCTGTGGGAGGGTTTTGGGGTGGGAGGTGTCTAGGTTGGTACACTATTTCCGCTGTCTGATCCGAACACAGAGTGACCCGTAGAAGCGCAGGCACAGCGCGAAACGGCCGTCGTCCCCCTCTGCTCACACGAGCTTCGGCTCGCACTCCCCCGGCCATGAATTTTATCTGGTGTTAATAAAGGAATCTTTTTGGAAGACTGGTGAGTGCCTTCATACTTTCCTCTTCTTATGAAGTTGTTGTCAATGGACTATTTTTCCTGAAGAGCACCCGAAGTCCCACATAATTACGGATCATTGGAGAGTAACATCCAGTAATAGATTGCGCTGTTGTCACCTGAAGTTGGTCCAGAGAGACCCGAGTAGTGGGGACAGTGCCGCTCATTTTTTCTTTCTGTTGGACATTAATAAACCTCACTACAGACATTTCCAGAGTCCTCACCTCTCCAGTTCTGTCCATCTGTTATTCCCATAGATAAGAATGATGTAATTTGACGTCATCATAATCTCTCACCTCTCCAGTAAGCCGGAAGAGAATCTCTAGGGTGAGGTGTAATATTCTCTCCGCCATCTTGTCTCTGTCTATATCTATCCTTGATGGGTAAATCAGGAAAATTGTCTTCTATAGAAGATTTTCACTGAGAGGATCCGATATTGTAGAGACCTGAATGAGAAGAAGATGAGCCGATGTAACATCATAACAATCCTGTGTAATAATACAATTACTGGAGATAATAAGGGAAACATATGCGGAGATTTATTATTTTACAGTATTTAGTTTTCTTCTTTACATCTACTAATAAAACCTATATATTTAGGCCACAGACAACAAGCATTTTCTCCCTCGGAGTCGGCAGCTGAATACGTTCCTCATAGACTCATCTTCCATAACGCTAATTCTCGTCTCATTTACCGACCCTGGAATCGGCATTAGCAATACTGCAGGAGATATTCATAAGGCCTCTTTCACACTTCCGTCTTTTAGCTCCTGTCAAAATCTGTCGATTTTTGAAAAAACAGGATCCAGCAAATTTTTCTGCTGGATCTTGTTTTTCTCATAGACTTGTATTAGCGACGGATTGTGAAGGATGGCCATCTGTTTCATTCGTCGGAATATTGCTGTCCGTCGGGCGGGGACAACGCACAGAGGAACCTTTCTTTGTACGTTGGAAAATCACTCAGCGACGGATCCTGCGCTGTCCGTCGTTGGCTATATTGAAAGCCTATGGACGTAGGATCCGTCGCCGACTGTCAAAAGCAGGAACCCAGCGACAGATGCCATCTTTTGAAATTGAGCATGCGTGGAAGAATTTCCAGTCAGGGAAATTCTCTCTCACTCGCACTCTGTCTTTTTTCTATTGATACTGCTTATGCAGCATCAATAGTAACAAGATATGCTAAAAATAATTTAAAAAAAAAAATCGCAATATTCTTACCTTCCGGCGTCCCCCGCAGAGTTACCGATGTGAGACCGCGACGTCATCAGAGGTCATTGCATGCAAAGCATTACTGGGAACGCCAGCTGCTAGGAGCATCGCGAGCATCAGTAACCCTGCGCGGGACGCCGGAAGGTAAGAATATCGTGATTTTTTTTTAATTTTTATTTTAACCTGAGTTGTGTTGTGTATGGAAAACCGCTGCAAAGATGCATACACAACAGGTGCACATAGCCTCGAGGGGTCCGTCAGAAAAATGGGCCCAGTTCACCCATTTTTAACATTCTGCACAGGATCCGTCATTTCAACATTTTGACGGATCCTGTGCAGATTGTAAAAACGGAAGTGTGAAAGACGCCTTACACGTGACAGGAGAAATAACTACTTCATGATGAGGACGACATCTTCATCTTCTACTACGGCTCTAGAGACAGATTTGTCCAGAGTCCGTCACTGACTCCATCACCACCGGCCGTCTATATGAAGGTTTCCCGTCTTCCCCGCACTGTAATCTTCTATCATGTTAGATCTCAGGTCTGATTCACACACAGAAGTTTGAGGCTTTTATAAGAGATTGTTGGTAAGAAGAAAACAGGAGATATATGAGGCCAATGTCTCCATGTACTGGGTTTATTTTTCTCTGGATATGATGGGTTTTCTTTGGTTCTTTCCCCCATTAGAAGGGACACCTGTGGATATTGGGGTCTTTACCTGCTACAGTCCTGGTGGGATTTACTCGGTAAAGTGACCATTGGACAAATATCACCATCAATTACCATCAGACTGAAGGAACATCGCTCCTCTATTCGGCTCTATGGATCCAGGATGAAATCCACTGCGGCCCCTGCAAGAAAAGGAGAAAGAGCAGAAGTTGGGTGAGACCACAATGGCCTGAGATTTCTACGGCTGCTCTGTGCACACAGGACCTGTGATGAGGTCACAGGAGGGGAGGAGTCAGGGTCACATGATCAGGGGCCTCAGTGTATGCAGGACTCTGCTGTGCTGGTTGTCATGGTGCTGGATGAGGGGAAGTTTATGTGTGGGGTCAGGAGGGGTTTACAGTGTGGATGTAGCAGAGCCGTGTGTGTACGAGGTGTACGGAGCGGAGCCGTGTGTGTACGAGCTGTACAGAGCGGAGCCGTGTGTGTACAGAGCGGAGCCATGTGTGTACGAGGTGTATAGAGCGGAGCCGTGTGTGTACGAGGTGTACGGAGCAGAGCCGCGTGTGTACGAGCTGTATGGAGCGGAGCCGTGTGTGTACAGAGCGGAGCCATGTGTGTACGAGGTGTATAGAGCGGAGCCAAGTGAGTACGAGGTATCTGGAGCGGAGCTATGTGAGTACAAGGTGTACGGAGCGGAGCTATGTGAGTACGAGGTGTACGGAGCGGAGCCGTGGGTACGAGGTGTACAGAGCAGAGCCGTGTGTGTGCGAGGTCTAGGGTTGAGCGAAACGGATTGGTAAAAGTCGGGTTTCATGAAACCCGATCCGATCCCAGTGTGGGATCGGCCATGCGGTACGCTACCTTCACGCCAAAGTCGCGTTTCATATGACGCGTTCAGCGCCATTTCTCAGCCAATGAAGGTGGACGCAGAGTGTGGGCAGCGTGATGACATAGCTCTCAGTCCCCACCATCTTAGAGAAGGGCATGGCAGTGATTGGCTTGCTGTCTGCGGCGTCACAGGGGCTATAAAGAGGCGTTCCCGCCGACCGCCATCTTACTGCTGCTGATCTGAGCATAGGGAGAGGTTGCTGCCGCTTCGTCAGAAGCAGGGATAGCGCTAGGCAGGGAATATAAACCCCCAAACCGCTTGTGCTGTAGCGATTTCCACTGTCCAACACCACCTTTTCCTTGCAGGGACAGTGGAGGCTAGATTTCTGTGCATCAGCTCTGTAGCTTGTTAGGCTGCCTTATAAGGCTCCCTGATAGCTGCATTGCTGTTTGTACGCCGCTGTGCAAACCAACTGCTTTTTTCAAAGCACAAATCCTGTTGTTCCTTCCTTTCTGCGCAGCTATCTTGTTTGTTTGTCCACACTTTTGTGTGCAGCAGTCCTTTTTATTGCTGCCTGCCATACTTTTCTGAGATTACTGCAGGGAGATAGTAATTGTAGTACAGTCCCATATACGGTATATATATATATATATATATATATATATATATATATATATATATATATGTATATCTTCAAGCCACTTTCTGCCCCTGAAACTGTGTAGTGTGAAACAGTGGGCCTGTATTTTTTTGCACTATCCCACACCTAAAATGGGAGATTTGTATTGCCAATCAGTGCATCTGTGCCAGTCCAGTCTGTTGTATCTGTCAGTCATTTTGTGCCACAGAAACAATACTGTAAAACAGAGGGCGAGATTTATTCACTAGTCTTCCATATAAAAACAAAAAGGGGAGATTAATATTGGCAAATCTGTGCCAGTCCAGTCTGTGGTATCTCTCATTTTCTGCCACAGAAACAATACTGTAAAACAGTGGGCCAGTTTTATTCACTAGTCTCCCATCAAAAAAAAAAGAAGGGGAGATTAATATTGGCAAATCTGTGCCTCTGTGCCAGTCCAGTCTGTGGTATCTGTCTGTCATTTTGTGCCACTGAAACAATACTGTAAAACAGTGGGCCAGATTTATTCACTAGTCTCCCATCAAGAAAAAAAAGAAGGGGAGATTAATATTGGCAAATCTGTGCCAGTCCAGTCTGTGGTATCGATCTGTCATTTTGTGCCACTGAAACAATACTGTAAAACAGTGGCCCAGATTTATTCACTAGTCTCCCATAAAAAAAAGAACGGGAGATTAATATTGGCAAATCTGTGCCAGTCCAGTCTGTGGTATCGGTCTGTCATTTTGTGCCACTGAAACAATACTGTAAAACAGTGGGCCAGAATTATTCACTAGTCTCCCATCAAAAAAAAAAAAAAAAGGGGGGATTTTTATTTCCATTTCCAGTGTGTGCATCTGCGTCAGTCCTGTTATTGGCATATCTGTCAGCCACTGTCTGCCACTGAAACGGTGTACTGTAATCCAGTGGGCCTGATTTTCCCTGCAGTCTCACACCTATAAAGGGAGATTAAAATTCACAACAATTTTGCGTCCACCTTGTAACTGGTTTTACAGTACCAAATACCATTTGTTAGTTTGATTACATATTTCCAAGAATGAGGAAGTCTGGTGGAAGAGGTCGTGGCCGTGGGCGGTCATTGCCAGCTGGTAATGATGGTAGTGGTGGTGGAGCATCAGATGGTCGTGGGAAAAGCAATATAGAACCTAAGTCTCGAGTTCTTCAGCCACCGTCACCGTCTGGCTACACTAGGCTTAGAACGCTCCCTTTTCTGGGAGTAGGAAAACTGCTTTTAAAGCCGGAGCAGCAGGAACAAGTTTTGGCTTTCCTTGCTGACTCTGCCTCTAGCTCTTTTGCCTCCTCTTCGGAAAGTGCAAAATGTAAAAGCAGCGCGCCGTCAGTGGATGTTCCCGGTCAGGGACAAGTCGCTTCCTTGCGTTCTTCACGCAGAACAACAGAGAAGGATGCGTCACAACGGGTTACTCCATGGAGCTCTTTACACATACCGTTCCTGGGTTAGAAAGGGAAATTGCTAACAGGCCATGCCCATTACAAGATGAATCGGACATGGAGTGCACAGATGCACAGCCACAGCCAGATTATTATGCTGTTCCTTTGACTCAGATCACAACATTGCCCTCGCAGTGTACTGATCCAGAATCTGACCCAGATGAGACTATGGAGCCCCGTCATGTACGCTATAGCACCGTCTTACATGGTGACACAGAGGAAGGTGCACAGGACATAGAAGAGGAGGTCATAGATGACCCAGTTGTTGACCCCGATTGGCAGCCATTGGGGGAACAGGGTGCAGCCGGCAGTAGCTCTGAAGCGGAAGAGGAGCCGCAGCAGGCATCAACATCGCAACCGGTTCCATCTGGCAGGCCCGTATCTGGCCAAAACGTGTGGCAAAACCAAAACCAGTTGTAGGACAGCGTGGCCATCCGGTTAAAGTAGCTCAGTGTGCAATGCCTAAAAAGGTATCCGATAGTAGGAAGAGTGCAGTCTGGCATTTTTTTAACCAACATCCAAATGATCAGTGCAAAGTCATCTGTAAGAAATGCTCAAGGACCTTCAGCAGAGGTCAGAATGTTAAAAATCTAAATACAAGTTGCATGCGTAGACATTTAACCACCATGCACTTGCAAGCCTGGACTCGTTAGAGATGATGCCCTACCGGTTAGTTGAAAGCAAAGCTTTCAAAGCCCTGATGGACTTCGCTGTACCACGCTACGAGCTACCCAGTCGACACTTCTTTTTGAGAAAATCCATCCCAGCCCTCCACCAGCATGTAAAAGACCGCATTGTCCATGCACTCAGGCAATCTGTGAGTAGAAAGGTGCACCTGACAACAGATGCATGGACCAGTAGGCATGGCCACGGGCGTTACGTGTCCATCACGGCACACTGGGTTAATGTGGTGGATGCAGGGTCCACAGGGGACAGCAATATTAGGACAGTTCTGCCTAGCCCACGGTCTAGGAAACAGTTGGCTGTAGGCTTTCGCCACCCCTCCTCCTCCTCCTCATCCTCCAGCAGAAGCGAGAGCTCGTCCACAGACCGCAGTCGCACGACCACTCCATCCGCAGCTGCCACTGTTGCACACGAGGTGTCCCATTATGGAACAGCTAGTGGCAAGCGTCAGCAGGCTGTATTGGCAATGAAGTGTTTGGGCGACAACAGACACACCGCGGAAGTTCTGTCCGAGTTCTTGCAGCAAGAAACTCAGTCATGGCTGGGCAGTGTAAATCATGAGGCAGGCAAGGTAGTGAGTGATAACGGAAGGAATTTTATGGCTGCCATAGCCCTTTCACAACTGAAACACATTCCTTGCCTGGCTCACCTTAAACCTGGTGGTGCAGGGCTTCCTGAAAAGTTTTCCGGGGTTACCCGACCTGCTCCTGAAGGTGCGCAGACTTTGCACGCATATCCGCCATTCGCCCGTACACTCCAGCCGTATGCAGAACCATCAGCGGTCTTTGAACCTTCCCCAGCATCGCCTAATCATCGACATTGCAACAAGGTGGAACTCCACACTGCACATGCAGAGACTGTGCGAACAGAGGCGTGCTGTTATGTATTTGTGGGAGGATACACATACACGGGCAGGCAGTTGGATGGCAGACATGGAGTTGTCAGGTGTGCAGTGGTCGAAGGTACAAGACCTGTGTCAAGTCCTTCAGTGTTTTGAGGAATGCACACGGCTGGTTAGTGCAGACAACGCCATAAGCATGAGCATCCCCCTAATGCGTCTGCTGATGCAAAGTTTGATGCACATAAAGGAGCAGGCGTCTGCAGCCGAGGAAGAGGAAAGCCTTAATGACAGTCAGCCATTGTCTGGTCAGGGCAATCTACAGGACGAGGTAGCAGGCGAAGAGGAGGAGGATGATGGGGATGAGTATTTTTTGAATGAGGAAGCTTCTCCGGGGCCAATAGAAACTGGTGGCGTTGCAAGGCCGGGTTCAGGTTTTTTGAGGAAGACAAGTGACGTAGATTTGCCTGAAACTGCCCCTCAACCCAGCACAACCGCAGATTTGACAACTGGAAATTTGGCCCACATGGCGGATTATGCCTTACGTATCCTCAAAAGGGACCCCCGCATTATTAAAATGATGACCGATGACGATTACTGGTTGGCCTGCCTCCTTGATCCTCGCTATAAAGGCAAATTGCAAAATATCATGCCACATGAGAACCTCAAACAAATATTAGCAACCAAACAAGCAACTCTGGTAGACTGTTTGATTCAGGCATTCCCAGCACACAGCGCCGGTGATGGTTCTCACACGAGCTGCAGGGGGCAACAGGGCAGAGGTGTTAGAGGTGCACAAATCAGAAGTGGCCTTGGACAGAGGGGTTTTCTGACCAGGTTGCGGAGTGATTTCGCAATGACCGCAGATAGGACAGGTACTGCAGCATCAATTCAAAGTGACAGGAGACAACATTTGTCCAGTATGGTTACTATTTTTTATCCCTTATCGATGTTCTCCCTCAACCGTCATTCCCATTTGATTACTGGGCATCCAAAATAGACACCTGGCCTGAATTGGCAGAATATGCATTGCAGGAGCTTGCTTGCCCAGCAGCTAGTGTGCTATCAGAAAGAGTATTCAGTGCTGCTGGTTCAATATTGACCGAAAAAAGAACTCGTCTGGCTACCCAAAATGTTGATGATCTAACCTTCATTAAAATGAACCACTCATGGATTTCGAATTATTTTGCACCACCTTTCCCGGCTTACACCTAGCTTTCCTATAAAAAGGTCTTGCTTGTGGACTGGTCTTACTGACTGTTCCAATCTCTTAATCTGCAGCAGCTGTTTGTCCAGCATACATGTTTACACCTCCCTAAATGCGCTAACTCCCCCCCACGGGGCCGTGGTCTCGCCACTTGGCGCAAGCACCCGTGAGAGTGACGTTTGTCTGAAGAGGTGGGTGTGCCCGCTTTTGGCCGACGGCACTGCCACTGAGTCCCCCATAGTACAATAAAGAGTCTCTGGCGGTGGTGACGCGCAACCAACGTCAGACACACCGTTGTAACATGAAGGGCCCTGGGCCTGTACCGCCGGCCACAAGAGAGTTCTACCCCCAGCTCAAACAGTGCTCTACCACTTGCAAAATTATCTCTCACAGCTCCACCAATGTTAGTCTATGCGCTGACATCCTTCAATGCCTGGCATTGACAATACCAATTTGTTGACATGTATGATGCTAGTTAAAATAGTCAGGGTCAGTGTCCTATATTGACATCAGTAAATACTTAGCGGCGCCAAATTACTATGTCTGAAACTCAGCAGAGGAACCTACCCCTTTACCTAAGTATGCCACCCTTTTTTTTTTTTTTGTTTAGTTGTTTTGAGAGACATTAACATCTATTTATTTTTGGGGAGTACTAACTGTGTCAGACACTCCTTCCAATCGTCCTCCGCTGAACAAACCAATGCTGCCTGTGTACCCCTGCAAGATAATTCGAACTGCATTGAACCTAATTTTTTTTATTTTAGGACTACTAAGTCTGTCTGCGGTCCCTCCTTCCAATAGTCCTCCGCTGACCACACCAATGCTGCCTGTGTACCCCTGGAACCTATTTAAAAGTGCATAGAGCCTACTTTCTTTATTGTAGGCCTACTAAGTCTGTCTGCGGTCCATTCTTCCATTTGTCCTCCGCTGAGCACACCAATGCCAACCGTGTACCCATGTACCTTTTTTTTCAACCTGCAGTGAGCCAACTTTGTGGTGTAAGGCCTACTAGCAGTGTCTGTCTGCGCCACAATACAGCTTTTCTCCTCTAAAGAAAAAAAAAAAAAAGGCTGGTTTTCAGCCTGTCAGAATTATAAAACTGCATTGGGGCCACAAGTTTCGTTGTGGTCTACAAACTGATTCTTCCGCTCCAAGGTGTTCTCCAGGTTGCCTTTCCTGAGCTTCAATCTTCAGGCTCTCGTTAAATAGTTTTTTACTCGAACAACTGCAGTGGGGCTACTAGTTGGGTTGGGGCCTACTAACGGTGTATGCTGCTCCAAGGTGTTCTCCAGGTTGCCTTTCCTGAGCTTCAATCTTCAGGCTCTCGTTAAATAGTTTTTTAATCGAACAACTGCAGTGGAGCTACTAGTTGGGTTGGGGAGCTACTAGTTGGGTTGGGGCCTACTAACGGTGTATGCCGCTCCAAGGTGTTCTCCTGGTTGCCTTTCCTGAGCTTCAATCTTCAGGCTCTCGTTAAATAGTTTTGGAATTGGACAACTGCAGTGGGGCTACTAGTTGGGGTGGGGCCTACTAACGGTGTATGCTGCTCCAAGGTGTTCTCCAGGTTGCCTTTCCTGAGCTTCAATCTTCAGGCTCTCTTTAAATAGTTTTTTAATCGGACAACTGCAGTGGGGCTACTAGTTTGGTTGGGGCCTAACGGTGTATGCTGCTCCAAGGTGTTCTCCAGATTGCCTTTCCTGAGCTTCAATCTTCAGGCTCTCGTTAAATAGTTTTTTAATTGGACAACTGCAGTGGGGCTACTAGTTGGGGTGGGGCCTAATACCAGTGTATGCCGCTCCAAGGTGTTCTCCAGGTTGCCTTTCCTGAGCTTCAATCTTCAGGCTCTTGTTAAATAGTTTTTTAATCGAACAACTGCAGTGGGGCTACTAGTTGGGTTGGGGCCTACTAACGGTGTATGCCGCTCCAAGGTGTTCTCCAGGTTGCCTTTCCTGAGCTTCAATCTTCAGGCTCTTGTTAAATAGTTTTTTAATCGAACAACTGCAGTGAGGCTACAAGTTTGGTTGGGGCCTACTAACGGTGTTTGCCGCTCCAAGGTGTTCTCCAGGTTGCCTTTCCTGAGCTTCAATCTTCAGGCTCTCGTTAAATAGTTTTTTAATCGAACAACTGCAGTGGGGCTACTAGTTGGGTTGGGGCCTACTACAAGTGTCTGCCGCTCCAAGGTGTTCTCCTGGTTGCCTTCCCTGAGCTTCAATCTTCAGGCTCTTGTTAAATAGTTGTTGAAACAACACTGCATTAGGCCTACAAGTTGGGTCTGGGTTCTACAAACGGTGTCTTCCGCTCCAAGGTGCTCTCCAGGTTGCCTTTCCCTAGCTTCTATCTTCAGGCTCTCGTTAAATTGTTTTTAATATAACACTGCATTTGGCCTACTTGTTTTGTTGGCCCTACCAACGGTGTTTGCCGCTCCTTGATGTTCTCCTACACTGAAAAAACCAGTGCCACCTGTTTACTACTGTTACCAATTTTGATCTGCATTTAGCCTACTTACTGATTTGGGCCTACTCACTGTGTCAGCCTCTCATAACAGTTGTACTCCACTGAACAAAGCAATGCCCCCTGGTTAGTCCTCTTACTAAATTTTGAACTGCATTTAGCCCACTTTATTCTTTGGGCCTATATCTTTGTTTCCTCCTCATCCTGCCCATTGTCCAGCCAGTGATAGATGAGTCTGCTGGTACATTGACCCAGAACGCTACATTCCCCGTGCACGCTACACAGCAAGAATGTGACCCTGCTGAAAGTCAGGTTCCCCTTCCCGCATACCATAACACCTTACACGGACAAAGAGGAAGGTGCAGATGAAAGTGCAGGTTCCTTCATCAGGTGGGGGGGGAATACTCGTTGGTGACGTCACTGGCACAGGGCCCCTCATAGTACGCAAAAAGAGTCGCTGCCGGTGGGAGGCGCCCCCGCCATGCAAACACACCGCCGTACTTTGAGGGGCCCTGTGCCAGTGCCAACGAGTGGGCCCCCCCTGCTTGCTCAGGATCACAGCACTTGCAAAGTTTAAATACTTACCTTTCCCTGCTCCACTGCCCTGAGGTGGTCCAGATTACCTGGGCCCACTAAATACTTGAACCAGCCCTACCCCCCCACAACTTTAGCCAAATGACCCCCAATTTCCAATGCCTAACTATTATTATAAGGTAAATTAAGATTGACAAGCTTCAGTAACAAGAATGGATGTTTTTGCCATTAAAATGGGCACTGTAGGTGTTTTCCTGGCCTCCACTCACTGCCGACTATGCTTCCCCATTGACTTGCATTGGGTTTCGTGTTTCGGTCGATCCCCGACTTTTCGCGATAATCGGCCGATTCCACTCGACCCTAAAAAACTAAAAGTCGCTCAACCCTAGTGAGGACGATGAAACCCATAGAAGTGAGAGGCTTTGAGAGTGAGTGTGTATACCTCACCTCACCCTATATACTGAAATGTGGGGTACATGTTTTTTCTATTAGTCACCTTCAGGGGGTGAATTATGGGTATAGTTATACATTTGGAATTAATAAAGTTTAGTTTTATCCTTTTGTCAGCAAACATGAGGAATGACATGAGAGAACCCCTTTATCGAATTTTGGTTAAAACTATTCCAACATTATGAACATAAAAATGGCTTCTCCCCTACGTGACATCTCTGATGTTTATTAACAGTTGATTTCCAAGTAAAATATTTCCCACATTAAGAAAATCAAAAAGGCTTCTCCTCTGTGTGACTGCTCTGATGTCTAATAAGATGCTCTTTCCGATTAAAGCATTTCCCACATTGTGAACAGGAAAAAGGCTTAACCCCTGTGTGAGTTCTCTGGTGGTAATCAAGATGCGCTTTCGTGTTAAAACATTTCCCACATTCTGAACATGAAAAAGGTCTGTCCCCTGTGTGAGTTCTCTGGTGTCTATCAAGAACCTCTTTTCGGTTATAACATTTCCCACATTCTGAACAGGAAAAAGCCTTCTCCCCTGTGTGTGTTCTCTGGTGTCTAACAAGAAACTCTTTCCGGTTATAACATTTCCTACATTCTGAACAGGAAAAAGGCTTCTCCCCTGTGTGAGTTCTCTGGTGGTAATCAAGATGCGCTTTCGTGTTAAAACACTTCCCACATTCTGAACATGAAAAAGGTCTGTCCCCTGTGTGAGTCCTCTGATGTGCAGTAAGATGCTCTTTCCGATTAAAACATTTCCCACATTCTGAACAGGAAAAAGGCTTCTCCTCTGTGTGACTGCTCTGATGTCTAATAAGATGCTCTTTCCGATTAAAACATTTCCCACATGCTGAACAGGAAAAAGGCTTCTCCCCTGTGTGGGTTCTCTGGTGCTTAACCAAAACTGATTTCTCGCTAAAACATTTGCCACATTCTGAACATGAAAAAGGTTTCACCCCCGTGTGGGTTCTGTGGTGAATAACCAAAGCCGATTTCAGTTTAAAACATTTTCCACATTCTGAACAGGAAAAAGGCATCTCCCCTGTGTGGGTTCTCTGGTGCTTAACCAAATCTGATTTCCATTTAAAACATTTCCCACATTCTGAACATGAATAAGGCTTCTCCCCTGTGTGAGTTCTCTGGTGCTTAACCAAATCTGATTTCCAGCTAAAATATTTCCCACATTCTGAACAGGAAAAAGGCTTCTCCCCTGTGTGGGTTCTCTGGTGGGTATTAAGATACGCTTTCGTGTTAAAACATTTCCCACATTCTGAACAGGAATAAGGCTTAACCCCTGTGTGAGTTCTCTGGTGGGTATCAAGATACGCTTTCGTGTTAAAACATTTCCCACATTCTGAACATGAAAAAGGTCTGTCCACTGTGTGAGTTCTCTGGTGTCTATCAAGAACCACTTTCCGGTTAAAACATTTCCCACATTTGGAACATGAAAAAGGTCTGTCTCCTGTGTGAGTTCTCTGATGTCCAGTAAGATGCTCTTTCTGATTAAAACATTTCCCACATTCTGAACAGGAAAAAGGCTTCTCCCCTGTGTGAGTTCTCTGGTGGTTATCAAGGTTCGCTTTCATGTTAAAATATTTCCCACATTCTGAACATGAAAATGACTTCTTTGCTTTAGGAGCAGTTTGTTTTTTAATGCCTCTTTTGTGACTTTCATTTTCCTTAGTAGTTGGTAATGAATCAGAAGACATGATCTGTTTCAAAGGATCAGCTGACAGATCTTTGCTGTGAATGAATGATTTTATAACTGGAGTAATAGCATTCACTTCAGTTGTATCTTGTAGGATCTCAAGATCATCATATTTAAAAATTGAAGAGGTCAGCTGTCCTTCTGATCTCCTGGTACAGTCATCTGCAAAGATAAAAAAACAATTATTTTTTTAATAAAATATCCTTGAGTTTTATATTTTTGAACATTTCTAATTAAACTATCCATAAAAATGGCAAGCTATGTAAAAACTTTATTTACCAAGACAATGACAGTTCACAGTCTAATAGAAAACCTTATTAGATGAACCAGTAGTGTGTGGTGTTCAACTGTTTGTTCATTCTGCCTCACAAATATAGAGTAAAAAGAAACCAATCAATGTTATGTAGGCGAAAATAATACCAATTCTCATCTCCCAAAAAACAAGTCCAAACAGGTCCATGATCTGTCAATGGAAAAACATTAGGCTATGTGCACACATAGTGGATTTTGATGCGGATCTGCAGAGTTTTTGGACGTGCGGAATTGCATCAAATCCACAGTGTAGTGCACAAGCAATATTAGTCAATCTGAAATTGACATTTGTAGTGCACATGCAGTGGAAAAATGCGCGGGATTGCAGTTATTTTCCCACAGCATGTCAATTCTTTTTGCGGATATCTAGCGTTTCTGAACCCATTGACTTCCATTGTGTCAGGCCAATCCGCAGCAATATCGCAGGTTTAAAAAAGATCTGTGGATGTGCTGCAGATGTGCCTGTGAGAAACACTGCAGATGGGGAGGGGGAAGAGTGTGGGCGGAGACTGTGTATGGAGAAGATGTGCGTGTCTGTGTGTGTATGTGTGTATCTGTGTGTGTATGGCTGTGTGTGTGTGTGTGTGTGTGTGTGTGTGTATCTGTGTGTGTGTGGCTTTGTGTGGGCGGGCATCTTCCGATCAGACTACTAGTCCCATCCAGCTATAGGAAGCTGGATAATGGGACAGATAATGGGACAGTAGTAGTACCATCATCTTGCTACTGTGTTCAAGTCTAAAAAAAAAAAAATTATTTTATACACATATCATACATACTGACCATACACCTAGTCTCCAAAGCCTTTGATCACCTGTAAAAAAAAATAAAAATAAAAAAACAAGTATACTTGCTGATCCGATGTAATCCATGTAATAATGAGCGTCCAACGACGATCTCCCGTGGAGAGCTGTCATATCGGCAGATGCGACCTCTCTCCAGGGGCTCCGGTGATACAGTGAGAGGAGGTAATCCTATGCACTGTATCCCTCCGCCGTGAGTTCAGTATAGTTCATACTGGCACTTGCGGCACCGCTGCGTGGGAAAATTCTCACGCAGCGTTGCCGTAAAGTGAGAGCCTGAACTCAGGTAACCTCTTCAGTGTTGCACTGCAGGAGCCACTGGAGGCCTATAGTGCTGTCACATCTGCTCATGTGAACCCTCTATAGGGGAGATCGTCGTGGGACAGTCGTTATTAAATGGACTGCGTCGGACCAGGGAGTATTTGTGTTGGTTTATTATTTTTTCTTTTTTTGCAGGAGATCGAGGGCGTCGCATGGATTGGCAGAACAATAAAGATGGCAAAACTGTGTAGTGTTTTATTTCATTAAAATACTTTTTTCTGGCTGTGTCTTTGTTTATTTAACCCATTAACAACTACAGCATTAGTAATGGATAGGTATCTTATTGACGCCTCTCCCATTACTAAGCCGGCTTGATGTCACCTTACAATTCAAAGGTGGTATCAACCCCCATCTACTGCCCCATATGCCACCGCTACATGGGAGTGGGAAGAGAGGCTAAATGCCGGAATAGGCTCTGAGCTGGTGTTTGTAGCCGGGGAGGGGTCAATACCCATGACCACTTCCTAGGCTACGAATATCAGCCCGCAGCTGTCTGCATAGCCACTTCTGGCTATTAATTATAGGGGGACCCCACATAGTTTTTTTTTTTTTTTGGGGGGGGGCCCTATTTTAATAGCCAGTAAAAACTAAATATACAGCTACAGGGGTGATATTCATAACCTGGGAAGATCCATGGGTATTAACCCCTTCCCAGGCTATAAACATCGGCCCCTAGTCGCTGGCTTTCCCTCTGTGGTGCAGAAAATTGCGCGGGAGCACACACCATTTTTTAAAAATAAATTAAACAGATATTGCGTTTAAGGCCGGGGTCACACTTGTGAGAAACTCGCATGAGTCTCTCGCATGAATACTCGGCACTGCCACTCGGGACCGGAGTGTACGGCTGCATGTATTTCTGTGCAGCTTACCACTCCAGTCCCGAGTGTCGGCGGCAGTCCTGGGTAATAAGGTCCGAGACTCTTGCGAGTTTCTCGCAAATGGGACTCCGGCCTAACGCAGATTTTGTGTGTGTCTTTATTTCACTTTTTTATGTACTATTTTATTATGTTTATTCCTAAACATCGGGCTTGGTATTATCTATCTATAGATCTATCTATTATCCATCTATCAATTTATGTATCTATCTATCTCGTTCTTTCTGTGTGTGTAAACATTATTGTTCAGTGGAGTATGTAAATGAAGAGGTTGGACAAGAAATGACTTCACAATTCTTTTTTTTTCTATATTTGGCTTTCAAAAACGCATACAAATCCGAATAAAAAATAAGCATCAAATCCATGCGGATTTTTACCTGTGCTTTCTGCCAAGAGATGCAGAATCTGCGCAGAAAATTTCACAGGCAATTCTGCAATGCATGCACCTACCTGTAGCGGCTCAAAGGCTATTGAGAAGCAACAGGGTTTCTATAAACCAATCCAGCAAAATGTCACCAGCGATGGCAGCGCCTGTGCAGTATCATCTATAAGTAAGAGATAGATGTTACTGGACAGGAGCCTCCGGTGTCATTTTGCTGGATGGTTTTTTTTTAAGCCTCATAATAGCCACATTATAGGCAAAATCAACAATAATATCAACACTATTATACGCATTATGTAAAATAGGGGGCAGGTCACTGAGGGATCAGTGACCTGTCATAAGCCAATACAGATGAATATGTAATCAGAGTACAACATAAAGCCCCGCACACAGCCCCAGCCCCAGCTCCGCCCACAGCCCCAGCCACACCCACAGCCAGAGAATCTCATTAACTGAAAACTACAAATAAAGATTAAACAACAACCACAAGACGAATTTCATGACCACGTATCAATGTGATCAGTATAACGGCGCTGACCTGACACTGTCTGTAGGTTACTGTGCACAATCCAGCTGACAGGTTCACTTTAAATTTAGATCTTCGGCATTTGGAAGAGGCGATGGAGAGCTTTTTAAGACTATCAGTTACACACTCACATAAGTGAGGTAGGCCGATCCCACCACAATCAAACTATCATACAGAATGAACAGGTAAAAAAACCACAAAGAATAAAAAAGTATGTTACATCCCCAACAAAGTATGTACGAGGGGAGAACTCCAACACTAAACCAAAGTTGCACTCATTTATGGTGGACCATTGGAGCTACTATGAGTCCTGACCAGAAGAGTAGAGAAAATATTAGTGCTCCCATTTCAGGAGAGATTGTGCAGTAAGGTAAACTCCTTAGGATCGAACACATAATGTCATTTAGGACGTGGAGTGAATCCATGAAACCAGTGCTCGAGCAAGGTCAACACATCTCCTGCAGGTGTGAATAAATGTATATTACAGCCATCAGCCGTGCACAGCTTAGAGATATATCATGGCACAGGTGTAATAGTTTTCCTGTAGTTTATCACAATCCTGTTTGAAGTTAGAAGGTTTTAAAAGAAATTTAAAAGTCAGGATAAAGGGAAACTCTGCTGTTATTGTACAGAAATTCACACTTGGCCCTCACTGCACATTTAATGTTGTAAATCATAAAAGCAAAGTTTGTACAGGAAGACTGGACCTGGTCTTGTAGGGACCATATGAGCACATTCAGCAGCACAGAAGGGGGAGAAGGTAGATTCATCCAATTAGATACCAGGGATCTAGGAAGCCAACAGCATCATTACCCTCTGCTTTCTCTTACAGACCCATCATAATATAATTCTTCAAGTGATTTTCTAACTTGTCAGCACATTCTACGGGTGCTGTCTTGACTTTGTTGTTTACAGATCTGGGCAGGTAAGGTCAGTGTTTTCTAATCCCAGGGGGTAGATGGATCATCCAGGTGGTAAGTTCTATAGAAAATGGCTTTCAATACCCAAAGTCATTTGAACAGTTTTTGGTGGAGGAGAATGTTGTGGTCGGGAGGCCAAATGGTGATCGCACGATTGTGATACGGCCGGACTACACCACTGATAAAGCAGCCACAGCCGGTGGTGGACAAGAATCTGTTACTTGTCTGCATTTAGTGATTACTACTCACCTGGGTAGTCATATGTAGTAATCTCCTCTTTACACCGCTCATCACTCCTCACATATGTCTCTGTAGTATTAATATGGGTCAGATCTTCACCCTGAAATAAATATTGCAAAAGTAACAGACAGATGGAGAAGTCACATCTATGATCAGCTCTAATCCTGCCATCTCCACCGTTCTCATTACACAAGTATAAAACATATAATACTGGGGGATAAAACAAGACTGAGCACAAGACCTGCACAGCCGTCTACACATCATAGGGGAGATCTCCTGACACCTTCTCTCCATCTACCTGATGATCCTGAGGAACATTGGGATCTTCTTGTTTACAGTCCTGTGGAAGAAGAGGATGGGGACATCTCTCTGGTGTTGTCCTCTTACTGGATAGATCTGAAGGAAACACATACAGGGACTGAATTCATTCTTTACATACAGATAATAATAGGCCGTGTGTATTTAGTCCTGTCTATTACCTGGTGATGTGAGGGGCTGGGGAACCTCCATCATGACGTCCTTATACAGATCTTTGTGTCCTTCTAAATACTCCCACTCCTCCATGGAGAAATAGACAGCGACATCCTGACACCTTATAGGAACCTGACACATACAATGATACAATCATCCCCTGATCCCTTCATAGCGTTACTGTATAATGTCCCAGCAGTGTCACCTCTCCAGTCAGCAACTCAATCATCTCGCAGATGTGTTCTAGGATCTTCTGGTCATTGATGTCCTCATGTATCAGGGGGTGAGGTGGAGGCCCTGTGATTGGGCTCAGGGGTCTTCCACATCCCTCAGACACAGGGTCCTGACAGCGTTCACTAGTGGTCTTCTTCACTACTGTGTAATCCTGGTTATGGAGAGACACATTAATAAATCTCACTACTGACATTTCCAGAGTCCTCACCTCCCCAGTTCTGTCCATCTGTTATTCCCATAGATAAGAATGATGTAATGTGACGTCATCAGAATCTCTCACCTCTCCAGTAAGCCGGAAGAGGATCTCTAGGGTGAGGTGTAATATCCTCTCCGCCATCTTGTCTCTGTCCATATCCATCTTCGATGGGTAAATCAGGAAAATTCTCTTATATAGAAGATCTTCACTGAGAGGATCCGATATTGTAGAGACCTGAATGAGAAGAAGATGAGCCGATGTAACATCATAAAAATCTTGTGTAATAATACAATTACTGGAGATAATAAGGGAAACATATGAGATTTATTATTTTACAGTATTTACATCTACTAATAAAACCTATATATTTAGGCCACAGACAACAAGCAGTTTCTTCCTCGGAGTCGGCAGCTGAATACGTTCCTCATAGACTCATCTTCCATAACGCTAATTCTTGTCTCATTTACAGACACTGGAATCAGCATTAGCAATACTGCAGGAGATATTCATTACACGTGACAGGAGAAATAACTACTTCATGATGAGGACGACATCTTCATCTTCTACTACGGCTCTAGAAACATATTTGTCCAGAGTCGGTCACTGACTCCATCACCCCCGGCCGTCTATATGAAGGTTTCCCATCTTCCCCGCACTGTAATCTTCTATCACGTTAGATCTCAGGTCTGATTCACACACAGAAGTTTGAGGCTTTTAGAAAATATATATTTTTTCCCCACAAACACCGCGGACAGAAATTATCTGATCCCAACGTCTCCATGTACAGTGATTTATGGGGTTTATTTCGGTCATTAGACTTTCCTATATTACAAGAAAAACACCAGAAAATAAACACATATTAAAATGTTTCTAAAGAAAATTGGCTCCAACAATTCTGCTTTTTCCATGTATTTTTCTTTTTACAAGAAGACACATTTTATTTTTTCACACAATAAACAATTGTTTAAAAAAAATTAAGTCTTTCGGGCACCAGAACATAGATGTTCACTGCAGGGATGGTACAGAGTGGCTGCAACAAAAACCCTGGCAGTTTAACCACTTACTGCTGCCAAATGCAAACATGGCATCTAAGGTGTGAGAGTCCGGCTGAATGCCCCTCTGCCCCCAAGTACTGGATAGTATGGGGCGGCCTAGTTACTACAATACTTGCATGCCTAATAATGGTGTCTGGGCTGCAATGTACGAAGGTCTATTAGGCCGGGCCAGAGGCAGCGTCCAATAAGTTACCTTTTAACCCCCCCATACACCTTAGAGCAAAGTTACATGAAAGCACTGATTTAGGGGGTTTGGCCGACCATATAATGTATTTGGGGGCCTCCCAACAGATGATGCTGGGGCAGAGAAGGATCTGGCATGCTGAATTTCAGAGGATAATCCGTTTGTTCTTCCTGTAGATAATCCTCCGCTAGAGGAGTCTGGGGGCGACTCTCTCATACAGACCACAGGAAAGCTGGAATATTTGTGTGTATGGAGGAGTTGGGAGAGATGGCCGTCTGCCAAATGACCGTTCAGCCAACACTTATCTCATGTGTATGGGGCCGTTAGTATTACACTGACAGGCAGTGATGATACACGGCACTACAGTAGTACAGTGCACCACCGGAGCCATCAGAGGCTTGGATGTTGTATGATCGCACTAATCTGTGGTGTTTAAAAAAGTTTAAAAAAAGGTTTAATGTGAAAAAAAATCACAGTTTTACCAATAAGAAATATCCCTAACTATAGGGAAAACAGAATCACTGCACAATGTTAGTTAAGTCACGTCCATAACAATTTTATTATACTCTATTATCCTATACACTGTGGCGTAGCTAGAAATCACAGGTCTGACAGCAATAGCTGGAATTGGGCCCACAATCTCAACAGGAAAAAAATATAAAATACTAAATATATTTATCCACAGTCCAGAAATATTGCAATCGCACAGCCGTTATACGTTAGACCCTTTATGCTTCAGGGGTATAAGCACACCGTATAAGCCTTTAGTCTCAATAGAAAAAAAGTTATCGCTATGTAAGCTCCACCTGGGTGCTGCTCCACAGAGAAAAACAGTTTGCATAAATGTATCCAAAACAAGAAAAAGTAACAGCGCACTCACCAGTGTTGAGCAAAAAGCGATTTATTCACATGAAGTCATGCAATGCATAATGGTAATGTTGATGATTATGGCTTACAGCTAATGAAAACTAAAAGTCATTATCTCAGTAAATTAGAATAATTAACAAAAAACACCAGCAAAGATTTCCTAAGCATTTAAAAACGTCCCTTAGTCTGTTACAGTAGGCTCCACAATCATGGGGAAGACTGCTGACTTGACAGTTATCCATTGACACACTCCACAAGTAGGGTAAGCCACAAAAGGTCATTGCTAAAGAAGCTATAATTTAGCGTATAGACGTGTGCACAGCCTGTTTTGGAGGTGCCAAGGTAGGTTCCAAAACCTTAATGACATGCAAAAAAGACCTGGCACTCAACTCATATGCAAGCGGTTTATTTCTCAAGTAACAAAACGTTTCGGTTACACAATACGACCTTCATCAGTTACTGTAAATATAAAATAACCAAACTCAATATAAAGAAAGAAAAAATAAAGTATATACAGGACTCCATTATTGGCAAAAAAAAAAGAGACAACGAGGCATAATATTTAACCCCTTAATCCCATATGACGTACTATCCCGTCCAGGTGACCTGGGACTTAATTCCCATGGACGGGATAGTACGTCATATGCGATCGGCCGCGCTCACGGGGGGAGCGCGGCCGATCGCAGCCGGGTGTCAGCTGCCTATCGCAGCTGACATCCGGCACTATGTGCCAGGAGCGGTCACGGACCGCTCCCGGCACATTAACCCCCGGCACACCGCGATCAAAGATGATCGCGGTGTGCCGGCGGTGCAGGGAAGCATCGCGCAGGGAGGGGGCTCCCTGCGGGCTTCCCTGAGACGATCGGTACACGGTGATGTGCTCACCGTGTACCGAGCGTCTTCTCCCTGCAGTCCCCGGATCCAAAATGGCCGCCGGGCTGCATCCGGGTCCTGCAGGGAGCACTTCCGGGTCAGGATCAGGCTGCAGCTGCAGCTCTAATCCTGCCCGGCTGTATGTCAGATCACCGATCTAACAGAGTGCTGTGCACACTGTCAGATCGGTGATCTGTGATGTCCCCCCCTGGGACAAAGTGAAAAAGTAAAAAAAAAAATTTCCACACTTGTAAAAAAAAAATAAAAAAAAAATTCCTAAATAAAGCAGAAAAAAAAAAATATTATTCCCATAAATACATTTCTTTACATAAAAAAAAAACAAAAAAAACAATAAAAGTACACATATTTAGTATCGCCGCGTCCGTAACGACCCGACCTATAAAACTGGCCCACTAGTTAACCCCTTCAGTGAACACCGTAAGAAAAAAAAAAAAAAACGAGCCAAAAAACAACGCTTTATTATCATAACGCTGAACAAAAAGTGGAATAACACGCGATCAAAAAGACGGATATAAATAACCATGGTACCTCTGAAAACGTCATCTTGTCCCGCAAAAAACGAGCCGCCATATAGCATCATAACCAAAAAAATAAAAAAGTTATAGTCCTGAGAATAAAGCGATGCCAAAATAATTATTTTTTCTATAAAATAGCTTTTATCGTATAAAAGCGCCAAAACATAAAAAAAATGATATAAATGAGGTATCGCTGTAATCGTACTGACCCGAAGAATAAAACTGCTTCATCAATTTTACCAAACGCGGAACGGTATAAACGCCTCCCCCAAAAGAAATTCATGAATAGCTGGTTTTTGGTCATTCTGCCTCACAAAAAATCGGAATAAAAAGCGATCAAAAACTGTCACATGTCCGAAAATGTAACCGATAAAAACGTCAACTCGTCCCGCAAAAAACAAGACCTCACATGACTCTGTGGACCAAAATATGGAAAAATTATAGGTCTCAAAATGTGGAGACGCAAAAACTTTTTTGCTATAAAAAGCGTCTTTTAGTGTGTGACGGCTGCCAATCATAAAAATCCGATATAAAAAACTCGCTATAAAAGTAAATCAAACCCCCCTTCATCACCCCCTTAGTTAGGCTAGGTTCACATTGCGTTAATGGGTTAACGCTAACGGACAGCGTTGCACGGCGAAAATGTCACAATTAACGCCGTGCAACGGGTCCGTTAGCACAACCATTGACAGCAATGTGATTTTCGGGTGTAGCGCATCGCTAGAGCGTGCCATTTTCGGCTCGCGCTAGCAAGGTGCCGTTCTTTTGTGGCGCGCCTCAGACGCTGCTTGCAGTGTCCGCGGCGCGCCCGAGGTCCGATCCCCGATCTTCCAGAGCGGGGACGTTAACGCGACCACTAAACACGACACCTAAAAAGACATTGCGTTAGCGCAATCCGCTAGTGCTAAACGGATTTCCCTAATGCAATGTGAACCTAGCCTTAGGGAAAAATAATAAAATTAAAAAAAATGTATTTATTTCCATTTTCCCATTAGGGTTAGGGCTAGGGTTAGGGTTAGGGTTTGTATTACATTTACGGTTGGGATTAGGGTTGGGATTAGAATTAGGGGTGTGTCAGGGTTAGGTGTGTGGTTAGGGTTACAGTTGGGATTAGGGTTAGGGGTGCGTTTGGATTAGGGTTTCAGTTATAATTGGGGGTTTCCACTGTTTAGACACATCAGGGGCTCTCCAAACGCGACATGGCGTCCGATCTCAATTCCAGCCAATTCTGCATTGAAAAAGTAAAACAGTGCTCCTTCACTTCCGAGCTCTCCCGTGCGCCCAAACAGGGGTTTACCCCAACATATGGGGTATCATCGTACTCGAGACAAATTGGACAACAACTTTTTGGGTCCAAGTTCTCTTGTTATCCTTGGGAAAATAAAAATTTGGGGGGCTAAAAATCATTTTTGTGGGAAAAAAAAGGATTTTTTATTTTCACGGCTCTGCGTTGTAAACTGTAGTGAAACACTTGGGGGTTCAAAGTTTTCACAACACATCTAGATAAGTTCCATGGGAGGTCTAGTTTCAATATGGGGTCACTTGTGGGTGGTTTCTACTGTTTGGGTACATCAGGGGCTCTGCAAATGCAACGTGACGCCTGCAGACCAATCCATCTAAGTCTGCATTCCAAATGGCGCTCCTTCCCTTCCGAGCTCTGCCATGCGCCCAAACAGTGGTTCCCCCCCACATACGGGGTATCAGCGTACTCAGGACAAATTGAACAACAACTTTTGGGGTCCAATTTATTCTGTTACCCTTGTAAAAATACAAAGCTGGGGGCTAAAAAATCATTTTTGTGAAAAAAAAAAAGAATTTTTATTTTCACGGCTCTGCGTTATAAACTGTAGTGAAACACTTAGGGGTTCAAAGTTCTCACAACACATCTAGATAAGTTCCATGGGAGGTCTAGTTTCTAATATGGGGTCACTTGTGGGGGGTTTGTACTGTTTGGGTACATCAGGGGCTCTGCAAATGCAACGTGACTCCTGCAGACCAATCCATCTAAGTCTGCATTCCAAATGGCGCTCCTTCCCTTCCGAGCTCTGCCATGCGCCCAAACAGTGGTTCCCCCCCACATATGGGGTATCAGCGTACTCAGGACAAATTGGACAACAACTTTTGGGGTCCAATTTATTATGTTACCCTTGTGAAAATACAAAACTGGGGGCTAAAAAATAATTTTTGCGAAAAAAAAAAAAAATTATTTTAACGGCTCTGCGTTATAAACTGTAGTGAAACATTTGGGGGTTCAAAGCTCTCAAAACACATCTAGATAAGTTCCTTATGGGGTCTAGTTTCCAAAATGGTGTCACTTGTGGGGGGTTTTAATGTTTAGGCACATCAGGGGCTCTCCAAACCAACATGGCGTCCCAACTTAATTCCAGTCAATTTTGCATTGAAAAGTCAAATGGCGCTCCTTCCCTTCCGAGCTCTGCTATGCACCCAAAAAGTGGTTTACCCCCACATATGGGGTATCGTCGCACTCAGGACAAATTGCACAACAACTTTTGTGGTCTAATTTCTTCTCTTACCCTTGGGAAAATAAAAAATTGGGGGCGAAAAGATCATTTTTGTGAAAAAATAAGATTTTTTATTTTTACGGCTCTGCATTATAAACTTCTGTGAAGCACTTGTTGGGTCAAAGTGCTCACCACACATCTAGATAAGTTCCTTAAGGGGTCTACTTTTCAAAATGGTGTCACTTGTGAGGGGTTCCAATGTTTAGGCACATCAGGGGCTCTCCAAACGCAACATGGCGTCCCATCTCAATTCCAGTCAATTTTGCATTGAAAAGTCAAATGGCGCTCCTTCCCTTCCGAGCTCTGCCATACGCCCAAACAATGGTTTACACCCATATATGGGGTATCAGCGTACTCAGGACAAATTGGCCAACAATTTTTGAGGTCCAATTTCTTCTCTTACTCTTGGGAAAATAAAAAATTGGGGGCGAAAAGATCATTTTTGTGAAAAAATATGATTTTTTATTTTTACGGCTCTGCATTATAAACTTCTGTGAAGCAATTGGTGGGTCAAAGTGGTCACCACACATCTAGATAAGTTCCTTAGGGTGTCTACTTTCCAAAATGGTGTCACTTGTGGGGGGGTTTCAATGTTTAGGCACATCAGTGGCTCTCCAAACGCAACATGGTGTCCCATCTCAATTCCTGTCAATTTTGCATTTAAAAGTCAAATGGCACTCCTTCCCTTCCGAGCTCTGCCATGCGCCCAAACAGTGGTTTACTCCCACATATGGGCTATCAGCGTACTCAGTACAGATTGTACAACAATGTTTGGCATCCATTTTATCCTGTTACCCTTGGTAAAATAAAACAAATTGGAGCTGAAATAAATTTTGTGTGAAAAAAAGTTAAATATTCATTCTTATTTAAACATTCCAAAAATTCCTGTGAAACCCCTGAAGGGTTAATAAACTTCTTGAATGTGGTTTTGAGCACCTTGAGGGGTGCAGTTTTTAGAATGGTGTCACACTTGGGTATTTTCTATCATATAGACCCCTCAAAATGACATCAAATGAGATGTGGTCCCTAAAAAAAAATGGTGTTGTAAAAATGAGAAATTGCTGGTCAACTTTTAACCCTTATAACTTCCTAACAAAAAAAAATTTTGGTTCCAAAATTGTGCTGATGTAAAGTAGACATGTGGGAAATGTTACTTATTAAGTATTTTGCGTGAGATATCTCTGTGATTTAAGGGCATAAAAATTTAAAGTTGGAAAATTGCGAAACTTTCTAAATTTTCGCCAAATTTCCGTTTTTTTCACAAATAAACGCAAGTTATATCGAATAAATGTTACTACTAAAATGAAGTACAATATGTCACGAGAAAACAATGTCAGAATCGCCAAGATCCGTTGAAGCGTTCCAGAGTTATAACCTCATAAAGGGACAGTGGTCAGAATTGTAAAAATTGGCCCGGTCATTAACGTGCAAACCACCCTCGGGGCTTAAGGGGTTAAAAAAAAAATGTATTAAATATGGGAATCAGAAGAAAAACGATCTTGGCACAATATTGGTAGAAAACAGAATGAGAAAGTGTTAGAGGGGTCACATACCGTTATGTAGATAGTAATAAAGAAAATATGCCAGACTGGGCAAGCGGTGAGATATTTCTGTGAATATAAGAAATGTGTCCTATAAGTAAGAAGCCAGATGGCGAGGTTCTGTTTTTATGAGTTTACATACCCTTAGTTAAGAGGAAAGGGTTCATCTTTAGATAACTGGTATGGCAGCCTGTATAGGTGAAAATACATTGGTGGTTCAGTGCATGTGCCGAGTGGTGACTCGGAGTGCGGTGGGTTCTTACCTGCTGGGTGGTGCTGCAGACGCGGTGTCCACCGCTTGTCTGGCGTCCCATGTGAAACCGCTCATATTTGAGCGCTGAGAGGTGGCAGGAAGGGGGCAGGTCGCGCCAACCTGAAATGGGCGGGTCCCGGCGCGGTACTGAGGTACATGGGAGATGTCATAGAGACGGTGGTGCGTTCCACAGGGTAACGCTTGCGTTCCACCAATATAAACACTATGTGGCTGCTGTGTACCATGTCTAGGGATGAAAGCGCTATACTAAATACAAAACTGGGACATATTATGTGCGGAACATGGTGTGTCTTAATCGGTAGGACCCCTATAGATGGAAAGAAAGACAAAAGGTGGTACAATTGGTACTAGTACTATGTTGCTTGATGCGTGCACTGGAATTACATGATAATCGGTGTTATACACTACATGGGCAGTGTTATATACCGTATATACTCGAGTATAAGCCGACCCGAGTATAAGCCGACCCCCCTAATTTTGCCACAAAAAACTGGGAAAACGTATTGACTCGAGTATAAGCCTAGGGTGGAAATGCAGCATTTACCGGTGAATTTCAAAAATAAAAATAGATCATTCTTGCCCCATAGCTGTGCCATATAGTGCTCTGCACCGTTCATATTTCCCCATAGCTGTGCCATATAGTGCTCTGCACTGTTCATATTTCCCCATAGCTGTGCCATATAGTGCTCTGCACAGTTCATATTGCCCCATAGCTCTGCCATATAGTGCTCTGCACCGTTCATATTGCCCCATAGCTGTGCCATATAGTGCACTGCACCGTTCATATTTCCCCATAACTGTGCCATATAGTGCTCTGCACCGTTCATATTTCCCCATAGCTGTGCCATATAGTGCTCTGCACCTTTCATATTGCCCCATAGCTGCCATATAGTGCTCTGCACCGTTCATGTTTCCCCATAGCTGTGCCATATAGTGCTCTGCACCGTTCATATTGCCCCATAGCTGTGCCACATAGTGCTCTGCACCGTTCATATTGCCCCATAGCTGTGCCATATAGTGCTCTGCACCGTTCATATTTCCCCATAGCTGTGCCATATAGTGCTCTGCTCCGTTCATTATTGCCCCATAGCTGTGCCATATAGTGCTCTGCACCGTTCATTATTGCCCCATAGCTGTGCCATATAGTGCTCTGCACCGTTCATTATTGTCCCATAGCTGTGCCATATAGTGCTCTGCACCGTTCATATTTCCCCATAGCTGTGCCATATAGTGCTCTGCACCGTTCATTATTGCCCCATAGCTGTGCCATATAGTGCTCTGCACCATTCATATTTCCCCATAGCTCTGCCATATAGTGCTCTGCACCGTTCATTATTGCTCCATAGCTCTGCCATATAGTGCTCTGCACCGTTCATATTTCCCCATAGCTGCCGCATAGTGCTCTGCACCGTTCATATTTCCCCATAGTTGTGCCCCATATAGTGCTCTGCACCGTTCATATTTCCCCCATAGATGCTCCACATATAAAGCTGTGCCATTGCTGCTGCTGCTGCAATAAAAAAAGAAAAAATGCCATACTCACCTCTTGCTTGCAGCTCCCAGTGTCCGGTCCCAGCGTCTCTCCGCTCTGACTTATCAGGCAGAGGGCGGCGCGCACACTATATGCGTCATCGCGCCCTCTGACCTGCACAGTCAGTGCAGATAGACGCCGGGAAGATGGAGCGGCGCCCGGCGGCTGGAACGGGGACAGGTAAATATGCAATACTTACCTGCTCCCGGCGTCCGGCTCCTTCCCCCGTACAGCTGGTCTCCGGGTGCCGCAGCCTCTTCCTCTATCAGCGGTCACCGGCACCGCTGATTAGAGAAATGAATAGGCGGCTCCACCCCTATGGGAGGTGGAGCCGCTTATTCATTTCTCTAATGAGCGGTCCCACGTGACCGCTGAAGAGGGGAAGAACTGCAGCACCGAAGACCGTGGGACAGGCGGGGAGCGCCAGGATCGCTGGAAGCAGGTAAGTATGCCTCAGCGCCCTCTCCCCCTCACCCGCCGACCCTGCCACCCACCTTGACTCGAGTATAAGCCGAGAGGGGCACTTTCAGCCCAAAAATTTGGGCTGAAAATCTCGGCTTATACTCGAGTATATACGGTACTACGTGGGCAGTGTTATACGAGGGGCGATCCAAAAGTAATGATAATCGGTTATTTCTATTGCACACAGAAATTAAAATAAAATGTTTTCTTCTCTCTTAGGTACCCACTAGTCCAGGAAAAAAAAATCACTTAAATAGGCCACGATTCCCGGGAGCTACATTCACTTGAATATGAACTGCCGAGGAGTGAACATCAAAATGGGAAAAAACAAGCTCAGAGCTGTCATCAAATACCTCTGCTTGAAAAAAATGACTACCAAAGACATACACAGCGACTTGGTGGAAACATTGGGGGACTCTTCTCCTCCATATTCCACAGTTGCACGCTGGGCCAAGGAATTTAAGCTGGGAAGAACATCGACGGAAGATGAACATCACGAAGGACGCCCATCCACGTCCCTCAATGAAGAAAACGTGAAAAAAGTTGAAGAAGTTGTATTGGCAGATCGAAGAGTGACTATCAGGCATGTAGCTGAGGTCCCAGGGATCTCATATGGCAGTATTCAAAGAATCCTTGCAAAAGAATTGCATATGAGAAAGGTCTCCGCGCGTTGGGTGCCAAAAATGTTAACCGACGAGCAAAAGAAGAAACGAGTTGACATTTCAATAGCAAATCTCGAAAAGTTCCAAGCAGACAAGGAAAATTTTTTGTCACGTTTTTTGACCATGGACAAGACCTGGATCCACCACTTTGATCCCAAAACTAAACAACAATCGATGACGTGGAAACGAGCCGACGAACCAATGCCGAAGAAATTCAAAGTGTCAAGCTCAGCAGGGAAGGTTATGGCGTCCGTTTTTTGGGACGATGAAGGAATTATTATGGTGGACTATTTGGAGAAGGGAGCCACTATTACGGGCTCCTACTACGCAGAACAAATAAGAAGATTGCGGGAGGCTATCAAGGAGAAAAGGCGCGGCAAACTGCGGGCTGGAGTGCTGTTTCACCAAGATAACGCGCCGGCTCACAAAGCTGCAGTTGCCATGGCTACCATTCAAGAAGCGGGCTTTGAACTGGTGGAACACCCCCCCTATTGGCCAGATCAAGCCCCCAGTGACTTCTTTCTCTTTCCTCGACTCAAGGAACACCTCCGGGGCAAGAAATTTGATGACAATAGCGACGTGATAACCGCTGTTGGGGATTTTTTTGAGGGTCAAGATCAAGAATTTTTTTCTAAGGGAATTCTAAGTTTAGAAAAGAGATGGACTAAATGTATAGACTTGTTAGGAGACCATGTAAAAAAATAAAAAATTTTTTTGACTATATTCATTGTGTTTAGTATTGATTATCATTACTTTTGGATCGCCCCTCGTATACTGCGTGGGCAGTGTTATATACTACGTGGGCAGTGTTATATATTACGTGGGCAGTGTTATATACTACGTGGGCAGTGTTATATACTACGTGGGCAGTGTTATATACTACGTGGGCTGTGTTATATACTATGAGGACTGTGTTATATACTACGTGCCTGTGTTATATACTACGTGGGCTGTGTTATATACTACGTGGGCTGTTATATATTACGTGGAGTGTGCTATATATATATTACGTGGAGTGTGCTATATATTACGCGTCTGTGCTATATACTACGAGGGCAATGTTATATACTAAGTGGCTGCTATATACTACGTGGCTATGCTATATACTACGTGGCTGTCTGTGCTACATGGGCTATGTTATACACTGCGTGGGCTATGCTGTATACTAAGTGGCTGTGCTATATACTACGCTGCTCCTATATACTACATGGCTGTGTTATATACTACGTGGCTGTGCTATATACTACAGGGCTGCTATATACTATGTGGCTGTGCTATATACTACGTGGGCTGTTATATAATTCATGGCTGTGCTATATACTTCATGGCTGTGTTATATACTACGTGGCTGTGCTATATACTACAAGGCTGCTATATACTACGTGGCTGTCTGTTACGTGGGCTGTGCTATATACTATGTGGCTGCTATATACATACATATTCTAGAATACCCGATGCGTTAGAATCGGGCCACCATCTAGTAAATATGTAATAAAATAAAACATACTAGGATAATATATAATAAAGGCATTTTTTATTGTATTTGACAAACGGTAGCACTGATGCAACGTGCCCATACTTGGAAAGAAGATACAACAAGAATTTAAAAATAATTTTAAAAAATACATGTGTATTGTCGTACAAATAATGGCGGCAGGGTGAAAAAAAAGCAAATGCAAAGATAAAGTGTAATATCACATAAAATATTCTATAATCTTCAGATAAAAGGGAGGTACGGTGTGCACAAAAATCAATACTAGGAAATATATATTGTAATATATATATACACGTGCAATAAACTCCCATCAATATTAACTAAGTATACTCAAAAAAGTGCATGGTGCAATATAGAATGCATATATAAATTAAATAGAAAAAGATATAAAAATATATATATATAATTACAATATAGTCAAAAAAGTGCAAAGAACCAAAGTGTGGGTGATATAGCATACATATATATATATATATATATATATATATATATATATACACACACACACACATCTCCCATGCATATATTAAATACGCACACCAAAGTTGTGTATAAAATCTAAAGATGGTACAGTATATACCTTTAAGGCCCTCTTCTCCAAGTACAGCGCACCCCGACGCGCGTTTCGGATAAATCCGTCACGGGAAGGATTTATCCAAAAAGCGGGTCGGGGTGCACTTTTTTGACTATATTGTCATTATATTTTGATCTTTTTTCCACTTAATTTATATATAATTCTATATTGCACCATGCACTTTTTTGAGTACGCTTAGTTGATATTGATGGCAGTTTATTGCACATGTATAAATTATACAGGGCAGGGCAGCACGGTGGCGCAGTGGTTAGCACTGCAGCCTTGCAGCGCTGGGGTCCTGGGTTCTAATCCCTCCTTGGACAACATCTGCAAAGAGTTTGTATGTTCTCTCCGTGTTTGCGTGGGTTTCCTCCGGGCACTCCGGTTTCCTCCCACATTCCAAAGACATACTGATAGGGATTCTAGATTGTGAGCCCCATCGGGGACAGTGATGATAATGTGTGCAAAACTGTAAAGCGCTGCGGAATATGTTAGCGCTATATAAAAATAAAGATTATTATTATTATAATATATATTTTCTAGTATTGATTTTTGTGCACACCGTACCTCCCTTTTATCTGATGGTTATAGAATAGTTTTTGTGATACTATACTTTATCTTTGCATTTGCTTTTTGTTCACCCTGCTGCCATTATTTGTACATGAATACACATGAATTTTTTTAAAATTATTTTTAAATTATTGTTGTATTTGCTTTCCACGGGCACGTAGCATCAGTGCTACCGTTTACCAAATAATATATAATAAAGGCATTTTTTATTGTATCATCCTAGTATGTTTTGTTTTATTATATATTTATATCATTTTTAATATTTATTCGTTATCCTATTTTGGTTTTTTTTTCTGTTCTTTTTAGTGTTCCGAATGGTCTGCCATTCAATTTTTTTTAGCATTTTAGCAGTCACATTTTCCTTTTTTTTCACCCTATAGATAATATAAGTTTTAGATATTTTATATTTACCTTTATTATTGTCTGGCTGGGAAATAAGGCTGCTATTTCAATTTTTAAGAAAGAAAAGAATGGCAGGTGAAAGCTCAGGTGACGAACGGCTGGCTGATCAAACACAACGTTTTCGTGTGGAAGGCCAATTTTAGATCAGATTTTGACAAGCCTCACTGAAAGATTTTCAGAAAATAAACAGTTGATAATTGATACTCAATTTTTGCAGCCAAAATTTTTTGAAAATATTCGAAATGACCCCAACCTACTCAAGGAAGGCAAACTAACAAGAATCTCAGAGTTATCAAAAGTTAATGAAGAAGCTCTTATTAGTGAGCTCAGAAGTTTTGCAAACCTCTTTCCTAAGTTGATGGTACACTTGGATGAACCAGAAAAAGCAACTGCAGCTACAGAAGAATATGGAGGAGATGGAGATGAATGGGGTGTACCTACAGACGTTGTCAAAATGAAATGCAAATCATGTAAAAATTTCTTCCTCTGCTGTCACCGATTACTCATGAAGTACAATCTCTACAGCTGCCTACGAGACTCTGTCTGTGACATATGTGTACTTACTAACTCCATCTTTCTCACAAGTTGCATGTGAAAGAGCATGCAGCAAGCTTAAACTCATGAAGACAAGACTGTGGGTTACAATGGGACAAGACCTGCTTGAAGCCTTTATGATCATGTCCGTGGAGCGAGATCTCTTGGAACCAGTTCAATTTCAAGATGTGCTGAAAATTATTCGTGAAAGTTCACCTCTGATGAGATCTTTTCTAACTGTATGAAAATTCTCGGTGTTTAAAGCACCACTCTAGCAATTTGTTTTTCTTCAGTGCTGGAGTGGTGCTCTAAATGTAAGTCTCCTGCTCCCTGCTTTACACTCACCCTCCGCCATCATCATCTATTTCCAGTGTTGCTCCCATTGGGCTCCGTTGTGACCTTCCAGCAGATCCAGAGTTTCATGGAGTGTATCGGAGGTCAATAGTGATGAGCGAATATACTCGTTACTTGAGATTTCTCGAGCATGCTCGGGGGTCCTCCGAGTATTTTTTAGTGCTCGGAGATTTAGTTTTTCTTGCCGCAGCTGAATGATTTACATCTGTTAGCCAGCATAAGTACATGTGGGGATGCCCTAGCAACAAGGCAATTTGTTAATTGAGCTCTTGTGTTATCGATGGTGATACAATATGTAAGATTGTGCTCACTAACGCATTGGGGAATACTCAATTCGCACAGGATTCAAGCACATGGGCACGTTTTTCACTTAAACACAGTCTATACGGTTTATTATGGCATCATAAACCGGGTTATGCACAGTTCATTACACTTCATGGAACACCATAGGCACCAACCGGTGACATTAAGTTCGCAGCTTTATCGTAGACACTTCATATTTCGGCTTTATCTCATGGACACTAAACATGCTGGACCTCTCACTTCATCCAGTTACCATGGGTGTCCGTACGCCTAACAGTTCACCAATGTCCCTAGTCATATAGCTCACATGACATTGTGTCGCGGTCTCTAAACACGCTGAACCTCGCTTCATTCAGTTACCGTGGGAGATCACACAGTTCATAGACTATCACAAACACCAACAGTCAATGGTACCTTATGGGAGCTCCTGCTCCACCTGCTGACTTCTCGTCAGTCCTCTCTAATGGGGAAACTGCCTTACAGGGTTCACCAACTTGCCTGGCCGGCACACATCAGTCAGTCCAGAGCCACCGAAGGACGGTAGCTTCCCCAACACAGACCATCCAGGTCCACATTCTTTCAGGTGCTCCAGGAAGACTCCACTCACAGGAGCTTCCAACACAGACTGTCCAGGACCATAGTCTTACTGTGCGCTATTCAGGACGTCCATCACACTGGCATGTGCTCTTCAGGATTCCTACTCCCAGGAGATCCAACACAGGTTGTGCTCTTCAGGAAGCATACTCCCAGGACTTCCAACACAGGTTACTCAGTGCGCTATTCAGGACGTTCAGCCCACATGGGACCATCCAACACACAGGCATGTGACCTGTCCAGGTGCTATTCAGGACATCTGTCCAACACCCCAGGCCACCAGGTCCAAAGCCCCACCACGTGCTCTTCAGGGAGACGACACTCCCAACACAAAGGCTCTCCAGGACCTTCCAGCTTGACCATTCAGGTCCATACTCAGCGAATATGTGACCCATACCCTGGTCACATTATGAAGCTGTAACCACTCCCACAGGTGGGAGAGTGTGTGTGTGGCTAGTTTGACCCACCCATCTCTCATAACTAGCCTAGTAAGTCTCCCTTACAACTATACAAACACTTGAGGGACTACAGGTCCCAGAACAACAACATTACATCAGACTTACCATGCAGACTCCCTCTGCGACACATATCGGCCACTTACAATTCTGTCAGTCACCGTTTCACCACCATTATAACAACAGATACGCCTCCATGCATATCCCGAGGAGCACACACAGCGCCCCCTAGCTGTCACAGGGGTCACTGCATCACATACCCCACCTCTGTTCAAACTTGTGGGGTTGAACACCTGTCATACACCCGGGGTCTCGAGACAGGTCACGCACGTTACCTTGCCCTACCAGCCGAGAGAACCGTCTCAGTCAGTTTTGAGCATCACACATTATCACACCCTTGTTAGGTTTTGTAACGGGGTCTACTGTGCTGTAGTACCTCTTTCAGCACCCCCCATGTTTCAGGAGGTCCATTCTGCTTTTGCTGGATTCTGAATGAAGGACGCTGGCTAGGATTTCTTGATTACATGGGAGCATATAAAAGCTGACTGCTACGCCAGGTATTTCCAGTCTAAAAGAACACACTTTATTTACAGCACACAGAATATATAACACAGGGACACAGGGCAGGCCAATAGAAAAAACAGGCCAGACATACATTACAATAGCCGCAGGGGGCCAGAGCCTGCTGGTATTTACTGGGGAAATTACAAAGGTGGGGGAGGACAGAAGGGGGATATCTTGTCCTCTCTGCCCAGGGATGCAGCCTGTGGACTGATGCATTTCACATGGAACCTATTATACATAATATATATATAGCATAACATATTCTTGGTGCTGGGGGGTTTTGTAACACGGCTCCCCTTTTCAGCGACGCGATCGGCATACACAGTCTGATCCTTAACGGATCGGTTTGGGGATGACCGAAGTTTATGGGGTTGGTACAAGTTCCGTTTGTCGACTTAGTCCATCGGCATTACCGTTTTGTTTGCCGGGTCTGTAGTGGATGGTGAAGTCCAGAGGTTGTATGGCTAAACTCCACCGCAGTAATCTGGCGTTGTCTCCGGAGACCCGATTAAGCCAGACTAGGGGATTATGGTCCGTTAAGAGGGAAAACTGTCGTCCATACAAATATGGTTGTAACTTTTTGAGTGCTCATACTATTGCCAGGCACTCCTTCTCGATGGCCGCATAGCTCACTTCACGGGGCAGTAGTTTCCGACTCAGGTAAGCTACCGGGTGTTCTTGGCCGTCCGGCCCAAACATAGAAGCGTCTGTGTGAACAAGGAACCGTTTAGTTGGATGGGGTGCGGCCAATACAGGGGTATTGGTGAGGGCGTCCTTTAGCTGGCGGAAGGCCACTCTGGGGTCCAGGTTACCTGGCGGGGTTGGTTCTTACGGGTCAGATCAGTGAGGGGCTTGGCCACGCTGCTGTAATTGGGAACGAATTTCCTGCAATACCCCGCTGTCCCTAGAAACGCCATGACCTGTGTTTTAGTGCGTGGGGTGGGCCATTTGGCTATGGCCTCAATCTTGGCTGTTTCTGGTCTCTGTTTCCCACTTCCCACCCAATGCCCTAAATACTGAACCTCTGCTTTGCCCACGTGACACTTGTTTGGGTTCAGGGTGATTCCGGCCTTGTGGATCCTGTCTAATACTGTCTCTAGGTGATTTAGATGCTCTTCCCATGTCGCACTGTAGATGGCGATGTCATCCAGGTAGGCACACGCATAGTCCTGGAGACCATCCAGAAGCCGGTCAGCCAGCCTCTGGAAGGTCGCCGGGGCAGTGTTCATCCCGAATGGCATAACTCGAAACTGGAATAAGCCAAACGGGGTGACAAATGCCGACTTGGGAATAGCATCAGGACTAAGGGGAATCTGCCAGTAGCCTTTGCATAGATCGATGGTGGTCAAATACTTTGCCCCCGCCAGCCGGTCTAACAACTCATCCACACGCGGCATGGGATACGCATCTGTCGCTGTTTTCTCATTGAGCTTACGATAGTCTACACAAAACCGTGTAGTCCCATCCTTCTTGGGCACTAACAATACGGGGGATGCCCAGGGACTATCTGACTCTTCAATGACCCCTAAACGCAACATCTCTTGTATCTCTTGTCGCATCCCTTCTCGTACAGACTCAGGGACGCAGAAGGGGGGTTGTCGCAGGGGGTCTGATCCTGGGTCTCAACCTTGTGTTGTGCCAGGTGAGTGTACCCGGGTTTCCCCGAAAACATCCTCTGTCGCTGCCTCAACAACTCCTCCGCCTGCTTTCTCTCCCGGGGACCTAAGTCTTCACCCCAGTGTACCTGGTCCTATGTTTTAGACTGAGTCCTCTCCCCTAAGACATCAGGCAAGGGAAGTCCGGCTAAATCCTCTGCTTCAGGTGCACAGATGGCCACGACCTTTTCAGGGCGATCCCGATAGGGCTTTAGCATATTCACGTGGAATTTGCGGATAACCCTGGGGTCGTCACAATCGGCGACATTATAGGTGGTGTCGGCTATTTTCCCCACTACCTGGTAGGGCCCCTGCCAAGCAGCTTGGAACTTGTTCTACCTAGTGGGCTCTAACACCAGGACCTTCTGCCCTATTTCCAAGGTGCGCTCTCTGGCCCTCCGATCGTACCATACGTGCTGGCGCCGATGGGCCGCCTGCATGTTCCCACGTACAGCCTGGGTCAGCTCCTGTAGACGGTCCCGGAATTCCAGCACATAGGGTACAATAGGAACCCCTTCTATGATGCCCTCCCCTTTCCAGTGTTCTAGCACTAAGTCTAGGGGACCCCTTACCCGTCTCCCGTATACCAGTTCGAATGGGGAGAACCCGTGGATTCTTGTGGCACCTCTCGATAGGCATACAGGAGGTGAGGCAAGAATTTCTCCCAGTCCCTGTAGGTCCTGTTAAAAGTCCCAATGAGTTGTTTTAAAGTCCTGTTAAAGCGTTCACACAACCCATTGGTTTGCGGGTGGTACGGGGCGCTTCTAATGGACTTTACGCTGCACAGCTTCCACAGTTGGTTGGTCACCTCTGCTGTAAACTGGGTACCCTGGTCTGAGATAATCTCCCGGGGAAATCCAACCCGTGAGAAAACCTGGAGCAGGGCCGCCGCCACCGTCTCTGCCAGTATGTTAGGTAACGCACCTGCCTCTGGATACCGTGTGGCATAATCTACCACTGTCAATATATACCTTTTCCCTGACGGACTGGGTTTGGCTAACGGCCCTATCAGATCGACCGCTACTTGGCTAAATGGTTCCTCCACAATGGGGAGGGGGCATAATTTGGCCTTGCATCGATCTCCCCTCTTGCCAATGCACTGGCAACTGTCGCAGGTCTGGCAGTATTGACGAATATCATAGGTTACCCCCGGCCAAAAGAAGTTTTGTCAGACGATGCCTGGTGCGACTGACGCCGAAGTGCCCAGCAAAGGGTATGTCATGAGAGATTCGCAGTAACTCCTGCCTATACTTCTTGGGAACTACCAGCTGTCGTTTTATAGTGGGGCTCGTCCCTGTGTGGTGCTGCTCTGTGATCCGGTAGAGGAGTCCCTGCTTCCATATAAACTGTTCCCCTTCCAGTACCCCTCTCCCCTCCTGTGCCTTCTCACGATATCCCTCCAATGAAGGATCCTCAAGTAACTCCCTCTTAAATTCATCTGGGGAGGCCCAAGAAATGTGTCTGGCTATGGGAATACGTGTAGGGCTGGGATGTCTTACCTGGGCCTCCTTTGAGTGTGATTCCGCCTCCGCAGCTCGAGCTTGTCTCCGGGTGGGCACAGGATATGTCTCAGCCAGAGGGGCAACCGAGAAGGCAGACAACATGGGCCCCAAGTCATTTCCCAGCAAAACATCTGCAGGCAAATCCTCCATCAAGCCAACCTCAACAAGGCCCTCCCCAACTCCCCAGTTCAGGTGAATCCTGGCAGTGGGCATTCGATGTATGGCTCCCCCTGCTACACGGACTGCCACTGTCCGGTCCGTCTTCTCTTGGTCCCGGACGAGATGAGGCTTCACAAGGGTCAAAGGTGCTCCGGAATCTCTTAGTCCCTGCATGCGTTTCCCATTAACCCACACGACCTGTCGATGCTGTTGTCGATTAGCTGCCCGGACTGCCTGCACGGGGTCTACTTCATGCAGGACTTCCTCCATGTCATCCACCCCTTGGTTAGTTGTAGCCCCCAATGCCGGGTCAGCTTCGCCTTGGTAGCAGTGTACAGCGGCCCGGCGGAAGGTAGCTGTTCCCGCCTTTGGCCACTGGGTATGCTGAGTCCGGTTGGGACATTGTCTTTGCAGGTGGCCCAGCTGACGGCAGGTGTGGCATCGCGCCCCAGGGTAACTGTGGTAGGCCGGGTTTCTAGCTGGTCCCCCTACAATCTTTGGTGGTTTGGGGCCCTCCAGGTCCATGGGCGGACACCTAGTGACCATCTTTGATCCTGACAACTGAGGCCTCCTGGCGTCATGATGTTCATCGGCCAGACGAGCGGCTTCCTCAAGAGTCATTGGCCGCCTGTCCCGAAGCCATTCCTGTGTCTCGGGATTTAGTCCATTAAAAAATCGTTCTAACAAGAAGAGCTGGAGGACGTCCTCCTTAGTGGTTGCTTGGCTCCCTTGTACCCACTGTAGCAGTGACCGCCGTAATTTACAGGCCCATTCAGCGTGGGTATCGGTTACTCGTTTTATAAGTCCGCGGAACTTTTGGCTGTATGCCTCTGGTGTCAGCGCATACCGGGCCAAGATCACTTCTTTGATCTGCTCATAGTCCATACAGTCCTCATCAGGTACTGTGCAATAGGCGTCCGCTGCCCGGCCTGTCAGCTTGCTGGCCAGAATTTGAACCCGTTCCTCTGGCTTCACTTGATGAAGGGCACACTGCCGCTCAAAGTCCTGCAGAAAGCCATCAATGTCTTCCTCTGCCTCCCCCAACTGTCGGAAGGCATTATACTGGATCTTTTTGTGGCTTACTGTTGAAAGTACCTGGTCGGGGGCCAGAGCTCCCCTTGCTCGCTGACTCTCCTCTCTCCGCTCTGCCATCTCCATCTTGGCTAGCTCTATCCTGGTCCGCTCGGCCATCTCTTCCTTCAGATCAGTACGCACATCAGCTATCACCTCTTGTATGATCTCTACTGCAGGGTTTGGGCCATAGAACGCCAGTCTGTTCTTTACCTCCCTCTGGAATTCAGTCTCCTCCACGTTCACATTGGGGGGCGCTGCACTGTCGTGTTCCATGATGGCTGCTATCAAATCCGCTTTTGTTTTGTTGCTGGCGATTAACCCTCGGGCTTCCACCAGATCATTTAGTGTAGTCCTCTTTAACTTCTGGTAGTTGTCTTCCATTCATTCCTTTCCTCCTATAGAAGGGGTATCACATCCCGCTGTCTGCCACCAGTGTAACGGGGTCTACTGTGCTGTAGTACCTCTTTCAGCACCCCCCATGTTTCAGGAGGTCCATTCTGCTTTTGCTGGATTCTGAATGAAGGACGCTGGCTAGGATTTCTTGATTACATGGGAGCATATAAAAGCTGACTGCTACGCCAGGTATTTCCAGTCTAAAAGAACACACTTTATTTACAGCACACAGAATATATAAAACAGAGACACAGGGCAGGCCAATAGAAAAAACAGGCCAGACATACATTACAATAGCCGCAGGGGGCCGGAGCCTGCTGGTATTTACTGGGGAAATTACAAAGGTGGGGGAGGACAGAAGAGGGATATCTTGTCCTCTCTGCCCAGGGATGCAGCCTGTGGACTGATGCATTTCACATGGAACCTATTATACATAATATATATATAGCATAACATATTCTTGGTGCTGGGGGGTTCTGTAACAGGTTTACCCCGCCCCATGAGGTTAACATGTAGGCCATGAGCTTTGGCCCTCAAGTCACAGTCTGTCTGTGTCACCAAACCTTTAGTCACCACACTTTCCAAGTGCGCCCCATTACCCGGCCTTTCTCTCCATGGCCGCCACCCACGGTTAATGCAGTCATGAGTCCACCATCCAGTCGAGCCTAGCGACTGATCTGAGTCTGACCCTTCATTTCTACATCTACTACTGTACATGTCCCTTAGCTTTGTACTGGGAGTAGAACTGCCACTTTTAGATATTCGACCTCCTGGTCTCTCTGAACGTCAGCCACTCCATTATTTGGAGGGTCCCTTTTGTTCCCTTTTCCTTGGGAAGAAGGCGGTCGCCACTTTATGTTCTGCAGCTGTTTATTGACCTGCTGTCGGTACAGTCTTAGCTGCTCTACTTCTTTCAGGTATGCCACACGACACCCCAGGAGCATCCGGATATTCCCTAGACTCTCCATGGACCCGACAACAAGGAATGGAACATCCCATCTTCACCCACCTGGGCCTTGTCATCAGCCGGAATCCTCAGTCTCTTCACACTGGATATAATCACCATCTCCTGCATCACTTTCCCAAATCTTCCAATGACCTTCCCCACCAGATTTCTGGGTACATGCACGAGGTCTTCCACCAAAACCAGCCGACTTTGAGTTTTCCTGGCTTGCTCCAAACGTTGAGTGGCTTCCTTATTTCTCACCAGGATCATCTATTTCATGCGGAGGCACTGTAGGTGCATATACCTCAGGACAGCCACCCGCTTCACTGTGACTTCCTTAGTCGACAGTATCACCAACTGTTTCTCGAGTGCTCAACCTCAGCTGTGGATGTTACCGCAGTTGCTGTTCAGGCTGCTAGCGTGGCTGCAGCAAACTTGTCCACGGCCACCCTGTTCCGACTATATCTCGCCTCCCGCTGCCAGAAAAATTTTCTGGTAATAGTAAATCTTGTAGGGGTTTCGTGAGCCAGTGCTCTATACATCTCGTGCTCCTGGCCGCACGTTTTCCCACAGAGCGGGCAAAGGTGGGATTTATTGTGTCTCTCCTGTTGGACAGGGCGTTGGAGTGGGCTACGCCGCTGTGGGAGCGTGGTGATCATGTGGTGCAGAGTGCTCCGCTGTTCCTGAGCACTCTGAAACAGGTCTTTTTAGGGCCTCAAGTCACCCATGATACAGCGCTCCAACTGTTGGCATTGACTCAGGGCTCGTCCTTGGTCAGCCATTTTGCCGTCCACTTCCGTACCCTAGCATCTGAGCTGGAGTGGTCGGATAAAGCCCTTATCCCTATATTTTGGAGGGGGCTGGCTGACCATGTGAAGGACGCTCTGGCCTCAAGGGAGATTCCTGCCACACTGGAGGAGTTAATAGCTGTGTCTACCCATATTGACCTACGTTTTCACGAGCGGAGGTTAGAGTGGGCCCAGTGTAGGCAGAGGTTTCGGCTGGCTCCCACCTTCGCCAAACCTTTGGAATCTCCAGTCCAGGCTCCTGAGTCACATGAGGCCATGGAAGTGTCCCGAGCGGGATCTAAGTCCCAGACCGCTCCTGCACACAAGGTCTGCCATGTTTGCCAGCAGTCAGGACATCTTGCCACCAGATGTTCACAGCGGTCGAGGAAACGTCAGCGTCTAGTGGTAGTAGGTGGAGGCACACTAGACACGGCGACGTTTGCCTCCAAATTGTCCTTTATGGGGACAATTACAATAGGCTCATTCACTCACTCGGTAGAGCTCTGCGTGGATTCTGGGGCGGAGGGCAATTTTATGTCTTCAGCCTTCGCCCGTCAAGCAATTCCTCTGGTAATGCTAGCTCAACCAGTAACTGTACGAGTGGTGAATGGGTCGACACTGCCCTCACAGATAACACACCAGACCATCCCTTTCACTCTGTCCATGTCGCCATCTCATCAGGAGATAATATCTCTGCTCGTCAATCCTGAGGGAATTGACGAGATCCTGTTAGGGATGCCTTGGCTACAGTATCACTCATATCGAGTGGTCCACAGGCAGAATTTTAGGATGGGGTGAATCTTGTGGGGGTAGATGTCAGAGGGAAAGCATTCAGGTTGTTACAACTGAGGTACCCACAGATTTATCCTCTCTCCCCAAGCAATATTGGCCCTATGCAGACGTGTTCTCCAAAAGGGCTGCGGAAACCCTTCCGCCTCACCGCCCCTATGACTGTCCTATTGACCTCTTGCCTGGTGCTGAGTCTCCCCAGGGTCGGGTCTATCCATTGTCTCTCTCGGAGACGGAGGCAATGTTACAGTATATCCAAGAGAATCTGGCAAGAGGATTCATTAGGAAGTCAGTGTCACCTGCAGGGGCTGGGTTCTTCTTCGTACAGAAGAACAGTGGAGAACTGCGTCCATGCATAGACTACAGGGGTCTTAACGCCATCACCGTTAAGAATAAGTACCCACTACCCCTGATATCTGAGCTTTTTGATAGGCTACGGGGAGCAAGGGTTTTTACTAAATTAGATCTGTGGGGTGCTTACAACCTGATTCGCATCCGTGAGGGGGACGAATGGAAGACGGCTTTTAACACCAGGGATGGGCACTATGAATATCTGGTGATGCCCTTCGGGGTCTGTAATGCCCCAGGCGTTTTCCAAGACTTTGTAAATGACATCTTCCGGGATATGCTTACCACCTCGGTCGTAGTTTATCTGGATGATATTCTCATCTACTCTCCAGATATAGACTCCCACCGGAGAGATGTTTGCAAGGTCTTCGACCTCTTATGGGCTAACTCCCTCTATGCTAAGTTGGAGAAGTGTGTATTTGAGCAGGAGTCCTTGCCTTTCCTTGGCTATATCATCTCAGCCCAGGGATTGGCTATGGATCCTCCCAAGCTACAGGCTGTGATGGACTGGCAGGAACCCCATTCTCTCAAAGCGGAGCAGCGCCTTATGGGGTTCATTAATTACTATCGCCAGTTCATTCCCCACTTCTCAACTTTGGTAGCTCCCTTTGTTGCCCTCACAAAGAAGGGGGCAAATCCCAAGTTGTGGTCGGAGGAGGTCTCCAAAGCCTTTCTCTTGATTAAGTCACACTTCGCTAGCGCTCCAATCCTGCATCCATTTATTATGGAGGTGGATTCCTCATCCGTTGGTGCTGGAGCAGTCCTCTTTCAAAAGGATGCTCAAGGTCGGAAGTATCCTTGCTTCTTCTTCTCGAACACCTTTTCACCAGCAGAATGGAATTATTCCATCGGGGACAGGGAGTTGCTAGCTATGAAGTTGGCTTTCTCAGAGTGGAGACATCTTCTGGAGGGAACTCTCTTTCCCTTCCAGGTGTTCACAGACCACAAGAACTTGGTATGTTTACAGACAGCCCAGCGGCTAAATTCTCATCAGGCTAGTTTGTGCCGACGCTCTCTCTCGCTCTGTAGTGTCATCAGAGGAGGAGGAAGAGGAGCCTCGGCTTATTGTCCCTCCAGAGAGCCTGAGAACTGTGGCTCAGATTTCGCTAGAGTCTGTGCCCCCAGGCAGGACTTTCGTTCCATCTAATTTGCGACCGGAGGTTCTCTCTTGGGCTCACTCGTCCAGGGTGGGTGGACATTTTGGGACCAAGAGGACATCTGAGCTCTTGGCGAGGACGTACTGGTGGCCGCATATGGCCCGTGACATCGGGGACTATATTCGGGCGTGTGTCTCCTGCGCCAAGAATCGGTCTCCTCGGCAACGGCCTGCTGGGCAACTCTACTCCCTGTGGTGGCAGACAGGCCCTGGGAGATGGTCGGGATGGACTTCGTGGTAGGCTTAACCAAGTCTCCAAGCTGTACAGTTATCTGGGTAGTCACCGACCATTTTTCTAAGATGGTGCACTTGGTTCCGCTTCCACGGTTACCTTCTGCACGGGCTTTAGCGGCGTTGTTCGTCAAACATGTTTTCCGTCTACATGGCATGCCTGACAAAATTGTCAGTGACCGAGGTCCTCAGTTTGCATCTCGGTTCTGGAGAGAACTCTGTTGTTTACTGAGCATTGAGCTGAATCTCTCTTCTGCTTATCATCCCGAGACGAATGGGTTGGTAGAGAGGGCCAACCAGACTCTGGTCACATACTTACAACATTTTGTCTCCGCCAGGCAGGATGACTGGGCATCTTTGCTACCTTGGGTGGAATTTGCTTTGAACAACGCCGTAGCCGACTCTACCGGGCAGACTCCTTTTCTCCTTAATTACGGCCAGCATCCGCATGTTCCTGTGCCCATGCCCGTGTCCTCCACCGATTCTAGGGTGGCAGACTGGGCGATGGAGGCAAGTGACATTTGGGACCGCACACAGGATGTCATCCCGGCCTCCAAGGAGAGAATGAGGGTTTCTGCTGATGCACACCGGCGCCCTGCTCCGACCTTTGCTCCTGGTGACTTAGTGTGGCTCTCCGCCCGTAACATCAGGCTGCGAGTTGAGCCCACTAAATTTACGCCTCGCTACATAGGCTCTTTCAAGGTTCTGGAACAGGTCAAACCTGTGGTCTACCGTTTGGCTATTCCTCCGCACCTTGGTATCACCGACCCCTTTCACGTTTCTCTCTTAAAGCCCGTCTATATGTCCTGGTTTTCCGAGTCATCTGCCGGGACATCGGGTTCATCAACGGATGAGTTTAAGGTGAATGCTATCGTGGGGTGCAAGGTGGTATGTGGCAAGAAATATTATCTGGTGGACTGGAAGGGCCACGGCCCAGAGGACAGAACCTGGGAACCTGTGGAACACATTCGGGCTCCGCTCCTCATTGCAGCCTTTGAGCGTAGCGAGGCCCAAGGAGGGGGGGGACCAAGGAGGGAGGGGGTAATGTTAGGAGTTGAGTCCCCGCCGCTGCACAGGGGGAATCTCGAGCCGTGTCTGCTGTGGTCTCCCATTCTGCTTCAGCCGCAGTGGAGCCTGCTCAGCGGAGATGTCGGTCCCATCGTCTCACTCAGCCTGATGCTGTGCAAAGGGTTTCTGCTGCCTTTCCAGGCTCTGCTGTTGTAGCCTGCACTGGTCAGCGGCGAGCAGGGTTTTCTGGGACTAAGTCCAGCTTTGCACACACTGAGCATGCCCAAGGTAAGACCTCTCATTGGAGGTCAGGGGTCACATGTTCAGATACTGCAGCTAAAGCTATTGGTCCTTCTAGGAAGGTCCTGTAGGTGCTCAGGCTCTGTAGCAGCCTCTCATTGGTCCTTTTAGGAAGGTCCTGTACGTGCTGCAGCTATATAAGGTTTGCATGGCCGCACGGCCATGCGCTAGTATCACCTCATGTCATGAGCTTGTTAATTGTGGTTGCGCCTGTATGTGTGTGTTCAGGGACCCGGCTGAAATAAGCCCCTAGAATACATCCATTGAGGAGCATTGCATGAGTGTTTGCATGCTTTTCTGGGTGCGTGACCATACAGTTAGCTGTGTTCCCCTCTGACGCTAACAGGGCACAGCATCTTATTTCTTGCGACTCTGTGGAGTTAACAGAGTTCGCTTATACCGCCATATAGCGCCGCCATTTGCCAGCAGCAGGTTCCTCTCCTGCACAGTGGACCCTGGGTTGCAAATGCACCTATTTATACATATATATATATATATACAGTATATACTTGGTGCGTTCCGCAAACCCTAACACCATCCTTATCTATCAGACCACTACCAGTCATATTGTGGCACACTTCAGCTGACGTCAGGTCAGTAAGTTGCATCTTTACCTCTGGTCACCAATATGTCTGACCAGTCAGTTTTCGGAGGTGCGAACACTTTTAAGTATGCAATCCCACCAGCCGAGAGCCCTCCATTCTCCTGCTGTAGAGAAGCTCCCCTCTCCCACAGGTCTGTGAACAGCCCCGAGTCCCAGCCAAGTATCACCGAACAGGGTAAGTTTGAGACTATGGCGACATCATGTATTGCACTGTCCCTTGCCATCTCTGGCCACTGGATAGTCCTTAGTGTGCCCATGGATGCAGGTTACACTGACCATTCTATCGGGTATTTTGGTATTTCAAAACTCTCGAGTGCAACCCTCACTAGGGTCACTTGGCTTCTATAATTGACCAGTCCGCACATCTCCATCTCATGCACCTGCAGGGCACACCTCCGTAAACTCTCGCCGGGTGGATAGCTCACACAGCAGACTGGACACACGTAACTTACATGCCCCGGGCAACAGTTAGTCTGCGGCACCCCTTCAGGACACTCTGCCCATTTTTGGGAAACAACAATTCCCCGGGACTCCACCCCCTTTTCGGCCTCTATCGCTGTTTGGGTTACCGTCCCCTTTTGGGACTCCATCCCTGATTGGGGTACACCGCCCACTTTTTGGGACATCACCCCTTCACTGGGGTACACCCCGTGGACTCCCCCACGGTAGACTCAGGCCCCAGTTCGCACAGTACAAAGAAAAAAAAATGTCTCTGGGCTTGCACTGGCCCTATAAGAGTCTTTACGACCTGGAGCACAATGTCTTTTTTTTTCCTCTCAACATCTCACCAGTTCCTGCTGGTACTGCCACAGCTCCTGCTGCAGACACAAACCGTCGCACCTCCAGGTGCTGTTCACAAGCCGCTGCCACTGCAGCTCCAGCTACGGCTGCTGCGGAACCTCTTGCTGCACCAGCAGCTACACTTTATAATACTCTGTACGGCTCCACCGCAGACTTCGTGGACCCGCCGATCCACAGCAAGACGCTTGTCACTTTCGTGGACCTGCCGATCCACAGCAAGACGCTTGTCACCTTCGTGGCTCCGCCGAGCCACAACAATTAACTCCACACGTGTTTCCTGGACCGTTGCCCGCAGTCAAACACCATATGTAAGATTGCTCTCACTAACGCATTGGGGAATACTCGCTTGGCACAGGATTCAAGCACACGGGCACGTTTTTACTTAAACACAGTCTATACGGTTTATTATTGCATCATAAATCGGGTTATGCACAGTTCATTACACTTCATGGACAAAATGGGCACCAACCGGTGACATTAAGTTGCAGCTTTATCTTAGACACTTCATATTTCGGCTTTATCTCACGGACACTAAACATGCTGGACCTCTCACTTCCTCTAGTTACCATGGGTGTCCATACGCCGAACAGTTCACCAATGTCCCTAGTCATATAGCGCACATGACATTGGGTCGCGGTCTCTAAACACGCTGAACCTCGCTTCGTTCAGTTACCGTGGGAGACCACACAGTTCATAGCATATCACAAGCACCAACAGTCAATGGTACCCTATGGGAGCTCCTGCTCCACCTGCTGACTCCTAGTCAGTCCTCTCTCCTGGGGAAACTGCCTTACAGAGTTCACCAACTCACCTGGCAGGCACACATCAGTCAGTCCAGAGCCACCAAAGGACGGTAGCTTCCCCAACACAGACCATCTAGGTCCACAGTCTCAGGTGCTCCAGAAAGACTCCACTCACTGGAGCTTCCAACACAGACTGTCCAGGACCATAGTCTTACTGTGCGCTATTCAGGACGTCCATCACACTGGCATGTGCTCTTCAGGATTCCTACTCCCAGGAGATCCAACACAGGTTGTGCTCTTCAGGAAGACTACTCCCAGGACTTCCAACACAGGTTACTCAGTGCGCTATTCAGGACGTTAATCCCACATGGGACCGTCCAACACACAGGCATGTGACCTGTCCAGGTGCTATTCAGAAAATCTGTCCAACACCCCAGGCCACCAGGTCCAAAGCCCCACCACGTGCTCTTCAGGGAGATGACACTCCCAACACAAAGGCGCTCAAGGACCTTACAGCTAAGACCATTCAGGTCCACACTCAGCGAACATGTGACCCCCACCCTGGTCACATTATGAAGCTCTAACCACTCCCACAGGTGGGAGAGAGTGTGTGTGGCCAGTTTGTCCCGCCTATCTTTCATAACTAGCCTAGTAAGTCTCCCTTACAACTATACAAACACTTGAGGGACTATAGGTCCCAGAACAACAACATTACATCAGACTTACCACGCAGACTCCCTCTGCGGCACATATCGGCCACTTACAATTCTGTCAGTCACTGTTTCACCACCATAACAACAGATACGCCTCCATGCATATCCCAAAGAGCACACACAGCGCCCCCTAGCAGCCACAGGGGCCACTGCATCACAAATAACAAAGCATTTTTTCTATTGATAAGTACTTATTGTTCCTCAACCATTTTTATGAAATGGGTTGTGAGAAGGTGTACCTCTGTGGCACATGTGCTATACTCAAGTGCTACTACAGGAGACCCAAGCCTTAAGATGGGCCCTGGCCCACGTCACAGTGGGCCACTGCATTATGCTTGCCCCCAGGCTTAAATTTGCCAGCCAGCCCCTGATGTTCCATAACAGTGGAAACCCCCACATGTGACACCATTTTGGAAACTAGACCCCTTTGGGACCTTATCCAGATGTGTATTGAGCACCTTGAACCCCCAGGTGCTTCACATACGTTTATAACATTAAGTTGTAAAAATTAAAAAAATCACACTTTTCCCACAATAAATCTTTTTTAGCTACAAATTTTGTATTTTCACAAGGGCAAAAGGAGAAAATGGACACAAAAGTTTGCTTTGCAATTTCTCCTGAGTTCACCCATACCCCATATGTGGTCGAAAACTACTTTTGATTCACAGTGCAAAGCTCAGAAGGGAAGTAGCGATATATTATAGAGCAGATGTACCCCCTATAAGGGACCCCATTTTGGAAATTATAACCCCTTGGGAATTTATCTACAGATGTAGTGTCTATTTTGACTCCAAAGGTGTTTTCCAGAAACAGGCAGCAGTGGATGTTGCAGAGTGAAAATTGCAAACAGCTATTGTAGTGACCAGTACGCTGTAGTGACCATTACACTGTAGGGACCAGTACATTATGCCCAGCTCATGCTTCTGGAGACACGCACCTGTAAATTAGGCGGGATGTCATTACTACAGAAATGCCAAACATGTGGGTGCTAATCGTTGTTTAGGCACAGTGGGGCTCAGAAGGGAGGGGGCATTTGGTTTGGGAGCGGAAAATTTGCTGAATTTCTTTTGGCGGGTCAGGAGCCATCTTGCTTTTCCAGAGCCTTTGTACTACCAGTAACGTGGAAGCCCCCTATATTTCCATTAACAGATGACAGATCTGAGTGGGGACTTGCTTTTTTTTGTGGATTGAGTGACCTGATCTGACACTTAGCACTGCTGAGTATCAGATCAGCGATCTGTCAGGCAGTGAAGGAGGCTTCTCAGGTCCTGCTTTAAGCAAGTGCTGACAAGTTATCTCCCTGCAGGACCCGGAAGGACCCCGTGGCCATCTTGGTGCTGGGGGTCTCCATGGAGACCCTCAGGACAATGCGATCACATCGCATTGTTCTGAGGAAAGCACACAGGGAGCCCCCTCCCCGTGCGATGCTTCTCTATGCTGCTGTGACTACTGACGGAGGCATCAAAGGGGTTAAACATCCTTTTCCGGTGATAGCACCGATCATGGGCATTACTGTTGGGTATCAGCTTATCAGCTGTCACATACAGCTGACACCCACACGTGATCACCGCAGCCCTCACTGTGAGGCCACCGTAATCGCGGCGCTGTACTAGTACTGCTCCGGGCACAATCGCACCTCCTGCCGAGCAGTACTAGTACGGCACATGTCATGAAGGGGTTGGTTTTGGGAATGTTTATCTTGCAAAAAGAAGGTTAAGAGGAGACTTAATAATTGTCTACACATATTTGAATGGATGTTACAGTGTAGAGGGATCATCCTTATTCTCATTTGCACATGGAAACACGAGAAGCAATGGAATATAACTGAAACTATGATTCTAAGTATAAAACATATAATACTGGTGGATAAAACAAGACTGGACACCAGACCTGCACAGCCGTCTACTCATCATAGGGGAGATCTCATGACTCCTTCTCTGCATCTACCTGATGATCCTGAGGAACATTGGTATCTTCTTGTTTACAGTCCTGTGGAAGAAGAGGATGGGGACATCTCTCTGGTGTTGTCCTCTTAATGGATAGATCTGGAGGAAACACATACAGGGACTGACTTCATTCTTTATATACAGATAATTATAGGCCGTGTGTATTTAGTCCTGTCTATTACCTGGTGATGTGAGGGACTGAGGAACCTCCATCACAACGTTCTTGTACATATCTTTGTGTCCTTCTAAAAACTCCCACTCCTCCATGGAGAAATAGACAGCGACATCCTGACACCTTATAGGAACCTGACACATACAATGATACCGTTATCCCCCGATCCCTTCATAACGTTACAGTATAATGTCCCAGCATTCCCAGCAGTGTCACCTCTCTAGTCAGCAACTCTATCATCTTGTAGGTGAGTTCTAGGATCTTCTGGTCATTGATGTCCTCATGTATCAGGGGGTGAGGTGGAGGCCCCGTGATTGGGCTCAGGGGTCTTTCCCATCCCTCAGACACAGGGTCCTGACAGCGCTCACTAGAGGTCTTCTTCACTACTGTGTAATCCTGGTTATGGAGAGACACATTAATAAATCTCACTACAGACATCTCCAATGTCCTCACCTCCCCTGTTCTGTCGTATGATGTAATGCGATTTCCTCAGAATCTCTCACCTCTCCAGTAAGCCGGAAGAGGATCTCTAGGGTGAGGTGTAACATCTTCTCCGCCATCTTGTCTCTGTCCATATCAATCCTTGATGGGCAAATTAGGAAAATTCTCTTACACAGAAGATCTTCACAGAGAGGCTCCGATATTGTGGCGACCTGAATGAGAAGATGAGCCGATGTAACATCATAAAATCCTGTGTAATAATACAATTACTGGAGATAATAAGGGAAGCATATGAGGATATTTATTATTTTACAGTATTTAGTTTTCTTCTTTACATCTACTATTAAAACCTACTGTATATACTCGAGTATAAGCCAAGATTTTCAGCCCATTTTTTTAGGCTGAAAGTGCCCCTCTCGGCTTATACTCGAGTCATTGTCCCAGGGAGGTCGGCGGGGGAGGGGGAGTGTCGGGTGTCACATACTCACCTGCTCCTGGCGTGGTCTCTGCATCTCCGATGGTCTCCGAGCGCTGACAGCTTCTTTCAACATGAAAAAGCAGAAGACACATTTTATTATTTTTTAATAAGTGAAACATTTTTTTTTTTACAAATTAACTCTTTTGGACACCAGAACATAGATGCACACCGCAGGGACCGCTGTAACAAAAATACTGACAGTTTAACCACTTGATGCTCTGAAAAACAAACATGACATCTAAGCACAGGATGCATTTTAGCACTGGGCAGCCCGCCATATGGCGTCATTAATAGGCTGTAGCCAGACGCTTTGTATTCCTTGTGTGAACACGCCACATACGGAGTATTTTATCTTAGTGCATTGGTGTACCACATGGCCAAACCCTTATTGAAGGCTGGCTGTTTCATTAGGTATTGCACCTGTGCATTTGCTATTTTGTTTGGGTCCGCTGCACCCTGCTTGTGCATTTGTATTGAGGCCTATTTAGACAGGTAAGCATCTTTGCCTGTTTTTGGTGTTTTTTCTTGAATGTGTCCTTTTTTGGTGTTTTTCATGTTAGAGTAGGACTGGCAATACGTAAGGACCCTTGGCGTGGGTTGCCAGCTTCCATATTATGGCCGTAATATCTACTAATACCTTACATATATTTATATGTTTTTTTGCACGTATATTTTTTGCAGGGTGCAGCTGGGCCCAAATTGTTCTGTACACTGTGGCCTCTGTTCACACAGGGTGCATTGTAGCACTGGGCAGCCCGCCATATGGCGTCATTAATAGGCTGTAGCCAGACGCTTTGTATTCCTTGTGTGAACACGCCACATACGGAGTATTTTATCTTAGTGCATTGGTGTACCACATGACCAAACCCTTATTGAAGGCTGGCTGTTTCATTAGGTATTGCACCTGTGCATTTGCTATTTTGTTTGGGTCCGCTGCACCCTGCTTGTGCATTTGTATTGAGGCCTATTTAGACAGGTAAGCATCTTTGCCTGTTTTTGGTGTTTTTTCTTGAATGACATCTAAGAAGGTGTGAGAGTTCGGCTGAATGCCCCCCGCCTCCAAGTACTCGATAGTATGGGGCGGCCTAGTTACTACGATACTTACATGCCCAATAATGGTGTCTGGGCTGCAATGTATGAAGGTCTATTAGGCCGGGCCAGAGGCAGCGTCCAATATGTTACCTTCTAACCCCTGTAGAGGATTGTACTCACTCGGCTGCGGTTGAGGTCGGCACAGACAGTGGCATTATTGCAATGTCCAGGCAAGTTTATTTAAACTTCATAAACCGCTCAGGATAGCAAAATAAAAGAACAGCCTTTTCCGGCACAAAGTGAAAACATAAAGTAAAACGTCCATACAGCACACAACGGGTCCGCCCGCTCAGGATAGTGTCCGATTCTTTATCACAGACCAACACACAGGAGATCCACACATCTCCAGCTCCAGAATGAGAGACTCGGCCTCCATTTTATCTGCCAAATCACACCCCTGAGGTTGGGATATGTGATCAGTCATTCCCACCCATCCAGGAAAAGGCCTAATAACTCTTTCAGCACTATATGTGCTGGTGCATGTTTCCGAGCTCACATCACCGCAGCTACTAGCCATGATTATACATATTTCCCCTCAAGGACTCATTCAGGGGCCATCTTAAATCCCCTCCCCTGCCCAAAGCCGGGGAACTTGGCACCTTTTGCCAACAGACAGTGGTCTCTCGACAAAACGTCAGCATTGCCATGCAGTTTCCTTCCTAATAAGCAGTACGTTAGATAACCAACACCCAGGGGTGAACCTAGCCTCCCTGCTGCCTGAGGCGAACGGAAAAATGCCCCCCCCCACACACACACACACACACACACACACACACACACACACACACAGTCCTTGCTGGAGGGGGGGCGGGCACTTGACCCCGGAGTTTTATAAAAAAAAACAAAAAACCTAGCAGCGCAAGTCCAGTTACCGTATATACTTTGGTATAAGCCGACCCGAGTATAAGCCGACCCCCCTAATTTTGCCACAAAAAACTGGGAAAACTTAATGACTTGAGTAGAAGCCTAGGGAGGAAAATGCAGCAGCTACCAGTAAATTTCAAAAGTAAAAATAGGTACCAATAAAAGTAAAATTAATTGAGACATCAGTAGGTTAAGTGTTTTTGAATATCCATATTGAATCAGGAGCCTCATATAATGCTCCATAAAGTTTGATGGGCCCCATTAGATGCTCCATATTAAAATATGCCCCATATAATCCTGCATAAAGGTTAATAATAGCCCCATAAGATGCTCCATACAGACACTGCCCCATATAATGCTGCACAAGTGTTATGGCCCCATAAGATGCTCCGTACAGTCACTGCCCCATATAATGCTGCACAAGTGTTATGGCCCCATAAGATGCTCCATACAGTCACTGCCCCATATAATGCTGCACAAGTGTTATGGCCCCAGAAGATGCTCCGTACAGTCACTGCCCCATATAGTGCTGCTCAAGTGTTATGGCCCCATAAGATGTTCTGCACAGCCATTTGCCCCTTATAGTGCTGCACAAGTGTTATGGCCCCATAAGATGATCCATACAGCCACTTGCCCCTTATAGTGCTGCACAAGTGTTATGGCCCCATAAGATGCTCCGTACAGTCACTTGCCCCATATAATGCTGCACAAGTGTTATGGCCCCAGAAGATGCTCCGTACAGTCACTGCCCCATATAATGCTGCACAAGTGTTATAGCCCCAGAAGATGCTCCGTACAGTCACTGCCCCATATAGTGCTGCACAAGTGTTATGGCCCCATAAGATGCTCCGTACAGCCACTTGCCCCATATAATGCTGCACAAGTGTTATGGCCCCATAAGATGCTCCGTACAGTCACTTGCCCCATATAGTGCTGCACAAGTGTTATGGCCCCATAAGATGCTCCGTACAGTCACTTGCCCCATATAGTGCTGCACAAGTGTTATGGCCCCATAAGATGCTCCGTACAGCCACTTGCCCCATATAATGCTGCACAAGTGTTATGGCCCCATAAGATGTTCCGTACAGCCACTTGCCCCATATAGTGCTGCACAAGTGTTATGGCCCCATAAGATGCTCCGTACAGCCACTTGCCCCATATGCTTTTGCTGCGATAAAAAAAAAAAAAAAAAAAAATCACATACTCACCTCTCTCCGCTCAGGACCCCTGGCACTTTCAATATTTACCTGCTCCTCGTGCAGCTCCGTCTTCGGCACTGCCGTTCAGCAGAGGGCGCGCACTGACTACGTCACCACACCCTCTGACCTGAGCGTCACTGCCAGAGGACGCTGAAGATCGAGCCGCACTGGAACGAGGAGTAGGTAAATATCGCGCAGCGCTGCGCTTCCCTCCCCATATACTCACCTGCTCCTGGCGCTGCGTCCCTGCTTCTTCCATCGATGCATCTTCTTCCTGTATTGAGCGGTCACAGTTACCGCTCATTACAGAAATGAATATGCGGCTCCACCTCTATGGGAGGTGGAGCCGCATATTCATTTCTGTAACGAGCGGTACCATGTGACCGCTCAGTGCAGGAAGAATCTGCAGCGCTGGAAGAAGCAGGGACGTCCAGGGACCGCGCCTGGAGTAGGTGAGTTTAATTACTTCCCACCCCCCCCTCCCCTGCCGACCCCCGGGTATCACTCGAGTATAAGCCGAGAGGGGGACTTTCAGCCCCCCAAAAAATGGGCTGAAAATCTCGGCTTATACTCGAGTATATACGGGTACTACAGAATCTGCCGCCCCCTCTCTTCTGCCGCCTGAGCCAAAGAGCTCAAATCGTCTAATGGTAGCAGCGTCACTGCCAACGCCCACTTTTCTTCGGGTTTATGGAAAACCCCGCCTTCCATAGAGCATCAAATATCACCTGAGCCTTGCTCAGATAGCTTCCCCAATCCTAGCTGAAGATCACAATGTCGGTAGGCCGCTGCATACCTCTTGTGAGGAGCTAGGATCTGATGGCTCTCTGGAATGTGGCTGGAGCACCTTGTAACCCAAATGGCATCCTAGTGTATTTTAAGCATCCATCTAGCATTGAAAAGGCAGTCTTCTCTTTGACGTCTTGGGATATGGCGATTTGCCAATGCCCTTTTGTGGGGTCAAGTGTAGTAATGTACCGAGTTGGCCCTAGCCTCTCATTTAATTCATCGACATAGGGCATCGGGTATGCATCAAACTTAGAAACTTCGTTCAACTTCCTATAGTTATTGCAAAACCGCCATTCGCCATCTGGTTTCAACACTAAGAATATTGGTGCAACAATTATAGTGGTACACTTAGGAATCTCTTGGCTTGAGACAAGGCAGCAGAACCAGAGTATAGTGTAAAGTCTGTATTATACAAATAAACACAGGTGCAAGGTGTGAGCAAGTAAAAAACACAGCAAACAAAGGTGAAACCAGGAGAAGATCCTTTGCAGCTCTGCTGCAAGCAGAGTTAGTGTTTATATGCACAAACATGGGTGCAGCAAGTGCACATAAGTTCAAGAGAATGGCAAGCAAGGTCCTTCTTAAGGTACCTTCACACTAAACAACTTCACAACGATATCGCTAGCGATCCGTGACGTTGCAGCGTCCTGGCTAGCGATATCATTGTGTTTGACACGCAGCAGCGATGTGGATCCTGCTGTGATGTCGTTGGTAGCTGCAGAAAGTCCAGAACTTTATTTCGTCGCTGGACCTCCTGCAGACATCGCTGAATCGGCGTGTGTGACACCGATTCAGCGATGTCTTCACTGGTAACCAGGGTAAACATCGGGTTACTAAGTGCAGGGCCGCGCCTAGTAACCCGATGTTTACCCTGGTTACCAGCGTAAAAGTAAAAAAAACAAACACTACATACTTACCTTCAGCTGTCTGTCCCCGGCGCTGTGCTTCTCTGCACTCCTCCTGCATCCTGTGTCAGCGTCGGCCAGCCGAAAAGCACAGCGGTGACGTCACCGCTCTGCTTTCCGGTCGCTGTGCTCACAGTCAGTGCAGGAAAGCACAGCGCCGAGGACAGACAGCGGTAGGTAAGTATGTAGTGTTTGTTTTTTTTACTTTTACGATGGTAACCATGGTAAACATCGGGTTATTAAGCGCGGCCCTGCGCTTAGTAACCCGATGTTTACCCTGGTTACCGGCATCGTTGGTCGCTGGAGAGCTGTGACAGCTCTCCAACGACCAGACAGCGACGCTGCAGCGATCGACATCGTTGTCGGTATCGCTGCAGCGTCGCTTAGTGTGAAGGTACCTTTAGGAGTTCTTTTGCAGCTCAGCTGCGGGCAAGTCTTATGGGCGTAGCACTCTCTGGAGTAAGCAGATCATAAAGCACAGTTCATACCAGGGCTGGCAGTACTAGAAAAGTGTCCGGAAGCAGTTCAGAGCTACGAGTCCAGAAACAGTCAAATAAACAAGCAACAGATGCCAAACAAGATTAGCTGTAGCAGGCTAAGCTTACATGTCCCAGTAGGCATGAAAAGAATGCAGGAGAACCTCAGAGATGAAAAGGTTTGCTGAGGAGGCGGAGCCGGAGTTTCTGAAGAGGGGAAGTCTCTTGCAGCACAAGCCAGGGATTCAGGCAGAATACACAAGCAAGGAGTAGGAGGCAAGCCAGGCTTATAAAGACAAGGAAGTCTGATTACATGAGCAGATTAGAGGCAGCAGACGCCATCTTGGAAAATGGCAATAAAGCACCACAGATGAGCAAGAAATCCAGAGTCCTTACAAGTGGACTGGACCAGCCGCTCTTGGATTCCTCAAAGACTCCCAGGCTCAGCATTTGCTTCACCTCTTTTGAGATCACCTCTCGACGGCCTTTATGAATCCGATATTGTTTCAAGTTAACCCGGATATTAGGCTGTATCAGAACCTCATCCTCCATGACCTTCGTACAACCTGGCAGCACAGAGAATAGTTCCCTGTTCCACTGTAGCAACTCTCGGCACTGTTGCTTTTGGGCATGTGACAGCTTCTCTGCCACCTTAACTTCCTCCACATCCGCTTCAGGCCTGGCCACCCAACACAGAGCTTCCATGGGCTCCCTTTCTCGCCATGGCTTAATCAGGTTGACATGGCATACCTGGTAGGGCTCTCTTCCCTGGTTGGTGGACTTTACAGTTGACAACTCCAACCTTTTCAACTATTTTGTAGGGGTCCTGCCACTTGGCCAGGAATTTGCTCTCCACCATAGGTAACAGCACTAGTACTCAATCCCCATAGTTGAAGGGTCTCACCCTCGCCGACCTATTTTGGACTGGACTATTGTGCTTTAAGGAGGTGTTCTATCATGAGGGGCATCACCTTGGCAATCCTCTCTTGGTGTAGACTCTGCCTCCCATGTCTCTTTTGCTGCACCGAGGAGCCCACGGGGGTGTGGCCATACAAGAGTTCAAAAGGGGAGAACACAGTAGAGGCCTGTGGTCCTTCTCTGATGGAGAATAGAAGGTACAGTAGTAGACAGTCCCAGTTGCGGCCATCCTTCTCTATTACCTTCTTCAACATGGCCTTCAAGGTTTTATTGAACCTTTCTACCAAGCCATCTGTTTGTGGATGGTAGAGTGAGGTCCAGAGTTGTGTGACTTGCAGGGTTTTGCACAACTCCTTCATCACCTTTGACGGGGTCCCTTGGTCGTACAGAATCTCTTTAGGCAACCCCGTTCTAGAGAAGACATGGACCAACTCTCGGGTGATACACTTGGTAGAGAGCATACGTAGTGGAATGGCCTCCAGGCAATGCGTAGCATAGTCCAGTACCACCAAGATATACTGATGTCCTCTGGCGGGCTTGACCAGGGGTCCCACTAGATCCATGGCTATGCGTTCAAATGGCATCTCAATAATGGGCAATGACACTAAGGGTCTATGAAAGTGGGCCACTGGGAAAGTCAACTGACAGGTGGGACAGGACCTACAGAAATTCACAATATCATGGTGACAACCGGGCCAGTAGAACCTCTTGAGGATCTATTCCTGGATTTTTTCTACACCCAGGTGACCACCTAACACGTGTATGGACCATGTCTAACACTCTGCATCTGTACAGCCCTGGCACCAGTAACTGCTCAATTACCTCCCCTCTCATCATCTCCCCATTCATGGCAAAGTATGGGTATCCGGTGTCAGCCACCAACTCTTAAAGGGAACCTGTCACCCCGTTTTTTGAGATTGAGCTATAAATACTGTTAAATAGGGCCTGCGCTGTGTGTTCCTATAGTGTATGTAGTGTACCCCGATTCCCCACCTATGCTGAGATATAACTTACCAAAGTCGCCGTTTTCGCCTGTCAATCAGGCTGGTCAGGTCGGGAGGGCGTGGTGACATCGCTGGTTCTTCCTCAGCTTTACGTTGGTGGCGTAGTGGCGTAATGGTGAACAAGCAGCGCGCGATCTGCGCTGTAATCCCTTGCATCGGTGGGGGCCGCCATCTTCCTGGGGCCGCGCGTGCGCAGATCGAGTGCTCTGCTGCACGGGGCTTCAGGAAAATGGCCGCGGGATGCCGCGCGTGCGCATTAGAGATCGCGGCGGCCATTTTCCCAAAGCCGAGTTTGCATCTCGGCTTTGGGAAAATGGCCGCCGCGATCTCTAATGCGCACGCGCGGCATGCCGCGGCCATTTTCCTGAAGCCCCGTGCAGCAGAGCACTCGATCTGCGCACGCGCGGCCCCAGGAAGATGGCCGCCCCCACCGATGCAAGGGATTACAGCGCAGATCGCGCGCTGCTTGTTCACCATTACCCCACCAACGTAAAGCTGAGGAAGAACCAGCGATGTCACCACGCCCTCCCGACCTGACCAGCCTGATTGACAGGCGAAAACGGCGACTTTGGTAAGTTATATCTCAGCATAGGTGGGGAATCGGGGTACACTACATACACTATAGGAACACACAGCGCAGGCCCTATTTAACAGTATTTATAGCTCAATCTCAAAAAACGGGGTGACAGGTTCCCTTTAAGCAAGACCATTAAGTGCCGTCACATTATCAAATGCCCTTCTAGAGTTAAATCCCTGAGTTGGGCAGTTCCAAAGTTTCCCTCGGACACCTCCAGCTCAGGAATGTTAGCCTCTGGGATGCTTGCCTCATCCTCATCACCAACAAACACACAAAACGGAAACCTGTCAGCTGTAGACTGCAATGAGGTTCTTTAGGAGCAACCTGGCTGTTGTCCAGACAATCAGATGTCCTCCCTTTCCCCCACAAGTCCCAAAATAATGCAAAGTCCTGACCTATTATAATAGGGTGCAATAGGTCCTTGACTACGCCCACCTCATAGGACAAAGTTTGTGTTTATGACCACTTGGGACACAGGGTAGTCCTTAGTGTCACCATGGATACATTGGATGCCCACCTTCTTTTCAGGAATCAGCCGACGGGGAATTGTGGCCCTCACTAAGGTTACCAAATTCCCTGAGTTCAACGGACCAGTCATTTTTACCACGTTTATGGTCACATGGCATGCCTGCGGTGCCTCACCTGGTTGAGTGACAGCACTACAGGCAGGATATGCAAAATATGAGCAGGGCCATCCTATGCTGCAGTCCCTTGGCTTGGTGGTCATGGGGCAATGGGTGGCTATGTGAGCTGGAGTATGACACATCCAACAAAATATATTATTGGATGGGCCTTTGACAATAACTAGGATGTCTCATGGGCTCTTGGATGCCCCCCACATACTACTCTAACTTTCTTCTTTTGAGTGTCAGACCCCCTTTGGGAAGCCTAGTATTGGGATGCTTGCACCCCTTGTTTCCCCAAGGAACTCTTAACCACCTGGTATCTCTACACCAGACTCGCTAGGTCATCGGTATTACGGGGATCTTCCTGGGCCACCCAGGATAGCAGCGACCTTGGTAGGGAGTGTATTAACCTGACAACCTTCTCCACCATCAGTGCTGACGAAGGAGGATTCAGGTTGCAACCATTTTTGGACCAGGTATAGAGATCAAAGATTTGGGACCGGGGAGGTTTATCAATGCGATAGACCCAATGATGCTCCCATTGCGCTGTGACTGTCAGAGTCACTCCTAAGTGTGCCAAGATCTTAGCTTTTAAATTGTACTCTTTTTGTCCTACAACACTAAGTCATAATAAACCTTCTGTGGTTCCCCTGTTAAATATGGCGCCAGGACCTCAACCCAATGCTCCGGAGGCAATGTCTCCCAATCCACTACCCTTTCAATCCCCGTCAGGAACACTTCGATGTCATCACCCGGGATCATCTTTTGCAATGCTCTTCTTACCTTTTTCCTCACGTGAGAGTCATCACCTGGATTTGGGGTTGGTACGGTTGCCCTGCCATGGATTGCCTCAGCTAAGAGTTCCATTTGTTGACTGTGGTACTGCTGCATCTGCTCCTGCTGTTGTTGATGCTGCCATATATGTTGCGGCTGAAGATTAGCCTGCACCAGTTGCTTTATTAACTCCTCCATGTTGGCTTTTGCTCCTGCAGTTGCTTTCACTCAGGACATGTGGTATCTGTGCGGCAGTCAATCTGCCCCTTGGGATTCATGCCTGTGCTTCTAGCACCAATTGTAAAGGTTAGTACTCACTCGACTGCGTTTGAGGTAGGCACATCAAGCGTTATTGCTGTGTGAGCAGGTTTCAGGATGCAGAGCAAGAGTTAACACTATTGGTTTACTGAATGGGGATATACTCCAGGCAGTGAGAGGAGGAGTTAACAGCGGTATAACAAAGGGGAGGATACAAAAAGAAGGCAAGGAAACGATGACGGTATGGAGGGGTTAAAGCAACAGTTATTTAGGGTTAACTTATCAGTTCAACGGCTTCCTGACTGAAGAGTCCACGATACAAATGGTGGCGCTAACGCTGTCAGCACGTGATGAATCCGTTGTGGTCCTGGAGGCAGCGATGATCCGGGTCCTGATGGCGATGTTCGGTCCGTGATGTTCGCGGCGAGGTCTGGGGTCCTGAGCCAGCTGTGGCAAGCAAGGCAAAGTTTCTGCAACAGTCTGAGCCAAAAGGGCTCGATGAGGATATGCTGGGAGAAACAAGCACAGTGTACGGTTAGTCTCCCGGCCCTCCACTTGCAGTGAGCGTTCAACACCAACCAGCCCGATGCATACGACGCCCTGAGTGACGGGAGTGAACGGGCCCAAAGCACCAGTACTGTCACTGTCTCTGTGCGCTGTCGCTGGGGAGCACAGGCATGGGTCTGCAGTGCACCCAGGCTCAGGCGACGGAGCCTCGGCACCCTGTGCTGCTCTCCCTGTCTTCCCGCCAAGTTTGACCGCTTCCGCGTGCGCTCTCTGCTACTTAGCTTAGCCATGCCCCCTGCAGTACAGTGCAAAGGTCGGTCCCGATCTATACGTCTTCTTCCGGACAATAAAGGAGACAGCCCCGACAGTTGTGTGGCCATTATACAGTATTGAGCACCACGCACCCGTGGTATCAGGACTCGGCGGTCCTTAAAGGTATATGCCCCTTTTTTCCTTTTTTTTGTTTGGCACTATGCAATCTTATACATGGGTGTATTGTACATTTATCATGACACTAGAACACTTTAATTCTTACATCTGTGCAAGGATTTCGATATTATATATGAATTACACACTTTCCCTAATAGTTACATGTATGGTATTGCTCTGATCCATAATTGGAAATGGTCTTATACTTGGAAATACTACTTTTTATTGTGTACCTTGTCACATCTATTGGTGTTAGCCACATTATTCTCTTTTCCACACTTATATACCGTATTTTCCTGCGTATAAGAAGACTTTTTAACCACTGAAAATCATCTCAAAAGTCGGGGGTAATCTTATACGCCAGGTATGGCGTGTGCAGGGTGCGGTCCTGTATGGTTCCCAGGATCTGGAGGAGAGGAGACTCTCCTTCAGGCCCTGGGATCCATATTCATGTAAAAAAAAGAATAAAAATAAAAAATATGGGATATACTTACCCTCCGACGGCCTGCGGCTCTCGATCACGCAACCGAGACGTCATCGAAGGTCCTTCGCTCAATGCATCCTTAGGAACGGAGGCCGCCGCTTGCACCGCTGAGAGCCACGGGCCATCGGAGGGTAAGCATATCCCATATTTTTTATTTTTATTCTTTTTTACATGAATATGGACCCCAGGACCTGAAGGAGAGTCTCCTCTCCTCCAGACCCTGGGAACCATCCGCACCGCACACGCCGTATAAGATGACTGGGCGTATAAGATGACCCCCGTCTTATACGGCGAGTATATCCCAAACTCCATATTTTATATGGAAAAGTTGGGGGTCGTCTTATACGCCCAGTCGTCTTATACACCAGAAAATACGGTAATTGCTTTTGTCCATCACTTTAATTATGGTAGTAATACCTTTATCCGCCATTTCAATGTTTTAATAATAATATACTGATCATGTATTAAAATATCTATATATACGATATACTTTGCATCTTGATACACGCACATGCTTTTCTTGTACCATTTTTTGCCATTACTTAATAAACATATATAATAATTTTTATATTTTCTGTCTGGACATCTTTGGTTTTCCATGCTGGTTTTTGGCTTTTCTTCTATACTTTATGGAGAGAATGGCGGTACTGTGAGAAGATTATACTGTGTGTGGTGGCATGGTGATAATGTGAGATTATACTGTGTGGTGGGATGGTGGTAATGTGAGATTATACTGTGTGTGGTGAGATGTTGGTAATGTGAGATTATACTGTGTGTGGTGGGATGGTGGTAATGTGAGAAGATTATACTGTGTATGGAGGGAACTTCGGTACTGTGAGAAGATTATACTATGTGTGGGGGTACGGCGGAACTGTGGAAATATATTTAGTGGGAGAGAAGCCAATACTGTAGAAACTTTATACTGTATGAGGGGCATCATATATACAGCATAAGGGGTGTAAAAAGGTGTGTCATAAGAAGAACGAATCCTCAGGGCTGTGCGGCATTTGCACAAAAAGACTGGCATCTGCCATCTAGACGGGACCCTGCGGAATCAATGAAAAGAGGGAACGTTTCAGGAAGAAAAAGTCTAGAAGGTACACCAGGTCAGGTGACCTGGATGATGCAATTTCCTGTTATTATAAAGGCCATAGCCCCAAAGCCAGAACAGATTTGGCGCCAAGCAAAACAATGGGGTCCAGGGAAGAATGTGATGTACCAGGCCATGGTAAAGTGTCCGAGGCAGCTGGTTGTCGCAGAACCCAGGTGGCCCCAGACGATTCCCAGAGTCCAGACTATGCCAGCCAAGGCCTGAGAACCACACCTGCGCTGGTCTAGACCCGGAGTCCAGAATATGCCTGCCAAGACCTAAGAACATGAATTGCAGCGGTCAAGACCCAGAGATCAGACTCTGCCAGGGAAGAACAGAGTCCCAGCTCTTATTTCTGCTGGAACAAGAGACATCTGCTTTTGCTCAAGCACTGAAGATCTGAAAGGAGACTCCGCTCAGTAGTATACGCCTGCAGTGAAGAGCAGGAGGCGCAAGTGAGCAGGGCCATTGCTTCCAACACTGAAGTCAGTATAGGTGTTGGCCTAGGGCAGTGGTGGGGAATCTCAGGCCCCAGGGCCATTTACGGCCCTCGATGACCTTTTATCAGGCCCCCGAGCAGATTCTCAGGGACCGCATTCTTGGAAAATGAGCTGTATTTTGATTGCCACAAGCTCATTAATTTCTTCTTGCTCTGTTAGCACACACACGTAGTATTCACTACTGAACACCGAAGGGCATGCAATGAAAGATTACGTCCTGAAACCAGTGCCAGAGTCAGGATGTACTTTGTGGGCGGAGTTTATACGGTCCCTGAAAGATGGTATAAATATCCAAATGGCCCTTTGCAGAAAAAAGATTCCCGACCATTGGCCTAGGGTAATACAAGAGACAAGGAGAAAGCTGGTGGAAGTGAAGGTGGCCCAGAGAGCCCTGATAGGCCATAAGTCCTCCAAACAAAGTCTAACAAGAAAAGGTGGAGACCCCGCTATGGCCTGTGTTCGCAGAGTAGAGTTTTCTTGACTATATGTGTCAGGAAAATCACCCTTGTCAGTAGTTAAAGTAACATTTGGTTAGAGGCTGCTATTACAGTGACATACCTCCCAACCGTCCCAGATCCAGCTGGACTGTCCCGATTTTGACAGTCAGCCCCGCGAGAACGGGCGGGACATTAGTTGTCCCGCACTGGTTGGGAGGTGTGTATATCACCCGGTCAGCTCCCTGAGTCCCTGCACCCGCAGAGCAGCACACCACATATTGGCTGCTCTGTGCGCATAGGACCTGTGATGAGGTCACACGATGGGAGCCGTCAGGGGGGCACATGATCGGGAGGACCTTTGTGTACAGGACTCCGCTGGTTGTCATGCCGCCGGACGAGGGTAAGCGTAAGTGTGAGGTCAGGAAGGGTTTACAGTGTGGATGTAGCAGAGCCGTGTGTGTACGAGGTGTATGGATCGGAGCAGCGTGTGAAAGGTGTATGGGGCAGAGTCGTGTGTGTGTGTAAGACGTGTACGGAGCGGAGCCATGTGTGTAAGAGGTGTGTGGATCAGAGCAGAGTGTGAAAGGTGTACGGAGCAGAGCCACATGAGTACGAGGTGTGTGGAGCAGAGCCATGTGTGTGCAAGGTATACAAAGCGGAGCAGCGTGTGCAATGTGTATGGAGCGGAGCCGTGTATGTACGAGGTGTATGGAGTGGTGCCGTGTGTGTATGAGGTGTACGGAGCGGAGCCGTGTGTGCAAGGTATACGGAGCGGAGCAACGTGTGCAATGTGTATGGAGCGGAGCCGTGTGTGTACGATGTGTATGGAGCGGAGCCGTGTGTGTACGAGGTGTACGGAGTGGAGCCGCATGTGCAAGGTGTATGGAGCGCAGTTGTGTGTGTACCGGGCGTACGGAGTGGAGCCGTGTGCGTACGAGATGTACGGAGCAGAGACATGTGTACGAGGTGTATGGGGAGGAGCAGTGTGTTTGAGGTGTATGGAGCGGAGCCGTGTGTACGAGGTGTACGGAGCAGAGCCGCATGTGCAAGGTGTATGGAGCGGAGTCATGTATGTATGAGGTGTATGGAGCGGAGTCGCATGTGTACAAAGCGGAGCCGCATGTGCAAGGTGTATGGAGCGGAGTCGCATGTGTACGAGGTGTACGGAGCGGACGCTGGCTGTGTCGGATCGGAGCAGATATTGCTCCTAGCTCTGACACTGACTGGCACAGGAGACACGGAGAGGTCTTTATCAGTGGCGTATCACAGCTGCAGCGACGTGAGCAGTCAGCGGCGCAGCTGAATGACACCATTCAGCGCCGTGGGAGTGGAAGCTGCCGTCTGCTGCGAGGGTGCGCTGTGAAAGTTGTGTGTGTGTAGTGATGGAGAAGGCAATGATGGGGGTGGAGTAACCATGAGTGGCCATTATACTGTACCCAGCATTGTGTGGGGCCATTATACTGTATGGAGCATCGTGTGGGGCCATTATACTGTATGGAGCATAATGTGGCCATTATGGAGCATTATGTGTGGCCATTATACAGTATGGGGCACTGTGTGGCCACTATACAGTATGGAGCATCATGCGGAGCCATTATACAGTAAGGAGCATCATGTGTGGCCATTATACATTATGGAGCATCATGTGTGGCATTTATACAGTACGAAGCATCACGTGGGGCTATTATACATTATGGAGCATAATGTGGCCATTATACAGTATGGAGCATCACATGTGGCAATTAGACAGTATGGAGCATCATGTGTAGCCATTATACAGTATGGAGCATCATGTGGCCATTATACAGTATGGAGCATCATGTGTGGCCATTATACAGTATGGAGCACTGTGTGACCATTATACAGTATGCAGCATCATGTGGGCCCATTATACTGTATGGAGCATAACGTGGGGCCAGTACACTGTACGCAGCATCATTTGGGGCCATTATACAGCATGGAGCATCATGTGTGGCCATTATACAGTATGGAGCATCATGTGGGCCCATTATACTGTATGGAGAATCATGTGAGGCCAGTACACTGTACGCAGCATCATTTGGGACCATTATACAGTATGGAGCGTCATGTGTGGCCATTATACAGTATGGAGCATCATGTGTGGCCATTATACAGTATGGAGCATCACGTGGGGCCAGTACACTGTACACAGCATCATTTGGGGCCATTATACAGTTTGGAGCGTCATGTGTGGCCATTATACAGTATGGAGCATCATGTGTGGCCATTATACTGTATGGAGCACTATGTGGCCATTATACAGTATTTAGCATCATGTGTGGCCATTATAAAGTATAGAGCATAATGTGTGGCCATTATACAGTATGGAGTATCATGTGCAGCCATTATACAGTATGGAGCATCATGTGTGGCCATTATAAAGTATAGAGCATAATGTGTGGCCATTAAACAGTATGGAGTATCATGTGCAGCCATTATAAAGTATAGAGCATAATGTGTGGCCATTATATAGCATTGAGCATAATGTGTAGCCATTATACAGTATGGAGCATCATGTGTGGCCATTATACAGTATGGAGCATCACGTGGGGCCAGTACACTGTACGCAGCATCATTTGGGGCCATTATACAGTTTGGAGCATCATGTGTGGCCATTATACAGTCTGGAGCATCGCTTGGGGCCAATACACTGTACGCAGCATCATGTGTGGCCATTATACAGTGTGGAGCACTGTGTGGCCATATTTTTTTGTTTATAATTATTGTTTATGAAACATTGTGATCAGAACTGCTAAATGGGTGTGGTTGGGGCGTGACTAGTTGTGAAATGGGTGTGGTCAGAGGTGTGGCTAACATTTGCCGTGGGGCGCTGCGCGTGCCGCTAACTTTGTCTCTCTTTCCCTTCCTCGAAAGTTGGGAGGTATGGCAGTGAGAGTGAGGCCGAGAATTCATTGTGTATCTGATATTGTATAGTTCACCTCATAATCATAATATTCACTGTTGCCATAGTGATCACAATTCCCATTATCAGGAAATAAATAATTATATTGGTTACTTCCAGTTTGTGTGTTGTATCCGGTCATCTGCTTACAGGGGCATTATGGGGGCATTATACTGTGTAGGGGGCATCATATATACTGCATAAGGGGCATAATGGGGGCAAAGAAAGGGGCCTTGTACTGTGAGAACCATATGTTTCCTCCCTTCCTGTCTTCTATAGTTGGGTCATATGTATCTATTACAGAAAACAGAACAAAAACGCAATAATTCTTATAACGTGGCAACAAAAACCTCAAGAGTCTCAGTGCTGAAGGGGTTAATGTCCACGCACTCAGTAATGGGAAATCTCCAGCACCTACCTCCACCCGCAGAGCCGCACTCCACATATATGGCTCTGGCTGCTCTGTGCATACAGGACCTGCGATGAGATCACGGAGGGGGAGGAGTCAGGGGGTCACATGATCAGGGGAGTGCATGATATCCACCAGTGAAGATGCTACATGGAAACTTCTCCTCAGTCAGTGACATTTCCGCCATTATTTCCCCTCACTATTGGCACAATTACCCCGCGCCGCCTTTTCTACACAGTGTTATGTGTGGAATGTAACGTGTGATTTCTCTGGAGACAAATAGACCCCACACATGAGGGAATTATCACCAGTTACCGGACGTCTACTATATGGCGGCATATGATTGTGCTATCGACTCCATATAAGGAGCTAAAATGCCGAAATCTCATTATTTAACCTCTTCCAGTGTCCGGCTAAGCCTCATATCCGGCCATCCACCTCTCCAGTCACCGTGGGGTTTTTTGTTAATAGGATGGAGGGCTGCGTCCATGCTTGGATTTTAGAGAGATTAGTAAAATCATGGTGCCCAATCCCTATCCTTTACCCCTGATACCTGACCTGTTTAACCAATTATCTGGAGATAAATGATTTTACAAACTCAACGTGAGAGAGGCATATAACCTTATACGTATCGCCATGGTGACGGATGGAAGACCACCTTCAATACACCTGAGGGGCAGATTGAAAATTTGGTGATGCCATTCGGATTAAGCAATGCTCCGACAGTCTGTGAACATTTCATAAATTATATGATTTTTTCACTGGTTGGTAGATTTGTAGTACTTTACCTGGATGATATATTGAGTTACTCACGTACTCTGGAGGAGCATCATGAGCATGTCAGACAGCTGGAGTGGGAAATACATTACCCAGCAATCCTCCTTTGACATTTGGAAGAACTCCATTGAAAAATGTCCTAGCACCAAGAAAGATAAAAAAGAAGAAAGATTCGCTAAAAGTGACGTCTTCCAAATAAAATCATTACATGCGATCTTAGTGATGAGGGAACGGGCTCGCCACTACTCGTTACTTGCCCGAGAATCACTGTGCTCGGTGTACTCGGCGAGCACCGAGCATTTCCGGGATTATTCAGCAGGAGCTCGGGTCTCCACCCTGAAATTTTGGCGCTCTCCAATCAACATGCAGTGATTGTCTGCCATGCACTGTAATGCCGCAGCCATCTTGGTTGTGGTATTACAGTGATTGGCTGGACACACAGCGTCATCAGGTCTATAATAGACCTGCCGCCGCCCTGATCATCACAGTCACGTCCGGAATCAGACAGTGTAGGGAGAGCTGCTGCTGAGATAGGGACAGATTTGTGCTGTTATTAGATACTCTGGGTATACCATCCTAGAACCCACAAATCCAGCTAAACCAACAGTCCTAAGGACTAAATACAGGGTATATAGATTGCAGTGCTAGGGAAGCAGGGAGTGTACAGTATGTGCGTATATACACATCAGTACAAGGCCTGCAGGCACTGTATGTGGGTATATAGATATCATTGCATGCATCAAAAGGCTCCATTACTGCCTGCTGCTGACTATTACATATATACCTAGTTCCAGGTATCAGCGGCTAGGATGATATTTTTTTTGCACCTCAATCCTGATAATTTTATTCCAAAACAATCCAGAGACCTTTTTTTGTTTTTTTAATATTTCACATGTGTTCGGTAATCCTAATATGCAGTGGGCGTTTTAGCGAACACATGCAAAATATTAAAAAACAATTTATGGGACATCCCTTGTCCAAACATTTCTGTGAACACCATAACAGCACAGTGTAAGACATGACAATAATGGGCAATGAGATTATTCACCCATAATGGAGAAAGGGGACGTTGTAAAACAAATGGATCTATCAATTGGACACTCTGAGACCGAAGGGGTAAAACAGTGAAATGGAGCTCTTTGGATTTTATTAACTTCTCAATTATCTAATTGTCAGCAAGGATATATATAGCCAGACTTTAGCAGCAGTCTGAGGAAGAAGACCGGCGTCTCATAAACGCAATATTAGGGATGGCGGCACACACCAAATAATATTAAGGAAGATATAAGGTGCGTTCGCAGCCCGGGGGCCACCGTGCAGAGATGACACCTGCTGCTCTGTAATGGCAGACAGTATATGGCGGTATAATGTGAATACACAGGTTAGTTTCACCCGGTATGTAAGGAGGCGAACCCTCTTGCGTCACAGGGCGGCAATACCGCAGAGTGAACGCTAATGTTTGGTCACAGAAATCTACCCCAAGGACACAGGGTTAGAGCCCCACTAGACCCACTAGTGTTCGGTGCCGCAACTGCTGTGCCAGAGAGAAAACTGAACTTAAAGATTTACTGCATAAAGTGTGTACAGAGCTGCTCTGGGGGACGCCACTAACCACCCTAAACTTCGGCAGGAAAGTGCACCAATTGTGCATGGCGCTGCTCTGACGGATGCTGCAATGGACGCAGTACTCTCGTGCCTAGTGCTGGATGGCACAATCTGGCACTAGTTAGCTCCAGTCACCCACACTCAGTCAGGAACACTAGGGAAGGGGTTCAATTAGGAGCTTTCATCAGATTGCACACAGTCATCCACACATACACGATTTTAGATTTATACTAGCGCATGGCCGAGCGGCCATGCAAACTTTTTATAGTTGCGTCCTTCCGGGACCTTCCCGGTGGTCCAATTAGGGCCACTTCTGGAACTGAACATGTGACCCCTGACCTTCAATGAGAGGTTGTCCCACAAGTCTTCTCAGTTGACCAAAAGCAGGACTTAGACCCTGGAGCGTCTTCTCACCGCTAATTACTGCTTGTTACAATAGCTGAACCTGGGAGGGCAGCAGTAACCAGACGCTCAGCATCAGCTTGAGCAGGCTACTCTGCGGCTGGAGAAGACAGGGAGTTCGCAGATGGCATGGTTTGAGATTCCTCCTGTGCAGCAGAGGGAACTCGACGCTTAACATGCGTAGGATACTAGGATTGCTTGGTCCACTTGCTGCTCCATAAAGAAGATCAGTCGTGTGATTCTCAACAATGTCATGCAAGTCCTTACTGTCCTGACGTTACCATACTACACAGAAGACGCGCCTGTATTATAGGATAAGAGGCAGACACAACCCATATACAGAAGTCCCCAGAGAAACCACCATGCAAGAAATAGATATAAAATGCCTTTATTATATATAGCTGGCAATTAAAGTAACAAATTGTGCGCACAACGGAACAAGAAAGAATTAACAATTAATTAAAATAAATATAAAAGTTCTATAGAAAAATATATATATGGTAGAAAGTAGCCAAAGCAGAAAAATATGCGGCACTCACCCCAATCTGGCAGTGAAAATCGTGAATTTTATTGGAGAAACTGAAAGAAAAGCGTCCGTCAGGACATCAGGTACACAGGAGGGTGCGGTGTTGGAGTGTGGACGACGGCCGTTTCGCACACACAGGTGCATCGACGGGTCCAGCTGAACCCGTCGAAGCACCTGTGTGTGCGAAACGGCCGTCGTCCACACTCCAACACCGCACCCTCCTGTGTACCTGATGTCCTGACGGACGCTTTTCTTTCAGTTTCCCCAATAAAATTAACGATTTTCACTGCCAGATTGGGGTGAGTGCCGCATATTTTTCTGCTTTGGCTACTTTGGACTATTTGTTCTTTCTTATTATGCTGAGCACCGCAGCCCGCAAGCATTCGTGAATACCTGGTTTTCATTTGTCCGCCATCGGTCCTGTCTGTTCAGATTTCGTATTCGCTCTAGTGCCGTCCTTTCCATTCTTGTTTATTATATATATGGTAGAGACTGACCCAATTTGTGCATATACATATATACACCTGTAGAAATGGTGTTTCCCTATTGGCGTGTGTATATATTTGAACTGATTAATGAAAAAAAAGGGGAGGAGGGTTTTTTAATTTGTGAAATAAATAACCATATGTGAAAGGATATTTAAATATGCTCGTGGTGGGCTATATATAAAAATTGTAATTGATAATGCTAATAACCTCCATCTACCTTGACCCCCTGACGAAGGACTAAGATCCAAAACGCGCGTCGGGGTGCGTTACTACGGGATGTGGCTGACCCTGATACCAAGGTAGATTGCGTGTATTTTTTTCCCCCTTTCTTTTTTTACACTGTGCACCTTGAGTTGATGTGTGGTTTGTGTGCGGCTCCTGTGTACCTACTGCAGGTAGCACACTGAACCTTGCATTTTATTGCTCTATATGCGGACACACGGATATTCTGTGCCAATTGATACATTGTCCAACATATAGGAAATTTTTGGCTTCTGCCACGTTGCACTTTAATTTTTCCAGTTGCACTGATCACTATTTGCACTTTAGAACTATATGGAGGTTATTAGCATTATCAATTACAATTTTTATATATAGCCCACCACGAGCATATTTAAATATCCTTTCACATATGGTTATTTATCTACTATATAAAGCTGAATGTGTGTGTGTGTATGTGTGTATGTCCGGGATTGGCATCTGCACCGTCGCAGCTACAGCCACAAAATTTTGCACAGTCACACGTCTGGACCCCGAGAGCGTCATAGGCTATGTTATGAGGCGAAATTTTAACCCCGTGCATTCCAATTCACCAAACAATTTTGCCCCTATCTACATAATGGGGAAAAAAGTGAAAGGAAAAGTGTTGGAAGCGTCGCAGCTACAGAAACAAAATTTTGCACAGTCACTCGTCTGGACCCTGAGAGCGTCATAGGCTACGTTGTGAGGTGAAATATTAACCCCGCGCTTTCCAATTCACCAAACAATTTTGCCTCTATCTACATAATGGGGAAAAAAGTGAAAGGAAAAGTGTTGGAGGCGTCGCAGCTACAGAAACAAAATTTTGCACAGTCACACGTCAGGACCCTGAGAGCGTCATAGGCTTCGTTGTGAGGTGAAATTTTAACCCCGCGCGTTCCAATTCACCAAACAATTTTGCCTCTATCTACATAATGGGGAAAAAGTGAAAGGAAAAGTGTTGGAAGCGTCGCAGCTACAGCAACAAAATTTTGCACAGTCACACGTCTGGACCCCGAGAGCGTCATAGGCTATGTTGTGAGGTGAAGTTTTAACCCCGCGCTTTCCAATTCACCAAACAATTTTGCCCCTATCTACATAATGGGAAAAAATGAAAGGAAAAGTGTTGGAGGCAAATTGACAGCTGCCAGATGTGAACAAGGGGGACTTAAAGAATGAGAGCGATGGCGCCAAAGAGTATATACCGTACAGTTGCTAAGGTGGGGCCTCGACATGGGATACTCACCACACACGGGGATATGAACACACACAAAATGTGCCACACACTACCACGTGCTTGAACACATATTACCCTCAGCACACATTTCACCACAAATACACCAACCTCGCCACATAAAAGTCAAAACACAAAAGTCGCCACTCAAAACTCGCCACGCGCAGAACTCGCCACATGCAAAAACTAGGCTCTTGCAAAACTCGCCACAAGTGCAAAATTCTCCTCATGAAAAACTCGCCACACGCAAAACTTGCACACGCGGAAAAATTGCCACATGCACAAAAGTTGCAACACATGCAAAAGTTGCCTCACACAAAACTTGCACATACTCAAAAGGCACCACACATAATACTCGCAACGCGCAAAACTCGCCATGCGCAAAACTTGCTGCACACAACTTGCTACACTAACCTGTCACATGTAACTCGACACACAAAAAGTTGCTACACGCATGTTGCTACACAAAACTCATCTCACAAAAGTCGCTACATGCATGTCGCCACACGCAACTCAACACACACAACTTGACAAACAAAACTCGCCCTAAAACACACACAAGTCTGGTATTATCCTTCAAAAATAAAAATCTGATTAATAAGCAGACAAACTACAACAATTGCACCATATAGGAAATACGGCAGCTGTCAGTCACATGACCTGTCTATTATGTGTATGTGTGAGCTAATATATACTGCCAGGGGGAGGGCTTCCTGTTGGCTGGGGATTTATCAGGCTGCCAATTTAGCTTGCAAATACTGAGGTAAAAATACTGAGCAAATAACGTGTGAACGAGGTCTAATACAGGAGGAGATGACACACAGGTATATACTATATACAGGGGAGATGACACACAGATATATACTATATACAGGAGAGATGACACACAGGTATATACTATATAGAGGAGGAGATGACATATAGGTATATACTATATACAGGAGGAGATGACATACAGGTATATGCTATATATAGAAGATGACATGCAGGTATATACTATATGTAGGAGGAGATGACACTCAGATATATACTGTATACAGGGGAGATGACACACAGGTATATACTATATACAGGAGGAGATGACATACAGGTATATACTATATATAGAAGGAGATGACATTCAGGTATATACTATATATAGGGGAGATGACACACAGCAGGTATATACTATATACAGGGGAGATTACATACAGGTGTATACTATATACAGGAGATGACATACAGATGTATACTATATATAAGGGAGATGACAAACATGTATATACTGAGGTGATGAGGTGAAAATGAGGTGTGAGGTGAAAATGAAAAGGTGTGAGTGCAAAATGAGAGAAGTGAGGAAAAATAGTGGAGTGATCAGAAAATGACAGATGTGAGGTTGAAATGACAAGTGTTAGGGGTGAATGAGAGGAGTGAGGGAGAACATGAGAGGTGTGAGGGAGAAAATGAGAGATGTGAGGGGGAAAATGAAAGATGTGATTGGGAAAATGAGAGGCGTGATGGGAAAATAAGAGAAGTGAGGTGCTATAACTAACCACAGATATTTACTATGCCCAGGCAACGCCGGGCTCTTCAGCTAGTTTCACATATAAAAAAAACCCTCCTCCCCTTTTTTTCATTAATCAGTTCTGATATATACACACGCCAATAGGGAGACACAATTTCTACAGGTGTATATATGTATATGCACAAATTGGGTCAGTCTCTACCATATATATATTTTTCTATATAACTTTTATATTTATTTTAATTAATTGTTAATTCTTTCTTGTTCCGTGTGCACAATTTGTTACTTTAATTGCCAGCTACATATAATAAAGGCATTTTATATCTATTTCTTGCTTGGTGGTTTCTCTGGGGACTTCTGTATATGGGTTGTGTCTGCCTCTTCTCCATGTACCGTAAGTGGTTTCTCCACACTCTTTCTTCACAGAGCACCAATCGCTAGTATACAATATACAATATATAATTACCCCATATTGTTGAGCCTATTTAGAGAGTATTTGGGCAGTGGTTGGTTTATCTGTGGTTGCTCTTAATCTGTATTATAGGATGAAGATTGAGCGCCTGTCACTGGCCGTGACAGCGCTCCACTGACTATACCTCCATATTGCTGACCATCTGAGGTGAGACAGCATTTACCCCATAACTTCCATACTTCATCTGTACATAAAGCGTACTCTCGCAGAATTTAATCACCACACATGGCTTTACCAGATACAAGGTAAATGAACCTATTGGTCTAACTCACGCTAAAACTTTATGGTAGGATCACTAGTCCACTTTACCATCCTCATATCATTTACTACCTGTAGTGTAGTGATTTTCAATTTTGAATCTACATTATGATCATTGACGTATTTATTATTTTTACATGTTCTATGGGGTGTTGATCCAGGGAATTAGTCTGATTGCCGTATGTGGAGTCCGGAAGGAATTTTTTTCCCCAATGTGGAACTTACTCTTTGCCACATGGGTATTGTTTGCCTTCCTCTGGATCAACATGTTAGGGCATGTTAGGTTAGGCTATGGGTTGAACTAGATGGACTTAAAGTCTTCCTTCAACCTTAATAACTATGTTACTATGTTATATGTGGGGTCAGATGTCATTGTTTTCCCTTCTTAACACTAGAATCGTTTTTCTCCCTAACCATACTCTTTTAGCGCAAATTCACATTCATTGTCTCCTTTATCTTTTAATAATTTGTGGTTATTTTTTATTTGCAGCTGAGCAGTTATTTGGTATAATGGCACCACTATTATTTATTTCCCAAACATTACAAACAACTGAAAATATTCCCCATAGAGGAGATTCCCCCACAGGTTCAGAATCGCATTGGACAACTACATCGGAAAGAAATCTTTTGTATTAATAAACTAAAAACCTTACTCCAAATGGACTCAACGAAATTACAGATTTACTGATGTATTTTTGTGACCACCTTTTTTATTTCATAAATTGTATTATTTGTTATAAAATGTTATTGTCATATTCATCATAAATTTTATTGATCAATTCATTGAGGATCTTAATTATTTTAATATTTTTAACATACTTCTAATACATTCATAAATGTCATTGTTATATTTCTTATCACCCTTATTTATAATACAGTTTTAATACATTTGTACTATAATAACACATAGTTTGTTTATATCAATTTGTGTCAGGCTCGGACTGGCCCACCGGGGAACCGGAGGATCCTCCGGTGGGCCCTGGCACTGACACCTGCTGGCAGGGCCACCCCCCGCTCCAGGCCCCCGCCCGCCCGCCCGCCTTGAATACTCACCCTGCTCCAGCGATGGTCTCGGCGTCTGCACTGCAGCTCATCCTGAACGAGCGGTCACGTGACACCGCTCATTAAGATCATGAATATGCGCATATTCATGACTTAATGAACGGTGTCACATGACCGCTCAAGCAGGAAGAAGGTGCTGCGCCTACGCCGCCGCCTGGAGTCGGGACAGAGCGCGAGGGATGTCTGCACGGCCGTGCAGTGGGACAGGTGAGTATGAGGGACGGGGGGGATGAAGGAGGACATAAGCCGGCGCGCCGAGCAGGAGCGGGTGCTGGTGCAGAGAGATAAGCCGCCATGCAGGGGGGAATATAAGCCACGCAGGGGGGAATATAAGCCACGCAGGGGGGAATATAAGCCACGCAGGGGGGAATATAAGCCACGCAGGGGGGAATATAAGCCATGCATACAGGGGGGAATATAAGCCATACAGGGGGGAATATAAGCCATGCATACAGGGGGGAATATAAGCCATGCAGGGGGGAATATAAGCCATACAGGGGGGAATATAAGCCATGCAGGGGGGAATATAAGCCATACAGGGGGGAATATACAGTATGGAGCATCATGTGTGGCCATTATACAGTATGCAGCATCATGTGTGGCCATTGTACAGTATGGAGCATCATTTGTCGCCATTATACAGTATTGAGCATTATGTGGGATCATTATACAGTATGGAGCACTGTCTGGCCATTATACAGTATGGAGCAATGTGTGGCCATTATACAGTATGGAGCATCATGTGTGGCCATTATACAGTACGGAGCATCATGTGTGGCCGTTTTACAGTATGGAGCATCATTTGTCGCCATTATACAGTATTGAGCATTATGTGGGATCATTATACAGTATGGAGCACTGTGTGGCCATTATACAGTATGGAGCAATGTGTGGCCATTATACACTATGGAGCATCATGTGTGGCCATTATACAGTACGGAGCATCATGTGTGGCCGTTATACAGTATGGAGCATCATTTGTCGCCATTATACAGTATTGAGCATTATGTGGGATCATTATACAGTATGGAGCACTGTGTGGCCATTATACAGTATGGAGCAATGTGTGGCCATTATGGCACCACTATTATTTATTTCCCAAACATTACAAACAACTGAAAATATTCCCCATAGAGGAGATTCCCCCACAGGTTCAGAATCGCATTGGACAACTACATCGGAAAGAAATCTTTTGTATTAATAAACTAAAAACCTTACTCCAAATGGACTCAACGAAATTACAGATTTACTGTTGTATTTTTGTGACCACCTTTTTTATTTCATAAATTGTATTATTTGTTATAAAATGTTATTGTCATATTCATCATAAATTTTATTGATCAATTCATTGAGGATCTTAATTATTTTAATATTTTTAACATACTTCTAATACATTCATAAATGTCATTGTTATATTTCTTATCACCCTTATTTATAATACAGTTTTAATACATTTGTACTATAATAACACATAGTTTGTTTATATCAATTTGGGTCAGGCTCGGACTGGCCCACCGGGGAACCGGAGGATCCTCCGGTGGGCCCTGGCACTGACACCTGCTGGCAGGGCCACCCCCCGCTCCAGGCCCCCGCCCGCCCGCCTTGAATACTCACCCTGCTCCAGCGATGGTCTCGGCGTCTGCACTGCAGCTCGTCCTGAACGAGCGGTCACGTGACACCGCTCATTAAGATCATGAATATGCGCATATTCATGATCTTAATGAACGGTGTCACATGACCGCTCAAGCAGGAAGAAGGTGCTGCGCCTACGCCGCCGCCTGGAGTCGGGACAGAGCGCGAGGGATGTCTGCACGGCCGTGCAGTGGGACAGGTGAGTATGAGGGACGGGGGGGATGAAGGAGGACATAAGCCGGCGCGCCGAGCAGGAGCGGGTGCTGGTGCAGAGAGATAAGCCGCCATGCAGGGGGGAATATAAGCCACACAGGGGGGAATATAAGCCACGCAGGGGGGAATATAAGCCACACAGGGGGGAATATAAGCCATGAGGGGGGAATATAAGCCACACAGGGGGGAATATAAGCCATGAGGGGGGAATATAAGCCATGCAGGGGGGAATATAAGCCACGCAGGGGGGAATATAAGCCACGCAGGGGGGAATATAAGCCACGCAGGGGGGAATATAAGCCATGAGGGGGGATTATAAGCCACGCAGGGGGGAATATAAGCCACGCAGGGGGGAATATAAGCCACGCAGGGGGGAATATAAGCCACACAGGGGGGAATATAAGCCACGCAGGGGGGAATATAAGCCACGCAGGGGGGAATATAAGCCACGCAGGGGGGAATATAAGCCACGCAGGGGGGAATATAAGCCACGCAGGGGGGAATATAAGCCACGCAGGGGGGAATATAAGTCACGCAGGGGGGAATATAAGCCACGCAGGGGGGAATATAAGCCATGCATACAGGGGGGAATATAAGCCATACAGGGGGGAATACAAGCCATACAGGGGGGAATATAAGCCACGCAGGGGGGAATATAAGCCACGCAGGGGGGAATATAAGCCACGCAGGGGGGAATATAAGCCACGCAGGGGGGAATATAAGCCACGCAGGGGGGAATATAAGCCATGCATACAGGGGGGAATATAAGCCATACAGGGGGGAATACAAGCCATACAGGGGGGAATATAAGCCACGCAGGGGGGAATATAAGCCACGCAGGGGGGAATATAAGCCACGCAGGGGGGAATATAAGCCACGCAGGGGGGAATATAAGCCACGCAGGGGGGAATATAAGCCACGCACGGGGGAATATAAGCCACGCAGGGGGGAATATAAGCCATGCATACAGGGGGGAATATAAGCCATACAGGGGGGAATACAAGCCATACAGGGGGGAATATAAGCCACGCAGGGGGGAATATAAGCCACGCAGGGGGGAATATAAGACACGCAGGGGGGAATATAAGACACGCAGGGCGGAATATAAGCCACGCAGGGGGGAATATAAGCCACGCAGGGGGGAATATAAGCCACGCAGGGGGGAATATAAGCCACGCAGGGGGGAATATAAGCCATGCTTACAGGGGGGAATATAAGCCATGCAGGGGGGAATATAAGCCATACAGGGGGGAATATAAGCCATGCAGGGGGGAATATAAGCCATACAGGGGGGAATATACAGTATGGAGCATCATGTGTGGCCATTATACAGTATGCAGCATCATGTGTGGCCATTATACAGTATGGAGCATCATTTGTCGCCATTAAACAGTATTGAGCATTATGTGGGATCATTATACAGTATGGAGCACTGTCTGGCCATTATACATTATGGAGCAATGTGTGGCCATTATACAGTATGGAGCATCATGTGTGGCCATTATACAGTACGGAGCATCATGTGTGGCCGTTTTACAGTATGGAGCATCATTTGTCGCCATTATACAGTATTGAGCATTATGTGGGATCATTATACAGTATGGAGCACTGTGTGGCCATTATACAGTATGGAGCAATGTGTGGCCATTATACACTATGCAGCATCATGTGTGGCCATTATACAGTATGGAGCATCATGTGTGGTGGCCGTTATACAGTATTGAGCATCATGTGTGGCCATTATACAGTATGGAGCACTGTGTGGCCATATTTTTGTTTGCTTATAATTATTGTATATAAAACAGTGTGATCAGCAGTGCTAAATGGCTGCGGTTGGGACGTGGATATGGGTGTGACTAGTTGTGAAATGGGTCTGGTCAGAGGCGTGGCCTAAAATTTGCCGCGGCGCACTGCGCGCGCCGCAAACTTTATGCCTCCTTCCCTTCTTCAAAAGTTGGGAGGTATGGTACCACATTTGCCAGATCACGGCAAGTGCCGCAAATCCCATAGGGATTGAATGAGGCCAAACGCAGTGTTGCCATAAGTAATCCGTTACGCGGCAGATGCAGAAAAACTGCACGATCTGCTGCAAAAGGCGACTTTTACAACAGCGATTCTTGCCAAAGTCACTGCTGATAGTGTCATACTCACCAAAGGGGGAGGTGTTATGAACAGGTAATTCAGAACCACAATGGACCTTGAAGTTCAGAGCACACAAGGTGACCTGACATTTACCAAAAACATAGGACGAGCTCTGAGTTGTGGAAACTCTGCTGACCGCAATCCCTAATCCTAACACACCACACTAGAGGTAGCCGTGGATTGCGCCTAACGCTCCCTATGCAACTCGGCACAGCCTGAGAAACTAACTAGCCCTGAAGATAGAAAAATAAGCCTACCTTGCCTCAGAGAAATTCCCCAAAGGAAAAGGTAGCCCCCCACATATAATGACTGTGAGTAAAGATGAAATACAAACACAGAGATGAAATAGATTTAGCAAAGTGAGGCCCGACTTACTGAATAGACCGAGGATAGGAAAGATAGCTTTGCGGTCAACACAAAAACCTACAAACAACCACGCAGAGGGGCAAAAAGACCCTCCGCACCGACTAACGGTACGGAGGTGTTCCCTCTGCGTCTCAGAGCTTCCAGCAAGCAAGAAAAAACCAATATAGCAAGCTGGACAGAAAATATAGCAAACAAAAATAACACAAGCAGAACTTAGCTTATGCAGGATAGAGAGGCCACAGGAACGATCCAGGAGGAAGCAAGACCAATACTAGAACATTGACTGGAGGCCAGGATCAAAGCACCAGGTGGAGTTAAATAGAGCAGCACTGTTGTGAATTCTGTGGCTGAGTTCACTTCTGTGGTCACAAGTGGTATTGCAGTCTCTGGGCTTCCTCCCTCAGGTGTTTTGGTGAGCTCGTTGGCTGCCTTGCTATTTAGCTCCACCTGAGTCTGTCTTCCTTGCTCCTTGTCAATGTTCCAGTGTTGGATCTGAGCTACTGCATCTTTCCTTGGGCCTGCTGCTCTGCTAGATAAGTGCTTCTAGTTTGTTTTCTGTTTTTTCTGTCCAGCTTGCTATTAACTTTTGCTGGAAGCTCTGAGAAGCAAAGGGGTGCACCGCCGTGCTGTTAGTTCGGCACGGTGGGTCTTTTTGCCCCTTTGCGTGGTTTTCGTTTTAGGGTTTTTTGTAGACTGCATAGTTCTCTTTGCTATCCTCGCTCTGTCTAGAATATCGGGCCTCACTTTGCTGAATCTATTTCATTCCTACGTTTGTCTTTTCATCTTGCTAACAGTCATTATATGTGGGGGGCTGCCTATTCCTTTGGGGTATTTCTCTGAGGTAAGTCAGGCTTGTATTTCTATCTTCAGGCTAGTCAGCTCCTCAGGCAGTGCCGAGTTGCATAGGTAGTGATAGGCGCAATCCACTGCTGCTTATAGTTGTGTGAGGATAGATCAGGTACTGCAGTCTACAGAGATTCCACGTCTCAGAGCTCGTCCTATTGTTTTTGGTTATTGCCAGATCTCTGTATGTGCGCTGATTACTGCACGCTGTGTTGCCTGATTGCCAGCCATAACACAGCACCTAACGACTTAACCTCGTCACCTGAGGAAGGAAACTCAGAAGCCGCAGTACCACTCTCATCCACCAAAGGAAGCTTATAGACAGAACCAGCCGCAGTACCACTCACGACCACAGGAGGGAGCTTGGCCACAGAATTCACAACAGTACCCCCCCCTTGAGGAGGGGTCACCGAACCCTCACCAGAGCCCCAAGGCCGACCAGGATGAGCCACATGAAAGGCACGAACCAGATCGGCAGCATGGACATCAGAGGCAAAGACCCAGGAATTATCTTCCTGACCATAACCTTTCCACTTAACCAGATACTGGAGTTTCCGTCTCGAAACACGAGAATCCAAAATCTTCTCCACAATATACTCCAATTCCCCTTCAACCAAAACCGGAGCAGGAGGATCAATAGATGGAACCACAGGTGCCACGTATCTCCGCAACAATGACCTATGGAACACGTTATGGATGGAAAAAGAAACCGGAAGAGTCAAACGAAAAGACACAGGATTAAGAACCTCAGAAATCCTATATGGACCAATGAAACGAGGCTTAAATTTAGGGGAGGAAACCTTCATAGGAATATAACGAGATGACAACCAAACCAAATCCCCAACACGAAGTCGGGGACCCACACAGCGCCTGCGGTTAGCAAAACGTTGAGCCTTCTCCTGGGACAAAGTCAGATTGTCCACTACATGAGTCCAAATCTGCTGCAACCTATCCACCACAGTATCCACACCAGGACAGTCCGAAGACTCAACCTGCCCTGAAGAGAAACGAGGGTGGAACCCAGAATTGCAGAAAAACGGCGAAACCAAAGTAGCCGAGCTGGCCCGATTATTAAGGGCGAACTCAGCCAAAGGCAAAAAGGACACCCAATCATCCTGATCAGCAGAAACAAAACATCTCAGATATGTTTCCAAGGTCTGATTGGTTCGTTCAGTCTGGCCATTTGTCTGAGGATGGAAGGCCGAGGAAAAAGACAAATCAATGCCCATCCTAGCACAAAAGGCTCGCCAAAACCTCGAAACAAACTGGGAACCTCTGTCAGAAACGATGTTCTCTGGAATGCCATGTAAACGAACCACATGCTGGAAAAACAACGGCACCAAATCAGAGGAGGAAGGCAATTTAGACAAGGGCACCAAATGGACCATCTTAGAGAAGCGATCACAAACCACCCAAATGACCGACATTCTTTGAGAGACGGGGAGATCCGAAATAAAATCCATAGAGATATGTGTCCAAGGCCTCTTCGGGACCGGCAAGGGCAAAAGCAACCCACTGGCACGAGAACAGCAGGGCTTAGCCCGAGCACAAATCCCACAGGACTGCACAAAAGAACGCACATCCCGCGACAGAGACGGCCACCAAAAGGATCTAGCCACCAAATCTCTGGTACCAAAGATTCCAGGATGACCAGCCAACACCGAACAATGAACCTCAGAGATAACTGTATTCGTCCACCTATCAGGGACAAACAGTTTCTCCGCTGGGCAACGGTCAGGTTTATTAGCCTGAAATTTTTGCAGCACCCGCCGCAAATCAGGGGAGATGGCAGACAAAATTACCCCCTCTTTGAGAATACCCGCCGGCTCAGGCAAACCCGGAGAATCGGGCACAAAACTCCTAGACAGGGCATCCGCCTTCACATTTTTAGAGCCCGGAAGGTACGAAACCACAAAGTCAAAACGGGAAAAAAACAGCGACCAACGAGCCTGTCTAGGATTCAACCGTTTGGCAGACTCGAGATAAGTCAAGTTTTTGTGATCAGTCAAGACCACCACGCGATGCTTAGCTCCTTCAAGCCAATGACGCCACTCCTCGAATGCCCACTTCATGGCTAGCAACTCTCGATTGCCAACATCATAATTTCGCTCAGCAGGCGAAAATTTCCTGGAAAAGAAGGCGCATGGTTTCATCACCGAGCAATCAGAACTTCTCTGTGACAAAACAGCCCCTGCTCCAATTTCGGAAGCATCAACCTTGACCTGGAACGGAAGCAAAACATCTGGTTGGCACAACACAGGGGCAGAAGAAAAACGACGCTTCAACTCCTGAAAAGCTTCCACAGCAGCAGAAGACCAATTGACCACATCAGCACCCTTCTTGGTTAAATCAGTCAACGGTTTAGCAATGCTAGAAAAATTAGCGATGAAGCGACGATAAAAATTAGCAAAGCCCAGGAACTTCTGCAGACTCTTCAGAGATGTTGGCTGAGTCCAATCATAAATGGCCTGAACTTTAACAGGGTCCATCTCGATAGTAGAAGGAGAAAAAATGAACCCCAAAAATGAAATCTTCTGAACACCAAAGAGACACTTTGACCCCTTCACAAACAAAGAATTAGCACGCAAGACCTGGAACACCATTCTGACCTGCTTCACATGAGACTCCCAATCATCCGAGAAGACCAAAATATCATCCAAGTATACAATCAGGAATTTATCAAGGTACTCTCGGAAGATGTCATGCATAAAGGACTGAAACACTGATGGAGCATTAAAAAGTCCGAATGGCATAACCAGGTACTCAGAATGGCCTTCGGGCGTATTAAATGCTGTTTTCCATTCATCGCCCCGTTTGATACGCACAAGATTATATGCACCACGAAGATCTATCTTGGTGAACCAACTAGCCCCCTTAATCCGAGCAAACAAATCAGACAGCAGCGGCAAGGGGTACTGAAATTTGACCGTAATTTTATTTAGAAGGCGGTAATCAATACAAGGTCTCAGCGAACCATCCTTCTTGGCCACAAAAAAGAAACCCGCTCCCAATGGCGACGATGACGGGCGAATATGACCCTTCTCCAAAGACTCCTTCACGTAACTCCGCATAGCTGCGTGCTCAGGTACAGATAAATTAAACAGTCGACCCTTAGGAAACTTACTACCAGGAATCAAATCAATAGCACAATCACAATCCCTATGCGGAGGTAGGGCATTGGACTTGGGCTCATCGAATACATCCCGGTAATCAGACAAAAACTCTGGGACCTCAGAAGGGGTGGATGATGAGATAGACAGAAATGGAACATCACCATGTACCCCCTGACAACTCCAGCTGGACACAGACATAGATTTCCAATCTAATACTGGGTTATGGACTTGTAGCCATGGCAACCCCAACACGACCACATCATGCAGATTATGCAACACCAGAAAGCGAATATCCTCCTGGTGCGCAGGAGCCATGCACATGGTCAGCTGGGTCCAATACTGAGGCTTATTCTTGGCCAAAGGCGTAGCATCAATTCCTCTCAATGGAATAGGACACTGCAAGGGCTCCAAGACAAACCCACAGCGCCTAGCATACTCCAAGTCCATCAAATTCAGGGCAGCGCCTGAATCCACAAATGCCATGACAGAATAAGACAAAGAGCAGATCAAAGTAACGGACAAAAGAAATTTCGACTGTACCGTACCAATGGTGGCAGACCTAGCGAACCGCTTAGTGCGCTTAGGACAATCGGAGATAGCATGAGTGGAATCACCACAGTAGAAACACAGCCCATTCTGACGTCTGTGTTCTTGCCTTTCAGCTCTGGTCAAAGTCCTATCGCACTGCATAGGCTCAGGTTTATGTTCAGATAATACCGCCAAATGGTGCACAGATTTACGCTCGCGCAAGCGTCGACCGATCTGAATGGCCAAAGACATAGACTCATTCAGACCAGCAGGCATAGGAAATCCCACCATGACATCCTTAAGGGCTTCAGAGAGACCTTTTCTGAAAATAGCTGCCAGCGCACATTCATTCCATTGAGTGAGCACGGACCACTTTCTAAACTTCTGACAATAAATCTCTATCTCATCCTGACCCTGACACAGAGCCAGCAAATTTTTCTCTGCCTGATCCACTGAATTAGGTTCGTCGTACAGCAATCCGAGCGCCAGAAAAAACGCATCAATATTACATAATGCAGGATCTCCTGGCGCAAGGGAAAATGCCCAGTCTTGAGGGTCGCCACGTAATAAAGAAATAATGATTTTAACTTGTTGAACTAGGTCACCAGAGGAGCAGGGTTTCAAAGCCAGAAACAGTTTACAATTATTTTTAAAATTCAAAAACTTAGCTCTATCTCCAGAAAATAACTCAGGAATAGGAATTTTAGGTTCTAACATAGGATTCTGAACCACTAAATCTTGAATGTTCTGTACTCTTATAGAGAGATTATCCATCAAAGAGGACAGACCCTGAATGTCCATGTCCACACCTGTGTTCTGAACCACCCTGATGTATAGGGGAAAAGAAAGACAGAACACAGTGCAAAGAAAAAAAAATGGTCTCAGAACTTCTCTTTTCCCTCTATTGAGAAGCATTAGTACTTTGGGCCTCCAGTACTGTTATGAACAGGTAATTCAGAACCACAATGGACCTTGAAGTTCAGAGCACACAAGGTGACCTGACATTTACCAAAAACATAGGACGAGCTCTGAGACGTGGAAACTCTGCTGACCGCAATCCCTAATCCTAACACACCACACTAGAGGTAGCCGTGGATTGCGCCTAACGCTCCCTATGCAACTCGGCACAGCCTGAGAAACTAACTAGCCCTGAAGATAGAAAAATAAGCCTACCTTGCCTCAGAAATTCCCCAAAGGAAAAGGCAGCCCCCCACATATAATGACTGTGAGTAAAGATGAAATACAAACACAGAGATGAAATAGATTTAGCAAAGTGAGGCCCGACTTACTGAATAGACCGAGGATAGGAAAGATAGCTTTGCGGTCAACACAAAAACCTACAAACAACTACGCAGAGGGGCAAAAAGACCCTCCGCACCGACTAACGGTACGGAGATGCACCCTCTGCGTCTCGGAGCTTCCAGCAAGCAAGAAAAAACCAGTATAGCAAGCTGGACAGAAAATATAGCAAACAAAAATAACACAAGCAGAACTTAGCTTATGCAGGATAGAGAGGCCACAGGAACGATCCAGGAGGAAGCAAGACCAATACTAGAACATTGACTGGAGGCCAGGATCAATAGCACCAGGTGGAGTTAAATAGAGCAGCACCTAACGACTTAACCTCATCACCTGAGGAAGGAAACTCAGAAGCCGCAGTACCACTGTCATCCACCAAAGGAAGCTTATAGACAGAACCAGCCGCAGTACCACTCACGACCACAGGAGGGAGCTTGGCCACAGAATTCACAACAGGGAGGCAGCACTAAAAGTGCCTAGGGCAGCAGAAACTCTAAATACGGCCCTGGGGGGCTACATTATATTCTGTGGGGGGACTGCATTATACTTAAGGTACTACATTATATTATGGGGGGCTACATCATACTATATGAGGGGTTACAGTATACTCTATGGGGGGCTGCATTATATTCTGTGGTGGGGCTGCATTATTCTCTCAGGGGACTACATAATATTATGGGGGCTACATCATACTATATGAGGGGGCTACAGTATGCTCTATGGGGGAGCTGCATTATATTCTGTGGTGGAACTGCATTCTCTCGGGACTACATTATATTCTGTGGTGGGTGGCATTATACTATATGGGGGGGCTGCATTATACCCTATGGGGCGTACATTATATTCTATGGTGGGGACTGCGTCATACCTGAGAGGGTTGCATTATATTTTGTGGGGTACTGCATTATATTCTATGAGAGGGGACTGCATTATATTTTATGAGGGGGCTACATTATATTCTGTGAGGGGGCTACCCCAACCCTTGCTACATTATTAACACGTGAACTACCTAATATTATACCCTGATATTAGCGCTTTTTACCGCACAATTGGTGGTCTTGTATCTATTTCTATGTAGCTACATAGTGGACCCCAAGAATGATTTTCTCTGGTGGGCCCAAGGTGCTCCAGTCCGACGCTGATTTGGGTAATTATTCTTTTCATATCCCAATATATACTATATAGTTTTTTCCCCCAGTGTTTTATCGTTGTCTCTGGCATCCAGAGCACTTCTCCAATGGATCCTCCGTTCTGTAGCCTGAGTGATCAGCCGATACTCTTTGTATCGCATTATTCACCTCATCTACGACACCTCATTTTCACTCACTCCTATTCACTGCACGTTCTATCAGCTTCCACCATAGTATCTTAACCCTGATACATGCTCAATAGGTTTATGTCTCCTGTTACTAGAACAGCCGCGATCAGGAACCAACACGTGCTCTTCGAATATCCAGTATCCGTTGTTTCAGATGCTGCATATCTCGTATCTTCACAGCATAGACAGTTGCCTTCAGATGACCCCAGCATCTGAAACAACGGATACTGGAGGCCTGTGCTAGCATTTGTTCTGCGGTGTTGTTATCAGTGTGCCAAGAGTGGGAGAAGAGGGTTGCATTGACAATCCAACACAATGGGCAGCACTTTGAACACATTTTATAAGTGGTAGTAAACGTGTAAATAACTCATAAAAGAATAAAGTTATGTTAAAACCAAGCAGACCATTTGTTTTTCTTGTGAAATTCTCAATACGTTTGATGTGTCACATGACCCTTTTCCCATTGGAAAAAATAAAGTTGCATCCAAAATGGCCTACTTCAAAATAGCCACCATGGTCACCATCCATCCAGAAAAGTTTTCCCCCTCCCATATACTTGTCACGAATCCCACTGATCTGTCACGGTTCACGGGGAAGATACCTTTATCATCCCCACCACTCACACCAATTTGCCACGAACTGGGGTTGTTTGGTTGCCCCTGGTTCCTTTTCAAGGGGATTTATCTATATCCCACTTCCCAGTTCCAGTGTGGAACTTGCAGCTCTCTGGCACCCCCCTTACCCTCAGGTCAGTCAGGGTACTGCACATAGGGTAATTAGTTGCCAGAAAGGCTGCCTGCTATGTACTGGCTATTGGGCACGCTGCAGCAAGGGCGATATAACTACTGCCACACAGTCGAGAACAATAGTTATCAACTCCTCCAGTTGCTGCAAAGACGCCCGATTGCACAGGACAAAGTATGCTGCCACCAGCTCCAATTTTCCAAGGACCAACAGGTCCGGAGCCAACCCAAATCAGTAGCGTAATTCACCTCAGAGGACGCAACAGTGTGTTATAGAACAAGGAGAGACAAGCTAGTAGTTTTACATTTTACTCCAAAAAAGGTAGGCAGTGTTTACAAAGTACAAAAAGAAATTATAAAGGAGACAATAATGCCCCACATGGAGATTCTTTTAAGTGTACACACGGAGTAATTACCTGAACCGCTTACCGAGAAATCCACGCTCTGCACTTGTTGCGTTTAGCTTCTAGCAGTTTCAGTGAGTCATAGATCTATCGATGGTCATCTGAACTCATCATCTTTAATCCATCTTATAGATCTTCCTTACCTGACCTATTGCAATTAACGACATCATGCTTTCCTCCGTACCGGAAGTCCACTGCCTCGGAGTAACCCTTGACTCTACCCTGTCCTTCAAACCGCACATCCAAGCTCTTTCCACCTCCTGTCACCTCCAGCTCAAAAATATATCCAGAATCCATCCTTTCCTCCACCGTCAATCTACTAAAATGCTTGTGCATGCCCTCATCATCTCCTGCCTTGACTGCTGCAACATCGGTTTCTGTGGCCTCCCTGCTAACATCCTTGCACCTCTCCAGTCCATCCTTAACTCTGCTGCCCGACTAATTCATCTCTCTCCTTGCTGCTCCTCCGCTTCCCCCTCTGCAAATCTCTTCACTGGCTCCCATTCCCTCAGCGTATCCAGTTCAAATTACTAATACGGACCTACAAAGCCATCCATAACCTGTCTCCTCCATATATCTCTGAACTAATCTCCCGAAATCTGCCCTCACGTAATCTCCGGTCCTCCCAAGACCTTCTCTCCTCCACTCTTATTCGCTCCTCAGTCAGCCGCCTCCAAAACTTCTCCGGAATATCCCCCATCCTCTGGAATTCTTTGCCCTAACAAGTCCTGCTATCAACCACATTTTGATCCTTTAGATGGAACCTGAAAACCCACCTCTTCAGGAAAGCCTACAGCCTGCACTGACCCTGCTGCCTCCTCACCATTACCGAAGCTACCGCCTCACCAACACCGGAGCTCCTGCAACCCTCAACCTATTTTCTCCTTCCCCACCATCCTGTAGAATGTGAGCCTGCAAGGGCAGGATCGTTGCCCCTCTGTATCAGTCTGTAATCATTAGTTTGATTACTGTAAGCGATATCTCTAATTTGTATGTAACCTCTTCTCATGTACAGCACTATGGAATCAATGGTGCTATATAAATAAATAATAATAATAATTGTGACTGATGGCAAAAAACTGATGTGTGAAAGCAGCCTAAACCCCCTCCACCCCCCTCTCTTCCTCTGGCAGTGTCAGGTTAAAAAGTTGAGAGTGAGGGGGAGGAGCCATCTCACAGCACAACAGACCTGGGCCAGGAAGATGCCGGCAGCCATGTCTGCGTCTGAGTCCCCTCCTCCTCATCATGGCTGCTCCTAAACCACTGTCCTGAGATCTGAATAGGTGAAGCAGCAGGACCTCGTAGTGCAGCGCCCCAGAGACTTGGTCGTTGCAGTAACGTTGCTCTGCCACTAAGGGGAGTGATGGTACGTCTGATGGCACTAAAGGAGTTCATCTGACCAGGTATCACAAGCACACACACTACACTTCACACTCCGGCCACTAGGGGAAGCAAAAGGTTCTATTTACTAGGCCACTCCTCACACTAGTAAAACTAGGGGTTGGATAGGAAGTTAGTCAGAAGCTGACTGGGTTTTGTCCAGGCAACATCCCGTTGCAGCGGGTGTTGCGGGCAAGATTCAGGGGGGTCCCTGTCAGGCGTGGGAACCTGGCAGGTACCTAGCGACAAGAACAGAACGAAAGAAACCGCACCTGCACTACCTTGCGGCGGTGTCCTTAGAAAGGACACGAAGCGAAGGATATTGTGGACAGTGAGAAACGAGAACAAGCACAAAAGAGAGCCAGTAGGAGTCGTGCCCCGAGATCGGCAACATCCCACTGAGGCACGTAGCCGATGCCCGGAACACCGAGGAAGTAACTGACTTTATGCCTTACTTCAAATACCGCAGGACAGTTAATTATAGGTTGGCTGTCTACCTTACATCACCTAAGCAGAAATAGGGGGCAACGCGTGTAGAGGGGCGTCTCTAGGGTCCCGGAAGAGCTCCGAGCCTACCCGTCAAACGGGTGCATTCTAGCCATAACAAACCTGGGGGACGGAGAATAGAAAGAACTAGAAAGAACTGGAATGAACGAGAATAGAAGTTGTGAGGACTATCCCGAATGCTCAGCAGGGAAGCACTACAACACACAGGCGCTAGTGGTAGGCAACGATTTCCACCTGCAAAGAGAACTCTGGATGTGCCTCTGGTCTCAGATAGCCCTGTTAACTGTGCTCTGGATTGAGGATCCTGAAGTCACCAGTAAAGAGGTAAAGAGACTGCAACCCTGTGTCCTCGTTATTGTCTGCACCTCACATCATCACCACCTACACTACTGGGAAGCCCTGGGGACATACTTCACCTGTGGGAAGGTATACCATCTAGCTGCCATCACATCACCCCAGTGGACCCCAAGCAGCGTCGGTCACCCTGACCGAATACCACAAGTGGCGTCACAAAACCTTGACAGACTCGTATCACCTTTCATTGGATGCCCCTTAGCAGGGTCACGGACCGGGTCCAGCCACCGTGACATCCCCAGAACTGAGCCAGAGAGGACCGGTACTGAGTAACCCGCGGCCTTGTGTCTGGGGGTGCTCCAGTAAGTATACATATATATGTGTATCTGTGTTGTAGCATTTCACCCGCTACGGGTCTTGGGGATACTCGCTTGGCAGCAGGATAAACACTTCAGGCACGATATGTCACACATATCAGTCCATATGGTTTATTTAAACGCCGCATAAACCAGACAGGGTACAGTCCATTTCATTACAGCCATGAAACATTGGCCAGTTCCCGTGGCAGATAGGCTTCTCTGCTGTATATTATAATCCCGTTGTCTGGGGTTACCTCTCAGAAGTTTCACTCCTTATTACACTGACTTCAGGTCGGTCCCAGGTCCTCAACACAGACCGTCCAGGTCTACGGTCTCCAGGTGCTTCCAGGACAACTCCACTCACAGGAGCCTCCAACCCCGACCGTCCGTGCTATGTCCAGCAATGGTCTCTGTGTGCTTCCAGGACGTCCCCACTTGGAACCGTCCAACACACAGGCCATTCTGCAGTGTCCTGCCAGGACACACGGAAGTGTGTACACCCTGACAGACACTCACACACTCACTCAATCTCTCTCCATGTGCCACACACACCTCCTTTACATAGGTGTAACCACACCCAGGTATCTGTCACATGGCTAGTCAGGTGAGCATCACCACAGGTCCTTACACACAAAACCATCTTACGTGTTCAGACACGCCTCTTTGGCTGGGTTTGTAGGTGACTGAACCCACCCATCTCTCCAATCACCTGGAAGCCTTCCCAATGTAAACAAACCCCTAAGCAGTAGATCTGCTTGAGCAAAACATACCCAGGCTTCCATCACAGGGCCACCCACCTCTGTGATACATACCATCCATCATTCACATGACCAGTCGCTATGCTACATATTCCCCCCCTCTGCCTAAAGCCATGGGGCTTTGGCACTTTCTATTACCCGACCAGAGACCCTTCTCTGTCGTCCCTGACAATCAAACCGTCTGTCAACCATTTCCGTCACACGCTTTGATAAGGATGACCCCTTGTCATTTCTTCTGCTACAGGATCTCCCGCTAAGCCGTGAGCTAAGGGAGGAGTCACTGCCTCTAACTCTTCCATCTGGTGTCAACATCTGAATGGGAGTCACCACCACCCAATCGGTCATCCTGTAACCTGCAATCGCTCCTCACACAGGTCACAATTTCTATTATGGCTACCCCTGCCATCCTGACTTTACCTTGGGGAGCACTATCCTTCCCCTGTGTCAGTGCCTCCGTCCGCACAACCTCGTACTCAGCTCTAGTGGTTGCTACTGGTAATGACACGTCACAGTCACCTTGCCCTACCAGTCAAGAGAACCATCTCAGTCGGTTTTGAGCATCACACATCAACATCTCCTTGTTTGGTTTGCCCCGCCCCCAGCGGTCACCACGTAGGCCTTGAGCTTTGGCCCTTACGTCACAGTGTGTCTGTGTCACCAAACCTTTAGTCACTACACTTTTGCTGCAAGGTCTTCCACCTATGTCACTCATCCCTGAGTCAACTTCAGGCCCCACTCCATTGGTGGCCTCCTCCACTTCTTCACAAAGTGCAACTGGTACCATTTCTTTGCACCCTTTACGTCTCCAGCGACAGGAAGACTTTTCCTTTTGGTGGGGCTCTTCACTGTACTCCCTAACTTCCTCAGAGTCACATAGTCTGTGTCATACCCCACAGTATGGTGAACCCCCAAGTCACACTCTTTCTGGGCGTCAGCTCCACACGGTTTATCTACCACACCACAAACAGTCATTTCGGTGTACACATTTGGTGACATCATGTTGGTAAGTTGGGCAGACGAACCCTTCACACTGGTCACCCCGATGTCTGACCCGTCAATTTTGGGACCCATTACTGACTTAACGTATGCCCCTGCAACAGTAATGAGACTTCCACCCTCCAGCTGTAGAGGAACCCCCTCCTCCCACAAGTCTGAGGATAACTTACAGTCCGGCCTACTATCCAATGATGCATTCACCACCGCCTCTTTTTTCCGCCATCCCTATTTGGGTTACCGCCCCTTTTTTGGACTCCACCCCATTTTGGGTTACCGCCCCCTTGTGGACCATTTTCTCCATTAGGGCCACCACCCCTTTTAGGGACTCCACCCCCTTTTGGGTTACCGCCCCCTTGTGGACCATTTTCTCCTTTAGGGCCACCACCCCTTTTAGGGACTCCACCCCCTTTTGGGCAACTACCTCCTTTTGAGACGCAGCCCCTTTTTGGCCAACCATAATTAATTGGGGTCACCACTCCGTTTTGGGACTCCACCCCTTTAGGGACACCACCCCACTCTGGGGTACACCCCGTGGATTTCCCACCGTACTCTCAGGCCCCAGTTCGCACAGCACACCAATGTGACTCTGGCCCTTTAAGAGTCTGCACACTCTAAACCAGCAATGTCTTTTTCTTTTTTTTTTTCTTTCTCTTTAACCTTCACCAGCTCTTGCTGGCACTGCTACAGCCCCTGCTGCAGTCCCAAATCACTGGCACCTCCGGGTGCTGATCACAAACAGCTGCTGCCGCCACTGCGGCTCCTGCTGCTGCGGAACCTCTTGCTGCAACCGCGCTGCACGGCTCAACCGCAGACTTCGTGGACCCGCCGATCCACAGCAAGCCGCTTGTCACCTTCTTGGACCCACCGATCCACAGCAAGCCACTTGTCACCTTCGTGACCCCACCGAGCCACAGCAAACTTCGTGACCTCACTGAGCCACAGCAAGCTGACTCTCAGGAAAAAAAACTCAGTCTCTCACTGACCTCTGGTCAGCATAGCACAGACTCCTGTCTGTTACAAAAAATAATCACTGATCCCGATCAGCACAATACACGGTTTTCAGACCGTTATCTGCTGACAACCTGCACGGGTTCCTGGACACCTCTTGGCCTCAGAGGTGCCCCAGATACAATGTCTCTTTCTTTGTTTCACACTGACCCCGGTCAGCACAACACGGATCTCCATCCGTTCTCAGCTTTACAGCCCAAACACATTTTCTCACTGATCCCAATCAGCAACGCCTTCAGTCTTCGTGGCCCCACTGAGCCACAGCAAGTTAATCACAGAAGAAAAAAGAAATACATGGACTCGCCGGTCCACAGCAATCACCTGCACACGTGCTTCACAGAAAAAAAAACCCACAGTCTTTCACTGACCTCAGAACAACACAGACACTGGTCTGTTTCACACCCGGCTTTAACACAGCCCAAATATAGTTTCTCACTGATCCCGATCAGCATAATACACGGTTTTTAGACCGTCACCCGTTGGCAACTTCACGGGTTCCTGGACACCCCTCGGCCTCAGAGGTGCCCAGACAACAGTTTTCTCAGTTTTCCTGAACCCGGTCAGTACTTACTCATGGTTTTCAAGACCATTACCTGCCATTGCCACACAGGTTCCTGGATCCCTCTTCTCCTCAGAGGTATCCCATAAACAGCAGTTCCTCACTCAGTCTTTCCTTTTCTCTGACCCCGGTCAGTATAACACAAATCTCCATTCGTTACCTGCCATTGCTGCACAGGTTCTTGGGACCCTCTTCTCCTCGAAGGTATCCCACCAATAACAATTCTCACTGACCCCGGTCAGTATTTACTCACGGTTTTCAAGACCGTCCACTCTTCTGGCTCAGACCAGCCACCGCTGCAACATGTGCTCCTTGGATCACTGCCCGCATTCTCCACCAATTGTAGCGTTTCACCCGCTACGGGTCTTGGGGATACTCGCTTGGCAGCAGGATAAACACTTCAGACACGATATCTCACACATATCAGTCCATATGGTTTATTTAAACTCCGCATAAACCAGACAGGGTACAGTCCATTTCATTACAGCCATTAAACATTGGTCAGTTCCCGTAGCAGATAGGCTTCTCTGCTGTATATTATAATCCCGTTGTCCGGGGTTACCTCTCAGAAGTTCCACTCCTCCTCCTTTACATAGGTGTAACCACACCCAGGTATCTGTCACATGGCTAGTCAGGTGAGCGTGACATCACCACAGGTCTTTACACACAAAACCATCTTACGTGTTCACACACACCTCTTTGGCTGGGTTTGTAGGTGACTGAACCCACCCATCTCTCCAATCACCTGGAAGCCTTCCCAATGTAAACAAACCCCTAAGCAGTAGATCTGCTTGAGCAAAACATACCCAGGCTTCCATCACAGGGCCACCCACCTCTGCAATACATACCGCCCATTAATCACATGACCAGTCGCTATGCTACAGTGTGTACATGTGCAGTATATAATGTGTGTCTGTGTATGTGTATATAGTGTGTACATATACACAGTACATAGTATGTGTAAATCTGTGGTGCATTTATGTGTGTATATATATATATATATATATATATATATATACTTGTACATACAGTATATAGTATGTGTGTCTGTGTATATTATGTTAGTATACAGCCTCACCAACACCCCGCCATCCTGTAGATTGCAAGCCCTCAAGGGCAGGGTCCTCGCCCCTCTGTATCAGTCTGTCATTGTTAGTTTGCTTACTGTAAACAATAACTGTAATTTCTATGTAACCCCTTCTCATGTACAGCACCATGGAATCAATGGTGCTATATAAATAAATAATAATAATATCCCACATCATCCTGTCTGCCATAGCCACAGGACTACTAACCCTAGCTTCCTCCCGGTGTCCCATCTGCTGTGATATTACACTGAGCACTGAGCACATCCCGGACTCACCGCCCCCTGAGCACCAAGCACATCCCTGGTACATGTATTTCTATGCAGCCACACACTCCGGTCCCGAGTGCCGGCGGCCTTGCCGAGTATTGAGGCAAGTTTCTCACATTGCACTCACAAGTGTGACCCCGGCCTTAGAGTAAGTGTGGGTATGCAGAGCGGACATGGCTATACACTCAGCTTTATATATTGTGGTGTGACTGGTGGTCGCGTGGTGAATGGGAGGTATGTCATGATCCCAATGGCAGGGGATCACAAAAATGACAAGCACAGATACAAACAAGCTCTAGGGCGATGGAACCTGAGCTGACCGCGACCCTGAACCTAACACACAAATAAAAGTAGCCGGGGAACGTGCCTACGATGATCCTAGACGTCTCGCTCCAGCCGAAGATCTAACTTCCCCTATCAGAAGAAACACAGACCTCTCTTGCCTCCAGAGAAATACCCCACAGCAAATAGCAGCCCCCCACATATAATGACGGTGAAATGAGAGGAAAGCACATACGTAGTATGAAAACAGTTTCAGCAAAATGAGGCCCGCTAAAGCTAGATAGCAGAGGATACAAAAGTGAACTGCGCGGTCAGCGAAAAACCCTTCAAAAACCCATCCTGAAATTACTTGAACTCATGTGCCAACTCATGGTACATGAAAAGCAATTTCAGCCCACTAGAGCAACCAGCAGCAGAGAATCACATATCTGCAGGCTGGACTAAAAACCAAATTAAGCAAAACACAAAACAGGAAAATCCAAACTTAGCTTGTCCAGAAGGTTCTAGGAGCAGGGAGCAGAGGTAACAAGACACACTGGATACATTGATAACCGGCGAGGAAATGCCAGCAAAGCCAGGTTAAATAGGAAACTCCCATATGCTGATGGAACAGGTGGAACCCAGAAACCCAGGAAAGACAAGTCACCCAGTACCATCAGTAACCACCAGAGGGAGCCCAAAAACAGAACTCACAACAGAGGTATGTGTCACAGGGATGGATGCTCCCTGCGATGCAACCCGGAGTATTTTGTCTTTAGTGTACATGAGCACTGAAGACGTCGTTTAGTGCACCTGGGTCCAGGTTGTGGGTAGCTATGAGAGGGTCTGGCTACCCATATACCTCACCTCTGAGTGGGGGTGCTCATTGTACCCTTTTTCCCTGCAGGCGTTTGAGGGCCTGCAGTGATGTCATGATCATGTGACCGGTGCATGTGATGTTACCTCACCTGTGGGTTTGGTTACAGGCTACCTAAAGGTGTGTTTAGCACATGGGAGTGAGTGTTTGGGAGTCTGCCAGTGTGGACAGAATTCCATGTGTCCCGGCTGGACAGTACCGAGTGGCCTGTGTGTTGGACGGTTCCAAGTGGGGACCGACATCCTGAACAGCACACAGAGACCGTGTTTAGGTTAGAGAGCCTACGTGCTGGACATAGCTCAGCCCGTGTGCCCACAGACCTGAGAGAGCAGAGCTCTACTATGGACATTGAGGATTTATCTGTCTGATGTAAGACTGTTTGCCTTTTGTTCATGCTTCTATGGTTTATGGAGAGAATAAACCACACAGACTGTTTTAACTGGAAAAACCGTGCTTGAATCCTGTGCCAAGCGAGTGTCCCCCAAGACACGTAGTAGGCAAAATGCTACAATTGGTGCTAGACTGCGGGCAACGGTCCAAGAAGCACATGTTGCAGCATTGGCTGGTCTGAGCCAGAGGAGTGAATGGTCTGACAACCGTGAGTAATACTGTCCGGGGTCAATGGGAACTGTTTGTGGAATACCTCTGAGGAGAAGAGGAATCCGGAAACCTGTGTGGCTGACACCAACAGGTAACAGACAGGAGTCCATGTTATGCTGACTGGGGTCAGTGAGAAACTGTGTTTAGGCTGTAAAGCTGAGTGTGTAACGGACAGGAGTCCGTGTCATGCTGACCGGGGTCAGTGAGAGACAGTGTTTTTTTATCCTATAAAGCACATGTGCAGGTGGTTTTTTTTTCTTCAAGTCATCTTGCTGTGGCTCGGCAGGGCCACAAAGACTGAAGGCATCTGGCGGTAACTCGGCGGGGTTACAATGGTGGTCAACATCCTCAATGTAGAGTCGTCTGGAGGTCCGCAAGGTCGTCTGGAGGTTTGCAGAGCAGTGCAGAGCAGTTCCAGCAAGAGGTTCTGCAGCAGCAGGAGCTGCAGTATCAACCGCAGGAGCCTCGCTGTGAGGAACTGTTGGGGCCTGAGAGTCATGTGGGGGAGTCCACAGGGTGTACCCCAGAGTGGGGTTGTGTTCCTAAAGGGGGGAGTCCCAAAACAGAGCAGTGACCCCAAATAATTATGGTTGGCCAAAAAGGGCTGCATCCCAAAGGGGGTAGTTTCCCAAAAGGGGGTTGAATCCCTAAAGGGAGTGATGGCCCTAAAGCAGAAAATGGCCTACAAGGGGGCGGCAACCGAAAAGGGGGTGGGATTCTAAAAAGGATAGTGGCCCAAAAAGGGGTGGAGCTTTCGAAAGGGCAGCATCGGTTACCTCAGTGGACATGTCTGGGGAACAGCGGTGTTTGTGTTTTGCTTATTCCTAGTGCGGCATAGACTTCCCACTTAACAACAGGTCGCAGGTGTGTACTGTGATGTTACACCGTGAAGGAGTCTCTGGATGGCTGGACTCAAACAGTCAGGTGACTCTGACGGGAACTCCTCTCGTTCTCTGTCTGACCGAGAAAAAGGTCTAGGTTCGCTGCATCCATGGGGTCATTGTGGACTACACTCCCTGACAGAAAATAGTAGCTCATAAGGCGTACCCGCATTTTAAAGGCAATCCTCAGTATAACCAAAAACGCGAAGGACAGTGTGACCTATCGTTAATGTTGATAACAACACCACCACAGAAAAAAACAATACTTAAGTCAAAATTAAATTCCCAAAATACAAAATCACTTTATTATTTAAAATATGACAAACACATGTGAGCAGGAATGAAGTACATGAACCATAACCTAAAGAAATGCTATGCAAAGAAACGCAGGGGAGAACGAATCCCTGGACATACCCCACTAAATAGCAGATTGATGTCTGGCCACTAGGGTTGAGCGAAACGGATCGTTCATTTTCAAAAGTCGCCGACTTTTGGCAAAGTCGGGTTTCATGAAACCCGACCCGACCCGACCCCTGTGCGGGGTCGGCCATGCGGTACGCGACTTTCGCGCCAAAGTCGCGTTTCAATGACGCGAAAAGCACCATTTCTCAGCCAATGAAGGTGGACGCAGAGTGTGGGCAGCGTGATGACATAGGTCCTGGTCCCCACCATCTTAGAGAAGGGCATTGCAGTGATTGGCTTGCTGTCTGCGGCGTCACAGGGGCTATAAAGGGGCGTTCCCGCCGACCGCCATCTTACTGCTGCTGATCTGAGCATAGGGAGAGGTTGCTGCCGCTTCTTCAGAAGCAGGGATAGTGTTAGGCAGGGTCCATTAACCACCAAACCGCTTGTGCTGTAGCGATTTCCACTGTCCAACACCACCTTTGTTTGCAGGGACAGTGGAAGCTACATTTTTTTTTCCTCAGCGCTGTAGCTCATTGGGCTGCCCTAGAAGGCTCCCTGATAGCTGCATTGCTGTGTGTACGCCGCTGTGCAAACCAACTGCTTTTTTCAAGGCACAAATCCTGTTGTTCCTTCCTTTCTGCACAGCTATCTTGTTTGTTTGTCCACACTTTTTATTTAATTTGTGCATCAGTCCACTCCTTATTGCTGCCTGCCATACCTGGCTGAGATTACTGCAGGGAGATAGTAATTGTAGGACAGTCCCTGTGTTTTTTTTTTTTTTTTTAATTCTCCCTAAAAAGCTGTGGGAGATAAAGATTGGCATTTCTGCTCGAGTGCCATCCCTGTGTGTGCCATCTCACATAGTGGGCCATAGAAAGCCTAATTTTTTTTCTGTTTTTTTTTTGTGGGGTTTCTAAATTCTCCCTGGGCTTGTGTGCCAGTCCTGAGCGTGCCATCTCTCTCTCTCAGATAGTGGGCCATAGAAAGCCTATTTGTTTTTTTGGGTTTTTTTGGTTTCTAAATTCTCTCTGAAAAAATCACTTTTTTTTTTATTTGTTTTCTCAATTCTTCCTTAAAAAATCATTTTTTTTTGGGGGGGGGTTCTAAATTCTCTCTGAAAAAATAAAAAAAAACAGTGGGAGATTAATATTGGCCTTTCTGCTTGTGTGCCAGTCCTGACTCCTGGGTGTGCCATCTCTCTCTCTCAGATAGTGGGCCATAGAAAGCCTACTTTTTTTTTTATTTGGTTTCTAAATTCTCTCTGAAAAAATCACTTTTTTTTATTTGTTTTCTAAATTCTTCCTTAAAAAAATCATTTTTTTGGGGGGGGTTTCTAAATTCTCCCTGAAAAAATAAAAAAAACAGTGGGAGATTAATATTGGCCTTTCTGCTTGTGTGCCAGTCCTGACTCCTGGGTGTGCCATCTCTCTCTCTCAGATAGTGGGCCATAGAAAGCCTATTTTTTTTTTTTTTTTTGGTTTCTAAATTCTCTCTGAAAAAATCACTTTTTTTTATTTGTTTTCTAAATTCTTCCTGAAAAAATCATTTTTTTGGAGGGGTTTCTAAATTCTCCCTGAAAAAATAAAAACAAACAGTGGGAGATTAATATTGACATTTGTGCTTGAGTGACAGTCCTGCGTGTGTGGCATCTCTCTCATTTGGTGCCACCAAAAACAGAGTGTGTAACATTGTGCCTGCTTTTCCTTGCGGTCTCACCCACCTGTAAAGGGGTATCTAAATCATACTGAAGTTATAGCTCACCGTGTAAGTTGTTTGACAGCAACAAATACGTTTGGTTACGTTTTTAAAACAATGAGGAAGTCTGGTGGAAGAGGTCGTGGCCGGGGGCGTTCATTGTCAGCTGGTAATGAGGGTAGTGGTAGTGGTGGAGCATCAGGTGGTCGTGGGAAAAAAAATATTGCAGCTAAGTCTGGAGCTGTGGAGCCAGGTTCGTCGTCTGGCTACACAAGGCCTCGAACGCTCCCTTTTCTGGGAGTAGGAAAACCGCTTTTAAAGCCGGAGCAGCAAGAGCAAGTTTTGGCTTACCTTGCTGACTCAGCCTCTAGCTCTTTTGCCTCCTCTTTTGAAACTGGTAAATGTAAAAGCAGCGCGTCGTTAGTGGATGTTCACGGTCAGGGACAAGTCGCTTCCTTGTCCTCTTCAGCAAAAACAACAACAGAGAAGGATGCAGCAGGCGACACAACGGGTTACTCCATGGAGCTCTTTACACATACCGTCCCTGGCTTAGAAAGTGAAGCAGTTAACCGGCCATGCCCATTACAAGTTGAATCTGACATGGAGTGCACTGATGCACAGCCACAGCCAGACTACTATGCTGGTCCTTTGACTCAGACCACAACATTGCCCTCGCAGGGTACTGATCCAGAATCAGACCCTGATGAGACTATGTTGCCCCGTCACGAATGCTCTACCACCGACTTACACGGTGACACAGACGGAGTTGCGCATGAGTTAGAAGAGGAGGTTATAGATGACCCAGTTGTTGACCCCGATTGGCAGCCATTGGGGGAACAGGGTGCAGGCGGCAGTAGTTCTGAAGCGGAGGAGGAGGGGCCACAGCAGGCATCAACATCGCAACAGGTTCCATCTGCCGGGCCTGTATCTGGCCCAAAACGCGTGGCAAAGTCAAAACCTGTTGGAAGACAGCGTTGCCATCCGGTTAAAGCTCAATCTGCAATGCCTGAAAAGGTATCCGATGCTAGAAAGAGTGCAGTCTGGCATTTTTTTAAACAACATCCAATTGATCAGCGCAAAGTCATCTGTCAAAAATGTTCAACTACCTTAAGCAGAGGTCAGAATCTGAAAAGTCTCAATACAAGTTGCATGCATAGACATTTAACCACCATGCATTTGCAAGCCTGGACTAACTACCGAACGTCCCTTAAGGTTGTAGCACCCTCGGCCAATGAAGCTAGTCAGCAACGCAACATCCCTTCCGGCAGTGTAGGGCCACCATTTTCCGCACCACCTGCAGTATCTGTGCAGGTTTCTTTGCCAGGCCAAAGCAGTCAGGGTCAGGGAATCACCAGTTTCGTAGTAGGAAACACTGCATCTAGGGCACCGGCGGCAACAATACCATCTCCCATCGTCTCTCAGTCTGCCATGTCCACCGGCACCCCCGCTAGTTCCACGATCTCCAGCTCTCCAGTCCAGCTCACCCTACATGAGACTATGGTTAGAAAAAGGAAGTACTTAGCCTCGCATCCGCGTACACAGGGTTTGAACGCCCACATAGCTAGACTAATCTCGTTAGAGATGATGCCCTACCGGTTAGTTGAAAGCGAAGATTTCAAAGCCCTGATGGACTACGCTGTACCACGCTACGAGCTACCCAGTCGACACTTCTTTTCCAGAAAAGCCATCCCAGCCCTCCACCAGCATGTTAAAGAGCGCATCGTCCATGCACTCAGGCAATCTGTGAGCACAAAGGTGCACCTGACAACAGATGCATGGACCAGTAGGCATGGCCTTGGATGTTACGTGTCCATCACGGCACACTGGGTGAATGTTGTGGATGCAGGGTCCACAGGGGACAGCAATTTTGGGACAGTTCTGCCTAGCCCACGGTCTAGGAATCAGTTGGCTGTAGCCGTTTGCACCCCCTCCTCCTCCTCCTCCTCGTCCTCCTGCAGAAGCGAGAGCTCGTCCACAGACCGCAGTCACACAACCACTCCATCCGCAGCTGCCACTGTTGCACACCAGGTCTCCCATTATGGGGCAGCTACTGGCAACCGTCAGCAGGCTGTATTGGCTATGAAGTGTTTGGGCGACAACAGACACACCGCGGAAGTTCTGTCCGAGTTCTTGCAGAAAGAAACGCAGTCGTGGCTGGGCACTGTAGATCTTGAGGCAGGCAAGGTAGTGAGTGATAACGGAAGGAATTTCATGGCTGCCATCTCCCTTTCCCAACTGAAACACATTCCTTGCCTGGCTCACACCTTAAACCTGGTGGTGCAGTGCTTCCTGAAAAGTTATCCGGGGTTATCCGACCTGCTCCTGAAAGTGCGTGGACTTTGCTCACATATCCACCGTTCGCCCGTACACTCCAGCCGTATGCAGACCTATCAGCGGTCTTTGAACCTTCCCCAGCATCGCCTAATCATAGACGTTGCAACAAGGTGGAACTCAACACTGCACATGCTTCAGAGACTGTGCGAACAGAGGCGGGCTGTTATGTTTTTGTGGGAGGATACACATACACGGGCAGGCAGTAGGATGGCAGACATGGAGTTGTCAGGTGTGCAGTGGTCGAAGATACAAGACATGTGTCAAGTCCTTCAGTGTTTTGAGGAATGCACATGGCTGGTTAGTGCAGACAACGCCATAATAAGCATGAGCATCCCCCTAATGCGTCTGCTGATGCAAAGTTTGACGCACATAAAGGATCAGGCGTCTGCAGCAGAGGAAGAGGAAAGCCTTGATGACAGTCAGCCATTGTCTGGCCAGGGCAGTGTACAGGACGAGGTAGCGGGCGAAGAGGAGGAGGAGGACGAGGAGGATGATGGGGATGATTATATTTTTAATGAGGAAGCTTTTCCGGGGCCACTGGAAATTGGTGGCGTGGCAAGGCCGGGTTCTGTTTTTTTGAGGGACACAAGTGACGTAGATTTGCCTGAAACTGCCCCTCAACCAAGCACAACCGCAGATTTGACAACTGGAACTTTGGCCCACATGGCGGATTATGCCTTACGTATCCTCAAAAGGGACACACGCATTACTAAAATGATGAACGATGACGATTACTGGTTGGCCTGCCTCCTTGATCCTCGCTATAAAGGCAAATTGCAAAATATAATGCCACATGAGAACTTGGAACTAGTATTAGCAACCAAACAATCAACTCTTGTTGACCGTTTGCTTAAGGCATTCCCAGCACACAGTGCCCGTGATCGTTCTCACACGAGCTGCAGGGGCCAGCAGACCAGAGGTGTTAGAGGGGCAGAAATCAGAAGTGGCGTTAGACAGAGGGGTTTTCTGACCAGGTTGTGGAGTGATTTTGCTATGACCGCAGACAGGACAGGTACTGCAGCATCAATTCAAAGTGACAGGAGACAACATTTGTCCAGTATGGTTACTAATTTTCATCCCTTATCGACGTTCTCCCTCAACCGTCATTCCCATTTGATTACTGGGCATCCAAATTAGACACCTGGCCAGAATTGGCAGAATATGCATTGCAGGAGCTTGCTTGCCCGGCAGCTAGTGTCCTATCAGAAAGAGTATTCAGTGCTGCAGGTTCAATATTAACCGAAAAAAGGACTCGTCTGGCTACCCAAAATGTAGATGATCTAACCTTCATTAAAATGAACCACAACTGGATTTCGAAATCTTTTGCCCCACCTTGCCCGGCCGACACCTAGCTTTCCTATGAAAAGGTCTTGCCTGTGGGCTATTCTGAATGACTTTTCCAATCTCGTAATTTGCAGCACCTGATTGTCCAGCATACGACATGTTTACACCTCCCTAAATGGCCAAACTCCCCACACGGGGCCGTGGTATCGCCACTTGGCGCCAGCACTCGTGAGAGTGCTGTTTGTCTGAAGAGGTGGGTGTGCCCGCTTTTGGTCGACGGCACTGCCACTGGGTCCCTCATAGTACAATAAAGTGTCTCTGGCGGTGGTGGTGCGCACCCAACATCAGACACACTGTTGTAACATGAGGGGCCCTGGGCCTGTACCGCCGGCCACAAGAGAGTTACCCCACCCCCAGCTCAAACATTGCTAAACCACTTGCACAATTATCTCTCACAGTTCCACCAATGTTTAGTCTATGCGCTGACATCCGTAAATTCCTGCCACTGACAATACCATTGTGTTGACATGTATGATGGTACTTAACATAGTCAGGGGCAGTGTCCTATATTTACCCAAGTAAATACTTTGTGCCAAATTACTAGGTCTGAAACTCAGCAGAGGAGCCCACCCCTGTACCTAATGATTGCACCCTTTTGTGTTTTCGTTTTGTTGTAATGCGAGACATTAACATGTATTTATTGTTTGGGACTACTAACTGGCAGACACTCATTACAATCGGCCGCCACTGACAACACCAATGGTGCCTGTGTACCCCTGCAAGAGAATTCAAAGTGCCTACAGCCCAATTTTATTATGTTAGGCCTTCGAAGCCTGTTGCGGTCCCTTCTTTCTACTACTCCTCCACTGACCAGACCACTGCTGCCCGTGTACCCCTGGAACCAATTTTAAAGTGCCTACAGCCCAATTTTTTTATGTTAGGCCTTCGAAGCCTGTCTGCGGTCCCTCCTTCCACTAGTCCTCCACTGACCAGACCACTGCTGCCCGTGTACCCCTGGAACCTATTTAAAAGTGCCTACAGCCCAATTTTTTATGTTAGGCCTTCGAAGCCTGTCTGCGGTCCCTTCTTTCTACTACTCCTCCACTGACCAGACCAATGCTGCCCGTGTACCCCTGGAACCAATTATAAAGTGCCTACAGCCCAATTTTATTATGTTAGGCCTTCGAAGCCTGTCTGCGGTCCCTCCTTCCACTAGTCCTCCACTGACCAGACCACTGCTGCCCGTGTACCCCTGGAACCTATTTAAAAGTGCCGACAGCCCAATTTTTTTATGTTAGGACTTCGAAGCCTGTCTGCGGTCCCTTCTTTCTACTACTCCTCCACTGACCAGACCACTGCTGCCCGTGTACCCCTGGAACCAATTTTAAAGTGCCTACAGCCCAATTTTATTATGTTAGGCCTTCTAAGCCTGTCTGCGGTCCCTCCTTCCAATAGTTCTCTACTGACCAGACCAATGCTGGCCGTGTACCCCTGGAACCCAGCTGAAAGTGCATGGAGCCTACTTTTTTTCTTTGTTTTATATTTATAAAGCCCAGATGAACTACGCTGTACCACGGTTCAAGCTACCCAGTCGACACTTCTTTTGTGAGAAAAGCCATCCCAGCCCTCCACCGGCATGAAAAAGTCTGCATTGTCATAGCACTCAGGCAATCAAACAGTAGAAAGGTGCACATGACAAGAGACGCATGGACCAGTAGGCATGTCCACAAAAAGTTACGTGTCCATTACGGCGCAATGGGTTAATGTGTTGGATGCATGGTCCACAGGGGACAGCCTACAAAGTCTGTCAGCAGTCCCTAATTCAAATTGTCCTCCGCTGACCACACCACTGCTGCCCGTGGACCCCTGGAACCTATTTTTAATTGCATAGAGCATCCTTTTTCTAATAGTAGGCTTACAAAGTCTGTCTGCGGTCCATAATTGAAATTGTCCTCCACTGACCAGACCAATGCTGCCTGTGTACCCCTGTAACCTTTTTTAAACTGCATTGAGCCACATTTTTGGTTTAAGGCCTACTACCTGTGTCTGTCTGCGCCACTCAATACAGCTGTCCTCCTTTGAAAAAGAGACGGTGTGTTCCACTCCAAGGTGTTCCCCAGGTTGTCTCTCCATTGCTTCAATCTTAAAGCTCTTGTTTAGTAGTTGTTGAAAACAACACTGCATTCGGCCTACAAGTTGGGTCTGGGTTGTAGAGACGGTGTCTTCCGCTCCAAGGTGTTCTCCAGGTTTCCTCTCCATTGCTTCAATCTTCTGGCTCTCGTTTAGTAGTTGTTGAAAACAACACTGCATTCGGCCTACAAGTTGGGTCAGGGGTGTAGAGACGGTGTGTTACACTCCAAGGTGTTCCACAGGTTGTCTCTCCATTGCTTCAATCTTAAAGCTCTTGTTTAGTAGTTGTTGAAAACAACACTGCATTCGGCCTACAAGTTGGGTCTGGGGTGTAGAGACAGTGTGTTACACTCCAAGGTGTTCCCCAGGTTGCCTCTCTATTGCTTCCATCTTAAAGCTCTTGTTTAGTAGTTGTTGAAAACAACACTGCATTCGGCCTACAAGTTGGGTCTGGGGTGTAGAGACGGTGTCTGCCGCTCCAAGGTGTTCTCCGGGTTGCCTTTTCTGAGCTTTGATCTTCAGGCTCTCGTTTAGTAGTTTGTTTAATTCTAACTGCAGTGGGGCTAGTACTTGGATTGGGGCCTACTAGCAGTGTCTACCGCTCCAAGGTGTTCTCCGGGTTGCCTTTTCTGAGCTTTGATCTTCAGGCTCTCGTTTAGTATTTTTTTGTAAATCTAACTGCAGTGGGGCTAGTACTTGGGTTGGGGCCTACTACCAGTGTCTGCAGCTCCAAGGTGTTCTCCAGGTTGCCTCTCCATTGCTTCAATCTTCTAGCTCTCGTTTAGTAGTTGTTGAAAACAACACTGCATGCGGCCTACAAGTTGGGTCAGGGGTGTAGAGACGGTGTGTTCCACTCCAAGGTGTTCCCCAGGTTGCCTCTCCATTGCTTCAATCTTGAGGCTCTTCTTAAGTAGTTGTTGAAAACAACACTGCATTCGGCCTAGAAGTTGGGTCTGGGTTGTAGAGACGGTGTCTTCCGCTCCAAGGTGTTCTCCAGGTTGCCTTTCCTGAGCTTCTATCTTCAAGCTCTTGTTAAATAGTTGTTAAATGGAACAACTGCATTTGGCCTACTAGTTGGGTTGGGGCCTACTAACAGTGTCTGCCGCTCCTTGCTGTTCTCCTGGTTTCCTGTCCTGAAATTCCATTTTCAGGCTCTCATTAAGTAGTTGTTAATGTTAGACTGCATTTGGCCTACTAGTTGGGTTGGGGCCTACTATTGGTGTCTGCCGCTCCTTGCTGTTCTCCTCCACTGAACAAAGCTGTGCCGCCTGTTTACTACTGTTGCCAATTTCGAACTGCATTTAGACTAATTACTGATTTGGGCCTACTCTCTGTGTCAGCCTCTCATTACAGTTCTCCTCCACTGAACAAAGCAATGCCCCCTGGTTAGTCCTCTTACCAATTTTGAGTTGCATTTAAACCACTTTATTCTTTGGGCCTATATCTGTGTTTCCTCCTCATCCTGCCCATTGCCCAGCCAGTGATAGATGAGTCTGCTGGTACATTGACCCATAACGCAACATTCCCCATGCACGCTACACAGCAAGATTGTGACCCTGCTGAAAGTCAGGTTCCTCTTCCCGCATACCATACCACCTTACACGGGGACAAAGAGGAAGGTGCAGATGAAAGTGCAGGTTCCTTCATCAGGTGGGGGGAGGAATACTCGTTGGCGACGTCACTGGCACAGGGCCCCTCATAGTACACAAAAGTGTCGCTGCCGGTGGGAGGCGCCCCCGCCGTGCAAACACACCGCCGTACTTTGAGGGGCCCTGTGCCAGTGCCAATGCCAACGAGTGGGCCCCCCCTGCTTGCTCAGGATCACAGCACTTGCGAAGTTTAAATACTTACCTTACCTTAACTATTATTATAAGGGAAATTAAGATTGACAAGCTTCATTAAGAAGAATGCATGGTTTTGGCATTAAAATGGGCACTCTAGGTGTTTTCCTGGCCCCCACTCACTGCCGACTATGCTGCCCCATTGACTTGCATTGGGTTTCGTGTTTCGGTCGATCCCGACTTTACGTCATAATCGGCCGATTTCACTCGACCTGACTATTGAGATAGTCGGGTTTTGCGAAACCCGACTCGACTCTAAAAAAGTCAAGGTCGCTCAACCCTACTGGCCACCATCATATCAAATGCTATTACCGCTGAAAAAAATAGCAAAGAGGCCAGAACTCAGGGGATATACCCATATACGCCACAATCACAAAGACTCACCACACCTCATTAGTATATCATAATTACCTACAGTTGATGCGGTCAGGGTGTCAAGGGAGCGTGCGCCCGTCCCAACGCGCGTTTCGGTGAAGCACCTTCGTCAGAGGGCATACAATACATCATAAAGTGTGAGTTTAAAAAGGCTGAGACTGGAAGTGCGTGAAACATGAGAAACCGGAAGTACTCCTCCATTCCCATAACAACCTCAGCCCAAGCCTGCAATCGCAGCAAGAGCAGGGGAAGTAAACACGGGAGCCCCACGTGGTCACCATCCCCCTTCTCAGGTGCGGAAGCCGGCAAGACACTACGGTGATAGGTCCGGAGGTAAGTTCCGTACACAACACATAGTACGCATAGCCGGAAGTCATGTGGTATATCAATGCAACAATGATGCCAGCCGATGCAGACTCTGCGCACAGCAGAACGATCACGGGGGCAACACGTGACCACATCATCCGGACACGAATTGCCGCATCGAGAAGACTCCACAGTGCCAGAGTATAGGTAATTAATTGACTAGTATAACCACATAGAAAAGGCCCATAAATATCAAAGACACACATAACAGAAGAGAATGTTGCAAATCAATAATCCCCGGCAGATACGGTAAGTAAATAAATTCAATTATATAACAATTACACCCCAATCTCATTTAGGGCATAATCAGCAACATCCCAATCTGTGACATGGTGCATAGCGTAAAAATCATCGAAGATATGCCAATATCAAACTATCAATGTAAAGGCAATGTAGCGATGAAAACAGGACTCATCTCCCTCAATAGATATTTATATTTAAATCCGGGATTCAACGTATACCGTCTTCACATTACAGCCCAAGAAAAAATTCTTCTACACAGCATTATACATATTACATATACAATATAGAAAAATAATAAATTAAGTATAAAATATAATGCTATATGTCCTCATTTTCAAACTTGACATCCTTCATTGAATCTTCATAGCACCAGAGTCTTGTATGGAAATAGGGCATAGTCCTTCTCATGACAAAAAGAAGGTCCAGTAGTCCGGACAAACTCTTCCTTACTCATAGGCACGACACTATCCGGGCTCAGCACCAACTGTACATCTATGTATATACACTAAAAATATATAATAAAAACAGTATAAGAAAACAATAAAAACAAAAGCAACAGCACCCTACAGGGCCATGGAACCCAAATCAACAGCATAACCCAGTGATCAGAGGAACGGAGCGAAACTAATAATCTCATTCAGTCCTTTTGGATGGACAGAGTCCAGATCCATCTTGACTCTATTTGAGCCAATCTTTTTAAATTTGCTCCCCCCCGAATCCCAACCTCCAACATGTCAATTCCTCTAATTCTAAGGAGGCTGGCATCGCCACCATAAAATCTCCTGAAGTGTCGGGGTAGAGTTTTTAGCATGGATGCATCCTCATTGTCACCTGCCGCGGTTATCCCTCTAACATGTTCTCTAACCCGCACTTTAAACTGCCGTGTCGTCATTCCGACGTAAATTTTATCACTCGGACACAGTGCATAATAGATAACATTCCTGCTAGAGCAGGTGATATATTTCCTTATAGAAAAGGGATGGGATCCACTTGAATTAGAGAAGGTGTTGCAATGATCAATGTTTGCACAAGCGACACAGTGACCACAAGGCCTGCATCCGTTTCTACCCAGCATCTTGTCCAAGAACGTAGTTCTCGGTTCACTTGAGTAGTGACTGTGAACCAACAGATCACGTAAATTCTTGGATCGCCTGGCTGCAATGCCCGCCCTCTCAGGAAGAACCGAGAAATTATCGGATCCGCTTTTAAGATATGCCATGACCTATCTAAAATTCTTCTCATCATGGGAAACTGGGAGTGGAAATTTGTGACAAACCGGACAATATCCTGGTCCTTCCTGACTTTGGACTCATAAAGGAGCATGTTGTGAATTCTGTTGTCGGGCTCCCTCCTGTGGTCATGAATGGTACTTCGGCTGGTTCTGTCCATGGACTTCCTCTGGTGGGTGTTTCTGAGTTTCCTTTCACAGGTGACGAGGTAAATTCGTTAGCTGCTGCTCTATTTAACTCCACTTAGATCTTTGCTCCACGCCACCTGTCAATGTTTCAGTATTGGTCTAGTTCACTCCTGGATCGTTCTTGTGACCTGTCTTCCCATCAGAAGCTAAGTTCCAGCTTGTATTTCTTTGGTTTGCTATTTTTCTGTCCAGCTACATATTTAATTTGTTGTCTTGCTTGCTGGAAGCTCTGGGACGCAGAGGGAGCGCCTCCGCACCGTGAGTCGGTGCGGAGGGTCTTTTTGCGCCCTCTGTGTGGTCTTTTTGTAGGTTTTTGTGCTGACCGCAAAGTAACCTTTCCTATCCTCGGTCTGTTCAGTAAGTCGGGCCTCACTTTGCTTAATCTATTTCATCTCTGTGTTTGTATTTTCATCTTTACTCACAGTCATTATATGTGGGGGGCTGCCTTTTCCTTTGGGGAATTTCTCTGAGGCAAGGTAGGCTTTATTTTCCTATCTTCAGGGCTAGCTAGTTTCTTAGGCTGTGCCGAGTTGCATAGGGAGCGTTAGGCGCAATCCACGGCTATTTCTAGTGTGGTTGATAGGTTTAGGGATTGCGGTCAGCAGAGTTCCCACGTCCCAGAGCTCGTCCGTATTATCAGTAACTATCAGGTCATTCCGTGTGCTCTTAACCACCAGGTCCATTATTGTCCTGACCACCAGGTCATAACAGTACAGGTGGCCAAAGTACTAATGCATCTCAATAGAGGGATAAGAGAAGTTCTGAGACCATTTTTTTTTCTTTTTGCAGTGTGTTTTGTCTCAATTTTCCCCTTTACCTCTGGGTGGTTCAGGACACTGGTGTAAACATGGACATTCAAGGTCTGTCCTCTTGGATGGATAATCTCACTACAAGGATACAAAACATTCAAGATTTTGTGGTTCAGAATCCGATGTCAGAGCCTAAGATTCCTATTCCTGATTTGTTTTTTGGTGATAGATCTAAGTTCTTGAATTTCAAAAATAATTGTAAATTGTTTCTTGCCTTGAAACCTCGCTCCTCAGGTGACCCTGTTCAACAAGTAAAGATCATTATTTCTTTGTTACGTGGGGACCCTCAAGACTGGGCATTTTCCCTTGCGCCAGGAGATCCGGCATTGCGTGATGTTGATGCGTTTTTCCTGGCGCTTGGATTGCTTTATGATGAACCTAATTCAGTGGATCAGGCAGAGAAAATCTTGCTGGCTCTGTGTCAGGGTCAGGATGAAACGGAGATATATTGTCAGAAGTTTAGAAAGTGGTCTGTGCTCACTCAGTGGAATGAATGTGCCCTGGCAGCAATCTTCAGAAAGGGTCTCTCTGAAGCCCTTAAGGATGTCATGGTGGGGTTTCCCATGCCTGCTGGTCTGAATGAGTCTATGTCCTTGGCCATTCAGATCGATCGACGCTTGCGTGAGCGTAAAGCTGTGCACCATTTGGCGGTACTATCTGAGCATGGGCCTGAGCCTATGCAATGTGATAGGACTTTGACCAGAGCTGAACGGCAAGAACACAGACATCGGAATGGGCTGTGTTTTTACTGTGGTGAATCCACTCATGCTATCTCCGATTGTCATAAGCGCACTAAGCGGTTCGCTAGGTCTGCCACCATTGGTACGGTACAGTCTAAATTTCTATTGTCTGTTACTCTGATTTGCTCTTTGTTATCCTATTCTGTTATGGCATTTGTGAATTCAGGCGCTGCCCTGAATTTGATGGACATGGAGTATGCTAGGCGCTGTGGTTTTTTCTTGGAGCCCTTGCAATATCCTATTCCATTGAGAGGAATTGATGCTACACCTTTGGCCAAGAATAAGCCTCAGTATTGGACCCAATTGACCATGTGCATGGCTCCTGCACATCAGGAGGATATCCGCTTTCTGGTGTTGCATAATCTGCATGATGTGGTCGTTTTGGGGTTGCCATGGCTACAGGTTCATAATCCAGTATTGGACTGGAAATCTATGTCTGTGTCCAGCTGGGGTTGCCCCAGGGGGTACATGGTGATGTTCCATTTTTGTCTATTTCGTCTTCCACTCCTTCTGAAGTTCCAGAGTTTTTGTCGGATTATCGGGATGTATTTGATGAGCCCAAAGCCAGTGCCCTACCTCCTCATAGGGATTGCGATTGTGCAATTAATTTGATTCCTGGTAGTAAGTTTCCTAAGGGCCGATTGTTCAATTTATCTGTGCCAGAACACGCCGCTATGCGGAGTTATATAAAGGAATCCTTGGAGAAAGGCCATATTCGCCCGTCGTCATCACCGTTAGGAGCAGGGTTCTTTTTTGTGGCCAAGAAGGATGGTTCTTTGAGACCTTGCATTGATTATCGCCTTCTTAATAAAATTACAGTCAAATTTCAGTATCCTTTGCCGTTGCTGTCTGATTTGTTTGCTCGTATTAAAGGGGCTAGTTGGTTCACCAAGATAGATCTTCGAGGGGCGTATAATCTTGTGCGTATTAAACAAGGTGATGAATGGAAAACAGCATTTAATATGCACGAGGGCCATTTTGAGTACCTGGTTATGCCATTCGGGCTTTCCAATGCTCCATCAGTATTTCAGTCCTTTATGCATGACATCTTCCGAGAGTACCTGGATAAATTCCTGATTGTGTATTTGGATGATATTTTGGTCTTTTCGGATGATTGGGAGTCTCATGAGAAGCAGGTCAGAATGGTGTTCCAGGTCCTTCGTGCGAATTCCTTGTTTGTGAAGGGGTCAAAGTGTCTCTTTGGAGTTCAGAAGGTTTCATTTTTGGGGTTAATTTTTTCCCCTTCTACTATCGAGATGGACCCTGTTAAAGTCCAGGCCATTTACGATTGGACTCAGCCGACATCTGTGAAGAGCCTGCAGAAGTTCCTGGGCTTTGCTAATTTTTATCGGCGCTTCATCGCTAATTTTTCTACTGTTGCTAAACCGTTGACTGATTTGACCAAGAAGGGTGCTGATGTGGTCAATTGGTCTTCTGCGGCTGTAGAGGCTTTTCAGGAGTTGAAGCGTCGTTTTTCTTCTGCCCCTGTGTTGTGCCAGCCAGATGTTTCGCTTCCGTTTCAGATTGAGGTTGATGCTTCTGAGATTGGAGCAGGGGCTGTTTTGTTGCAAAGAAGTTCTGATGGCTCGGTGATGAAGCCATGTGCTTTCTTTTCTAGAAAGTTTTCGCCTGCTGAGCATAACTATGATGTTGGTAATCGTGAATTGTTGGCCATGAAGTGGGCATTCGAGGAGTGGCGTCATTGGCTGGAAGGAGCCAAGCATCGCGTGGTGGTCTTGACAGATCACAAGAATTTGACTTATCTTGAGTCTGCCAAACGGTTGAATCCGAGACAGGCTCGATGGTCGTTATTTTTCTCCCGTTTTGATTTTGTGGTTTCGTACCTTCCGGGCTCTAAGAATGTGAAGGCTGATGCCCTGTCAAGGAGTTTTGTGCCTGACTCTCTGGGTGTTCCTGAGCCGGCGGGTATTCTCAAAGAGGGGGTAATTTTGTCTGCCATCTCCCCTGATTTGCGGCGGGTGCTGCAAAAATTTCAGGCTGATAGACCTGACCGTTGCCCAGCGGAGAAACTGTTTGTCCCTGATAGATGGACTAGTAGAGTTATCTCTGAGATTCATTGTTCTGTGTTGGCTGGGCATCCTGGAATCTTTGGTACCAGAGATTTGGTGGCTAGATCCTTCTGGTGGCCGTCTTTGTCACGGGATGTGCGTTCTTTTGTGCAGTCCTGTGGGACTTGTGCTCGGGCTGAGCCCTGCTGTTCTCGTGCCAGTGCGTTGCTTTTGCCCATGCCGGTCCCGAAGAGGCCCTGGACGCATATTTCTATGGATTTTATTTCGGATCTCCCCGTCTCTCAAAAGATGTCGGTCATTTGGGTGGTTTGTGATCGCTTTTCTAAGATGGTCCATTTGGTACCTTTGTCTAAATTGCCTTCCTCCTATGATTTGGTGCCATTATTTTTCCAGCATGTGGTTCGTTTACATGGTATCCCGGAGAACATCGTTTCTGACAGAGGTTCCCAGTTTGTTTCAAGGTTTTGGCGATCCTTTTGTGCTAGGATGGGCATTGATTTGTCTTTTTCCTCGGCTTTCCATCCTCAGACAAATGGCCAAACCGAACGAACTAATCAAACTTTGGAAACATATCTGAGATGCTTTGTTTCTTCTGATCAGGATGATTGGGTGTCCTTTTTGCCGTTGGCTGAGTTCGCCCTTAATAATCGGGCCAGCTTGGCTACTTTGGTTTCGCCGTTTTTCTTCAATTCTGGTTTCCATCCTCGTTTCTCTTCAGGGCAGGTTGAGTCTTCAGACTGTCCTGGTGTAGATACTGTGGTGGATAGGTTGCAGCAGATTTGGACTCATGTGGTGGACAATTTGACATTGTCCCAGGAGAAGGCTCAATGTTTCGCTAACCGCCGGCGCTGTGTGGGTCCCCGACTTCGTGTTGGGGATTTGGTTTGGTTGTCGTCTCGTTATGTTCCTATGAAGGTTTCCTCTCCAAAGTTTAAGCCTCGTTTCATTGGTCCGTATAAGATTTCTGAGGTTATCAATCCTGTGTCATTTTGTTTGGCCCTTCCTGCTTCTTTTGCCATCCATAATGTGTTCCATAGGTCGTTATTGCGGAGATACGTGGCGCCTGTGGTTCCATCCGTTGATCCTCCTGCCCTGGTGTTAGTTGAGGGGGAGTTGGAGTATGTGGTGGAGAAGATTTTGGATTCTCGTGTTTCGAGACGGAAACTCCAGTACCTGGTCAAGTGGAAGGGTTATGGTCAGGAAGATAATTCCTGGGTTTTTGCCTCTGATGTTCATGCTGCCGATCTGGTTCGTGCCTTTCATTTGGCTCATCCTGGTCGGCCTGGGGGCTCTGGTGAGGGTTCGGTGACCCCTCCTCAAGGGGGGGGTACTGTTGTGAATTCTGTTGTCGGGCTCCCTCCTGTGGTCATGAATGGTACTTCGGCTGGTTCTGTCCATGGACTTCCTCTGGTGGGTGTTTCTGAGTTTCCTTTCACAGGTGACGAGGTTAATTCGTTAGCTGCTGCTCTATTTAACTCCACTTAGATCTTTGCTCCACGCCACCTGTCAATGTTTCAGTATTGGTCTAGTTCACTCCTGGATCGTTCTTGTGACCTGTCTTCCCATCAGAAGCTAAGTTCCAGCTTGTATTTCTTTGGTTTGCTATTTTTCTGTCCAGCTTGCTATTTAATTTGTTGTCTTGCTTGCTGGAAGCTCTGGGACGCAGAGGGAGCGCCTCCGCACCGTGAGTCGGTGCGGAGGGTCTTTTTGCGCCCTCTGCGTGGTCTTTTTGTAGGTTTTTGTGCTGACCGCAAAGTAACCTTTCCTATCCTCGGTCTGTTCAGTAAGTCGGGCCTCACTTTGCTTAATCTATTTCATCTTTGTGTTTGTATTTTCATCTTTACTCACAGTCATTATATGTGGGGGGCTGCCTTTTCCTTTGGGGAATTTCTCTGAGGCAAGGTAGGCTTTATTTTCCTATCTTCAGGGCTAGCTAGTTTCTTAGGCTGTGCCGAGTTGCATAGGGAGCGTTAGGCGCAATCCACGGCTATTTCTAGTGTGGTTGATGTTGTGAATTCTGTGGCAGAGCTCCCTCCTGTGGTCACAAGTGGTACTTCGGCTGATTCTCTCTGTGAGCTTCCGTTGGTGGAGGAAAGTGGTACTGCGGCTTCTGAGTTTCCTTCCTCAGGTGATGTGGTGAAGTCGTTAGGTGCTGCTCTATTTAACTCCACCTAGTGCTTTGATCCTAGCTTCCAGTCAATGTTCTAGTATTGGACCTGTTTCCTCCTGGATCGTTCCTGTGGCCTGCTGCTCTGCATAGCTAAGTTCCGCTTTTGCTTTTTGTTTGCTGTTTTTTTCTGTCCAGCTTGCTTATTTGTTTTCTCGTGCTTGCTGGAAGCTCTGGGACGCAGAGGGTGTACCTCCGTGCCGTTAGTTCGGTACGGAGGGTCTTTTTGCCCCCTTTGCGTGGTTGTTTGTAGGATTTTGTGTTGACCGCAAAGTTACCTTTCCTATCCTCGCTCTGTTCAGAAAGTCGGGCCTCACTTTGCTAAATCTATTTCATCTCTACGTTTGTCTTTTCATCTTAACTCACAGTCACTATATGTGGGGGCTGCCTTTCCCTTTGGGGTATTTCTCTGAGGCAAGGTAGGCTTATTTTCTATCTTCAGGCTAGCTAGTTTCTCAGGCTGTGCCGAGTTGCATAGGGAGCATTAGGCGCAATCCACGGCTGCCTCTAGTTGTATTGGAGAGGATTAGGGATTGCGGTCAGCAGAGTTTCCACGTCTCAGAGCTCGTTCTATGTTTTTGGGTTATTGTCAGGTCACTGTATGTGCTCTGACTCCTATGTCCACTGTGGTACTGAATTACCAGATCATGACAGTACTGGAAGCCAAAAGTACTAATGATTCTCAATAGAGGGAAAAAAGAAGTTCTGAGACTATTTTTTTTCCTCTGCACTGTGTTTTGCCTTTTTTTTCCCCTAGACATTTGGGTGGTTCAGGACACAGGTGTGGACATGGACATTCAGGGTCTGTGCTCTTCAATGGATAATCTCGTTATAAATGTACAAAAGATTCAAGATTTGGTGGTTCAGAAGCCTATGTTAGAACCAAGAATTCCTATTCCTGATTTGTTTTATGGTGATTGGGCCAAGTTTGTGAATTTCAAAAATAATTGCAAACTGTTTCTGGCCTTGAAACCTCGCTCCTCTGGTGACCCAGTTCAACAAGTGAGAATTATTATTTCTTTTTTGCGTGGCGACCCTCAAGACTGGGCATTTTCCCTTGCGCCAGGAGATCCCTCATTGAGTAATGTTGATGCGTTTTTCCTGGCGCTCGGATTGCTGTACGATGAGCCTAATTCAGTGGATCAGGCAGAGAAAAATTTGCTGGCTCTGTGTCAGGGTCAGGATGAGATAGAGGTACAGTGGGGCAAAAAAGTATTTAGTCAGTCAGCAATAGTGCAAGTTCCACCACTTAAAAAGATGAGAGGCGTCTGTAATTTACATCTTAGGTAGACCTCAACTATGGGAGACAAACTGAGAAAAAAAAAACCAGAAAATCACATTGTCTGTTTTTTTAACATTTTATTTGCATATTATGGTGGAAAATAAGTATTTGGTCAGAAACAAAATTTGATCTCAATACTTTGTAATATATCCTTTGTTGGCAATGACAGAGGTCAAACGTTTTCTGTAAGTCTTCACAAGGTTGCCACACACTGTTGTTGGTATGTTGGCCCATTCCTCCATGCAGATCTCCTCTAGAGCAGTGATGATTTTGGCTTTTCGCTTGGCAACACGGACTTTCAACTCCCTCCAAAGGTTTTCTATAGGGTTGAGATCTGGAGACTGGCTAGGCCACTCCAGGACCTTGAAATGCTTCTTACGAAGCCACTCCTTCGTTGCCCTGGCGGGGTGCTTTGGATCATTGTCATGTTGAAAGACCCAGCCATGTTTCATCTTCAATGCCCTTGCTGATGGAAGGAGGTTTGCACTCAAAATCTCACGATACATGGCCCCATTCATTCTTTCATGTACCCGGATCAGTCGTCCTGGCCCCTTTGCAGAGAAACAGCCCCAAAGCATGATGTTTCCACCACCATGCTTTACAGTAGGTATGGTGTTTGATGGATGCAACTCAGTATTCTTTTTCCTCCAAACACGACAAGTTGTGTTTCTACCAAACAGTTCCAGTTTGGTTTCATCAGACCAAAGGACATTCTCCCAAAACTCCTCTGGATCATCCAAATGCTCTCTAGCAAACTTCAGATGGGTCCGGACATGTACTGGCTTAAGCAGTGGGACACGTCTGGCACTGCAGGATCTGAGTCCATGGTGGCGTAGTGTGTTACTTATGGTAGGCCTTGTTACATTGGTCCCAGCTCTCTGCAGTTCATTCACTAGGTCCCCCCGCGTGGTTCTGGGATTTTTGCTCACCGTTCTTGTGATCATTCTGACCCCACGGGGTGGGATTTTGCGTGGAGCCCCAGATCGATGGAGATTATCAGTGGTCTTGTATGTCTTCCATTTTCTAATTATTGCTACCACTGTTGATTTCTTCACTCCAAGCTGGTTGGCTATTGCAGATTCAGACTTCCCAGCCTGGTGCAGGGCTACAATTTTGTTTCTGGTGTCCTTTGACAGCTCTTTGGTCTTCACCATAGTGGAGTTTGGAGTCAGACTGTTTGAGTTTGTGCACAGGTGTCTTTTTATACTGATAACAAGTTTAAACAGGTGCCATTACTACAGGTAATGAGTGGAGGAAAGAGGAGACTCTTAAAGAAGAAGTTACAGGTCTGTGAGAGCCAGAAATCTTGATTGTTTGTTTCTGACCAAATACTTATTTTCCGCCATAATATGCAAATAAAATGATAAAAAAAACAGACAATGTGATTTTCTGGGTTTTTTTTTCTCAGTTTGTCTCCCATAGTTGAGGTCTACCTATGATGTAAATTACAGACGCCTCTCATCTTTTTAAGTGGTGGAACTTGCACTATTGCTGACTGACTAAATACTTTTTTGCCCCACTGTATATTGTCAGAAATTTAGAAAGTGGTCCGTACTCACTCAATGGAATGAAGGTGCGCTCGCAGCTATTTTCAGAAAAGGTCTCTCTGAAGCCCTTAAGGATGTCATGGTGGGATTTCCTATGCCTGCTGGTCTGAATGAGTCTATGTCTTTGGCCATTCAGATCGGTCGACGCTTGCGTGAGCGTAAATCTGTGCACCATTTGGCGGTATTACCTGAGCTTAAACCTGAGCCTATGCAGTGCGATAGTACTTTGACCAGAGTTGAACGGCAAGAACACAGACGTCTGAATGGGCTGTGTTTCTACTGTGGTGATTCCACTCATGCTATCTCTGATTGTCCTAAGCGCACTAAGCGGTTCGCTAGATCTGCCACCATTGGTACGGTACAGTCAAAATTTCTTCTGTCCGTTACCTTGATCTGCTCCTTGTCATCGTATTCTGTCATGGCATTTGTTGATTCAGGCGCTGCCCTGAATTTGATGGACTTGGATTATGCTAGGCGTTGTGGGTTTTTCTTGGAGCCCTTGCAGTGTCCTATTCCATTGAGAGGAATTGATGCTACGCCTTTGGCCAAGAATAAGCCTCAGTACTGGACCCAGCTGACCATGTGCATGGCTCCTGCACATCAGGAGGTTATTCGCTTTCTGGTGTTGCATAATCTGCATGATGTGGTCGTGTTGGGGTTGCCATGGCTACAAGTCCATAATCCAGTATTAGATTGGAAATCCATGTCTGTGTCCAGCTGGGGTTGTCAGGGGGTACACGGTGATGTCCCTTTTCTGACTATTTCGTCATCCACCCCTTCTGAGGTTCCAGAGTTCTTGTCTGATTACCGGGATGTATTTGATGAGCCCAAGTCCGATACCCTACCTCCGCATAGGGATTGTGATTGTGCTATCGATTTGATTCCTGGTAGTAAATTCCCAAAAGGTCGACTGTTTAATTTATCTGTGCCTGAGCATGCCGCTATGCGGAGTTATGTGAAGGATTCCTTGGAGAAGGGGCATATTCGCCCGTCATCGTCGCCATTAGGAGCAGGGTTCTTTTTTGTAGCCAAGAAGGATGGTTCACTGAGACCTTGTATAGATTACCGCCTTCTAAATAAGATCACGGTTAAATTTCAGTACCCCTTGCCGTTGTTATCTGATTTGTTTGCTCGGATTAAGGGGGCTAGTTGGTTCACCAAGATAGATCTTCGTGGTGCGTATAATCTTGTGCGTATTAAGCGAGGCGATGAATGGAAACTGCATTTAATACGCCCGAGGGCCATTTTGAGTATCTAGTAATGCCATTCGGACTTGCCAATGCTCCATCAGTGTTTCAGTCCTTTATGCATGACATCTTCCGAGAGTACCTGGATAAATTCCTGATTGTGAACTTGGATGACATTTTGATCTTTTCGGATGATTGGGAGTCTCATGTGAAGCAGGTCAGAACGGTGTTTCAGGTCCTGCGTGCTAATTCTTTGTTTGTGAAGGGATCAAAGTGTCTCTTTGGTGTTCAGAAGGTTTCATTTTTGGGGTTCATCTTTTCCCCTTCTACTATCGAGATGGACCCTGTTAAGGTCCAAGCCATCCATGATTGGACTCAGCCGACATCTCTGAAAAGTCTGCAAAAGTTTCTGGGCTTTGCTAATTTTTATGGTCGCTTCATCTGCAATTTTTCTAGTATTGCTAAACCATTGACCGATTTAACCAAGAAGGGTGCTGATGTGGTCAATTGGTCTTCTGCTGCTGTGGAAGCTTTTCAAGAGTTGAAGCGTCGTTTTTCTTCTGCCCCTGTGTTGTGTCAACCAGATGTTTCGCTTCCGTTCCAGGTCGAGGTTGATGCTTCTGAGATTGGAGCAGGGGCTGTTTTGTCACAGAGAAGTTCTGATTGCTCGGTGATGAAACCATGCGCCTTCTTTTCCAGGAAGTTTTCGCCTGCTGAGCGAAATTATGATGTGGGTAATCGAGAGTTGCTGGCCATGAAGTGGGCATTCGAGGAGTGGCGTCATTGGCTTGAAGGAGCTAAGCATCGTGTGGTGGTCTTGACTGATCATAAGAACTTGACTTATCTCGAGTCTGCCAAGCGGTTGAATCCTAGACAGGCTCGTTGGTCGCTGTTTTTTGCCCGTTTTGACTTTGTGATTTCGTACCTTCCGGGCTCTAAAAATGTGAAGGCGGATGCTCTGTCTAGGAGTTTTGTGCCCGACTCTCCGGGTTTATCTGAGCCGGCGGGTATCCTCAAAGAGGGAGTAATTGTGTCTGCCATCTCCCCTGATTTGCGGCGGGTGCTGCAAAAATTTCAGGCTAATAAACCTGACCGTTGCCCAGCGGAGAAACTGTTTGTCCCTGATAGGTGGACGAATAAAGTTATCTCTGAGGTTCATTGTTCGGTGTTGGCTGGTCATCCTGGAATCTTTGGTACCAGAGAGTTAATGGCTAGATCCTTTTGGTGGCCATCTCTGTCGCGGGATGTGCGTACTTTTGTGCAGTCCTGTGGGTTTTGTGCTCGGGCTAAGCCCTGCTGTTCTCGTGCCAGTGGGTTGCTTTTGCCCTTGCCGGTCCCGAAGAGGCCTTGGACACATATCTCTATGGAGTTTATTTCAGATCTTCCCGTCTCTCAAAAGATGTCAGTCATTTGGGTGGTCTGTGATCGCTTCTCTAAGATGGTCCATTTGGTACCCTTGTCTAAATTACCTTCCTCCTCTGATTTGGTGCCATTGTTCTTCCAGCATGTGGTTCGTTTGCATGGCATTCCAAAGAATATCGTTTCTGACAGAGGTTCCCAGTTTGTTTCGAGGTTTTGGCGAGCCTTTTGTGGTAGGATGGGTATTGACTTGTCTTTTTCCTCGGCTTTCCATCCTCAGACTAATGGCCAGACCGAACGAACCAATCAGACCTTGGAAACATATCTGAGATGCTTTGTTTCTGCTGATCAGGATGACTGGGTGTCCTTTTTGCCTTTGGCTGAGTTCGCCCTTAATAATCGGGCCAGCTCGGCTACCTTGGTTTCGCCGTTTTTCTGCAACTCTGGGTTCCATCTTCGTTTCTCTTCAGGGCAGGTTGAGTCTTCGGACTGTCCTGGTGTGGATACTGTGGTGGACAGGTTGCAGCAGATTTGGACTCATGTAGTGGACAATTTGACCTTGTCCCAGGAGAAGGCTCAACGTTTCGCTAATCGCAGACACTGTGTGGGTCCCCGACTTCGTGTTGGGGATTTGGTTTGGTTGTCTTCTCGTCATATTCCTATGAAGGTTTCCTCTCCTAAGTCTAAACCTTGTTTCATTGGTCCGTATAGGATTTCTGAGGTTCTTAATCCTGTGTCTTTTCGTCTGACCCTTCCAGATTCTTTTTCCATACATAACGTATTCCATAGGTCATTGTTGCGGAGATACGTGGCACCTATGGTTCCATCTGTTGATCCTCCTGCCCCGGTTTTGGTGGAGGGGGAGTTGGAGTATATTGTGGAGAAGATTTTGGATTCTCGTGTTTCAAGACGGAAACTCCAGTATCTGGTTAAGTGGAAGGGTTATGCTCAGGAAGATAATTCCTGGGTCTTTGCCTCTGATGTCCATGCTCCCGATCTTGTTCGTGCCTTTCATATGGCTCATCCTGGTCGTCCTGGAGGCTCTGGTGAGGGTTCGGTGACCCCTCCTCAAGGGGGGGGTACTGTTGTGAATTCTGTGGCAGAGCTCCCTCCTGTGGTCACAAGTGGTACTTCGGCTGATTCTCTCTGTGAGCTTCCGTTGGTGGAGGAAAGTGGTACTGCGGCTTCTGAGTTTCCTTCCTCAGGTGATGTGGTGAAGTCGTTAGGTGCTGCTCTATTTAAATCCACCTAGTGCTTTGATCCTGGCTTCCAGTCAATGTTCTAGTATTGGACCTGTTTCCTCCTGGATCGTTCCTGTGGCCTGCTGCTCTGCATAGCTAAGTTCCACTTTTGCTTTTTGTTTGCTGTTTTTTTCTGTTCAGCTTGCTTATTTGTTTTCTCGTGCTTGCTAGAAGCTCTGGGACGCAGAGGGTGTACCTCCGTGCCGTTAGTTCGGTACAGAGGGTCTTTTTGCCCCCTTTGCGTGGTTGTTTGTAGGGTTTTGTGTTGACCGCAAGCTTACCTTTCCTATCCTCGCTCTGTTCAGAAAGTCGGGCCTCACTTTGCTAAATCTATTTCATCTCTACGTTTGTCTTTTCATCTTTACTCACAGTCATTATATGTGGGGGCTGCCTTTCCCTTTGGGGTATTTCTCTGAGGCAAGGTAGGCTTATTTTCTATCTTCAGGCTAGCTAGTTTCTCAGGCTGTGCCGAGTTGCATAGGGAGCGTTAGGCGCAATCCACGGCTGCCTCTAGTTGTGTTGGAGAGGATTAGGGATTGCGGTCAGCAGAGTTTCCACGTCTCAGAGCTCGTTCTATGTTTTTGGGTTATTGTCAGGTCACTGTATGTGCTCTGACTCCTATGTCCATTGTGGTACTGAATTACCAGATCATGACAGGTTGATAGGTTTAGGGATTGTGGTCAGCAGAGTTCCCACGTCCCAGAGCTCGTCCGTATTATCAGTAACTATCAGGTCATTCCGTGTGCTCTTAAGCACCAGGTCCATTATTGTCCTGACCACCAGGTCATAACAGGAGCGTATGTCTGGATGCATGTTTTGCCCTATTAAAGGCCTTTTTTATCATGCGGTTGCTATAACCGTTTTCCACCAACCTACCTTTCAGTTCCTGTGCCTGTAACATAGAATCGCTCTCAGTAGAACACAGTCTCCGAAGTCGTAGGAACTGCCCAGTTGGTATAGACTGAATCATGTGGTTAGGGTGTGACGAGGAGGCATGCAGCAAAGAGTTTGTGGACGTTGGTTTACGATATATATTTGTCTGCAACTCTCCATTGTCATCGCGTGATAAGCGTACATCAAGGAAATCAGCGCCATCACTATTACTCGTATATGTTAAATAAATATTACGATCATTATTATTTAGTGATGACATGAAATCCTGTAGAAGTTCTCCCGATCCCTGCCAGATAATCAAAATGCCATCAATGTACCGCGTCCATGAAAGGACGCGGCACATTGACGACGATGCATCTGGCAGGGAGAGGTCCCTCTCCCACAGCCCCAGGAACAGATTGGCGTAAGCCGGGGCAAAAGGAGCCCCCATCGCTGTTCCTTGGAGCTGCAGGAAGAAGGACCTCTTGAACAGAAAAAAATTATGGGTGAGTGCAAATTTTAATAACTCGTACACCAATTCCACAATATCAGCTGGTAGATTGGAAACACTTAGAAAAAATCTCGTGGCCCGAAGCCCATCTTCATGGCGGATGGATACTTGTATAAAGAGATTCAACATCAGCTGTTACCAGCAACATGTCACTCTCTAATTGAATCCCATCTACTCTCCTCAGAAGGTCTCCAGTATCTTTAAGGAAGGACGGTAATGCCTCGACTAAAGGTTGTAACTTTGAATCGATCCAACGATTCACATTCTCGAGGTAATTACCCCTTCCTGAGATAATGGGGCTGCCAGGGGGCGTCCGCATGTCCTTATGTGCAGCGCCCCAGAGTCCTGGTCATTGCAGTAATGTCGCTCTGCCACTAAGGGGAGTGATGTTATGTCTGATTGCACTAAAGGAGTTCACCTGACCAGGTATCACAGGCACACATTACACTTCACACTCCGGCCACCAGGGGGAGCAAAAAGCACTATGTATTAGGCCACTCCTCACACTGGTAAAACTGGGGGTTGAATAGGAAGTTAGAACAGAAAGCAGCCTGGGAGAGCTCTAGGGAGGACCTGTCAGAGGAGGGTTCCTGACAGGGGCCTAGCAGAAAGGACCAATTGTTACGGAGCTGCGCCTGCACTACCTTGCGGCGGCATCTTAAGAAAGGACACGAAGCGAAGTATATTGTGAAGCAGTGAGAAACGGGCTCAGAGTACGAAGGAGTTAGAACCAGAAGGAGTCGTTCCCCTAATACCGCGGCAACATCCTTCTGAGGCGCGTAGCCGGTGGCCGGAGCACCGAGGAAGTAACAGACTTTACGCATTACTTCAAACAGGGGCAGGACAGTTAATTACAGGTTGGCTGTCTGACCTAAATCACCGGAACAGACATAGGAGGCAAACGTGGGAGAGGGGCATCTCTAGGGTCCCAGAATAACTCCAGGCCTACCTGTCATACGGGTGCGTCCTAGCCATATCATACTGGGGGACGGAGAGAAGAGAAACAACGGATACGACAGTTGTGAGGACTATCCCGTGGTGCTCAGCAGGGAAGGACTACAACACACAGGCGCTAGAAGGTAGACACTGATTTCCACCTGCAAAGGGAACTCTGGATGTGCCTTCGGACTGGCCGGTCTCAGCCAGCCCTGTTAGCAGTGCTCTGGATTGCGGATCCCGAAGCCTTCAGTAAAAGGTAAAGAGACTGCAACCCTGTGTCCTTGTTATTCCTCGCGTTCTGCACCACACACTATCACCTTTTATTGGTTGTCCCTTAGCAGGGTCACGGACCGGGTCTAGCCACCGTGACAACCCCGGACCGAGTACCCGCGGCCCTGCGTCTGGGGGTGCTCCAACTTGGCGTCACGAACAGGATCTACTTAAGCCTGAATAATCAGGTTATGTGTGCCTTGGAACTGTGATTGAACTGTGACTTATTGCAAAGACTGTGTATCGCTATTTGCCGCCAAAAATCCGCCATTGCCGCGCCATGTGGAGCGCGAGGGAAGGAGCCATAACTTCATAGATGGAGACAACTGGAAAAGAGCGCGGAGCAGGGAGATGCGGTGAGGTGCCAATCCCGGAAGGAGAACTCCGACCCCGGCGCCGATCCCGGAAGGAGAACCCCAGCGCCTATCCCGGAAGAAGAACCCCGACCCCGGCGCCGATCCCGGAGGAAGAACCTCGACCCCGACAGGTTAGCAGAGGGGAGGAACGGCCATCTCAGATCCCGGAGGACCGGAGGCAGCGGCCACAGCTGCAGACTCGGGGGCCCTTCCAGATTCCGCGGCAGACGCAGCCACAAACCCGGTATCACTGCTAGATGCCGCGGGGCTTGCCGCTCCCATCAGCCAGCCGGATACTGCCGCAGCTACAACAGCCATAATGCCCTTCTCTATGCCGTACCTACCAGGAGCCGCCTGGCTCCCGCGATATTCTGGAGAATCCCATACGTTCACTGACTTTAAAGAGGGGATTTGTAGCCTGCTTGAGTTTTATCCCTTGACAGAGCCCCAGAAAGTTCATATGATAACCGGCCAACTCTTTGGAGCAGCCTTGAGGGAAGTGAAGTCCTGGCCCATGGCGGATAAAAGAACTGCGCAACAGGTATTTGCAAAGCTTAAAACCACCTTTGACATCCACACCGCTATGGAAATTAAATTGACGTTCTATGGGTGCAAGCAGAGGCCGCAGAATAGCTTACGGGACTATGCCCTTAATCTTCAGGAGGCGCTGCGGGCCAAACAGCATACAAGATGAAGATAAACTCCTGAAGGAGTGGTTCATCGAGGGGCTCCTATGCAGTAACCAAAGGGCCCAGCTACACTTCCTGGCCATGCAGAATCCAGACCTGACTTTTGCGCAATTTAAAGATAAAGCCATCCAGGCACTACCAGAGCGACAGCCCAGCCGTGCCACACTTCCCAGGCGTCAAGCCGTCACATACCACCAGGAGCTGGCACCCGTTTCCGCCGAGGCCGATGCCCAGACCCTGGAAGACGACTCCCCTGCAGGACTGCGCCTCCAGATACAGGAGCTGACCAGGAGCGTTGCTGCCCTAGCCTGGACAGTCCAATCTCTACAGGAGGCCCCCAAGGAGAAGATCCAGTTGGCTTCCAGACCGGAAGATGTCCCCTGGCAGCGACCAAGGAGAGTCCCGTCGACCAGAGGCAGAGACGACGATCGCTTTCATCGGGATGGACGACCCATCTGCCGCTGCTGCCACCAGGTGGGCCATCTTGCAAGGTACTGTCATTTAAACGAGCAACCCCTGGGGCAGAGGGCCAACCCCCAGGAGTAGAACGGTCAGGCCCGCAGAATTGGAGAGCCAAATACATCGGAGGGCGACCAGTTCTCTCCATCGTGATCGACGGTATCCCCATGAACGCTTTGCTGGATACCGGTTCCCAGGTGACAACTATGCCCTACATTCTTTATAGACGTTATTGGGAGGACACCGCCATCACCCGTGGCCCCAATGATGATTTTACCATAATAGCTAGTAATGGTCAGCAAGTGGGGTATAAAGAGGTCACCATTAAGGTGGGACGGGTAGAATTGAAGGCCCAGGGAATTGTCATTGTTGATATTGATCGACGTGAATGTAACCCCATGATGACCATAGGTACTAATGTCATAGAAAATTGTCTTGCCGAAGTTATTGTCTTGTTGCAGCAGGTAGCAGAGACAGCTGGTTACAGTGAACAACGTGCCCTGCAGAAAGAAATCAGAGCCCTAATGCGGAGACAGCAGGTGGAGCTGACTGGTGGTGAAATTGGCCGGGTCACAGTGAGTGATTCGAACCCCATTGCAATACCCCCCAGAAGTGAAATGTTAATATGGTGTCGGGCAGCCATAGGTCTTGGGGGCAAAGACTATCAGGCCCTAGTAGAACCTGTGTATTCAGATAATAGGCCTACCCTCCTGTCAGCCAGAGGGGTGGTTGACGTCCGCAAGGGGAGGGTGCCAGTACGTGTCCTTAACTGTGGGGAGGAAGAAGTCCACCTAACCAAATATGTCACGCTTGCCAAGCTGTTTACTGTTAATAACTGTGTGATACAGGCACCCGGGCCCTTGGTCCCGTCCACTCCGGCGGAGGACAACGGCTCTGCAGAGCAATCGAAAGATTGGTGTCAAGAATTACATGTGGGCACTGATTCTACTCCACCTCACCAGATACAGGGGGCCTACAGGGTGGTCTACGAGTATGAGCGGGTATTCAGCAAGCACCCCCTTGATTTCGGGCGGGTAAAAGGGATTCAACACCATATTCCCACAGGAGATCACCCACCCATAAAAGAGAGATACCTCCAGCTCATTATCAGTGTGCCAAGGACATGTTGCGAGAGATGAAGGAGGCTGGGGTAGCGAGAGACAGCTGTAGCCCCTGGGCAGCTCCATTAGTCCTCATTAGGAAGAAAGATGGCACCATGAGGATGTGTGTGGATTATAGGCAACTAAACCGCATTACACATAAGGATGCATACCCCCTGCCTAGAATAGAGGAGTCCTTGGCTGCCTTAAAGTCTGCTAACTACTTCTTTACCTTGGATCTCACCAGTTGGTACTGGCAGGTTCCCGTGGCGGAGGCGGACAAGGAAAAGACGGCCTTCACGACGCCGAAGGGTCTCTGCATGTTCAACTACATGCCCTTCGGATTGTGTAACGCCCCGGGGACGTTCCAGAGGATGATGGAGTGCTGTCTGGGACACAAGAACTTTGAGACCGTGCTGCTATATCTGGACAATGTCATTGTCTTCTCCAAGACCTATGAATACCATTTGAAGCACCTGGCTGAGGTGTTTGAAGCTCTGTCCAACCTTGGCTTAAAGGTGCAACCGTCCAAATGCCATCTGCTGAAACCCAAAGTGCAGTACCTGGGCCATGTGGTGAGTGCCGAAGGAGTGGCCCCAGACCCCGACAAGGTCACGGTGATAAAGGACTGGCCGCAGCCCGGTAACCTCCGTGAAGTCCGACAGTTCCTCGGGTTGGTGGGCTACTACCGGAGCTGTGCTGTCCCAGGTCCAGAAGGGCAAGGAAAGAGTGGTCGCTTACGCCAGCAGGAAACTTCGCCCCACTGAAAGGAACCCTGACAACTACAGTTCCTTTAAGCTGGAGTTCTTCGCTGTCACGATATGGTATGAAATATCATGTAAGTTTAGTTGCTCTTCAGCTCATGAGGTGGGCTAAACCCCCCCTTCTCTAGCTGACTCTCCTTGTTTCTCTATGGGCTACGGACTGTATGTTAGAAGGGGGTTTTATTGCCCTGGGGTCATAAATTCCAGGCTCGACGAAAGTCACTCACCCCCTCCCACCTGCACTAGCTGGAACTGGAAAAATGGCTCCAAAATTCATGGAAGTTCTTTGTTTTGTTTTTGTAAGATATTACGCAAACCGTTTACGTTAAGAACACGAAAATATATATTCTTTACATCCCTCGGTGGATCTATCCACCACGGTAAACCTGAGCTTCTAGCTCCATCTAGTAGAAGTAGGTATTTCTCTGTAAATATGTATCCCAGATAGGACATATTTGATCTCATTAGAATGCCCACGTTAATCCGAGATGAATGCTGGGTTAGTTATGACTATGACATGTTTTGTAGCGAAGTTATAGAAAGTAGATAAATTTAAGGTTGCAGTACTCAGAATGTAGAGAGAGGAGGGTCTGGATAAGCCAGCCTTTCTGTGATGTCACAGGCTGCAGGTTTTTTAAATCTCTGCCAGATCCCCAGCTCTTCCTTGCTTGCTTGCTGCTTCTTCTGCTTCCTGACTTCTTGTCTTCTTCTGGAAAGCCCTGAGCACGTCCAATGGGCTGGGACGTATGGTTGCCTGCCATGCAATGAACTGAGAACATGTGAGTGTTACCTTTTCTCATTTAATCCCTGTTTATTTTATAATTACCCTTGTACATATTTGCAATTGTCTCATTTGTAACATCTTTATAAAATATTTTTGATAAAGCACTGCCTAATTTTTATGGGATATAATATTTAATATTAGTTCATTCTCCATGCTCTAAATGTACCCTAAGTCTCCTGAAGGGAATTAAACTACTGTTGTTTTGGGTTAGCTTCGGACCCGTTTAATCGAAGCTGGTGGCAGCGACCGTGTGCAGACTTTTGGGATATGTTGTAGCGACTGCGGCGTTGATAATTATTGTTCCTGCCTGAGTGGGAGTAGTTTATCGCGTTGCTGCAGCGTGCCCAATAGCCAGTACATAACAGGCAGCCTGTCTGGCGACCAATTACCCAGGGTGCAGTACCTAATCTGACCTGAGAGTAAGGGGGGCGCCAGAGAGCTGCAAGTGTTAAGTGGAACTGTAAGCGGGATATACAGAAATCCCTGCAGTTCGTGGTATATTGAAGAGCAGTGGGATACCAAGAATAAGCCCCTGCTGTAAACTAAGAGGTCAATAGCCTTGTGGGTGTTGTTTCATCACATTGTGGAGTGGAGGGATAACTAAGATAAGCCTCCCTGCACATGTGATAGCCGTCTGTTGGCCCAAAGTCACCCCGATCCGTGACGTAGGGGTGACGGTCACGGTTTGAATAGTGACAAATTGGTGGCAGCGGTAAGGGAATCCTGACACTCGCTGTCGTTTGGGCCGTGACGGAGAGGTTCAAGCACTACCTGGCCTCAGCAAAATTCACCATCTTCACGGATAATAATCCGCTAACGCACTTGGACACAACAAAACTCTGTGCCGTGGAGCAGCGGTGGATGGCCCGGTTGTCCAATTACGATTTCACCATCAAGTACCGTGCGGGGCACAAGAATGCGAATGCCGCTGCATTGTCCCGGATGCCTCACTTGCCTGAAACTTTCCATCGCCCCAAGGCAACCCAGTGTTCCCATCAGGTGGAGAACAGGCGTAGGAATCAACAGAGCACCCCGTTGGATCCACTGCCCATCATGGGTGGACAGAGAACCAGGATGGTGACCCTGCGGTCCGTCGGGTGAAAGAGCTCCTGACGCAGGCAGGTTTGCATCCTGGCCCGGATGATCCACCAGAGGCATTACAGTTGTGGAAGGAGACGGGCAAACTGTTTATCCACGATGGCAAGCTGTGCCGGAGGAGCATCGACCCACGCACTCATGAATTGGTATGGCAAATCGTAGTCCCAAGACAAGACGTGCCAATGGTCCTGGGTGGGTACCACGATGGGGCAGGACAATTCGGATGGAGGAAGTTGGAGAGGACCTCCGTGGGAGGTTCTACTGGATTGGCATGAAGAAGGCCATCGAGAAGTGGTGTCGAGAGTGTGGCCCCTGTAGCCTACGCCGGAAGGATCGTGACAGCCAGCGGACTTTCTTGCAGCCCATCATCACCAAACGGCCGGTTGAGTTGGTCGCGCTGGATTACGTAAAGCTAACATCTAGCCGGTCAGGTTATATCTACGCTCTCACCATTGTGGACCACTACTCCAGATTCCTGGTAGTCGTGCCGGTCAAAGATCTAACGGCTAGGACGGCTGCCAAAACTTTCCAGCAGTACTTCTGTAGACCCCATGGGTACTCGGAGAAGGTGCTGACCGACCAGGGACCAGCATTTGAAGCGGAGGTGTTCCAGGAGTTCTGCAATTTGTACGGGTGTAAAAAGATCAGAACCACGCTGTATCATCGACAAACCAACGGGATGTGTGAGAAGATGAACCAAGTGGTGATCGACTTACTGAAGACCTTACCGGTCGAGGAGCGGAACTTGTGGCCCGCAAAGTTACCAGACTTGGTAGATATGTACAATCACATCCCGGTGAATTCCACCAATTGCACCCCAGCATACTTGATGCGAGGGAGGTCTAGCAAGTTACCCATCGATCTGGACATGGGAGTCCTGACCCCCGAAGATATATCGCCAGATGCGGATTGGGATACTGAGAGGCAGCAAAAGTACCGCAAAGTACAGGAATGTGTAGAAAGAAGTCTCACCCAAGCCAGACAAAAACAAGAAAGGGACTACAACCAGAATGCTCCCGCGGCTCCATTGTCACCCGGTGAGCAGGTACTTAAACAAACGAGGAGACTACACAAGCTTGATGACCAATGGGAAGCGGAATCATATACCGTTCTGCCCTCCGATTTTGACAATACGAAGGTCTGTCTCATCAGCAAAGACGGAGGGGAAACCTCAATGGCCATATCCAGAGACCACCTCAAGATATGCCCTGATAAGCTGAGAGATGGGGAAACAGACCCCGAGACTTCTCCGCCCGTGGAAGAGGAGAGGATGATACACACTGTTCTTGGTGATTTTCCCCAGTCTTGGACTCAAATCAATCGGGCAATTGTGGTACCTGTCGTAACGTTTCGTCAACTGAAACCGCCAGAACTAAATGTGGTGCCCGGTAATCCGGTCCCGCAAGCACAGCTAACCCCACCAGAAGATGCGGTGCCAACAGTCGAGCCAGCGAGCCCTCCCTCTGCTATCGGTTAATCTGCCATGCCTACCATTAGTATTGGCAGCTCTGAGGACTCCAGCATGCCAGTGCTGCCCAGACTCACTAGAAGTGTAGCTAGAAGACAGTGCACTACACTAGCGATAGCAAGCGTAGCGGACCCTGTTAGGCCAGTAGCAACCCCTGCGCTGCGGAGGTCTACATGTAGCACCAAGAATCAGACTCCACTCCGCTATAAAACTTGGAGATATTAATGATAGTTGCTCTTTGGTTGCAAATGTTTGTGTAAATCTCTTTGTTACAGGTTTAAAAAATGGACAACGGTGTGATGGACAGTGAATCGCTCCAAAACTTTCACAGGGACCCCTTTGTTTACCCGGGGTCCCTGCTGTTACATGGTTGCACCTACTGAACTGGGAGTCATGAACTGTGCATGACCAACCTTTTGCAACGTTCAAGCGTCCTCACCTTCCATAACGGAAAGCACTGTTATATTAACTTGTTCATAGTATTTGGAAATTTTGTGTGTTTTCTATTAACATGTATTGTTATTCTTCTTTTCCCAGTCCGGGAGTACTGGATTTAACCGGGGGGGAGTGCAGCGCCCCAGAGTCCTGGTCATTGCAGTAATGTCACTCTGCCACTAAGGGGAGTGATGTTATGTCTGATTGCACTAAAGGAGTTCACCTGACCAGGTATCACAGGCACACATTACACTTCACACTCCAGCCACCAAGGGGAGCAAAAGGCACTATGTATTAGGCCACTCCTCACACTGGTAAAACTGGGGGTTGGATAGGAAGTTAGAACAGAAAGCAGCCTGGGAGAGCTCCAGGGAGGACCTGTCAGAAGTGGGTTCCTGACAGGGGCCTAGCAGAAAGGACCGATTGTTATGGAGCCGTGCCTGCACTACCTTGCGGCGGCATCTTAAGAAAGGACACGAAGCGAAGTATATTGTGAAGCAGTGAGAAACGGACTCAGAGTACGAAGGAGATAGAACCAGAAGGAGTCGTGCCCCTAATACCCCTAACATCCTTCTGAGGCTCGTAGCCGGTGGCCGGAGCACCGAGGAAGTAACAGACTTTACGCATTACTTCAAACAGCGGCAGGACAGTTAATTACAGGTTGGCTGTCTGACCTAAATCACCGGAACAGACATAGGAGGCAAACGTGGGAGAGGGGCATCTCTAGGGTCCCAGAATAACTCCAGGCCTACCTGTCATACGGGTGCGTCCTAGCCATATCATACTGGGGGACGGAGAGAAGAGAAAGAATGGATACGACAGTTGTGAGGACTGTTATGAACAGGTAATGGGAGGTATGGTACCACATTTGCCAGATCACGGCAAGTGCCGCAAATCCCATAGGGATTGAATGAGGCCAAACGCAGTGTTGCCATAAGTAATCCGTTACGCGGCAGATGCAGAAAAACTGCACGATCTGCTGCAAAAGGCGACTTTTACAACAGCGATTCTTGCCAAAGTCACTGCTGATAGTGTCATACTCACCAAAGGGGGAGGTGTTATGAACAGGTAATTCAGAACCACAATGGACCTTGAAGTTCAGAGCACACAAGGTGACCTGACATTTACCAAAAACATGGTACGAGCTCTGAGACGTGGAAACTCTGCTGACCGCAATCCCTAATCCTAACACACCACACTAGAGGTAGCCGTGGATTGCGCCTAACGCTCCCTATGCAACTCGGCACAGCCTGAGAAAATAACTAGCCCTGAAGATAGAAAAATAAGCCTACCTTGCCTCGGAGAAATTCCCCAAAGGAAAAGGCAGCCCCCCACATATAATGACTGTGAGTTAAGATGAAATACAAACACAGAGATGAAATAGATTTAGCAAAGTGAGGCCCGACTTACTGAATAGACCGAGGATAAGAAAGATAGCTTTGCGGTCAACACAAAAACCTACAAACAACCACGCAGAGGGGCAAAAAGACCCTCCGCACCGACTAACGGTACGGAGGTGCTCCCTCTGCATCTCAGAGCTTCCAGCAAGCAAGAAAAACCAATATAGCAAGCTGGACAGAAAATATAGCAAACAAAAATAACACAAGCAGAACTTAGCTTATGCAGGATAGAGAGGCCACAGGAACGATCCAGGAGGAAGCAAGACCAATACTAGAACATTGACTGGAGGCCAGGATCAAAGCACCAGGTGGAGTTAAATAGAGCAGCACCTAACGACTTAACCTCATCACCTGAGGAAGGAAACTCAGAAGCCGCAGTACCACTCTCATCCACCAAAGGAAGCATATAGACAAAGCCAGCCGCAGTACCACTCACGACCACAGGAGGGAGCTTGGCCACAGAATTCACAACAGTACCCCCCCCTTGAGGAGGGGTCACCGAACCCTCACCAGAGCCCCAAGGCCGACCAGGATGAGCCACATGAAAGGCACGAACCAGATCGGCAGCATGGACATCAGAGGCAAAGACCCAGGAATTATCTTCCTGACCATAACCTTTCCACTTAACCAGATACTGGAGTTTCCGTCTCGAAACACGAGAATCCAAAATCTTCTCCACAATATACTCCAATTCCCCTTCAACCAAAACCGGAGCAGGAGGATCAATAGATGGAACCACAGGTGCCACGTATCTCCGCAACAATGACCTATGGAACACGTTATGGATGGAAAAAGAAGCCGGAAGAGTCAAACGAAAAGACACAGGATTAAGAACCTCAGAAATCCTATATGGACCAATGAAACGAGGCTTAAATTTAGGAGAGGAAACCTTCATAGGAATATAACGAGATGACAACCAAACCAAATCCCAACACGAAGTCGGGGACCCACACAGCGGCGGCGGTTAGCGAAACGTTGAGCCTTCTCCTGGAACAAAGTCAGATTGTCCACTACATGAGTCCAAATCTGCTGCAACCTATCCACCACAGTATCCACACCAGGACAGTCCGAAGACTCAACCTGCCCCGAAGAGAAACGAGGGTGGAACCCAGAATTGCAGAAAAACGGTGAAACCAAAGTAGCCGAGCTGGCCCGATTATTAAGGGCGAACTCAGCCAAAGGCAAAAAGGACACCCAATCATCCTGATCAGCAGAAACAAAACATCTCAGATATGTTTCCAAGGTCTGATTGGTTCGTTCAGTCTGGCCATTAGTCTGAGGATGGAAAACCGAGGAAAAAGACAAATCAATGCCCATCCTAGCACAGAAGGCTCGCCAAAACCTCAAAACAAACTGGGAACCTCTGTCAGAAACGATGTTCTCTGGAATGCCATGTAAACGAACCACATGCTGAAAAAACAATGGCACCAAATCAGAGGAGGAAGGCAATTTAGACAAGGGCACCAAATGGACCATCTTAGAGAAGCGATCACAAACCACCCAAATGACCGACATTCTTTGAGAGACGGGGAGATCCGAAATAAAATCCATAGAGATATGCGTCCAAGGCCTCTTCGGGACCGGCAAGGGCAAAAGCAACCCACTGGCACGAGAACAGCAGGGCTTAGCCCGAGCACAAATCCCACAGGACTGCACAAAAGAATGCACATCCCGCGACAGAGACGGCCACCAAAAGGATCTAGCCACCAAATCTCTGGTACCAAAGATTCCAGGATGACCAGCCAACACCGAACAATGAACCTCAGAGATAACTTTATTCGTCCACCTATCAGGGACAAACAGTTTCTCCGCTGGGCAACGGTCAGGTCTATTAGCCTGAAATTTTTGCAGCACCCGCCGCAAATCAGGGGAGATGGCAGACAAAATTACCCCCTCTTTGAGAATACCCGCCGGCTCAGACAAACCCGGAGAATCGGGCACAAAACTCCTAGACAGGGCATCCGCCTTCACATTTTTAGAGCCCGGAAGGTACGAAACCACAAAGTCAAAACGGGAGAAAAACAGCGACCAACGAGCCTGTCTAGGATTCAACCGTTTGGCAGACTCGAGATAAGTCAAGTTTTTGTGATCAGTCAAGACCACCACGCGATGCTTAGCTCCTTCCAGCCAATGACGCCACTCCTCGAATGCCCACTTCATGGCTAGCAACTCTCGATTGCCAACATCATAATTTCGCTCAGCAGGCGAAAATTTCCTGGAAAAGAAGGCGCATGGTTTCATCACCGTGCAATCAGAACTTCTCTGCGACAAAACAGCCCCTGCTCCAATTTCGGAAGCATCAACCTCGACCTGGAACGGAAGCGAAACATCTGGTTGGCACAACACAGGGGCAGAAGAAAAACGACGCTTCAACTCCTGAAAAGCTTCCACAGCAGCAGAAGACCAATTGACCACATCAGCACCCTTCTTGGCCAAATCAGTCAACGGTCTAGCAATGCTAGAAAAATTAGCGATGAAGCGACGATAAAAATTAGCAAAGCCCAGGAACTTCTGCAGACTCTTCAGAGATGTTGGCTGAGTCCAATCATAAATGGCCTGAAGTTTAACAGGGTCCATCTCGATAGTAGAAGGAGAAAAAATGAACCCCAAAAATGAAATCTTCTGAACACCAAAGAGACACTTTGACCCCTTCACAAACAAAGAATTAGCACGCAGGACCTGGAACACCATTCTGACCTGCTTCACATGAGACTCCCAATCATCCGAGAAGACCAAAATATCATCCAAGTATACAATCAGGAATTTATCCAGGTACTCTCGGAAGATGTCATGCATAAAGGACTGAAACACTGATGGAGCATTAGAAAGTCCGAATGGCATAACCAGGTACTCAAAATGGCCTTCGGGCGTATTAAATGCTGTTTTCCATTCATCGCCCCGTTTGATACGCACAAGATTATACGCACCACGAAGATCTATCTTGGTGAACCAACTAGCCCCCTTAATCCGAGCAAACAAATCAGACAGCAGCGGCAAGGGGTACTGAAATTTGACCGTAATTTTATTTAGAAGGCGGTAATCAATACAAGGTCTCAGCGAACCATCCTTCTTGGCCACAAAAAAGAAACCCGCTCCCAATGGCGACGATGACGGGCGAATATGACCCTTCTCCAAAGACTCCTTCACGTAACTCCGCATAGCGGCGTGCTCAGGTACAGATAAATTAAACAGTCGACCCTTAGGAAACTTACTACCAGGAATCAAATCGATAGCACAATCACAATCCCTATGCGGAGGTAGGGCATTGGACTTGGGCTCATCGAATACATCCCGGTAATCAGACAAGAACTCTGGGACCTCAGAAGGGGTGGATGATGAGATAGACAGAAATGGAACATCACCATGTACCCCCTGACAACCCCAGCTGGACACAGACATTGATTTCCAATCTAATACTGGATTATGGACTTGTAGCCATGGCAACCCCAACACGACCACGTCATGCAGATTATGCAACACCAGAAAGCGAATATCCTCCTGGTGCGCAGGAGCCATGCACATGGTCAGCTGGGTCCAATACTGAGGCTTATTCTTGGCCAAAGGCGTAGCATCAATTCCTCTCAATGGAATAGGACACTGCAAGGGCTCCAAGACAAACCCACAGCGCCTAGCATACTCCAAGTCCATCAAATTCAGGGCAGCGCCCGAATCCACAAATGCCATGACAGAATAGGAAGACAAAGAGCAGATCAAAGTAACGGACAAAAGAAACTTCGACTGTACCGTACCAATGGTGGCAGATATAGCGAACCGCCTAGTGCGCTTAGGACAATCAGAGATAGCATGAGTGGAATCACCACAGTAGAAACACAGCCCATTCTGACATCTGTGTTCTTGCCTTTCAGCTCTGGTCAAAGTCCTATCGCACTGCATAGGCTCAGGTTTATGCTCAGATAATACCGCCAAATGGTGCAGAGATTTACGCTCGCGCAAGCGTCGACTGATCTGAATGGCCAAAGACATAGACTCATTCAGACCAGCAGGCATATGAAATCCCACCATGACATCCTTAAGGGCTTCAGAGAGACCCTTTCTGAAAATAGCTGCCAGCGCACATTCATTCCATTGAGTGAGCACGGACCACTTTCTAAACTTCTGACAATAAATCTCTATCTCATCCTGACCCTGACACAGAGCCAGCAAATTTTTCTCTGCCTGATCCACTGAATTAGGTTCGTCTTACAGCAATCCGAGCGCCAGAAAAAACGCATCAATATTACATAATGCAGGATCTCCTGGCGCAAGGGAAAATGCCCAGTCTTGAGGGTCGCCACGTAATAAAGAAATCATGATTTTAACTTGTTGAACTGGGTCACCAGAGGAGCGGGGTTTCAAAGCCAGAAACAGTTTACAATTATTTTTAAAATTCAAAAATTTAGCTCTATCTCCAGAAAATAACTCAGGAATAGGAATTTTAGGTTCTAACATAGGATTCTGAACCACTAAATCTTGAATGTTCTGTGAGATTATCCATCAAAGAGGACAGACCCTGAATGTCCATGTCCACACCTGTGTTCTGAACCACCCTGATGTATAGGGGAAAAGAAAGACAGAACACAGTGCAAAGAAAATAAAATGGTCTCAGAACTTCTCTTTTCCCTCTATTGAGAAGCATTAGTACTTTGGGCCTCCAGTACTGTTATGAACAGGTAATTCAGAACCACAATGGACCTTGAAGTTCAGAGCACACAAGGTGACCTGACATTTACCAAAAACATAGGACGAGCTCTGAGACGTGGAAACTCTGCTGACCGCAATCCCTAATCCTAACACACCACACTAGAGGTAGCCGTGGATTGCGCCTAACGCTCCCTATGCAACTCGGCACAGCCTGAGAAACTAACTAGCCCTGAAGATAGAAAAATAAGCCTACCTTGCCTCAGAGAAATTCCCCAAAGGAAAAGGCAGCCCCCCACATATAATGACTGTGAGTTAAGATGAAATACAAACACAGAGATGAAATAGATTTAGCAAAGTGAGGCCCGACTTACTGAATAGACCGAGGATAGGAAAGATAGCTTTGCGGTCAACACAAAAACCTACAAACAACCACGCAGAGGGGCAAAAAGACCCTCCGCACCGACTAACGGTACGGAGGTGCTCCCTCTGCGTCTCAGAGCTTCCAGCAAGCAAGAAAAACCAATATAGCAAGCTGGACAGAAAATATAGCAAACAAAAATAACACAAGCAGAACTTAGCTTATGCAGGATAGAGAGGCCACAGGAACGATCCAGGAGGAAGCAAGACCAATACTAGAACATTGACTGGAGGCCAGGATCAAAGCACCAGGTGGAGTTAAATAGAGCAGCACCTAACGACTTAACCTCATCACCTGAGGAAGGAAACTCAGAACCCGCAGTACCACTCTCATCCACCAAAGGAAGCTTATAGACAGAACCAGCCGCAGTACCACTCACGACCACAGGAGGGAGCTTGGCCACAGAATTCACAACAGAAGACTATCCCGTGGTGCTCAGCAGGGAAGGATTACAACACACAGGCGCTAGAAGGTAGACACTGATTTCCACCTGCAAAGGGAACTCTGGATGTGCCTTCGGACCGGCCGGTCTCAGCCAGCCCTGTTAGCAGTGCTCTGGATTGCGGATCCCGAAGCCTTCAGTAAAAGGTAAAGAGACTGCAACCCTGTGTCCTTGTTATTCCTCGCGTTCCGCACCATGCACTATCACCTTTTATTGGTTGTCCCTTAGCAGGGTCACGGACCGGGTCTAGCCACCGTGACAACCCCGGACCGAGTACCCGCGGCCCTGCGTCTGGGGGCGCTCCATATGCACCTTTGGCAATAAATAAAAAGTGGGGATAGTCGGTTCCGAGACCAGCATAGCTGATGCCAGTTCTTTAGATATTGTACCCACTTCATTGGCCTTTTTAATAATATCATCTAATTGTTTCGAAAAGGCAGACAAGGGGTTAAATGTAAGCTTTTTATAGCAAATCTGATTATTAAGTTGCCGATAGGCCTCCTTCTCATATAAATTCTTAGGCCATACTACCACATTACCCCCATTTTCTGCCGGTTTGAATACCTCCCTGACAGAAGTTGTCGCTTATCCATTTTATGTAAATAAAAGCTTATAACCTGATGTAAAATTCATCCATTAGTAACATAGTAACATAGTTAGTAAGGCCGAAAAAAGACATTTGTCCATCCAGTTCAGCCTATATTTCATCATAATAAATCCCCAGATCTACGTCCTTCTACAGAACCTAATAATTGTATGATACAATATTGTTCTGCTCCAGGAAGACATCCAGGCCTCTCTTGAACCCCTCGACTGAGTTCGCCATCACCACCTCCTCAGGCAAGCAATTCCAGATTCTCACTGCCCTAACAGTAAAGAATCCTCTTCTATGTTGGTGGAAAAACCTTCTCTCCTCCAGACGCAAAGAATGCCCCCTTGTGCCCGTCACCTTCCTTGGTATAAACAGATCCTCAGCGAGATATTTGTATTGTCCCCTTATATACTTATACATGGTTATTAGATCGCCCCTCAGTCGTCTTTTTTCTAGACTAAATAATCCTAATTTCGCTAATCTATCTGGGTATTGTAGTTCTCATTGGTTGTATAAATTATTCTTTTGAAAGATGAAACCCTCCAAAATGTGGTTTAGGTTAAGAAAATAAATTGCCATTAATGCAGAAATATTGATCAGTTAATGGACACAGAATGGTCAACATGGATAAGCGACAACTTCTGTCAGGGAGTGTATACTGTGGAAAAAGTGATCATTGATGTGTCCAAAAATGTAGAGTGACAATATGGCGGTATAGCACCAAACTTATTGTACCCCTTTGAGAGGGGCCGGGACATTGTGGTCTTTGAAGACCTATGGGAAGTTGATGAAGTGTGGGGTTGCTCAGAGGAGAGACGGAACGGTCGTATTGAAGCCCCACTACAGCAGCAGGCTGTGGGGATCCCTGTTAATGGGATGCATAAAAAGGAGGAGGTAGCGCCTCCTAAGGTCAATAGTCCAGAGTTCCGGGTGACCGTAATAAAGTGTGGGTCTGACACTTGTTTAAGTGGGGACTTGATGTTCCAGGATGACAGGGTGAGAGGGGGTGACTCATATTCAGACTATCATGCGAACGCAAGGGAAAAATAGTGCAGTGAAGGGGAAACCGAGTAAAAATGACAGATCTTCCTCTCGTTGCGGGGGCCGCGGAAAGGTGGGACAGGTTACACCCTCTGAGAAGACAGATGATGAGGAAGAGTCAGGGTCAGGTACAGATCAGGTTACTGTCCTTGATAAGGAGGTCACTTTATCTCTGACAAATCCCAGCACAGAGGTAGGACTGGAATTAAAACAGACCTGTAGTAGTCCCACAGCTGCAATGCCTGGATAGGGTGAAGTGATTCAATATGATGAAGGCTCTTGAGTACCTGATGCTGAAGAGATGGAGATCTCTGAAGTTACCAAGAGTCGAGAGGTACCTAAGAGTGAACAGACAGAGAGCCCCGTAGAGACCATAGAGCCGGATGCAGGAACAGAAGGAACTCTGAAGACGCAGAGTGTGGGTGGGCAAGAGAGCCCATTTGAAAATCTAATTAAAGAACTGATGGTGTGATATGTGCTGGCCAAAAGAGAGCAGGACCATAACATGGAGCTGCTTAACCCCTTAAGCCCCGAGGGTGGTTTGCACGTTAATGACTGGGCCAATTTTTACAATTCTGTGAGTTGCAAAATACTCTGGTCACATGGAAGCACACAGGACACAGATGAAAGGATTAAAAGTTTCTTTGTTTATTGAATTTTTACAATTCTGACCACTGTCCTTTTATGAGGTTATAACTCTGGAATGCTTCAACGGATTCCGGTGATTCTGACATTGTTTTCTCGAGACATATTGTACTTCATGATAGTGGTAACATTTCTTTGATATTACCTGCGTTTATTTGTGGAAAAAACGGAAATTTGGCGAAAATTTTGAAAATTTCACAATTTTCAAACTTAAAATTTTTATGCCCTTAAATCACAGAGATATGTCACACAAAATACTTAATAAGTAACATTTACCACATGTCTACTTTACATCAGCACAATTTTGGAAGCAAAATTTGTTTGTTGGGGAGTTATAAGGGTTAAAGTTTGACCAGCAATTTCTCATTTTTACAACACCATTTTTTTTAGGGACCACATCACATTTGAAGTCATTTTGAGGGGTCTATATGATAGAAAATAACCAAGTGTGACATCATTCTAAAAACTACACCCCTCATGGTGCTCAAAACCACATTAAAGAAGTTTATTAACCCTTTTGGTGCTTCACAGGAATTTTTGGAATGTTTAAAAAAAATGAACATTTCATATTTTTCACAAAAAATTTACTTCAGCTCCAATTTGTTTTATTTTACCAAGGGTAACAGGAGAAAATGGACCCCAAAATTTGTTGTACAATTTGTCCTGAGTACCCCGATACCCCATATGTGGGGGTAAACCACTGTTTGGGCGTATGGCAGAGCTCGGAAGGGAAGGAGCGCCGTTTGACCTTTCAATGCAAAATTGGCTGAAATTGAGATGGGACGCCATGTTGCGTTTGGAGAGCCACTAATATGCCTAAACATTGAAACCCCCAAAAGTGACACCATGTTAGAAAGTAGACCCCCCCTTAAGGGACTTATCTAGATGTGTTGTGAGAACTTTGACCCACCAAGTGCTTCACAGAAGTTTATAATGTAGAGCCGTAAAAATAAAAAATATTTTTTCACAAAAATGAACTTTTCGCCCCAAATTTTTTATTTTCCCAAGGTTACCAGAAGAAATTGTACCCCAAAAGTTGTTGTGCAATTTGTCCTGAGTATGCTGATACCCATATGTGGGGGTAAACCACTGTTTGGGTGCCTGGCAGAGCTCAGAAGGGAAGGAGCGCCGTTTGACTTTTCAATGCAAAATTGGCTGGAATTGAGATGGGACGCCATGTTGCGTTGGGGAGCCCCTGAGGTGCCTAAACATTGAAACCCCGCACAAGTGGCACCAGTTTGGAAAGTAGACCCCCTATGCAACTTATCTAGATGTGTTATGAGAACTTTGAACCCCCAAGTGTTTCACTACAGTTAATAACGCAGAGCCGTGAAAATAAAAAAAAAATTTTGTCCCACAAAAATTATCTTTAACACCCAGTTTTGTATTTTCCCAAGGGTAACAGGAGAAATTGGTCCCCAAAAGTTGTTCAATTTGTCCTGAGTATGCTGATACCCCATATGTGGGGGAGAACCACCGTTTGGGCGCATGGCAGAGCTCGGAAGGGAAGGAGCGCCATTTGGAATTCAGACTTAGATGGATTGGTCTGCAGGTGTCACGTTGCATTTGCAGAGCCCCTGATGTACCTAAACAGTAGAAACCCCCTACAAGTGACCCCATATTGGAACCTAGACCCCCAATGAACTTATCTAGATGTGTTGTGAGAACTTTGAACCCCCAAGTATTTCACTACAGTTTATAACGCAGAGCCATGAAAATAAAAAATCATTTTTTCCCACAAAAATGTTTTTTTAGGCCCCCAAATTTTTATTTTCCCAAGGATAACAAGAGAAATTGGACCCCAGAACTTGTCCAATTTGTCCTGAGTACGCTGATACCCCATATGTTGGGGTAAACCCCTGTTTGGGCGCACAGGAGAGCTCGGAAGGGAAGGAGCACTGTTTTACTTTTTCAACGCAGAATTGGCTGGAATTGAGATCGGACGCCATGTCGCGTTTGGAGAGAGCCCTGATGTGCCTAAACAGTGGAAACCCCCAATTCTAACTGAAACCCTAACCCAAGCACACCCCTAACTCTAATCCCAACTACACCCCTAACCCCAACTCCAACACACCCCTAACCACACCCCTAACCCTAATCCCAAATGTAAATGTAATCCAAGCCCTAACCCTAATGGGAAAATGGAAATAAATACATTTTTTTAATTTTTTAATTTTTCCCTAACTAAGGGGGTGATGAAGGGGGGTTTGGTTTACTTTTATAGCAGGTTTTTTAGCGGATTTTTATGACTGGCAGCCGTCGCACACTAAAAGACGCTTTTTATTGCAAAAAATATTTTTTTGCGTTACCACATTTTGAGAGCTATAATTTTTCCATATTTTGGTCCACAGAGTCATGTGAGGTCTTGTTTTTTGCGGGATGAGTTGATGTTTTTATTGGTAACATTTTCAGGCGCGTGACATTTTTTGATCGCTTTTTATTCCGATTTTTGTGAGGCAGTAAGACCAAAAAATAGCTATTCATTAATTTCTTTTGGGGGGGGGGTTTATACCGTTCCGCGTTTGGTAAAATGGATAAAACAGTTTTATTCTTCGGGTCAGTACGATTACAGCGATACATCATTTATATAATTTATTTATGTTTTGGCGCTTTTTTATACGATAAAAACTATTTTAGATAGAAAAAAGAATTATTTTTGCATCGCTTTAATCTGAGGACTATAACTTTTTTATTTTTTTGCTAATGACGCTGTATGAGGCCGTTTTTTGCAGGACAAGATGAAGTTTTCAGCGGTACCGTGGTTATTTATATCCGTCTTTTTGATTATTTTTGCTATTCCACTTTTTATTCGGCGGTATGATAATAAAGCATTGTTTTTTGCCTGGTTTTTTTTTTACGGTGTTCACTGAAGGGGTTAACTAGTGGGACAGTTTTATAGGTCGAGTCGTTACGGACGCGGCGATACTAAATATGTGTACTTTTATTTTTTTTTATTTAGATAAAGAAATGTACTTATGGGAACAATATTTTTATTTTTTCCTTTAGGAATTTTTTTTTTTTTACACAACTATTTTTTTTTCACTTTATAACATTGCCCCGGGGGGCATCATGTTATAAGGTCAGATCGCTGATCTGACACTTTGCAGAGCATTGTGTCAGATCAGCGAACTGACATGCAGGGCAGCATGCAGCCCCATTTTGGATCCGAGGCCTGCAGGGAAGAGATGCTCAGTACAAGGTGAGCACATCGCCTTTTACCGAGGGTCTCAGGGATCCCCCTGCCTGCGCGATGCTTCTCTATGCCACCGGAACGCTGCGATCATGTTTGATCGCAGTGTGTCGGGGGTTAATGTGCCGGGGGCGGTCCGTGACCGCTTCTAGCACATAGTGCCAGATGTCAGCTGCTCCCCCGTGAGCGCAGCCAATCGCTATGACGTACTATCCCGTCCCTGGGAATTAAGTCCCAGGTCACCTTGATGGGATAGTACGTCAAATGGGATTAAGGGGTTAAAGAACAGTCGAGCGAGAAAGGGTCCTGAGACAAGCGTTTGAGCACAGAGTTAATGAGCTGAAGAAGTTTTGAGCTCAGAGGTCACCTGTCACCATGTCAATCCATGAACAAGGCCATATTGCAAGATATGGAGGTGCTCAGAGAGGCCCAAGAGAAGCATCAGTAGGAGCTTCTCCAGAGAGAGGATGAGCGTTGCTGCCTGGCAGAGGAGCAAGATAAAGTTCTCCAAGAGCTCAAGGTAAAGGAAACTAATCCCCAGCTCCAGAGACCCACGGATGGCCGGGAAATTGAACTGTTGCACTCTCCCGATCTGATCGCAATGAAGGAGAGTGACCTGGAGAGGCTGACCAAAGAAGGGACCTCCACGGAGGAAGAAATCCTGCAAGGGAAGTTCCATGCAGAAGACCATACAAGGGACGTTGAGGTCTTGGGAAACTGCGCTGACACTAAGGACGAGGAGGTTCAACAGTATGTTCAAGAAGGTGAGACTCACTGTTTCAAGTGCATGATAGAGGTACCCAAAGATTTGCGAGAAGCGTGTGCCAGTGAAGAGGTGCATGAGGCCTTTAAAAAGGCGGTCGAAGCGTGTAGGGTGCACTGGGCACCTGAGACTCATCAACTGGTTATACTGTCAACTAGGAAAGTCACAGTGAAGCGGGTGGCTATCCTGAGGGACATGCACCTACAATGCCACCGCACCAAGCAGATGATCTTGTTGAGAAATAACAAAGCCGCTCAACGTCTGGAGCGTGCGAGGAAAGCTCAAAGTCAGTTGGGTATTGTAGAAGACATTGTTCAAGTGCCCAGAGGTCTGGTGAGGAAAGTCATCGGAAGATTTGGGAAGGTGATGCAGGAGATGGTGAATAGGTCCGGTGTGATGAGAGTGAGCATTCCGGTTGATGACGAAACCCAGGTCGTGAGTGAAGACAGGATGGTTCCATACCTTGTTGGCGGATCCACGGAGAGCCTTGGGAACATCTGGATGCTCCTGGAGTATCGCGTGGCGTACATAAAAGAGATAGAAGAGCTAAGACTTGAGAGGAAGACGAGCAACAGAGAGCTGCAGGAAATGGAAAGAAGATGGTCACCACCTTCAACTCATGGTATAGAGAGACAAAAAGGTTCTCTATAGGCTGGAAGTCCTCAAGCTGAAGCTAACAGAGGACATAGAGAAAAAGGATGGATTGCTCTCCAGGCAATAAAGACCATAGGAGAAGTAGCCAGCAGAGACATAACAGAAGGTGGCCTGATGGAAGAGGTAGAAGCAGTGATTAGAGTTGAGCGACTTTTATTTTTTTAGAATCGAGTTGGGTTTTGCGAAACCCGACTTTGTCAAAAGTTGGGTCGGGTGAAATCGGCCGATTATTGCGAAAAGTCGGGGGCCGACCAAAACACGAAACCCAATGCAAGTCAATGGGAATCAAAGTCGGCAGTGAGTGGAGGACAGGAAAACACCTACAGTGCCCATTTTAATGCCAAAAACATCAATTCTTATTTCTTAAGCTTGTCAATCTTAATTTACTTTACAATAATAGTTAGGCATTGAAAACAGGGGTCATTTGGCTAAAGTTGTGGGGGGTAGCGCTGGCTCAAGATTTTTGTGGGCCCAGAAAACGTGGAATACGTCACGGCGGTGGAGCAGGGAGAGGTAAGTATTTCAACTTTGCAAGTGCTGTAATCCTGAGCAAGCAGGGGGGCCCCACTAGTTGGCACTGGCACAGGACCCCTCATAGTACGGCGGTGTGTTTGATGGCGGGTGGCACCTCCCACTGCCAGAGACACTTTTGCATACTATGAGGGGCCCTGTGCCAGTGCCAACGAGTATGCCCCCCCACCTGTTGAAGGAACCTGCACTTTCATCTGCACCTTCCTCTTTGTCCCCGTGTAAGGTGGTATAGTAAGCGGGAAGGGGAACTTGACTTTCAGCAGGGTCAGATTCTGGCTGTGTAGAGTGCAAGGGGAATGTAGTGGTCTGGGTCAATGTACCAGCAGACTCATCTAGCACTGGCTGGGCAATCGGCAGGATGAGGAGGAAACACAGATATAGGCCCAAAATAAAAAAGTAGGCTAAAAGCAGTTCAAAATTGGTAACAGGACTAAACAGGCGGCATTGCTTTGTTCAGTGGAGGACAATTGTAACGAGTGGCGCAGACACAGTTAGTAGGCCCAAAATAAAAAAGTAGGCTAAATGCAGTTCAAAATTGGTAACAGGAGTACACAGGCGGCATAGCTTTGTTCTGTGGAGGACAACTGTAATGAGTGGCGCAGACAGACTTAGTAGGCCCAAATTAAAAAAATAGGCAAAATGCAGTTCAAAATTGGTAACAGTAGTACACAGGCGGCATTGCTTTGTTCAGTGGAGGAGGACAACTGTAATGAGTGGCTGACAGCCAGACACAGGTAGTAGGCCCAAATGATAAAGTAGGCTAAATGCAGTTTAAAATTGGTAACAGGAGTACACAGGTGGCATTGCTTTGTTCAGCAGAGGACAACTGTAATGAGTGGCTGACACAGTTAGTAGGCCCAAAAAAGTAAGTAGGCTAAATGCAGTTCAAAATTGCTAACAGGACTAAACTGGCGGCATTGCTTTGTTCAGCGGAGGACAACTGTAATGAGTGGCTGACACAGTTAGTTGGCCCAAATAATAAAGTGGGATAAATGTCTGCCAAAAAATTGTCTAAGGGTCACTTCTGTCTGTCTTTCTGTCTGTCACGGATATTAATTGGTCGCAGCCTCTGTCTGTCATGGAAATGCAATTCGCTTATTGGTCTCGCCAGCTGCCTGTCATGGCTGCCGCGACCAATCAGCGATGGCCACAGTCCAATTAGTCCCTCCCCACTCCCCTGCAGTCAGTACCCAGCGCCCGCTCCATACACCCCGCAGTCAGCGCCCGCTCCATACTCCCCTCCAGTCACCCCTCACGCAGGGTTAATGCCAGCGGTAGCGGACCGCGTTATGCTGCGGGTAACTCAGTCCGTTACCGCCGCTATTAACCCTGTGTGACCAAGTTTTTACTATTGATGCCGCCTATGCAGCGTCAATAGTAAAAACATCTAATGTTAAAAATAATAAAAAAAACAAAAAACCTGCTATTTTCACCTTCCATAGTCTGAAGATGCGCTCGCGCCTGCCGCCAGCTTCCGTTCCCAAAGATGCATTGCGAAATTACCCAGAAGACTTAGCGGTCTCGCAAGACCACTAAGTGATCTGGGTAATTTCGCAATGCATCCTGGGAACGAAAGATGGCGGCAGCCGCGCGCGCATTGACAGAGGTTCGCTGGATCCCGCCGGCGGGTGAGTATATAACTATTTTTTATTTTAATTATTTTTTTTAACAGGGATATGGTGCCCACACTGCTAAATACTACGTGGGCTGTGTTAGATACCGCGTAGCTGCTATATACTACCTGGCCAGTGTTCTATACTGCGTGGACTGCGTTATATACTACATGGCTGCTATATACTGTACTATATGGGCATATGCTACGTGGCTGTGTTCTATACTGCGTGCTATATACTACGTGGCCACTGTTAGATACTATGTGGGCTGTGCTATATATTACGTGGCCAGTGTTACATACTACGTGGGCTATGTTATATACTGCGTGACTGCTATATACTGTGTGGGCTGTTGTATACTGTGTGGGCTGTGTTATTTACTGCGTGGCCTATATTAACGCATCGGGTATTCTACAATATGTATGTATATACTGTATATAGCAGCCACATGGTATATACCACAGGCCACGTAGTACTCCTATATACTACGTGGCCTGTGCTATATACTATGTGCTGCTATATACATACAGTTGGAGCGCCCCAGACGCAGGGCCACGGGGTACTTGGTACCGGTCCTCTCTGTCTTGGTTCTAGGGTTGTCACGGTGGCTGGACCTGGCGTCCAATGAAAGGGTGACGAAAGTCGGTCAAGGTTTCGTGACGCCACCTGTGGTATTCGGTCAGGGTGACCGACGTTGCTTGGGGCCCACTGGGGTGGTGTTATGGCAGCTAGATGGTATACCTTCCCACAGGTGAAGTATAGCCCCAGGGCTTCCCAGTAGTGTAGGTGGTGATGATGTGAGGCGCAGTTAATAACGAGGACACAGGGTTGCAGTCTCTTTACCTTTTACTGAAGGCTTAGGGATCCACAATCCAGAGCACTGCTAACAGGGCTGGCTGAGTCCGGCCGGTCCGAAGGCACATCCAGAGTTCCCTTTGCAGGTAGAAATCAGTGCCTACCAACTAGCGCCTGTGTGTTGTAGTCCTTCCCTGCTGAGCACCACGGGATAGATAGTCCTCACAACTTTCGTATCAGTTCTTTCTCTTCTCCGTCCCCCAAGTTTATCTGGATAGGACGCACCCGTATGACGGGTAGGCTCGGAGCTATTCTGGGACCCTAGAGACGCCCGTCTCCACGTTTGCCCCCTATGTCTTCTTAGGTGATTTAAGGTAGACAGCCAACCTATAATCAACTGTCCTGCCGCTGTTTGAAGTAATGCTTGGAGTCAGTTACTTCCTCGGCTGTTATGACCTGGTGGTTAGGACAATAATGGACCTAGTGGGTAAGAGCACACGGAATGACCTAATAGCTACTAATAATATAGGACGAGCTCTAAGACGTGGGAACTCTGCTGACCGCAATCCCTAATCCTATCACACACACTAGAAATAGCCGTGGATTGCTCCTAACGCTCCCTATGCAACTCGACACAGCCTAAGAAACTAGCTAGCCCTAGAGAAGAAAAATAAAGCCTACCTTGCCTCAGAGAAATTCCCCAAAGGAAAAGGCAGCCCCCCACATATAATGACTGTGAGTAAAGATGAAAATTACAAACACAGAGTTGAAATAGATTTAGCACAGTGAGGCCCGACTTACTTAACAGACAGAGGATAGGAAAGGTAACTTTACGGTCAGCACAAAAACCTACAAAAAGACCACGCAGAGGGCGCAAAAAGACCCTCCACGCCGACTCACGGTGCGGAGGCGCTCCCTCTGCGTCCCAGAGCTTCCAGCAAGCAAGACAAAAATCAAAATAGCAAGCTGGACAGAAAAATAGCAAACCAGAGAAAAACCAGCAGTAACTTAGCTTAAGCTGGGAAGACAGGTCACAAGAACGATCCAGGAGAGAGCAAGACCAATACTGGAACATTGACAGGTGGCGTGGAGCAATGATCTAAGTGGAGTTAAATAGAGCAGCCAGCTAACGAATTAACCTCGTCACCTGTAGAAGGAAACTCAGAAGCCGCAGCTCCTCTCACAACCACCGGAGGAAGCCCATGGACAGAACCAGCCGAAGTACCATTCATGACCACAGCAGGGAGCTTGACAACAGAATTCACAACACTCGGCGTTCCGGCCACCGGCTACGCGCCTCAGTGGGATGTTGCCGATCTCGGGGCACGACTCCTACTGGTTCTCCTTTGTGCTGTGATCTCGTTTCTCACTTCTCCACAATATCCTTTGCTTCGTGTCCTTTCTTAGCATGCCGACGCAAGGTAGTGCAGGCGCGGCTCCGTCACGTTCTGTCCTTTCTGCTAGGTACAGAGAAAAAAGCAGAGGTGTTTACCTGCCGAAGCCTCCAACTGAATGCACCAGCAGGGCGCAGCGGACCTGATAAATGATGGCAAACACACAGGTGCAAAAATACCAATGAAACAACCACTTTTAATCAAGTGTTGGCTGTTTGGCATTAGTGCACAAAAAAATAAGAGATACTAGTCTGTATATGGCATAATTCACACACGCAATGCAGAGCATCTGGTTTGCAGCCTATTAGTAACGCACATACAGGCGGGCTGCCCAGTGCTACAAAATGCATGCTGTGTGAACAGAGGCCAATAGTTTACAGAGCCATCTTGGTCCGACTGCGCTCTGCAAGATAAAGTGCAAAAAGAAAACCACATATCAATGTATGTAAGGTATTAGTTTATATTGGGGCCTCAATACGTAAGCTGGCAACCCACGACACGAGTCCTTACAATTTGCCAGTCCTAACGCTAAACATTGGTTAAAAACTCACGGACAAAAAAAGAGGACTAAAAATCCTCCCAAAAATTCAAAAAAGTCACAGAGAAAAAAGCAGAGATGTTTACCTGCCGAAGCCTCCAACTGAATGCACCAGCAGGGCGCAGCGGACCTGATAAATGATGGTAAACACACAGGTGCAAAAATACCTGCTGGTGCATTCAGTTGGAGGCTTCGGCAGGTAAACATCTCTGCTTTTTTCTCTGTGACTTTTTTGAATTTTTGGGAGGATTTTTAGTCCTCTTTTTGTGTCGGTGAGTTTTTAACCAATGTTTAGCGTTAGGACTGGCAAATTGTAAGGACCCGTGACGTGGGTTGCCAGCTTACGTATTGAGGCCCCAATATAAACTAATACCTTACATACATTGATATGTGGTTTTCTTTTTGCACTTTATCTTGCAGGGCGCAGTCGGACCAAGATGGCTCTGTAAACTATTGGCCTCTGTTCACACAGCATGCATTTTGTAGCACTGGGCAGCCCGCCTGTATGTGCGTTACTAATAGGCTGCAAACCAGATGCTCTGCATTGCGTGTGTGAATTATGCCATATACAGACTAGTATCTCTTATTTTTTTGTGCACTAATGCCAAACAGCCAACACTTGATTGAAAGTGGTTGTTTCATTGATATTTTTGCACCTGTGTGTTTTCCATCATTTATCGGGTCCGCTGCGCCCTGCTGGTGCATTCAGTTGGAGGCTTCGGCAGGTAAACATCTCTGCTTTTTTCTCTGTGACTTTTTTGAATTTTTGGGAGGATTTTTAGTCCTCTTTTTGTGTCGGTGAGCTTTCTGCTAGGTACCTGCCAGGAACCCACCCCTGACAGGTCCTCCCTGGAGCTCTCCCAGGCTGCGTTCTGTTCTAACTTCATATCCAACCCCCAGTTTTACCAGAGTGTGAGGAGTGGCCTAATACATAGTGCCTTTTGCTCCCCCAGGTGGCCAGAGTGTGAAGTGTAATGTGTAACTGTGATACCTGGTCAGGTGAACTCCTTTAGTGCAATCAGACATAACATCACTCCCCTTAGTGGCAGATCGACATTACTGCAACGACCAGGACTCTGGGGCGCTGCACATACATATTCTAGAATACCCGATGCGTTAGAATCGGGCCACCATCTAGTTGTTCATAAATAAACAGGTGGCATAGCTAGGTACAGGGGTGGGCTCCTCTGCTGAGTAGCAGACAGTGGTAGTTGGCGCAAAGTATTAACTGGTCTAAATGGAGGCCAGGGCCCCTGTATATTTTAACTATCATCAATCATTTCAACAAATTTGTATTGGCAGTGCCATTGAAGGATTTAACAGCACAGAGTACACAGTGGTGGAGCAGGGAGAGGTAAGTATTACAAGTGGTAGAGCACTGTTCGAACTGGGGGGGAACTCTCTCTCGTGGGCAGCGGTACTGGCACAGGGCCCCTCATATTACGACAGTGTGTCTGACGTTGGTTGTGCACCACCACCTTCAGAGACACTTCATTGTACTATGAGGGACCCTGTGCCAGTGCCGTCGCCCAAGAGTGGGGGCACCCACCTGTCTAGGCAAACGGCACTCGCACGGGTGCTTGCGCCAAGTGGTGTCCACGGCCCTGTGGGGGGAGTCAGCCCATTTAGGGAGGTATATAAATGGCCTATGGAGGACATTCAGCAGCTGCAATTGGAGGAATTTGAGCAGTCAGTAAGAGGAGGCCAAAAGCAAGACATTTTTCAGGCAAGCTACGTGTCAGCAGGGGAAGGTGGGGCAAAATAATTTGAAATCCATGATTGGTTCATTTTAATGAAGGTTAGATCATCAACATTTTGGGTAGCCAGATGTGTCCTTTTTTCGGTCAGTATTGAACCAGCAGCACTGAAGACTCTTTCTGATAGCACACTAGCAGCTGGGCAAGCGAGCTCCTGTAATGCATATTCTGCCAATTCAGGCCAGGTGTCTATTTTAGATGCCCAGTAATCAAAGGGGAATGACCTGTGAGGGACAACATCGATAAGGGAGGAAAAATAGTTTGTAACCGTACTGGACAAATGCTGTCTCCTGTCACTTTGAATCGATGCAGCAGTACCTGTCATGTCTGCGGTCATTGCGAAATCACTCCACAACCTGGTCACAAAACCCCTCTGTCCAACTCCACTTCGGATTCGTGCACCTGTAACACCTCTGCCATGTTGCCCCCTGCAGCTCGTGTGAGAACCATCACTGCCACTGTGTGCTGGGAATGCCTGAACCAAACAGTCTACATAAATTGCTTGTTTGGTAGCCAATATTTGCTCAAGGTTCTCATGTGGCATGATATTTTGTAATTTTCCTTTATATCGTGGATCCAGGAGGCAGGCCAACCAGTAATCGTCATCGGTCATCATTTTGATAATGCGAGGTCTCTTTTTAGGATAAGCAAGGCATACTCAGCCATGTGGGCCAATGTTCCAGGCGTCAATTCACTGCTTGTGCTGGGTTGAGGAGCACTTTCTTGCAAATCAACATCACTTGTGTCCCGCAAAAACCCTGTACCTGACCTTGCAACACCACCAGTTTGTATTGCCCCCTGAGAAGCATCCTCCTCCCATAAATATTCATCCCCATCATCCTTCTCCTCCTCCTCTTCATCTGCCACCTAGTCCAGGAGAGTTCCCTGAGCAGACAATGGCTGACTGTCATCAAGGCTTCCCTCCTCCTTGGCTGCAGACGCCAGCTCCTTAATGTGTGTCAGTAGACGCATTAGTGGGATGCTCATGCTTATGATGGCGTCGTCTGCACTAACCAGCCGTGTGCATTCCTCAAAACACTGAAGGACTTGACAGAGGTCTTGTAGCTTCGACCACTGCACACCAGACAACTCCATGTCTGCCATCCAAGTGCCTGCCCGTGTATGTGTATCCTCCCACAAATTAATTACAACACGCCTCTGTTCGCACAGCCTCTGAACCATGTGCAGTGTGGAGTTCCACCTTGTTGCAACATCGATTATTAGGTGGTGCTGGGGAAAGATTCAGCGATCGCTGATGGTTGTCACACCCGCACATACTTACCCATCTTCTTCCATCCAGCGGCGCACTCGCGATCCCGTTCCTCGCCGCTCTGCTGCTTCTTTCTCTGGCTCCCGGCGTCCAGCGTCTTTGCGCATGCGCGGTCGCGTCTCCTCCAGCGCTAAACCCTCTGGGAGGTCGCGACTTGATAGCTCCGCCCCAACATGGCGGCGCCCATCGGCTATTTCTTCCCGGCGTCTTCCTAGGTAAGACGCCTTTGCTTTGTAGGTGCACTGTCTGCCGTCAGTGTCCCTATGCCCTAGGCTCCCCTGTACCAGTGTCTTTTCTCAGCCCAGTCTTTACTTTGTCTCAGTATCCTGCCAGTCCGTGTTCCTGCTGTGTCCTGCCTGTCCGTGTTCCTGCTGTGTCCTGCCTGTCCGTGTTCCTGCTGTATCCTGCCAGTCCGTGTTCCTGCTGTATCCTGCCAGTCCGTGTTCCTGCTGTACCCTGCCAGTCCGTGTTCCTGCTGTGTCCTGCCAGCCCGTGTTCCTGCTGTATCCTGCCTGTCCGTGTTCCTGCTGTATCCTGCCAGTCCGTGTTCCTGCTGTATCCTGCCAGTCCGTGTTCCTGCTGTATCCTGCCAGTCCGTGTTCCTGCTGTGTCCTGCCAGTCCGTGTTCCTGCTGTACCCTGCCAGTCCGTGTTCCTGCTGTGTTCTGCCGTTCCGTGTTCCAGTCATTTTCAGTTAAGTCTTGTTTTCCTATTATTCCCTGCCATCCTTATAGCCTGTGGTTTCCTTCTTTATCTTGGGTCGCCCCTTTGGCTCTAGCTGTTGTGTCTCCATTCCCTCGAGGTCCTGCTCCTAACACTCCCTGTATAGGGGGTGATTCCATCTGGTCCGCTCGACCCCGGGGGCTCTAGAGTCACGACCCAGAGGGTCCACTCTCTGATTTCTGCCCGAGTACTTATAGTAAGCAAAGGCCATGGACCCCGCTGGGGCCTCTGCTGCGCAGAAAGAGCTACTCTTTTTGCGAGAGAATCAGTCCCGCATGATGTCTTTCATGAAAGCTATGGATTCTCGCTTGTCCACGCTCCAGTCCTCCGATCCTGGCAACGCCGCTCTACTCGTTGGCTTACAGCAAGAGTTAGCTCAGCAGCGTGACACCCAGGCCCATATACTTAGTTATATGTCTTCTATTGACGACCGGCTGCTTTCCATCCAGACAGCCGCTTCTACGTCTGCTCCTGCGTCCCACCCTTCACCCCGCTTGGCTAAACCACCTCGGTACAATGGGGATCCTAAGTCCTGCCGTGGATTTCTAAACCAATGCCATCTTCACTTTGAGCTTCTGCCCCAGCATTACCCGACGGATCGGTCCAAAGTTGCGTTTTTGATTTCCCATCTGGAGGGTGACGCCTTGGCATGGGTTAACCCACTCTGGGAGAGAGACGATCCCCTAGTCTCCCGGTTGTCTGAATTTTTGGAGACTTTCCGTCTTGTCTTTGATGAACCTGGACGTCTGGCCTCTACAACTGAAGCTCTATTTTCTCTCCATCAGGGATCGTTATCCGTAGGCCAGTACGCTATTCAGTTCCGCACCCTCTCCTCTGACTTGGGCTGGAACAATGAGGCGTTGGTGGGTGCTTTCTGGCGGGGGCTCTCTGGGCGCATAAAAGATGAGTTAGCTGGTCGGGACACCCCTACTGTTTTGGAGGAATTAATTTCCTTAGCTACCCGTATTGACCTTCGGTTCCAAGAATGCGCCGGCGAGCGGAGATCTCTTCGCCCTTCTTCTGCCACCCGTAAGCCACTCAGTCCTCAGCCTAGAACCTCCTCTCAGGCGTCCGCACCAGAACCTATGCAAGTGGACCGTCTTAAGATGTCCGAACAACGTCGTAAAGAGAGGCGCACTCAGGGGTTATGTTTTTACTGCGGAAGTTCTGCTCATTTATTGCGCTCTTGCCCTGAACGTCCGGAAAACTCCTCCGCCTAGGTCAGGTAAGAGAGGCCTCCCTAGGTGTATGTGATTCCTCTCAACCCCTTACTTTGTCCGTTCTTTTGCATATTGCGGGCAAGGGCATTTCTCTAGATGCGTATGTGGATTCGGGCGCAGCAGGGAATTTTATCAGGTTGGAAGAGGTTTTCAAATTCTCCATTCCAGTCAAAACCTTAGAGGCTCCTGTGGTTCTTTCATCTGTGGATGGTAAACCTTTACAAGAGACCATTACTCAAGTAACACTTGAGGTGGAACTTCAAGTTGGGGCTCTGCACAAGGAGAGAATTGCATTTTATGTTTTAGCGCGTCTGTCTCATCCTATGCTCTTAGGTCTTCCTTGGTTACGGTTCCACGAGCCCATTTTAGATTGGCGCAATGGCAATATCTTGCGCTGGGGTGAGCTTTGTCGGGAACGTTGTCTGCTGCCGGTGCGTCCTGTGGGGTCTTCCTCTAATTCTTCTCCTTCCTCTTCTCTTCCCGCTTTACCCTGTGTCTACAGCGCTTTTTCTGATGTCTTCAACAAGAAGGAGGCTGAGGGCCTTCCGCCTCACCGTCTCTATGATTGTCCCATAGATCTCGTGCCAGGAACTAATCCGCCCAGGGGCAGAATCTATCCTCTCTCTCCTGCTGAGACTCAAGCTATGTCTGAGTACATTCAAGAAAATCTTGCTAAAGGATTCATTCGCAAGTCTTCTTCACCGGCTGGAGCAGGGTTTTTTTTCGTGAAGAAGAAAGACGGTTCTCTCCGCCCCAGCATTGATTATCGAGGCTTAAACAACATCACGGTGAAGAACAAATATCCTCTGCCACTCATTCCGGAACTCTTCGACCGTCTGCGGGGTGCGCAAATTTTTACCAAATTAGATCTACGTGGCGCATACAATCTGGTTCGTATTCGTGCAGGCGCCGAGTGGAAGACTGCCTTCAATACTCGTGACGGTCACTACGAATACTTGGTTATGCCGTTTGGTCTCTGCAACGCCCCCGCGGTTTTCCAGGAATTTGTGAACAATGTATTTCGGGATCTTCTCTACTCCTCAGTCGTGGTTTACCTTGACGACATTCTCATCTTTTCTCCGGATCTCTCCACTCACAGGCGAGATGTCCGCCGAGTTCTGCAAAGGCTAAGAGAGAATCATCTGTTCGCTAAGATTGAGAAGTGCGTCTTTGAACAATCTTCTCTTCCCTTCCTTGGGTATATTGTCTCAAGATCTGGCTTAGAGATGGATCCAGAGAAGGTTTCGGCTGTCCTGAATTGGCCTCGTCCTCTTGGAACAAAAGCAATCCAACGTTTTCTTGGCTTTGCCAATTACTATAGACAATTTATTCCTCATTTTTCTTCCATGACCAAGCCTATCTCTGCCCTAGTTCGCAAGGGAGTCAATTCCGGTCTTTGGACCCCTGAGGCTGAAGAGTCCTTTCTGTCCCTTAAACAAAGTTTCGCTACGGCCCCTGTGCTTCATCGTCCTGATGCTAATAGACCGTTTGTCCTTGAGGTCGACGCATCCTCTATTGGAACTGGAGCAGTACTTTTGCAAAGATCTTCGTCCGGACGTTTGGTGACCTGTGGTTTCTTTTCTAAAACTTTTTCCGCTCCTGAGCGTAACTACTCTATAGGGGATAAGGAACTATTGGCTATCAAGCTAGCCTTGGAGGAATGGCGTTATCTTCTTGAGGGGTCTCTTCATCCATTCACCATTTACACAGACCACAAGAATCTGGCCTATATTCAGTCAGCCCAAAGACTAAATCCACGACAAGCCAGATGGTCTTTATTCTTCGGACGATTTGAGTTTGAGCTTCATTTCCGACCCGGAAATAAGAATGTCAAAGCAGATGCTCTTTCGAGATCCTTTCAGCCTCAGGACATTGAGGATTCTCCGGCTCACATCATTGATCCTACGAAGATCGTCACTCTTGCTCCTCTAAGAGTGATTTCAACTCCTCCTGGCAAGACTCTTGTGGCTAATCAAGACAAGGAGAGAGTTTTACGTTGGGGTCACTCCTCCAAAATTGCAGGACATGTAGGAGTCAAGAAAACACTTTCTCTTATCTCTCGGCACTACTGGTGGCCATCTCTCCGACAAGACGTCACCAAATTCATCGCTTCTTGTCCTTCTTGTGCTAAAAATAAAGTTCCTAGGCAGCCTCCTTCCGGTCTCCTGCATCCTCTGCCTGTACCTTCCGTTCCTTGGAGTTTTATAGCTATGGACTTCATCACTGATCTACCTTGTTCCTCGAATTGTTCTGTCATCTTGGTTGTTGTAGATCGGTTCTCTAAAATGGCTCACTTCATCGCATTGCCTGGTCTGCCTTCCGCTCCTGAGTTGGCAAAGATCTTTTTACACCAAGTCTTCCATCTTCATGGTTTCCCACATCATATCGTCTCTGACCGTGGAGTACAATTTACCTCACGTTTTTGGAGAGCTCTCTGCAGTCTATTAAAGGCTAACTTGGACTTCTCTTCCGCCTATCACCCTCAGTCCAACGGACAAGTGGAGCGAGTTAATCAAGTTCTGACTACATATCTGCGACATTTCTCCAATGCACACCAAGATGACTGGGTCTCTCTTCTCCCCTGGGCTGAATTCTCTTACAACAATCTTCCCAGCGAGTCTTCCTCCAAATCTCCCTTTTTTGTAGTCTATGGTCAACATCCGAACATTCCTCTTCCTGTTTCTCTCTCCTCGGGGGTACCGGCAGCGGATTTCTTGTCCCGGGAATTCTCTACAATTTGGAATGAGACTAAAGTGGCTCTTGAGAAAGCTAGCCTTAATATGAAAAAGTTTGCTGACAAGAAGCGTTTGGATGCTCCGCCATATTCTCCGGGTGATAAAGTTTGGCTCTCCTCTCGCTATATCAAGCTTAAAATTCCCTCTTGCAAACTGGGTCCTCGCTATATTGGTCCGTTTCCTATCTTGAGTCGCATTAATGATGTCTCTTATAAGTTGAAGCTACCTGCCTCTTTGCGCATTCCCAATGCCTTCCATGTGTCTCTTCTCAAACCCGCAGTCTTTAATCGTTTTCACTCCGCTACATCTCCCTCTCCTCAGCTCTGTACTTCTGATGGAATCTTTAACGTTAAAGATATTCTTGCCAAAAAGGTAGTTAGGGGTAAAACTTATTTTTTGATTGATTGGGAGGGATTTGGTCCTGAGGAGAGGTCCTGGGAGCCTCGAGAGAACATCAATGCTCCCCTTATCATGAAAAGATTCCTTTCTAGCCTTAAAAAAGGGGGACTAAGGAGGGGGGTACTGTCACGCCCGCACATACTTACCCATCTTCTTCCATCCAGCGGCGCACTCGCGATCCCGTTCCTCGCCGCTCTGCTGCTTCTTTCTCTGGCTCCCGGCGTCCAGCGTCTTTGCGCATGCGCGGTCGCGTCTCCTCCAGCGCTGAGCCCTCTGGGAGGTCGCGACCCGATAGCTCCGCCCCAACATGGCAGCGCCCATCGGCTATTTCTTCCCGGCGTCTTCCTAGGTAAGACGCCTTTGCTTTGTAGGTGCACTGTCTGCCGTCAGTGTCCCTATGCCCTAGGCTCCCCTGTACCAGTGTCTTTTCTCAGCCCAGTCTTTACTTTGTCTCAGTATCCTGCCAGTCCGTGTTCCTGCTGTGTCCTGCCTGTCCGTGTTCCTGCTGTGTCCTGCCTGTCCGTGTTCCTGCTGTGTCCTGCCAGCCCGTGTTCCTGCTGTATCCTGCCTGTCCGTGTTCCTGCTGTATCCTGCCAGTCCGTGTTCCTGCTGTATCCTGCCAGTCCGTGTTCCTGCTGTATCCTGCCAGTCCGTGTTCCTGCTGTGTCCTGCCAGTCCGTGTTCCTGCTGTACCCTGCCAGTCCGTGTTCCTGCTGTGTTCTGCCGTTCCGTGTTCCAGTCATTTTCAGTTAAGTCTTGTTTTCCTATTATTCCCTGCCATCCTTATAGCCTGTGGTTTCCTTCTTTATCTTGGGTCGCCCCTTTGGCTCTAGCTGTTGTGTCTCCATTCCCTCGAGGTCCTGCTCCTAACACTCCCTGTATAGGGGGTGATTCCATCTGGTCCGCTCGACCCCGGGGGCTCTAGAGTCACGACCCAGAGGGTCCACTCTCGGATTTCTGCCCGAGTACTTACAATGGTTCAGCATACGGCTGGAGTGTACGGGCGACCGGCAGATGTGCGAGCAAAGTCTTCGCACCTTCAGGAGCAGGGCTGTTAACTCCGGATAATTTTTGAGGAAGCACTGCACCACCAGGTTCAAGGTGTGAGCCAGGCAAGGTATGTGTTTAAGTTCTGAAAGGGGTATGGCAGCCATAAAATTCCTTCCGTTATCACTGACTACCTTGCCTGCCTCAAGATGTACACTGCCCAGCCATGAGTTTGTTGCTGCAAGTACTCGGCCAGTACTTCCGCGGTGTGTCTGTTGACGCCCAAACACTTCATTTGTAACACAGCCTGCTGACGCTTACCACTAGCTGTTTAATAATGGGACACCTCGTGTGCAACACTGGCAGCTGCGGATGGAGTGGTCGTGCGACTGCGCTCTGTGGATGAGCTTTCGCTTCTGGAGGAGGAGGAGGGGTGGCGAACGCCTACAGCCAACTGTTTCCTAGACCATGGGCTAGGCAGAACTGTCCCACTATGGCTGTCCCCTGTGAACCCTGCATCCACCACATTAACCCAGTGTGCCGTGATGGACACGTAACATCCCTGGCCATGCCTACTGGTCCATGCATCTGTTGTGAGGTGCACCTTTCCACTGACTGATTGCCTCAGTGCATGGACAATGCGGTCTTTGACATGCTGGTGGAGGGCTGAGATGGCTTTTCTCACAAAGAAGTGCCGACTGGGTAGGTCATAGCGTGGTACTGCGTAGGCCATCAGGGCTTTGAAAGCTTCGCTTTCAACCAACCGGTAGGGCATCATCTCTAACGAGATTAGTATAGCAATGTGGGCATTCAAACATCACGTACGTGGATGAGAGGATGAGTACTTTCTTTTCCTAATGAGAGTCTCTGGACTGGAGAGCTGCATATGGTGGAACTAGCGGTGGTGGTGGTGGACATGGCGGATTGAGAGAGGGTTGGTGATGGTATTCTTGATGTTGGCCTACATACAGTGTTTCCTACCAATAACCTTGTGATTCCCTGACTGCTTTGGCCTTGCGATGATACATTTGCTGCTGGTGGTGTCCTAACCAGTCGGTTTACAGTGAGGGAAGCAATGTAGCGTTGCTGACTTCCTTCATTCTGAGCAGGTGCACCAACGGTATGGGACGTTTGGTAGTTGGTCCAGGCTTGCAAGTGCATGCTGGTTAAATGTCTAAGCATGCACATTGTAATTAAATTTTGAAGATTCTTCCCTCTGCTAAAGGTCTTTGAGCATTTCTTACAGATAACTTTTGACTGATCATTTGGATCTTGGTTAAAAAATTTGCACACTACACTCTTCCTACTATGGAATACCTTTTCAGGCATTGCACGCTGTGCTACTTTCACTGGATGGCCACTGTCACGGATCGCTGCTCCGTGGTGTCACTTATTCGTCACGTGCCTGCTCTCACATGTGACTTTGGGTTGTGCCTGCAAGGGTTAATCTATCTCCCCACTCTCCGTCCAGCATTCAACCTCTGTCCTATGCTGTAAGGGGAGCATAAAGCACACACCGACCCAGGCCACACACCCGCTCATACGCGCTGCCACCACTCATCGAATACACGGGCGATGAGTCCCAGAAATAACTAATAAAAATATGTTTATCACTCATAAGGCTCACACACCTCTAGGCTATGGATTCTTTAGAACATTCAAGGTTCAACTTATTAAAGGTTTATACTTTAATAGAAAAAGGTTCAATGCTTACAATAAGAAAAAGGTATAAAAATATGATAATAAAAAGACATAAAACTTATGCAAAACAGTATCAAATAAACAGGAGAAAACTTACAGAAATCATCTAACTTGTAGTCTGCTTTCTGCTCCCTGAGGAGGGGGGGTGAATGTAGTTGTGGAACATATCAGCTTTTCAGGCTGCCCTCATCATTTGAACACAATTCTCTGTCTGCAGCCTAAATTTATAACTTTGGTCTGAGGTCAGGTTTCTAGACCAGCCTCCCAGGTTAATATCATAATTGCGGTCTGTTTGATTGGGCGCGGCCACTCTACCAATGAATATATATTCTTTTCCTCTGGGACACGTGTGAAATGGTTCCCAGGGATACCTTCCCACAAGCTGCAATTAGCATCTCCCCTCCAAGCACTCAGAGATGTCAAGTGTTCCTTTGTTCTTGGCTCTAGCTAGACCCCCTGGTGAGATACAAAATTCCTACTCTTCCCAAGGAAGTACATATTAACATCTAGATGCCACTGGCCTTCAGGACAGATGCTACATTATCACTAGTCACACATATAACCCTAGACATATGTCACTACACACATATAGAGATATATATAATATATATACACATATTTCACCACACCTCCGTCCTTATGAACGTGCATGGGGGTTGACTTACAGGTCAGCTCCCGAGCACGTATCTGGTTCTGTCCCATCTTGGCGAGTGTCACACACGTGCCCAGACTGGTTGGCGCGGGCATACGGGGGTGTGGCCCCACTGGACCACAGACCAAACTTCCCTGGAAGGGGCATAACTAAGTAGTTTCCTAGGTGTTCGCTGGAGCCTCTGATGGTGAGGTTAGACTTGTGCAATAGGAAGCTACCAGGTGCCACTCCAGGGTGATGTCTTGCTGTGGCTGCTGATCCCACTAAGGAACGGAGCGGGCATAGCTGGCACTCTGGCTTGGCTGACAGGCGGGCACAGCTGGGACACAGGCAGGCACAACAGAGACACTGGCGGGCAGGCGGACACGGCTGGCTCTCTGGTAGGCAGGCGGGTACGGCTGGAACATATGAAGAACCGGTAGGGACCGGTCTGCATGCAGGTATGTGAAACAGGTAGGAACCTGTTCAGACAGGAGGACTAAGTAACAAGTAGAGAAAGACCGCAAGAGGAGATGCAGAGCGAAAGCACAAGAGCTAGAACCAAGAACAGAAACGCAGAAGGCTGAGTACGAGTAGAAGGTGGAACTAAGAGAAGAGAAGGAGAAGGCAGAGCCAAGAGCGGAAACGCAGGAGGCGGAGCCAGGTAGAACCGCAAAGAGCGGAGCCAGGTAGAACCGCAAAGAGCGGAGCCAGGTAGAACCGCAAAGAGCGGAGCCAGGTAGAACCGCAAAGAGCGGAGCCAGGTAGAACCGCAAAGAGCGGAGCCAGGTAGAACCGCAAAGAGCGGAGCCAGGTAGAACCGCAAAGAGCGGAGCCAGGTAGAACCGCAAAGAGCGGAGCCAGGTAGAACCGCAAAGAGCGGAGCCAGGTAGAACCGCAAAGACCGGAGCCAGGTAGAACCGCAAAGAGCGGAGCCAGGTAGAACCGCAAAGAGCGGAGCCACAGAGTGCGGAGCAAGGTCTGAGTGCAGAGCTGAGAGCAAAGCCACAGAGTGTAAAGCAAGGTCAGAGTGCAGAGCTGAGAGCAAAGTCACAGAGCGTAAAGCAAGGTCAGAGTGCAGAGCAAAGTTACAGAGAGCAGAGCTGAGGGAAAAGCTGAGAGACACAGAAGCACAGGTTGTGGTAGAACTGAGCAAAGAGAAGCAGAGCCACAAACAGTGGCGAACAGAGCAGAAAAGGCAAACCAAGACAGATATAAACAAACAGTGGAATAGGACTAGACTAAGACAGAGTCAGGAACGAGACAAGACACAGAGACATAGACACAAGCCAGGGTATGATGCTCCTCTGGGTGGCAGACATAGGCCAGGGTACGAAGCCCCGCTGGGTGGCTACACAAGACAGAGACCAGGGTACTAAGCCCCACTGGGTGGCTACACAGGACACAGACCAGGGTACAACGCCCCCCCTGGGTGGCAGACAAGAGAGAGTAACCGAGACAGGACCTGGCACCTCAGCAGCTAAGAACTGACTGAGGGAGTAAGTTGCACAGGTCCAGACCACAGGGTGGAGCTGCACTATATACAGGAGGCCTCTTGGTAATTGGTCAGGAACTGATTAGACAGATGCACCTGATTCCTATAAGAACCAGAGAGTTCAGGCGCCGGCCCTCTATACACATAGCCATGAAGCATGCACAGAGCAGAGACACAGAACATGGAGCTGGCATGAAACAGAAACCAAATTATGGCCTGGAGCAGTGGGTAAGATTGTGTGAGAGATGTGAGGCCATGCCGTGATGCCAGCAGAGTTGTTACAGCGAGAAAGGCCATCGGCATTGCCATGATCAACTCCCTTCTTGTGCTGAATTGTGAAATCATATTGCTGAAGTATCAAACTCCATCTAAGCAATTTCCCATTGTCCCCAACTACTCGGTTGAGCCAACTCAGTGGGTTATGATCTGTGATCACGGTGAAGTTGCGCCCATAGAGGTATGGTTGCAGCTTCTGCAGAGCCCACACGATTGCCAAACATTCTTTTTCAATGGTGGCATAAGCCACTTCTCTGGGCAGGAGTTTCCTGCTTAGGTACAGAATTGGGTGTTCCTCTCCTTGTTGGTTCACCTGGCTGAGAACTGCACCTAGCCCATAGGTGCTGGCATCTGTCTGCACTACAAACCGGCGAGTGAAATCTGGAGCCTTCAGGATGGGTGAACTAACCAATGCCGACTTTAGGGCAGAAAATGATTCCTCACACTGAGGACTCCAGGAGACAATTTTAGGAAGTCTCTTCCTGGTCAGATCAGTTAACGGTTTGGCCAGAGCACTGTAGTTTGGTACAAACCTCCTATAGTAGCCAGCCGTACCCAGGAAGGACAGTACCTGCTTCTTGGTTCGTGGGGTAGCCCAGGCTGTAATGGCTTCTACCTTCCCTGGCTCAGGTTTTAGCAATCCTCCCCCCATCCGGTGTCCTAGGTATCGTACTTCCCGCATGGCTACCTGACACTTCCCTGGCTTAACAGTAAGACCTGCAGTTTTAAGCTTTTGCAACACCTGCGAAAGATGTACGAGGTGTTCCTCCCAAGAATCATTAAAGATGGCTATATCATCAAGATAAGCGACGGCAAAACCATCACACCCTTCCAATAAGTGATTGACCAACCTCTGGAAGGTCGCAGGGGCATTCTTCATACCAAAGGGCATCACCAGAAACTCAAACAGCCCAAATGGCGTTATAAAGGCAGACCTCTCCTGAGCTTCTCTGGTCAGGGGTATCTGCCAGTATCCCCTACTCAGGTCCATGATGGTAAGGTACGATGCTTAAGCTAGCTGCTCTAACAGCTCATCTATCCTTGGCATGGGGTAGACCTCACATGTAGTCAATACATTTAATTTCCTGTAGTCTACACAGAACCGGGTAGTACGGTCCTTTTTTGGGACAAGAACCACAGGCGAGGCCCAGGCACTCTGGGATTTTTGTATCACCTTGAGTTTCAGCATCTCCTCTACCTGTTCCCTCATGTGTGCCTTCACCTCTGCTGACACATGGTATGCAGACTGCCGTACTGGGAGATTAGTACCAGTGTCCACATGGTGAACTGCTAAGTGTGTCCCCCCAGGCTCCCCTGTGAAGACTTCGGTGAACTCGCTGAGCGCCTCCATCAGCTCAGACCTCTGACTGTGGGATAGCTCAGGGTTAAACTCTGCTGACTCCAGGGACTCCATGTACTGAGTCTCGGCCCCCACATCCAGTAACAGATCAGCCTCCCCCTCTTCAGGCAGGCTACAGACAGGTAAGACACAGGCCTCCTTGGCATGATGAACCTTCAACATATTTACATGAAACACTTTCTGACGCTTTGCATGCTCATCTAGGGTCACCACATAATTAACATCATTCAGCCGCTTATGTACAGTATATGTTTATAAATAATGTAACGGCACTCAATATGTACATGCTTGAAAAATAACTTTTTCATTGAATATGCAAAATCCAGAATATCACTGTTGTAACGTTTCGGTCAAAACCTTGACCTTCGTCAGACTGGAGTACATAAAAGAAAATAAAGAAAATAAGGACCACATAATGATACAAAGTCCAAAGTGCAAAAATACACATCCAAAAAAGGAACAAAATACACCTACATATATACATATACATATATACATACATATATATATACATATACACATACATGTACACATGTGTACAGGAAAGATACACAAAACCGATACAAAAGATATTATACAGGAAAAAAAACAACATAAAGCACTTCTTTTTTATCCATAATAGAACAACCGTCTAATGTGACGTACTATAGGCGATGGACTGCAAATTTGTCATATTTGACATAATGAAAAAAATCCAATACTCTCATAGACTCAGATTACAGGTTTAAACAGAACAAATTCATACATGATGTCATATATGGTAACCAGAGCTGATGTCTCCCACATTTCATAAACACGTAGGTACCAATAAAGAACTAGAAAAGGAAAAAAAAAGGAAAAAAAGGGGAGGAGGGGGGAAAAATGCTAAAAAACGAAAAGAGGAAACTGGAAACTAGATCTTACCAGAGAAATGCCAAACGCGCTTAGATGTGTGCACTCTCCTGTGAGTCCCTAGGAGTAGGGGAGGACCTTTAGAAATTCTAAGGACAAAGAAGCATACAAACACAGAGCCCACTTAATCTGCGATCAGAATATATACTGCGTGCTGGTTAAATAAGTCAGATTAAAATGACACCGTCCGGAGTTACAGGTGGAATAATACCCAGTGAAAGTCCATGTTAGTCCTTACCGGTGATTGGATCCGGGACTGTGCGCTGCACATGTGCGGGAATGTCCGGAGAAGAAAGGCGTCCTAAACCAGGTGAGTAGTGAATCTATTTAAATGCTGCAAGCGCCGGAAATTGAGTGTCTGAAACCTGGCGCCGAAAATAAACGTCACTGAGACGCAAAATGGAGCGCAGCGGCGCTCACAAATGACACAGGGTGATCTCCCGAGCGTTGAATCGCGGCCGGAAGTACGTCACAGTGGCGGAAGTATTCAGTGAGACGCACTGGTGGAACGCAAGCTATCACCAGGGAAGACACAGGAAGAAGGCGGTACAGAGGGTGGTCCTAAAACGAATCCCGTAGGTAAGCCATAGTGAAAAGAGGAGAAAGGAATATTATGAAATGACCTAGGAGACATCAAAAAAAGAAAAGAAGATTGAGTATACATATCGATAAGATTACAATTGCGCCTGTTACTTTATAATGGCTTTAAGATTGTCCACATGTAAAGAACACAAAACCCATGGTCACCAGACTAGGAATTAAGTATAAAACATGATAAAATAACATTCTGAAACTCCCATAAGGTACATACTTGTAATTAATTTATAACAAACTAACAACGTCAAATTCCCTGTTAAGACCACGTGGTTCCATGCTCTGTAGGAAGTGAATCCAATAAGCTTCCCTTGTTAATAATTTTCGAGTGACATCCCCACCCCTCCTGTTCATGGAGATTTGTTCTAAAACAAAAAACCGCAACTGCGCTATCGTATGTCCTGCCGTATTAAAATGGTATGGGACTGGCAAATGATTCTTTTTACAACGAATATCAGATTTGTGGTGGGAAATGCGGTCCTTGACCGCCTGTTGAGTCTCACCTACATAAATCATACCACAAGGACATTTAATCGCATATATGACCTGTTTGGAATCACATGTAAAGAAACCGGAGAAGGGGATGTCAATACCCGTCTGTGGATGGGAGATACTAGGACCCTTCAGTACATTAGCGCATTGCGCATACTGTAAGCAAGGGAACGTACCCTTATGTTGGGTGCGAAGGAACGTTTGTCTAGGACTGGTCAAAACAGAGCCTATATCTGCTCTTACAATTTTATTCTTTAAATTTTGGGGTCTCCTAAAACAAGGCAAAAATGGCTCCTGAAATTCAGAAATGTCAGGGAAACTATCTTTCAGAATATGCCAATGTTTCCGGATTTTGCTATGTATTTTGTACATGAACGGATGAAAAGTATGTACAAATGGCAGCCGTCGGGAGATACTAGATCTAGATGCCCTATTTCTAGTTTGTTGGGCCTGATGTAGGAGACGAGGTGGATAGCCTCTCTGTAAGAATTTATTTTTCATTTCATCCAATCGTTGTGTGCATACTTGTGGATTACTGACTATCCTCCGTACCCTATCAAATTGTGAGATCGGCACTGACTTTTTAACGGCTCACGGATGATTAATGGTAAGATTAATTGGTTTTGGACGAATTATGGGTGTCACTCTACTTTCAGAATCTCTAAAAAAAGCTTTTAGACGCAAATTTCTGTAAAACCTCTGTAAGTCAACCTCTAACTGAAATGTGTCAAAATGATAAGTGGGACAGAATGAGAGGCCCCTTTGTAGTAAATTAATTTGGGAGTTACTTAAACATTTCGACGAAATATTGACTACCAAACTCGAGTTACCTGTGACCTGCCGATCTCACAATTTTCGTCTCCTACATCAGGCCCAACAAACTAGAAATAGGGCATCTAGATCTAGTATCTCCCGACGGCTGCCATTTGTACATACTTTTCATCCGTTCATGTACAAAATACATAGCAAAATCCGGAAACATTGGCATATTCTGAAAGATAGTTTCCCTGACATTTCTGAATTTCAGGAGCCATTTTTGCCTTGTTTTAGGAGACCCCAAAATTTAAAGAATAAAATTGTAAGAGCAGATATAGGCTCTGTTTTGACCAGTCCTAGACAAACGTTCCTTCGCACCCAACGTAAGGGTACGTTCCCTTGCTTACAGTATGCGCAATGCGCTAATGTACTGAAGGGTCCTAGTATCTCCCATCCACAGACGGGTATTGACATCCCCTTCTCCGGTTTCTTTACATGTGATTCCAAACAGGTCATATATGCGATTAAATGTCCTTGTGGTATGATTTATGTAGGTGAGACTCAACAGGCGGTCAAGGACCGCATTTCCCACCACAAATCTGATATTCGTTGTAAAAAGAATCATTTGCCAGTCCCATACCATTTTAATACGGCAGGACATACGATAGCGCAGTTGCGGTTTTTTGTTTTAGAACAAATCTCCATGAACAGGAGGGGTGGGGATGTCACTCGAAAATTATTAACAAGGGAAGCTTATTGGATTCACTTCCTACAGAGCATGGAACCACGTGGTCTTAACAGGGAATTTGACGTTGTTAGTTTGTTATAAATTAATTACAAGTATGTACCTTATGGGAGTTTCAGAATGTTATTTTATCATGTTTTATACTTAATTCCTAGTCTGGTGACCCTGGGTTTTGTGTCCTTTACATGTGGACAATCTTAAAGCCATTATAAAGTAACAGGCGCAATTGTAATCTTATCGATATGTATACTCAATCTTCTTTTCTTTTTTTGATGTCTCCTAGGTCATTTCATAATATTCCTTTCTCCTCTTTTCACTATGGCTTACCTACGGGATTCGTTTTAGGACCACCCTCTGTACCGCCTTCTTCCTGTGTCTTCCCTGGTGATAGCTTGCTCTTCCACCAGTGCGTCTCACTGAATACTTCCGCCACTGTGACGTACTTCCGGCCGCGATTCAACGCTCGGGAGATCACCCTGTGTCATTTGTGAGCGCCGCTGCGCTCCATTTTGCGTCTCAGTGACGTTTATTTTCGGCGCCAGGTTTCAGACACTCAATTTCCGGCGCTTGCAGTATTTAAATAGATTCACTACTCACCTGGTTTAGGACGCCTTTCTTCTCCGGACATTCCCGCACATGTGCAGCGCACGGTCCCGGATCCAATCACCGGTAAGGACTAACATGGACTTTCACTGGGTATTATTCCACCTGTAACTCCGGACGGTGTCATTTTAATCTGACTTATTTAACCAGCACGCAGTATATATTCTGATCGCAGATTAAGTGGGCTCTGTGTTTGTATGCTTCTTTGTCCTTAGAATTTCTAAAGGTCCTCCTCTACTCCTAGGGACTCACAGGAGAGTGCACACATCTAAGCGCGTTTGGCATTTCTCTGGTAAGATCTAGTTTCCAGTTTCCTCTTTTCCTTTTTTAGCATTTTTCCCCCCTCCTCCCCTTTTTTTCCTTTTTTTTTCCTTTTCTAGTTCTTTATTGGTACCTACGTGTTTATGAAATGTGGGAGACATCAGCTCTGGTTACCATATATGACATCATGTATGAATTTGTTCTGTTTAAACCTGTAATCTGAGTCTTTGAGAGTATTGGATTTTTTTCATTATGTCAAATATGACAAATTTGCAGTCCATCGCCTATAGTACGTCACATTAGACGGTTGTTATATTATGGATAAAAAAGAAGTGCTTTATGTTGTTTTTTTTCCTGTATAATATCTTTTGTATCAGTTTTGTGTATCTTTCCTGTACACATGTGTACATGTATATGTATATATATATATGTAGGTATATTTTGTTCCTTTTTTGGATGTGTATTTTTGCACTTTGGACTTTGTATCATTATGTGGTCCTTATTTTCTTTATTTTCTTTTATGTACTCCAGTCTGACGAAGGTCAAGGTTTTGACCGAAACGTTACAACAGTGATATTCTGGATTTTGCATATTCAATAAAAAAGTTATTTTTCAAGCATGTACATATTGAGTGCCGTTACATTTTTTATAAATATGATATGGGTGTGGTAACCCTTGTTTCGGGCACTGAAGTTTAAGAGGAGTGACGTGTCAACAGTTGATGAATATGTACAGTATATGGTCCCTCCCATGTGGCCTGCAATTTATTCTGTAACATAGGGACCAACACCCAAACCTTCCGCCCTTCCTCGTAGGCCCTTAGTCTGGCATTACGGTCGTACCAGACCTTCTGGTTGGTTTGGGCCTGGGCCACGTTCTCGTGGGCCAGGTTGCTCAGTTTTTGCATTCTCTCTCTGAGCCGCAGTACATATTCGACCACTGAGACTCCAGTAGTTCTGGGGTTGTCCTCCCAACAGTCCTTAATCAAATCAAGTGGCCCCCTGACCCTCCTCCCATAGACCAGTTCAAAGGGGGAGAATCCAGTAGACGCCTGGGGTACCTCTCTGTACGCAAACAGCAGATGGGGGAGGTACCGCTCCCAGTCTCTCCCTTCAGTCTCCACCAACATTTTGAGCATTTGCTTTAATGTTCCATTGAAGCGCTCGCAGAGTCCGTTGGTTTGGGGATGTGTTATGACCTGGTGGTTAGGAGCACCCGGCACGACCTGATAGTTAAACTCACACAGGACAAGCTCTGGGATGTGGGAGCTCTGCTGACCGCAGACCCTAATCCTATCACAACAACTAGAAATAGCCGTGGAGCGTTCCTGACTCTCCCTAGACGCCTCTTCACAGCCTAAGAGCTAGCTAGCCCTAGAGATAGAAAATAAAGCCTACCTTGCCTCAGAGAAATTCCCCAAAGGAAAAGGCAGCCCCCCACATATATTGACTGTGAGTAAAGATGAAAGTCACAAACGCAGAAATGAAACAGGTTTCAGCAAAGGGAGGCCAGACTTACTAGACAGACAGAGGATAGGAAAGGTATCTTTGCGGTCAGCACAAAAACTACAAAAGACCACGCAGAGTGTGCAAAAAGACCTCCGCACCGACTAACGGTGCGGAGATGCCACTCTGCATCCCAGAGCTTCCAGCTAGCAAGACAAAATCATGATAACCAGCTGGACAAGGAAACAATGAACAAATAATAACTATCAGGAACTTAGCTTCTGCTGGAGAAGACAGGTCACCAGAAAGATCCAAGAGCGAACTGAACCAATGCAGGAACATTGACAGCTGGCATGGAGTAACGATCCGAGTGGAGTCAAATAGAGCAGCCAACCAAAGGATAAACCACGTCACTTGTGTAAGGAACCTCAGAAGCAGCAGCTTCACTCACAGCCACCAGAGGGAGTCCATGGACAGAACTCGCCGAAGTACCATTCACGACCACAGGAGGGAGTTCGACAACAGAATTCACAACAGGGATGATAGGCACTGGCCACAAAATGCTGTACTTGTATTCTTTCACAGAGGCTTTCCATCAGATCAGACATGAACTGGGTTCCCTGATCAGTCAACATTTCACTGGGGAAACCCACACGAGAGAACAAAGTCAGTAAAGCATCCGCCACTTTGTCTGCTCGGATGGAGGATAGTGCCACAGCTTCCGGGTATCGTGTAGCATAGTCCACCACTGTGAGGATGTACTTTTTGCCAGAGCTGCTAGGGATTGCAAGTGGCCCTATGATATCCACAGCCACTCGCTGGAAGGGTTCATCGATCACAGGCAGTGGTATTAATGGCGCTTTCTGTATATTCCCAGACTTTCCAACTCTGACAAACTATGCACGATCGGCAGTAATTGCCAATATCTGTCCCCATCTTGGGCCAATAGAAGTTATGTGTCAGGCAAGCTTTAGTCTTTTGTATTCCAAGGTGTCCGGCCAAAGGAATTTCATGGGCAATTCTCAATAATTGTTCCCTAAATGGATAAGGGACGATCAGCCGCCGTTCATAGTCCCAAGATTCTGTAGTGTCCGTGGAGATAGTCTCTGTATACAGTCTGCCCTGGTCCCAGTATACTCTCTTTGCCAGAAGCAGCAGGGGGTCGGTCTGCAAGACATCTGAGCTCCTCCAGACTGGCATCTGTCTGCAGGGCCTCCTGGAAGCTCTGACGGTCAGCCTGCAGGCCCCGGCCTAGTGGGACTGCCAGGCACTGGTCTGAAGCGGAGTTTTCAGTGTCTGTTATCAGGGACCTTGGTGGGTCTGCCATGTATGGAGGCTCCGGGACCACAGTATGGGCCTCCTGTCCTGGCAGTTCTGTCTGAGACTCATCCTCTAATCTCTGGGCCTGAGTCTGAGCCGCAGCCTGACTCCGGGTCACAGCTGCCACATAATTACAGTCCTGTGCATTGGGACATTTTCCCTCCTCGCACGGGATCTCAGGTGGGTCACTTTCTTCCACCTTCTCTGCATCATTTACTTGCAAGGGAGGAACATAGTGGGACACCATCCTCCCCAGATCCGTGCCTAGGAACACATTGGTGGGAATGGCCTCTGATACTCCCACTTCTCTCAGTCCTTTCTCTGCTCCCCAGTCCAAGTACACACGGGCCATGGGCATGGCAGGGCTGACCCCTCCAATCCTGGTTATAGACATAGTCTTTTCTGGTATGATATCGGCAGGGGTTATCATGGCTGGATGCACCATGGTCACCTCTGCCCCAGCGTCTGTGAGACCAATGGTGACTTTATTGCCAACAGTGACAGATTGACAGTTCTCATTTGCCCTCGCACCAGAGCCAGCTACAAAGAGGACAGACGGTGGGGGCACAGTCGGCTTTGTGGTGGTAGTTGGGCGTTTCTCCCTATCAGGGCAGCCAGCACTAACATGTCCCACTTTGTTGCAGGAGAAACACCGGCGTGCATCGCCTAGAGAGTGTCTATTTCCCGGGGCCCCATAGAAGGTGGGCTTGGACAGCACTGGTGATCGGCCGACAGAGGGAGAAGGGTCCCCATTTGGCTTACCTCCCCTCCAGCTGAATCCCGATGGCTTCCGCACCTCAGGCATCCTGTTAGCCACATAGCAGTCCGCAATCCTTGCAGCCTGATCCGCAGTTTGTAGCTCCCGATCACAATCAAATTGTCGTACATCCGTGGGGCACATGTGAAGAAATTGATCCTTGACCATAAGATCCGTTAAGTCCTCAAAACTGTTGACAGAAAGTCCCCTAATCCATTGGTGAAATGTTGTCCTCAAGGTGCTCACAACATCCGCATAGCTGTCAGTTGATCCACGTTGTAGGTTCCGGAACTTTCTACGATACACTTCTGGTGTCAGGTTGTATTTCCTGATCAGGGTTTCTGTTATGGCCTCATAGTTCGCATCTAGCTCTGGTGGGAGGCCAGCAAAAACTTCCAGGGCTTTGCTTCTCAACCCTGGGGTTAGATACTGTGCCCACTGCTCACGGGGTAGATGGTACTGCCTGCAGGTTTTTTCAAATCCCCGCAGGAACTCTCCTTCAGGTCCTGGGATCCATATTTAAGTGTAAAATAAAGAATTAAAATAAAAAATATCGCTATACTTACCCTCTGACGCGCCATGGTACTAACCGGGAACCTTCCTTCCTTCGAATCAGCGCTTCCAGGACCTTGCGGTGACGTCGCGGCTTGTGATTGGTCGCGCGACCAATCACAAGCCGCGACGTCACGCAAGGTCCTGCAAGTGCTGATTCTTAGGAAGGAAGGCTGCCGGAAAGAAGCAGGGCGCGTCCGAGGGTGAGTATATTCCTATTAGGTATATACTCACCCACGGACGCGCCCTGCTTCTTTCCGGCAGCCTTGCTTCCTAAGAATCAGTGCTTGCAGGACCTTGCGTGACGTTGCGGTGACGTCGCGGCTTGTGATTGGTCGTGCGAGCGGTCACATGGGCGGCCGCGCGACCAATCACAAGCCGCGACGTCACCGCGACGTCACCGCAAGGTCCTGCAAGCGCTGATTCGAAGGAAGGAAGGTTCCCGGTTAGTACCAGGGCGCGTCAGAGGGTAAGTATAGCGATATTTTTTATTTTAATTCTTTATTTTACATTAAATATGGATTCCGATACCGATTTCCGATATTGCAAACATATCGGAAATCGGGATCGGAATTCCGATACCACATTCAGAAGATCGCCGACTTCATGGCCGACCCCACACAGGGGTCGGGTCGGGTTTCATGAAACCCGACTTTGCCAAAAGTCGGCGACTTCTGAAAGTGGCTGACCCGTTTCGCTCAACCGTACTGAAGATGTCGTTTAGTGCACCTGGATCCGGTTTGCGGGTAGCTATGAGAGATGAGGGTCTTGCGTGACACCTGCTGTTCATGTTTGCAAGAGGAAAAAAATTAAAAAATCTGACACTTTTTTTTTCTTTTGCTGGATTCATGGATACTGTTTCTATGCAAGCAGAGCAGTTGCAGATGTTGGCACTGGAGGTGACTGACCTTCATTCTGAAGATCAGCATCAGCGACAGCGGCTGCAGGATCCTATTGTGGGGGACCCGGCAAGTAGGTGGGTCCAGCTTGAACCCAAAATTGCCCTCCCAAACAGGTTTTCTGGGTGTAGGGACACGATTTTTGTGTTTAAGGCCTCTTTCACACTTCCGTTTTTTACAATCAGTCACAATCCGTCAAAATGTTGAAAAGACGGATCCTATGCAGATTGCAAAAAACGGATGCACTGGATCCCTTTTTTGACGGATCCGTAGCGTTTTCCAAGCGCTTTGTAGCATCGCTTGGAAAACTGATTGACAGGTTGGTCACACTTGTCAAACATAGTGTTTGACAAGTGTGACCAACTTTTTACTATTGATGCTGCCTCTGCAGCATCAATAGTAAAAAGATATAATGTTAAAAAAAATAAAAAAAATCTTGATATTCTCACCTTCCGGCGCCCCTCACAGCCTTACCGATGCTCGCGATACTCCTGTTCCCAGTAATGCCTTGCGAAATGACCCGATGACGTAGCGATCTTGCGAGACCACTACGTCAACACAGGTCATTCTCGCAACGCATTACTGGGAAGGGGAGCATTGCGAGCATCGGGAACGCTGCGGGGGACGCCGGAAGGTGAGAATATTGAGATTTTTAATTTTTTTAAATTATTTTTAACATTATAAACATAGTAAAAAGAGTAAACATAGTAAAAAGAGAGAGAGAGCGCGAGAGAGAATTTCCCTGACTGGAAATTCTTCCACACATGCTCAGTTTCAAAAGACGGAACCCGTCGCTGGATTCCTGCTTTTGACACACAGCGATGGATCCTGCGTCCATAGGCTTCCGTTATAGCCAATGATGGATGGTGCAGGATCTGTCGCTGCCCGATTTTCCGACATGCACAAAAAAGTTTCTATGTGCGTTGTCTCCACCCGACGGACATCGATTTTACGACGGATCCAGTGCATGACAGATGAGACAGATGACCATCCATCACAATCCGTCGCTAATACAAGTCTATTAGAAAAAAACGGATCCAGCAGAAACATTTGCTGGATCCTTCTTTTTCACAAAACGACGCATTGTGACTGAAAAAGAAAAACGGAAGTTTGAAAGAGGCCTAAGGAGGCATGCAAATTGTACATTAAACTGCGTCCTTACTCCTTTGGAGATGAGGAGCAACAAGTAGGAATTGTTATTTCACTGTCGCAAGGGAAACCTCAGTCCTGGGCGTTTTCTCTACCACAGTATTCTATGTGTCTGCAGTCTGTGGAAGAGTTTTTAGGACCCTAGCCCTTTATCTATCATGATCCTGACCATATTTCTTTGGCCGAGTCCAGGCTGTGTCACATTCAGCAAGGGGATCGTTCAGTGGAGGCTTATAGCTCTTCGCAGGTTGTCAACTGATACCAGATGGACTAAAAATAAGAATAGTGGCAGGTGCACCACTAGAATATAAGCAAGTATATAATGAGGTAACAGGGTGCTACATTAGGCATGAAAACAGCAAATATAATCAAAGAAGAAAAAGAGCCAAAAAGAACGTGTAGACCTGCTACAAAATATATAGCAAAATATAGAATACATTTTATTACAAGCAAAGACACCATACAAATATAAAATCAATTAAAAAAACTGTACCAAAGTACACAACACCCCCATATAACAGCCTATGCAGGAAATACGAAATCTGCAAAAAACACGCTAAATATACTGTACTAATAAACACCTTGTTCACAAGAAATACAATATGAGGTATACCAACATGAATGTTTATAACAAAAGATATACAGACCAAGCCCTCTAAAAAACACACACTATAGGCGTCCCTATATGTGTCCTAAATGAAAACAAATGAAAGGGCATATAGCGTGTACACATATATAATATGCTGGTGGCCCTGAAAGGGTGAAAGGAATGCTGCAAATGAGTTAAATCTCGCAAAGTGCGAGCCTGAAAATAAACCCTGAGAACAACAGAGAGTAGAGAGAAGCTCAAGTAAATCAGGCAATGAATACAACCTGGAGCCCGGTCATGTATCTGGCAAAAAATGTGGACCACAGAGAGAGCAGGAAACACTGTGCAATGCTGAAAAGTGAAAGCAGCAAGGAAAATAGTCCACAAAACACCCCGGCATATCAGGGCCAAAATGTGGGGTGTGGGAAGATCCCACGCGTATCGCTGCTAAAGAGCAGCTTCGTTAGGGAAAGTGGTACCACTAGGGTTTATTTTCAGGCTCGTACTGTGCGAGATTTAACTCATTTGCAGCATTCCTTTCACCCTTTCAGGGCCACCAGCATATTATATATGTGTACACGCTATATGCCCTTTCATTTGTTTTCATTTAGGACACATATAGGGACGCCTATAGTGTGTGTTTTTTAGAGGGCTTGGTCTGTGTATCTTTTGTTATAAACATTCATGTTGGTATACCTCATATTGTATTTCTTGTGAACAAGGTGCTTATTAGTACAGTATATTTAGCGTGTTTTTTGCAGATTTCGTATTTCTTGCATAGGCTGTTATATGGGGGTTTTGTGTACTTTGGTACAGTTTTTTAATTGATTTTATATTTGTATGGTGTCTTTGCTTGTAATAAAATGTATTCTATATTTTGCTATATATTTTGTAGCAGGTGTGCACGTTCTTTTTGGCTCTTTTTCTTCTTTGATTATATTTGCTGATACCAGATGGATTGACCCTGCTCTCAGAAGCCCTTCAGGGCATCACTGAAAGGTTAAAGGAGGCTTTAGCAGTATGTGAAACTCCTGTGTCATTGGAGGCTGCCATGTCCTTAGCTATTTGGGTGGATAGACACCTGTGAGACAGATGGGTAAGACCACCTACTTCTGAGTCCTCTTTCTGGGACAAGATCCCGGTGTTGGAGGAAAAGTCTGGGGGTGAACGTCTACTTGCGGAGTTAGAGGAACCCATGCAGTTGGGATGTACATTCCCCCGATATTTGCAAGAAAAAGGGTGTATTTTTTGTGGGAAGAAGGGACATTGTATTGGGGCATATCCTACAATCCCAACGCAAAAAGAGACTTGATTAATCCTCAGTAGCCTTGAGCTTCATAATCAAGGGGTGCGTTCATCGTCAACCTGCAATTCTCATTGTTTCCTGACAGCAGAAGTGGTGTTAGAGGGCGGATCTGAAAAAATATCTGTATTTGTAGACAGTGGAGCTGGAGTCAGTATGGTGGATGCTGAGTTTGCTATAACTCATGGTTTTGTCTGCACTAACTTGGCTAAACCTATTCCTATTTGTGTCATTGACCCAGCACCACTTGCACAGAGAACACTGACACAAATTGTTCTTAACCCCTTCATGACCCAGCCTATTTTGACCTTAAAGACCTTGCCGTTTTTTGCAATTCTGACCAGTGTCCCTTTATGAGGTAATAACTCAGGAACGCTTCAACGGATCCTAGCGGTTCTGAGATTGTTTTTTCGTGACATATTGGGCTTCATGTTAGTGGTAAATTTAGGTCAATAAATTATGCGTTTATTTGTGATAAAAACGGAAATTTGGCGAAAATTTTGAAAATTTCGCAATTTTCACATTTTGAATTTTTATTCTGTTAAACCAGAGAGTTATGTGACACAAAATAGTTAATAAATAACATTTCCCACATGTTTACTTTACATCAGCACAATTTTGGAAACAAAATTTTTTTTTCGCTAGGAAGTTATAAGGGTTAAAATTTGACCAGCGATTTCTCATTTTTACAATGAAATTTACAAAACCATTTTTTTAGGGACCACCTCACATTTGAAGTCAGTTTGAGGGGTCTATATGGCTGAAAATACCCAAAAGTGACACCATTCTAAAAACTGCACCCCTCAAGGTACTCAAAACCACATTCCAGAAGTTTATTAACCCTTCAGGTGCTTCACAGCAGCAGAAGCAACATGGAAGGAAAAAAATGAACATTTAACTTTTTAGTCACAAAAATTATCTTTTAGCAACAATTTTTTTATTTTCCCAATGGTTAAAGGAGAAACTGAACCACGTAAGTTGTTGTCCAATTTGTCCTGAGTACGCTGATACCTCATATGTGGGGGTAAACCACTGTTTGGGCGCACGGCAGGGCTTGGAAGGGAAGGAGCGCCATTTGACTTTTTGAATTAAAAATTGGCTCCACTCTTTAGCGGACACCATGTCACGTTTGGAGAGCCCCCGTGTGCCTAAAAATTGGAGCTCCCCCACAAGTGACCCCATTTTGGAAACTAGACGCCCCAGGGAACTTATCTAGATGCATAGTGAGCACTTTGAACCCCCAGGTGCTTCACAAATTGATCCGTAAAAATGAAAAAGTACTTTTTTTTCACAAAAAAATTCTTTTAGCCTCAATTTTTTCATTTTCACATGGGCAACAGGATAAAATGGATCCTAAAATTTGTTGGGCAATTTCTCCTGAGTACACTGATACCTCATATGTGGGGGTAAACCACTGTTTGGGCACATGGTAAGGCTCGGAAGGGAAGGAGCGCCATTTGACTTTTTGAATGAAAAATTATCTCCATCGTTAGCGGACACCATGTCGCGTTTGGAAAGCTCCTGTGTGCCTAAACATTGGCGCTCCCCCACAAGTGACCCCATTTTGGAAACTAAACCCCCCAAGGAACTTATTTAGATGCCTAGTGAGCACTTTAAACCCTCAGGTGCTTCACAAATTGATCTGTAAAAATGAAAAAGTACTTTTTTTTCACAAAAAAATTCTTTTCTCCTCAATTTTTTCATTATCACATGGGCAATAGGATAAAATGGATCATAAACTTTGTTGGGCAATTTCTCCCGAGTACGCCGATACCTCATATGTGGGGGTAAACCACTGTTTGGGCACTTGGCAGGGCTCGGAAGGGAAGGCGTGCCATTTGACTTTTTGAATGGAAATTTAGCTCCAATTGTTAGCGGACACCATGTCGCGTTTGGAGAGCCCCTGTGTGCCTAAACATTGGAGCTCCCCCACAAGTGACCCCATTTTGGAAACTAGACCCCCCAAGGAACTTATCTAGATGCATATTGAGCACTTTAACCCCTTTCTGCCATTAGACGTACTATTGCGTCCATGTGGGGTGGGCTTTACTTCCCAAGGACGCAATAGTACGTCATATGCGATCGGCAGCGCTCACGGGGGGAGCGCCGCCGATCGCGGCCGGGTGTCAGCTGTTTATCGCAGCTGACATCCGGCACTATGTGCCAGGAGCGGTCACGGACCGCCCCCGGCACATTAACCCCCGGCACACCGCGATCAAAGATGATCGCGATGTGCCGGCGGTACAGGGAAGCTTCCCGCAGGGAGGGGGCTCCCTGCGGGCTTCCCTGAGCCCCCCGCAGCAACGCGATGTGATCGCGTTGCTGCGAGGGTCTCACCTCCCTCCCTGCTCCCTCCAGCCCCGGATCCAAGATGGCCACGGATCCGGGTCCTGCAGGGAGGGAGGTGGCTTCACAGAGCCTGCTCAGAGCAGGCACTGTGAAGGCTGCAGCGCTGCATGTCAGATCAGTGATCTGACAGAGTGCTGTGCAAACTGTCAGATCACTGATCTGTGATGTCCCCCCCTGGGACAAAGTAAAAAAGTAAAAAAAAAAAATTTCAAATGTGTAAAAAAAAATAAAAAAAAATATTCCAAAATAATGAAAAAAAAAATAAAAATATTATTCCCATAAATACATTTCTTTATCTAAATAATAAAAAAAAAAACAATAAAAGTACACATATTTAGTATCGCCGCGTCCGTAACGGCCCGACCTATAAAACTGGCCCACTAGTTAACCCCTTCAGTAAACACCGTAAGAAAAAAAAAAAAAAAAACGAGGCAAAAAACAACGCTTTATTATCATACCGCCGAACAAAAAGTGGAATAACACGCAATCAAAAAGACAGATATAACTAACCATGGTACCGCTGAAAACGTCATCTTGTCCCGCAAAAAACGAGCCGCCATACATCATCATCAGCAAAAAAATAAAAAAGTTATAGTCCTGAGAATAAAGCGATGCAAAAATAATTATTTTTTCTATAAAATAGTTTTTATCGTATAAAAGCGCCAAAACATAAAAAAATGATATAAATGAGGTGTCGCTGTAATCGTACTGACCCGAAGAATAAAACTGCTTCATCAATTTTACAAAACGCGGACCGGTATAAACGCCTCCCCCAAAAGAAATTCATGAATAGCTGGTTTTTGGTCATTCTGCCTCACAAAAATCGGAATAAAAAGCGATCAAAAAATGTCACGTGCCCGAAAATGTTATCAATAAAAACATCAACTCGTCCCGCAAAAAACAAGACCTCACATGACTCTGTGGACCAAAATATAGAAAAATTATAGCTCTCAAAATGTGGTAACGCAAAAAATATTTTTTGCAATAAAAAGCGTCTTTCAGTGTGTGACGGCTGCCAATCATAAAAATCCGCTAAAAAACCCGCTATAAAAGTAAATCAAACCCCCCTTCATCACCCCCTTAGTTAGGGAAAAATTAAAAAAATGTATTTATTTCCATTTTCCCATTAGGGCTAGGGTTAGAGTTAGGGCTAGGGTTAGGGCTAGGGTTAGGGCTAGGGTTAGGGTTAGGGCTAGGGTTAGGGCTAGGGTTAGGGCTAGGGTTAGGGTTAGGGCTAGGGTTAGGGTTAGGGCTAGGGTTAGGGTTAGAGTTAGGGCTAGGGTTAGGGTTAGGGCTAGGGTTAGGGCTAGGGTTAGGATTAGGGTTAGGGCTAGGGTTAGGGCTAGGGCTACAGTTTGGGTTGGGGCTAAAGTTACAGTTAGGGTTTAGATTACATTTACGGTTGGGAATAGAGTTGGGATTAGGGTTAGGGGTGTGTCAGGGTTAGAGGTGTGGTTAGGGTTACTGTTGGGATTAGGGTTAGGGGTGTGTTTGGATTAGGGTTTCAGTTATAATTGGGGGTTTCCACTGTTTAGGCACATCAGGCGCTCTCCAATCGCGACATGGCGTCCGATCTCAATTCCAGCCAATTCTGCGTTGAAAAAGTAAAACAGTGCTTCTTCCCTTCCGAGCTCTCCCGTGTGCCCAAACAGGGGTTTACCCCAACATATGGGGTATCAGCGTACTCAGGACAAATAGGACAACAACTTTTGGGGTCCAATTTCTCCTGCTACCCTTGGGAAAATACAAAACTCGGGGCTAAAACATATTTTTTGTGGGAAAAAAAAAGATTTTTTATTTTCACGGCTCTGCGTTATAAACTGTAGTGAAACACTTGGGGGTTCAAAGTTCTCACAACACATCTAGATTAGTTCCCTGGGGGGTCTAGTTTCCAATATGGGGTCACTTGTGGGAGGTTTCTACTGTTTAGGTACATTAGGGGTTCTGCAAACGCAATGTGACGTCTGCAGACCATTCCATCTAAGTCTGCATTCCAAATGGCGCTCCTTCCCTTCCGAGCTCTGCCATGCGCTCAAACGTTGGTTTCCCCCAACATACGGGGTATCAGCGTACTCAGGACAAATTGGACAACAACTTTTGGGGTCGAATTTCTCCTCTTACCCTCGGGAAAATACAAAACTGGGGGCTAAAAAATAATTTTGGGGGGAAAGATTTTTTTTTTTAATTTTCACGGCTCTGCGTTACAAACTGTAGTGAAACACTTGGGGGTTCAAAGCTATCACAACACATCTAGATGAGTTCCTTAGGGGGTCTAGTTTCCAAAATGGTGTCACTTGTGGGAGGTTTCTACTGTTTAGGTACATTAGGGGCTCTGCAAATGCAATGTGACACCTGCAGACCATTCCATCTAAGTCCTCATTCCAAATGGAGCTCCTTCCCTTCCGTGCCCTCCCATGCGCCCAAACAGTGGTTCCCCCCCACATATGGGGTATCAGCGCACTCAGGACAAATTGGACAACAAATTGTGGGGTCGAATTTCTCCTGTTACCCTCGGGAAAATACAAAACTGGGGGCTAAAAAATAATTTTTGTGGGAAAAAATTTTTGTTTTATTTTTACGGCTCTCCATTATAAACTTCTGTGAAGCCCTTGGTGGGTCAAAGCGCTCAGCACACATCTAGATAAGTTCCTAAGGGGGTCTACTTTCCAAAATGGTGTCACTTGTGGGGGGTTTCTACTGTTTAGGTACATTAGGGGCTCTGCAAACGCAATGTGACACCTGCAGACCATTCCATCTAAGTCTGCATTCAAATGGCACTCCTTCCCTTCTGAGCCCTCCCATGTGCCCAAACAGTGGTTCCCCCCACATATGGTGTATCATCGCACTCAGGACAAATTGGGCAACAAATTTTGGGGTCCAATTTCTCCTGTTACCCTCAGGAAAATACAAAACTGGGGGCTAAAAAAATAATTTTTGTGGGAAAAAAATTTTGTTTTATTTTTACGGCTCTGCATTATAAACTTCTGTGAAGCACTTGGTGGGTCAAAGTGCTCACCACACCTCTAGATACGTTCCTTAGGGGGTCTACTTTCCAAAATGGTGTCATTTGTGGGGGGTTTCAATGTTTAGGCACATTAGTGGCTCTTCAAACGCAACATGGCGTCCCATCTCAATTCCTGTCAATTTTGCTTTGAAAAGTCAAACGGCGCTCCTTCCCTTCCGAGCTCTCCCATCCACCCAAACAGTGGTTTACCCCCACATATGGGCTATCAGCGTACTCAGGACAAATTGTACAACAACTTTTGGGGTCCAATTTCTTCTCTTACCCTTGGGAAAATAAAAAATTGGGGGCAAAAATATAATTTTTGTGAAAAAATATGATTTTTTTATTTTTACGGTTCTACATTATAAACTTCTGTGAAGCACTTGTTGGGTCAAAGTGCTCACCACACCTCTAGATAAGTTCCTTAGGGGGTCTACTTTCCAAAATGGTGTCACTTGTGGGGGGTTTCAATGTTTAGCCACATCAGGGGCTCTCCAAACGAAACATGGCGTCCCATCTCAATTCCAGTCAATTTTGCATTGAAAAGTCAAATGGCACTCCTTCGCTTCCGAGCTCTGCCATGCGCCCAAACAGTGGTTTACCCCCACATGTGGGGTATTGGCATACTCAGGACAAATTGTACAACAATGTTTGGGGTCCATTTTCTCCTGTTACCCTTGGTAAAATAAAACAAATTGGAGCTGAATTACATTTTTTGTGAAAAAAAGTTAAATGTTCATTTTTATTTAAACATTCAAAAAATTCCTGTGAAGCACCAGAAGGGTTAATAAACTTCTTGAATATGGTTTTGAGCACCTTGAGGGGTGTAGTTTTTAGAATGGTGTCACACTTGGGTATTTTCTATCATATAGACCCCTCAAAATGACTTCAAATGAGATGTGGTCCCTAAAATAAAATGGTGTTGTAGAAATGAGAAATTGCTGGTCAACTTTTAACCCTTATAACTCCCTAACAAAAAAAAATTTTGGTTCCAAAATTGTGCTGATGTAAAGTAGACATGTGGGAAATGTTACTTATTAAGTATTTTGTGTGACATATCTCTGTGATTTAATTGCATAAAAATTCAAAGTTGGAAAATTGCAAAATTTTCATAATTTTCGCCAAATTTCCGTTTTTTTCACAAATAAACGCAGGTACTATCAAATAATTTTTACCATTGTCATGAAGTACAATATGTCACGAGAAAACAATGTCAGAATCACCAGGATCCATTGAAGCGTTCCAGAGTTATAACCTCATAAAGGGACAGTGGTCAGAATTGTAAAAATTGGCCCGGTCATTAACGTGCAAACCACCCTTGGGGGTAAAGGGGTTAAACCCCCAGGTGCTTCACAGAAGTTTATAACGCAGAGCCATGAAAATAAAAAATAATTTTTCTTTCCTCAAAAATGATTTTTTAGCCTGGAATTTCCTATTTTGCCAAGGGTAATAGGAGAAATTGGACCCGAAATATCCTAAAAAAATATATTTTATTAATAATTTCTAAAATTCTCATAGACAATTCAAATTACTTAAATGTATGCTACCAACATCAACCACCTGGGTTTGGGTAGGCTAGGAAAAATACAGGGAGAGGATATCCACTTCCTGAGCCATTGCTGCTGCACCCTAATTTATCCCCTGATGAACCCCTATACTGGGAAGGGGCGAAACGCGTAGGTATGGCGAGATGGGACGAACTATGTCACATACTCAGATAAGTTTTTCTTTTTATCTGTAACGGCAGACCGAGCATAGCACTCATCTATAAGAAAGTAATGAGGGATTGGCCTCAGTTGCTTTGGGCTCTTATGTGCATTGGTTCAATTTAAATGAGAGACCCTATATGCGATACCTGTTATAGCAAACATTTTTTCATTTGTTTTTTATTATTTTTTCTTGTTTTGTTTCATATTTTGCTTATTTTTTATCTCTGATATCTGATGCTGAGCTCACATGGTATTTAGGGTGTAAACTCATATATCACCCTTCTAAATAAGCTCTCATAGGACCGAGCATAGCACTTACTTATGAAAAGAACGAGGGATTGGCCTCAGGTGTGTTGGGATCCTTTATGTATTGGCCCAATCTAAATGAGAGACACCATATGCGATACCAGATATAGCAGACATTTTTTTCATTTATGTTTGTTTATTTTTTCTTGTTCTGTTGAATATTTTGCTTATTTTCTTCTGATACATGATACTGAATCGGTATGGTATATAGGGTGTAAATGTATATATCACCCAGATAAACGAGCTCGCATAAGATTGGGTATTGTATTTATCTATGAGAAAGCAATGAGAAATTGGCCCCAGCTTTATCGGGCTTTTTGGTGCTTTGACCCTATTTAAATGAGAGACACTATATGTGATGCTCGATATAGCAGATATTTTTTCATTTGTGTTTTATGATTTTTTCTTGTTTTGTTGAATATTTTGCTCATTTTTTATCTTTGACATCTTATGCTGAATCTGTATGGCATCCAGGGTGTAAACTTATATATCACCCAAACATATGAACACCTACTGAGTGATCTAATGTATCTGCTGTTTCGGACTTGAGACACCTTATCTAGGTATCTGCTTTTGTCTATGGGTCCTATGTATAGGTCTGCCTTTATGACATGTAGGTCATGATGTACTAACAAAGACAGTGACACATTGGTACATATACTAGAGGTGTCTATTCCCTATGACCTCTGAGTATTTATGAGCACAATATATCTGTGCTCTATTGTACCCCACTATTTTGATCTTTGATCATTGCTCGTGTATCATCACTCATATTTTAAGAACATTTATTCATCGAGCAATATCTATACCATCTTTTGCTGATATAGCTTTGGGGTACAGGTAATTAGTGGACTTTTACGCAGCATTATCTTTTGCTGTGTTTTTAGTTTGTTTTGTTACACTTTTTAACACTTTTTTCACGTTTTTGGTTAGTGTGACCTTTTGGTCAATTTGTGTGTATGTCTGTGGGGACCTGGGCGTGGGTAGTTGGTAGGGCTAGAAGGGACAGTCGACGTGGAGCGGGGGCGCCATATCGTAATTTAGGGTGCCAACCTCCGCTGTTAGGTAGGTGAGAGCCATTATAGGGCCACCTAAGAGGGACTGCGTCAGGAATACATTTGTTACCACTCCCTGTATTTTTCCTAGCCTACCCAAACCCAGGTGGTTGATGTTGGTAGCATACATTTAAGTAATTTGAATTGTCTATGAGAATTTTAGAAATTATTTATAAAATATATTTTTTTAGGATATTTCGTTTCTTTTTGGTTGTCCAAGCAAATATATCCTCATATTATTCTAATTGGTTGTCTAATGAGAAATTGGACCCCAAATGTTGTTGTCCAGTTTGTCCTGAGTACGCTGATACCCCATATGTGGGGGTAAACCACTGTTTGGGCGCACGGCAGGGCTCGGAAGGGAAGGCACGCCATTTGGCTTTTTAAATGGAAAATTAGCTCCAATCATTAGCGGACACCATGTCACGTTTGGAGAGCCCCTGTGTGCCTAAACATTGGAGATCCCCCAGAAATGACCCCATTTTGGAAACTAGTCCACCAAAGGAACTAATCTAGATGTGTGGTGAGGACTTTGAACCCCCAAGTGCTTCACAGAAGTTTATAACGCAGAGCCATGAAAATAAAAAAAAAAAATTATTTTCTCAAAAATGATCTTTTAGCCTGCAATTTTTTATTTTCCCAAGGGTATCAGGAGAAATTGACCCCAAAATTTGTTGTCCAGTTTCTCCTGAGTACGCTGATACCCCATATGTGGGGGTAAACCACTGTTTGGGCACATGCCGGGGCTCGGAAGTGAAGTAGTGACGTTTTGAAATGCAGACTTTGATGGAATGCTCTGTGGGCGTCACGTTGCGTTTGCAGAGCCCCTGATGTGGCTTAACAGTAGAAACCCCCCACAAGTGACCCCATTTTGGAAACTAGACCCCGAAAGGAACTTATCTAGATGTGTGGTGAGCACTTTGAACCCCCAAGTGCTTCACAGAAGTTTATAATGCAGAGCCGTGAAAATAATAAATACGTTTTCTTTCCTCAAAAATAATTATTTAGCCCAGAATTTTTTAATTTTCCCAAGGGTAACAGGAGAAATTTGACCCCAAAAGTTGTTGTCCAGTTTCTCCTGAGTACGGTGATACCCCATATGTGGGGGTAAACTACTGTTTGGGCACATGCCGGGGCTCGGAAGTGAAGTAGTGACGTTTTGAAATGCAGACTTTGATGGAATGCTCTGCGGGCGTCACGTTGCGTTTGCAGAGCCCCTGATGTGGCTAAACAGTAGAAACCCCCCACAAGTGACCCCATTTTGGAAACTAGACCCCGAAAGGAACTTATCTAGATGTGTGGTGAGCACTTTGAACCCCCAAGTGCTTCATAGAAGTATATAATGCAGAGCCGTGAAAATAATAAATACGTTTTCTTTCCTCAAAAATAATTATTTAGCCCAGAATTTTTTATTTTCCCAAGGGTTACAGGAGAAATTGGACCCCAAAAGTTGTTGTTCAGTTTCTCCTGAGTACGCTGATACCCCATGTGTGAAGGTAAACCACTGTTTGGGCACACGTCGGGGCTCAGAAGGGAAGTAGTGACTTTTGAAATGCAGACTTTGATGGAATGGTCTGCGGGCGTCACGTTGCGTTTGCAGAGCCCCTGGTGTGCCTAAACAGTAGAAACCCCCCACAAGTGACCCCATTTTAGAAACTAGACCCCCCAAGGAACTTATCTAGATATGTGGTGAGCACTTTGAACCCCCAAGTGCTTCACAGACGTTTACAACGTAGAGCCGTGAAAATAATAAATCATTTTTCTTTCCTCAAAAATGATGTTTTAGCAAGCATTTTTTTATTTTCACAAGGGTAACAGGAGAAATTGGACCCCAGTAATTGTTGCGCAGTTTATCCTGAGTATGCTGGTACCCCATATGTGGGGGTAAACCACTGTTTGGGCACACGTCAGGGCTCGGAATTGAGGGAGCACCATTTGACTTTTTGAATACGAGATTGGCTGGAATCAATGGTGGCGCCATGTTGCGTTTGGAGACCCCTGATGTGCCTAAACAGTGGTAACCCCTCAATTCTACCTCCAACACTAACCCCAACACACCCCTAACCCTAATCCCAACTGTAGCCATAACCCTAATCACAACCCTAACCCCAACACACCCCTAACCACAACCCTAACCCCAACACACCCCTAACCCTAACCACAACCCTAATTCCAACTGTAGCCATAACCCTAATCACAGCCCTAACCCTAACCCTAACCCCAACACATCCCTAACCCTAATCCCAACTGTAGCCATAACCCTAATCACAGTCCTAACCCTAACCCTAACCCCAACACACCCCTAACCCCAACTGTAGCCATAACCCTAATCACAACCCTAACCACAACACACCCCTAACCACAACCCTAATTCCAACCCTAACCCTAAGGCTATGTGCCCACGTTGCGGATTTGTGTGAGATTTTTCAGCATCATTTTTTAAAAATCCGCAGGTAAAAGGCACTGCGTTTTACCTGCGGATTTTCCGCGGATTTCCAGTGTTTTTTGTGCGGATTTCACCTGCGGATTCCTATTGAGGAACAGGTGTAAAACGCTGCGGAATCCGCACAAAGAATTGACATGCTGCGGAAAATACAACGCAGCGTTTCCGCGCGGTATTTTCCGCACCATGGGCACAGCGGATTTGGTTTCCATATGTTTACATGGTACTGTACACCTGATGGAACACTGCTGCGAATCCGCAGCCAAATCCGCACCGTGTGCACATAGCCTAATTCTAAAGGTATGTGCACACGCTGCGGAAAACGCTGCGGATCCGCAGCAGTTTCCCATGAGTTTACAGTTCAATGTAAACCTATAAGAAACAAAAATCGCTGTACACACGCTGCGGAAAAACTGCACGGAAACGCAGCGGTTTACATTCCGCAGCATGTCACTTCTTTGTGCGGATTCCGCAGCGGTTTTACAACTGCTCCAATAGAAAATCGCAGTTGTAAAACCGCAGTGAAATACGCAGAAAAAACGCGGTAAATCCGCCATAAATCCGCAGCGGTTTAGCACTGCGGATTTATCAAATCCGCAGAGGAAAAATCCGCAGAGGACCAGAATACGTGCGCACATAACGAAACCCTAACCCTACCCCTAACCCTACCCCTAGCCCTAACCCTACCCCTAGCCCTAACCCTACCCCTAACCCTAGCCCTAACCCTAGCCCTAACCCTAACCCTACCCTTAACCCTAGCCCTAACCCTAGCCCTAACCCTACCCCTATTCTAACATTAGTGGAAAAAAAAAATTCTTTATTTTTTTTATTGTCCCTACCTATGGGGGTGACAAAGGGAGGGGGGTCATTTATTATTTTTTTTATTTTGATCACTGAGATAGATTATATCTCAGTGATCAAAATGCACTTTGGAACGAATCTGCCGGCCGGCAGATTCGGCGGGCGCACTGCGCATGCGCCCGCCATTTTGGAAGATGGCGGCGCCTGGGGAGAAGACGGACGGACCCCGGCAGGATCGGTAAGTATGATAGGGTAGGGGGGGAGCACGGGGGGGGGGATCGGAGCATGGGGGGGTGAATCGGAGCGCGGGAGGGGTGGAACGGATCACGGGGGGGGGGTAGAACGGAGCACGGGGGGGTGGAACGGAGCACGGGGGGTGGAACGGAGCACGGAGGGGGGTGGATCGGAGTGCAGGGGGGGTGATCGGAGCACGGGGGGGTGATTGAAGCACGGGGGGAGCGGACAAGAGCACGGGGGGGGGAGCGGAGCACAGGACAGAGGGGAGCCGGAGCAGTGTACCGGACAGATCGGGGGGCTGGGGGGGCGATCGGTGGGGTGGGGGCACATTAGTATTTCCAGCCACGGCCGATGATATTGCAGCATCGGCCATGGCTGGATTGTAATATTTCACCCGTTATAATAGGTGAAATATTACAAATCGCTCTGATTGGCAGTTTCACTTTCAACAGCCAATCAGAGCGATTGTAGCCACGAGGGGGTGAAGCCACCCCCCCTGGGCTAAACTACCACTCCCCCTGTCCCTGCAGATCGGGTGAAATGGGAGTTAACCCTTTCACCCGGCCTGCAGGGACGCGATCTTTCCATGACGCCACATAGGCGTCATGGGTCGGATTGGCACCGACTTTCATGACGCCTACGTGGCATCAAAGGTCGGGAAGGGGTTAACATAAGACTGAAGGTGGGGTCTTTTCATTATGAAGTAATTCCTTGTTATGTCCTGTAGGATCTCCACACTCCAATGGTTCAGGATTTGCCCTGGTTGGTGAAGCATAATCCAACTGTGGATTGGCAATCCAGAGAGATTGTGAAGTGAGATTACTGTCATGGTAGCTGCATAAACGTTTCCCCTTCTGCTATATCTACAGGGATCTTACCAACATTTTTGTCTGGCTTTGAGGACCCTGCCCCATTGACCTGGAGGGTGATGTGTTCGAGGCTCAGGGGGACGCCCCTGCCTCCTGCCCTTCAGGGAGGTTATTTGTGTCATCTAGGTTGCGCCGCAATGTAATGAGAGAATTTTATAACTCTGTATTTGCTGGCCACGCAGGTGGTAAGGCAACTGCGGATCTCCATTCTCGTCGATTTTGGTGGTGGGGGTTGCATGAGGATGGGGTAGAACAAGTGTCTACCTCCAATGTTTGTGCATATTCTGAAGTACCACATACCTGTCCATCTGGTCCTGTTTGCCATTTCCTGTTCCTAACATGGTCTTGGGAGACAGATATAAATGTATGACTGTCAGTAAAGAGATATGTGGAACCTCTTGAGCCCTCATCCCTGCCGACTCCTCCAATAATGGTTGATGGAAACCTGGAATTTCAAATTTCGAGGATTGTTGATTCTTGCCTCCGACATTGTTCCTTACAATACTTGTATTCTAGCTTTGGAATCTGCTGCCCCACTTACACATACCAAAGCTCACAAAATCAACAGACAGCTCTGGCACACCAGCCTGACCAAGGAACTGAGGCGAGCTTCCAGGGCTGCTGAGCGCAGATGGAAAAGATTCCACTCCAAAGAGCAATTCATCGCATTCAAACAGTCCCTCACTACTTTCAAGACCACACTCGCCACAGCTAAACAAACCTACTTCTCATCTCTCATATCCTCCCTGTCTCACAACCCTAAACAGTTATTCAACACCTTCAATTCTCTCCTCCGTCCCCAGCACATCCTCCCTCCCCACTTATCTAAGCTGAAGACTTTGCCTCATTTTTCAAGCAGAAGATTGATAACATCAGAGACAGTTTTGGTCAACAACCCCCAGAGCCCTTCCTCCCGACTTCCCAGCCCTCCACCTCCAAACCATCTTCTCCACCATTACAGAAGATCAACTCTCCACTCTACTCTCAAGATCGCATCTCACCACCTGTGCACTTGACCCGCTTCCATCCCACTTCATCCCAAACCTCACCACAGTCTTCATCCCAACTCTAACCCATCTCTTCAACCTATCACTAACAACTGGTGTTTTCCCCTCAAGCTTTAAACATGCCTCCATCACACCTATCCTCAAAAAGCCTTCTCTTGACCCATCCTCTGTATCTAGCTATCGCCCTATATCACTTCTCCCCTATGCCTCCAAACTACTGGAACAACACATCTACCTTGAACTGTCCTCCCATCTCTCTTCTTGCTCCCTCTTTGGTCGCTTACAATCTGGCTTCCGGTCACACCATTCCACTGAAACTGCCCTAACTAAGGTCACCAATGACCTCTTAACCGCCAAGAGCAAGCGACGCTACTCTGTCCACCTCCTCCTCGACCTGTCGGCTGCCTTTGACACAGTGGACCATTCCCTATTATTACAGACCCTCTCATCCCTTGGCATCACAGACTTGGCCCTATCCTGGATCTCATCATACCTAACAGACCGGACATTCAGCGTCTCCCACTCACACACCACCTCCTCACCTCGCCCACTATCTGTAGGAGTCCGACAAGGTTCAGTCCTAGGGCCCCTGCTCTTCTCCATTTACACCTTTGGCCTGGGACAGATCATTGAATCTCATGGCTTTCAGTATTACCTCTATGCAGATGACACCCAGATCTACATCTCTGGACCAGATATCACCTCCCTACTAACCAGAATCCCTCAATGTCTGTCCACTATTTCATCCTTCTTCTCCCCTAGATTTCTGAAACCTAACATGGACAAAACAAAATTCATCATCTTTCACCCATCTCACGCGACCCCCCCAACGAACCTATCCTTTAGAGTAAATGCCTGCCCACTCTCCCAAGTCCCACAAGCTCGCTGCCTTGGGGTAATCCTTGACGATGATCTCTCCTTCAAACCACATATCCAAGCCCTTTCCACTTCCTGCCGACTTCAACTCAAAAATATTTAGTGAATCCGTACATTCCTCAACCAAGAATCTGCAAAAACCTTAGTGCATGCCCTTATCATCTCTCGCCTTGACTACTGCAACCTCCTGCTCTGTGGCTTCCCCTCTAACACTCTTGCACCCCTCCAATCTATTCTAAACTCTGCTGCCCGACTAATCCACCTGTCCCCCCGCTATTCCCCAGCCTCTCCCCTCTGTCAATCCCTTCACTGGCTCCCCATTGCCCAGAGACTCCAGTACAAAACCCTAACAATGACGTACAAAGCCATCCACAACCTGTCTCCTCCATACATCTGTGACCTCGTCTCCCGGTACTTACCTACACGCAACCTCCGATCCTCACAAGATCTCCTTCTCTACTCCCCTCTTATCTCCTCTTCCCACAATCGTATACAAGATTTCTCTCGCGTATCACCCCTACTCTGGAACCCTCTACCACAACACATCAGACTCTCGCCTACCATCGAAACCTTCAAAAAGAGCCTGAAGACCCACCTCTTCCGACAAGCCTACAACCTGTAGTAACCACCGATCGACCAAACCGCTGCATGACCAGCTCTATCCTCGCCTACTGTATTCTCACCCATCCCTTGTAGATTGTGAGCCTTCCCGGGCAGGGTCCTCTCTCCTCCTGTACCAGTTATGACTTGTATTGTTTAAGATTATTGTACTTGTTTTTATTATGTATACCCCTCCTCACATGTAAAGCGCCATGGAAAAAATGGCGCTATAACAATAAATAATAATAATAATACTTGGTGCATTGGAGGGGTAATGGTCCAGAGGAAAGAATGTGGGTTTCTGCATCAGAGGTCACTATCCCCAGGCTGGTTCATTCATTACACACCTCTTATCCTGAGAAACCCGGTCTTGAGTGTCCATAGGCCACTCGTAGGAAGGGTAATACTGTCACGGATGTGTCAGAGGCTGTAGACCGTTGCACTGCATTTTGTTGCAGAAGGTCTCAGCAGGATGCTGTGCTGACTAGTAGCCACCTCCTGCGGCGGATGGTGTCACCTGGATCTGGGGGTTTATAACTCCCAGCTTCCTGTTGGGAGATGCGGGTGTTATTTCTATTCCTCCCTTGTGAAGGCTTGGAGCTGCAGCTGTCTGTTACCTTCCTTTCTGGTGTCTGGAGGACACCTGCTGTTACCTTTATGAGTCTGCTAAAGATTAGAGTCCCCCCCTTCATCTATCCCGCTTGTCTGCAGTGTAGTGGGGATTGACTCGTGCTCATTTTTTCCTTCCCTATGCAGGGATTACTGCTAGGGTCTGACAGGGCTTAGGTATCCTGCTCGGCGATGGGTGCGGAATCTATTTAGAGTCTTAATGCAGACAGTGTGACGTTAGTTCTGCCTAGGGGTCTCCACTCCCTGCTTCCCTAGCGTTGGCCTCCCCTTCCCCTTATCACTTTGCATTGCACTTAGTCTTTCTTACATCTTGCGTGACAATGGCCGTATATGAGCCTTAGCCAGACTCCAAAAGGTGGTACATAAACGAGATTTTGTCATTTTAGCTCCTGGTGTGGAGTCGATGGCACAATCATATGCCGCCATATAGTAGATATCCGGTAACTGGTAATAATTCCCTCATGTGTGGGGTCTATTTGTCTCCAGCAGAGAAATCACACGTTACATTCCACACATAACACTGTGTAGAAAAGGCGGCGCCGGGTAATTGTGCCAGTAGTGAGGGGCGAATAATGGCGGAAATGTCACTGACTGAGGAGAAGTTTCCATGTAGCGTCTTCACTGCGGATATCATTCCCTGAGGCCCCTGATCATGTGACCCCTGACTCCTCCCCTCCCGTGACCTCATCACAGGTCCTGTGAGCACAGAGCAGCCATATATGTGGAGTGCGGCTCTGCGGGTGGAGGTCGGTGCTGGAGATTCTCCATTACTGAGCGCGGGGGACACTAACCCCTTCAGCACTGAGACTCTTGGGGTTTTTGTTGGCACTTTATACGAATCATGATGTTTTTGTTCTATTTCCTGTAATAGATAAATACGACCCAACTATGGAGGACAGGAAGTGAGGGAACGGATTGTTCTCCTAGTACAGGGCCCCTTTCTTGGCCCCACACAGTGTAATGCCCCAATATGCCCCTGTAAGCAGGGTTCTGCCCCACACCCAGCTGCCTCGGGCACTTTACCATGAGCTGGTACCTCAGATTCTTCCCCGCACCCCTTTTCTTTGCTCAGTACCACATCTGTTCTGCCTTTGGGGCTCCGGCCTTTATAATATAAGGAAATTAAGTCAAGGTCACCTGACCAGGTGCACCATCTAGACTCTTCCTTCCTGAAACTCTCCCTCTTCCCATTGATGTCACATGGTCCCGTCTGGACGGCAGATGGCAGTCTTTTTGTACAAATGCTGCACGTGATGCCCCTCATACAGTATAATGTTTCCACAGTACTGGCATCTCTCACACAAAAGATATTTCCACACTACAACCATCCCACCACACAGTGTAATGTTTCCATCCCCCTCACTGACCACCAACAATTAATAAATATTCAGCCTCATTCTTGGTGCAGATACTAATGGACTCAGGACCTATGAGATATTTACCATACGATAGTTGGATGGGCAGGAGTGCATCATCCATAGCGGCAGCCCACTCAGTCACTATTATGCCTATGAATTGAAAGGGCTCGTGGAGTTTGGTATTGGTCACCCTCTTACCATCATCACAATTTCAGGGATATCCACACTCCCATGTTGGTGATACCATTGAATAGTGGATCTTGGAGTCAAAAGCTCCTGATCCACCATTCAGCCTTCGCCTGTGAGTCTGAGACTCCGTGCCCTGCAGGCACAATGATGACACTACATCACACCTGTAGTATGGAGCCTCAGTACACACACCGCACAGACTGGAGCAGCACACCTCGGGGACAGGGTTGAGTAGTGTGTATGTGTTTGCTTTTTAAACATCAGGAATTGTGGGGGCAGCATATTAAGAGAAGAGCTGCTTGGCCTCTCATACTGAGTATATGGTTGGTATGGGCCAGTATCCTGAATATGGTGGGATGTGGTGGACTATAAATGCCTCCATACTGAGTGGGGGTCCTTATTTTGTGTAGCAGGTTGTGGTGGCCATAATGCTGTGTGGGGTCTGTGGAGGCCATCATACTGTGTGGGAGTTCTCATACTGAGCTACATGAGCACACATAGAACAATTTCCTTGTGTTGTAGCTGTTTTTGTTCTGACCCAAAGTCAGATATGTCAGATCACTAGTGAGGCTGAATTAAGAGATTAGGCCCTCAGATAACGAGTGCTCGGAGAAAAGCATGCACACTAGTTGTGAGCAAGTCACTTTTCTACTTTATTAACACAAGAAGCAGTATTTTATACCATTTACAACAGTGCAACTCAATGTAACTCATGTAGCCCTCCCTGTTACCCAGGTCATGATGACCTTTATTTATCACTAGCTGAAGAGCACGGGCGTAGTAACAAACTGCTATTAGTTATAACAAATTATAATGATTATATTGCACATAAATTGTCGCTGAATGTCATCTCCTCCTGTATATAGTATGTATACCTGTGTGTCATCTCCTCCTATATATAGTATATACCTGTGTCATCTCCTACTATATGTAGTATGTACCTGAATGTCATCTCCTGTATATAGTGTATACCTGTATGTCATCTCCTGTATATAGTATATACCTGTATATCCTCTCCTCCTGTACAGTATATAGTATATACCTGTATGTCATCTCCTCCTGTATATAGTATATATATCTGTTTTCATCTCCTCCTGTATATAGTATATATCTGTATGTCATCTCCTCCTGTATATAGTATATACCTGTATGTCATCTCCTTCTGTATATAGTATATACCTGTATGTCATCTTCTGTATATAGCATATACCTGTATGTCATCTTCTGTATATAGCATATACCTGTATGTCATCTCCTGTATATAGGGTATACCTGTGAGTCATAGTATATACGTGTGTCATCTCTTCCTGTGTATATAGTATATACCTGTATGTCATCTCTTCCTGTATATATAGCACATACCTGTATGTCATCTCCTCCTGTATATAGTATATACCTATATGTCCTCTCCTCCTGTACAGTATATAGTATATACCTGTATGTCCTCTCCTCCTGTATATAGTATATATCTGTATGTCCTCTCTTCCTGTATATAGTATATACCTGTATGTCATCTCCTCCTGAATATAGTATATACCTGTATGTCATCTCCTGTATATAGTATATACCTGTTGTAATAATTATAGGGGATAACTCAGGAGACTCTTTGCGTGGAACAAGACAACTACAGGACACAGTCTTATAAGTGGTAAAGTCTATATTATCACACGGTGATTCAAACAGGTACAGAGAGAAACTCAAGTCCACAACACTTGGTGTAAATATTAAACGCAGCTTAGCAGTCTATAGGGAACTTCAGAGAAAAATGCAATCACGCAGAAAGTCTATGAAGCACAATTATTCTTGAGGATAATTGACATGAATAAGTTCTTGTTTAGTCCAAACACAGATAGCTATGCTTATAAGGCAGTTCAAATAATATCTTAGCTCAACCAGGGAGGCCTGGGTAATAGTCTCAGGTTTTTGCAGAGCAGCAACAGCTTACATGTCCAACAAATGCAGATGGAAGAAAACACAAGCCGCAGATGAAGGAGGATTACTGGAAACTGGTGTATGCAGCAGGAACTCAGAGCAGAGTAGCAGGATCACCACACAGGTTCACAGGAGCAGGTGTATAGCCAGGGAGCCACCAGGGTCAGGAGCTGGATGCAAGGCAGAATACTCTAGCACAGACTAAAGGCTGGGGTGGAGTTTTATAGCAGGAAGACACAGTGCACATGACCCCAAAAGACGCCATCTTGGAAAAGGGCAGTAATGCACAAAAGGTAATAAAAAATGTTTAGAGTCCTGACACCTGTATGTCATCTCCTTCTGTATATAGTATATACCTGTATATCATCTCCTCCTGTATATAGTATATGCCTGTATGTCATCTCCTCCTGTATATAGGGATAAACTCAGAACAAAATGATACTAGGGTCCATGTTAAATCGCAAATTACAAAACTTTATTGGTTAAAATACAAACAACTTAGGTGAAAAAAGGGGGGAATGTGTCACAGATCTAACATACATAATAATGCACCGCAAAAGTATGGACACGCAAGGGAATAGAAAGCATGGAAGTGAGGAATCAATTCCTCCCTCACTGAGAGCACACAATGTTCAACCATTCATATATCCCATGACAATGGGGATTTTTTACTATCTCACCTTTCCTGCGCCCTATAAGAATGCCATGGTTCATCCCTATGGAATCATCTGATCAAATTAACCACAAAAGTAGTAAGAAGAAGTGATCATTTACCCTTAACTAAAGGCAGTCAGGGGCACAGTTCACACCACCATCCCTGCTCATCCGCCCCGACGCGCGTTTCGGACCTTCCTTCAAAGTGGCCTGCATCTCTGGTGTATATCTAATCTTTTATACCTCTACTGCCATATTATTTACGGGGAGCTTTACAGCATGACCGGAAGTGACTGCCCCGGCCGGAAGTGACACGCTCGTCTCCCAGACAACCGCGATTCCGACCGGCGTCGGCGTCACTTGGCGGCAGGTCCTGGTTGGACACCGCCCACCACGATGAGACGCCGAAAGCCGCACAGGGCCGCAGAAACCAGGAGAACATGCGCGTGCAGGCAAGGGGCATCGTCACTTAATACTATCACAATACAACACTAAAGAGTGTATAGGTCTATCACCACTGAGGTGTACGTATAAAAAGACCTGAATACATACAAGATCATGAGAAGGTGACAAGGACAAATTCATTAGGAAGCATACATGAACCAACATAGAAAAATACACACAGTAAACCGCTATATGTGAATCTGTGGTTATCCATTAATGTCATAGGGCTTGATTGGAGCAAGAATAGAAATCTTTTTACACCTCTTTTTGCTTCTCCTTATTATCTTCTCCATATCTCACATCAAGCTCAACGTTGGCACTTGTTTGACAGATCACAAAAAGATGAGGAAATATACATATAAACGAAACTATAATATAAGACAAATTTAAAAACAATGTGAAAATATGCAACGCAGGGTAAAAATTACAATGCACTAAAAGGCAAACAGTGGACAATCATATCGCAGATAGGACCTAAGTCATAAAAATGGAGCAAAACTGATGTTTTCGATAAGTCCAGATGGATGGACAGTGTCCAGTGTCCAAATCCATCTGGACTCTAAATGCTCCAATCTATTAGAAACCCCTCCACCATGGATACCGACATCAATTTTGTCGATTCCACGGATCCTGAGGAGGCTTCTGTCACAGCTATGATACTCCTTAAAATGGCGGGGGAGAGTTTTTAGCATGGGTGCGTCCAATTGAGTTGCTGCAGCCGCAATACCATGTAAGTGTTCCCTAAAGCGTATCTTAAACTGTCGTGTGGTCAAACCCACATAGATTGTGTTACAAGGGCACCAGGCATGGTAGATCACATTTTTATCTGTACATGTAATCCTCTTTTTAATTTCAAACTGACGAGATCCACTGGCATTCTCAAATGTATTGCAGCGGTCGATGTTAGGACACGCCACACACCGACCACAAGGGACGCAGCCATGTGCCCCCGCCATTGTATCCAAGAAAGTAGTTTTAGGCTCACTAACATAATGACTGTGGACCAAATGGTCCCGCAGATTTTTTGATCGCCTTGCTGTGACAGCTGCCCTCTCTGTAAGAAATCTTGAAATTATTTAACTTTTTGTTTTAAGTTATTATTTTAACTTTTTGAATCGAAAATTAGCTTCAATCGTTAGCGAACAACATGTCGCGTTGGGAGAGCCCCTGATGTGCCTAAACATTGGAGCTCCCCCACACGTGATCCCATTTTGGAAACTAGACCCCCCAAAGAACTTATCTAGATGTGTGGTGAGCACTTTAAACCCTCAAGTGCTTCACAGAAGTTTATAACGCAGAGCCATGATAAAAAAAATCATTTTTCTTTCCCCAAAAATGATTTTTTTTGCCTGCAATATTTTATTTTCACAAGGGTGACAGGAGAAATTGGACACCAAAAGTTGTTGTCCAGTTTGTCCTGAGTGCGCTAGTACCCCATGTGTGGGGTAAACCACTATTTGGGCACACGTCGGGGCTCGGAAGGGAAGTAGTGACGTTTTGAAATGCAGACTTTGATGGAATTGTCTGCGGGCGTCATGTTGCGCTTGCAGAGCCCCTGATGTGCCTAAACAGTAGAAACCCCCCACAAGTGACCCCATTTTGGAAACTAGACCCCCCAAGGAACTTACCTAGATGTGTGGTGAGCACTTTCAACCCCCAAGTGCTTCACAGACGTTTATAATGCAGAGCCATGAAAATAAAAAATCATTTTTCTTTCCTCAAAAATGATTTTTTAGCCCGTAATTTTTTATTCTCACAAGGGTGACAGGAGAAATTGGACCCCAAAAGTTGTTGTCCAGTTTGTCCTGAGTGCGCTGGTACCCCATATGTGGGGGTAAACCACTGTTTGGGCACACATCGGGGTTCGGAAGGGAGGGAGCACCAGTTGACTTTTTGAACGCAAGATTGGCTGGAATCAATAGTGGTGCCATGTCGCTTTTGGAGACCCCCTGATGTGCCTAAACAGTGGAAACCCCTCAATTCTAACTCCAACACTAACCCCAACATATCCCTAACCCTAATTCCAACTCTAACCATGACCCTAATCATAACCCTAACGCCAACACAACCCTAACCCCAACACACCCCTAACCCTAATCCCAACCCTAGCCACAAGCCTAACCCTAACCCCAACACACCCCTAACCCTTATCTTAACTCTAATTCCAACCCTAACTCTAAATCCAGCCCTAAGGCTATGTGCCCACGTTGGGGATTTGTGTGCGGAGTTCTCTGCACCGTTTTTGAAAAATCCACAGGTAAAATGCACTGCGTTTTACCTGCGGATTTCCAGTGTTTTTTGTGTGGATTTCACCAGCGGATTCCTATACAGAAACAGGTGTAAAATGCTGAGGAATCCGCACAAAGAATTGACATGCTGCGGAAAATACAGAGTGGTATTTTCCGTACCATGGGCACAGCGGATTTGGTTTTCTATAGGTTTACATGGTACTGTAAACGTGATGGAAAACTGCTACAAATCCGCAGCGGCCAATCCACTGCGGATCTGCAACCAAGTCCGCACCATGTGCGCATAGCCTAATTCTAACCCTAACCCTAATTCTAACCGTAACCCTAATCTTAATTGCAACCGTAACCTTAATTGCAACCCTAACCCTGGTTCTAACCCTAACCCTAGTTCTAACCCTAACCCTAGTTCTAACCCTAGTGGAAAAATAAATATATTTTCTTTTATTTTAATATGTTCCCTACCTATGGGGGTGATAAAGGGGGGGTTTATTAACAATTTTTTTTATTTTGATCACTGTGATATGATCTATCACAGTGATCAAAATAAATGAACGAATCTGCCGGCTGGCAGATTCGGAGGGCACACTGCGCATGCGACCGCCATTTCGGAAGAAGGCGGCGCCCATGCAGAAGATGGACAGACACCAGAGGTCAGTAAGTATGAAGGGGTGGGATCGGAGCACGGGGGTAGGTTCGGAGCACAGGGGGAGCGGACAGGAGGACGGAGGGGAGCAGAGGACAGGATGGAGGGGAAAAGATCGGTGGCGGGGCAGATCGTGGTCTCCAGCCATGGCCGATGATGTTGCAGCATCGGCCATGGCTGGATTGTAATATTTCACCATATTACGATTCCTTTGATTGAAAGTGAAACGTCACTTTCAACAGCCAATCAGAGTGATCGTAGCCATGGGAAGGGGGGGGGGGGGGAAACAAAGCCACCCTCCTGGGCTCAAGTACCACTCTCCCTGTCCCTGCAGGCGGCTGAAATTTCAGTTAACCCTTTCACCCGATCTGCAGGGACACGATCCTGCCATGATGCCACACAGGCGTCACAGGTCGGATTGGCACCTACTTTCACGACGCCTAAATGGCGTCACAGGTCAGGAAAGGGTTAGTAGGTAAATCCAAAAGGCTTCCCAATCCCGCAGCTTTTCTCTATCTCCACCACGTATATTCCTATGCACTTGTTCTATTGCAAATACACTGAAGTGTGCAATTTGTCTGTTGTGCGATGTTATGAAATGGTTGGATGCATTAGATACATGATGAGGTGTGGGCTGAGTAATATCATAAAGATGCTCCCTGATCATGTATTTTAATCTCCTGATTGTGGAACCCACATGTAATAGTTTACATGCTGAATATTATTATGTATATTACATGATCTGAGTTGCAATTGAGAACATTTTTTATTTTAAACTTCTTTTGATTTTTTGAGCAGGAAAAAACAGATGTTTTCTTGGAGCGTAAACATGTTTTGCAGGGAAATTGCCCGCATCTAAAAAACTCTATGGTGGAAAACCAAGTAGAGGAGTTTTTTATTTTAGTAGCATCATAAAAACTGGGGGATAACGAATTAGCTAAAGTTGGAGCACGTCTGGATACAATCCTAATACCAACTTTTAATATAGTGTCCATAACATCATTGTCTCTTCACATTTCGTTGAACTTTATCAGAAATTGACCTGAAATGGGTGCTGTACGTAAGAACCAAAACTGGTTGTTCTGAACGGGAGTTAATGTTGTGCCTTTTAATTTGATCCTGACAATTGGAATCTGACTTAGAAATCGGTGTAATAAGTTCAGCTCTCAATTTTTTATCAACTATATTATAGGCACGGTTCACAGTCCAATCAGGATATTTCCTATTTTTAAGGCGTTCTCTGATATTCATTTTTTCACTGTCAAAAGTCACATTGTCACTACAGTTTCTTTTTGCCCTAATGACCTCACCCACTGGAATAGAGTGAATCCTATGTGGTGGGTGGAAACTGCGTGCATGAAGTGTGGTATTTCCTGCGGTCTTTTTACGGTAAGTGCAACTACTGAAATTAGTAAGAGGAGTACTGGATGAACATAAATCTAAAAAATGTATGCTTTTTTATCAAATGTATAAGTAAATTTGAGGTTGAAAGGATTGTTATTAAAGGGAACCTGTCACCCCGTTTTTTCAGATTGAGATAAAAATACTGTTAAATAGGGCCTGCGCTGTGCGTTACAATAGTGTATGTAGTGTACCCTGATTCCCCACCTATGCTGCGAAATACATTAGCAAAGTCGCCGTTTTCGCCTGTCAATCAGGCTGGTCAGGTCAGGTGGGCGTGGTGACATCGCTCTTTTCTTCCCCAGCTTTCCGTTGGTGGCGTAGTGGTGTGCGCATGTCCAAGTTCCGAATCCACTGCGCGCAGGTGAAGAAACAGCGCGCGATCTGCGCTATCACCCCTGTCATCGGTGGGGGAGGCCATCTTCCTGGGGCCGCGCGCGCGCAGATGGAGTGCTCTGCTGCACAGGGCTTCAGGAAAATGGCTGCGGGATGCCGCGCGTGCGCAGATGGAGATCGCGGCGGCCATTTTCCCAAAGCCGAGTTTGCAGGCCCTATTTAACAGTATTTTTATCTCAATCTGAAAAAACGGGGTGACAGGTTCCCTTTAATATAAATTTGAAATAATTCTAAAGAAACTGGATCTCCCTGCCACACTAGTAGTAGGTCGTCTATGTACCTAGAATACCATTTAATATTGATAAAAAAATGGGTGATCTGTGCAAAAAATGTACTGCTCCTCCCACCATGCCATGACCAAATTCGCTACTGACGGAGAAAATTTAGCTCCCATTGAAACTCTGTTGTTTTGGAGTAAAAAAATTGTATCAAACAAAAAGAATTTGTGAGATAAGAGAAAAGCAAGAACTGAAATAATATACATTTGTAACTCATAATCATATGCACTATATTTATGTAAATGGAACTGAACAGCATGCAATGCAATCCTATGTGGAATGGACGTGTATAGGGCAACTACATCACAGGTTAACCATGACCATTCTGGATCCCAAATCACCCCACTAAACATGCGGAGTACGTCCTTAGAATCCTTCAGGTAGCCAGGTGTTCTCTGAACTAATGGCTGTAAAATTGTGTCTAACCATTCCCCTATGTGTTCACTGAAAGATCCTATCCCTGACACTATGGGGTGCATAGAAGGTGGAAAGATATTTTTGAGCGTTTTTGGTAATGCATGTAAAATTGGAATGACTGGATTTTGTATGTGCAAATATTCAGCTTGTTTTTCAGTGAGAAAACCCTGGCTGAGTCCCTCATCAATCATACATTTACACATTTTAGAAAATTCTACTGAGGGATCTGATTCAAGTAAATGATAAATGTCGCTGTCTGATAACATATTATGAATGGCATTTGCATAATCAGATTTATTAAGAACCACTACAGATCCACATTTGTCTGACATCTTAATAATGATGTCGGTATTTGTCTTTAATTTAGTTAAAGCATTTCGTTCTTCTTTTGACAGATTGTATTTGTGAAAACGAGATGCAGCCTCTGATGCAAGATTACGGGAATCCCGTTCTATATTATCCTGTAAACGTTCCATGGATTCATTTCTAGTATGTTCCAGATAAAAAGATGGATTTCTGGTTTTAAAGGTGGAAATCACATTAATTTCCTTTGCAATCATATCAGTAGTATCCAAATCCATGGGAGATAATAGTCCACTTTGTCCCAAAAACACTTTCCAGTAAACTCATTAAACGCCATGTCGTGTTTGGAGAGCCCCTGATGTGTCTAAACAGTGGAAACCCCCCAATTATAACTGAAACCCTAATCCAAACACACCCCTAACCCTAATCCCAACCCTAACCATAACCCTGAAACACCCCTAACCCTAATCCCAACGGTAACCCTAACCACACCTCTAACCCAGACACACCCCTAACCCTAATCCCAACCCTATTCCCAACCGTAAATGTAATCCAAACCATAACCCTAACTTTAGCCCCAACCCTAACTGTAGCCTTAACCCTAGCCCCAACCCTAACCCTAGCCCCAACCCTAACCCTAGCCCTAACCCTAGCCCTAACCGGAAAATGTAAATAAATACATTTTTTTAATTTTTCCCCCAACTAAGGGGGTGATGAAGGGGGGTTTGATTTACTTTTATAGCGGGTTATTTAGCGGATTTTTATGATTGGCAGCCGTCACACACTGAAAGACGCTTTTTATTGCAAAAAATATTTTTTGCGTTACCACATTTTGAGAGCTATAATTTTTCCATATTTGAGTCCACAGAGTCATGTGAGGTCTTGTTTTTTGCGGGATGAGTTGACGTTTTTATTGGTAACATTTTCGGGCACGTGACATTTTTTGATCGCTTTTTATTCCGATTTTTGTGAGGCAGAATGATCAAAAACCAGCTATTCATGAATTTCTTTTGGGGGAGGCGTTTATACCGTTTCGCATTTGGTAAAATTGATAAAGCAGTTTTATTCTTCGGGTCAGTACGATTACAGCGATACCTCATTTATATCATTCTTTTATGTTTTGCCGCTTTTATACGATAAAAACTATTTTATAGAAAAAATAATTATTTTGGCATCACTTTATTCTCAGGACTACAACTTTTTTATTTTTTCGCTGATGATGCTGTATGGCAGCTCGTTTTTTGTGGGACAAGATGACGTTTTCAGCGGTAACATGGTTATTTATAGCTGTCTTTTTGATCGCGTGTTATTCCACTTTTTGTTCGGCGGTATGATAATAAAGCGTTGTTTTTTGCCTTGTTTTTTTTTTTCCTTACGGTGTTTACTGAAGGGGTTAACTAGTGGGACAGTTTTATAGGTTGGGTCGTTACGGACGCGGCGATACTAAATATGTGTACTTTTATTGTTTTCTTTTATTTAGATAAAGAAATGTATTTATGGGAATAATATATATATTTTTTTCTTTATTTAGGAATTTTTTTTTTTTTTTTTACACATGTGGAAATTTTTTTAAAAACTTTTTTACTTTGTCCCGGGGGGGACATCACAGATCGCTGATCTGACAGTTTGCACAGCACTCTGTCAGATCAGCGATCTCACTTACAGCAGTGCAGGCTTACCAAGCGCCTGCTCTGAGCAGGCACTTGGTAAGCCACCTCCCTCCCTGCAGGACCCGGATGCCGCGGCCATTTTGGATCTGGGCCTGCAGCGAGGAAGGAGGTAGGAGACCCTCGCAGCAACGCGATCACACCGTGTTGCTGCGGGGGTCTCAGGGAAGCCCGCAGGGAGCCCCCTCCCTGCGCGATGCTTCCCTATACCGCCGGCACACTGCGATCATGTTTGATCGCGGTGTGCCAGGGGTTAAAGTGCCGGGGGCAGTCCGTGACCACTCCTGGCACATAGTGCCGGATGTCAGCTGCGATAGGCAGCTAACACTCGACCACGCTCCCCCCGTGAGCGCGGCCGATCGCGTATGACGTACTATCCCGTCGGTTGGCACACGGGCCCACCCCACCTCGACGGGATAGTACGTCATATGTCAGAAAGGGGTTAAAAGTTGGTATTAGGATTGTATCCAGACGTGCTCCAACTTTAGCTAATTCTTTATCCCCCAGTTTTTATGATGCTACTAAAACAAAATACTCCTTACTTGTTGTCCACCATAGAGTTTTTTAGATGCGGGCAATTTCCCTGCAAAACATGTTTACGCTCCAAGAAAACATCTGTTTTTTCCTGCTCAAAAAATCTAAAGAATTTTGAAATAATTTTCTCAATTGCAACTCAGATCATGTAATATACATATATCTATAGAGAATATAATGCCAACTAGGATCTCAACTACAATATCATAAGCTATCCTAAAATAATAAATCTTTATTAATCAAAAGAACCCACACGTTGGTTCACACCACAGAACGGACCAAAATAACAAACACAAAAATATGTGCTCAAAAGAACCAACACTAAGTTTAAAAATGGGGTATGCTGTGTATCCCTAGTGAGTACTACACTCGTAGCCTGCCTGTCTGTGGAGGTTGGCACCCTACAGGGGGAACGTATTGGCGCCCCCACTCCGCGGCGGCTGTCCCTAGATGTACTGATGTGCCCTAAGATAGCCACGGGGCACCCACTACCCACAACCTAGGGCCCACTACAGGCTAGACATAGATACTCCTACACTAAGGGAACACTAGATCCCCATACATAAAAACAAATGTAAAGAACACATAAGGCAAACAGATGTAGACGTACTATCAGGGAATCCTTATTGAGGCACAGTTTCTATAGGTTCATTGCGCCAGTCATGGCAGATCCCACTGACTATGGCTGAACCGATACAGCAGTGTCACCCAAGAATGTACAAGTGTGCAACCATATGTGCCGATGTCATAATAAAGACACTTATCTCCCTCTGTACGCAGTTTGCCGCAGACCACAGCGCCTCTACGCGTTTCGCCCTTGGCGGGCTCCTCAGGAGGCAAGATTCATCGATACAGTGTGTCCTGATGCGGTGTCATGGCCATGACTGGCGCAATGAACCTATAGAAACTGTGCCTCAATAAGGATTCCCTGATAGTACGTCTACATCTGTTTGCCTTATGTGTTCTTTACATTTGTTTTTATGTATGGGGATCTAGTGTTCCCTTAGTGTAGGAGTATCTATGTCTAGCCTGTAGTGGGCCCTAGGTTGTGGGTAGTGGGTGCCCCGTGGCTATCTTAGGGCACATCAGTACATCTAGGGACAGCCGCCGCGGAGTGGGGGCGCCAATACGTTCCCCGTGTAGGGTGCCAACCTCCACAGACAGGCAGGCTACGAGTGTAGTACTCACTAGGGATACACAGCATACCCCATTTTTAAACTTAGTGTTGGTTCTTTTGAGCACATATTTTTGTGTTTGTTATTTTGGTCCGTTCTGTGGTGTGAACCAACGTGTGGGTTCTTTTGATTAATAAAGATTTATTATTTTAGGATAGCTTATGATATTGCATGTAATATACATAATAATATTCAGCATGTAAACTATTATATGTGGGTTCCACAATCAGGAGATTAAAAGACAGGATCAGGGAGCATCTTTATGATATTACTCAGCCCACACCTCATCATGTATCTAACGCATCCAACCATTTCATAACATCGCACAACAGACAAATTGCACACTTCAGTGTATTTGCAATAGAACAAGTGCATAGGAATATACGTGGTGGAGATAGAGAAAAGAAACTGCGGGATATGGAAGCCTTGTGGATTTACCTATTTAACACTCGATTACCTCTGGGTTTGAACTTGAAGGAAATTATGTTGCATTATTGATTGATTATAGTTAACATTATTTGTGTATGTTATGCACATTTGTAATTGAATGTGGTGTGTTTTTTTCTTTTTGTGGACTTTGCATTGCATGTCATGTTATTCAAGTGTTAATTTCATTCTGTGGAGCAATCATTTCACTCTGTTCCCCACATAAGGGTATGTGCACACAATGCAGAGTTAGTGCAGTTTCTATGCAGTTTCTGTGCAGTACAATGTAAATCAATGTGAAAAAAAAAAGCTGTGCACATGGTGCAGAAAAATCTGCGCAGAAACGCTGCAGATTTCAAAGAAGTGCACGTCGCTTCTTTTGTGCAGTTCTGCAGCAGTTCTGCAGCAGATCTGCAGCATTTCTGCGCAGATTTTTCTGCACCATGTGCACAGCTTTTTTTTTTCACATTGATTTACATTGTACTGCATAGAAATTGCACAGAAACTGCATCAAATCTGCAGATGCAGATTTACTGCAGAAAATTCTGCACCACATTTCCTACGTGTGCACATAGCCTTAGAGCACTACACGTGTTCGAAGCGCGTCCAGTTATTCAAGACATTCCTTCTCCGGTATGCACTGGTTTGTCAAGCAGCTTACTTTTTATATTTGTCCAAATAAAGAGTTCTGATTTCATTTCCTGAGCTGGATACCTTCATTTTCATGCACAAGTACCTGGCGTCAAGCAGAGAAGTTTCCGTGCTCGGATCAAAATTCTCATGGGCTGTGAGAATACCATCACAAGAGTGAGCTGAATTATTTCTTTTTTTCTGTATATGGGTGTATACAGTACAGTGTACCCAGAGGGGTCTGTGACCGAAACTGAGGGTATACGGGTGTACACAGAGGGGTCTGCGACCGAAGCTGGGGGTATACAGAGTACACATAGGGGTCTGAGACCAAAACTGAGGGTATACAGAGTACACATAGGGGTCTGCGATCGAAGCTGGGGGTATATGGTTGGTCAGTACACAGGACCCCATACAAACAGGGCTCCGCTCAGTACACGCCAGGCTCTGCTCCGTACACACATGGCTCCGCTCTGTCCACCTCGCACACACACGGCTCCGCTCTGTACACTTCGTACCCACGGCTCCGCTCCGTACACCTCGTACTCACATAGCTCTGCTCCATACACCTTGTTCTCACACGGCTCCGCTCCGTACACCTCGTACACACACGGCTCCGCTCTATACACCTCGTACACACACGGCTCCGCTCTATACACCTCGCACACACTTGGCTTCGCTCTGTACACACATGGCTCCGCTCTATACACCTCGTACACACACGGCTCCGCTCTATACACCTCGTACACACACGGCTCCGCTCTATACACCTCGTACACACACGGCTCCGCTCTATACACCTCGTACACTCATGGCTATGCTCCGTACACCTTGTACACACACGGCTCCGCTCCATACACCTCGCACACACTTGGCTTCGCTCCGTACACACACGGCTCCGCTCTGTACACCTCGTACACACACGGCTCCGCTCTATACACCTCGCACACACTTGGCTTCGCTCTGTACACACATGGCTCCGCTCTATACACCTCGTACACACACGGCTCTGCTCTATACACCTCGTACACACATGGCTCCGCTCTATACACCTCGTACACACACGGCTCCGCTCTATACACCTCGTACACACATTGCTATGCTCCGTACACCTTGTACACACACGGCTCCGCTCCATACACCTCGCACACACTTGGCTTCGCTCCGTACACACACGGCTCCGCTCTGTACACCTCGTACACACACGGCTCCGCTCCATACACCTTGCACACACTTGGCTCTGCTCTGTACACACACGGCTCCGTTCCGTACACCTCGTACACACACGGCTCCGCTCTGTACACACACGGCTCCGCTCCGTACACCTAGTACACACACGGCTCCGCTCCGTACACCTCATACACACGGCTCCGCTCCGTACACCTCGTACACACACGGCTCCGCTCCATACACCTCGTACACACACGGCTCCGCTCTATACACCTCGCACACACTTGGCTTCGCTCCGTACACACACGGCTCCGCTCTGTACACCTCGTACACACACGGCTCCGCTCTATACACCTCGCACACACTTGGCTTCGCTCTGTACACACATGGCTCCGCTCTATACACCTCGTACACACACGGCTCCGCTCTATACACCTCGCACACACTTGGCTTCGCTCCGTACACACACGTCTCCGCTCTGTACACCTCGTACACACACGGCTCCGCTCTATACACCTCGCACACACTTGGCTTCGCTCTGTACACACATGGCTCCGCTCTATACACCTCGTACACACACGGCTCCGCTCTATACACCTCGTACACACACGGCTCCGCTCTATACACCTCGTACACACACGGCTCCGCTCTATACACCTCGTACACACATTGCTATGCTCCGTACACCTTGTACACACACGGCTCCGCTCCATACACCTCGCACACACTTGGCTTCGCTCCGTACACACACGGCTCCGCTCTGTACACCTCGTACACACACGGCTCCGCTCCATACACCTCGCACACACTTGGCTTCGCTCCGTACACACACGGCTCCGCTCTGTACACCTCGTACACACACGGCTCCGCTCTATACACCTCGCACACACTTGGCTTCGCTCTGTACACACATGGCTCCGCTCTATACACCTCGTACACACACGGCTCCGCTCTATACACCTCGTACACACACGGCTCCGCTCTATACACCTCGTACACACACGGCTCCGCTCTATACACCTCGTACACACATTGCTATGCTCCGTACACCTTGTACACACACGGCTCTGCTCCATACACCTCGCACACACTTGGCTTCGCTCCGTACACACACGGCTCCGCTCTGTACACCTCGTACACACACGGCTCCGCTCCATACACCTTGCACACACTTGGCTCTGCTCTGTACACACACGGCTCCGCTCCGTACACCTCGTACACACACGGCTCTGCTACATCCACACTGTAAACCCCTCCTGACCTCACACATAAACTTCCCCTCATCCGGCACCATGACAACCAGCACAGCAGAGTCCTGCATACACTGAGGCCCCTGATCATGTGACCCCTGACTCCTCCCCTCCTGTGACCTCATCACAGGTCCTGTGCGCACAGAGCAGCCGTAGAAATCTCAGGCCTCGGTGGTCTCCCCCAACTTCTGCTCTTTCTCCTTCTTTTCTTGCAGGGGCCGCAGTGGATTTCATCCTGGAGCCATAGATCCGAATAGAAGAGCGATGTTCCTTCAGTCTGATGGTAATTGATGGTGATATTTGTCCAACGGCCACTTTACCGAGTAAATCCAGGACTGTAGCAGGTAAAGACCCCAATATCCACAGGTGTCCATTCTAATGGGGGAAAGAACCAAAGAAAACCCATCATATCCTGAGAAAAAGAAACCCAGTACATGGAGACATTGGCCTCATATATCTCCTGTCTTGTTCTTACCAACAATCTCTTATAAAAGCCTCAAACTTCTGTGTGTGAATCAGACATGAGATCTAACGTGATAGAAGATTACAGTGCGGGGAAGACGGGAAACCTTCATATAGACGGCCGGTGGTGATGGAGTCAGTGACGGACTCTGGACAAATCTGTTTCTAGAGCCGTAGTAGAAGATGAAGATGTCGTCCTCATCATGAAGTAGTTATTTCTCCTGTCACGTGTTCGGCCTCTTTCACACTTCCCTTTTTATAATCTGCACAGGATCCGTCAAAATGTTGAAATGACGGATCCTGTGCAGAATGTAAATAATGGGTGAACTGGGCCCGTTTTTCTGACGGACTCGTCGAGGCTATGTGCACCTGTTGTGTATGCGTCTTCGCAGCGGTTTTCCATACACAACACAACTCAGGTTAAAATAATTAAAAAAAAAAAAATCACAATATTCTTACCTTCCGGCGTCCCGCGCAGGGTTACTGATGCTCCTGGCAGCTGGCGTTCCCAGTAATGCCTTGCGTGCAATGACCTCTGATGACGTCGCGGTCTCGCATCGGTAATGCTGCGGGGGATGCCAGAAGGTGAGAATATTGCGATTTTTTTTTTTAAATTATTTTTAACATATCTTGTTACAATTGATGCTGCATAGGCAGCATCAATAGAAAAAAGACAAAGTGCGAGTGAGAGAGAATTTCCCTGACTGGAAATTCTTCCACGCATGCTCAATTTCAAAAGACGGCATCCGTCGCTGGGTTCCTGCTTTTGACAGTCGGCGACGGATCCTACGTCCATAGGCTTTCATTTTAGTCAACGACGGACAGCGCAGGATCCGTCGCTGAGCGATTTTCCGACGTACAAAAAAAGGTTCCTCTGTGCGTTGTCCCCGCCCAACAGACAGCAATTTTCCGACGGATGAAACGGCTGGCCATCGTTCACAATCCGTCGCTAATACAAGCCTATGAGAAAACACAAGATCCAGCGGAAAAATTTGCTGGATCCTGTTTTTTCAAAAATCGACGGATTTTGACAGGAGCTAAAAGATGGAAGTGTGAAAGAGGCCTTATGAATATCTCCTGCAGTATTGCTAATGCCGATTCCAGGGTCGGTAAATGAGACGAGAATTAGCGTTATGGAAGATGAGTCTATGAGGAACGTATTCAGCTGCCGACTCCGAGGAAGAAACTGCTTGTTGTCTGTGGCCTAAATATATAGGTTTTATTAGTAGATGGAAAGAAGAAAACTAAATACTGTAAAATAATAAATCTCCTCATATGTTTCCCTTATTATCTCCAGTAATTGTATTATTACACAGGATTTTTATGATGTTACATCGGCTCATCTTCTTCTCATTCAGGTCTCTACAATATCGGATCTTCTCAGTGAAGATCTTCTGTATAAGAGAATTTTCCTAATTTACCCATGAAGGATTGATATGGACAGGGACAAGATGGTGGAGAGGATATTACACCTCACCCTAGAGATCCTCTGCCGGCTTACTGGAGAGGTGAGAGATTCTGATGACGTCACATTACATCATTCTTATCTATGGGAATAACAGATGGACAGAACTGGAGAGGTGAGGACTCTGGAAATGTCTGTAGTGAGATTTATTAATGTGTCTCTCCATAACCAGGATTACACAGTAGAGAAGAAGACCACTAGTGAACGCTGTCAGGACCCTGTGTCTGAGGGATGCGGAAGACCCCTGAGCCCAATCACAGGGCCTCCACCTCACCCCCTGATACATGAGGACATCAATTACCAGAAGATCCTAGAACTCACCTACAAGATGATTGAGCTGCTGACTGGAGAGGTGACACTGCTGGGAATGCTGGGACATTATACAGTAACACTATGAAGGGATCGGGGAGATGACGGTATCATTGTATGTGTCAGGTTCCTATAAGGTGTCAGGATGTCGCCGTCTATTTCTCCATGGAGGAGTGGGAGTATTTAGAAGGACACAAAGATCTGTTTAAGGACGTCATGATGGAGGTTCCCCAGCCCCTCACATCTCCAGGTAATAGACAGGACTAAATACACACGGCCTATAATTATCTGTATGTAAAGAATGAATTCAGTCCCTGTATGTGTTTCCTCCAGATCTATCCAGTAAGAAGACAAAACCAGAGAGATGTCCCCGTCCTCTTCTTCCACAGGACTGTAACCAAGAAGATCTCATTGTTCCTCAGGATCATCAGGTAGATGGAGAGAAGGTGTCATGAGATCTCCCTTAGGCCGATTTCACACTTCCGTTTATTTCCGGTCCCAGAAAAAACAATACCAGAGATATCAGTGTCCGTGTGTGTAATACTTGCGGCACACGTGTGTCAACCTGTGCTGCCTCAGTACCACACAGACGGCCGCCAGGGAAGAAGTGCTACTGTAAGCGCTGTTTCCCCAGTGGCGGGTGCTGAAGACGGCTCTCATCGTTCTCCCCTGCTCTGCTTGCGATCGTCAGGAGCAGAAGAGAATGATGAGTTAAATTAAAGTCTGAACGATGACAGCAGGTGGGGGCTTTTGGGACTCTTACTCCCATCATCCGACACTTGCTGCCGCTAATAACAGTGACAGCAGGAGCGGATGATCGGGGTATTCCTCAGCCACCACTTGCGATATAATGAAATAAATGAATGAAAATCCCGGTGTGGGTTCCCCCCCTATTTTCTTGAACCAACCAGGCAAAACTCACAGCTGGGGGCTGCAACCCTCAGCTGTCGGCTTCAGCAAGGTTTGTTATCAAAAATAGAGGGTGTGAAGATCTGAGGTTGTGGGTTATAAAAATCATCTAGGCAGGTTAACAATGCAACTTTTTTTTTTTATTCCATACATCCATGGTTGTACAACAAATCTAGGTAGATGGCCAACATACAATGTCCTCAGTCCATAAGTTCCCAATCTGAGATCGGTAGTTCCACTGGCTCCATACCAGGCGATGCCCACTGTCTCGCAACTTTTGGTTGGCCCACAGATTTTGTATGTCCAGCTGGTATAGTGTGCAGTCACAGCCTATGTTCCTCCAGACGATGGCTATCCTGACCGTAGCTCATGGATACCGCTCCAGCCAACAATCTCCAAAGCTCCATAGATCAACCATCCATTCCAGCTTGGATCCTCTTCCATCGAAATCCCTCCAACAACTGCCTGATTCAACCCTATGTCTTTTTCTCCTGCCCTCTTAAACATTTTCCTTTAGCTCACAGAACAAGGCATAAGGTACCTTCACACTGAACAATTTAACAACGATATCGCTTGCGATCCGTGACGTTGCAGCGTCCTGGCTAGCGATATTGTTCAGTTTGACAGGCAGCAGCGATCTGGATCCTGCTGTGCCATCGTTGGTTGGCGCAGAAAGTCCAGAACTTTATTTCGTCACTGGACTCCCGCAGACATCGCTGAATCGGCGTGTGTGACGCCGATTCAGCGATGTCTTCACTGGTAACCAGGGTAAACATCGGGTTACTAAGCACAGGGCCGCGCTTAGTAACCCGATGTTTACCCTGGTTACCAGTGTAAATGTAAAAAAAAAAAAAACACTACATACTTACATTCCGGCGTCTGTCCTCTCCGGCGCTGTGCTTCTCTGCACTGTGAGCGCAGCGGCCGGAAAGCACAGCGGTGACGTCACCGCTGTGATCTGCTTTCCGGCCAGCGCTTAGTGCAGGAAGCAGAGCGCCGGAGAGGACAGACGCCGGAATGTAAGTATGAAGTGTCTGGTTTTTTTTTTACGTTTACGCTGGTAACCAGGGTAAATATCGGGTTACTAAGCGCGGCCCTGCGCTTAGTAACCCGATGTTTACCCTTGTTACCAGGGGACTTCGGGATCGTTGGTCGTTGGAGAGCTGTCTGTGTGACAGCTCTCCAGCGACCACACAGCGACGCTGCAGCGATCTGGATCGTTGTCTAGATCGCTGCAGCGTCGCTTAATGTGACGGTACCTATATTCCATCAGCTGGGACTGTATGTGAGACTTCCCGTGGTGACGGCTCCCCTGAGTACCATCCCCAACCACAGAATGGGCCTAGGTTTGGGAGTACAATGGGAGTGAGACCTTCATACAAATGAGATTGATAGTCTGGCCTTAGGTTTGCATAAACTCTAGCCTGCTCATCTTCCTCTGCTGACTGCCACTGAGTAGAAACATTGATTCCTGAGCATGAACTGATGAGCAAGAAAATCACTAATAAAATAAAACAAGAAAATTACTAATAAAACACATCAAGCAAATTATCTATTAAAGTACAATAATATTGCTGTAACCGGTGCTCCGTGCTGGAAAAAGTCTTTATGTCTTAGAGCTGTGGACTCCGCTCTACGTCCATTTGTCCTATAGTCTTTAGTAAGCGGGCATATCCTCACACTGGGGTCCCCACGCTATGTTTGTTTATAAATACTTTAATAAATAATTAAAATAAAACGGCATGGGGTCCCCTGCATTTTTGGCAACTTACCTCGCTAAAGCTCACAGCTGGGGGCTGGTATTCTCATGCTGGTAAGGGGCCATTGCTTTAGGCCCCCCTCCAGCCTAAAAACAGCAGCCCACAGATGCCCAGAAAAGGCACATCTATTAGATGCGCCAGTTCTGGTGCTTTGCCTGGGTCTTCCCACTTGCCCTGTAGCGGTGGCAATTGGGGTTAATATTTGTGGGGTTGATGTCACCTTTATATTGTCAGGTGAGATCAAGCCCATGGCTTAGTAATGGAGAAGTGTCTATAAGACACCTATCCATTACTAATCCTATACAGTACAGTATGTAAATAAAGACACAGCCAAAATAAAATCCTCTAATTGAAAAAATGACACAGATTCCTTTATTAATCTTAATTAAACCATAGTTACTGCATCGTCTAATTCCACCGAAGCCCTCGATCTATAATACAAGTAAAATAAAAAAACAACAATATACCATACCTGTCCCTCGTTCTGTCCCACGCTGTAATCTATGTCTGGGGGCTAAATAGTTTTCAACTGGACGGTGCCAAGATGCGACCGTCCCGGCTGAGACCCACTGGTGAATGAGCTGCTCTGGTTTCACATCACTGACGCCGTTAAGCGCAGTGACACATATCTCCCCTCTATCACCTTACCAGTGACTTGGTCACAATGTGTAGATGGCTGTGAAAGTCTTGTGCTCAGTGTTGCTTTATCCAACACTAAAAAATGAGAGTGTTGGCCCCTTAAAAATAGTCTGGGTGAAATGGAGGATGAGGAAAAAGCCAATATGCTAAATGACATTTTTCATCAGTATTTACGCAAGAAAATTCCATGGCAGACAATATGATCAGTGATAACAAAAATTCTCCATTAAATGTCACCTGCTTAACCCAGCAGGAAGTACGGCGGCGTCTAAAAATCACTAAAATTGACAAATCTCCGGGCCCGGATGGGATACACACTCGAGTACTGCAGGAATTAAGTACAGTCATTGATAGACCATTATTTTTAATCTTTAAAGACTCCATAATAACAGGGTCTGTACCACAGGACTGGCATATAGCAAATGTGGTGCCAATATTCAAAAAGGGAACAAACCCTGAACTCGGTAATTATAGGCCAGTAAGCTTAACCTCTACTGTGGGTAAAATCCTGGAGGGCATTCTAAGGGATGCTATACTGGAGTATCTGAAGAGGAATAACCTCATGACCCAGTATCAGCACGGGTTTACTAGGGACCGTTCCTGTCAGACTAATCTGATCAGCTTCTATGAAGAGGAAAGTTCTGGACTGGACCAAGGGAACCCAGTGGATGTAGTGTATATGGACTTTTCAAAAGCTTTTGATACGGTGCCACACAAAAGATTTATACATAAAATGAGAATAATGGGGATAGGGGAAAATATGTGTAAGTGGGTTGAGAGCTGGCTCAGGGATAGGAAACAAAGGGTGGTTATTAATGGAGCACACTCGGACTGGGTAGCGGTTAGCAGTGGGGTACCACAGGGGTCAGTATTGGGCCCTCTTCTTTTTAACATATTTATTAATGACCTTGTAGGGTGCATTCAGAGTAGAATTTCAATATTTGCAGATGACACTAAACTCTGCAGGGTAATCAATACAAAGGAGGACAATTTTATATTACAGGATGATTCATGTAAACTAGAAGCTTGGGCTGATAAATGTCAAATGAGCTTTAATGGGGATAACAGTAAGGTCATGCACTTGGGTAGAGAAAACCAGATATATAATTATGTGCTTAATTGTAAAACATTGGGCAAAACCGTCAATGAAAAAGACCTGGGTGTATGGGTGGACGACAAATTCACATTTAGTGGCCAGTGTCAGGCAGCTGCTACAAAGGCAAATAAAATAATGGGATGCATTAAAAGAGGCATAGATGCTCATGAGGAGAACGTAATTTTACCTCTATACAAGTCACTAGTTCGACCACACTTAGAATACTGTGCACAGTTCTGGTCTCCAGTGTATAAGAAAGACATAGCTGAACTAGAGCGGGTGCAGAGAAGAGCGACCAAGGTTATTAGAGGACTGGGGGGTCTGCAATACCAAGATAGGTTATTACACTTGGGGCTATTTAGTTTGGAAAAATGAAGGCTAAGGGGTGATCTTATTTTAATGTATAAATATATGAGGGGACAGTACAAAGACCTTTCTGATGATCTTTTTAATCATAGACCTGAAACAGGGACAAGGGGGCATCCTCTACGTCTGGAGGAAAGAAGGTTTAAGCATAATAACAGACGCGGGTTCTTTACTGTAAGAGCAGTGAGGCTATGGAACTCTCTGCCATATGATGTTGTAATGAGTGATTCATTACTTAAATTTAAGAGGGGACTGGATGCCTTTCTGGAAAAGTATAATGTTACAGGTTATATACACTAGATTCCTTGATAGGGTGTTGATCCAGGGAACTAGTCTGATTGCCGTATGTGGAGTCGGGAAGGAATTTTTTTCCCCAATGTGGAACTTATTGTTTGCCAAATGTTTTTTTTTTTGCCTTCCTGTGGATCAACATGTTAGGGCATGTTAGGTTAGGCTATGGCGGTGGAGCCGTACAGAGCATTATAAAGTGTAGCTGCTGGTGCAGCAAAGGGTTCCGCAGCAGCCAGAGCTGCAGTGGCAGCCGCTTGTGAACAGCACCTGGAGGTGCGACGGTTTGTGTCTGCAGCAGGAGCTGTGGCAGTACCAGCAGGAACTGATGAGGTGTTGAGAGGAAAAAAAAAGACATTGTGCTCCAGGTCGTAAAGACTCTTATAGGGCCAGTGCAAGCCCAGAGACTTTTTTTTTCTTTGTACTGTGCGAACTGGGGCCTGAGTCTACCATGGGGGAGTCCACGGGGTGTACACCAGTGAAGGGGTGGTGTACCCCAAACAGGGATGGAGTCCCAAAAGGAGGCGATAACCCAAACAGCGATAGAGGCTGAAAAGGGGGTGGAGTCTCGGGGAATGGAAGTTTTCCAAAAGGGGGCAGTGTGTCCTGAAGGGGTGCCGCAGACTAAATGTTGCCCGGGACAAATGAGTTATGTGTGTCAAGTCTGCTGTGTGAGCTATCCACCCGGCAAGAGTTTATGGGGGTGTGCCCTGCAGGTGCATGAGATGGAAATGTGCGGACTGGTCAATTATAGAAGCCAAGTCACTCTAGTGAGGGTTGCACCCGAGGGTTTTGAAATACCCGATAGAAGGGTCAGTGTAACCTGCATCCATGGGCACACTAAGGACTATCCAGTGGCCAGAGTGGTCCTCGAGATGGCCAGGGACAGTGCAATACATGATGTCGCCATAGTCTCAAACTTACCCTGTCCGGTGACACTTGGCTGGGACTCGGGGCTGTTCACAGACCTGTGGGAGAGGGGAGCTTCTCTACAGCAGGAGAATGGAGGGCTCTCGGCTGGTGGGATTGCATACTTAAAAGTGTTCGCACCTCCGAAAACTGACTGGTCAAACATATTGGTGACCAGAGGTAAAGATGCGTCTGCCCAACTTACTGACCTGACGTCAGCTGAAGTGTGCCACAATATGACTGGTAGTGGTCTGGTAGATAAGGATGGGGTATTTAAACAGAGTGGAGCTGACACCGAGATAGAGAGTGACTGTCAGGGACCTCATACTGTGGGGTGTGATACAGGCTTCGGGGGTGACTGTGACTCTGAGGACGTAAGGGAGTACAGTAAAGAAAAGCAAGCTCTCCCGTCGCCGGAGACGTAAAGGGTACAAAGAAGTTGTACTAGTTGCACCTTGTGAAGATGTGAATGAAGGAAAAACATTATCTTGTGTTTTTGTTCAGGATGTGGATTCTCTTCCAGACTGTACCAGGAAGATGGATGCATCGGATGATCGACCAGATGAGAGCGCTGGTGGAGTGAGAATCCACGGAGGTCATGAGGAACTGACCTGTTGTAAACCCATGTCTGCGGGGACAGAGAGGGATAAAGTAGCGGAAGAGCTGGGGTACTTAGATACCCAAGAGAAAGCTAAACCTGTTGATGAAGAAATAGGTAAAACTTTGAAGCGGCAGAGTGTGGGTGAGCAAGCTGGCCCATCTGAAAATATATTTAAAGAAGTTATGATGCAACACGTGCTATCTAAAAGAGAACAGGATCACAAAATAGAGCTGATTAAAGAGACAGTGAAAGAACATGTCAATCGAGAAAGGGTCCTGAGACAAGCGGCTGAGCACCGGGTGGATGAGCTGGAGAAGGAAGTCTCTGAGCTCAGAGGTCACCTGTTCACGTGGCAAAGTGTGTATATGGCCCTAAGGAAAGATATGGAAGTGATCAGAGAAGCATTAAGAGTCCCTCTACAAGAGAAAGAGGTGGAGGTCGCAGATGTATCGGGCCTGTACCAGAGTGGTAAAGAGGCGGAGCTGCCAATGCCCATTTTGGCGAGGGCTCGTGTAGAAGAGTTGGCGCTAAAAGCAGAACAAGATAGTCACCCTGTCATGACAGGTGTCTTGATGGAAAGGTCCATGGCAAAGCAGGAGCCATCTTTTCCTGAAGAGAGTGACACTCCGCTCAAGTGCATGATAGATGTACCCAAAGAGGCACAAGATGCATGTACCAGTGAGGGTGTGCATGAGGCCTTTAAAAAGGCAGTAGAAGCGTGTAGTGTGCACTGGGCCCTAGAGACGAAACAGTTGGTGATACTGTCGACTAAGGAAGTCACAGTGAAGCGGGTGGCTGTCCTAAGGAATATGCACCTACAGTGCCTCCGCACGAAACAGATGATCCTGGTGAGAAGTAAGGAAGCCACTCGACATTTGGAGCAAGCCAGGAAAACTCAAAGTCGGCTGGGCTTGGTGGGAGACCTCGTGCAAGTACCCAGAAATCTGGTGGGGAAGGTCATTTGGAAGATTTGGGAAAGTGATGCAGGAGATGGTGATTATATCCGGTGTGAAGAGACTGAGGATTCTGGCTGATGACAAGGCCCAGGTGGGTGAAGATGGGATGTTCCTTTCCTTGTTGTCGGGTCCATGGAGAGTCTAGGGAATATCCGGATGCTCCTGGGGTATCGCGTGGCATACCTGAAAGAAGTAGAGCAGCTAAGACTGTACCGACGGCAGGTCAATAAACAGCTCCAGAACATAAGGTGGTGGCCGCCTTCTTCCCAAGGAAAAGGGAACAAAAGGGACCCTCCAAATAATGGAGTGGCTGACGTTCAGAGAGACAAGGAAGTTGAATATCTGAAAGTGGCAGTTCTACTCCCATTACAAAGCTAAGGGGCATGTACAGTAGTAGATGTATTAATGAAGGGTCAGACTCAGATCAGTCGCTAGGCTCGACTGGACGGTGGACTCATGACTGCATTAACCGTGGGTGGCGGCCATGGAGAGAAAGGCCGGGTAATGGGGCGCAATTGGAAAGTGTGGTGACTAAAGGTTTGGTGACACAGACTGTGACTTGAGGGCCAAAGCTCAAGGCCTACATGTTGACCGCTGGGGGCGGGGTAAACCTAACAAGGGTGTGATGATGTGTGATGCTCAAACCGACTGAGATGGTTCTCTCAACTGGTAGGGCAAGGTAACGTGTGTGACCTGTCTCGAGACCCCGGGTGTATGACAGGTGTTCAACCCCACAAGTTTGAACAGAGGTGGGGTATGTGATGCAGTGACTCCTGTGGCAGCACTGTGTGTGCTCCTCGGGATATGCATGGAGGCGTATCTGTTGTTATAATGGTGGTGAAACAGTGACTGACAGAATTGTAAGTGGCCGATATGTGTCGCAGAGGGAGTCTGCATGGTAAGTCTGATGTAATGTTGTTGTTCTGGGACCTGTAGTCACTCAAGGGTTTGTATAGTTGTAAGGGAGACTTACTAGGCTAGTTATGAGAAATGGGCGATTCAAACTGGCCACACACACACTCTCCCACCTGTGGGAGTGGTTACAGCTTCATAATGTGACCATGGTGTGGGTCACATATTCGCTGAGTGTTGACCTGAATGGTCTATGCTGGAAGGTCCTGGATAGCCTTTGTGTTGGGAGTGTCGTCTCCCTGAAGAGCACGTGGTGGGGCTTTGGACCTGGTGGCCTGGGGTGTTGGACAGATTTCCTGAATAGCACCTGGACAGGTCACATGCCTGTGTGTTGGACGGTCCCATGTGGGATGAACGTCCTGAATAGCGCACTGAGTAATCTGTGTTGGAAGTCCTGGGAGTAGGCTTCCTGAAGAGCACAACCTGTGTTGGATCTTCTGGGAGTAGGAATCCTGAAGAGCACATGCCAGTGTGTTGAATGGTCCCATGTGAGATGGACGTCCTGAATAGCGCACAGTAAGACTATGGTCCTGGACAGTCTGTGTTGGATGCTCCTGTGAGTGGAGTCTTCCTGAAGCACCTGAGACTGTGGACCTGTATGGTCTGTGTTGGGGAAGCTACCGTCCTTTGGTGGCTCTGGACTGTCTGATGTGTGCCAGCCAGGCAAGTTGGTGAACCCTGTAAGGTAGTTTCCCCAGGAGAGAGGACTGACGAGGAGTCAGCAGGTGGAGCAGGAGTTCCCATAAGGTACCATTGACTGTTGGTGCTTGTGATATGCTATGAACTGTGTGGTCTCCCACGGTAACTGAACGAAGCGAGGTTCAGCGTGTTTAGAGACTGCGACCCAATGTCATGACTAGGGACATTGGTGAACTGATGTACGGACACCCATGGTAACTGGATGAAGTGAGAGGTCCAGCATGTTTAGTGTCCGTGAGATAAAGCCGAAATATGAAGTGTCTAAGATAAAGCTGCAACTTAATGACACCGGTTGGTGCCTATTGTGTTCCATGAAGTGTAATGAACTGTGCATAACCCGGTTTTTGATGCCATAATAAACCGTATAGACTGTGTTTAAGTGAAAAACGTGCCCGTGTGCTTGAATCCTGTGCAAAGCGAGTATTCCCCAATGCGTTAGTTAGTGCAATCTTACATATTCGATAACACAAGTGCTCAATTAACAAATTGCCTGGTTGCTAGGGAATCCCCACATGTACTTATGCTGGCTAAGAGATGTAAATCATTCAGCTGGGGCAAGAAAAACTAAATATCCGAGCACTAAAAAATACTCGGAGAACCCCCGAGCATGCTCGAGAAATCTCGAGTCACGAGTATATTCGCTCATCACTAGTGACCTCCGATACACTCCATGAAACACTGGATCTGCCGGAAGGTCACAAAGGAGCCCAATGGGAGCAACACTGGAAATAGATGATGATGGCAGAGGGTATAAAGCAGGGAGCAGGAGACTTACATTTAGAGCACCACTCCAGCACTGAAGAAAAACAAATCGCTAGAGTGGTGCTCTAAACACCGAGAATTCTCATACAGTTAGCAAAGATCTCATCAGAGGTGAACTTTCACGAATAATTTCCAGCACATCTTGAAATTGAACTGGTTCCAAGAGATCTCGCTCCACGGACATGATCATAAAGGCTTCAAGCAGGTCTTGTCCCATTGTAACCCGCAGTCTTGTCTTCATGAGTTTAAGCTTGCTGAATGCTCTTTCACATGCATCTTGTGAGAAAGATGGAGTCAGTAAGTACACATATGTCACAGACAGAGTCTCGTAGGCAGCTGTAGAGATTGTACTTCATGAGTAATCGGTGACAGCAGAGGAAGCAATTCTTACATGACTTGCATTTCATTTTGACAACGTCTGTAGGTACACCCCATTCATCTCCATCTCCTCCATATTCTTCTGTAGCTGCAGTTGCTTTTTCTGGTTCATCCAAGTGTACCATCAACTTAGGAAAGAGGTTTGCAAAACTTCTGAGCTCACTGATAAGAGCTTCTTCATTAACTTTTGATAACTCTGAGATTCTTGTTAGTTTGCCTTCCTTGAGTAGGTTGGAGTCATTTCGAAAATTTTTGAAAAATTTTGGCTGCAAAATTGAGTATCAGTTATCAACTGTTTATTTTCTGAAAATCGTTCAGTGAGGCTTGTCAAAATCTGATCTAAAATTGGCCTTCCACACGAAAACGTTGTGTTTGATCAGCCGGCCGTTCGTCAACTGAGCTTTCACCTGCCATTCTTTTCTTTCATAAAAATTGAAATAGCAGCCTTAGGCTACTTTCACACTAACGTCGGCGTCAGCCCGTCGCAGTGCGTCGGGCCGACGAACCGACGCATCCTGTGACAACGCAGCACAACGGGGCAGCGGATGCATTATTACAACGACGCACAAAAAAAGTTACATGTAACGTTTTTTGTTTCGACGGTCCGCCACAACACGACGCAACCGTTGCACGATGGTTTGGTTGCGACGTATGGCAATGCGTCGCTAATGTTTGTCTATGGGGAAAAAACGCATCCTGCAGCCGACTTTGCAGGATGCGTTTTTTCACCAAAACGAAGCATTGCGACGTGCGTCGTACGTCGCTAGTGTGAAAGTAGCCTTATTTCCCAGCCAGACAATAATAAAGGTAAATATAAAATATCTAAAACTTATATTATCAATAGGGTCAAAAAAAGGAAAATGTGACTGCTAAAATGCTAAAAAATTGAATGGCAGACCATTCGGAACACTAAAAAGAAAAGAAAAAAACTAAATAGGATAACGAATAAAAATAATTAAAAATGATATAAATATATAATAAAACAAAACATACTAGGATGATACAGTAAAAAATGCCTTTTATATATTATTTGGTAAACGGTAGCACTGATGCTACGTGCCCGTTCTTGGAAAGCAAATACAACAATAATTTAAAAATAATAAAAAAAAAAATACATGTGCATTGTTGCCAATATATACATTCTATATTGCACCATGCACTTTTTTGAATATACTTAGTTAATATTGATGGTTGTTTATTGCACGTGTATATATATTATTATATATATTTTCTAGTATTGATTTTTGTGCACACCATACCTCCCTTTTATCTGATGGTTGTAGAATATTTTATGTGATATTATACTTTTATCTTTGCATTTGCTTTTTGTTCACCCTGTCGCCATTATTTGTACAACAATACACATGTATTTTTTTAAATTATTTTAAAATTATTGTTGTATCTGCTTTCCAAGTACGGGCACGTAGCATCAGTGCTACCGTTTGCCAAATACAATAAAAAATGCCTTTATTATATATTATCATCCTGGTATGTTTTATTTTATTATATATTTACTCGATTGTGGCCCGATTCTAACGCATCGGGTATTCTAGAATATGTGTGTATATGTATAGCAGCCACATAGTAAATAGCACAGCCACGTAGTATATAGCATAGCCACGTAGTATATAGCAGCCACGTAGTATATAGCAGCCACGTGGTATATAGCAGCCATGTAGTACATAGCAGCCACATAATATATAGCAGCCACGTAATATATAGCAGCCACGTAGTATATAGCACAGCCATGTAGTATATAGGAGCCACGTAGTATATAACACTGCCAATGTAGTATATAGCACAGCCGCATAGTATATAACACAGTCCACGTAATATATAGCACAGCCCACGTAGTATATAACACAGCCCACGTATATAACACAGCCACATAGTATATAACACTGCCCACGCAGTACATAACACTGCCCACGCAGTATATGACACTGCCCATGCAGTATAGGGCACTGCCCACGCAGTATATGGCACTGCCCACACAGTATATGACACTGCCCACGCAGTATATGACACTGCCCACGTATATAACACTGCCACATAGTATATAACACTGCCCACGCAGTATATGACACTGCCCATGCAGTATATGACACTGCCCACGCAGTATATAAAACTGCCCAAGTACTATATAGCAGTGTGGGCACCATATCCCCGTTAAAAAAAAAAAAAAAAAATTAAATAAAAAATAGTTATATACTCACCCTCCGGCAGCCCCCGGATACAGGCGAGACATTTAGCGATGCTCCTCGCGACGCTCTGGTCCCAAGAATGCATTGCGGTCTCACGAGATGATGACGTAGCGGTCTCATGAGAGTGATACATCATCATCTCACGAGACCGTGATGCATGGCCCGGAGCGTCGCGAGGAACGGGAAAGGTGCCGGAAGGTGAGAATAGCACAATTATTTATTTTTTTTTAATTATTTCTAACATTAGATCTTTTTACTATTGATGCTGCATAGGCAGCATCAAATGTAAAAATTTCGTCGCATAGGGTTAATACCAGCGTTAACAGACTGCGTTACACCGCGTAATGCCGCGGTGTAACGCAGTCGGTTTAACGGACTGCTACAGCGCTATGTGGGTGGCGGGCACTGACTGGGGGGGGGGGAGGGGGAGTAGGGAGGGGGCACTGAGTGCAAGGGAGTAGGGAGCGGCCATTTCGCGGCCGGAATGTGGTCGCGGCCAGCTGGCAATCAGCGACCTGGGATTTCCGTGACAGACAGAAAGACAGACAGAAAGATGGAAGTGACCCTTAGACAATTATATAGTAGATATAATTTTTAGGGTAAGTTCACACGGGACTTTTTTGCTGTGTATTTTTGCTGCTTTTTTTATGCTAATTTTCAGCTGCTTATAGATGCATTTTTGGTGCGTTTTTTCATGCGTTTTGTTTTGTCTCTTTGTGCATGATAATAAAGTTGAGTGACCCCAGAGAAAAAAAAACAAAACTGCTTCCTGTAGAACCACCCATATTTCACTGTGAGTAGAAAATGGAGACTGAACAGCCATTGCGATTGAGAAGGACGCGTCCATTGCGACTAAGAAGGATATATATATATATATATATATATATATATATATATATATATATATATATATATATATATATATATATATATATATATATATATATATATATATAATGTATATGTATATATATATATATACAGTCACAAATTAAAAAAAATATTACCTCCATGATTAGTTGGGAAACATTAATGCTCATCCTCCTGTACCAAGACATGGCTAACACCTAACTACCAGAAACTCCCTCACAATAGATCACAATCAGGGCACCTCCCAATGGCTCTTCACACCTCACTCCAGAAACTCCATTGCAATAGCTCACAATCAGGACACCTCCCAATGGCTCACAATAGCTTTTCACACCTCACTACCAGAAACTCCCTCACAATTGATCACAATCAGGACACCTCACAATGGCTCTTCACACCTCACTACCAGAAACTCCCTCACAATAGATCACAATCAGGACACCTCACAATGGCTCACAATAGCTCTTCACACCTCACTACCAGAAACTCCCTCACAATACATCACAATCAGGACACCTCCCAATGGCTCTTCACACCTCACTACCAGAAACTCCCTCACAATAGATCACAATCAGGACACCTCACAATGGCTCTTCACACCTCACTACCAGAAACTCCCTCACGATAGATCACAATCAGGACACCTCACAATGGCTCTTCACACCTCACTACCAGAAACTCCCTCACAATAGATCACAATCAGGACACCTCACAATGGCTCTTCACACCTCACTACCAGAAACTCCCTCACGATAGATCACAATCAGGACACCTCACAATGGCTCTTCACACCTCACTACCAGAAACTCCCTCACGATAGATCACAATCAGGACACCTCACAATGGCTCTTCACACCTCACTACCAGAAACTCCCTCACGATAGATCACAATCAGGGCACCTCCCAATGGCTCACAATAGCTCTTCACATCTAACTACCAGAAACTCCCTCACAATAGATCACAATCAGGACACCTCCCAATGGCTCACAATAGCTTTTCACACCTCACTACCAGAAACTCCCTCACAATACATCACAATCAGGACACCTCACAATGGCTCTTCATACCTCACTACCAGAAACTCCCTCACAATAGATCACAATCAGGACACCTCACAATGGCTCACAATAGCTCTTCACACCTCACTACCAGAAACTCCCTCACAATAGATCACAATCAGGACACCTCACAATGGCTCTTCACACCTCACTACCAGAAACTCCCTCACGATAGATCACAATCAGGACACCTCACAATGGCTCACAATAGCTCTTCACACCTCACTACCAGAAACTCCCTCACAATACATCACAATCAGGACACCTCACAATGGCTCTTCACACCTCACTACCAGAAACTCCCTCACAATAGATCACAATCAGGGCACCTCCCAATGGCTCACAATAGCTCTTCACATCTAACTACCAGAAACTCCCTCACAATAGATCACAATCAGGACACCTCCCAATGGCTCACAATAGCTTTTCACACCTCACTACCAGAAACTCCCTCACAATACATCACAATCAGGACACCTCACAATGGCTCTTCATACCTCACTACCAGAAACTCCCTCACAATAGATCACAATCGGGACACCTCACAATGGCTCACAATAGCTCTTCACACCTCACTACCAGAAACTCCCTCACAATAGATCACAATCAGGACACCTCACAATGGCTCTTCACACCTCACTACCAGAAACTCCCTCACGATAGATCACAATCAGGACACCTCACAATGGCTCACAATAGCTCTTCACACCTCACTACCAGAAACTCCCTCACAATACATCACAATCAGGACACCTCACAATGGCTCTTCACACCTCACTACCAGAAACTCCCTCACAATAGATCACAATCAGGACACCTCACAATGGCTCACAATAGCTCTTCACACCTCACTACCAGAAACTCCCTCACAATAGATCACAATCAGGACACCTCACAATGGCTCTTCACACCTCACTACCAGAAACTCCCTCACGATAGATCACAATCAGGACACCTCACAATGGCTCACAATAGCTCTTCACACCTCACTACCAGAAACTCCCTCACAATACATCACAATCAGGACACCTCACAATGGCTCTTCACACCTCACTACCAGAAACTCCCTCACAATAGATCACAATCAGGGCACCTCCCAATGGCTCACAATAGCTCTTCACATCTAACTACCAGAAACTCCCTCACAATAGATCACAATCAGGACACCTCCCAATGGCTCACAATAGCTTTTCACACCTCACTACCAGAAACTCCCTCACAATACATCACAATCAGGACACCTCACAATGGCTCTTCATACCTCACTACCAGAAACTCCCTCACAATAGATCACAATCAGGACACCTCACAATGGCTCACAATAGCTCTTCACACCTCACTACCAGAAACTCCCTCACAATAGATCACAATCAGGACACCTCACAATGGCTCTTCACACCTCACTACCAGAAACTCCCTCACGATAGATCACAATCAGGACACCTCACAATGGCTCACAATAGCTCTTCACACCTCACTACCAGAAACTCCCTCACAATACATCACAATCAGGACACCTCACAATGGCTCTTCACACCTCACTACCAGAAACTCCCTCACAATAGATCACAATCAGGACACCTCACAATGGCTCACAATAGCTCTTCACACCTCACTACCAGAAACTCCCTCACAATAGATCACAATCAGGACACCTCACAATGGCTCTTCACACCTCACTACCAGAAACTCCCTCACAATAGATCACAATCAGGACACCTCACAATGGCTCACAATAGCTCTTCACACCTCACTACCAGAAACTCCCTCACAATAGATCACAATCAGGACACCTCACAATGGCTCTTCACACCTCACTACCAGAAACTCCCTCACGATAGATCACAATCAGGACACCTCACAATGGCTCACAATAGCTCTTCACACCTCACTACCAGAAACTCCCTCACAATAGATCACAATCAGGACACCTCACAATGGCTCTTCACACCTCACTACCAGAAACTCCCTCACAATAGATCACAATCAGGACACCTCACAATGGCTCACAATAGCTCTTCACACCTCACTACCAGAAACTCCCTCACAATAGATCACAATCAGGACACCTCACAATGGCTCTTCACACCTCACTACCAGAAACTCCCTCACGATAGATCACAATCAGGACACCTCACAATGGCTCACAATAGCTCTTCACATCTCACTACCAGAAACTCCCTCACAATAGATCACAATCAGGACACCTCACAGTGGCTCACAATAGCTCTTCACATCTCACTACCAGAAACTCCCTCACAATACATCACAATCAGGATACCTCCCAATGGCTCACAATGGCTCTTCACACCTCACTACCAGAAACTCCCTCACAATAGATCACAATCAGGACACCTCCCAATGGCTCACAATGGCTCTTCACACCTCACTACCAGAAACTCCCTCACAATAGATCACAATCAGGACACCTCACAATGGCTCTTCACACCTCACTACCAGAAACTCCCTCACGATAGATCACAATCTGGACACCTCACAATGGCTCTTCACACCTCACTACCAGAAACTCCCTCACAATAGATCACAATCAGGACACCTCACAATGGCTCTTCACACCTCACTACCAGAAACTCCCTCACGATAGATCACAATCTGGACACCTCACAATGGCTCTTCACACCTCACTACCAGAAACTCCCTCACAATAGATCACAATCAGGACACCTCACAATGGCTCTTCACACCTCACTACCAGAAACTCCCTCACAATAGATCACAATCAGGACACCTCACAATGGCTCTTCACACCTCACTACCAGAAACTCCCTCACAATAGATCACAATCAGGACACCTCACAATGGGTCTTCACACCTCACTACCAGAAACTCCCTCACAATAGATCACAATCAGGACACCTCCCAATGGCTCACAATAGCTTTTCACACCTCACTACCAGAAACTCCCTCACAATAGATCACAATCAGGACACCTCACAATGGCTCTTCACACCTCACTACCAGAAACTCCCTCACGATAGATCACAATCTGGACACCTCACAATGGCTCTTCACACCTCACTACCAGAAACTCCCTCACAATAGATCACAATCAGGACACCTCACAATGGCTCTTCACACCTCACTACCAGAAACTCCCTCACAATAGATCACAATCAGGACACCTCACAATGGCTCTTCACACCTCACTACCAGAAACTCCCTCACAATAGATCACAATCAGGACACCTCACAATGGGTCTTCACACCTCACTACCAGAAACTCCCTCACAATAGATCACAATCAGGACACCTCCCAATGGCTCACAATAGCTTTTCACACCTCACTACCAGAAACTCCCTCACAATTGATCACAATCAGGACACCTCACAATGGCTCTTCACACCTCACTACCAGAAACTCCCTCACAATAGATCACAATCAGGACACCTCACAATGGCTCTTCACACCTCACTACCAGAAACTCCCTCACAATAGATCACAATCAGGACACCTCACAATGGCTCACAATAGCTCTTCACACCTCACTACCAGAAACTCCCTCACAATAGATCACAATCAGGACACCTCACAATGGCTCACAATAGCTCTTCACACCTCACTACCAGAAACTCCCTCACGATAGATCACAATCAGGACACCTCACAATGGCTCACAATAGCTCTTCACATCTCACTACCAGAAACTCCCTCACAATAGATCACAATCAGGACACCTCACAGTGGCTCACAATAGCTCTTCACATCTCACTACCAGAAACTCCCTCACAATACATCACAATCAGGATACCTCCCAATGGCTCACAATGGCTCTTCACACCTCACTACCAGAAACTCCCTCACAATAGATCACAATCAGGACACCTCCCAATGGCTCACAATGGCTCTTCACACCTCACTACCAGAAACTCCCTCACAATAGATCACAATCAGGACACCTCACAATGGCTCACAATAGCTCTTCACATCTCACTACCAGAAACTCCCTCACAATACATCACAATCAGGATACCTCCCAATGGCTCACAATGGCTCTTCACACCTCACTACCAGAAACTCCCTCACAATAGATCACAATCAGGACACCTCCCAATGGCTCACAATGGCTCTTCACACCTCACTACCAGAAACTCCCTCACAATAGATCACAATCAGGACACCTCACAATGGCTCTTCACACCTCACTACCAGAAACTCCCTCACGATAGATCACAATCAGGGCACCTCACAATGGCTCTTCACACCTCACTACCAGAAACTCCCTCACAATAGATCACAATCAGGACACCTCACAATGGCTCTTCACACCTCACTACCAGAAACTCCCTCACAATAGATCACAATCTGGACACCTCACAATGGCTCTTCACACCTCACTACCAGAAACTCCCTCACAATAGATCACAATCAGGACACCTCACAATGGCTCTTCTCACCTCACTACCAGAAACTCCCTCACAATAGATCACAATCAGGACACCTCACAATGGCTCTTCACACCTCACTACCAGAAACTCCCTCACAATAGATCACAATCAGGACACCTCCCAATGGCTCACAATAGCTTTTCACACCTCACTACCAGAAACTCCCTCACAATTGATCACAATCAGGACACCTCCCAATGGCTCACAATGGCTCTTCACACCTCACTACCAGAAACTCCCTCACAATAGATCACAATCAGGACACCTCACAATGGCTCACAATAGCTCTTCACACCTCACTACCAGAAACTCCCTCACAATAGATCACAATCAGGACACCTCACAATGGCTCTTCACACCTCACTACCAGAAACTCCCTCACGATAGATCACAATCAGGACACCTCACAATGGCTCACAATAGCTCTTCACATCTCACTACCAGAAACTCCCTCACAATAGATCACAATCAGGACACCTCACAGTGGCTCACAATAGCTCTTCACATCTCACTACCAGAAACTCCCTCACAATACATCACAATCAGGATACCTCCCAATGGCTCACAATGGCTCTTCACACCTCACTACCAGAAACTCCCTCACAATAGTTCACAATCAGGACACCTCCCAATGGCTCACAATGGCTCTTCACACCTCACTACCAGAAACTCCCTCACAATAGATCACAATCAGGACACCTCACAATGGCTCACAATAGCTCTTCACATCTCACTACCAGAAACTCCCTCACAATAGATCACAATCAGGACACCTCACAGTGGCTCACAATAGCTCTTCACATCTCACTACCAGAAACTCCCTCACAATACATCACAATCAGGATACCTCCCAATGGCTCACAATGGCTCTTCACACCTCACTACTAGAAACTCCCTCACAATAGATCACAATCAGGACACCTCCCAATGGCTCACAATGGCTCTTCACACCTCACTACCAGAAACTCCCTCACAATAGATCACAATCAGGACACCTCACAATGGCTCACAATAGCTCTTCACATCTCACTACCAGAAACTCCCTCACAATACATCACAATCAGGATACCTCCCAATGGCTCACAATGGCTCTTCACACCTCACTACCAGAAACTCCCTCACAATAGATCACAATCAGGACACCTCCCAATGGCTCACAATGGCTCTTCACACCTCACTACCAGAAACTCCCTCACAATAGATCACAATCAGGACACCTCACAATGGCTCTTCACACCTCACTACCAGAAACTCCCTCACGATAGATCACAATCTGGACACCTCACAATGGCTCTTCACACCTCACTACCAGAAACTCCCTCACGATAGATCACAATCTGGACACCTCACAATGGCTCTTCACACCTCACTACCAGAAACTCCCTCACAATAGATCACAATCAGGACACCTCACAATGGCTCTTCACACCTCACTACCAGAAACTCCCTCACGATAGATCACAATCTGGACACCTCACAATGGCTCTTCACACCTCACTACCAGAAACTCCCTCACAATAGATCACAATCAGGACACCTCACAATGGCTCTTCACACCTCACTACCAGAAACTCCCTCACAATAGATCACAATCAGGACACCTCACAATGGGTCTTCACACCTCACTACCAGAAACTCCCTCACAATAGATCACAATCAGGACACCTCCCAATGGCTCACAATAGCTTTTCACACCTCACTACCATAAACTCCCTCACAATTGATCACAATCAGGACACCTCACAATGGCTCTTCACACCTCACTACCAGAAACTCCCTCACAATAGATCACAATCAGGACACCTCACAATGGCTCTTCACACCTCACTACCAGAAACTCCCTCACAATAGATCACAATCAGGACACCTCACAATGGCTCACAATAGCTCTTCACACCTCACTACCAGAAACTCCCTCACAATAGATCACAATCAGGACACCTCACAATGGCTCACAATAGCTCTTCACACCTCACTACCAGAAACTCCCTCACGATAGATCACAATCAGGACACCTCACAATGGCTCACAATAGCTCTTCACATCTCACTACCAGAAACTCCCTCACAATAGATCACAATCAGGACACCTCACAGTGGCTCACAATAGCTCTTCACATCTCACTACCAGAAACTCCCTCACAATACATCACAATCAGGATACCTCCCAATGGCTCACAATGGCTCTTCACACCTCACTACCAGAAACTCCCTCACAATAGATCACAATCAGGACACCTCCCAATGGCTCACAATGGCTCTTCACACCTCACTACCAGAAACTCCCTCACAATAGATCACAATCAGGACACCTCACAATGGCTCTTCACACCTCACTACCAGAAACTCCCTCACGATAGATCACAATCAGGGCACCTCACAATGGCTCTTCACACCTCACTACCAGAAACTCCCTCACAATAGCTCACAATCAGGACACCTCCCAATGGCTCACAATAGCTTTTCACACCTCACTACCAGAAACGCCCTCACAATTGATCACAATCAGGACACCTCACAATGGCTCTTCACACCTCACTACCAGAAACTCCCTCACAATAGATCACAATCAGGACACCTCACAATGGCTCACAATAGCTCTTCACACCTCACTACCAGAAACTCCCTCACAATAGATCACAATCAGGACACCTCACAATGGCTCTTCACACCTCACTACCAGAAACTCCCTCACGATAGATCACAATCAGGACACCTCACAATGGCTCACAATAGCTCTTCACATCTTACTACCAGAAACTCCCTCACAATAGATCACAATCAGGACACCTCACAGTGGCTCACAATAGCTCTTCACATCTCACTACCAGAAACTCCCTCACAATACATCACAATCAGGATACCTCCCAATGGCTCACAATGGCTCTTCACACCTCACTACCAGAAACTCCCTCACAATAGATCACAATCAGGACACCTCACAATGGCTCTTCACACCTCACTACCAGAAACTCCCTCACAATAGATCACAATCAGGACACCTCACAATGGCTCACAATAGCTCTTCACATCTTACTACCAGAAACTCCCTCACAATAGATCACAATCAGGACACCTCACAATGGCTCACAATAGCTCTTCACATCTCACTACCAGAAACTCCCTCACAATACATCACAATCAGGATACCTCCCAATGGCTCACAATGGCTCTTCACACCTCACTACCAGAAACTCCCTCACAATAGATCACAATCAGGACACCTCCCAATGGCTCACAATGGCTTTTCACACCTCACTACCAGAAACTCCCTCACAATAGATCACAATCAGAACACCTCACAATGGCTCTTCACACCTCACTACCAAAAACTCCCTCACGATAGATCACAATCAGGACACCTCACAATGGCTCTTCATACCTCACTACCAGAAACTCCCTCACAATAGATCACAATCAGGACACCTCACAATGGCTCACAATAGCTCTTCACACCTCACTACCAGAAACTCCCTCACAATAGATCACAATCAGGACACCTCACAATGGCTCTTCACACCTCACTACCAGAAACTCCCTCACGATAGATCACAATCAGGACACCTCACAATGGCTCACAATAGCTCTTCACACCTCACTACCAGAAACTCCCTCACAATACATCACAATCAGGACACCTCACAATGGCTCTTCACACCTCACTACCAGAAACTCCCTCACAATAGATCACAATCAGGACACCTCACAATGGCTCACAATAGCTCTTCACACCTCACTACCAGAAACTCCCTCACAATAGATCACAATCAGGACACCTCACAATGGCTCTTCACACCTCACTACCAGAAACTCCCTCACAATAGATCACAATCAGGACACCTCACAATGGCTCACAATAGCTCTTCACACCTCACTACCAGAAACTCCCTCACAATAGATCACAATCAGGACACCTCACAATGGCTCTTCACACCTCACTACCAGAAACTCCCTCACGATAGATCACAATCAGGACACCTCACAATGGCTCACAATAGCTCTTCACACCTCACTACCAGAAACTCCCTCACAATAGATCACAATCAGGACACCTCACAATGGCTCTTCACACCTCACTACCAGAAACTCCCTCACAATAGATCACAATCAGGACACCTCACAATGGCTCACAATAGCTCTTCACACCTCACTACCAGAAACTCCCTCACAATAGATCACAATCAGGACACCTCACAATGGCTCTTCACACCTCACTACCAGAAACTCCCTCACGATAGATCACAATCAGGACACCTCACAATGGCTCACAATAGCTCTTCACATCTCACTACCAGAAACTCCCTCACAATAGATCACAATCAGGACACCTCACAGTGGCTCACAATAGCTCTTCACATCTCACTACCAGAAACTCCCTCACAATACATCACAATCAGGATACCTCCCAATGGCTCACAATGGCTCTTCACACCTCACTACCAGAAACTCCCTCACAATAGATCACAATCAGGACACCTCCCAATGGCTCACAATGGCTCTTCACACCTCACTACCAGAAACTCCCTCACAATAGATCACAATCAGGACACCTCACAATGGCTCTTCACACCTCACTACCAGAAACTCCCTCACGATAGATCACAATCTGGACACCTCACAATGGCTCTTCACACCTCACTACCAGAAACTCCCTCACAATAGATCACAATCAGGACACCTCACAATGGCTCTTCACACCTCACTACCAGAAACTCCCTCACGATAGATCACAATCTGGACACCTCACAATGGCTCTTCACACCTCACTACCAGAAACTCCCTCACAATAGATCACAATCAGGACACCTCACAATGGCTCTTCACACCTCACTACCAGAAACTCCCTCACAATAGATCACAATCAGGACACCTCACAATGGGTCTTCACACCTCACTACCAGAAACTCCCTCACAATAGATCACAATCAGGACACCTCCCAATGGCTCACAATAGCTTTTCACACCTCACTACCAGAAACTCCCTCACAATTGATCACAATCAGGACACCTCACAATGGCTCTTCACACCTCACTACCAGAAACTCCCTCACAATAGATCACAATCAGGACACCTCACAATGGCTCTTCACACCTCACTACCAGAAACTCCCTCACAATAGATCACAATCAGGACACCTCACAATGGCTCACAATAGCTCTTCACACCTCACTACCAGAAACTCCCTCACAATAGATCACAATCAGGACACCTCACAATGGCTCACAATAGCTCTTCACACCTCACTACCAGAAACTCCCTCACGATAGATCACAATCAGGACACCTCACAATGGCTCACAATAGCTCTTCACATCTCACTACCAGAAACTCCCTCACAATAGATCACAATCAGGACACCTCACAGTGGCTCACAATAGCTCTTCACATCTCACTACCAGAAACTCCCTCACAATACATCACAATCAGGATACCTCCCAATGGCTCACAATGGCTCTTCACACCTCACTACCAGAAACTCCCTCACAATAGATCACAATCAGGACACCTCCCAATGGCTCACAATGGCTCTTCACACCTCACTACCAGAAACTCCCTCACAATAGATCACAATCAGGACACCTCACAATGGCTCACAATAGCTCTTCACATCTCACTACCAGAAACTCCCTCACAATACATCACAATCAGGATACCTCCCAATGGCTCACAATGGCTCTTCACACCTCACTACCAGAAACTCCCTCACAATAGATCACAATCAGGACACCTCCCAATGGCTCACAATGGCTCTTCACACCTCACTACCAGAAACTCCCTCACAATAGATCACAATCAGGACACCTCACAATGGCTCTTCACACCTCACTACCAGAAACTCCCTCACGATAGATCACAATCAGGGCACCTCACAATGGCTCTTCACACCTCACTACCAGAAACTCCCTCACAATAGATCACAATCAGGACACCTCACAATGGCTCTTCACACCTCACTACCAGAAACTCCCTCACAATAGATCACAATCTGGACACCTCACAATGGCTCTTCACACCTCACTACCAGAAACTCCCTCACAATAGATCACAATCAGGACACCTCACAATGGCTCTTCTCACCTCACTACCAGAAACTCCCTCACAATAGATCACAATCAGGACACCTCACAATGGCTCTTCACACCTCACTACCAGAAACTCCCTCACAATAGATCACAATCAGGACACCTCCCAATGGCTCACAATAGCTTTTCACACCTCACTACCAGAAACTCCCTCACAATTGATCACAATCAGGACACCTCCCAATGGCTCACAATGGCTCTTCACACCTCACTACCAGAAACTCCCTCACAATAGATCACAATCAGGACACCTCACAATGGCTCACAATAGCTCTTCACACCTCACTACCAGAAACTCCCTCACAATAGATCACAATCAGGACACCTCACAATGGCTCTTCACACCTCACTACCAGAAACTCCCTCACGATAGATCACAATCAGGACACCTCACAATGGCTCACAATAGCTCTTCACATCTCACTACCAGAAACTCCCTCACAATAGATCACAATCAGGACACCTCACAGTGGCTCACAATAGCTCTTCACATCTCACTACCAGAAACTCCCTCACAATACATCACAATCAGGATACCTCCCAATGGCTCACAATGGCTCTTCACACCTCACTACCAGAAACTCCCTCACAATAGTTCACAATCAGGACACCTCCCAATGGCTCACAATGGCTCTTCACACCTCACTACCAGAAACTCCCTCACAATAGATCACAATCAGGACACCTCACAATGGCTCACAATAGCTCTTCACATCTCACTACCAGAAACTCCCTCACAATAGATCACAATCAGGACACCTCACAGTGGCTCACAATAGCTCTTCACATCTCACTACCAGAAACTCCCTCACAATACATCACAATCAGGATACCTCCCAATGGCTCACAATGGCTCTTCACACCTCACTACTAGAAACTCCCTCACAATAGATCACAATCAGGACACCTCCCAATGGCTCACAATGGCTCTTCACACCTCACTACCAGAAACTCCCTCACAATAGATCACAATCAGGACACCTCACAATGGCTCACAATAGCTCTTCACATCTCACTACCAGAAACTCCCTCACAATACATCACAATCAGGATACCTCCCAATGGCTCACAATGGCTCTTCACACCTCACTACCAGAAACTCCCTCACAATAGATCACAATCAGGACACCTCCCAATGGCTCACAATGGCTCTTCACACCTCACTACCAGAAACTCCCTCACAATAGATCACAATCAGGACACCTCACAATGGCTCTTCACACCTCACTACCAGAAACTCCCTCACGATAGATCACAATCTGGACACCTCACAATGGCTCTTCACACCTCACTACCAGAAACTCCCTCACGATAGATCACAATCTGGACACCTCACAATGGCTCTTCACACCTCACTACCAGAAACTCCCTCACAATAGATCACAATCAGGACACCTCACAATGGCTCTTCACACCTCACTACCAGAAACTCCCTCACGATAGATCACAATCTGGACACCTCACAATGGCTCTTCACACCTCACTACCAGAAACTCCCTCACAATAGATCACAATCAGGACACCTCACAATGGCTCTTCACACCTCACTACCAGAAACTCCCTCACAATAGATCACAATCAGGACACCTCACAATGGGTCTTCACACCTCACTACCAGAAACTCCCTCACAATAGATCACAATCAGGACACCTCCCAATGGCTCACAATAGCTTTTCACACCTCACTACCATAAACTCCCTCACAATTGATCACAATCAGGACACCTCACAATGGCTCTTCACACCTCACTACCAGAAACTCCCTCACAATAGATCACAATCAGGACACCTCACAATGGCTCTTCACACCTCACTACCAGAAACTCCCTCACAATAGATCACAATCAGGACACCTCACAATGGCTCACAATAGCTCTTCACACCTCACTACCAGAAACTCCCTCACAATAGATCACAATCAGGACACCTCACAATGGCTCACAATAGCTCTTCACACCTCACTACCAGAAACTCCCTCACGATAGATCACAATCAGGACACCTCACAATGGCTCACAATAGCTCTTCACATCTCACTACCAGAAACTCCCTCACAATAGATCACAATCAGGACACCTCACAGTGGCTCACAATAGCTCTTCACATCTCACTACCAGAAACTCCCTCACAATACATCACAATCAGGATACCTCCCAATGGCTCACAATGGCTCTTCACACCTCACTACCAGAAACTCCCTCACAATAGATCACAATCAGGACACCTCCCAATGGCTCACAATGGCTCTTCACACCTCACTACCAGAAACTCCCTCACAATAGATCACAATCAGGACACCTCACAATGGCTCTTCACACCTCACTACCAGAAACTCCCTCACGATAGATCACAATCAGGGCACCTCACAATGGCTCTTCACACCTCACTACCAGAAACTCCCTCACAATAGATCACAATCAGGACACCTCACAATGGCTCTTCACACCTCACTACCAGAAACTCCCTCACAATAGATCAAAATCTGGACACCTCACAATGGCTCTTCACACCTCACTACCAGAAACTCCCTCACAATAGATCACAATCAGGACACCTCACAATGGCTCTTCACACCTCACTACCAGAAACTCCCTCACAATAGATCACAATCAGGACACCTCACAATGGCTCTTCACACCTCACTACCAGAAACTCCCTCACAATAGCTCACAATCAGGACACCTCCCAATGGCTCACAATAGCTTTTCACACCTCACTACCAGAAACGCCCTCACAATTGATCACAATCAGGACACCTCACAATGGCTCTTCACACCTCACTACCAGAAACTCCCTCACAATAGATCACAATCAGGACACCTCACAATGGCTCACAATAGCTCTTCACACCTCACTACCAGAAACTCCCTCACAATAGATCACAATCAGGACACCTCACAATGGCTCTTCACACCTCACTACCAGAAACTCCCTCACGATAGATCACAATCAGGACACCTCACAATGGCTCACAATAGCTCTTCACATCTTACTACCAGAAACTCCCTCACAATAGATCACAATCAGGACACCTCACAGTGGCTCACAATAGCTCTTCACATCTCACTACCAGAAACTCCCTCACAATACATCACAATCAGGATACCTCCCAATGGCTCACAATGGCTCTTCACACCTCACTACCAGAAACTCCCTCACAATAGATCACAATCAGGACACCTCACAATGGCTCTTCACACCTCACTACCAGAAACTCCCTCACAATAGATCACAATCAGGACACCTCACAATGGCTCACAATAGCTCTTCACATCTTACTACCAGAAACTCCCTCACAATAGATCACAATCAGGACACCTCACAATGGCTCACAATAGCTCTTCACATCTCACTACCAGAAACTCCCTCACAATACATCACAATCAGGATACCTCCCAATGGCTCACAATGGCTCTTCACACCTCACTACCAGAAACTCCCTCACAATAGATCACAATCAGGACACCTCCCAATGGCTCACAATGGCTTTTCACACCTCACTACCAGAAACTCCCTCACAATAGATCACAATCAGAACACCTCACAATGGCTCTTCACACCTCACTACCAAAAACTCCCTCACGATAGATCACAATCAGGGCACCTCACAATGGCTCTTCACACCTCACTACCAGAAACTCCCTCACGATAGATCACAATCAGGGCACCTCACAATGGCTCTTCACACCTCACTACCAGAAACTCCCTCACAATAGATCACAATCAGGACACCTCACAATGGCTCTTCACACCTCACTACCAGAAACTCCCTCACGATAGATCACAATCTGGACACCTCACAATGGCTCTTCACACCTCACTACCAGAAACTCCCTCACAATAGATCACAATCAGGACACCTCACAATGGCTCTTCACACCTCACTACCAGAAACTCCCTCACAATAGATCACAATCAGGACACCTCACAATGGGTCTTCACACCTCACTACCAGAAACTCCCTCACAATAGATCACAATCAGGACACCTCACAATGGCTCTTCACACCTCACTACCAGAAACTCCCTCACGATAGATCACAATCAGGGCACCTCACAATGGGTCTTCACACCTCACTACCAGAAAATCCCTCACAATAGATCACAATCAGGACACCTCACAATGGCTCACTTTCACCATGGACAACTCATTAACCACACCCCTAAGCTCTTGGCTGTGAGATCACTTCCTGCTGGCCATGATTTTTCTGCACAAAAAACGCAGCAAATAATGATTCATGCGTTTTTGCAGCGTTTTTCCCATCACCCATTCAAGTCAGTGGGTGACAAAACGCTGCAAAAACGCTGAAAGAAGTGACAGGCCCTATGTCCAAAAAACGCAGTAAAGCAGAAAATACTGATCACACAAAAACCCAATGTGTGTGCATGAGATTTCTGAAATCTCATAGGCTTTGCTGGTACTGTAAAAAGCAGCTGAAAATTAGCATTAAAAAACGCAGCAAAAATACGCAGCAAAAAAGTCCTGTGTGAACGTACCCTTAATAATTATTTGTTATCCTATTTTGTTTTTTTCCTTTTTATTCTTTTTTCTTCTGCCAGTCCTCTTCACTTGGATTTATGTTTCAATTTCCAAGAAATAATATCACAACTCGATATTCTATAATTCATTGTTAATGCAAACCGTGTAGCAGTTTATTTAATGTGTTCACATGTTCTCTTCTTAAGCTGGTCAATCGCATTTTCAATCATTGTCCATGCTACCATAAAGTCAAGGCTACTTGTCTGCAAATATTCCGAAACAGGCCGGAAAATAACATCAAAAATAGGAAGAAACACGTGTACTGTTAAAGTGGTCTTGAACTCGCTCAGCTTTTCATACCGGGATGCAGCCTCAGATGAATTTCTTGAATCACAGTCCGCAAGGACAGGGTCCTCTCCCCTCTGTACCAGTCTGTCACTGTAAACTTACTGTAAACGATATCTATAACTCTGTATGTAACCCCTGTCTCATGTACAGCACCATGGAATCAATGGTGCTATATACATACATAATAATAACAATAATCACAGTTGTGCATTTGTGAGATTAAAAATAAAACCTCAATGGCATCCAGGAAAAGAGATAGCTTCTCCCCAAATAGCCAATTAAGAGCCTTCTCCTTTGCCCACCATTTTGTTTTTCCCATTTTCTGTACTCTTAAAAGTTTTTCATGACCATGGCTTTTTTGAAGTTGTTCTCCCCAAATGTTCATTCTCTTGTGTGAATCTCCAATAAAGGATGCCATGCGATTTTAACAGTTTAAGGCTGGTTTCACATTTTTTATTTTTTCGTTTTTGCGGTAAAAAACGCAAAAAAGCATGCGTTTTTTCCCCCTATACTTAACATTAAAAATGCATGCTTTTTTTGCGTGCGTTTTGCCGCGTTTTGACGACGCATGCGTCGTTTCTATGCATGCGTTTTGTTGCAGAAATGCAACATGTAGTAATTTCTAGCGGCGTTTTTTTGGCGCAAAAAAACATGCGTTTTTTCGCGGCAAAAAAACGTATTGATGTCTATGTAAACACATGCGTTTTTAAGCACACGCGTTTGCATGCGTTTTTATAGAAGAACACATGAAAACACACTGATAAGCTAACCCAAACCCTAACCCTAAGGGATCCTAACCCTAGCCCTAATGGATCCTAACCCAAACCCTAACCCTCAGGCTATGTTCACACTTTGCAGATTCCACTGCGGATTTTTCCGCAGCAGAATTCCAAAATCCGCAGTGAAAACCCATCGCGGTTTTTACTGCGGATTTATCGCGGTTTTTACTGCGGTTTCTTCTGCGGATTTTCATCTGCAGTTTCCTATTGGAGCAGGTGAAAATCCGCAGAAAAGAAGTGACATGCTGCGGAATGTAATCCGCAGCGTTTCCGCGCGGATTTTTCTGCAGCATGTGCACAGCGTTTATTGTTTCCCATAGGTTTACATTGTAATGTAAACTCATGGGAAACTGCTGCGGATCCGCAGCGGTCAAATCCGCTGCGGATTCGCAGCAAAATCCGCAAAGTGTGAACATAGCCTAAGGGATCCTAACCCTTAGGGTTAGGGTTATGATCCTTTAGGGTTAGGATCCCTTAGCGTTTGGGTTTGTGTTAGGGTTAGGTGTAGGGTTAGGATCCCTTAGGGTTAGGGTTATGATCCCTTAGGCTTAGGATCCCTTAGCGTTTGGGTTTGTGTTAGGGTTAGGATCCCTTAGGGTTAGGGTTAGGATCCCTTAGCGTTTGGGTTTGTGTTAGGGTTAGGATCCCTTAGGGTTAGGGTTAGGATCCCTTAGGTTAGGGTTAGGATCCCTTAGCGTTTGGGTTTGTGTTAGGGTTAGGGTTAGGATCCATTAGCGTTTGGGTTTGTGTTAGGGTTAGGATCCCTTAGTGTTTGGGTTTGTGTTAGGGTTAGGATACCTTAGGGTTAGGATCCCTTAGCGTTTGGGTTAGGGTTAGGATCCCTTAGCGTTTGGGTTTGTGTTAGGGTTAGGATCCCTTAGGGTTAGGGTTAGGATCCCTTAGGGTTAGGATCCCTTAGCGTTTGGGTTAGGGTTAGGATCCCTAGGGTTCCTAACCCTAACCCTAGCTATTTCTGTTTATAGTGGGTTTTCTTGTTGATTTTGATGATTGGCAGCTGTCACACACTTCTCATCATGCGTTTCAAAAACGCAAACGCAGGAAAAAATGCATGTAAACACGTCAAAACGCCGCATTTGTATTAAAATATACAAAAACGCTCGCGTCTAAAAAACGCAGCGTTTAAACGCGTTTAAACGCGTTTTTTCACCAAATGCGTTTGCGTTTAAAACGCTGCGTTTTTAAACGCAAATGTGAAACCAGCCTAAAACAGTTTTTTTTTTCTACATCTAAGTCATTGCTTTCTGATATCATGGTGACCTCTTCCTCTGGAAGGTTCATTTGTTCTGCTTGGGAAGCGCTGTGTGATTGTGGTTGAAAGCTCTGCCATGAGCTGCTTTCAGGGAAAACCTCTATATCACTAGCATTAGCATCCAAATCTCCTTCATTCGTATGTAACATTTTTGGAGAGCTTGAAAGTTCACTTGGATTAGCCAAAATCTCCTCAGTATTACTTTTTGGGGTTTCATCTGTTCCCTAAGAAAAGATTTGTGTCAGTGAAAACAAAGGCCTTTTGTTTATAGCGCTTTAATGCCACACTGCCACCTAAACCAATATACCGTATATACTCGAGTATAAGCCGACCCGAGTATAAGCCGACACCCCCCTAATTTTGCCACAAAAAACTGGGAAAACTTATTGACTCGAGTATAAGCCTAGGGTAGGAAATGCAGCAGCTACCGGTGAATTTAAAAAATAAAAATAGATGCTCCATGCCGTTCATTATGGCCCCATAGATGCTCCATAGAAAGCTGTGCCACATATAATGCTCTGCACTGTTCATTATGGCCCCATAGATGCTCCATAGAAAGCTGTGCCACATATAATGCTCTGCACCGTTCATTATGGCCCCTGTTGTGAATTCTGTGGTCAAGCTCCCTCCTGTGGTCATGAGTGGTACTTCGGCTGGTTCTGTCTATGAGCTTCCTCTGGTGGATGTGAGTGGGGCTGCGGCTTCTGAGTTTCCTTCCTCAGGTGACGAGGTTAAGTCGTTAGGTGCTGCTCTATTTAACTCCACCTAGTTCTTTGTTCCTGGCCTCCAGTCAATGTTCCTGTATTGGTCTTGCTTTCTCATGGATCGTTCTTGTGGCCTGTCTGCCCTGCATAAGCTAAGTTTTTGCTTGTGTTGCTTTTGTTTGCTATATTTTCTGTCCAGCTTGCTATGTTGGTTTTTCTTGCTTGCTGGAAGCTCTGAGACGCAGAGGGAGCACCACCGTACCGTTAGTCGGTGCGGAGGGTCTTTTTGCCCCCTCTGCGTGGTTGTTTGTAGGTTTTTGTGCTGACCGCAAAGCTATCTTTCCTATCCTCGGTCTATTCAGTAAGTCGGGCCTCACTTTGCTAAAATCTATTTCATCTCTGTGTTTGTATTTTCATCTTAACTCACAGTCATTATATGTGGGGGGCTGCCTTTTCCTTTGGGGAATTTCTCTGAGGCAAGGTAGGCTTATTTTTCTATCTTCAGGGCTAGCTAGTTTCTCAGGCTGTGCCCGAGGCGCCTAGGTCTGGTCAGGAGCGCTCCACGGCTACCTCTAGTGTGGTATGATAGGATTAGGGATTGCGGTCAGCAGAGTTCCCACGTCTCAGAGCTCGTCCTATGTTAGTAACTATCAGGTCACTTTGTGTGCTCTTAACCACTAGGTCCATTGTGGTTCTGAATCACCTGTTCATAACAGTACTGGAGGCCCAAAGTACTAATGCTTCTCAATAGAGGGAAAAGAGAAGTTCTGAGACCATTTTTTTTTCTCTGTACTGTGTTTTGTCTTTCCTTTCCCCTAGACATTTGGGTGGTTCAGGACACAGGTGTAGTGATGGACATTAAAGATCTGTCTTCTTGTGTGGATCATCTCACTGCAAGAGTACAAAATATTCAAGATTTTGTGGTTCAGAATTCTATGTTAGAACCAAGAATTCCTATTCCTGATTTGTTTTCTGGAGATAGAGCTAAGTTTCTGAGCTTTAAGAATAATTGTAAACTGTTTCTGGCTTTGAAACCCCCTCCTCTGGTGACCCAGTTCAACAAGTTAAGATCATTATTTCTTTATTACGTGGCGACCCTCAAGACTGGGCATTTTCCCTTGCGCCAGGAGATCCTGCATTGTGTAATGTTGATGCGTTTTTTCTGGCGCTCGGATTGCTGTATGATGAACCTAATTCAGTGGATCAGGCAGAGAAAAATTTGCTGGCTCTGTGTCAGGGTCAGGAGGAGGTAGAGATATATTGTCAGAAGTTTAGGAAGTGGTCTGTGCTCACTCAATGGAATGAATGTGCGCTGGCAGCAATTTTCAGAAGAGGTCTCTCTGAAGCCCTTAAGGATGTCATGGTGGGATTTCCTATGCCTGCTGGTCTGAATGAGTCTATGTCTTTGGCCATTCAGATCGGTCGACGCTTGTGTGAGCGTAAAACTGTGCACCATTTGGCGGTATTATCTGAGCATGGACCTGAACCTATGCAGTGCGATAGGACTTTGACCAGAGCTGAACGGCAAGAACACAGACGTCAGAATGGGCTGTGTTTTTACTGTGGTGATTCCACTCATGCTATCTCCGATTGTCCTAAGCGCACTAAGCGGTTCGCTAGGTCTGCTACCATTGGTACGGTACAGTCGAAATTTCTTTTGTCCGTTACTTTGATCTGCTCTTTGTCATCCTATTCTGTCATGGCATTTGTGGATTCAGGCGCTGCCCTGAATTTGATGGACTTGGAGTATGCTAGGCGCTGTGGGTTTTTCTTGGAGCCCTTGCAGTATCCTATTCCATTGAGAGGAATTGATGCTACGCCTTTGGCCAAGAATAAGCCTCAGTACTGGACCCAGCTGACCATGTGCATGGCTCCTGCGCATCAGGAGGATATTCGCTTTTTGGTGTTGCATAATCTGCATGATGTGGTCGTGTTGGGGTTGCCATGGCTACAAGTCCATAACCCAGTATTGGATTGGAAATCAATGTCTGTGTCCAGCTGGGGTTGTCAGGGGGTACATGGTGATGTTCCATTTCTGTCTATTTCATCATCCACCCCTTCTGAGGTCCCAGAGTTCTTGTCGGATTACCGGGATGTATTTGATGAGCCCAAGTCCAGTGCCCTACATCCGCGTAGGGATTGTGATTGTGCTATCGATTTGATTCCTGGTAGTAAGTTTCCTAAAGGTCGACTGTTTAATTTGTCTGTGCCTGAGCACGCCGCTATGCGGAGTTACGTAAAGGAATCCTTGGAGAAGGGTCATATTCGCCCGTCGTCGTCGCCATTGGGAGCAGGGTTCTTTTTTGTGGCCAAGAAGGATGGTTCGCTGAGACCTTGTATTGATTACCGCCTTCTAAATAAAATCACGGTCAAATTTCAGTACCCCTTGCCGCTGCTCTCTGATTTGTTTGCTCGGATTAAGGGGGCTAGTTGGTTCACCAAGATAGATCTTCGTGGTGCGTATAATCTTGTGCGTATTAAACAGGGCGATGAATGGAAAACAGCATTTAATACGCCCGAGGGCCATTTTGAGTACCTGGTTATGCCATTCGGGCTTTCTAATGCTCCATCAGTGTTTCAGTCCTTTATGCATGACATCTTCCGAGAGTACCTGGATAAATTCCTGATTGTGTACTTGGATGATATTTTGGTCTTTTCGGATGATTGGGAGTCTCACGTGAAGCAGGTCAGAATGGTGTTCCAGGTCCTGCGTGCGAATTCTTTGTTTGTGAAGGGGTCAAAGTGTCTCTTTGGTGTTCAGAAGGTTTCATTTTTGGGTTTCATTTTTTCCCCTTCTTCTATCGAGATGGACCCTGTTAAAGTTCAGGCCATTTATGATTGGACTCAGCCGACGTCTCTGAAGAGTCTGCAAAAGTTCCTGGGCTTTGCTAATTTTTATCGTCGCTTCATCAATAATTTTTCTAGTATTGCTAAACCGTTGACTGATTTAACCAAGAAGGGTGCTGATGTGGTCAATTGGTCTTCTGTTGCTGTGGAAGCTTTTCAAGAGTTGAAGCGTCGTTTTTCTTCTGCCCCTGTGTTGTGCCAACCAGATGTTTCGCTCCCGTTCCAGGTCGAGGTTGATGCTTCTGAGATTGGAGCAGGGGCTGTTTTGTCGCAAAGAAGTTCTGATGGCTCGGTGATGAAACCATGCGCCTTCTTTTCCAGGAAGTTTTCGCCTGCTGAGCGTAATTATGATGTTGGCAATCGAGAGTTGCTGGCCATGAAGTGGGTATTCGAGGAGTGGCGTCATTGGCTTGAAGGAGCTAAGCATTGCGTGGTGGTCTTGACTGATCACAAGAACTTGACTTATCTTTAGTCTGCCAAACGGTTGAATCTTAGACAGGCTCGTTGGTCGCTGTTTTTCTCCCGTTTTGACTTTGTGGTTTCGTACCTTCCGGGCTCTAAAAATGTGAAGGCGGATGCCCTGTCTAGGAGTTTTGTGCCCGACTCTCCGGGTTTGTCTGAGCCGGCGGGTATTCTCAAAGAGGGGGTAATTTTGTCTGCCATCTCCCCTGATTTGCGGCGGGTGCTGCAAAAATTTCAGGCTAATAGACCTGACCGTTGCCCAGCGGAGAAACTGTTTGTCCCTGATAAATGGACGAGTAGAGTTATCTCTGAGGTTCATTGTTTGGTGTTGGCTGGTCATCCTGGAATCTTTGGTACCAGAGATTTGGTGGCTAGATCCTTTTGGTGGCCGTCTCTGTCACGGGATGTGCGTTCGTTTGTGCAGTCCTGTGGGATTTGTGCTCGGGCTAAGCCCTGCTGTTCTCGTGCCAGTGGGTTGCTTTTGCCCTTGCCAGTCCCGAAGAGGCCATGGACACATATCTCTATGGATTTTATTTCGGATCTCCCCGTCTCTCAAAAAATGTCGGTCATTTGGGTTGTTTGTGATCGCTTCTCTAAGATGGTCCATTTGGTACCCTTGTCTAAATTGCCTTCCTCCTCTGATTTGGTGCCATTGTTCTTCCAGCATGTGGTTCGTTTACATGGCATTCCGGAGAACATCGTTTCTGACAGAGGTTCCCAGTTTGTTTCGAGGTTTTGGCGAGCCTTTTGTGCTAGGATGGGCATTGATTTGTCTTTTTCCTCGGCTTTCCATCCTCAGACAAATGGACAGACTGAACGAACCAATCAGACCTTGGAGACATATCTGAGATGTTTTGTTTCTGCCGATCAGGATGATTGGGTGTCCTTTTTGCCTTTGGCTGAGTTCGCCCTTAATAATCGGGCCAGCTCGGCTACTTTGGTTTCGCCGTTTTTCTGCAATTCTGGTTTCCATCCTCGTTTCTCTTCAGGGCAGGTTGAGTCTTCTGACTGTCCTGGTGTGGATACTGTGGTGGATAGGTTGCAGCAGATTTGGACTCATGTGGTGGACAATTTGACATTGTCTCAGGAGAAGGCTCAACGTTTCGCTAACCGCAGGCGCTGTGTGGGTCCCCGACTTCGTGTTGGGGATTTGGTTTGGTTGTCATCTCGTTATATTCCTATGAAAGTTTCCTCTCCTAAGTTTAAGCCTCGTTTCATTGGTCCGTATAGGATTTTTGAGGTTCTTAATCCTGTGTCTTTTCGTTTGACCCTTCCAGCTTCTTTTTCCATCCATAACGTATTCCATAGGTCATTGTTGCGGAGATACGTGGCACCTGTGGTTCCATCCGTTGATCCTCCTGCCCCGGTTTTGGTTGAGGGGGAGTTGGAGTATATAGTGGGAAGATTTTGGATTCTCGTATTTCGAGACGGAAACTCCAGTACCTGGTTAAGTGGAAGGGTTATGGTCAGGAAGATAATTCCTGGGTCTTTGCCTCTGATGTTCATGCTGCCGATCTGATTCGGGCCTTTCATTTGGCTCATCCTGGTCGGCCTGGGGGCTCTGGTGAGGGTTCGGTGACCCCTCCTCAAGGGGGGGGGTACTGTTGTGAATTCTGTGGTCAAGCTCCCTCCTGTGGTCATGAGTGGTACTTCGGCTGGTTCTGTCTATGAGCTACCTCTGGTGGATGTGAGTGGGGCTGCGGCTTCTGAGTTTCCTTCCTCAGGTGACGAGGTTAAGTCGTTAGGTGCTGCTCTATTTAACTCCACCTAGTTCTTTGTTCCTGGCCTCCAGTCAATGTTCCAGTATTGGTCTTGCTTTCTCCTGGATCGTTCTTGTGGCCTGTCTGCCCTGCATAAGCTAAGTTTTTGCTTGTGTTGCTTTTGTTTGCTATATTTTCTGTCCAGCTTGCTATGTTGGTTTTTCTTGCTTGCTGGAAGCTCTGAGACGCAGAGGGAGCACCTCCGTACCGTTAGTCGGTGCGGAGGGTCTTTTTGCCCCCTCTGCGTGGTTGTTTGTAGGTTTTTGTGCTGACCGCAAAGCTATCTTTCCTATCCTCGGTCTATTCAGTAAGTCGGGCCTCACTTTGCTAAAATCTATTTCATCTCTGTGTTTGTATTTTCATCTTAACTCACAGTCATTATATGTGGGGGGCTGCCTTTTCCTTTGGGGAATTTCTCTGAGGCAAGGTAGGCTTATTTTTCTATCTTCAGGGCTAGCTAGTTTCTCAGGCTGTGCCCGAGGCGCCTAGGTCTGGTCAGGAGCGCTCCACGGCTACCTCTAGTGTGGTATGATAGGATTAGGGATTGCGGTCAGCAGAGTTCCCACGTCTCAGAGCTCGTCCTATGTTAGTAACTATCAGGTCACTTTGTGTGCTCTTAACCACTAGGTCCATTGTGGTTCTGAATCACCTGTTCATAACAGGCCCCATAGATGCTCCATAGAAAGCTATGCGACATATAATGCTCTGCACCGTTCATTATGGCCCCATAGATGCTCCATAGAAAGCTGTGCCACATATAATGCTCTGCACCGTTCATTATGGCCCCATAGATGCTCCATAGAAAGCTGTGCCACATATGATGCTCTGCACCGTTCATTATGGCCCCATAGATGCTCCATAGAAAGCTGTGTCACATATAATGCTCTGCACCGTTCATTATGACCCCATAGATGCTCCACATAAGGCTGTGCCACATATAATGCTCTGCACCATTCATTATTGCCCCATAGATGCTCCACATAAAGCTGTGCCACATATAATGCTCTGCACCGTTCATTATGACCCCATAGATGCTCCATATAAAGCTGTGCCACATATAATGCTCTGCACTGTTCATTATGGCCCCATAGATGCTCCATATAATGCTGTGCCACATATAATGCTCTGCACCATTCATTTTGGCCCCATAGATGATCCATATATAGCTGTGCCACATATAATGCTCTGCACCGTTCAGTATGGCCCCATAGATGCTCCACATAAAGCTGTGCCACATATAATGCTCTGCACCGTTCATTATTGCCCCATAGATGCTCCACATAAAGCTGTGCCACATATAAAGCTCTGCACTGTTCATTATGGCCCCATAGATGCTCCATATAAAGCTGTGCCACATATAATGCTCTGCACCGTTCATTATGGCCCCATAGATGCTCCATAGAAAGCTGTGCCACATATAATGCTCTGCACCGTTCATTATGGCCCCATAGATGCTCCATAGAAAGCTGTGCCACATATGATGCTCTGCACCGTTCATTATGGCCCCATAGATGCTCCATAGAAAGCTGTGCCACATATAATGCTCTGCACCGTTCATTATGACCCCATAGATGCTCCACATAAGGCTGTGCCACATATAATGCTCTGCACCGTTCATTATTGCCCCATAGATGCTCCACATAAAGCTGTGCCACATATAATGCTCTGCACCGTTCATTATGGCCCCATAGATGCTCCATATAAAGCTGTGCCACATATAATGCTCTGCACCGTTCATTATGGCCCCATAGATGCTCCTTATAAAGCTGAGCCATATAGAAAGCTCTGCACCGTTCACTTTGGCCCCATAGATAATCCATATATAGCTGTGCCACATATAATGCTCTGCACCGTTCATTATTGCCCCATAGATGCTCCATATAAAGCTGTGCCATATAGAATGCTCTGCACCGTTCATTATGGCCCCATAGATGCTCCATATAAAGCTGTGCCACATATAATGCTCTGCACCGTTCATTATGGCCCCATAGATGCTCCTTATAAAGCTGAGCCATATAGAAAGCTCTGCACCGTTCACTTTGGCCCCATAGATAATCCATATATAGCTGTGCCACATATAATGCTCTGCACCGTTCATTATTGCCCCATAGATGCTCCATAGAAATCTGTGCCATATATAGAATGCTCTGCACCGTTCATTATGGCCCCATAGATGCTCCATATAAAGCTGTGCCACATATAATGCTCTGCACTGTTCATTATGGCCCCATAGATGCTCCACATAAAGCTGTGCCACATATAATGCTCTGCACTGTTCATTATGGCCCCATAGATGCTCCACATAAAGCTGTGCCACATATAATGCTCTGCACCGTTCAGTATGGCCCCATAGATGCTCCACATAAAGCTGTGCCACATATAATGCTCTGCACCGTTCATTATTGCCCCATAGATGCTCCACATAAAGCTGTGCCACATATAAAGCTCTGCACTGTTCATTATGGCCCCATAGATGCTCCATATAAAGCTGTGCCACATATAATGCTCTGCACCATTCATTATGGCCCCATAGATGCTCCATATAAAGCTGTGCCATATAGAATGCTCTGCACCGTTCATTATGGCCCCATAGATGCTCCACATAAAGCTGTGCCATATATAACGCTCTGCACCGTTCATTATGGCCCCATAGATGCTCCATATAAAGCTCTGCCATATAGAATGCTCTGCACCGTTCATTTTGGCCCCATAGATGATCCATATATAGCTGTGCCACATATAATGCTCTGCACCGTTCAGTATGGCCCCATAGATGCTCCACATAAAGCTGTGCCACATATAATGCTCTGCACCGTTCATTATTGCCCCATAGATGCTCCACATAAAGCTGTGCCACATATAAAGCTCTGCACTGTTCATTATGGCCCCATAGATGCTCCATATAAAGCTGTGCCACATATAATGCTCTGCACCGTTCATTATGGCCCCATAGATGCTCCATATAAAGCTGTGCCACATATAATGCTCTGCACTGTTCATTATGGCCCCATAGATGCTCCATATAATGCTGTGCCACATATAATGCTCTGCACCATTCATTTTGGCCCCATAGATGATCCATATATAGCTGTGCCACATATAATGCTCTGCACCGTTCAGTATGGCCCCATAGATGCTCCACATAAAGCTGTGCCACATATAATGCTCTGCACCGTTCATTATTGCCCCATAGATGCTCCACATAAAGCTGTGCCACATATAAAGCTCTGCACTGTTCATTATGGCCCCATAGATGCTCCATATAAAGCTGTGCCACATATAATGCTCTGCACCGTTCATTATGGCCCCATAGATGCTCCATATAAAGCTGTGCCACATATAATGCTCTGCACTGTTCATTATGGCCCCATAGATGCTCCATATAATGCTGTGCCACATATAATGCTCTGCACCATTCATTTTGGCCCCATAGATGATCCATATATAGCTGTGCCACATATAATGCTCTGCACCGTTCAGTATGGCCCCATAGATGCTCCACATAAAGCTGTGCCACATATAATGCTCTGCACCATTCATTATTGCCCCATAGATGCTCCATAAAAATCTGTGCCATATAGAAAGCTCTGCACCTTTGATTATGGCCCCATAGATGCTCCATATAAAGCTGTGCCACATATAATGCTCTGCACCGTTCATTATGGCCCCATAGATGCTCCATATAAAGCTGTGCCCCATATATAATGCTCTGCACCGTTCATTTTGGCCCCATAGATGATCCATATATAGCTGTGCCACATATAATGCTCTGCACCATTCATTATGGCCCCATAGATGCTCCACATAAAGCTGTGCCATATATAATGCTCTGCACCATTCATTATTGCCCCATAGATGCTCCATATAAAGCTGTGCCATATAGAATGCTCTGCACCGTTCATTATGGCCCCATAGATGCTCCACATAAGGCTGTGCCATATATAACGCTCTGCACCGTTCATTATGGCCCCATAGATGCTCCATATAAAGCTGTGCCATATAGAAAGCTCTGCACCTTTGATTATGGCCCCATAGATGCTCCATATAAAGCTGTGCCATATATAACGCTCTGCACCGTTCATTATGGCCCCATAGATGCTCCATAAAAATCTGTGCCATATAGAAAGCTCTGCACCTTTGATTATGGCCCCATAGATGCTCCATATAAAGCTGTGCCACATATAATGCTCTGCACCGTTCATTATTGCCCCATAGATGCTCCATATAAAGCTGTGCCACATATAAAGCTCTGCACTGTTCATTATGGCCCCATAGATGCTCCATATAAAGCTGTGCCACATATAATGCTCTGCACTGTTCATTATGGCCCCATAGATGCTCCACATAAAGCTGTGCCACATATAAAGCTCTGTACTGTTCATTATGGCCCCATAGATGCTCCATATAAAGCTGTGCCACATATAATGCTCTGCACCGTTCATTATGGCCCCATAGATGCTCCATAAAAATCTGTGCCATATATAATGCTCTGCACCGTTCATTATGGCCCCATAGATGCTCCATATAAAGCTGTGCCACATATAATGCTCTGCACTGTTCATTATGGCCCCATAGATGCTCCATATAAAGCTGTGCCACATATAATGCTCTGCACCGTTCATTATGGCCCCATAGATGCTCCTTATAAAGCTGAGCCATATAGAAAGCTCTGCACCGTTCATTTTGGCCCCATAGATGATCAATATATAGCTGTGCCACATATAATGCTCTGCACCATTCATTATGGCCCCATAGATGCTCCACATAAAGCTGTGCCATATATAATGCTCTGCACCATTCATTATGGCCCCATAGATGCTCCATAGAAAGCTGTGCCACATATAATGCTCTGCACCATTCATTATGGCCCCATAGATGCTCCACATAAAGCTGTGCCATATATAATGCTCTGCACCATTCATTATGGCCCCATAGATGCTTCATATAAAGCTGTGCCATATAGAATGCTCTGCACCGTTCATTATGGCCCCATAGATGCTCCATAAAAATCTGTGCCATATAGAAAGCTCTGCACCTTTGATTATGGCCCCATAGATGCTCCATATAAAGCTGTGCCACATATAATGCTCTGCACTGTTCATTATGGCCCCATAGATGCTCCATATAAAGCTGTGCCACATATAATGCTCTGCACCATTCATTTTGGCCCCATAGATGATCCATATATAGCTGTGCCACATATAATGCTCTGCACCGTTCAGTATGGCCCCATAGATGCTCCACATAAAGCTGTGCCACATATAATGCTCTGCACCGTTCATTATTGCCCCATAGATGCTCCACATAAAGCTGTGCCACATATAAAGCTCTGCACTGTTCATTTTGGCCCCATAGATGCTCCATATAAAGCTGTGCCACATATAATGCTCTGCACCGTTCATTATGGCCCCATAGATGCTCCATATAAAGCTGTGCCACATATAATGCTCTGCACTGTTCATTATGGCCCCATAGATGCTCCATATAATGCTGTGCCACATATAATGCTCTGCACCATTCATTTTGGCCCCATAGATGATCCATATATAGCTGTGCCACATATAATGCTCTGCACCGTTCAGTATGGCCCCATAGATGCTCCACATAAAGCTGTGCCACATATAATGCTCTGCACCGTTCATTATTGCCCCATAGATGCTCCACATAAAGCTGTGCCACATATAAAGCTCTGCACTGTTCATTATGGCCCCATAGATGCTCCATATAAAGCTGTGCCACATATAATGCTCTGCACCGTTCATTATGGCCCCATAGATGCTCCATATAAAGCTGTGCCACATATAATGCTCTGCACTGTTCATTATGGCCCCATAGATGCTCCATATAATGCTGTGCCACATATAATGCTCTGCACCATTCATTTTGGCCCCATAGATGATCCATATATAGCTGTGCCACATATAATGCTCTGCACCGTTCAGTATGGCCCCATAGATGCTCCACATAAAGCTGTGCCACATATAATGCTCTGCACCATTCATTATTGCCCCATAGATGCTCCATAAAAATCTGTGCCATATAGAAAGCTCTGCACCTTTGATTATGGCCCCATAGATGCTCCATATAAAGCTGTGCCACATATAATGCTCTGCACCGTTCATTATGGCCCCATAGATGCTCCATATAAAGCTGTGCCCCATATATAATGCTCTGCACCGTTCATTTTGGCCCCATAGATGATCCATATATAGCTGTGCTACATATAATGCTCTGCACCATTCATTATGGCCCCATAGATGCTCCACATAAAGCTGTGCCATATATAATGCTCTGCACCATTCATTATTGCCCCATAGATGCTCCATATAAAGCTGTGCCATATAGAATGCTCTGCACCGTTCATTATGGCCCCATAGATGCTCCACATAAGGCTGTGCCATATATAACGCTCTGCACCGTTCATTATGGCCCCATAGATGCTCCATATAAAGCTGTGCCATATATAACGCTCTGCACCGTTCATTATGGCCCCATAGATGCTCCATAAAAATCTGTGCCATATAGAAAGCTCTGCACCTTTGATTATGGCCCCATAGATGCTCCATATAAAGCTGTGCCACATATAATGCTCTGCACCGTTCATTATTGCCCCATAGATGCTCCATATAAAGCTGTGCCACATATAAAGCTCTGCACTGTTCATTATGGCCCCATAGATGCTCCATATAAAGCTGTGCCACATATAATGCTCTGCACTGTTCATTATGGCCCCATAGATGCTCCACATAAAGCTGTGCCACATATAAAGCTCTGTACTGTTCATTATGGCCCCATAGATGCTCCATATAAAGCTGTGCCACATATAATGCTCTGCACCGTTCATTATGGCCCCATAGATGCTCCATAAAAATCTGTGCCATATATAATGCTCTGCACCGTTCATTATGGCCCCATAGATGCTCCATATAAAGCTGTGCCACATATAATGCTCTGCACTGTTCATTATGGCCCCATAGATGCTCCATATAAAGCTGTGCCACATATAATGCTCTGCACCGTTCATTATGGCCCCATAGATGCTCCTTATAAAGCTGAGCCATATAGAAAGCTCTGCACCGTTCATTTTGGCCCCATAGATGATCCATATATAGCTGTGCCACATATAATGCTCTGCACCATTCATTATGGCCCCATAGATGTTCCACATAAAGCTGTGCCATATATAATGCTCTGCACCATTCATTATGGCCCCATAGATGCTCCATAGAAAGCTGTGCCACATATAATGCTCTGCACCATTCATTATGGCCCCATAGATGCTCCACATAAAGCTGTGCCATATATAATGCTCTGCACCATTCATTATGGCCCCATAGATGCTTCATTTAAAGCTGTGCCATATAGAATGCTCTGCACCGTTCATTATGGCCCCATAGATGCTCCATAAAAATCTGTGCCATATAGAAAGCTCTGCACCTTTGATTATGGCCCCATAGATGCTCCATATAAAGCTGTGCCACATATAATGCTCTGCACTGTTCATTATGGCCCCATAGATGCTCCATATAAAGCTGTGCCACATATAATGCTCTGCACCATTCATTATGGCCCCATAGATGCTCCATATAAAGCTGTGCCACATATAATGCTCTGCACCATTCATTTTGGCCCCATAGATGATCCATATATAGCTGTGCCACATATAATGCTCTGCACCGTTCAGTATGGCCCCATAGATGCTCCACATAAAGCTGTGCCACATATAAAGCTCTGCACTGTTCATTATGGCCCCATAGATGCTCCATATAAAGCTGTGCCACATATAAAGCTCTGCACTGTTCATTATGGCCCCATAGATGCTCCATATAAAGCTGTGCCACATATAATGCTCTGCACCGTTCATTATGGCCCCATAGATGCTCCATATAAAGCTGTGCCACATATAATGCTCTGCACTGTTCATTATGGCCCCATAGATGCTCCATATAAAGCTGTGCCACATATAATGCTCTGCACCATTCATTTTGGCCCCATAGATGATCCATATATTGCTGTGCCACATATAATGCTCTGCACCGTTCAGTATGGCCCCATAGATGCTCCACATAATGCTGTGCCACATATAATGCTCTGCACCGTTCATTATTGCCCCATAGATGCTCCACATAAAGCTGTGCCACATATAAAGCTCTGCACTGTTCATTATGGCCCCATAGATGCTCCATATAAAGCTGTGCCACATATGATGCTCTGCACCGTTCATTATGGCCCCATAGATGCTCCACATAAAGCTGTGCCACATATAAAGCTCTGCACTGTTCATTATGGCCCCATAGATGCTCCATATAAAGCTGTGCCACATATAATGCTCTGCACCGTTCATTATGGCCCCATAGATGCTCCATAAAAATCTGTGCCATATATAATGCTCTGCACCGTTCATTATGGCCCCATAGATGCTCCATATAAAGCTGTGCCACATATAATGCTCTTCACTGTTCATTATGGCCCCATAGATGCTCCATATAAAGCTGTGCCACATATAATGCTCTGCACCGTTCATTATGGCCCCATAGATGCTCCTTATAAAGCTGAACCATATAGAAAGCTCTGCACCGTTCATTTTGGCCCCATAGATGATCCATATATAGCTGTGCCACATATAATGCTCTGCACCATTCATTATGGCCCCATAGATGCTCCACATAAAGCTGTGCCATATATAATGCTCTGCACCACTCATTATGGCCCCATAGATGCTCCACATAAAGCTGTGCCATATATAATGCTCTGCACCATTCATTATGGCCCCATAGATGCTCCACATAAAGCTGTGCCACATATAATGCTCTGCACCGTTCATTATTGCCCCATAGATGCTCCACATAAAGCTGTGCCACATATAAAGCTCTGCACTGTTCATTATGGCCCCATAGATGCTCCATATAAAGCTGTGCCACATATGATGCTCTGCACCGTTCATTATGGCCCCATAGATGCTCCACATAAAGCTGTGCCACATATAATGCTCTGCACCATTCATTATGGCCCCATAGATGCTTCATATAAAGCTGTGCCATATAGAATGCTCTGCACCGTTCATTATGGCCCCATAGATGCTCCACATAAGGCTGTGCCATATATAACGCTCTGCACCGTTCATCATGGCCCCATAGATGCTCCATATAAAGCTGTGCCATATAGAAAGCTCTGCACCTTTGATTATGGCTCCATAGATGCTCCATATAAAGCTGTGCCATATATAACGCTCTGCACCGTTCATTATGGCCCCATAGATGCTCCATAAAAATCTGTGCCATATAGAAAGCTCTGCACCTTTGATTATGGCCCCATAGATGCTCCATATAAAGCTGTGCCACATATAATGCTCTGCACTGTTCATTATGGCCCCATAGATGCTCCATATAAAGCTGTGCCACATATAATGCTCTGCACCATTCATTTTGGCCCCATATATGATCCATATATAGCTGTGCCACATATAATGCTCTGCACCGTTCAGTATGGCCCCATAGATGCTCCACATAAAGCTGTGCCACATATAATGCTCTGCACCGTTCATTATTGCCCCATAGATGCTCCACATAAAGCTGTGCCACATATAAAGCTCTGCACTGTTCATTATGGCCCCATAGATGCTCCATATAAAGCTGTGCCACATATAATGCTCTGCACCGTTCATTATGGCCCCATAGATGCTCCATATAAAGCTGTGCCACATATAATGCTCTGCACCGTTCATTATGGCCCCATAGATGCTCCTTATAAAGCTGAGCCATATAGAAAGCTCTGCACCGTTCATTTTGGCCCCATAGATGATCCATATATAGCTGTGCCACATATAATGCTCTGCACCATTCATTATGGCCCCATAGATGCTCCACATAAAGCTGTGCCATATATAATGCTCTGCACCATTCATTATGGCCCCATAGATGCTCCACATAAAGCTGTGCCATATATGATGCTCTGCACCATTTATTATGGCCCCATAGATGCTCCACATAAAGCTGTGCCCCATATACAATGCTCTGCACCGTTCATTATGGCCCCATAGATGCTCCACATAAAGCTGTGCCACATATAAAGCTCTGCACTGTTCATTATGGCCCCATAGATGCTCCATATTAAGCTGTGCCACATATAATGCTCTGCACTGTTCATTATGGCCCCATAGATGCTCCATATAAAGCTGTGCCACATATAATGCTCTGCACCGTTCATTATTGCCCCATAGATGCTCCACATAAAGCTGTGCCACATATAATGCTCTGCACCGTTCATTTTGGCCCCATAGATGATCCATATATAGCTGTGCCACATATAGTGCTCTGCACCGTTCAGTATGGCCCCATAGATGCTCCACATAAAGCTGTGCCATATATAATGCTCTGCACCATTCATTATGGCCCCATAGATGCTCCACATAAAGCTGTGCCATATATGATGCTCTGCACCATTCATTATGGCCCCATAGATGCTCCACATAAAGCTGTGCCCCATATACAATGCTCTGCACCGTTCATTATGGCCCCATAGATGCTCCACATAAAGCTGTGCCACATATAAAGCTCTGCACTGTTCATTATGGCCCCATAGATGCTCCATATAAAGCTGTGCCACATATAATGCTCTGCACCGTTCATTATGGCCCCATAGATGCTCCATATAAAGGTGTGCCATATAGAAAGCTCTGCACCTTTGATTATGGCCCCATAGATGCTCCATATAAAGCTGTGCCACATATAATGCTCTGCACCGTTCATTATTGCCCCATAGATGCTCCACATAAAGCTGTGCCACATATAATGCTCTGCACCGTTCATTTTGGCCCCATAGATGATCCATATATAGCTGTGCCACATATAGTGCTCTGCACCGTTCAGTATGGCCCCATAGATGCTCCACATAAAGCTGTGCCACATATAATGCTCTGCACCGTTTATTATTGCCCCATAGATGCTCCACATAAAGCTGTGCCACATATAAAGCTCTGCACTGTTCATTATGGCCCCATAGATGCTCCATATAAAGCTGTGCCACATATAATGCTCTGCACCGTTCATTATGGCCCCATAGATGCTCCACATAAAGCTGTGCCACATATAAAGCTCTGCACTGTTCATTATGGCCCCATAGATGCTCCCTATAAAGCTGTGCCACATATAATGCTCTGCACCGTTCATTATGGCCCCATAGATGCTCCATATAAAGCTGTGCCACATATAATGCTCTGCACCGTTCATTATGGCCCCATAGATGCTCCACATAAAGCTGTGCCACATATAAAGCTCTGCACTGTTCATTATGGCCCCATAGATGCTCCCTATAAAGCTGTGCCACATATAAAGCTCTGCACCGTTCATTATGGCCCTATAGATGCTCCATATAAAGCTGTGCCACATATAATGCTCTGCACTGTTCATTATGGCCCCATAGATGCTCCATATAAAGCTGTGCCACATATAATGCTCTGCACCGTTCATTATGGCCCCATAGATGCTCCTTATAAAGCTGAGCCATATAGAAAGCTCTTCACCGTTCATTTTGGCCCCATAGATGATCCATATATAGCTGTGCCATATAGAATGCTCTGCACTGTTCATTATGGCCCCATAGATACTCCACATAAAGCTGTGCCATATATAATGCTCTGCACCATTCATTATGGCCCCATAGATGCTCCACATAAGGCTGTGCCATATATAACGCTCTGCACCGTTCATTATGGCCCCATAGATGCTCCATATAAAGCTGTGCCATATAGAAAGCTCTGCACCTTTGATTATGGCCCCATAGATGCTCCATATAAAGCTGTGCCATATATAACGCTCTGCACCGTTCATTATGGCCCCATAGATGCTCCATAAAAATCTGTGCCATATAGAAAGCTCTGCACCTTTGATTATGGCCCCATAGATGCTCCATATAAAGCTGTGCCACATATAATGCTCTGCACTGTTCATTATGGCCCCATAGATGCTCCATATAAAGCTGTGCCACATATAATGCTCTGCACCATTCATTTTGGCCCCATAGATGATCCATATATAGCTGTGCCACATATAATGTTCTGCACCGTTCAGTATGGCCCCATAGATGCTCCACATAAAGCTGTGCCACATATAATGCTCTGCACCGTTCATTATGGCCCATAGATGCTCCTTATAAAGCTGAGCCATATAGAAAGCTCTGCACCGTTCATTTTGGCCCCATAGATGATCCATATATAGCTGTGCCACATATAATGCTCTGCACCATTCATTATGGCCCCATAGATGCTCCACATAAAGCTGTGCCATATATAATGCTCTGCACCATTCATTATGGCCCCATAGATGCTCCATAGAAAGCTGTGCCATATAGAATGCTCTGCACCGTTCATTATGGCCCCATAGATGCTCCACATAAAGCTGTGCCCCATATACAATGCTCTGCACCGTTCATTATGGCCCCATAGATGCTCCTTATATAGCTGTGCCACATATAATGCTCTGCACCGTTCATTATTGCCCCATAGATGCTCCACATAAAGCTGTGCCACATATAAAGCTCTGCACTGTTCATTATGGCCCCATAGATGCTCCATATAAAGCTGTGCCACATATAATGCTCTGCACCGTTCATTATGGCCCCATAGATGCTCCATATAAAGCTGTGCCACATATAATGCTCTGCACCGTTCATTATGGCCCCATAGATGCTCCTTATAAAGCTGAGCCATATAGAAAGCTCTGCACCGTTCATTTTGGCCCCATAGATGATCCATATATAGCTGTGCCACATATAATGCTCTGCACCATTCATTATGGCCCCATAGATGCTCCACATAAAGCTGTGCCATATATAATGCTCTGCACCATTCATTATGGCCCCATAGATGCTCCACATAAAGCTGTGCCATATATGATGCTCTGCACCATTCATTATGGCCCATAGATGCTCCACATAAAGCTGTGCCCCATATACAATGCTCTGCACCGTTCATTATGGCCCCATAGATGCTCCACATAATGCTGTGCCACATATAAAGCTCTGCACTGTTCATTATGGCCCCGTAGATGCTCCATATAAAGCTGTGCCACATATAATGCTCTGCACTGTTCATTATGGCCCCATAGATGCTCCATATAAAGCTGTGCCACATATAATGCTCTGCACCGTTCATTATTGCCCCATAGATGCTCCACATAAAGCTGTGCCACATATAAAGCTCTGCACTGTTCATTATGGCCCCATAGATGCTCCATATAAAGCTGTGCCACATATAATGCTCTGCACCATTCATTTTGGCCCCATAGATGATCCATATATAGCTGTGCCACATATAGTGCTCTGCACCGTTCAGTATGGCCCCATAGATGCTCCACATAAAGCTGTGCCACATATAATGCTCTGCACCGTTTATTATTGCCCCATAGATGCTCCACATAAAGCTGTGCCACATATAAAGCTCTGCACTGTTCATTATGGCCCCATAGATGCTCCATATAAAGCTGTGCCACATATAATGCTCTGCACCGTTCATTATGGCCCCATAGATGCTCCACATAAAGCTGTGCCACATATAAAGCTCTGCACTGTTCATTATAGCCCGATAGATGCTCCCTATAAAGCTGTGCCAGATATAATGCTCTGCACCGTTCATTATGGCCCCATAGATGCTCCATATAAAGCTGTGCCACATATAATGCTCTGCACCGTTCATTATGGCCCCATAGATGCTCCACATAAAGCTGTGCCACATATAAAGCTCTGCACTGTTCATTATGGCCCCATAGATGCTCCATATAAAGCTGTGCCACATATAATGCTCTGCACCGTTCATTATGGCCCCATAGATGCTCCATAGAAAGCTGTGCCACATATAATGCTCTGCACCGTTCATTATGGCCCCATAGATGCTCCATAGAAAGCTGTGCCACATATGATGCTCTGCACCGTTCATTATGGCCCCATAGATGCTCCATAGAAAGCTGTGCCACATATAATGCTCTGCACCGTTCATTATGACCCCATAGATGCTCCACATAAGGCTGTGCCACATATAATGCTCTGCACCGTTCATTATTGCCCCATAGATGCTCCACATAAAGCTGTGCCACATATAATGCTCTGCACCGTTCATTATGGCCCCATAGATGCTCCATATAAAGCTGTGCCACATATAATGCTCTGCACCGTTCATTATGGCCCCATAGATGCTCCTTATAAAGCTGAGCCATATAGAAAGCTCTGCACCGTTCACTTTGGCCCCATAGATAATCCATATATAGCTGTGCCACATATAATGCTCTGCACCGTTCATTATTGCCCCATAGATGCTCCATATAAAGCTGTGCCATATAGAATGCTCTGCACCGTTCATTATGGCCCCATAGATGCTCCATATAAAGCTGTGCCACATATAATGCTCTGCACCGTTCATTATGGCCCCATAGATGCTCCTTATAAAGCTGAGCCATATAGAAAGCTCTGCACCGTTCACTTTGGCCCCATAGATAATCCATATATAGCTGTGCCACATATAATGCTCTGCACCGTTCATTATTGCCCCATAGATGCTCCATAGAAATCTGTGCCATATATAGAATGCTCTGCACCGTTCATTATGGCCCCATAGATGCTCCATATAAAGCTGTGCCACATATAATGCTCTGCACTGTTCATTATGGCCCCATAGATGCTCCACATAAAGCTGTGCCACATATAATGCTCTGCACCGTTCAGTATGGCCCCATAGATGCTCCACATAAAGCTGTGCCATATATAATGCTCTGCACCATTCATTATGGCCCCATAGATGCTCCATATAAAGCTGTGCCATATAGAATGCTCTGCACCGTTCATTATGGCCCCATAGATGCTCCACATAAAGCTGTGCCATATATAACGCTCTGCACCGTTCATTATGGCCCCATAGATGCTCCATATAAAGCTCTGCCATATAGAATGCTCTGCACCGTTCATTTTGGCCCCATAGATGATCCATATATAGCTGTGCCACATATAATGCTCTGCACCGTTCAGTATGGCCCCATAGATGCTCCACATAAAGCTGTGCCACATATAATGCTCTGCACCGTTCATTATTGCCCCATAGATGCTCCACATAAAGCTGTGCCACATATAAAGCTCTGCACTGTTCATTATGGCCCCATAGATGCTCCATATAAAGCTGTGCCACATATAATGCTCTGCACCGTTCATTATGGCCCCATAGATGCTCCATATAAAGCTGTGCCACATATAATGCTCTGCACTGTTCATTATGGCCCCATAGATGCTCCATATAATGCTGTGCCACATATAATGCTCTGCACCATTCATTTTGGCCCCATAGATGATCCATATATAGCTGTGCCACATATAATGCTCTGCACCGTTCAGTATGGCCCCATAGATGCTCCACATAAAGCTGTGCCACATATAATGCTCTGCACCATTCATTATTGCCCCATAGATGCTCCATAAAAATCTGTGCCATATAGAAAGCTCTGCACCTTTGATTATGGCCCCATAGATGCTCCATATAAAGCTGTGCCACATATAATGCTCTGCACCGTTCATTTTGGCCCCATAGATGCTCCATATAACGCTGTGCCCCATATATAATGCTCTGCACCGTTCATTTTGGCCCCATAGATGATCCATATATAGCTGTGCCACATATAATGCTCTGCACCATTCATTATGGCCCCATAGATGCTCCACATAAAGCTGTGCCATATATAATGCTCTGCACCATTCATTATTGCCCCATAGATGCTCCATATAAAGCTGTGCCATATAGAATGCTCTGCACCGTTCATTATGGCCCCATAGATGCTCCACATAAGGCTGTGCCATATATAACGCTCTGCACCGTTCATTATGGCCCCATAGATGCTCCATATAAAGCTGTGCCATATAGAAAGCTCTGCACCTTTGATTATGGCCCCATAGATGCTCCATATAAAGCTGTGCCATATATAACGCTCTGCACCGTTCATTATGGCCCCATAGATGCTCCATAAAAATCTGTGCCATATAGAAAGCTCTGCACCTTTGATTATGGCCCCATAGATGCTCCATATAAAGCTGTGCCACATATAATGCTCTGCACCGTTCATTATTGCCCCATAGATGCTCCATATAAAGCTGTGCCACATATAAAGCTCTGCACTGTTCATTATGGCCCCATAGATGCTCCATATAAAGCTGTGCCACATATAATGCTCTGCACTGTTCATTATGGCCCCATAGATGCTCCACATAAAGCTGTGCCACATATAAAGCTCTGTACTGTTCATTATGGCCCCATAGATGCTCCATATAAAGCTGTGCCACATATAATGCTCTGCACCGTTCATTATGGCCCCATAGATGCTCCATAAAAATCTGTGCCATATATAATGCTCTGCACCGTTCATTATGGCCCCATAGATGCTCCATATAAAGCTGTGCCACATATAATGCTCTGCACCGTTCATTATGGCCCCATAGATGCTCCTTATAAAGCTGAGCCATATAGAAAGCTCTGCACCGTTCATTTTGGCCCCATAGATGATCCATATATAGCTGTGCCACATATAATGCTCTGCACCATTCATTATGGCCCCATAGATGCTCCACATAAAGCTGTGCCATATATAATGCTCTGCACCATTCATTATGGCCCCATAGATGCTCCATAGAAAGCTGTGCCACATATAATGCTCTGCACCATTCATTATGGCCCCATAGATGCTCCACATAAAGCTGTGCCATATATAATGCTCTGCACCATTCATTATGGCCCCATAGATGCTTCATATAAAGCTGTGCCATATAGAATGCTCTGCACCGTTCATTATGGCCCCATAGATGCTCCATAAAAATCTGTGCCATATAGAAAGCTCTGCACCTTTGATTATGGCCCCATAGATGCTCCATATAAAGCTGTGCCACATATAATGCTCTGCACTGTTCATTATGGCCCCATAGATGCTCCATATAAAGCTGTGCCACATATAATGCTCTGCACCATTCATTTTGGCCCCATAGATGATCCATATATAGCTGTGCCACATATAATGCTCTGCACCGTTCAGTATGGCCCCATAGATGCTCCACATAAAGCTGTGCCACATATAATGCTCTGCACCGTTCATTATTGCCCCATAGATGCTCCACATAAAGCTGTGCCACATATAAAGCTCTGCACTGTTCATTATGGCCCCATAGATGCTCCATATAAAGCTGTGCCACATATAAAGCTCTGCACTGTTCATTATGGCCCCATAGATGCTCCATATAAAGCTGTGCCACATATAATGCTCTGCACCGTTCATTATGGCCCCATAGATGCTCCATATAAAGCTGTGCCACATATAATGCTCTGCACTGTTCATTATGGCCCCATAGATGCTCCATATAAAGCTGTGCCACATATAATGCTCTGCACCATTCATTTTGGCCCCATAGATGATCCATATATAGCTGTGCCACATATAATGTTCTGCACCGTTCAGTATGGCCCCATAGATGCTCCACATAATGCTGTGCCACATATAATGCTCTGCACCGTTCATTATTGCCCCATAGATGCTCCACATAAAGCTGTGCCACATATAAAGCTCTGCACTGTTCATTATGGCCCCATAGATGCTCCATATAAAGCTGTGCCACATATGATGCTCTGCACCGTTCATTATGGCCCCATAGATGCTCCACATAAAGCTGTGCCACATATAAAGCTCTGCACTGTTCATTATGGCCCCATAGATGCTCCATATAAAGCTGTGCCACATATAATGCTCTGCACCGTTCATTATGGCCCCATAGATGCTCCATAAAAATCTGTGCCATATATAATGCTCTGCACCGTTCATTATGGCCCCATAGATGCTCCATATAAAGCTGTGCCACATATAATGCTCTTCACTGTTCATTATGGCCCCATAGATGCTCCATATAAAGCTGTGCCACATATAATGCTCTGCACCGTTCATTATGGCCCCATAGATGCTCCTTATAAAGCTGAACCATATAGAAAGCTCTGCACCGTTCATTTTGGCCCCATAGATGATCCATATATAGCTGTGCCACATATAATGCTCTGCACCATTCATTATGGCCCCATAGATGCTCCACATAAAGCTGTGCCATATATAATGCTCTGCACCATTCATTATGGCCCCATAGATGCTCCACATAAAGCTGTGCCATATATAATGCTCTGCACCATTCATTATGGCCCCATAGATGCTCCACATAAAGCTGTGCCACATATAATGCTCTGCACCGTTCATTATTGCCCCATAGATGCTCCACATAAAGCTGTGCCACATATAAAGCTCTGCACTGTTCATTATGGCCCCATAGATGCTCCATATAAAGCTGTGCCACATATGATGCTCTGCACCGTTCATTATGGCCCCATAGATGCTCCACATAAAGCTGTGCCACATATAAAGCTCTGCACTGTTCATTATGGCCCCATAGATGCTCCATATAAAGCTGTGCCACATATAATGCTCTGCACCGTTCATTATGGCCCCATAGATGCTCCATAAAAATCTGTGCCATATATAATGCTCTGCACCGTTCATTATGGCCCCATAGATGCTCCATATAAAGCTGTGCCACATATAATGCTCTTCACTGTTCATTATGGCCCCATAGATGCTCCATATAAAGCTGTGCCACATATAATGCTCTGCACCGTTCATTATGGCCCCATAGATGCTCCTTATAAAGCTGAACCATATAGAAAGCTCTGCACCGTTCATTTTGGCCCCATAGATGATCCATATATAGCTGTGCCACATATAATGCTCTGCACCATTCATTATGGCCCCATAGATGCTCCACATAAAGCTGTGCCATATATAATGCTCTGCACCATTCATTATGGCCCCATAGATGCTTCATATAAAGCTGTGCCATATAGAATGCTCTGCACCGTTCATTATGGCCCCATAGATGCTCCACATAAGGCTGTGCCATATATAACGCTCTGCACCGTTCATCATGGCCCCATAGATGCTCCATATAAAGCTGTGCCATATAGAAAGCTCTGCACCTTTGATTATGGCTCCATAGATGCTCCATATAAAGCTGTGCCATATATAACGCTCTGCACCGTTCATTATAGCCCCATAGATGCTCCATGAAAATCTGTGCCATATAGAAAGCTCTGCGCCTTTGATTATGGCCCCATAGATGCTCCATATAAAGCTATGCCACATATAATGCTCTGCACCGTTCATTATGGCCCCATAGATGCTCCTTATAAAGCTGAGCCATATAGAAAGCTCTGCACCGTTCACTTTGGCCCCATAGATAATCCATATATAGCTGTGCCACATATAATGCTCTGCACCGTTCATTATTGCCCGATAGATGCTCCATATAAAGCTGTGCCATATAGAATGCTCTGCACCGTTCATTATGGCCCCATAGATGCTCCACATTAAGCTGTGCCATATATAACGCTCTGCACCTTTGATTATGGCCCCATAGATGCTCCATAGAAATCTGTGCCATATATAGAATGCTCTGCACCGTTCATTATGGCCCCATAGATGCTCCATATAAAGCTGTGCCACATATAATGCTCTGCAATGTTCATTATGGCCCCATAGATGCTCCACATAAAGCTGTGCCACATATAATGCTCTGCACTGTTCATTATGGCCCCATAGATGCTCCACATAAAGCTGTGCCACATATAATGCTCTGCACCGTTCAGTATGGCCCCATAGATGCTCCACATAAAGCTGTGCCATATATAATGCTCTGCACCATTCATTATGGCCCCATAGTTGCTCCATATAAAGCTGTGCCATATAGAATGCTCTGCACCGTTCATTATGGCCCCATAGATGCTCCACATAAAGCTGTGCCATATATAACGCTCTGCACCGTTCATTATGGCCCCATAGATGCTCCATATAAAGCTCTGCCATATAGAATGCTCTGCACCGTTCATTTTGGCCCCATAGATGATCCATATATAGCTGTGCCACATATAATGCTCTGCACCGTTCAGTATGGCCCCATAGATGCTCCACATAAAGCTGTGCCACATATAATGCTCTGCACTGTTCATTATGGCCCCATAGATGCTCCATATAAAGCTGTGCCATATATAACGCTCTGCACCGTTCATTATGGCCCCATAGATGCTCCATAAAAATCTGTGCCATATAGAAAGCTCTGCACCTTTGATTATGGCCCCATAGATGCTCCATATAAAGCTGTGCCACATATAATGCTCTGCACCGTTCATTATTGCCCCATAGATGCTCCATATAAAGCTGTGCCACATATAAAGCTCTGCACTGTTCATTATGGCCCCATAGATGCTCCATATAAAGCTGTGCCACATATAATGCTCTGCACCGTTCATTATGGCCCCATAGATGCTCCACATAAAGCTGTGCCACATATAAAGCTCTGTACTGTTCATTATGGCCCCATAGATGCTCCATATAAAGCTGTGCCACATATAATGCTCTGCACCGTTCATTATGGCCCCATAGATGCTCCATAAAAATCTGTGCCATATATAATGCTCTGCACCGTTCATTATGGCCCCATAGATGCTCCATATAAAGCTGTGCCACATATAATGCTCTGCACTGTTCATTATGGCCCCATAGATGCTCCATATAAAGCTGTGCCACATATAATGCTCTGCACCGTTCATTATGGCCCCATAGATGCTCCTTATAAAGCTGAGCCATATAGAAAGCTCTGCACCGTTCATTTTGGCCCCATAGATGATCCATATATAGCTGTGCCACATATAATGCTCTGCACCATTCATTATGGCCCCATAGATGTTCCACATAAAGCTGTGCCATATATAATGCTCTGCACCATTCATTATGGCCCCATAGATGCTCCATAGAAAGCTGTGCCACATATAATGCTCTGCACCATTCATTATGGCCCCATAGATGCTCCACATAAAGCTGTGCCATATATAATGCTCTGCACCATTCATTATGGCCCCATAGATGCTTCATTTAAAGCTGTGCCATATAGAATGCTCTGCACCGTTCATTATGGCCCCATAGATGCTCCATAAAAATCTGTGCCATATAGAAAGCTCTGCACCTTTGATTATGGCCCCATAGATGCTCCATATAAAGCTGTGCCACATATAATGCTCTGCACTGTTCATTATGGCCCCATAGATGCTCCATATAAAGCTGTGCCACATATAATGCTCTGCACCATTCATTTTGGCCCCATAGATGATCCATATATAGCTGTGCCACATATAATGCTCTGCACCGTTCAGTATGGCCCCATAGATGCTCCACATAAAGCTGTGCCACATATAATGCTCTGCACCGTTCATTATTGCCCCATAGATGCTCCACATAAAGCTGTGCCACATATAAAGCTCTGCACTGTTCATTATGGCCCCATAGATGCTCCATATAAAGCTGTGCCACATATAAAGCTCTGCACTGTTCATTATGGCCCCATAGATGCTCCATATAAAGCTGTGCCACATATAATGCTCTGCACCGTTCATTATGGCCCCATAGATGCTCCATATAAAGCTGTGCCACATATAATGCTCTGCACTGTTCATTATGGCCCCATAGATGCTCCATATAAAGCTGTGCCACATATAATGCTCTGCACCATTCATTTTGGCCCCATAGATGATCCATATATTGCTGTGCCACATATAATGCTCTGCACCGTTCAGTATGGCCCCATAGATGCTCCACATAATGCTGTGCCACATATAATGCTCTGCACCGTTCATTATTGCCCCATAGATGCTCCACATAAAGCTGTGCCACATATAAAGCTCTGCACTGTTCATTATGGCCCCATAGATGCTCCATATAAAGCTGTGCCACATATGATGCTCTGCACCGTTCATTATGGCCCCATAGATGCTCCACATAAAGCTGTGCCACATATAAAGCTCTGCACTGTTCATTATGGCCCCATAGATGCTCCATATTAAGCTGTGCCACATATAATGCTCTGCACTGTTCATTATGGCCCCATAGATGCTCCATATAAAGCTGTGCCACATATAATGCTCTGCACCGTTCATTATGGCCCCATAGATGCTCCATAAAAATCTGTGCCATATATAATGCTCTGCACCGTTCATTATGGCCCCATAGATGCTCCATATAAAGCTGTGCCACATATAATGCTCTTCACTGTTCATTATGGCCCCATAGATGCTCCATATAAAGCTGTGCCACATATAATGCTCTGCACCGTTCATTATGGCCCCATAGATGCTCCTTATAAAGCTGAACCATATAGAAAGCTCTGCACCGTTCATTTTGGCCCCATAGATGATCCATATATAGCTGTGCCACATATAATGCTCTGCACCATTCATTATGGCCCCATAGATGCTCCACATAAAGCTGTGCCATATATAATGCTCTGCACCATTCATTATGGCCCCATAGATGCTCCACATAAAGCTGTGCCATATATAATGCTCTGCACCATTCATTATGGCCCCATAGATGCTCCACATAAAGCTGTGCCACATATAATGCTCTGCACCGTTCATTATTGCCCCATAGATGCTCCACATAAAGCTGTGCCACATATAAAGCTCTGCACTGTTCATTATGGCCCCATAGATGCTCCATATAAAGCTGTGCCACATATGATGCTCTGCACCGTTCATTATGGCCCCATAGATGCTCCACATAAAGCTGTGCCACATATAATGCTCTGCACCATTCATTATGGCCCCATAGATGCTTCATATAAAGCTGTGCCATATAGAATGCTCTGCACCGTTCATTATGGCCCCATAGATGCTCCACATAAGGCTGTGCCATATATAACGCTCTGCACCGTTCATCATGGCCCCATAGATGCTCCATATAAAGCTGTGCCATATAGAAAGCTCTGCACCTTTGATTATGGCTCCATAGATGCTCCATATAAAGCTGTGCCATATATAACGCTCTGCACCGTTCATTATGGCCCCATAGATGCTCCATAAAAATCTGTGCCATATAGAAAGCTCTGCACCTTTGATTATGGCCCCATAGATGCTCCATATAAAGCTGTGCCACATATAATGCTCTGCACTGTTCATTATGGCCCCATAGATGCTCCATATAAAGCTGTGCCACATATAATGCTCTGCACCATTCATTTTGGCCCCATATATGATCCATATATAGCTGTGCCACATATAATGCTCTGCACCGTTCAGTATGGCCCCATAGATGCTCCACATAAAGCTGTGCCACATATAATGCTCTGCACCGTTCATTATTGCCCCATAGATGCTCCACATAAAGCTGTGCCACATATAAAGCTCTGCACTGTTCATTATGGCCCCATAGATGCTCCATATAAAGCTGTGCCACATATAATGCTCTGCACCGTTCATTATGGCCCCATAGATGCTCCATATAAAGCTGTGCCACATATAATGCTCTGCACCGTTCATTATGGCCCCATAGATGCTCCTTATAAAGCTGAGCCATATAGAAAGCTCTGCACCGTTCATTTTGGCCCCATAGATGATCCATATATAGCTGTGCCACATATAATGCTCTGCACCATTCATTATGGCCCCATAGATGCTCCACATAAAGCTGTGCCATATATAATGCTCTGCACCATTCATTATGGCCCCATAGATGCTCCACATAAAGCTGTGCCATATATGATGCTCTGCACCATTTATTATGGCCCCATAGATGCTCCACATAAAGCTGTGCCCCATATACAATGCTCTGCACCGTTCATTATGGCCCCATAGATGCTCCACATAAAGCTGTGCCACATATAAAGCTCTGCACTGTTCATTATGGCCCCATAGATGCTCCATATTAAGCTGTGCCACATATAATGCTCTGCACTGTTCATTATGGCCCCATAGATGCTCCATATAAAGCTGTGCCACATATAATGCTCTGCACCGTTCATTATTGCCCCATAGATGCTCCACATAAAGCTGTGCCACATATAATGCTCTGCACCGTTCATTTTGGCCCCATAGATGATCCATATATAGCTGTGCCACATATAGTGCTCTGCACCGTTCAGTATGGCCCCATAGATGCTCCACATAAAGCTGTGCCATATATAATGCTCTGCACCATTCATTATGGCCCCATAGATGCTCCACATAAAGCTGTGCCATATATGATGCTCTGCACCATTCATTATGGCCCCATAGATGCTCCACATAAAGCTGTGCCCCATATACAATGCTCTGCACCGTTCATTATGGCCCCATAGATGCTCCACATAAAGCTGTGCCACATATAAAGCTCTGCACTGTTCATTATGGCCCCATAGATGCTCCATATAAAGCTGTGCCACATATAATGCTCTGCACCGTTCATTATGGCCCCATAGATGCTCCATATAAAGGTGTGCCATATAGAAAGCTCTGCACCTTTGATTATGGCCCCATAGATGCTCCATATAAAGCTGTGCCACATATAATGCTCTGCACCGTTCATTATTGCCCCATAGATGCTCCACATAAAGCTGTGCCACATATAATGCTCTGCACCGTTCATTTTGGCCCCATAGATGATCCATATATAGCTGTGCCACATATAGTGCTCTGCACCGTTCAGTATGGCCCCATAGATGCTCCACATAAAGCTGTGCCACATATAATGCTCTGCACCGTTTATTATTGCCCCATAGATGCTCCACATAAAGCTGTGCCACATATAAAGCTCTGCACTGTTCATTATGGCCCCATAGATGCTCCATATAAAGCTGTGCCACATATAATGCTCTGCACCGTTCATTATGGCCCCATAGATGCTCCACATAAAGCTGTGCCACATATAAAGCTCTGCACTGTTCATTATGGCCCCATAGATGCTCCCTATAAAGCTGTGCCACATATAATGCTCTGCACCGTTCATTATGGCCCCATAGATGCTCCATATAAAGCTGTGCCACATATAATGCTCTGCACCGTTCATTATGGCCCCATAGATGCTCCACATAAAGCTGTGCCACATATAAAGCTCTGCACTGTTCATTATGGCCCCATAGATGCTCCCTATAAAGCTGTGCCACATATAAAGCTCTGCACCGTTCATTATGGCCCTATAGATGCTCCATATAAAGCTGTGCCACATATAATGCTCTGCACTGTTCATTATGGCCCCATAGATGCTCCATATAAAGCTGTGCCACATATAATGCTCTGCACCGTTCATTATGGCCCCATAGATGCTCCTTATAAAGCTGAGCCATATAGAAAGCTCTTCACCGTTCATTTTGGCCCCATAGATGATCCATATATAGCTGTGCCATATAGAATGCTCTGCACTGTTCATTATGGCCCCATAGATACTCCACATAAAGCTGTGCCATATATAATGCTCTGCACCATTCATTATGGCCCCATAGATGCTCCACATAAGGCTGTGCCATATATAACGCTCTGCACCGTTCATTATGGCCCCATAGATGCTCCATATAAAGCTGTGCCATATAGAAAGCTCTGCACCTTTGATTATGGCCCCATAGATGCTCCATATAAAGCTGTGCCATATATAACGCTCTGCACCGTTCATTATGGCCCCATAGATGCTCCATAAAAATCTGTGCCATATAGAAAGCTCTGCACCTTTGATTATGGCCCCATAGATGCTCCATATAAAGCTGTGCCACATATAATGCTCTGCACTGTTCATTATGGCCCCATAGATGCTCCATATAAAGCTGTGCCACATATAATGCTCTGCACCATTCATTTTGGCCCCATAGATGATCCATATATAGCTGTGCCACATATAATGTTCTGCACCGTTCAGTATGGCCCCATAGATGCTCCACATAAAGCTGTGCCACATATAATGCTCTGCACCGTTCATTATGGCCCATAGATGCTCCTTATAAAGCTGAGCCATATAGAAAGCTCTGCACCGTTCATTTTGGCCCCATAGATGATCCATATATAGCTGTGCCACATATAATGCTCTGCACCATTCATTATGGCCCCATAGATGCTCCACATAAAGCTGTGCCATATATAATGCTCTGCACCATTCATTATGGCCCCATAGATGCTCCATAGAAAGCTGTGCCATATAGAATGCTCTGCACCGTTCATTATGGCCCCATAGATGCTCCACATAAAGCTGTGCCCCATATACAATGCTCTGCACCGTTCATTATGGCCCCATAGATGCTCCTTATATAGCTGTGCCACATATAATGCTCTGCACCGTTCATTATTGCCCCATAGATGCTCCACATAAAGCTGTGCCACATATAAAGCTCTGCACTGTTCATTATGGCCCCATAGATGCTCCATATAAAGCTGTGCCACATATAATGCTCTGCACCGTTCATTATGGCCCCATAGATGCTCCATATAAAGCTGTGCCACATATAATGCTCTGCACCGTTCATAATGGCCCCATAGATGCTCCTTATAAAGCTGAGCCATATAGAAAGCTCTGCACCGTTCATTTTGGCCCCATAGATGATCCATATATAGCTGTGCCACATATAATGCTCTGCACCATTCATTATGGCCCCATAGATGCTCCACATAAAGCTGTGCCATATATAATGCTCTGCACCATTCATTATGGCCCCATAGATGCTCCACATAAAGCTGTGCCATATATGATGCTCTGCACCATTCATTATGGCCCATAGATGCTCCACATAAAGCTGTGCCCCATATACAATGCTCTGCACCGTTCATTATGGCCCCATAGATGCTCCACATAATGCTGTGCCACATATAAAGCTCTGCACTGTTCATTATGGCCCCGTAGATGCTCCATATAAAGCTGTGCCACATATAATGCTCTGCACTGTTCATTATGGCCCCATAGATGCTCCATATAAAGCTGTGCCACATATAATGCTCTGCACCGTTCATTATTGCCCCATAGATGCTCCACATAAAGCTGTGCCACATATAAAGCTCTGCACTGTTCATTATGGCCCCATAGATGCTCCATATAAAGCTGTGCCACATATAATGCTCTGCACCATTCATTTTGGCCCCATAGATGATCCATATATAGCTGTGCCACATATAGTGCTCTGCACCGTTCAGTATGGCCCCATAGATGCTCCACATAAAGCTGTGCCACATATAATGCTCTGCACCGTTTATTATTGCCCCATAGATGCTCCACATAAAGCTGTGCCACATATAAAGCTCTGCACTGTTCATTATGGCCCCATAGATGCTCCATATAAAGCTGTGCCACATATAATGCTCTGCACCGTTCATTATGGCCCCATAGATGCTCCACATAAAGCTGTGCCACATATAAAGCTCTGCACTGTTCATTATGGCCCCATAGATGCTCCCTATAAAGCTGTGCCAGATATAATGCTCTGCACCGTTCATTATGGCCCCATAGATGCTCCATATAAAGCTGTGCCACATATAATGCTCTGCACCGTTCATTATGGCCCCATAGATGCTCCACATAAAGCTGTGCCACATATAAAGCTCTGCACTGTTCATTATGGCCCCATAGATGCTCCCTATAAAGCTGTGCCACATATAAAGCTCTGCACCGTTCATTATGGCCCCATAGATGCTCCATATAAAGCTGTGCCACATATAATGCTCTGCACTGTTCATTATGGCCCCATAGATGCTCCATATAAAGCTGAGCCATATAGAAAGCTCTTCACCGTTCATTTTGGCCCCATAGATGATCCATATATAGCTGTGCCATATAGAATGCTCTGCACTGTTCATTATGGCCCCATAGATACTCCACATAAAGCTGTGCCATATATAATGCTCTGCACCATTCATTATGGCCCCATAGATGCTCCACATAAAGCTGTGCCATATATAATGCTCTGCACCATTCATTATGGCCCCATAGATGCTTCATATAAAGCTGTGCCATATAGAATGCTCTGCACCGTTCATTATGGCCCCATAGATGCTCCACATAAGGCTGTGCCATATATAACGCTCTGCACCGTTCATTATGGCCCCATAGATGCTCCATATAAAGCTGTGCCATATAGAAAGCTCTGCACCTTTGATTATGGCCCCATAGATGCTCCATATAAAGCTGTGCCATATATAACGCTCTGCACCGTTCATTATGGCCCCATAGATGCTCCATAAAAATCTGTGCCATATAGAAAGCTCTGCACCTTTGATTATGGCCCCATAGATGCTCCATATAAAGCTGTGCCACATATAATGCTCTGCACTGTTCATTATGGCCCCATAGATGCTCCATATAAAGCTGTGCCACATATAATGCTCTGCACCATTCATTTTGGCCCCATAGATGATCCATATATAGCTGTGCCACATATAATGGTCTGCACCGTTCAGTATGGCACCATAGATGCTCCACATAAAGCTGTGCCACATATAATGCTCTGCACCGTTCATTATGGCCCATAGATGCTCCTTATAAAGCTGAGCCATATAGAAAGCTCTGCACCGTTCATTTTGGCCCCATAGATGATCCATATATAGCTGTGCCACATATAATGCTCTGCACCATTCATTATGGCCCCATAGATGCTCCACATAAAGCTGTGCCATATATATTGCTCTGCACCGTTCATTATGGCCCCATAGATGCTCCACATAAAGCTGTGCCCCATATACAATGCTCTGCACCGTTCATTATGGCCCCATAGATGCTCCTTATATAGCTGTGCCACATATAATGCTCTGCACCGTTCATTATTGCCCCATAGATGCTCCACATAAAGCTGTGCCACATATAAAGCTCTGCACTGTTCATTATGGCCCCATAGATGCTCCATATAAAGCTGTGCCATATATAACGCTCTGCACCGTTCATTATGGCCCCATAGATGCTCCATAGAAATCTGTGCCATATAGAAAGCTCTGCACCTTTGATTATGGCCCCATAGATGCTCCATATAAAGCTGTGCCCCATATATATGCTCTGCACCGTTCATTATGGCCCCATAGATGCTCCATATAAAGCTGTGCCACATATAATGCTCTGCACCATTCATTATGGCCCCATAGATGCTCCATATAAAGCTGTGCCATATAGAAAGCTCTGCACCGTTCATTATGGCCCCATAGATGCTCCACATATGGCTGTGCCATATATAACGCTCTGCACCGTTCATTATGGACCCATAGATGCTCCATATAAAGCTGTGCCATATAGAAAGCTCTGCACCTTTGATTATGGCCCCATAGATGCTCCATATAAAGCTGTGCCATATATAACGCTCTGCACCGTTCATTATGGCCCCATAGATGCTCCATAGAAATCTGTGCCATACAGAAAGCTCTGCACCTTTGATTATGGCCCCATAGATGCTCCATATAAAGCTGTGCCATATATAATGTCTGCACCGTTCATTATGGCCCCATAGATGCTCCATAGAAAGCTGTGCCCCATGTATAATGCTCTGCACCGTTCATTATGGCCCCATGGATGCTCCATAGAAATCTGTGCCATATAGAATGCTCTGCACCGTTCATTATGGCCCCATAGATGCTCCATAGAAAGCTGTGCCATATAGAATGCTCTGCACCGTTCATTATGGCCCCATAGATGCTCCATAGAAAGCTGTGCCACATATAATGCTCTGCACTGTTCATTATGGCCCCATAGATGCTCCATATAAAGCTGAGCCATATAGAAAGCTCTTCACCGTTCATTTTGGCCCCATAGATGATCCATATATAGTTGTGCCATATAGAATGCTCTGCACTGTTCATTATGGCCCCATAGATACTCCACATAAAGCTGTGCCATATATAATGCTCTGCACCATTCATTATGGCCCCATAGATGCTCCACATAAAGCTGTGCCATATATAATGCTCTGCACCATTCATTATGGCCCCATAGATGCTTCATATAAAGCTGTGCCATATAGAATGCTCTGCACCGTTCATTATGGCCCCATAGATGCTCCACATAAGGCTGTGCCATATATAACGCTCTGCACCGTTCATTATGGCCCCATAGATGCTCCATATAAAGCTGTGCCATATAGAAAGCTCTGCACCTTTGATTATGGCCCCATAGATGCTCCATATAAAGCTGTGCCATATATAACGCTCTGCACCGTTCATTATGGCCCCATAGATGCTACATAAAAATCTGTGCCATATAGAAAGCTCTGCACCTTTGATTATGGCCCCATAGATGCTCCATATAAAGCTGTGCCACATATAATGCTCTGCACTGTTCATTATGGCCCCATAGATGCTCCATATAAAGCTGTGCCACATATAATGCTCTGCACCATTCATTTTGGCCCCATAGATGATCCATATATAGCTGTGCAACATATAATGGTCTGCACCGTTCAGTATGGCACCATAGATGCTCCACATAAAGCTGTGCCACATATAATGCTCTGCACCGTTCATTATGGCCCATAGATGCTCCTTATAAAGCTGAGCCATATAGAAAGCTCTGCACCGTTCATTTTGGCCCCATAGATGATCCATATATAGCTGTGCCACATATAATGCTCTGCACCATTCATTATGGCCCCATAGATGCTCCACATAAAGCTGTGCCATATATATTGCTCTGCACCGTTCATTATGGCCCCATAGATGCTCCACATAAAGCTGTGCCCCATATACAATGCTCTGCACCGTTCATTATGGCCCCATAGATGCTCCTTATATAGCTGTGCCACATATAATGCTCTGCACCGTTCATTATTGCCCCATAGATGCTCCACATAAAGCTGTGCCACATATAAAGCTCTGCACTGTTCATTATGGCCCCATAGATGCTCCATATAAAGCTGTGCCATATATAACGCTCTGCACCGTTCATTATGGCCCCATAGATGCTCCATAGAAATCTGTGCCATATAGAAAGCTCTGCACCTTTGATTATGGCCCCATAGATGCTCCATATAAAGCTGTGCCCCATATATATGCTCTGCACCGTTCATTATGGCCCCATAGATGCTCCATATAAAGCTGTGCCACATATAATGCTCTGCACCATTCATTATGGCCCCATAGATGCTCCATATAAAGCTGTGCCATATAGAAAGCTCTGCACCGTTCATTATGGCCCCATAGATGCTCCACATATGGCTGTGCCATATATAACGCTCTGCACCGTTCATTATGGCCCCATAGATGCTCCATATAAAGCTGTGCCATATAGAAAGCTCTGCACCTTTGATTATGGCCCCATAGATGCTCCATATAAAGCTGTGCCATATATAACGCTCTGCACCGTTCATTATGGCCCCATAGATGCTCCATAGAAATCTGTGCCATACAGAAAGCTCTGCACCTTTGATTATGGCCCCATAGATGCTCCATATAAAGCTGTGCCATATATAATGTCTGCACCGTTCATTATGGCCCCATAGATGCTCCATAGAAAGCTGTGCTCCATGTATAATGCTCTGCACCGTTCATTATGGCCCCATGGATGCTCCATAGAAATCTGTGCCATATAGAATGCTCTGCACCGTTCATTATGGCCCCATAGATGCTCCATAGAAAGCTGTGCCATATAGAATGCTCTGCACCGTTCATTATGGCCCCATAGATGCTCCATAGAAAGCTGTGCAATATATAATGCTCTGCACCGTTCATTATTGCCCCATAGATGCTCCATATAAAGCTGTGACGTATATAATGCTGCTGCTGCAATAAAAAAAAAAAATCACATACTCACCTGTCTTCGATCAGGACGCCGGCGCTTTCAATATTTACCTGCTCCTCGTGCGGCTCTGTCTCCAGCACTGACGCTCAGCAGTGGGCGCCCACTGACTATGTCATCGCGCCCTCTGAACTGAGCGTCACAGCCAGAGGACGCTGGAGACGGAGCCGCACCGGAGCGAGGAGCAGGTAAATATAGCGCAGCGCTGCGCTCCCTGTCACGATATGGTATGAAATATCATAAGTAGTTCTCTAGCCTGTGTGGGCTAAGCCCCCCTTCTTGGAGCAACAGTTTGTAGCTGCAAATTCCTGGCTTTCCTTCTCTGAGAGTATGGGGGAAGAGAGGTTTTATTGCTCTGGGGTCGTAAATTCCAGGCTCAGAGGAAAGTCCCTCACCCCTCCCACATTCTCTAGTTCAAACTGGAAAAGTGGCTCCAAGATTCAGGAAAGATTCTTTGTTTAGTTTTTGTTAGATATTAGGCAAACGATTTAAGCTAGAAATACGAAAATATATATTTTTATTCTCACTCGGTGTATCTACACAACCCGCGAAACACGAGTTTCTAACTCCATCTGGTAAAGAAGTAGGGTTTTCTCTGTAAATATGTATCCCAGATAGGACATATTTGATCTCATTAGAATGCTCACGTTAATCCGAGATGAATTATGGGTTTGGTATGACTCTGTCATGTTTTGTAGTGAAGTTATAGAAATTAGAGAGAATAGTTTAAAGTTTAGGCAGAATGTAGAGAGAGGAGGGTCTGGATAAGCCAGCCTTTCTGTGATGTCACAGCCTTAATGTTTTAAGTGTCTGGCAGGCTCTGAGGAGTCACTTTTTGCTGATTTCTCCTTCTGGACTGCTTTGTCCTATTGTCCTGGAAGAGCTGGTACATCCCATGGACTGGGATGTATGGAAACTGCACTAGCCTGGTTGCTTGTCATGCTTTAAACATGTAAGTGTTGCTTTTCTCATTTATTCCCTTTATGTTATAATTACCCATGTACATATTTGCAATTGTCTCATTTATAACCTCTTTATAAACTATTTTTGATAAAGCATTGCCTAATTATTTTTAATGGGATATACTATTATATATTAGTTCGTTCTCCTGCTCTAAACCGTACCCTAAGTCTCTGGAAGGGAAAATACGCTACTGTTACTGTTGTGTTGGGTTAGCTTCGGACCCGTTTAATCGAAGCTGGTGGCAGCGAAAGTGTGCTGACGGTTGGATTATGTTGAAGCAACTGCAGGTTTGATAATTATTGTTCCTGCCTGTGTGGGAGTAGTTATCGCGTCGCTGCAGCGTGCCCAATAGCCAGTACATAGCAGGCAGCCTTTCTGGCGACTAATTACCCAGGGTGCAGTACCTAATCTGACCTGAGAGTAAGGGGGCGCCAGAGAGCTGCAAGTGTTAAGTGGAACTGTAAGCGGGATATACATAAATCCCTGCAGTTCGTGGTATATAGAAAAGCAGTGGGATACCTAGAATAAGCCCCTGCTGTAAACTAAGAGGTCAATAGCCTTGTGTGTGGTTTTTCATCACATTGTTAGCAGTGGAGGGATAACTAAGATAAGCCCCCCTGCACATGTGATAGCCGTCTGTTGGCCTAAAGTCACCCTGATCCGTGACGTAGGGGTGACGGTCACGGTGTGAATCCTGACCCAGTGGTGACAGCGGTCAGGGGAATCGTGACAATTGGTGGCAAGGCGGTGGGATATCTTAGAGCATTAGTGATTTGGTTTGAGTAATCATTCCTCTCACTAAAAACTTGCAGAAAGTTCTTGCGAGGACTCTGCGCAAATAAGTTTGGAGAACGAACTCAGTGCTTTTTAGTTGTGAGACAATTGCGTACTGGTAATTATCCCCTCCCTTTCTCTTCGTTTTTCTATCCTATCTTTTATTTGGCAACCATGGTTGGGCTGGGAGAAACCTTTTATGAGCAGCAGACCAGAGACACCCTTGTTGCCTTATGCAAGACACAGCACATTGACTTTGCAAGCAAAAACAAAGCCCAACTGGTCGCAGATCTGGTGCAATGGGAAGCCGCTTGAGACCAATCTCAGAGCTCAGAGGCCGCAGAAGCCAGCACCAGCGAACATGGTGCTGCAGCAGAGGTCCAACCACTGAATGCTGGCCCTGTTAGTAATCCGGGCGAATTGGACCCCCACCTGCAGGCGGCCTTGAAAGAATTCCCCATTGACGACCATGAGGGACGTCGGCAGCTGATTCAGCAATACCGGCAGGAGGCCCAGGCAGCCGAGAGAGAGGCCCGAGCTGAGAGAGAGGCCCAGCGAGCCGAGCGGCAAGCTGAGCGGGAGTACCAGCTGCAGTTAGCCCGACTGCAAATGCAGGGGTTGTCTCAGACCAACCGTGAGCCTAGCAGCGCTCAGACACCGAAGCCCCGGCCTGATCACTTTCCTGTTATGGAGAAGGACGGAGATTTGGACACTTTTCTGCGGGCCTTTGAGAAAGCCTGCAGGCAGTACCAGCTGCCTACAGATGAATGGGCCCGATACCTGACACCAGGGCTGAAAGGTAAAGCTCTGGAGGCGTTTGCTGCCCTCCCTCAAGAACAAGATGGAGACTATGAGGCCATCAAGCAGGCTCTGATAGCCTAGTACCAGCTTACACCCGAGGTGTACCGTAGAAAGTTCCGGACCCTCCAACGTGGCCCACACGACAGTTACAGTGATGTGGTGCATGGACTGGGGACCCACTTTGACCAGTGGACCCAAGGACTGTCAGTGACCACCTTTGCACAGCTGCGAGACCTGATGATCAAAGACCAGTTCTTTCATCTTTGCCCAGCTGAGGTGCGACAGTTCGTGATGGACAGAGAACCCAAAGACGTGACGAAAGCAGCACAGATTGCCGATGCCTATGAGGCCAACCGTAGATCGGAAGTGCGGAAGCCAGTCACCACCAGCTGGAGAGGGGGTAAGCCTGCAACCAACGCCAGTACCCCTGCCAGCCAGCACACCCGAGGTCCTGGCCCTGTGGCCAACAGCACCAGACCTACCACCGAACCTCGCACGTGTCACACCTGCAAGCGGCCTGGGCATATCAGTACCTTCTGTCCAGACAGGCCGAAGAACCCCCCAGCCAAGGCCCCAGGGCCTAATGCAGCAGTTCTTTTGGTGGGTGGTGTGGTTGGGAGGGTGTGTGACAACGTACAGCACGTCACTGTGGGAGGCCATGTTGCTACAGGCCTCAAGGACACCGGGGCTGAACGAACCCTCATCCGACCCGAACTGGCGGCCCCTGAAGAAATCATTCCGGGGAAAACCCTAACTGTCACTGGGATTGGGGGCATTAGCTGTCCCTTACCGATGGCCCGGGTTTTTATTGATTGGGGTGCTGGGAGCGGGGTGAAGGAAGTGGGGCTGTCGGATAATCTGCCCACTGATGTTTTGTTGGGAACTGATTTGGGGAGGATGTATGCATACTACGTCCCTGACACCCCTCCCCAATCTACTAATAAGGGTAACGTTAACCCTGATGATGATGATGATGATGGGAAATTGCATGTGTTACCTGACCATGCTTTATCTTGTAATGATGCATCTAATAACCATTTTTTCCCTAGGATTGATGGTGAAAATGTTGTACCTGTGCCAGCAGAACCTGATAATGATTTTTCTGTGAAGGTTAATGTGTCCATAGGTACAGGTGTGCCCAGCCACGTCGCTCTGCGGAGTGAGACGGCTGAGGAACCCCTAACAGGGGCAAGTGTCGGTGCTACAGGAAATGGGGAGATGCATGGGAACCGTGAGGAAGGTGACGCCATGAAAGTGACCAGTGCCACCGAGGAAGGTAACTGGCCCATAAGTAGCACAGCCCCTGGAGTGTTGGGGGTGGATGGGGAGGTAGAGCCCATAGCAGCGCCGGCTGATGGGCCTGTAGAAATCCCCGGGGAGACAGCCTATGTAGCTGCTGTCACCCGCAGTCAGAGTGCCCGGAACGCAGATAACTGTCTGCCTTCCGGACCCTCCTCAGTCACCACTGTGACTGAACCAGAGGTGGACCCAGAGCAGGTCCAAGAGGGTTCCCGTGGGGAAGGGACCCTGACGTCGCTTTTGGCTTCCCCTAGCCAGGAGTTTCAGGCCGCTCTGCACCCAGATGCGAGCCTAGAGAGTTTGAGACAACTCGCCGAGACGCCCACCTCCGTGACTGATAAGGAGAGGGTGTTCTGGGAACAAGGAAGGTTATACCGGGAGACAGTACCCGGAGAATCACAAAAGGAGTGGTTGAGGGAAAGACAGCTGGTCGTTCCGCAGCAATTCCGGGGTGAGTTGTTGCGGATTGCCCATGAGATCCCGCTAGCTGGACACTTGGGGATCAGCAAAACTAAGGCCCGGCTGTCTCAACACTTCTATTGGCCTAAGATGGGGACAGATGTGTCAAACTACTGCCGCTCCTGTGTCACCTGTCAAAGAGTGGGGAAGGCGGGGCCTGCTCTTAAGGCTCCCCTGATCCCTTTGCCAGTGATAGAGGAGCCTTTCCAGAGGATCGCGGTGGACATTGTGGGCCCGCTGGCCGTCCCCAGCAGCTCTGGAAAGCAATACATCCTTACTGTGGTAGACTACTCTACCCGGTACCCAGAGGCAGTAGCTCTGTCCTCAACTAGGGCAGATAAGGTGGCAGATGCCCTGTTGGCCATCTTTTCACGTGTAGGATTTCCCAGGGAAATGCTTACTGATCAAGGGACCCAATTTATGTCTCGCCTAATGGAGGCTCTCTGTAAGAAAATGCAGGTGAAGCACCTGGTATCGAGTGCGTACCACCCACAGACCAATGGCTTGTGTGAACGCTTCAATGGTACCCTCAAACAGATGCTACGCATGCTGGTTGAGACTCAAGGGCGCGACTGGGAGCGGTACCTCCCACACCTGCTGTTCGCTTACCGAGAGGTTCCGCAGGCCTCGACGGGGTTCTCCCCCTTCGAGCTCCTGTACGGCAGGCGAGTTCGGGGACCCCTTGGGTTGGTAAGAGAATCCTGGGAAGAGGAGCCGAACCCTTCTGAAGTGTCCATAGTGGAGTATGTCATGCGCTTCCGTGACAAGATGCAGACCTTGACGCAGTTGGTGCATGACAACATGACGCAGGCTCAGGCTGATCAGAAGCACTGGTACGACCAGAACGCCCGGGAGCGGACCTACCACGTGGGTCAAAAGGTGTGGGTGCTGGTCCCCGTACCAAGGGATAAGCTTCAGGCAGCCTGGGAGGGCCCGTACGTCGTCCACCAACAGCTCAACCCGGTCACGTACGTGGTCACGCTTGACCACGCTCGGGGTAGGCGAAAGGCCTTTCACGTCAACATGATGAAGGCTCATCACGAACGTGAACCTTTCGTCCTACCGGTCTGCAGCTTGCCCGAAGACGGTGAGGAAGACACCCTCCTGGACTTGCTGGCCCAAGCCAAGGCCAATGGGTCCATCGAGGATGTGGAGGTAAGCGCCTCGTTAACTGAACCCCAGCGGGTGCAGTTGCAAACCACACTGGAACCCTTCCGGGTCGTATTCTCCAACCGACCTGGGAGGACTGAGTTAGCCGTCCACGAGGTGGACACCGGGAATCACGCCCCACTACGGCGAACACCCTATCGAATCTCTGACCAGGTGCAGCAGACTATGCGCCAAGAGATCGATGAGATGTTACAGCTGGGGGTGATTCGACGGTCAAAGAGCGCGTGGGCATCACCTGTAGTTCTCGTGCCAAAGAAGGACCGGACCACCCGGTTCTGCGTGGACTACAGGGGGCTCAACGCCATCACAGCCTCGGATGCGCACCCAATGCCGCGCATCGAGGAGCTGCTTGAGAAGTTAGCTGGCGCAAAATACCTGACAATAATGGATTTGAGTAGAGGATACTGGCAGATTCCCCTGAGCCCCGAGGCGCAGGAGAAGTCCGCCTTTATCACACCCTTTGGACTGTACGAGTCCACGGTCATGCCCTTCGGCATGAAGAATGCCCCTGCCACTTTCCAGCGGATGGTCAACCGCCTGCTTCAGGGACTGGAGACGTACGCCGTGGCGTACTTGGATGACATTGCCATCTTCAGTCCCTCCTGGAAGGAACACCTGCAGCATCTCGAGGAGGTGCTCAGGCGGATTCACCAAGCAGGACTGACTATCAAGCCGGGGAAGTGTCAGATGGGCATGAGGGAGGTTCACTACCTGGGAAACCGGGTAGGCGAAGGCACCATGGAGCCAGATCATGGCAATGGTGATGGGTTGGCCCACCAGGGTGAACCTGCTGAGGTGCGCATGGAGGAGAACCATCAGGTCCTGCCTCCCTAGCGCACACCAAAAGGGGGAGGTGTCACGATATGGTATGAAATATCATAAGTAGTTCTCTAGCCTGTGTGGGCTAAGCCCCCCTTCTTGGAGCAACAGTTTGTAGCTGCAAATTCCTGGCTTTCCTTCTCTGAGAGTATGGGGGAAGAGAGGTTTTATTGCTCTGGGGTCGTAAATTCCAGGCTCAGAGGAAAGTCCCTCACCCCTCCCACATTCTCTAGTTCAAACTGGAAAAGTGGCTCCAAGATTCAGGAAAGATTCTTTGTTTAGTTTTTGTTAGATATTAGGCAAACGATTTAAGCTAGAAATACGAAAATATATATTTTTATTCTCACTCGGTGTATCTACACAACCCGCGAAACACGAGTTTCTAACTCCATCTGGTAAAGAAGTAGGGTTTTCTCTGTAAATATGTATCCCAGATAGGACATATTTGATCTCATTAGAATGCTCACGTTAATCCGAGATGAATTATGGGTTTGGTATGACTCTGTCATGTTTTGTAGTGAAGTTATAGAAATTAGAGAGAATAGTTTAAAGTTTAGGCAGAATGTAGAGAGAGGAGGGTCTGGATAAGCCAGCCTTTCTGTGATGTCACAGCCTTAATGTTTTAAGTGTCTGGCAGGCTCTGAGGAGTCACTTTTTGCTGATTTCTCCTTCTGGACTGCTTTGTCCTATTGTCCTGGAAGAGCTGGTACATCCCATGGACTGGGATGTATGGAAACTGCACTAGCCTGGTTGCTTGTCATGCTTTAAACATGTAAGTGTTGCTTTTCTCATTTATTCCCTTTATGTTATAATTACCCATGTACATATTTGCAATTGTCTCATTTATAACCTCTTTATAAACTATTTTTGATAAAGCATTGCCTAATTATTTTTAATGGGATATACTATTATATATTAGTTCGTTCTCCTGCTCTAAACCGTACCCTAAGTCTCTGGAAGGGAAAATACGCTACTGTTACTGTTGTGTTGGGTTAGCTTCGGACCCGTTTAATCGAAGCTGGTGGCAGCGAAAGTGTGCTGACGGTTGGATTATGTTGAAGCAACTGCAGGTTTGATAATTATTGTTCCTGCCTGTGTGGGAGTAGTTATCGCGTCGCTGCAGCGTGCCCAATAGCCAGTACATAGCAGGCAGCCTTTCTGGCGACTAATTACCCAGGGTGCAGTACCTAATCTGACCTGAGAGTAAGGGGGCGCCAGAGAGCTGCAAGTGTTAAGTGGAACTGTAAGCGGGATATACATAAATCCCTGCAGTTCGTGGTATATAGAAAAGCAGTGGGATACCTAGAATAAGCCCCTGCTGTAAACTAAGAGGTCAATAGCCTTGTGTGTGGTTTTTCATCACATTGTTAGCAGTGGAGGGATAACTAAGATAAGCCCCCCTGCACATGTGATAGCCGTCTGTTGGCCTAAAGTCACCCTGATCCGTGACGTAGGGGTGACGGTCACGGTGTGAATCCTGACCCAGTGGTGACAGCGGTCAGGGGAATCGTGACACTCCCCGTATACTTACCTGCTCCCGGCGTGGTCCCTGCAGTCCCTGCTTCTCCCAGCGCTGCATCTTCTTCCTGTATTGAGCGGTCACAGTTACCGCTCATTTACAGCAATGAATATGCGGCTCCACCCCTATGGGAGGTGGAGCCGCATATTCATTGCTGTAATGAGTGGTGCCATGTGACCACTCAGTACAGGAAGAATCTGCAGCGCCGGGGAAGCCAGGGACTGCAGGGACCGCGCCGGGAGCAGGTAAGTATAATTACCCAGCCCCCGCTCCCCCTCACCTGCCGACCCCCGGGTATGACTCAACTATAAGCCGAGAGGGGGACTTTCAACCCCAAAAAATTGGCTGAAAATCTCGGCTTATACTCGAGTGTATACGGTAGGTCTGGCCCATCAGTCACCCTGGGATCTGACAAGTGCATTGTTTTTTTCTATGAGTTTTACTATTAAACATTTGAAGTGTAAATCTTTAAAGCAATATGGACATGGTGACATTTCATTGGTCTTGAAAATGCCAAAAGCTCAACCAATTTTAGTGGATAATGAAAAGGATCATACATTTAGGTGTTACTGCGGCTTAAAGATATTCGTGCAGAAACCAAATAAACATAATATGCTCAAGAAAATCCATTTTGATACAGGAAAGATGTATATATCTTGGTACCGTGTTAGCCAGTGGGTAGGAAAATATTTAGAATTGAGAGTCCTCAGTGGTTGATACCATCTTTTCAGTTAGCCATTAAAAGGTAACAAATTGCAAGCTTTCAAGACTACTCAGGTCTCTTCATCAGGCATAGACTAAAACAAATTCTGGAGAATCACTTATTTATGCACAACACATCACAGAAAAAAAACATAGATAAGACAGGTGACATGAAGCAGAATTACCATGAGTGATAAAACAGTTATGTCCATAAATATTGGACTAGTTCTTAGATAAGGAAGGAATGTTTTATTGTCCTCTGATTGGGGTCTGGTTCTGTTGTGATGACCCCACATGGTCTGAGGGCCAAATTCCATAGTTCCTTAGAGATTGGGAATATAAGCTGTTGCAGTCTCGGATCCAGCACATCTCATCTTCTTATGATCGCCGTCCTCTTGCTTGCTTAATGGGTCTTGGCATCGCACTCCTGCGCAGGAGTACTTATCTGCTCTGTTGATAGATGAAAGTACTGCAGTGCGCAGGCGCCAGGAAAGGTCAGAGAGGCCCAGTGCCAGCGCACTGCAGTACTTTCCTCTCCCCTCAACAGGGTAGATTAGTACGTCTGCGCAGGAGTGCGATGCAGGGTAGCCATGAAGCAAGCAGGATGGCGGCGATCATAAGATGGGAGGTGCCGTACCTGTGACACCCATAAGCCCGGACCGCCCTGAAAAGCAGTGGCAGTGTCTTATATCAGCCAAAACAGCTGACAGGTTCCCTTTAAAAAAGATGATGTAACTTGGCATTTTCATTTGTATTTTAAATGCCACACTTACAAAACGACAATAGATACCTGTCTTATAACCAGTTGATATGAAATCAGGGTTGCCAATTTTATGTTTTTTATTCTATCTGTATAACTTAATCAAAAGTCACAGCCAGTCTGCCCTCAGATTAGAGCGTGCGGCTCCATGTATTTCTATGTGAGTCTCTCACATCTTCACCCGGTGCTACTGCCGGCCCTCAGACCAGAGCGTGCGGCTCCATGTATTTCTATGTGAGTCTCTCACATCTTCACCCGGTGCTGCCACCGGCCCTCGGACCAGAGCGTGCGGCTGCATGTATTTCTATGCGAGTCTCTCACATCTTCACCCGGTGCTGGCGCCTGCCCTCGGACCGGAGCGTGCGGCTCCATGTATTTCTATGTGAGTCTCTCATATCTTCACCCGGTGCTGCCACCGGCCCTCGGACCAGAGCGTGCGGCTGCATGTATTTCTATGCGAGTCTCTCACATCTTCACCCGGTGCTGGCGCCTGCCCTCGGACTGGAGCGTGCGGCTCCATGTATTTCTATGCGAGTCTCTCACATCTTCACCTGGTGCTGTCACCTGCCCTCGGACCGGAGCGTGCGGCTCCATGTACTTCTATACGAGTTTCTCGCATCACACACGCTAGTGTGAAACCGGCCTTAAAGGAAACCTAGCATGTCCCCAAAACTATTACGCTGCAGATATGTGGATAATCTGCAGGTTAGTAGTGTTCTGACACCGTGAGGCACCTGCTCTGAGAGCTCTGATGCTGGGAGGAAATTCACTTTATTCCATCTGGCAGTCTCACTCTTTCAGTTACGTGGTTACTGCCCGCATGGGTTCAGTCATCACGCTGTGTATAGGGAGCAGTGGCTGTGACTGTGCCCGCTGCACTGACTGACAGCTAACTATGCATTAGAACCTGCTGTCAGTCAGTGAACACGTGACTGAAAGAGCGAGACTGTCCGATGGATTAAAGTTACTTTCCTCCCAGCATCAGAGCTCTCAGAGCACCCGTATAAACAGGGCGCAGTATACACAGGTACTATATACAGGGTGCAGTATACACAGGTACTATATACAGGGTGCAGTATACACAGGTACTATATACAGGGTGCAGTATACACAGGTACTATATACAGGGTGCAGTATACACAGGTACTATATACAGGCTGCAGTATACACAGGTAATATATACAGGGTGCAGTATACACAGGTACTATATACAGGGTGCAGTATACACAGGTACTATATACAGGGTGCATTATACACAGGTACTATATACAGGCTGCAGTATATACAGGTACTATATACAGGGTGCAGTATATACAGGTACTATATACAGGCTGCAGTATACACAGGTACTACATACAGGGTGCAGTATATACAGGTACTTTATACAGGGTGCAGTATACACAGGTACTATATACAGGGTGCATTATACACAGGTACTATATACAGGCTGCAGTATATACAGGTACTATATACAGGCTGCAGTATACACAGGTACTACATACAGGGTGCAGTATATACAGGTACTATATACAGGGTGGAGTATACACAGGTACTATATACAGGGTGCAGTATACACAGGTACTATATACAGGGTGCAGTATATACAGGTACTATATACAGGGTGCAGTATATACAGGTACTATATACAGGCTGCAGTATATACAGGTACTATATACAGGCTGCAGTATACACAGGTACTACATACAGGGTGCAGTATATACAGGTACTATATACAGGGTGGAGTATACACAGGTACTATATACAGGGTGCAGTATACACAGGTACTATATACAGGGTACAGTATATACAGGTACTATATACAGGCTGCAGTATACACAGGTACTACATACAGGGTGCAGTATATATAGGTACTATATACAGGGTGCAGTATACACAGGTACTATGTACAAGGTGCAGTATACACAGGTACTATGTACAGGGTGCAGTATACACAGGTACTATATACAGGCTGCAGTATATACAGGTACTATATACAGGGTGCAGTATACACAGGTACTATATACAGGGTGCAGTATACACAGGTACTATATACAGGGTGCAGTATACACAGGTACTATATACAGGCTGCAGTATATACAGGCACTATATACAGGGTGCAGTATACACAGGTACTATATACAGGGTGCAGTATACACAGGTACTATATACAGGGTACAGTATATACAGGTACTATATACAGGCTGCAGTATACACAGGTACTACATACAGGGTGCAGTATATACAGGTACTTTATACAGGGTGCAGTATACACAGGTACTATATACAGGCTGCAGTATACACAGGTACTACATACAGGGTGCAGTATATACAGGTACTATATACAGGGTGTAGTATACACAGGTATTATATACAGGGTGTAGTATACACAGGTACTATATAGAGGGTGCAGTATACACAGGTACTACACACAGGGTGCAGTATATACAGGTACTATATACAGGGTGCAGTATACACAGGTACTACATACAGGGTGCAGTATACACAGGTACTATATACAGGGTGCAGTATACACAGGTACTACATACAGGGTGCAGTATACACAGGTACTATATACAGGGTACAGTATATACAGGTACTATATACAGGCTGCAGTATACACAGGTACTACATACAGGGTGCAGTATACACAGGTACTATGTACAAGGTGCAGTATACACAGGTACTATGTACAGGGTGCAGTATACACAGGTACTATATACAGGCTGCAGTATACACAGGTACTATATACAGGGTGGAGTATATACAGGTATTATATACAGGATGTAGTATACACAGGTACTATATACAGGGTGCAGTATACACAGGTACTATATACAGGGTGCAGTATATACAGGTACTATATACAGGCTGCAGTATACACAGGTACTACATACAGGGTGCAGTATATACAGGTACTATATACAGGGTGCAGTATATACAGGTACTATATACAGGCTGCAGTATACACAGGTACTATATACAGGGTGCAGTATATACAGGTACTATATACAGGGTGCAGTATACACAGGTACTATATACAGGGTACAGTATATACAGGTACTATATACAGGGTGCAGTATACACAGGTACTATGTACAGGGTGCAGTATACACAGGTACTATGTACAGGGTGCAGTATACACAGGTACTATATACAGGCTGCAGTATATACAGGTACTATATACAGGGTGCAGTATACACAGGTACTATATACAGGGTGCAGTATACACAGGTACTATATACAGGGTGCAGTATATACAGGTACTATATACAGGGTGGAGTATACACAGGTACTATATACAGGGTGCAGTATACACAGGTACTACATACAGGGTGCAGTATATACAGGTACTATATACAGGGTACAGTATACACAGGTACTACATACAGGGTACAGTATATACAGGTACTATATACAGGCTGCAGTATACACAGGTACTACATACAGGGTGCAGTATATACAGGTACTATATACAGGGTGGAGTATACACAGGTACTATATACAGGGTGCAGTATACACAGGTACTATATACAGGGTACAGTATATACAGGTACTATATACAGGGTGGAGTATACACAGGTACTATATACAGGGTGCAGTATACACAGGTACTACATGCAGGGTGCAGTATATACAGGTACTATATACAGGGTACAGTATATACAGGTACTATATACAGGCTGCAGTATACACAGGTACTACATACAGGGTGCAGTATATACAGGTACTATATATAGGGTGGAGTATACACAGGTACTATATACAGGGTGCAGTATACACAGGTACTATATACAGGGTACAGTATATACAGGTACTATATACAGGCTGCAGTATACACAGGTACTACATACAGGGTGCAGTATATATAGGTACTATATACAGGGTGCAGTATACACAGGTACTATGTACAAGGTGCAGTATACACAGGTACTATGTACAGGGTGCAGTATACACAGGTACTATATACAGGCTGCAGTATATACAGGTACTATATACAGGGTGCAGTATACACAGGTACTATATACAGGGTGCAGTATATACAGGTACTATATACAGGCTGCAGTATACACAGGTACTACATACAGGGTGCAGTATATACAGGTACTTTATACAGGGTGCAGTATACACAGGTACTATATACAGGCTGCTGTATACACAGGTACTACATACAGGGTGCAGTATATACAGGTACTATATACAGGGTGGAGTATACACAGGTATTATATACAGGGTGTAGTATACACAGGTACTATATAGAGGGTGCAGTATACACAGGTACTACACACAGGGTGCAGTATATACAGGTACTATATACAGGGTGCAGTATACACAGGTACTATATACAGGGTGCAGTATACACAGGTACTATATACAGGGTGCAGTATACACAGGTACTATATACAGGGTGCAGTATATACAGGTACTTTATACAGGGTACAGTATATACAGGTACTATATACAGGCTGCAGTATACACAGGTACTACATACAGGGTGCAGTATATACAGGTACTATATACAGGGTGGAGTATATACAGGTATTATATACAGGATGTAGTATACACAGGTACTACATACAGGGTGCAGTATACACAGGTACTATATACAGGGTGCAGTATATACAGGTACTATATACAGGCTGCAGTATACACAGGTACTACATACAGGGTGCAGTATATACAGGTACTATATACAGGGTGCAGTATATACAGGTACTATATACAGGCTGCAGTATACACAGGTACTATATACAGGGTGCAGTATATACAGGTACTATATACAGGGTGCAGTATATACAGGTACTATATACAGGCTGCAGTATACACAGGTACTATATACAGGGTGCAGTATATACAGGTACTATATACAGGGTGCAGTATACACAGGTACTATATACAGGGTACAGTATATACAGGTACTATATACAGGGTGCAGTATACACAGGTACTATGTACAGGGTGCAGTATACACAGGTACTATATACAGGCTGCAGTATATACAGGTACTATATACAGGGTGCAGTATACACAGGTACTATATACAGGGTGCAGTATACACAGGTACTATATACAGGGTACAGTATATACAGGTACTATATACAGGGTGGAGTGTACACAGGTACTATATACAGGGTGCAGTATACACAGGTACTACATACAGGGTGCAGTATACACAGGTACTATATACAGGGTGCAGTATACACAGGTACTACATACAGGGTGCAGTATACACAGGTACTATATACAGGGTACAGTATATACAGGCTGCAGTATACACAGGTACTACATACAGGGTGCAGTATACACAGGTACTATGTACAAGGTGCAGTATACACAGGTACTATGTACAGGGTGCAGTATACACAGGTACTATATACAGGCTGCAGTATATACAGGTACTATATACAGGGTGCAGTATACACAGGTACTATATACAGGGTGCAGTATACACAGGTACTATATACAGGGTGCAGTATACACAGGTACTATATACAGGCTGCAGTATATACAGGCACTATATACAGGGTGCAGTATACACAGGTACTATATACAGGGTGCAGTATACACAGGTACTATATACAGGGTGCAGTATATACAGGTACTATATACAGGCTGCAGTATACACAGGTACTACATACAGGGTGCAGTATATACAGGTACTTTATACAGGGTGCAGTATACACAGGTACTATATACAGGCTGCAGTATACACAGGTACTACATACAGGGTGCAGTATATACAGGTACTATATACAGGGTGGAGTATACACAGGTATTATATACAGGGTGTAGTATACACAGGTACTATATAGAGGGTGCAGTATACACAGGTACTACACACAGGGTGCAGTATATACAGGTACTATATACAGGGTGCAGTATACACAGGTACTATATACAGGGTGCAGTATACACAGGTACTATATACAGGGTGCAGTATACACAGGTACTATATACAGGGTGCAGTATACACAGGTACTATATACAGGGTACAGTATATACAGGTACTATGTACAGGGTGGAGTGTACACAGGTACTATATACAGGGTGCAGTATACACAAGTACTATATACAGGGTGCAGTATATACAGGTATTATATGCAGGGTGCAGTATATACAGGTACTATATACAGGGTGCAGTATACACAGGTACTATATACAGGGTGCAGTATATACAGGTACTATATACAGGCTGCAGTATATACAGGTACTACATACAGGGTGCAGTATATACAGGGTGCAGTATACACAGGTACTATATACAGGGTGCAGTATATACAGGTACTATATACAGGGTGCAGTATACACAGGTACTATAGACAGGGTGCAGTATACACAGGTACTATATACAGGGTGCAGTATAAACAGGTACTATATACAGGTACTATATACAGGGTGCAGTATATACAGGTTCTATATACAGGGTGCAGTATATACAGGTTCTATATACAGGGTGCAGTATATACAGGTACTATATACAGGGTGCAGTATGCACAGGTACTATATACAGGGTGCAGTATACACAGGTACTATGTACAGGCTGCAGTATATACAGGTACTATATACAGGGTGCAGTATACACATATACTATATACAGGGTGCAGTATATACAGGTACTATATACAGGGTGCAGTATACACAGGTACTATATACAGGGTGCAGTATACACAGGTACTATATACAGGGTGCAGTATATACAGGTACTATATACAGGGTGCAGTATACACAGGTACTATATACAGGGTGCAGTATACACAAGTACTATATACAGGGTGCAGTATACACAGGTATTATATGCAGGGTGCAGTATATACAGGTACTATATACAGGGTGCAGTATACACAGGTACTATATACAGGGTGCAATATATACAGGTACTATATACAGGCTGCAGTATACACAGGTACTACATACAGGGTGCAGTATATACAGGGTGCAGTATACACAGGTACTATATACAGGGTGTAGTATATACAGGTACTATATACAGGGTGCAGTATACACAGGTACTATAGACAGGGTGCAGTATACACAGGTACTATATACAGGGTGCAGTATACACAGGTACTATATACAGGTACTATATACAGGGTGCCGTATATATATTGTACAGCATACACAGGTACTATATACAGGGTGCAGTATATACAGGTTCTATATACAGGGTGCAGTATATACAGGTACTATATACAGGGTGCAGTATGCACAGTTACTATATACAGGGTGCAGTATACACAGGTACTATATACAGGGTGCAGTATACACAGGTACTATATACAGGGTGCAGTATATACAGGGTGCAGTATACACAGGTACTATATACAGGGTTCAGTATATACAAGTACTATATACAGGGTGCAGTATACACAGGTATTATATGCAGGGTGCAGTATATACAGGTACTATATACAGGCTGTAGTATACACAGGTACTACATACAGGGTGCAGTATACACAGGTACTATATACAGGTACTATATACAGGGTGCCGTATATATATTGTACAGCATACACAGGTACTATATGCAGGGTGCAGTATATACAGGTACTATATACAGGGTGCAGTATACACAGGTACTATATACAGGGTGCAGTATACACAAGTACTATATACAGGGTGCAGTATACACAGGTATTATATGCAGGGTGCAGTATATACAGGTACTATATACAGGCTGCAGTATACACATGTACTACATACAGGGTGCAGTATATACAGGGTGCAGTATACACAGGTACTATATACAGTGTGCAGTATATACAGGTACTATATACAGGGTGCAGTATACACAGGTACTATAGACAGGGTGCAGTATACACAGGTACTATATACAGGGTGCAGTATACACAGGTACTATATACAGGTACTATATACAGGGTGCCGTATATATATTGTACAGCATACACAGGTACTATATACAGGGTGCAGTATACACAGGTACTGTATACAGAGTGCAGTATACACAGGTACTATGTACAGGGTGCAGTATATACAGGTACTATATACAGGGTGCAGTATACACAGGTACTATATACAGGGTGCAGTATACACAGGTACTATATACAGGGTGCCGTATATATATTGTACAGCATACACAGGTACTATATATAGGGTGCAGTATACACAGGTACTATATACAGGGTGCAGTATATATATGGTACAGTTTACACAGTTACTATATACAGGGTGCAGTATATATGGTACATTATACACAGGTACTATATATAGGGTACAATATACACAGGTACTATATATAGGGTGCAGTATACACAGGTACTATATACAGGGTGCAGTATATATATATATATGGTACAAATGATGAAATTCATACAAAAATTGATTAAAATAACAGGAACAAAAGGTACTGGATGGTGGAGGCTGTCTCATAAATTCCACATGTTAATTTTTAATGACATAGAACATATAGCTTATATCAGTAATTGCCAATGATTATTTTTGGGCTTGACCCTAATTAAAAAGGTACATGTGCAAAAAGGTGCTATAATGCTATAAAGTGCTTAGTGCAGAAAAATGTACTAACATTTCATTTGTGCCTTAAATACAATCATAATATGAAGTAGTAGTTGCTATTTCCACAATTAGCCATCAGATGGTTCTGATATCCCATACTAAAATATTCTCCTGGCAAGTCAAGCCTTTATCATTAAATCAATAAATATCAGATAGACGATTTTAAAGGGAACCTGTCACCGCGTTTTGCTGCTATAAGATGCGGCCACTGCCTTTCAGGACTTATCTACAGCATTCTATAATGCTGTACATAAGCCCCCTGTCTGACCTGAAAGATAATAAAAAACAAGTTTTATTATACTCACCCAGGGGCGGTCCAGTCCAATGGATGTCACATGTCCGGGTCCGGCGCCTGCCATCTTCATGCGATGTCGTTATCCTCCTTGCTTCTTGTCGTACTCCTGTGCAGGCGTACTGATTTGCCCTGTTGAGGGCAGAGCAAAGTACTGCAGTGCGAAGGCGCTGAGCCTCTCTGACCTTTCCCGGCGCCTGCGCACTGCAGGACTTTGCTCTGCCCTCAACAGGACAGATCAGTACGTCTGCACAGGAGCACAATGCGAAGCAAGCAGGATGACGACATCGCATGGAGATCAGAGGCACCGGACCCAGACCTGCAACACCCATCGGACCGGACTGCATCAGACCGCCCCCCGGGTGAGTATAATAAAATTTGTTTTTCTTATCTTTCAGGTTGACCGGGGTCTTATCTGCAGCATTATAGAATGCTGTAGATAAGCCCCGAAAGCCAGTGGCCATATCTTACAGCAGCAAAACGAGGTGACACGTTCCCTTTAAGTATTCAACTGAGCAAATGCACTAATAAGACTGGCACAAACACTATCGTTGCATATATTCATGTTAATACCATCTAATTCAGTTTACTATTCAAAAAATGGCATAATACAACCCAAAGGTATCTGGGATAATATTGGACGTGGACACCACTTACCGCAGGGCACAGGCACTGAGCAGCAGGGACTGGAGTAGGAGTGGAACTCAGACTATCCTGTGGGCTGTCGGCCTGTGGCAAACTGTAATGACGGCCACTGCCTGTCTTCTCAGCCTCAGATCCGGAGGGTTCAGAGGCGTGCTTACGTAGCACTCTGTACATGACAAGACTCTCTGAACCCCAGCCAGATCCAATCCCAGCATGCCCGCCGGGTGCCATAGCAACGCGCTCTCAGCCTGCAGTGAGTCTCGCCCGCCCCGCTGTCAGCTGTGTGTGGCCGGCCGCTCTCCACTACCACGGGCCGCAGTCAAGTGTTCTTTCATTGCACATGTCGCAGGGTGGGCAGATGCTAATTAACTGGCTCAGGGGGCAAATGCCTCTTTGCCACCCAGCTCAGCCCGCCCCTGCCTACAGCACATTTCTTGAGATTCGCCATCAGGCCCACGGCTTTGAGCAAATCTACTACTGCTTGCACCTAGAACAAGTGGGTATGCCAGTCAGTACTAAAGATGAAAACGTCTTCCAATGGGGTTCCAGTACTATGTTCATTAACCTCTGGAACGTGGCTGGGGCCCCATGTAGTCCAAAGGGCAGGCCGACATAGTGGTACAGACCCTCCGGTGTTATGAAGGTCTTTTCCTTTGCCGACTCTGTAAGAGGCATCTGCCAATATCACTTAGTCAGTTCGAGTGTGGTGACGTACTGGGCATGACCCAGGTGCTCGATCAGCTCGTCTACCCTGGACATTAGGTAAAGAGCGAACTTTGACACCTCAATTAACTTACGGAAGTCAATACAGAACCGTTCTGACCAATCCGGCTTCAGGATTAGCACCATCGGGCTAGCCTAGTCACTCCGGGATTCCTCAATTACTCCCAGCTGAAGCATTTGTTTCACCTCACTTACGATCGCTTGTCTGTGTGCCTTGGACACACAGTATGGTTTCATTTATACCGTCACGTGTTGCTCGGTGACAATGTCATGCTGGATGACATAGGTTTGACTGGGTAAACCCGATAATACATCAGTATTCCCTTTTACTAATTTCCGCACCTCTCGCTGCTGCTGTTTCGAGAGGGTGTCTCCTGTCTTTACCTCTCCCCCAGCCTCCGTTTGGGCCGATATCGGAGGGTCTCCGGATGATATGTTGGGAGTCACCTCCGTAAGCATACACTCCCGGTCCTTCCACGCTTTCAACAGATTGTGATACAACTGTTCAGGTTTTCTTTCCCCGACTGGTAAACTCTGTAGTTTACTTCGCCCACTTTTTCCCAAACTTCATACAGCCCTTGCCACTTGGCCATAAGCTTGCTTTCAGTAGTGGGCACCAAAACCAACACCTGATCTCCCACATTAAAGGAGCGAACCATGGCCTGTTTGTTATATACGTGGCAATGTGCTGCCTGAGCATCCACCAAATGCTTCTTTACTATAGGCATGACCGCTGCAATTTGGTCCTGCATGTTGGCTACGTGATCAATGACACTCTTATAGAGTGTAGGTTCCTGCTCCATGTCTCTTAGGCTACATCTAACAGACCCCTAGAATGCATTCCATACAGTAGCTGAAAGGGTGAAAATCCCATGGAAGCCTGCGGTACCTCCTGAATGGCGAACATCAATTAGGGCAACAACATGTCCCAATTCCTTCTATCCTTATAGACTACTTTCTTCAACATGAATTTGAAGGTTTTGTTGAAGCACTCAACTAACCCGTCGGTCTGGGGGTGATACACCGACGTTCGTAACTGCTTTATTTTTTGAAGCTTGCGCAGTTCCTTTGTCACCTTGGACATTAAAGGAGTCACCTGGTCAGTGAGGATCTCCTTCGGTAGCCCAAGGTGACAGAACATGGCAAACAACTCCCGGGCAATAAGTTTAGCTGTGGTGTGCCGCAGCGGTGTGGCTTCCGGGAACTTGGTGTCGTAATTTACGACCACCAATATGTGTTGATGGCCCCGGGCAGGTTTTACTGTCGGCCCCACGAGATCCAGCGCAATCCACTCAAAAGGTACCTCTATGATGGGCAGAGGTACCAATGGACTCCTGTAGTTTGCGGTATGTGAGGTAATTTGGCACTCTGGACATGTGTCACAGTACCTCTGGACCTCCGCATAGACCTCAGGCCAAAAAAATGCTGCAGTATGCGTTCCTGCGTTTTCTTGGCCCCCAAGTGCCCCCCAGCATGTAGGTGTGAGCCATTTTGAGCACTATTCGAAGGAAGGATTGAGGCACTATCAGTTGTTCTACCGCTTCATCCCGGATTTTGTCAACCCTATACGATAGGTCTTGGTTGACAGCCATGCGAGGAAAAAACGTTTCTGCGCCTAGTTGTTGAACCACTCCATTAACCTCTATCACCCTTTCTTGTGCCCGAGCAAGGGTGAGATCCTGGACCTGAGCTGTCCCAAATTTACCAGGGGGCGCTTCCAGCTCAGGGATCAGTGGGGTCTCCTCGACCTCACCTGCCAATACCTCTAGGGGACACCTATAGGGTTTACACGGCAGGTGTCCCTGACTTGTGATCTTCGGGTTCCATGCCCAGAATATCATATACCTTAGGAGGGTTAACCCTGGCCTCCCACAGGGACCAGAACAGGGGTAAGTCTCTTCCCAATACAGTCCCATACAGAAGAGTCTTTACCACTCCCACCACATGTCTTATCTCTCTACACGGGGTGGAAAACGTAACCTCCATGGTCAGGTACTCTCGGAGTTCCCCATGTATGCATACCACCCCCACTTTCCGTTCATTGGGGTTGTTCCCAGCAACAAGGGACCCATGTACCAGAGTCCCTAAGCTTCCCGAGTCCAAGAGAGCATCCGTCTGGTACCCGTTAATGAGTACCTTGCACAGCTAGGGTTCGGTACCGGTGGTGCCTACAGTGGTGGAGCACAATGGCTGGGTGAACATAGACACAGGGGAGTAGACCCACAGTCCATGGGTTCAGCTGTCAAGGAGCAGTTGGCATCCACATGTCCAGGGCCCAGGCACTGCCAACACTTGATAGCTGTGGCGTGACTGGACCTTGGGGCCGACTTAGGGGACACGGGACTGCTGTCACTCTCCCTTTGGGTTCCCCCTTTGGTACGGGCTCGGTCCTGATTGGCCCCAGTAGAGTGACATGGATTTTTCCCAGGCTCCTGGGTTGGGGGGGCCCAATGTGACAGCTGTAATGGAGCTGTGTCCTGTGTAAAGTCCTGAGTGGCCGTATACCACTTAATCAGTACCACCACCTGGTCCAGAGTGCCCAGGTCCCCACCCAATGCTGTATGGCGTGAAGGTATTAACCTCCAGTCGGGCAAGGATCTCACCTTTTTAGCATGGTGTAGTCCTGGGCGTCCGTACGACTGAGGTCAAAGTAGGCCTTTAGCACGTCACCCCTCAGGAATCGAGCCACCACTTTGGCCCACTGGCAGGTTCTCCTGCTCTGCCGTGTGCTCATGGACGGTGAGGAAAGCTTCCACGTCGTCTTCCAGACTCAATTTCCTCAAAGCGAAGCAAACCTTTTCTTGGGCCTCGTGACATTCCAGGGTCGGCGTGGAGGTGCCTCACGCAGGGCTGCAGTTTGCTGCAGCAACAGGTTATTGGTTTGTTGCTGTTGTTGCTGTTCAGGGCCGGCGTTTGGCACAGGCAGACCAGGCAGTCGCCTGGGGCCCCCACCTAGAAAGGGGGCCCCCTGCCTCTGCAGCCTCTGTATGAAGTGCCCAGAGGGAGTACAGCAGTGAAGCATCAGTCCCAGAGCATGTCTCCCGAACCCCCCTTGAGACCCCCTCAGTGCTGTGATTAACTCATTTGGTCCCAGAGCTCTGTGATGATTGCTGTAGGATCAGGTTTCACTGTCACATACAGCAGGGATCAGCATGGGCTCTGACCAGTCACTAAATCATCACTTGTAATCTGATAGGGCGATGTCCTGTCACTACTGTCTGGATGACACAGGACAGGAATATTGTCTGCTGAATCAGGGCATTTATTATATAGAAATAAATGAATTCCCACTTGAAATAATAAGGATAAACCATACACATATATAGTACAGGTGTGCATAGGAATCAGTGTGTTTGGTGCATTTTTTTTCTGCAGCCAAAGCCTGCTCTCTTGGCAGTAAAAACACTGCTTTCAAAACACGCATTTTTTAGGGTATGTGCAGAGGATCCGGAAATGGCAGCCCTTTGGATGCAGCGGACATGTGCTGCGTCCAAAGAGCTTCCATCTTTTGAACACAGGTTATTCCGCGTGTGTTCATTGAACCGTGTGGAATCCCTGAGTCCTATACATTGCAGGGGTGAGATTTCTCTTGCGGAGACTCGCATCTGCGCAAGATAAATTGACATGCTGGGGTCTGGAGAGACGCAGTTGTGAAATTCAGTCAATGGAAAATTAAAGGGTGTGCAGGAGATTTCTGAAAATCTCAGTTTTTGCTTGTGTTGTAAACTGCTGTAAACTTATTATTTGCAGAAGAAAAAGCTGCAAAAATTCTGCCTATGAACATGGCCAAAAGCTGCTTTTCAAAGTGCCAGCAGTGACCCTGCATACAGCTAATAGTGGCAGACCCATTGGCCGATATAAGGCCCCTAAATATGGGGGCCACAGTGCAATGTTATCATTTGGGGCCCCACTTTAAATTTTTGCCTAGGGCCCCACTTTGTCTAAAACCGGCCCTGTTGCTGTTTGAGAACCAGCTGCCTCAGGATTTTCTCCATTTTGTCCACAGGCCTGGGTTCCAATGTGGCAAACTGTAGTGCAGTGGGGATGGTTCAGTGTGACACAGTGACAAGAGGAAAAGTTCACAGCAAACATGTTTGTGTCTACACTCACACATTGTACGGCATCCGGATCACAGCCGGGAACAAAACAGTCCGTGGGTGTCCGGTTGCTGAGGGTGACGGCACCACCGTATCACTCTGCGGGGTGCCAGGAGCTCATTCTGCTGGCTCTTTGTTAACTCACACAGACTGAACTTCGGCAGAGCTGACCACTCCGCAAGTTGCAAACTCTAAACTGACACACCCAAACTCGTGCTGCAGGGGTTTTAACCTGGAATCTGTGGTCATGGGCCACTTGCAAGACCCATGTGGAGGAAACGGACTGCCCAGCTACCTTCCTGTAGTCCGTTTCAAAAATAAATTCCCTTAACGGGTTTTCCTGAACAATTTCTTGGTCAAATAGCTTGACCTGGCCATGGTTACTTTTACTTTGTTTTGTGACTCACAGGCGTCCTGTTGTGACCACAAGGCACTCCAGCCGGTCTAATAGGACTTTGTCCACATCCTGGGGGATACATATCACCATTCACATATGATCCCCCCTGCCTCACAGCCCCCATATATTAGTAATGTCACCTATGTGCCACCATATATTATTAATGTCACCTATGTGCCCCCATAGTTTAGTAATGTCAGCTACATGACCCCATATATTAGTAATGTCACTTATGTGCTCCCATATATTAGTAATGTCATCTAGAGGTGCTTCTCACAAAATTAGAATATCATCAAAAAGTTAATTTATTTCAGTTCTTCCATACAAAAAAGTGAAACTCTTATATACAGTCATTACAAACAGAGTGATCTATTTCAAGTGTTTCTTTCTGATAATGATTATGGCTTACAGCCAATGAAAACCCAAAGGTCATTATCTCAGTAAATTAAAATACTTTATACTACCAGCTTGAAAAAAAATTATTTTAAAATCCAAAATGTTGGCCTACTGAAATGTATGTTCAGTAAATGCACTCAATACTGGGTCGTGGCTCCTTTTGCATCAATTACTGCATCAATTGGCGTGGCATGGAGGCGATCAGCCAGTGGCACTGCTGAGGTGCTATGGAAGCCCAGTTTGCTTTGATAGCAGCCTTCAGCTCGACTGCATTGTTGGGTCTGTTGTCTCTTATCTTCCTCTTGACAATTCCACATGGCTTCTCTATGGGGTTAAGGTCAGGCGAGTTTGCTGGCCAATCAAGCACAACGATACTGTTGTTTTTAAATCAGGTATTGATACTTTTGGCAGTGTGGACAGGTGCCAAGTCCTGCTGGAGAATTAAATTTCCATCTCCAAAAAGCTTTTCGGTAGAGGGAAGCATGAAGTGCTCTAAAATTTCCTGGTAGATTGCTGCGCTGACTTTGGTCTTGATAAAACACAGTGGACCTACACCCGCAGATGACATGACTCCTCATCACTGATTGTGGAAACTTCACACTAGACCTCAAGCATCATGGATTGTGTGCCTCTCCACTCTTCCTACAGACTCTGGGATCTTGATTTCCAAATGAAATGCAAAATTTAATTTAATCTGAAATCAAATCCTTGGATCACTGAGCAACAGTCCAGTTCTTTTGCTCCTTGGCCAAGGTAAGGCGCTTCGGGAGCTGTCTATTGGTCATGAGTGGCTTGACACAAGGAGTGCGACACTTGTAGCCCATGTCCTGGATATGTATGTGTGTGGTGGCTCTTGAAGCAATGACTGCAGCAGCAGTCCTCTCCTTGTGAATTTCCCCCAATTTTTTGAATGGCCTTTTCATAACCATCCTTTCAAGGCTGCGGTTATCCCGGTTGCTTGTGCATCTTTGTCTACCACACTTTTAATTTCCACTCAACTTTCCATTAAAATGCTTAGATACAGCGCTCTGTGAACAGCCAGCTTCTTTAGCACTGCAAAAAAGACTTGTCACTCAATTCATATGCAAGCGGTTTATTTCTCAAGGAACAAAACGTTTCGGTCACACAATAAGACCTTCATCAGTTACTGTAAATATAACATAAACCAAACTCAATATAAAGAAAGAAAAAATAAAGTATATACATGACTCCATTATTGGCAAAAAAAGATACAACGTGGCATAATATTTAAAAAAAAAACGTATTAAATATGGGAATCAGAAGAAAAACGATTTTAGCACAATATTGGTAGAAAACAGAATGAGAAAGTGTTAGAGGGGTCACATACCGTTATGTAGATAGTAATAAAGAAAATATGCCAGACTGGGCAAGCGGTGAGATATTTCTGTGAATATAAGAAATGTGTCCTATAAGTAAGAAGCCAGATGGCGAGGTTCTGTATATATGAGTTTACATACCCTTAGTTAAGAGGAAAGGGTATATCTTTGGATAACTGGTATGACAGCCTGTATAGGTGAAAATACATTGGTGGTTCAGTGCATGTGCCGAATGGTGACTCGGAGTGCGGGTCCGGTGGGTTCTTACCTGCTGGGCGGCGCTGCAGACGCGGTGTCCACCGCTTGTCTGGCGTCCCGTGTGAAACCGCTCATATTTGAGCGCTGAGAGGCGGCAGGTAGGGGGCAGGTCACGCCACGCGGAAGTGGGCAGGTCCCGGCGCGGTACTGAGGTACATGGGACAGGAGGTGATGTCATAGAGATGGTGGTGCGTTCCACAGGGTAACGCTTGCGTTCCACCAATATAAACACTATGTGGCTGCCGTGTACCATGTCTAGGGATGAAAGCGCAAAACTGGGACATATTATGTGCGGATGATGGTGTGTCTTAATCGGTAGGACCCCTATAGATGGAAAGAGAGACAAAAGGTGGTACAATTGGTACTAGTACTATGTTGCTTGATGCGTGCACGGGAATTACATGAGCAAAAATCGAAGTGCAGATGCGGTGAGCCGTCATGAAAAAGTGAGTGCCCATAGGGAGACTGAGTCCGTAGATCAATACAAACGACTCTAAGGAGATAGAGAAAACATCATTAGAAAATAGGCATAACAAATTACCACATCGCTAAAACACTTTAAATGAAAGTGTGCAGACACGTAGCGGACGTACAATTTAGCGAATAGACGTGTGCACAGCTTGTTTTGGAGGTGCCAAGGTAGGTTCCAAAACCTTAATGACATGCAAAAAAGACCTGGCACTCAACTCATACGAAAGCGTTTTTATTTCTCAAGTAACAAAACGTTTCAGTCACGCAATACGACCTTCATCAGTTACTGTAAATATAACATAACCAAACTCGATATAAAGAAAGAAAAAATAAAGTAGACCCTTGCCCCGAAAGGGTTAAACAGAGAATATGATTTACTAGCTTTCATTTACAGTGTTTCAAGCTTACTTATAGGACACATTTCTTATTTTCACAGAAATATCTCACCGCTTGCCCAGTCTGGCATATTTTCTTTATTACTATCTACATAACGGTATGTGACCCCTTCAACACTTTCTCATTCTGTTTTCTACCAATATTGTGTCAAGATCGTTTTTCTTCTGATTCCCATATTTAATATGTTTTTTTTTAAATATTATGCCACGTTGTCTCTTTTTTTTGCCAATGATGGAGTCATGTATATACTTTATTTTTTCTTTCTTTATATTGAGTTTGGTTATATTATATTTACAGTAACTGATGAAGGTCTTATTGTGTGACCGAAACATTTTGTTACTTTAGAAATAAACCGCTTGCATATGAGTTGAGTGCCAGGTCTTTTTTGCATGTCATTAAGGTTTTGGAACCTACCTTGGCACCTCCAAAACAGGCTGTGCACACGTCTATACGCTAAATTATAGCTTCTTTAGCAATAACCTATTGTGGCTTACCCTCCTTGTGGAGTGTGTCAATGGATAACTGTCAAGTCAGCAGTCTTCCCCATGATTGTGGAGCCTACTGTAACAGACTAAAGGTACCGTCACATTAAGCGACGCTGCAGCGATCTAGACAGCGATGCCGATCGCTGCAGCGTCGCTGTTTGGTCGCTCGAGAGCTGTCACACAGACAGCTCTCCAGCGACCAACGATCCCGAAGTCCCCGGGTAACCAGGTTAAACATCGGGTTACTAAGCGCAGGGCCGCGCTTAGTGACCCGATGTTTACCCTGGTTACCATTGTAAAAGTAAAAAAAAAAAACACTACATACTCACATTCCTGTCGCGTCCCCCGGCCTCAGCTTCCCTGCTCTGTGTAAGCGTGCTTGCCGGAAAGCAGAGCGGTGACGTCACCGCTGTGCTTTGCTTTACGGCCGGCCGGCGCTGACACTGGGGGAAGCAGGGAAGCTGACGCTGAGGAACGTGTCAGGAATGTAAGTATGTAGTGTTTTTTTTTTTTTACTTTTACATTGGTAAACAGGGTAAACATCGGGTTACTAAGCGCGGCCCTGCGCTTAGTAACCCGATGTTTACCCTGGTTACCAGTGAAGACATCGCTGAATCGGCGTCACACACGCCAATTCAGCGATGTCAGCGGGAGATCCAGCAACGAAATAAAGTCCCGGACTTTCCCCAGCGACCAACGATCTCCCAGCAGGGGCCTGATCGTTGGTCGATGTCACACAACGATTTCGTTAACTATATCGTTGCTACGTCACAAAAAGCAACGATATCGTTAACGATATCGTTATGTGTGACGGTACCTTAAGGAACGTTTTTAAATGCTTAGGAAATCTTTGCTGGTGTTTTTGTTAATTATTCTAATTTACTGAGATAATGACTTTTGGTTTTCATTAGCTGTAAGCCATAATCATCAACATTACCAGAAATAAACACTTGAAATAGATCACTCTTTTTGTAATGACTATATATAATATAAGTTTCACTTTTTGTATTGAATAACTGGAATAAATTAAATTTTTGATGATAGTCTAATTTTTTGAGAAACACCTGTAGGTGACATTATAAATATATTTTATATTTTATATTTTTTTCCTCTTGAGAGTGTGGGTCCAATTCCAGCTATTGCTGTCAGACCTGTGATGTCTATCTACACCACAGTGTATAGGATAATACAGTATAATAAAATTTTTATGGACGTGACTTAACTAACATTGTGCAGTGATTCTGTTTTCCCTATAGTTAAGGATATTTCTTATTGCTAAAACTGTGATTTTTTTTCACATTAAACCTTTTTTAAAACTTTTTTAAACATCTCTGATTAGTGCGATCATACAACATCCAAGCCTCTGATGGCTCCGGTGGTGCACTGTACTACTGTAGTGCCGTGTATCATCACTGCCTGTCAGTGTAATACTAATGGCCCCATACATATGAGATAAGTGTTGGCTGAACGGTCATTTGGCAGACGCCTATCTCTCCCGACTCCCCCACACACACAAATATTCCAGCTTTCCTGTGGTCTGTATGAGAGAGTCGCCCCCAGACTCCTCTAGTGGAGGATTATCTACAGGAAGAACAAACGGATTAGCCTCTGAAATTCAGGATGCCAGATCCTTCTCTGCCCCAGCATCATCTGTCGGGAGGCCCCGAAATACATTTTATGGTCGGCCAAACCCCCCTAAATCAGTGCTTTCATGTAACTTTACTCTAAGGTGTATAGGGGGGGTTATAAGGTAACTTATTGGACGCTGCCTCTGGCCCGGCCTAATAGACCTTTGCACATTGCAGCCCATACACCATTATTAGGCATGTAAGTATCGTATTAACTAGGCCGCCCCATACTATCCAGTACTTGGGGGCAGAGGGGCATTCAGCTGAACTCTCAGATGCCATGTTTGCTTTTGGCAGCAGTAAGTGGTTAAACTTCCAGGGTTTTTGTTGCAGCCACTCTGTACCATCCCTGCAGTTAACATCTATATTCTGGTGCCCAAAAGATTTAATTTTTTTTAAACAATTGTTTATGGTGTGAAAAAATATAATGTGTCTTCTTGTAAAAAGAAAAATACATGGAAAAAGCAGACATTTATGTGTTTATTTTCTGGTGTTTTTCTTGTAATATAGGAAAGTCTAATGACCGAAATAAACCCCATAAGGCTACGTTCACACTAGCGTTGCGCCGCCCTGCGTCGGCGACGCAACGCGCGACGCACGCAAAAACGCGCGCAAACGCACGCAAAAACGCGTGCGTAGTTTTTTGACCAAAATCGGACGCACAGAAAATGCAACTTGTTGCATTTTCTGTGCGTCCGACGCTAGCGTCGAAAACGACGCAAGTGTCGAAAAACGCCACCCAAAAAACGCACGCGTCCCCTATGTTAAACATAGGGGCGCGTCGCTGCTGCGTCGCCGCTGCATCGCCGGCGCAACAGCGACGCACATTGGCGGAACGCCAATGTGAACGTAGCCTAAAACACTGTAGATGGAGACGTTGGGATCAGATCATTTCTGTCCGCGGTGTTTGTGGGGAAAAAAAAAATTATTTTCTAAAAGCCTCAAACATCTGTGTGTGAATCAGACCCGAGATCTAACGTGATAGAAGATTACAGTGCGGGGAAGACGGGAAACCTTCATATAGACGGCCGGTGGTGATGGAGTCAGTGACCGACTCTGGACAAATATGTTTCTAGAGCCGTAGTAGAAGATGAAGATGTCATCCTCACCATGAAGTAGTTATTTCTCCTGTCACGTGTAATAAATATCTCCTGCAGTATTGCTAATGCCGATTCCAGTGTCGGTAAATGAGACGAGAATTAGCGTTATGGAAGAGGAGTCTATGAGGAACGTATTCAGCTGCCGACTCCGAGGAAGAAACTGCTTGTTGTCTGTGGCCTAAATATATAGATTTTATTAGTAGATGTAAATACTGTAAAATAATAAATCTCCTCATATGTTTCCCTTATTATCTCCAGTAATTGTATTATTACACAGGATATTTATGATGTTACATCATCTCATCTTCTTCTCATTCAGGTCTCTACAGTATCGGATCCTCTCAGTGATGATCTTCTATATAAGAGAATTTTTCTGAATCGCCCATCAAAGATGGATATGGACAGAGACAAGATGGCGGAGGGGATATTACACCTCATCCTAGAGATCTTCTTCCGTCTTACTGGTGAGGTGAGAGATTCTGATGATGTCACATTACATCATTCCTATCTATGGGTATAACAGATGGACAGAACTGGAGAGGTGAGGACTCTGGAAATGTCTGTAGTGAGATTTATTAATGTGTCTCTCCATAACCAGGATTACACAGTAGAGAAGAGGACCACTAGTGAACGCTGTCAGGACCCTGTGTCTGAGGGATGGGGAAGACCCCTGAGCCCAATCACGGGGCCTCCATCTCACCCCCTGATACATGAGGACATCAATGACCAGAAGTTCCTAGAACACATCTACAAGATGATTGAGCTGCTGACTGGAGAGGTGACACTGCTGGGAATGCTGGGACATTATACAGTAATGCTATGAAGGGATCATGGGATGACGGTATCATTGTATGTGTCAGGTTCCCATAAGGTGTCAGCATGTCGCTGTCTATTTCTCCATGGATGAGTGGGAGTATTTAAAAGGACACAAAGATCTGTATAAGGACGTCATAATGGAGGTTCCTCAGCCCCTCACATCACCAGGTAATAGACAGGACTAAATACACACGGAATATAAGTATTTGTATGTGAAGAATGAATTTAGTCCCTGTATGTGTTTCCTCCAGATCTATCCAGTAAGAGGACAACACCAAAGAGATGTCCCCGTCCTCTTCTTCCACAGGACTGTAAACAAGGAGATCCCAATGTTTGTCAGGATCATCAGGTAGATGAGGTAGATCTCCCCTATGAAGTGTAGACGGCTGTGAAGGTCTTGTGCTAAGTCTTGTTTTATCCACCAGTATTATATGTTTTATACTTGTGTAATGTGAACGGTGGAGATGGCAGGATTAGAGCTAATCATAGATGTGACTTCTCCATCTGTCTGTGACTTTTACAATATTTGTTTCAGGCTGAAGATCTGACCCAAATTAATACTACAGAGACATATGTGAGGGGTGATGAGTGGTGTAAAGAGGAGATTCCTACGTATGACTACCCAGGTGAGTAGAAACTACTAAATGCAGACAACTCACAGATTCTTCTCCGCCACCGGTTGTGGCTGCTTTATCAGTGGTGTAGTCCGGCCGTATCACAATCGTGCGATCACCATTTGGCCTCCCGACCACAACATTCTCCTCCACCAAAAACTGTTCAAATGACTTTGTGTATCAAAAGCCCTTTTCTATAGAATTTACCACCTGGATGATCCACCTACCCCCTGGGATTAGAAGACACTGACCTTACCTGCCCAGATCTGTAAGCAACATAGTCCAGACAGCGTACGTAGAATGTGCTGACAAGTTAGAAAATCACTTGAAGAAATATATTATGATGGGTCTGTAAGAGAAAGCAGAGGGTAATGATGCTGTTGGCTTCCTAGATCCCTGGTATCTTATTGGATGAATCTACCTTCTCTCCCTTCTGTGCTGCTGAATGTGCTCATATGGTCCCTACAAGACCAGGTCCAGTCTTTCTGGCCAAACTTTGCTTTTATGATCGACAACATTAAATTTGCAGTGAGGCCACGTGTGAATTTCTGTACAATAACAGCAGAGTTTCCCTTTAGCCTGACTTTTAAATTTCTTTTAAAACCTTCTAACTTCAAACAGGATTGTGATAAACTACAGGAAAATCATTATACCTGTGCCACGATATATCTCTAAGCTGTGCGCAGCTGATGGCTGTAATATACATTTATTCACACCTGCAGGAGATGTGTTGACATTGCTCGAGTTCTGGTTTCATGGATTCACTCCACATCCTAAATGACATTATGTGTTCGATCCTAAGGAGTTTACCTTACTGCACAATCTCTCCTGAAATGGGAGCACTAACACTTGCTCTACTCTTCTGGTCAGGACTCATAGTAGCTCCAATGGTTCACCACAAATGAGTGCAACTCTGGTATTATGTTTGAGTTCTCCCCTCGTACATAAGTTGTTGGGGATGTAACATACTTTTTCATTCTTTGTGTTTTTTTTACCTGTTCATTCTGTATGATAGTTTGATTGTGGTGGGATCGGCCTACCTCACTTATGTGAGTGTTTAACTGATAGTCTTAAAAAAGCTCTCTATCACCTCTTCCAAATGCCGAAGATCTAAATTTAAAGTGAACTTGTCAGCGCCGTTATACTGATCACATTGATACCTGGTGATGAAATCCGTCTTGTGGTTGTTGTTTAATCTTTATTTGTAGTTTTCAGTTAAAGAGATTCTCGTGCTCTGATGTGGGGCTGTGGGTGTGGCTGGGGCTGTGGGCGGAGCTGTGGGTGGAGCTGTGTGCGGGGCTTTATGTTGTACTCTGATTACATATTCATCTGTATTGGCTTATGACAGGTCACTGACCCTCAGTGACCTGCCCCCTATTTTACATAATGCATATAATAGTGTTAATATTATTGTTGATTTTGCCTATAATATTGTGGCTATTATGAGGCTTAGAAAAAAATAACATCCAGCAAAATGACACCGGAGGCTCCTGTCCAGTAGCATCTATCTCTTACTTATAGATGATACTGCACAGGCGCTGCCATCGCCGGTGACATTTTGCTGGATTGGTTTATAGAAACCCTGTTGCTTCTCAATAGCCTTTGAGCCGCTACAGGTATGTGCATACGTTGCAGAATTGCCTGTGAAATTTTCTGCGCAGATTCTGCATCTCTTGCCAGAAAGCACAGGTAAAAATCCGCACGGATTTGATGCTTATTTTCATGTGTTTTTTCATTCGGATTTGTATGTGTTTTTGAAAGCTAAATATAGAAAAAAAAAAGAATTGTGATGTCATTTCTTGTACAACCTCTTCATTTACATACTCCATTGAACAATAATGATTACACACACAGAAAGAAAGAGATAGATAGATACATAGATTGATAGATGGATAATAGATAGATCTATAGATAGATAATACCAAGCCCTATGTTTAGGAATAAACATAATAAAATAGTACATAAAAAAGTGAAATAAAGACACACACAAAATATGCGTTAGGCCGGGTCCCACTTGCGAGAAACTCGCAAGAGTCTCTGACCTTAATATCCGGCACTGCCGCCGGCACTCAGGACTGGAGTGGTAAGCTGCATAGAAATACATGCTGCCTGCGGCAGTGCAGAGTATTCATGCGAGAGACTCGTGCGAGTTTCTCACAAGTGTGACCCCGGCCTTAAACGCAATATCTGTTTAATTTATTTTTAAAAAAGGCGTGGGCTCCCACGCAATTTTCTGCACCATAGATGGAAAGCCAGCGACTAGGGGCCGATGTTTATAGCCTGGGAAGGGGTTAATACCCATGGATCTTCCCAGGTTATGAATATCACCCCTTTAGCTGTATATTTAGTTTTTACTGGCTATTAAAATAGGACCCCCCAAAAAAACTGTGGGGTCCCCCTATAATTAATAGCCAGAAATGGCTATGCAGACAGCTGCGGGCTGATATTCATAGCCTAGGAAGCGGTCATGGGTATTGCCCCCTCCCCGGCTACAAACACCATCTCACAGCTGCCCCAGAAATGGTGCATCTATAAGATGCGCCTATTCCGGCACTTAGCCTCTCTTCCCACTCCCCTGTAGCGGTGGCATATGGGGTAGTAGTTGGGGGTTGATTCCACCTTTGAATTGTAAGGTGACATTAAGCCAGCTTAGTAATGGAGAGGCGTCAATAAGATACCTATCCATTAACAATGCTATAGTTGTTAAAGGGTTAAATAAACAAAGACACAGCCAGAAAAAAAGTATTTTAATGAAATAAAACACTACACAGTTTTGCCATCTTTATTGTTCTGCCAATCCATGTGACTCCCTCGATCTCCTGCAAAAAAAGAAAAAATAATAAACCAACACAAATACTTCCTGGTCCGATGCAGTCCATTTAATAACGACTGTCCCACGACGATCTCCCCTATAGAGGGTTCACATCAGCAGATGTGACAGCACTATAGGCCTCCAGTGACACACTGACAGGAGACAATGGCTCCTGCAGTGCAACACTGAAGAGGTTACCTGAGTTCAGGCTCTCACTTTACAGCAACGCTGTGTGAGAATTTTCCCACGCAGCGGTGCCACAAGTGACAGTATGAACTATACTGAACTCACAGTGGAGCGATACAGTGCAGAGGATTACCACCTCTTACTGTATCACCTGAGCCCCTGGAGAGCGGTCGCATCTGCCGATATGACAGCTCTCCACGTGAGATCGTCGTTGGATGCTCATTATTACATGGATTACATCGTATCAGGGAGTATACTGTTGTTTTTTATTATTTTTTTTTTTTACAGGTGATCGAAGGCTTTGGAGACTAGGTGTATGGTCAGTATGTACTATATGTGTATGATTTATTTTATTTTTTTTAGACTTGAACACAGTAGCCAGATGATGGTACTACTACTGTCCCATTATCCGGCTTCCTGTCACTGTAGCAGGCATAGCTTGATGGGACTAGTAGTCCGATCGGAAGATGCCTGCCCACACAAAGCCACACACACACACACACACACACACACACACACACACACACACACACACAGCCATACACACTCAGCCATACACACACAGATACACACAGACACGCACATCTTCTCCATACACAATCTCCGCCCACACTCTTCCCTCTCCCCATCTGCAGTGTTTCTCACAGGCACATCCGCAGATCTTTTTTAAACCTGCGATATTGCTGCGGATTGGCCTCACACAATGGAAGTCAATGGGTTTATAAACGCTGGAAATCCGCAAAAAAAATTGACATGATTTGGGAAAAAAACTGCAATTCCGCGCATTTGTTCCACAGCATGTGCACTACAAATGTCAATTTCACACTAATATTGCTTGTGCACTACACTGTGGATTTGATGCAATTCCATGCCTCCAAAAAATCTGCAGATCCACATCACAATCTGCAATGTGTGCACATAGCCTAATGTTTTTCCATTGACAGATCATGGACCTGTTTGGAATAATTTTTTGGGAGATGAGAATTTGTATTATTTTCACCCACATAACATTGATTGGTTTCTTTTTACTCTATATTTGGGAGGCAGAATGAACAAACAGTTGAACGCCACACACTACTGGTTCATCTAATAAGGTTTTCTATTAGACTGTGAACTGTCATTGTCTTGGTAAATAATTAAAGTTTTTTTTTACATAGCTTGCCATTTTTATGGACAGTTTAATTAGAAATGTTCAAAAATATAAAACTCAAGGATATTTTATTAAAAAATAATTGTTTTTTTATCTTGGCAGATGACTGTACCAGGAGATCAGAAGGACAGCTGACCTCTTCAATTTTTAAAAATGATGATCTTGAGATCCTACAAGATACAACTGAAGTGAGTGCTATTACTCCAGTTATAAAATCATCCATTCACAGCAAAGATCTGTCAGCTGATCCTTTGAAACAGATCATGTCTTCTGATTCATTACCGACTACTAAGGAAAATCAAAGTCACAAAAGAGGCATTAAAAAACAAACTGCTCCTAAAGCAAAGAAGTCATTTTCATGTTCAGAATGTGGGAAATATTTTATTACGAAAGCGCATCTTGATAGCCACCAGAGAACTCACACAGGGGAGAAGCCTTTTTCCTGTTCAGAATGTGGGAAATGTTTTAACCGGAAAGAGGTTCTTGTTAGACACCAGAGAACCCACACAGGGGAGAAGCCTTTTTCCTGTTCAGAATGTGGGAAATATTTTCGCTGGAAATCAGATTTGGTTAGGCACCAGAGAATTCACACAGGGGAGAAGCCTTTTTCATGTTCAGAATGTGGGAAATGTTTTAAATGGAATTCAGATTTTGTTAAGCACCAGAGAACCCACACAGGGGAGAAGCCTTTTTCCTGTTTAGAATGTGGGAAATGTTTTAATCGGAAAGAGCATCTTACTGGACATCAGAGCAGTCATATGGAGGAAAAGCCTTTTTCCTGTTCAGAATGTGGGAAATGTTTTAACCGGAAAGAGGTTCTTGTTAGACACCAGAGAACCCACACAGGGGAGAAGCCTTTTTCCTGTTCAGAATGTAAGAAATATTTTCGCTGGAAATCAGATTTGGTTAGGCACCAGAGAACTCACACAGGGGAGAAGCCTTTTTCATGTTCAGAATGTGGGAAATGTTTTAAATGGAATTCAGATTTTGTTAAGCACCAGAGAACCCACACAGGGGAGAAGCCTTTTTTCTGTTCAGAATGTGGAAAATGTTTTAAGCAGAAATCTGCTTTGGTTACGCACCACAGAACCCACACAGGGGTGAAACCTTTTTCATGTTTAGAATGTGGCAAATGTTTTAGCGAGAAATCAGTTTTGGTTAAGCACCAGAGAACCCACACAGGGGAGAAGCCTTTTTCCTGTTTAGAATGTGGGAAATGTTTTAATCGGAATGAGCATCTAACTGGACATCAGAGCAGTCACATGGAGGAAAAGCCTTTTTCCTGTTCAGAATGTGGGAAATGTTTTGACCGGAAAGAGCATCTTACTGGACATCAGAGAACCCACACAGGGGAGAAGCCTTTTTCCTGTTCAGAATGTGGGAAATGTTATAACCTGAAAAAGCTTCTTGTTAGACACCAGAGAACCCACACAGGGGAGAAGCCTTTTTCCTGTTCAGAATGTGGGAAATGTTTTAACCGTAATGCAAATCTTGTTCGTCACCTGAGAACTCACACAAGGGAGAAGCCTTTTTCCTGTTCAGAATGTGGGAAATGCTTTAATCGGAAAGAGCATCTTATTAGACATCAGAGCAGTCACACAGAGGAGAAGCCTTTTTCCTGTTCAGAATGTGGGAAATCTTTTAACCGGAAAGAGGTTCTTGTTAGACACCAGAGAACCCACACAGGGGACAGACCTTTTTCATGTTCAGAATGTGGGAAATGTTTTAACACGAAAGCACATCTTGATTACCACCAGAGAATTCACACAGGGGTGAAGCCTTTTTCCTGTTCAGAATGTGGGAAATGTTATAACCGGAAAGAGCTTCTTGTTAGACACCAGAGAACCCACACAGGGGAGAAGCCTTTTTCCTGTTCAGAATGTGGGAAATGTTATAACCGGAAAGAGCTTCTTGTTAGACATCAGAGCAATCACACAGGGGAGAAGCCTTTTTCCTGTTCCGAATGTGGGAAATGTTTTAACTGTAATGCAAATCTTGTTAGTCACCAGAGAACTCACACAAGGGAGAAGCCTTTTTCCTGTTCAGAATGTGGGAAATGTTTTAACACGAAAGCGCATCTTGATACCCACCAGAGAACTCACACAGGGGAGAAGCCTTCTTCCTGTTCAGAATGTGGGAAATGCTTTAATCGGAAAGAGCATCTTGTTAGACATCAGAGCAATCACACAGGGGAGAAGCCTTTTTCCTGTTCAGAATGTGGGAAATGTTTTAACTGTAATGCAAATCTTGTTAGTCACCAGAGAACTCACACAAGGGAGAAGCCTTTTTCCTGTTCAGAATGTGGGAAATGTTTTAACACGAAAGCGCATCTTGATACCCACCAGAGAACTCACACAGGGGAGAAGCCTTTTTCCTGTTCAGAATGTGGGAAATGTTTTAACCGGAAAGAGGTTCTTGTTAGACACCATAGAACTCACACAGGGGAAAGACCTTTTTCATGTTTAGAATGTGGGAAATGTTTTAACACGAAAGCGCATCTTGATTACCACCAGAGAACTCACACAGGGGAGAAGCCTTTTTCCTGTTCAGAATGTGGGAAATGTTTTAACCGGAAAGAGGTTCTTGTTAGACACCAGAGAACTCACACAGGGGACAGACCTTATTCATGTTTAGAATGTGGCAAATGTTTTAACACGAAAGCGCATCTTGATATCCACCAGAGAACTCACACAGGGGAGAAGCCTTTTTCCTGTTCAGAATGTGGGAAATGTTTTACCTGTAATGCAAATCTTGTTAGTCACCAGAGAACTCACACAAGGGAGAAGCCTTTTTCCTGTTCAGAATGTGGGAAATGCTTTAATCGGAAAGAGCATCTTATTAGACATCAGAGCAGTCATACGGAAGAGAATCCTTTTTCCTGTTCAGAATGTGGGAAATGTTTTAACCTAAAAGAGCATCTTGTTAGACATCAGAGCAATCACACAGGGGAGAAGCCTTTTTCCTGTTCAGAATGTGAGAAATGTTTTAACCAGAAAGCGCTTCTTGTTAGACATCAGAGCATTCACACAGGGGAGAAGCCTTTTTCCTGTTCAGAATGTGGGAAATGTTTTAACTGTAATGCAAATCTTGTTAGTCACCAGAGAACTCACACAAGGGAGAAGCCTTTCTCCTGTTCAAAATGTGGGAAATGTTTTAACACGAAAGCGCATCTTGATACCCACCAGAAAACTCACACAGGGGAGAAGCCTTTTTCCTGTTCAGAATGTGGGAAATGTTTTAACCGGAAAGAGGTTCTTGTTAGACACCAGAGAACTCACACAGGGGACAGACCTTTTTCATGTTCAGAATGTGGGAAATGTTTTAACACGAGAGCGCATCTTGATTACCACCAGAGAACTCACACAGGGGAGAAGCCTTTTTCCTGTTCAGAATGTGGGAAATGTTTTAACCGGAAAGAAGTTCTTGTTAGACACCAGAGAACTCACATAGGGGACAGACTTTTTTCATGTTCAGAATGTTGGATATGTTTTAACACTAAAGCGCATCTTGATATCCACCAGAGAACTCACATAGGGGAGAAGCCTTTTTCCTGTTCAGAATGTGGGAAATGTTTTAACTGTAATGCAAATCTTGTTAGTCACCAGAGAACTCACACAAGGGAGAAGCCTTTTTCCTGTTCAGAATGTGGGAAACGCTTTAATCGGAAAGTGCATTTTATTAGACATCAGAGCAGTCACACAGAAGAGAAGCCTTTTTGATTTTCTTAATGTGGGAAATATTTTACTTGGAAATCAACTGCTAATAAACATCAGAGATGTCACATAGGGGAGAAGCCATTATTATGTTCATAATGTTGGAATAGTTTTAACCAAAATTGGATCTTCTTAAAAGGGGTTGTCTCATGTCATTCCTCATGTTTGCTGACAAAAGGATAAAACTAAACTTTATTAATTCCAAATGTAAAACTATACCCATAATTCATCCCCTGAAGGTAAGTCAGAAGGTGACTAATAGAAAAAACATGTACCCCACATTTCAGTATATAGGTTGAGATGAGGTATACACACTCACTCTCAAAGCCTCTCACTTCTATGGGTTTCATCGTCCTCACCAAAGACGACTCATTGGGAGACTTTATTTAATGTTGACCTATATTCAAGCCAGAATAGATGGGGGAAAAACAACTAAAATCGCGTATCATGTTCTCCAAAACAGTCAGAAAACTAGCCATATATAGGCAGATCCCAGACATCAAACTATATACTTCGCAAGTTTATAAACCACTCCAGTGGCGGTCAGTCAGGAATAGAAAGTATGTGAAAATGCAATATAATTATTGTTTCTTATATTTGGTATTGTAATAGCTGTCTATTAGTAGTGCAGGCAAATTGTCCTAGACTGAACTCAGTTTTCAGATAGCCCAATATGTGCCACTCAGGGAAACATCTGCTCCAAAGATCATTAGCAGCTTCTAAGTAATGGCCATGCTGCGGTCTGTCAAGCAATGAGTGCAATATCATTATAAAGTCTAGGGATATGTGCAACCATAATGTCTGGGAGATCTGTGCGATTATTTAGTATGAATATGGAAATTATCTCTGGAAGTTGTGTTCCCTGAGCGGTATATACTGTATTTTCACATACTATCTATTCCCGACACTGGAGTGGCTTATAAACTTACGGAGTATATAGTTTGAAGTCTGTGATCTGCCAATATGTAGCTAGTTTTCTGACTATTTCGTATAACATGATACATGATTTTAATTTTTTTTGTCTAGTCTCACTTGAATATAGGTCAATATTAGTCTCTTGATGAGTCGTATTTGGGGAGGACGATGAAAGCGCAGAGGCGGAAAGCTTGGAGAGGGAGTGTGTACTGTATATGTCACCTCAACTTATATACTGAGATGTGGGGTAAATGTTTTTTTTCTATTGGTCACCTTCTGACTAACCTTCAGGGGGTGAATTATGGGTATAGTTTTACATATGAAATTAATAAAGTTTAGTTTTATCCTTTTGTCAGTGAATCTTCTAATCAAGGGATAATTATATACATATATACAGTGGGGCAAAATAGTATTTAGTCAGTCAGCAATAGTGCAAGTTCCACCACTTAAAAAGATGAGAGGCATCTGTAATTTACATCATAGGTAGACCTCAACTATGGGAGACAAACTGAGAAAAAAAAATCCAGAAAATCACAGTCTGTTTTTTTAACATTTTATTTGCATATTATGGTGGAAAATAAGTATTTGGTCAGACACAAACAATCAAGATTTCTGGCTCTCACAGACCTGTAACTTCTTCTTTAAGAGTCTCCTCTTTCCTCCACTCATTACCTGTAGTAATGGCACCTGTTTAAACTTGTTATCAGTATAAAAAGACACCTGTGCACACCCTCAAACAGTCTGACTCCAAACTCCACTATGGTGAAGATCAAAGAGCTGTGAAAGGACACCAGAAACAAAATTGTAGCCCTGCACCAGGCTGGGAAGACTGAATCTGCAATAGCCAACCAGCTTGGAGTGAAGAAATCAACAGTGGGAGTAATAATTAGAAAATGGAAGACATACAAGACCACTGATAATCTCCCTCGATCTGGGGCTCCACGCAAAATCCCACCCCGTGGGGTCAGAATGATCACAAGAACGGTGAGCAAAAATCCCAGAACCACGCGGGGGGACCTGGTGAATGAACTGCAGAGAGCTGGGACCAATGTAACAAGGCCTACCATAAGTAACACACTACGCCACCATGGACTCAGATCCTGCAGTGCCAGACGTGTCCCACTGCTTAAGCCAGTACATGTCCGGGCCCGTCTGAAGTTTGCTAGAGAGCATTTGGATGATCCAGAGGAGTTTTGGGAGAATGTCCTATGGTCTGATGAAACCAAACTGGAACTGTTTGGTAGAAACACAACTTATCGTGTTTGGAGGAAAAAGAATACTGAGTTGCATCCATCAAACACCATACCTACTGTAAAGCATGGTGGTGGAAACATCATGCTTTGGGGCTGTTTCTCTGCAAAGGGGCCAGGACGACTGATCCGGGTACATTAAAGAATGAATGGGGCCATGTATCGTGAGATTTTGAGTGCAAACCTCCTTCCATCAGCAAGGGCATTGAAGATGAAACGTGGCTGGGTCTTTCAACATGACAATGATCCAAAGCACACCGCCAGGGCAACGAAGGAGTGGCTTCGTAAGAAGCATTTCAAGGTCCTGGAGTGGCCTAGCCAGTCTCCAGATCTCAACCCTATAGAAAACCTTTGGAGGGAGTTGAAAGTCCGTGTTGCCAAGCGAAAAGCCAAAAACATCACTGCTCTAGAGGAGATCTGCATGGAGGAATGGGCCAACATACCAACAACAGTGTGTGGCAACCTTGTGAAGACTTACAGAAAACGTTTGACCTCTGTCATTGCCAACAAAGGATATATTACAAAGTATTGAGATGAAATTTTGTTTCTGACCAAATACTTATTTTCCACCATAATATACAAATAAAATGTTAAAAAACAGACAATGTGATTTTCTGGATTTTTTTTTTCTCAGTTTGTCTCCCATAGTTGAGGTCTACCTATGATGTAAATTGTGGAAACAGGAACACATGGGCTACTTGCACAGTGAACAAGTCTGTATGATCATGTTCACACACCACCAAGAAACCTGAAGACACAAAAGAGAATAGTAAAACCAAAAACACTCAGTTTGAAAAAATGTTGCAGTAATCCGCAAGTGCTAGTAAAAGATGTAAAAAACAGGGTATTTGGGTGATACATTTTTTGCAAAAAATGTATACTAAGCTGCTCTACCAATCTTCACGGTATACCCTTATCAGAGCAGTCCTAACTAATGTATGCAATCCCTATCTGATGTATTTAAAAACCTGATCATCTGTATATAACCTGTGTGAACAGGGTTCAGAGAGGAAAAATCCATGTGTGCATACAGGGTAGAACAGCTTTTGTGCAGATAGCCCAAGAGGAGTGGTGGAACTCCCCTGTCTTGTAGACACAAGAGAACAATTATGGAAACAGGAACACATGGGCTACTTGCACAGTGAACAAGTCTGTATGATCATGTTCACACACCACCAAGAAACCTGAAGACACAAAAGAGAATAGTAAAACCAAAAACACTCAGTTTGAAAAAATGTTGCAGTAATCCGCAAGTGCTAGTAAAAGATGTAAAAAACAGGGTATTTGGGTGATACACCCAAATTTGGGTATCACCCAAATACCCTGTTTTTTACATCTTTTACTAGCACTTGCGGATTACTGCAACATTTTTTCAAACTGAGTGTTTTTGGTTTTACTATTCTCTTTTGTGTCTTCAGGTTTCTTGGTGGTGTGTGAACATGATCATACAGACTTGTTCACTGTGCAAGTAGCCCATGTGTTCCTGTTTCCATAATTGTTCTCTTGTGTCTACAAGACAGGGGAGTTCCACCACTCCTCTTGGGCTATCTGCACAAAAGCTGTTCTACCCTGTATGCACACATGGATTTTTCCTCTCTGAACCCTGTTCACACAGGTTATATACAGATGATCAGGTTTTTAAATACATCAGATAGGGATTGCATACATTAGTTAGGACTGCTCTGATAAGGGTATACCGTGAAGATTGGTAGAGCAGCTTAGTATACATTTTTTGCAAAAAATGTATCACCCAAATACCCTGTTTTTTACATCTTTTACTAGCACTTGCGGATTACTGCAACATTTTTTCAAACTGAGTGTTTTTGGTTTTACTATTCTCTTTTGTGTCTTCCTATGATGTAAATTACAGACGCCTCTCATCTTTTTAAGTGGTGGAACTTGCACTATTGCTGACTGACTAAATACTTTTTTGCCCCACTGTATATATATTTTTTTTCTCAGTGGACTCATTCCTCATGTTTGGCCTCATTAAAATAAAATCACTCATACTCTGCTGGGGTGGCGGCTACACTTCAGTAGTGTCGAGACTCATTGTTCCGGGGCTTATGTGAGTTTGACACATCACACGAGCTCTGCACCCAATCAGTGGCAGCTTCACTATTCCTTCCTTCGGACGTATTGAACATCAGCAGGAAGCCAGGGCCGCGACTGGTCTCTGACTGCCTCATGATGCTCAATTTGTCTGAAGGTGGGGACAGTGATGTCAGCGCTGTTTGGGCACATGATGTAAAAACCTCAAGAGACCCAAGAATGCAAGTACCCACACTGCTGAAATGGTGCCGGTGTGGGAGGTTTGTATAAGTGTTTTTATTTCATTAGGAATGAGAAGAGGTTGTCCAAGTAATGGACAACCTTTTTAAACATCAAAAATCCCACACAGAGAGAAGTCATTATTAATTATGAGCGAGTGTACTCATTGCTCGGGTGACCTCCGAGAATTTATGACTGCTCGGAGATTTAGTTTTCATTGCAGCGGCTGTTTGGTTTACAGCTACTAGCCAGGCTGAGTGCATGTGGGGATTGCCTGGTTGCTAGGGAATCCCACATGTACTCAGCCTGGCTAGTAGCTGTAAACCATTCAGCTGCCGCAATGAAAACTAAATCTCCGAGCAGTCATATATACTCGGAGGTCACCCGAGCATGCTCAGGAAAACCCAAGCAATGAGTACACTCGCTCATCATTAGTCATTATCATTAGTGATGAGCGAGTGTACTCGTTGCTTGGGTTTTCCCTAGCATGCTTGGGTTATCTCCGAGTATTTCTTAGTGTTCGGAGATTTAGTTTTTCTCTTCGCCACGACAGCACCTGTCATGATCCCAATGGCAGGGGATCACTAAAGGACAAGCACAGATACAAACAAGCTCTAGGGCGATGGAACCTGAGCTGACCGCGACCCTGAACCTAACACACAAATAAAAGTAGCCGGGGAACGTGCCTACGATGATCCTAGACGTCTCGCTCCAGCCGAAAATCTAACTACCCCTATTAGAAGAAACACAGACCTCTCTTGCCTCCAGAGAAATACCCCACAGAAATAGCAGCCCCCCACATATGACGGTGAAATGAGAGGAAAGCACATACGCAGTATGAAAACAGTTTCAGCAAAATGAGGCCCGCTAAAGCTAGATAGCAGAGGATACAAAAGTGAACTGCGCGGTCAGCGAAAAACCCTTCAAAAAACCATCCTGAAATTACTTGAACTCATGTGCCAACTCATGGTACATGAGGAGCAATTTCAGCCCACTAGAGCAACCAGCAGCAGAGAATCACATATCTGCAGGCTGGACTAAAAACCAAATAAAGCAAAACACCAAAACAGGAAAATCCAAACTTAGCTTGACCAGAAGGTTCTAGGAGCAGGGAGCAGAGGTAAAAAGACACACTGGATACATTGATAACCGGCGAGGAAATGCCAGCAAAGCCAGGTTAAATAGGAAACTCCCATATCCTGATGGAACAGGTGGAACCCAGAGACCCAGGAAAGACAAGTCACCCAGTACCATCAGTAACCACCAGAGGGAGCCCAAAAACAGAACTCACAACAGTACCCCCCCCTTGAGGAGGGGTCACCGAACCCTCACGAGAACCACCAGGGCGACCAGGATGAGCCCTATGAAAAGCGTGAACCAAATCATCAGCATGAACATCAGAGGCAACCACCCAAGAATTATCCTCCTGACCATAACCCTTCCACTTGACCAAATACTGGAGTTTCCGTCTGGAAACACGAGAATCCAAGATCTTCTCCACAACATACTCCAATTCTCCCTCCACCAGCACTGGAGCAGGAGGCTCAAGCGAAGGAACAACAGGTACCTCATACTTCCGCAACAACGACCGATGGAACACATTATGAATAGCAAACGATGCCGGGAGATCCAAACGAAACGACACAGGGTTAAGAATTTCCAAGATCCTATAGGGACCGATGAACCGAGGCTTGAACTTAGGAGAAGAGACCTTCATAGGAACAAAACGAGAAGACAACCACACCAAGTCCCCAACAAGAAGTCGAGGACCCACGCGGCGACGGCGATTAGCAAACTGCTGAGCCTTCTCCTGGGACAACTTCAAATTGTCCACCACATGACTCCAAATCCGATGCAACCTATCCACCACCATGTCCACTCCAGGACAATCAGAAGGTTCCACCTGACCAGAGGAAAAACGAGGATGAAACCCCGAATTACAAAAGAAAGGAGAAACCAAGGTAGCAGAACTAGCCCGATTATTAAGGGCAAACTCGGCCAGCGGCAAAAAGGTAACCCAGTCATCCTGATCAGCAGAAACAAAACACCTTAAATAAGTTTCCAAGGTCTGATTAGTTCGTTCAGTCTGGCCATTCGTCTGAGGATGGAATGCAGACGAAAAGGACAAATCAATGCCCATCTTAGCACAGAACGTCCGCCAAAATCTAGACACAAACTGGGATCCCCTGTCAGAAACGATGTTCTCAGGAATCCCATGCAAACGAACCACGTTCTGAAAAAACAGAGGGACCAACTCAGAGGAGGAAGGTAACTTAGGCAAGGGGACCAGATGAACCATTTTAGAAAAGCGATCACACACAACCCAGATGACGGACATTTTTTGAGAGACAGGGAGATCCGAAATAAAGTCCATGGAAATGTGCGTCCAAGGCCTCTTCGGGATAGGCAAAGGTGACAACAATCCACTGGCCCGAGAACAGCAAGGCTTAGCCCGAGCACAAACCTCACAAGACTGCACAAAAGAACGCACATCCCTCGACAAGGAAGGCCACCAAAAAGACCTGGCCACCAAGTCTCTAGTACCAAATATTCCAGGATGACCTGCCAACGCAGAAGAATGGACCTCGGAGATGACTCTACTGGTCCAATTATCCGGAACAAACAGTCTCTCAGGCGGACAACGATCAGGTTTACCCGCCTGAAACTCCTGCAAAGCACGTCGCAAGTCTGGGGAGACAGCAGACAAAATCACCCCATCCCTAAGGATACCAGAGGGCTCAGAATTTCCAAGGGAGTCAGGCACAAAACTCCTAGAAAGAGCATCCGCTTTCACATTCTTTGAACCTGGCAGGTATGAAACCACAAAATTGAAACGAGAGAAAAACAGTGACCAACGAGCCTGTCTAGGATTCAGACGCCTGGCAGACTCAAGGTAAATCAAATTTTTGTGATCAGTCAAGATCACCACACGATGTCTAGCACCCTCTAGCCAATGACGCCACTCCTCAAATGCCCACTTCATGGCCAAAAGTTCCCGATTACCAACATCATAATTCCGCTCAGCCGGCGAAAACTTTCTAGAAAAAAACGCGCATGGCTTCATCACTGAGCAATCGGAGCTTCTCTGTGACAAAACCGCCCCCACTCCAATCTCGGAAGCATCAACCTCAACCTGAAAAGGGAGCGAAACATCTGGCTGACGCAACACAGGAGCAGAAGAAAACCGGCGCTTAAGTTCCTGAAAGGCCTCCACAGCCGCAGGAGACCAATCAGCAACATCAGCACCCTTCTTAGTCAAATCCGTCAAAGGCTTAACAACACTAGAAAAATTAGTTATAAAACGACGATAGAAATTAGCAAAGCCCAAGAACTTCTGTAGACTCTTAAGAGATGTAGGCTGCGTCCAGTCACAAATAGCCTGAACCTTGACGGGATCCATCTCAATAGTAGAAGGGGAAAAAATATACCCCAAGAAAGAAATCTTCTGGACTCCAAAGAGACACTTTGAGCCTTTTACAAACAAGGAATTGGCCCGCAGGACCTGAAACACCTTCCTGACCTGCTGAACATGAGACTCCCAGTCATCAGAAAAAACCAAAATATCATCCAAATACACAATCATAAATTTATCCAGATATTCACGGAAAATATCGTGCATAAAGGACTGGAAGACTGAAGGAGCATTAGAAAGTCCGAAAGGCATTACCAAATACTCAAAATGGCCCTCAGGCGTATTAAATGCGGTTTTCCACTCATCACCTTGCTTTATTCGTATAAGATTATACGCACCCCGAAGATCAATCTTAGTGAACCATTTAGCCCCCTTAATGCGAGCAAACAAATCAGTCAACAATGGCAAAGGATACTGATATTTTATGGTAATCTTATTCAAAAGACGATAATCTATACAAGGCCTCAAGGAACCATCTTTTTTGGCCACGAAAAAAAAACCTGCTCCCAAAGGGGACAAAGATGGACGGATATGTCCCTTTTCCAAGGACTCCTTAACATAATCCCGCATAGCAGTATGCTCTGGCACTGACAGATTGAACAAACGACCTTTAGGAAATTTACTGCCTGGAATTAAATTTATAGCACAATCGCAATCCCTGTGAGGAGGAAGCGAACTGAGCTTAGGCTCCTCAAAAACATCCCGATAATCAGACAAAAACACAGGAATCTCAGAAGGAGTAGATGAAGCGATAGAAATTGGAGGTGCATCATCATGAACCCCCTGACAACCCCAGCTTAACACAGACATTGATTTCCAGTCAAGGACTGGATTATGAGTTTGTAACCATGGCAGACCAAGCACTAGGACATCATGCAAATTATACAGTACCAGGAAGCGAATCACCTCCTGATGAACGGGAGTCATACGCATGGTCACTTGTGTCCAGTACTGAGGTTTATTCATAGCCAAAGGTGTAGAGTCAATTCCCTTCAAAGGAATAGGGACTTCCAGAGGCTCCAGACTAAACCCACAGCGATTGGCAAATGACCAATCCATAAGACTCAGGGCAGCGCCTGAATCCACATAGGCATCGACGGAAATGGATGATAATGAACAAATCAGAGTCACAGACAGAATGAACTTAGACTGTAAAGTACTAATGGCAACAGACTTATCAACCTTTTTTGTGCGTTTAGAGCATGCTGATATAACATGAGCTGAATCACCACAATAAAAGCACAACCCTTTTTTCCGCCTATACTTTTGCCGTTCACTTCTGGACTGAATTCTATCACATTGCATTATCTCAGGTGACGGTTCAGACGACACCGCCAAATGATGCACAGGTTTGCGCTCCCGTAAACGCCGATCAATCTGAATAGCCATAGTCATAGACTCATTCAGACCAGTAGGCGCAGGGAACCCCACCATAACATCTTTAATGGCCTCAGAAAGGCCATCTCTGAACTTTGCAGCCAGAGCGCACTCATTCCACTGAGTAAGCACCGACCACTTCCGAAATTTTTGACAATAAATTTCTGCTTCATCTTGCCCCTGAGAGAGGGCCAACAAAGCTTTTTCAGCCTGAATCTCTTGGTTAGGTTCCTCATAGAGCAAACCCAATGCCAGAAAAAACGCATCCGCATTAAGCAACGCAGGGTCCCCTGGTGCCAATGCAAATGCCCAATCCTGAGGGTCACCCCGCAGGAAAGATATAATAATCTTGACTTGCTGAGCAGGGTCTCCCGAGGAGCGAGATTTCAAAGAAAGAAACAACTTGCAATTGTTCCTAAAATTCAGAAAACGAGATCTATCTACAGAAAAAAACTCTGGGACAGGAATTCTAGGTTCAGACATAGGAGCATGTACAACAAAATCCTGTATATTTTGAACCTTAGCGGCAAGATTATTCAGGCTGGAAGCCAAACTCTGGACGTCCATGATAAACAGCTGAGATCAGAGCCATTCAAAGATTAAGAGGAGGAGGAAGTAGCCAGGCTGCAATAAGGCTAGGCAGCAAACTCTGAGGGAAAGAGGGAAAAAAAAAAAAAAAAACTTCCTCAGACTACTTATCCTCCTACTTCAGCCAATACAATTAACACTTTGTGGGCCGGTTATACTGTCATGATCCCAATGGCAGGGGATCACTAAAGGACAAGCACAGATACAAACAAGCTCTAGGGCGATGGAACCTGAGCTGACCGCGACCCTGAACCTAACACACAAATAAAAGTAGCCGGGGAACGTGCCTACGATGATCCTAGACGTCTCGCTCCAGCCGAAAATCTAACTACCCCTATTAGAAGAAACAGACCTCTCTTGCCTCCAGAGAAATACCCCACAGAAATAGCAGCCCCCCACATATAATGACGGTGAAATGAGAGGAAAGCACATACGCAGTATGAAAACAGTTTCAGCAAAATGAGGCCCGCTAAAGCTAGATAGCAGAGGATACAAAAGTGAACTGCGCGGTCAGCGAAAAACCCTTCAAAAAACCATCCTGAAATTACTTGAACTCATGTGCCAACTCATGGTACATGAGGAGCAATTTCAGCCCACTAGAGCAACCAGCAGCAGAGAATCACATATCTGCAGGCTGGACTAAAAACCAAATAAAGCAAAACACCAAAACAGGAAAATCCAAACTTAGCTTGACCAGAAGGTTCTAGGAGCAGGGAGCAGAGGTAACAAGACACACTGGATACATTGATAACCGGCGAGGAAATGCCAGCAAAGCCAGGTTAAATAGGAAACTCCCATATCCTGATGGAACAGGTGGAACCCAGAGACCCAGGAAAGACAAGTCACCCAGTACCATCAGTAACCACCAGAGGGAGCCCAAAAACAGAACTCACAACAAGCACCCACTTGAGAGAAGGGATCCACCCATAGGAACAGGAAACCGTATGGAGTGATAAAAGGGGCGGTCCCCCTTGCTCCCACAGTTGGTTTTCTGTTCCTAAGGGAACTCGTGGAGAAGAGGATACCTGGCCTGGACGCCACTTGTGCGGTTTACCTTAGAGGACGGCAGGGGCTCCAGTGCTGGAAGCAGCGTTCGGGGTCCTGGTTCAGCTCCCCCCTCTGCTGGCAGGCACCGTGAGGCCAGGATCGGGGAGTCGCCTGGCTCACAGAGGAGGACGCTTTAGCTGGCCTGCGGAGGGCTAAACGCACTCAGGTAATCACAACGCCGGTTTCGGCGGGTGGATGCGCGAGTGTGGGGCCTGATGTGTGTTCCCCCAGAAGTGAAACAAAAGCTTCTGGGGTGAGTGAAGGAGAGAGATGGTGCTGGCAAGCAAGCAGTGCGCAGGTGCATGTAAGATGGCCGCCACCCAGAAGTGACAAAGACTTCCGGGTACAACATGAAGAAGATGGCGGCCTCTAGTGTGAAAGGACGCCGGCGCTGAATCCCCGGCGTCCAAGCATGGCATCACCTCAGGATTCAGTGGTGCCTTCGTTAGAAGACACAGCCAATGCACCTCGCAGTTGTACAAGCAGCGAACGATCCAAACAGCAGATCCTCCACATGAAGCACTAAGGAGAAAAGATCCGACCGATCCACCTCAGCCTGTGCCTCCAATCTCCTCTCCAGCCGGTACCTTGACCGATAGCTTCACTGGAGTGAGTATGTATCCCACCCTATTAAGCTGATTGTTGCTCCCTCTTTTTTCTATGCACCCTAGGCAAAAAGAACCAAAAAATCAAAACACAATGTGCTTTATGTACCCAGCCCCTCCCGGATAGTCATACAAAGAGAATGTGTTACACTTGTATTGAAACCACATTACATGAAGAATAGGGTTGAGCGAAACGGAAAGGACAAATTCAAAAATCGCCAACTTTCAGCAAAGTCGGGTTTCATGAAACCCGACCGATTCTAGTGTGGGATCGTAGGGTTGAGCGAAACGGATTGGACAAATTCAAAAATCGCCGAATTTCGGCAAAGTCGGGTTTCATGAAACTCGACCCGATCCTAGTGTGGGATCGGCCATGAGGTCGGCGATCTGCGCGCAAAAGTCATGTTTCGTAGGATGCTTTCAGCGCCAGTTTTCAGCCAATGAAGGAGGATGCAGAGTGTGGGCAGCATGATGACATAGGTCTCGGTCTGACCATCTTAGAGAAGGGCATGACAGTGATTGGCTTGCTTTCTGCGGCGTCACAGGGGCTATAAAGGGGCGTTCCCGCCGACCGCCATCTTACTTCTGCCGATCTTAGCATAGGAAGAGGTTGATGCAGCTTCATCAGAAGAAGAGATATAGTTAGGGAGGGAAGATTAATCCCAAAACTGCTTGTGCTGTAGCGATTTCCACTGTCCAACACCACCATTTTTTTAAATTTAACAATAACTGACATACTGGATATACATTAATAGTTTATGGTCCTAATTACGGTACCAAAACATGAGACCGCTTACCGCGACTCCAAATAAATATGTGAAACCTACAGAGAATCAGGAGTATACTCTCATGGGTATAAGTATAAGAATAGAGCCTAAGTCATTAACTTAAAGTATCAAAAAACAATTGTTTATTACACAGCTCATTAACAGTACAAAACGGCTAAAAGCCAAGATACAAAAGCACATGACGAGAGGGAAAGGGAAAGAACACAAAAAAAAAGCAAATAACGGCCAGAGAGGATTCCTCCATATCTGCTGGTACTAAGAGTAGTCCCCCGAGGAAGCCAACTACGCGAAACGCGCGTCAAGACCTTATATTCAGCCTGTTGAGGTCTCTCCTTCCCACATGGGTAAGCACTCGCTGCGTTTGGGCTTATGAGTGAGGTCACTTTAGCCATATTCGGTAACGGCAATTGCATATATGGGCTCCCTATGTAACTATTTATGGATCGAGGGCTGCCTGTTTTACAAATCTATAACCTACTCTTAGTACCAGCACATATAGAGGAATCCTCTCTGGCTGTTTTTTTTTTTTTTTTTGTGTGTTCTTTCCCCTGCCCTCTCGTCATGTGTTTTTGTATCTTGGCTTTTAGCCGTTTTGTACTGTTAATGAGCTGTGTAATAAACAATTGTCTTTTGATACTATAAGTTAATGACTTAGGCTCTATTCTTATACTTATACCCATGAGAGTATACTCCTGATTCTCGGTAGGTTTCACACCACCATTTTTTTGCAGGGACAGTGGAGACTATATTTTTGTGCATCAGCTCAGTAGCTTATTAGGCGGCCTTATAAGGCTCCTTGATAGCTGCATTGCTGTTTGCACGCTGCTGTGCAAACCAACTGCTTTTTTAAAAGCAAAAATCCTGTTGCTCCTTTCTGCACAGTTACTGTATCTTGTTTATTTGTCCACACTTTTGTGTGCAGCAGTCATTTTTATTGCTGCCATACTTTTCCTGAGATCATTGTAGGGAGATTGAAATTGTACTACAGTCCTTGTATTTTTTTATATATCTCCCAGCCACTTTCTGCCACTTACATTGTGTTGTTTTATTCACTGGGCCTGAGTTTTGGTTCAGTCTCCCCAAAAAAGAGTGAGATTCAAATTCTCACAAAGTGGATATACTGCAGTCCTGTTAGTTTGTCGTATGTCAGCCAGCCACTTTCTGCCACTTAGATTGCGTTGTTATGTACACTGGGCCTGAGTTTTGGTTCAGTCTCCCCCAAAAAAGTGAGATTCAAATTCTCACAAAGTGGATATACTGCAGTTCTGTTAGTTTGTCGTATGTCAGCCAGCCCCTTTCTGCCACTTAGATTGCGTTGTTATATACACTGGGCCTGAGTTTTAGTTCAGTCTCCCCCAAAAAAGGGAGATTTAAATTCTCAACAAGTTTATATACACCTTCTAACTTGTTTTACAGTACCATATAACGGTTGTTATTTTGGTTAGATTTTCCAAAAAATGAGGAAGTCTGATGGAAGAGCCCGTGGGCAGTGGTTGCCAGCTGGTACTGATGGTGGTGCATCTGGTGGTAGTGGCAAAAGCACAATAGCACCTAAGGCTGGAGGTGTTGAGCCAGCATCATCGTCTGGCTACACAAGGCCTCGAAAGCTCCCTTATCTGGGAGTAGGAAAACAGCTTTTAAAGCTGGAGCAGCAAGAAAAGGTTTTGGTTTCCTTGCTGACTCAGCCTCTAGCTCTGTCGCCTCCTCTTCAGAAAGCTCCAAATATAAAAGCAGTCGTCAGTGGATGCTGGTCAGTGGTCAGGAACAAGATGTTTCCTTGTGTCCTTCATCCAAACCAAAAGTGAAGGATGCATCAGGTGACACTACAGGTTACTCCATGAAGCTCTTTACACGTACCGTGCCTGGGTTAGAAAGGGAAATTGTTAACTGCCCGTTGCAAGATGAATCGGACATGGAGTGCACTGTTGCAGAGCCACAGCTAGATTATTATGCTGTTCCATTGACTCAGATCACTACATTGCCCTCGCAGTGTACTGAGCCAGAATCTGACCCTGCAGAGACTATGGTGCCCCGTCCCGAACGCTATAGCACCTTACACGGTGACACAGAGGAAGGTGCACATGACATTGAAGAGGAGGTGATAGATGACCCAGTTGTTGACCCAGATTGGCAGCCATTGGGGGAAGAGGGTGCCGCTGCCAGTAGCTCAGAAGCGGAGGAGGATGATCCGCAGCAGCCACCTACATCGCAACAGCTGTCATCTGGCAGGCCCGTCTCAGGCCAAAAATGTTTGTCAAAAACAAAAACAGTTTTAGGACAGCGTGGTCATCCGTTGAAAGTAGCACAGCGTGCAATGCCTGAAAAGGTATTCCATAGTAGGAAGAGTGTAGTGTGGCAATTTTTTAACCAAGATCCGAATGATCAGTCAAAAGTTATCTGTAAGAAATGCTCAAAGACCTTTAGCAGAGGGAAGAATCTTCAAAATTTAAATACAACGTGCATGCTTAGACATTTAACCAGCATGCACTCGCAAGCCTGGACTAACTACCAAACATCCCGTACCGTTGGTGCACCTGCTCAGAATGAAGGTAGTCAGCAATGCTACATTGCTTCCCTCACTGTAAGGCCACCGGTTAGGACACCACCAGCAGTAAATGTGGAGGTATCGTCGCAAGGCCAAAGCAGTCAGGGAATCACAAGGTTATTGGTAGGAAACACTGCATGTAGGCCAACATCAAGAATACCATCACCAACCCTCTCTCAATCTGCCATGTCCACCACCACCACCGCTAGTTCTACCATATGCAGCTCTCCAGTCGAGCTCACACTTAAAGAGACTCGTTAGGAAAAGAAAGTACTCATCCTCTCATCCGCGTACACAGGGTTTGAACGCCCACATTGCTATACTAATCTCGTTAGAGATGATGCCCTACCGGTTGGTTGAAAGCAAAGCTTTCAAAGACCTGATGGCGTACGCAGTACCACGCTATGACCTACCCAGTCGGCACTTTGCAAGAAAAGCAATTCCAGCCCTCCACCAGCATGTCAAAGACCGCATTGTCCATGCACTGAGGCAACAGTCAGTGGAAAGGTGCACCTCACAACAAATGCATGGACCAGTAGGCATGGCCAGGGACGTTACGTGTCCATCACGGTGCACTGGGTTATTGTGGTGGATGCAGGGTCCACAAGGGACAGCCATAGTGGGACAGTTCTGCCTAGCTCACGGTCTAGGAAACAGTTGACTGTAGACGTTCGCCACCCCTCCTCCTCCTCCTCTAGAAGCGAAAGCTCGTCCTCCGAGCGCAGTCGCACGACCACTCCATCCGCAGCTGCCAGTGTTGCACACGAGGTGTCCCATTATCGAATAGCTAGTGGTAAGTGTCAGCAGGCTGTGTTACAAATGAAGTGTTTGGGCGACAACAGACACACCGCGGAGGTACTGGCCGAGTACTTGCAGCAGCAAACTCCGTCATGGCTGGGCAGTGTACATCTTGAGGCAGGTAAGGTAGTCAGTGATAACGGAAGGAATTTTATGGCTGCCATAGCCCTTTCAGAACTTAAACACATACCTTGCCTGGCTCACACCTTGAACCTGGTGGTGCAGTGCTTCTTCAAAAATTATCCGGAGTTACCAGCCCTGCTCCTGAAGGTGCGAAGACTTTGCTCGCACATCCACCTGTCGCTCGTACACTTCAGCCGTATGCTGAACCATCAGCGATCGCTGAATCTTCCCCAGCACCGCCTAATAATCGACGTTGCAACAAGGTGGAACTCCACACTGCACATGGTTCAGAGGCTGTGCGAACAGAGGCGTGCTATAATTAATTTGTGGGAGGATACACATACAAGGGCAGGCACTTAGATGGCAGACATGGAGTTGTCTGGTTTGCAGTGGTGGAAGCTACAAGACCTCTGTCAAGTCCTTCAGTGTTTTGAGGAATGCACACGGCTGGTAAGTGCAGATGACGCCATCATAAGCATAAGCATCCCACTAATGCGTCTGCTGATGCAAAGTTTGATGCACATTAAGGAGTTGGCATCTGCAGCCGAGGAGAAAGGAAGCCTTGATAACTCTCCTGGACGAGGTGGCGGACGAAGAGGGGGAGGATGATGGGGATGAATATTTATGGGACGAGGATGCTTCGCAGGGGGCAATACAAACTGGTGGCATTGCAAGGTCAGGTACAGGGTTTTTGCAGGACACAACTGATGTTGATTTGCAAGAATGTGCTCCTCAACCAAGCACAAGCAGTGAATTGACACCTGGAACATTGGCCCACATGGCTGAGTAAGCCTTGCGTATCCTAAAAAGGGACCCCCGCATTATCAAAATGATGACCAATGACGACTACTGGTTGGCCTGCCTCCTGGATCCACGATATAAAGGGAAATTACAAAATATCATGCCACATGAGAACCTTGAGCAAATATTGGCTACCAAACAAGCAACTCTTGTAGACCGTTTGGTTCAGGCATTCCCAGCACACAGCGGCGGTGATGGTTCTCACACGAGCCATAGGGGGCAACATGGCAGAGGTGTTAGAGGTGCACAAATCTGAAGTGGCGTTGGACAGAGGGGTTTTATTACCAGTTTGTGGAGTGACCGCTGACACGACAGGTACTGCTGCATCAATTCAAAGTGACAGGAGACAGCATTTATCCAGTATGGTTATGAACTACTTTTCCTCCCTTATCGATGTTCTCCCTCACAGGTCATTCCCCTTTGATTACTGGGCATCTAAAATAGATACCTGGCCAGAATTGGCAGAATATGCATTATAGAAGCTCGCTTGCCCTGCTGCTAGTGTGCTATCAGAAAGAGTCTTCAGTAGTGTTGAGCGATACTTCCAATACCCAGAAGTATCGGATTGTATCGGCCGATATCCCAAACATCGGATATTGCCGATACCCGATACCAATGCAAGTCAATGGGACACAAATATCGGAACGTAAATAAGCCCTTTCTGTCCTTCTATATGCTGTTCCGGAGGGGGGAAGAGTGTGGTCGGACACTGTGAGTGTCTGTGTGTGCGGGCCTGCCAGGGATCTGTACGTGCCTACCGGGGCTCTGTGCGGGCCTAGCGGGGCTATATGCGGGTCTGCCGGAGATCTTCGCGGGCTGCCCGGGCTCTATTCGGTGTGCCGGGGCTGCCCGGGCTCTATGCGGTGTGATGGGGCTGTATGTGGGCTGCCCGGGCTCTATTCGGTGTGCCGGGGCTGCCCGGGCTCTATGCGGTGTGATGGGGCTGTATGTGGGCTGCCCGGGCTCTATGCGGTGTGCCGGGCTTGTGCGTGTGTGCAGGCAGTCCCATCGGACGATGCCTGCTACACTGACAGTGATTGACACATTAGCCAATGATGGGACAGTAGTAGTCCCATCATCCGGCTAATGTGTTGAATGAGAAAAAAAATACTCCATACAGTACATGCAGCGCCCCAGAGACCTGGTTGTTGCAGTAATGTCGCTCTGCCGCTAAGGAGGGTGATGTTATGTCTGATTGCACTAAAGGAGTTCATCTGACCAGGTATCACAGCACACATTACACTTCAAACTCCAGCCACTAGGGGGAGCAAAAGGCACTATTTATTAGGTCACTCCTCACACTGGTAAAGCTAGGGGTTGGACAGGAAGTCAGAGAGAACGAAGCCTGGGAGAGCTCCACGGAGGACCTGTCAGAACTGGGAATCTGGCAGGTACGTAGCCGAAAGGACAGATTGTTACGGAACCGCGCCTGCACTACCTTGCGGCGGTATCTAAAGAAAGGACACGAAGCGAAGGATATTGTGGACAGTAAGAAAAGGGATCAAGTACAAAGGAGAGCCAGTAGGAGTCGTGCCCCGAGAACGGCAACATCTTACTGAGGCACATGGCCGGAGCACCGAGGAAGTAACAGTCTCCACGCATTACTTCAAACAGCGGCATGACAGTTAATTACAGGTTGGCTGTCTACAATACATCACCTAAGAAAGACATAGGAGGCAATCGTGGGAGAGGGGCGACACTATGGTCCCAGAATAACTCCAGGCCTATCTGTCATAAAGGTGCGTCCTAGCCATAACAAACCTGGGGGATGGAGAGAGAAAGAGCTAGAAAGAACGAGAACAGAAGTTGTGAGGACTATCCCGAATGCCCAGCAGGGAAGAACTACAGCACACAGGCCCTAGTTGGTAGGCACTGATTTCCACCTGCAAAGGGGACTCTGGATGTGCCTTCGGACCGGCCGGCCTCAGACAGCCCTGTTGACAGTGCTCCGGATTGAGGATCCTGAAACCTTCAGTAAGGCTACGTTCACATTAGCGTCATGCGACGCTGCGTCGTCGACGCACGACAACGCATGCGTCATGCGCCCCTATCTTTATCATTGGGGACGCATGCGTTGCGTTGTCGTGCGTTTTTGGTAAAACGCACGACGCATGCGTCGTTTCACTGCACCTGGGTGGCGTCGGAGACGCTACCATGTTGCATTTTTGTAGCGTCCAAAAAACGCATGCGTCGCACTTGCGTCGCTCGTGCGTCGCCATTGCGTTACAATCTCCATTGAAACACATTGACAACGCACTTGCGTCGCGTGTGTGCGTCGTGCGTGCGTTGTACGACGCATGCGTCGTTACATAAAATTGAACAAAAAGGTGTCTAGACAGTGCAAACAGTGAGAAAAACATCCCCCATATATAAAGAAAATGTTTGGATTGTTGTCTTTTCTGCAGCTGGCTACACAACAGTCTACATCAGACCAGACACACCAGAGCAACTGTCTTCTCATCCGCTGTTCAGAGATGTAAGTATAGAATGATTCTGTGCATTTTCTACATGTGTTTTAAAATTATTTTTGCAAGTTGTGTATTATATTCTTCACTGTGGTTAAAGATATTGTGGTATTTTTAGTCTGGTTGTGATGTATGGCGTGGTATAGGATGGCGTTTCATTGTCTGCGGCCTTGATGATTGTTCTTTCCAGGATAGATTTTTCTTTTCCATTTATTGGTTTGGTGGTGTTTTTTGTATTCAGTTGTGATGTTTTATTCTTGCGTTATATGATGGCGTTTAATAGTCTCCGGCCCTGACGGTTTTATTGTAAAGTATGGTAGTATAGAATGATTCTGCGCCCTGTTATTATTACATTTAATAATTTTTTATTGCAAGTTGTGTATTATGTTCTGCACTGTGGTTATGTAAAGACATTGTTGTAGGTTTCTGGTTGTGATGTATGGCGTTGTATGTCCTTTTATTGTCTCCGGCCCTGTCGGTTTTATTGTAAAGTATGGTGTGTTATTTGTTAATTTTTTCCTTTCAAAAATCTATTGTGTTTTTTTGGGTTGCTTGCTCCGTGCATTACTGTACTTTTTAAAAAAAAACAACACTCTTTTGGTATTACTACATTGGGTCTGTTGTAGATTAGTTTTCTTATCTTTAGGCTTTTGTTTACTCTGGCATTGGGTTGTCTCATTGGGTTGTCTCAGCCATTGTTTCTTTAAAGTAATCAATGTGGCAGTGTTGTTTGCTCAGCGTTATTGGAGTGCAATGTTCTTTGTGGTTTAAATGAAAAGGGTTTTTTTTTTTATATATTGCTGGATTGTGCATAGGAGCATAGGATCAATTATTTTGTTCTTTATTTCAGAATTGCATTTGTCATGGCCAGCGGCAGCGATTCCAGCCACACCCCACCGCTGAGGAGTCCGGTGAGTACATGATCTACTATTACTATATTCGCTGTCATTTGTAGATGGGTCACTCAACTTTTTGGTAAACTATTTTGCAGGCTTCTTCAAGTGAGGAGGAGAGCCAGGAGGAAGAGAGGGAGCAGAAGCAGAGACCACGGGGCCAAGCTGTGGTTGCAGGACGGAGAGTAAGTTTTTATTTCAAACCTATTTATTTATTTATTTATTTATTTTTTTTGCGGGTATGGGGGGTGGTGGGATGGGGTGGTGTTGTGTGTGGTAGGTGGCGGTGGAGGAGGTAGGGACAACTTTTATTTATCTTGCAAACATTAATATTTTCCATTTATTCTAGGTTTCACAACGGGCCCTGGATGAACCACTGGACATAGACCTCATGGTGGCATCCATTGAAGCACGGGGCCCGTTGTGGGACAGCTGTGACCCCCGGCACGCGGACCAGGGCATATTGCGGCGTCTGTGGAAAGAGGTGGCACAATTGCTGTGGGATGGCTTCGACAGCGCTTCCTCCACGGTCCAAGCTAGTTTTCGTAAGTATTTCCAAAATGCTACTGTGACCCATCATGCCAGGATTACACAACCGTCTGTGATGTCTTCTATTGGTATTGCACACGGTTGCGTAATCGTTGTCAATATATTCTCTAAATTTTTTTTTTTTTTTTAAATTTATACACAGTTAGAAAACTGAGGACCAGATGGCGCTCCATGAAGGACCGTTTCAAGAGGGGCCTGAAAAAGGAGGGACAGACCCGTAGTGGTGCTGCAGCTTCAAGGACCTCGGTGTACAAGTACAACCGTATACTGCAGTTCTTGCGACCGGTCCTTGAAAGCAGAGAGTAAGTATAGTACCTATGCACACACCTAGTTTTTACAACATGCATATTCACATACTACATTCCAGCCACGTAGCTTATTGCCCAGCCATTTATTTTGGCAAGTACAAAGTATAGAAATGAAGAAAAAAAGGCAAGTTCACCGAGGTGTGAAAAGTAAAAAAACACATACTTTTATCCTCTTCAATCATAAGCAGAGGATGAAACATCAGCACAATACAATAGACACTATCTACGCGTTTCAGGTGACAGGGAACATCCGACCTGAAACGCGTAGATAGTGTTTTTATTGTATTGTGCAGATGTTTCATCCTCTGCTTCTGATTGAAGTGAATAAAGTATTTTGTTTTTACTTTTCACGCCTCGTTGACCTCGAATTTTTTATTCATTTCTGGTCTTCTCACACTTGACACAGCGGCTCCCTTCTGGGATTACTACAATGGTGAGATTTACTTACTAGTAATTTCCCTGAAATCAGAAGTATACAGAACACAGAAAGATAGTAGATTGGCCATGCCCAGCCAATATTTCATAGTGGAGTAGTATAGTGCCTATCCAGGTGTATCCCAGATTTTTTATACACAAAAAAGTAAAATATAATAGATACGGCATACATTCCACTGCAAAGCAGGTTATGTTCCCATGGTTGCTCAGCTCGCAGGACCTGTGATGATGTCTCGGTCACATGACCGTGACGTCATGGCAGTTCCAACGTAAGCATAATTGTCTGGCGTTACAAACCGCAACCATGGGTGACTATTTTGAATTAAATAAATGCATTTTTTTTTAATATTGATGGTGCATATGCAGTGTCAATATTAAATATAGGTTAATATTAATGGCGGCAATGGATACTTGGCGGTAAATTAATGACGCATGTGAAATGTGATATTTAGTATACTAATGCTTTCCTTATGTTTTCACAGAACACACAGCAGCACCCTCGAGACTGTCCGACCCTCTGGAGCGGTCCTTCGTGAAGCGCCATGTGAAGCGTCGCAGCCATCCCACAGCGAGAGCAGGTCTGCACCACCACAATCTGGCGAACCGGCAGCCGGTCCATCAGATGTTCCCCTGGCCGAGGCCTCTGTCGCTCCTTCCTTCGGGTCTTCCCGACAGCGTCAGCGGGCCTCGGACAGGGCAGTCATGCCCGAATTTTTACATTTGAGCACCGTATTTCAGAATGGTTTCAAGGCGCTGTGCGATAAAATGTCCAATATCGAACGGCGTCTTGAAAACATCGAAACGGATCTCGCGAGGCCGGCCAAACATTTTTTTAATGCCATTCACAACGGGATGGTTGAACATCTTACGCCGGAACTCCAGATTTCGGTCATGCAGGGCTGCAACAATGTATATGTCACTGCTCTGCAGCAGGCTCGGGTCATGCAGTCAGCGACAAATGTGCCCGCAGTACCATCGCTGGCTGCCATGACTCCGACTCCTGCTGCAGAACACCACCACAGAGCTCCGCGTGCCGAGGGCCACCGCCACCGCCACCACAGAACAGAGCCCCAAAGTTCAGAGCATGACAGGCCTTCAAGGGCACACGGGCACAGACGGGAAGCCGACCCACACCCAGAGGGAGAGAGGAGGAAAAAAAAGAAGAAGACAACGACGACGACAAGCACTATGACCTTGGCTATGGCTGCTCCCACAACTACCACCAGAACACAGCCTGGGTCGACCCGGAGCACACCAAGTACCCAGGCTGGGTCTACACGGAGCACACCCAGTACCCAGCCTGGGTCTACAAGGAGTACACCATCAACACAGCCTGGGTCGACCCGGAGCCGGAGTAGCCAGCCAAGTACACTGGTCGTCCCTCCTCCTCCCTCACCTCCTGCTTTGTCAGTCTCGCCACCATCAACTGGCTGGATTGATGTCGGCATCCCGTCTAGTGTCATAGACTATGCTGCTGCTTCCTCCCCCTCGTCCTCCTCCTCGGTCTCCTCCACACCCACCAGAAGTGAGGGATATCAATCCCCTTTAGTTGCCGATGTTGATACCCCCTAATTACATTTCCCAAATTTTTTTTGTGTCCCTAAATAAAAATGTTATTTTTTTTTTTTTAAATTAGTTTTTATTGTCTCAAATAAAGTTTGCACCAAATCACACCTTGCGCCGTATACACAAATATAGTCTTTGTAACACCTGATGTGCAATGTCTGACAATATTTTTTAATTTTTTTTTTATTAATTGTTTTATAGGGCTGGCGCTCATTGTACTATCAGCTGTTACAAACACAACCAGCATTGCTCAATATGTCAAGTTAAAAATGTACCATCACACAACGATTTCAGTATAGATTATGTTGGTTTTTTTGTGTAACCAACGTTATCTTTTCTGGAATCGGAAAACGATTGAGCCCCTGCTGTGAGATTTTTGGTGTCAGCGAATGATTTTGTTTTTTTCTTGGTACCCACGCTGTCATTGTTGGATCGGCGAGTTAGACACCGATCCAGCAATGTCTTTATTTTAAACAAGGGAATATTGGGTTACTAGCGCAGTGTTTTAAACACTCACATAAAAAGTGAACAATACCCCACAAATATAAAAAGGTGTCAACCACGTCCCTCGCCGTCATCTTTCCGCACTGACACTGTGATTCCCGCCCGTAAAGCTGAGCACACCGTTGACTTAATAATAAACGCTGTGCTGTGCTTTAGGGCTGGCACAGTACGGGAAGCTGACGGCGATGGACGTGTCACACACCGAAATATAATGTTTTTTTGTATTTTTAAAAACTACATTTACAATGGTAAACATCGTGAGTGCGGCCATGCGCTTCATAACATTACCCAAATTACACGGGACTTGCTCTTTTTTGGTCGCTGGAGAGCTGTCTGTGTGACAGCTCTCCAGCAACCACGCGACAACTAAACAACGATCTCGGTCCAGTCGTATCACTGGTCGGTATCGTTGGATAATAGTTTTATTAATGTACCTTAAGAATATTGGTCAGGTGAGGTGGAAGCAATGTTCACAGTGTCGCCACTATTTGACTCTGGACAAATTCTAGCATCCTGAGTACAATAGTGTTCACTCTGTAGAGTTTTGCAAACATGATCGTCTCCCTCCTTGTCAAGCCAGGTTCCATATGAAAATAGTCTTCAGTATTAAAAATGGTTAACAAGGTGGGAGCCGATCATGTTATACGTCAAAACTATGGTACACACGGCTGAAAATTTTTTTGTTTTGTCACAGTCCATTTGGGTACTGGTGCTCACATAAATTTTGTGGGACAAACATTACTTTCAATAAAATTGGATTTTACAATTACTATGGAAAAACGGATGGGAGATTTGTTTGGTGAAAACGGAAAGGCACAAGAACTTTATTTCAAAACACAACGCATTAGACAATCGGGTGACATTATAACAATAACCTTACATAGGATGGTTACATGACATGGACTCCACAGTGTTTACATGACATCATAACAACAAGTTGAATTAAACCATTTGATCTTGCCATGAAACACGCCCAACATCGGAAACAAAGTATGCAGCAAATTGGTCCCTCATATGAGCAATCTCCAAAGTTGTCCGCAGAGGATGAGCTTGATAATCAGGCAATGGATTTGGTATGGGTTCATCGAGTTCCACGTTGACTCTCTCTTTATCAATAATAAAATTGTGTAGAACCACACACGCCTTCACCACCTCATCCACTGTCTCAATTTTCAAATTTATAGCGGATCCTAAGATACGCCATTTGGAGACCAGGATGCCAAAGGCGCACTCCACAGTTCTTCTGGCCCTGGACGGTCTATAATTAAAAATAGTTTTGGTGCAGTCCAACCCCCGACTGGAGTACGGTTTAAGTAGGTTGCCACTCATTTGAAAAGCCTCATCCCCAACCACAACAAATGGCAGGGCCGGTCCTTCGGTGTTGGGAAGAGGTCGTGGCTGGGGGAAATTAAAATTGTTATCGTACAATCTTCGGCCCATGTCAGACTCCTTAAATGTCCGTGAATCATTTGCACGACCAAACGCTCCAATGTCCACAGCGAGAAACCTGCAGTCCGCACCTGCAATTGCCATTAGCACGGTGGAAAAGTATTTTTTATAATTAAAAAAAAGAGAACCACTTCTTGAAGGCTTGGTAATCCTAATGTGCTTCCCATCCACGGCTCCAATACAGTTAGGGAAAGAACACACTTGTTCGAATTTTTGGGCGTTGGCCTGCCATATTGCTGTTGTAGGGATGGGTAAAAATTCCTCCCGGAGGTTGTCCCACAATGCGCGGCATGTGTCGGCAATAATCCCAGACAGTGTGGAGACTCCAATCCGAAACTGGAAATGCAGTGATCTCAAGGTCTCTCCGGTAGCCAGGAAACTGACAAGAAGAAAAATAAATAAATGTAATTATTAAATTGTTTTGAAAAAATTTTTCATTCTTAATTACAATCCCCCACCCCACAATACCAAAACACGTTACTTGAAAAAATGGCAAGAACATATAAATCCTTCACATTGCATTACGTACCGTAGAGTCACCAGCAGACGTTCCTCGGGGGAAATCGATTTACGGAGCTGCGTGTCCTGCCTGGCAATGGTTCCTTCCACCAGACGCAGCAGATATAGGAAGCTGTTTTGCGACATCCTGGTGTACTCGAAGTATTTCTCCTGGTTGTCATTTAATTCGCCAAACAGACAATGGTAGGCTCCACGACTCTCTCGGACTTCCACTATAGGGTGTAGCCAAAAACGCAGACGACTCCTTCTCTGTAGTTTGTCTCTTTTCCTCTGTTCATGACAGGCAATAGCATAAGCAATAGCAAGGGCTAATTCCAGCTCAAAATTGAGGTAGATACTCTCCATGGAACGATCCATCTTGATGCTCTATGGTTGGAAATAATCTATGCCGGGGTATATATACCACTATTACATTAATACCCACCCTCAACTACCCATTGGTGGCATTATCGATTGCCTAGACACTAGACCCACCCTCTTCTATTCATTGGTGGTGTTATCTAGTGTCTAGACACTAAATTATGTGTAAAGATATAATCATTGTTTGACAACGCATGCGTCGTAAAACGCTGCGTTTTTTGTATAAACGCACCAAAAGCGCACCAAAAACGCTGCGTTTTACGACGCATCCGTCAGACGCTTGCGTCAAAAAAGGTGCGTTTTTGCGCGCGTTTCCGATCCGTCGTGCGTTGCGGCAGCGACGCAGCGTCGCATGACGCGAATGTGAACGTAGCCTAAAAGGTAAAGAGACTGCAACCCTGTGTCCTCGTTATTCCTTGCGCCTTGCACCACGCTCCATCACCTTTCATTGGACACCCCTTAGCAGGGTCACGGATCGGGTCCAACCACCGTGATAACCCCGGATCGAGTACCCCGTGGCCCTGTGTCTGGGGGCGCTCCAACTTGGCGTCATGAACAGGATCTACTTAAGCCTGAAGAATCAGGTCATGTGTGCCTTGGAACTGTGATTGAACTGTGACTTATTGCAAAGACTGTGTATTGCTATTTGCCGCCAAAAATCCGCTATTGCCGCGCAGTGTGGAGCGTGAGGGGAGGAGCCATAGCTTCATGAGTGGAGGCGGCTGGAAAAGACCACGGAGCGGAAGACGGGGTAAGGCACCAACCCTGGAAGGAGAACCCCGACCCCGACAGGTTAGCAAGGGGGGAAGAACGGCCATGTCGGATCCCGGAGGAGCAGAGGTGGCGGCCACAGCTGCAGACTCGGGAGCACTTCCAGATTCCGTGGTAGATGCAGCCACAAGTCTGGTCTCTCCGCCGGATGCCGCGGGGCTTGCCGCTCCCATCAACCAGCCGGATACTGCCGCCGCTACAACAGCCATAATGCCCTTCTCTATGCCGTACCTACCAGGGGTCGCCTGGCTCCTGCGATACTTCGGAGAAGCTCATACGTTAACTGACTTTAAAGAGGGGATTTGTAGCCTGCTCGAGTTTTATCCCTTGACGGAGCCTCAGAAAGTTCATATGATAACCGGCCAACTCTGGAGCGGCATTGAGGGAAGTGAAGTCCTGGCCCGCTGCAGACAAGAAAACTGCGCAACATGTATTTGCCAAGCTGAAAACCACCTTTGACACCCGCACCGCTACGGAAATTAAATTGACGTTCTATGGGTGCAAGCAGAGGCCGCAGGATAGCTTACGGGACTATGCCCTTAATCTTTAGGAGGCGCTGCGGGCCATCAAGCAAAGTGACCCAAACAGCATGCAAGATGAAGATAAACTCCTGAAGGAGCGGTTCGTCGAAGGGCTCCTGTGCAGTAACCAAAGGACCCAGCTACACTTCCTGGCCATGCAGAACCCAATACCTAACTTTTGTGCAATTCAAAGATAAAGCTATCCAGGTACTACCAAAGCGACAGCCCAGCCGCGCCACACTTCCCAGGTGTCAAGCCCTCACATACCACTAGGAGGTGGTGCCGGACGCACCCGTTTCCGCCGAGGCCGATGCCCAGATCCTGGAAGACGACTCCCCTGCAGGACTGCGCCTCCAGGTACAGGAACTGACCAGGAGCGTTGCTGCCCTAGCCCGGACCGTCGAGTCCCTACAGGAGGCCCCCAAGGAGAAGATCCAGCTGGCTTCCAGACCGGAAGATGTCCCCTGGCAGCGACCAAGGAGAGTTCCATCAACCAGAGGCAGAGACGACGATCGTTTTCATCGGGATGGACGACCTATCTGCCGCCGCTGCCACCAGGTGGGCCATCTTGCAAGGTACTGTCAGTTAAACGAGCAACCCCTGGGGCCAAGGGCCGACCCCCAGGAGTAGAATGCCCAGGCCCGCAAAATTGGAGAGCCAAATACATCGGGGGGCGTCCAGTTCTCTCCATCGTGATCAACGGTATCTGTTGTGAATGATATCGAACTCCCTCCTGTGGTCATGAATGGTACTTCGGCGAGTTCTGTCCATGGACTCCCTCTGGTGGCTGTGAGTGGTACTATGTAAGAAGAAGCGGCAACACTCACCAGTCCTGTGTGGTCCAAGTTTTTATTGATAAAACACAAACATGATATCTTCACGGCATCGGGAAACAGACGGACAGGGAGGTGAGCAGGATGTGACGACGGCCGTTTCGCGCCGACGATAGCACTTCCATAAAAACTTGGACCACACAGGACCGGTGAGTGTTGCCGCTTCTTCTTACATAGTACCAGTGGCGTGACTTGTTTCCAGCGTGCACCTCGACCGGAGAGACGGACCCATAAGAAGTGATACGTACACCGTGTGTATCGCTGTTGGTTAAGGAAGGGCTGTGCGGCGGCTTTGCTCTAGATTGCTTTACAGGTGGCTGTGAGTGGACCTGCTGGTTCTGAGGTTCCTTCCACAGGTGACTTAGTTTATTCTTTGGCTGGCTGCTCTATTTAACTCCACTCAGATCGTTACTCCATGCCAGCTGTCAATGTTCTTGTACTGGTTCAGTTCGCTCTTGGATCTTTCTGGTGACCTGTCTACTCCAGCAGAAGCTAAGTCCCTGCTAGTTAATTATTTGTTCATTGTTTCCTTGTCCAGCTTGCTATCATGATTTTGCCTTGCTAGCTGGAAGCTCTGGGATGCAGAGTGGCACCTCCGCACCGTGAGTCGGTGCGGGGGTCTTTTTGCACACTCTGCGTGGTCTTTTGTAGTTTTTGTGCTGACCGCAAAGATACCTTTCCTATCCTCAGTCTGTTTAGTAAGTCTGGCCTCCTTTGCTGAAACGTGTTTCATTTCTGTGTTTGTGACTTTCATCTTAACTCACAGTCTATATATGTGGGGGGCTGCCTTTTCCTTTGGGGAATTTCTCTGAGGCAAGGTAGGCTTTATTTTCTATCTCTAGGGCTAGTTAGCTCTTAGGCTGTGAAGAGGTGTCTAGGCAGAGTTAGGTACGCTCCACGGCTATTTCTAGTGTGTGTGATAGGATTAGGGGTTGCGGTCAGCAGAGCTCCCACTTCCCAGAGCTTGTCCTGTGTTAGCTTAACCATCAGGTCGTTCCGGGTGCTCCTAACCACCAGGTCCATGACAGTACAGCTGGCCGAAAGTGTTAATGCATCTCAATAGAGGGATAAGAGAAGTTCAGAGACCATTTTTTTTCTCTGCAGTGTGTTTTGTCTTTCTTTTCCCCTTAACCTCTGGGTGGTTCAGGACACAGGTGTAGATATGGACATTCAAGGTCTGTCCTCTTGTGTGGATCATCTCACTGCAAGGGTACAAAACATTCAAGATTTTGTGGTTCAGAATCCGATGTTAGAGCCTAGAATTCCAATTCCTGATTTGTTTTCTGGGGATAGATCTAAGTTCCTGAATTGTAAACTGTTTCTTGCTTTGAAACCCCGCTCCTCTGGTGACCCCGTTCAACAAGTAAAAATCATTATTTCTTTGTTGTGTGGCGACCCTCAAGACTGGGCATTTTCCCTTGCGCCAGGAGATCCTGCATTGCGTGAAGTAGATGCGTTTTTTCTGGTGCTTGGATTGCTTTATGATGAACCAAATTCAGTGGATCAGGCAGAGAAAATCTTGCTGGCTTTGTGTCAGGGTCAGGATGAAGCGGAGGTATATTGTCAGAAGTTTAGAAAGTGGTCTGTGCTTACTCAGTGGAATGAGTGTGCCCTGGCGGCAATTTTCAGAAAGGGTCTTTCTGAAGCCCTTAAGGATGTCATGGTGGGATTTCCCACGCCTGCTGGTCTGAATGAGTCTATGTCCTTGGCCATTCAGATCGATCGGCGCTTGCGTGAGCGCAAAGCTGTGCACCATTTGGCGGTATTCTCTGAGCATAGGCCTGAGCCTATGCAATGTGATAGGACTTTGACCAGAGCTAAACGGCAAGAACACAGACGTCGGAATGGGCTGTGTTTTTACTGTGGTGATTCCACTCATGCTATCTCCGATTGTCCTAAGCGCACTAAGCGGTTCGCTCGGTCTGCCACCATTGGTACGGTACAGTCTAAATTTCTTTTGTCCGTTACTCTGATTTGCTCTTTGTCGTCCTATTCTGTTATGGCATTTGTGGATTCAGGCGCTGCCCTGAATTTGATGGACTTGGAGTTTGCCAGGCGCTGTGGTTTTTTCTTGGAGCCCCTGCAGTATCCTATTCCATTGAGCGGAATTGATGCTACGCCTTTGGCCAAGAATAAGCCTCAGTACTGGACTCAATTGACCATGTGCATGGCTCCTGCACATCAGGAGGATATTCGCTTTTTGGTGTTGCATAATCTGCATGATGTGGTCGTTTTGGGGTTGCCATGGCTACATGTCCATAATCCAGTATTGGATTGGAAATCTATGTCTGTCCAGCTGGGGTTGTCAAGGGGTACATGGTGATGTTCCATTGCTATCAATTTCGTCTTCCACTCCTTCTGATGTCCCTGAGTTTTTGTCGGATTACCGGGATGTATTTGATGAGCCCAAATCCAGTGCCCTACCTCCTCATAGGGATTGCGATTGTGCTATTAATTTGATTCCTGGTAGTAAGTTTCCTAAGGGCCGACTGTTCAATTTATCTGTGCCAGAGCACGCCGCTATGCGGAGTTATATAAAGGAATCCTTGGAGAAAGGTCATATTCGCCCGTCGTCATCACCGTTGGGAGCAGGGTTCTTTTTTGTGGCCAAGAAGGATGGTTCTTTGAGACCTTGTATTGATTACCGCCTTCTTAATAAGATCACGGTCAAATTTCAGTACCCTTTGCCGCTGCTGTCTGATTTGTTTGCTCGGATTAAGGGGGCTAGTTGGTTCACCAAGATAGATCTTCGAGGGGCGTATAATCTTGTGCGTATTAAACAGGGCGATGAATGGAAAACAGCATTTAATACGCCCGAGGGCCATTTTGAGTACCTGGTGATGCCATTCGGCCTTTCTAATGCTCCATCTGTGTTTCAGTCCTTTATGCATGACATCTTCCGAAAGTACCTGGATAGATTCATGATTGTATATTTGGATTATATTTTGGTCTTTTCGGATGATTGGGAGTCTCATGTGAAGCAGGTCAGAATGGTGTTCCAGGTCCTTCGTGCGAATTCCTTGTTTGTGAAGGGGTCAAAATGTCTCTTTGGAGTTCAGAAGGTTTCATTTTTGGGTTTCATTTTTTCCCCTTCTACTATCGAGATGGACCCTGTTAAAGTTCAGGCCATTTATGATTGGACTCAGCCGACATCTGTGAAGAGCCTGCAGAAGTTCCTGGGCTTTGCTAATTTTTACCGTTGCTTCATCGCTAATTTTTCTAGTGTTACTAAACCGTTGACTGATTTGACCAAGAAAGGTGCTGATGTGGTCAATTGGTCCTCTGCGGCCATAGAGGCTTTTCAGGAGTTGAAGCGTCGTTTTTCTTCTGCCCCTGTGTTGTGCCAGCCAGATGTTTCGCTCCCGTTTCAGGTCGAGGTTGATGCTTCTGAGATTGGAGCAGGGGCTGTTTTGTCTCAAAGAAGTTCTGATGGCTCGGTGATGAAACCGTGTGCCTTCTTTTCTAGAAAGTTCTCGCCTGCTGAGCGCAATTATGATGTTGGCAATCGAGAGTTGTTGGCCATGAAGTGGGCATTCAAGGAGTGGCGACATTGGCTTGAAGGAGTCAAGCATCGCGTGCTGGTCTTGACGGATCACAAGAATTTGACTTATCTCGAGTCTGCCAAACGGTTGAATCCTAGACAGGCTCGATGGTCGCTCTTTTTCTCCCGTTTTGATTTTGTGGTTTCGTACCTTCCGGGCTCTAAGAATGTGAAGGCTGATGCCCTGTCAAGGAGTTTTGTGCCTGACTCTCCCGGTGTTCCTGAGCCGGCGGGTATTCTCAGAGAGGGGGTAATTTTGTCTGCCATCTCCCCTGATTTGCGGCGGGTGCTGCAGAAGTTTCAGACTGATAGACCTGACCGTTGTCCAGCGGAGAAACTGTTTGTCCCTGATAGATGGACTAGTAGAGTTATCTCTGAGGTTCATTGTTCGGTGTTGGCTGGTCATCCTGGAATCTTTGGTACCAGAGATTTGGTGGCTAGATCCTTTTGGTGGCCTTCTTTGTCACGGGATATGCGTTCTTTTGTGCAGTCCTGTGGGACTTGTGCTCGGGCTAAGCCCTGCTGTTCTCGTGCCAGTGGGTTGCTTTTGCCCTTGCTGGTCCCGAAGAGGCCCTGGACGCATATTTCCATGGATTTTATTTCAGATCTCCCTGTTTCTCAAAGGATGTCGGTCATTTGGGTGGTTTGTGATCGCTTCTCTAAGATGGTCCATTTGGTACCCTTGTCTAAATTGCCTTCCTCTTCTGATTTGGTGCCATTGTTTTTCCAGCATGTGGTTCGTTTGCATGGCATTCCGGAGAACATCGTCTCGAACAGAGGTTCCCAGTTTGTTTCGAGGTTTTGGCGGTCCTTTTGTGCTAAGATGGGCATTGATTTGTCTTTTTCTACGGCTTTCCATCCTCAGACAAATGGCCAAATCGAACGAACTAATCAGACTTTGGAAACATCTGAGATGCTTTGTTTCTGCTGATCAGGATGATTGGGTGTCCTTCTTGCCTTTGGCTGAGTTCGCCCTTAATAATCGGGCCAGCTCGGCTACTTTCGTTTCACCTTTTTTCTGTAATTCTGGTTTCCATCCTCGTTTCTCTTCGGGGCAGGTTGAGCCTTCGGACTGTCCTGGTGTGGATTCTGTGGCGGACAGTTTGCAGCAGATTTGGACTCATGTGGTGGGCAATTTGACATTGTCCCAGGAGAAGGCTCAACGTTTCGCTAACCGCCGGAGCTGTGTTGGTCCCCGACTTCATGTTGGGGATTTGGTTTGGTTGTCGTCTCGTTATGTTCCTATGAAGGTTTCCTCTCCTAAGTTTAAGCCTCGTTTCATTGGTCCGTATAAGATTTCTGAAGTTCTCAATCCTGTGTCATTTCATTTGGCCCTTTCAGCTTCTTTTGCCATCCATAATGTGTTCCATAGGTCGTTATTGCGGAGATACGTGGCGCCTATGGTTCCCTCCGTTGATCCTCCTGCCCCGGTGTTGGTCGAGGGGGAGTTGGAGTATGTGGTGGAGAAGATTTTGGATTCTCGTATTTCGAGACGGAAACTCCAGTACCTGGTCAAGTGGAAGGGTTATGGTCAGGAAGATAATTCCTGGGTTTTTGCCTCTGATGTTCATGCTGCCGATCTAGTTCGTGCCTTTCATTTGGCTCGTCCTGATCGGCCTGGGGGCTCTGGTGAGGGTTCGGTGACCCCTCCTCAAGGGGGGGGGTACTGTTGTGAATTCTGTTATCGAACTCCCTCCTGTGGTCATGAATGGTACTTCGGCGAGTTCTGTCCATGGACTCCCTCTGGTGGCTGTGAGTGGACATGCTGGTTCTGAGGTTCCTTCCACAGGTGACTTAGTTTATTCTTTGGCTGGCTGCTCTATTTAACTCCACTCAGATCGTTACTCCATGCCAGCTGTCAATGTTCTTGAACTGGTTCAGTTCGCTCGTGGATCTTTCTGGTGACCTGTCTACTCCAGCAGAAGCTAAGTCCCTGCTAGTTAATTATTTGTTCATTGTTTTCTTGTCCAGCTTGCTATCATGATTTTGCCTTGCTAGCTGGAAGCTCTGGGATGCAGAGTGGCACCTCCGCACCGTGAGTCGGTGCGGGGGTCTTTTTGCACACTCTGCGTGGTCTTTTGTAGTTTTTGTGCTGACCGCAAAGATACCTTTCCTATCCTCAGTCTGTTTAGTAAGTCTGGCCTCCTTTGCTGAAACGTGTTTCATTTCTGTGTTTGTGACTTTCATCTTAATTCACAGTCTATATATGTGGGGGGCTGCCTTTTCCTTTGGGGAATTTCTCTGAGGCAAGGTAGGCTTTATTTTCTATCTCTAGGGCTAGTTAGCTCTTAGGCTGTGAAGAGGTGTCTAGGCAGAGTTAGGTACGCTCCACGGCTATTTCTAGTGTGTGTGATAGGATTAGGGGTTGCGGTCAGCAGAGCTCCCACTTCCCAGAGCTTGTCCTGTGTTAGCTTAACCATCAGGTCGTTCCGGGTGCTCCTAACCACCAGGTCTATAACAGGTATCCCCATGAACGCTTTGCTGGACACCGGTTCCCAGGTGACAACTATGCCCTACATTCTTTATAGACGTTATTGGGAGAACACCGACATTACCCGTGCCCCCGATGATGATTTCACCATAATAGCTAGTAATGGCCAGCCACTGCCGAAAGTGGGGTATAAGGAGATCACTATTAAGGTGGGGCGGGTAGAATTGGAGGCCCAAGGAATTGTCATTGTTGATATTGACCGACGTGAACGTAACCCCATGATGACCATCGGTACTAATGTCATAGAAAATTGTCTTGCAGAAGTTATTGTCTTGTTGCAGCAAGTAGCAGAGACAGCTGGTTACAGTGAACAACGTGCCTTGCAGAAAGAATTCAGAGCCCTAATGCAGAGACAGCAAGTGGAGCTGACTGATGGTGAAATTGGCCAGGTCACAGTGAGTGATTCGAACCCCATTGCAATACCCCCCAGGAGTGAAATGTTAATATGGTGTCGGGCAGCCATAGGCCTCGGGGGTAAAGACTATCAGGCCCTGGTAGAACCTGTGTATTCGGAGAATAGGCCTACCCTCCTGACAGCCAGAGGGGTGGTTGACGTCCGCAAGGGGAGGGTGCCGGTACGTGTTCTTAACTGCGGGGAGGAGGAAGTCCACCTAACCAAATATGTCACACTTGCCAAGCTGTTTACTGTTAATAATAGTGTGATACAGGCACCCGGACCCTTGGCTCCGTCCAAGTCGGCGGAGGACAACGGCTCTGCAGAGCAATCAAAAGATTGGTGTCAAGTATTACATATGGGGACTGATGCTACTCCATCTCACCAGATACAGGGGGCCTACAGGGTGGTTCACGAGTATGAGCGGGTATTCAGCAAACACCCCCTTGATTTCGGGCGGGTAAAAGGGATTCAACATCACATCCCCACAGGAGATCACCCACCCGTAATAGAAAGATACCGTCCTGTACCCCCAGCTCATTATCAGTGTGCCAAGGACATGTTGCGAGAGATGAAGGAGGCTGGGGTAGTGAGAGACAGCTGTAGCCCCTGGGCAGCTCCGTTAGTCCTCGTTAGGAAGAAAGATGGCACCATGAGGATGTGTGTGGATTATAGGCAATTAAACAGCATTACACATAAGGATGCATACCCCCTGCCTAGGATAGGGGAGTCCTTGGCTGCGTTAAAGTCTGCTAATTACTTCTCTACCTTAGATCTCACCAGTGGGTACTGGCAGATATCCCGTGGCAGAGGCGGACAAGGAAAAGACAGCCTTCACGACGTCGATGGGTCTCTGCGAGTTCAACTACATGCCCTTCAGATTGTGTAACGCCCCGGGGACGTTCCAGAGGATGATGGAGTGCTGTTTGGGACACAAGAACTTTGAGACCGTGCTGCTGTATCTGGATGATGTCATTGTCTTCTCTAAGACCTATGAAGACCATTTGAAGCACCTGGCCGAGGTATTTGAAGCGCTGTCCAACTTTGGCTTAAAGGTGAAACCGTCCAAATGCCATCTGCTCAAACCCAAAGTACAGTACCTGGGCCATGTGGTGAGTGCCGAAGGAGTGGCCCCAGACCCCGACAAGGTCACGGTGATCAAGGACTGGCCGCAGCCCAGTAACCTTCATGAAGTCCGGCAGTTCCTCGGGTTGATGGGCTACTACCGGAGGTTTATCAAGGACTTCACCAAGAAGGCTGCGCCGTTGCAAGACCTGTTGGTGGGCCAGCCCAAGAAACCCAAGGGTAAGAATACCCCGTTGGATTGGAACGACGGACTGGAAGGATCGTTCACTTGCTTAAAATCGGCACTGATGGGAGAAGAAGTACTAGCCTACCCTGAATACGACCAACCATTTGTATTGTATACGGACGCCAGAAACGTGGGGCTGGGAGCTGTGCTGTCCCAGGTCCAGAAGGGCAAGGAACAAGTAATCGCTTACGCCAGCAGAAAGCTTCACCCCACTGAAAGGAACCCGGACAACTACAGTTCCTTTAAGCTGGAGTTCCTCGCCGTCGTTTGGGCCATGACAGAGAGGTTCACGCACTATCTGGCCTCAGCAAAATTCACCGTCTTCACGGATAATAATCCACTTACGCACTTGGACTCAGCAAAACTCGGCGCCTTGGAGCAGCGGTGGATGGCCCGATTGTCCAATTACGACTTCACCATCAAGTACTGGGCGGGGCACAAGAATGTGAATGCCGATGCATTGTCCCGAATGCCTCACCTACCCGAAACGGAGGAAGATCCAGAAGCATTTGAAGAAGTGGAGCTGCCCGCTTTCCATCATCCCAAGGCAACTCAGTGTTCCCATCAGGTGGAGAACAGGCGCAGAAACAAACAGGGCGCCCCGTTGAATCCCCTGCCCCACCACGGGTGGACAGAGAACCAGGATGGTGACCCTGCGGTCCTTCGGGTGAAAGAGCTCCTGACGCAGGCAGGTTTGCATCCCGGCCCGGATGATCCACCAGAGGCATTACTGTTTATTCACGATGGCAAGCTGTGCCGAAGGAGCATCGACCCCTGCACTCACGAATTGGTGTGGCAGATTGTGGTCCCCAAACAAGATGTGCCAATGGTCCTGGGAGCATACCACGATGGGGTAGAACACTTCGGATGGAAGAAGCTGGAGAGGCTACTTCGTGGGAGGTTCTACTGGATCGGCATGAAGAAAACCATCGAGAAGTGGTGTCGAGAGTGTGGCCTGTTATAATCCGGTGACCTAGGAGCTGCATGAGAACTTTCACTGGAGAAAGTGGCCACTATACTGACCGAAAACCTGAACTTAACACCGCAACTAGAAGTAGCCGTGGAGTGTACCTAACACACCTAGACACCTCGTCACAGCCGGAGGACTAAATACCCCTAAAGATGGAAATCGGAATACTGTCTTGCCTCAGAGAAAATCCCCAAAGGATAGACAGCCCCCCACAAATATTGGCGGTGAGTCGGAGAGGAAAAAACATACACAGGCAGAAAAAACAGGATTTAGCACAGGAGGCCACTCTAGCTAGATAGGACAGTATAGGACAGAGTTCTGTGAGGTCAGTATTAAAACCCTTCAAAAAATCCACAGCAGAATATACAAAAAACTTCCTACATCTACTAAAAGATGCATATATCATTAGAAGAAGGAGTCACGAAACTGTCATATAGTCTATAAAAGTTAACAAAATTTATTAAACAATATACCATTAAAATATATACATAAAATCCAAAAATGTACATCATGATACAGTAACACTGTGAATGGTGGAACTAGGTAACACCTATATGCCACACTACCACACCAAAGGGTTAACGACCAGAGATCGCAGGTTCAAGAGGCATAAATAAATAATTCCAATGTGGAGTCCCACTAGGGGCTATCTAGCATACATAACTAGAGCATCAGATAAACGACTGGATCTCACCCATTATGGTCGCGGTGTGTGTATGGCACAGCCAGCCCCTACGCGCGTTTCGCGTGGGCTTCTTCGGGGGGCCGTGCTGTGTGTGTCCCTCACAAGACTTTAATATAGCCACCGCACCTGGGGTTAATCAAGGGGCTCAATGTACGGCGCATGCAATGATGGCGTCAGCGCCGGAAACTAGCATCGCCGCTACGGCTGTCCGGGACGAACGAGAAGCCAGGGTGCCATCCCCATGGCAACCCTGACTCACACGCTCGAACCAATGGACGCCCGCGGCGATGCACCGTCACGCCCACGTCACCGTCATGCGCACAAGTCCCAGGGAGAGGAACAACAAGAGAGATTGTAAGTCTACAGACCGCTGTGTGTATACGCATATAAGCGAGGTAATTAAAGTGCAAAGTGCAGTGCAAGAAATAAATATGCAAGTATAACTATTCTAGCCACAATATATATTATAATACAATACAATAGATACAATGTTGTATTGTATTATACAACAACGTAATATACAATGTTGTACAATACAATACAACAGCTTAAAATAACAAATTTGAAGAATAAATCCGTGAGTAAGGTATGATTTTTCCAAACACGTGCTAAAGGTCCATAGATAAGTAAGTTCCCCATTTTTCTTCCTCTCATATCATTGGCGGTGGAAGTCATAGGCTATAATAATCCCATCATGAACAACTAAAATCACAAAATGACAACAAAAACACAAATTACATATCAGAAAAATATATAATAAAAGAGACACACAAAGACATAAAAAGCTAAATCCAGATATATTTAGAGGAAACTTGCAAAGCTATTCTGTTCATTGAGTCCGAAGGGGACCATTGTGTTGAGAACATTAATCCACCTACACTCACGTTGAAGTAGAAGGCGTCTCATATCCCCACCTCTAATGCCAGTGTGGACTTTATCAATGCCCATTATATTCAACTCCCTAGGATCACAATTATGTTTTTCCCTGAAATGTCTAGGGAGTGTTTTAAGGGAACCAATATCAGTCTCATCCCTTGCAGCCGTAATTTCTCTCACATGCTCACGTGTTCTCACACGTAACTCCCTAGTTGTCATACCCACATATACTAGTTCACATGTACATTTGGCATAGTAAACAACCGAGGTACTCTTACAAGAAATAAATTCCTTGATACTGTACTCATGTACCCCATCTGAGGATGTGAAGGCTACAGCTCTCCGATGGTTTCTACATGCCAAGCATTCCATGCAAGGGAAGAAACCAACCCTCGGTTTCCCTAATCCAAATCTGTCTGGGGGGTTCGCCACGTAGTGACTCTTAACGAGTATATCTCGCAGATTTTGGCTGCCTCTGGCTGTCATAAGTGGATGATTCGACAAATGCTGACTTAGGATCGGGTCTGTTTTTAGTACCGACCAATGTCTAGACAGGATTGTCCTAATCTCATCCCATTCACAGTTGGAGGTAGTAATGAAGCGGGTAGCGTTTTTCTGCCCATTTTGACCTTTCTTAATGATCTGACTATTGCTCCCAGACACATGGCGGCAATGATCCTGGGAAAGTAGGGTGGGCCGCAAACTTCTTCCTGGAGTCCAGTAATCTTGACCCAGATGTCAGAGAGCTGGTGTTGGACTTATTGCGGTTTATCCTGGAACACAATTTTTTTACGTTTAAAGACCGTTTTTTCTTGCAGAAGCGGGGTACCGCCATGGGGGCGGCATGTGCGCCCTCGTATGCAAATTTGTTTTTGGCGTTTTGGGAGAGGGAAATTTTTCCTGATGACGCACATGCCGCCCCCCAGATCCTTGGCTGGTACCGCTTCATAGATGACATCCTTTTTATTTGGCAAGGATCGGTCGCTGATTTAGATTTTTTTATGTCCAGGCTAAACAGCAATGACTACAACATCAGACTCACATATTCATGGCATCCAAAAGAAATCTCCTTTCTTGACATCAAACTACAGGTACAGCCTGATGGTTCACTAGAGACGGACGTGCATAGGAAGGAAACTTCAGTTAATGCATTACTCCATGCATCGTCCGCACATATGAGTTCAACCATCAGAGCTGTACCTGTGGGTCAATTCCTCCGGATGAGGAGGATATGCACTTCAGAAGAGGCGTTTGAGCGTCAGGCAGTGGACCTTGGGGAAAGATTTAGTGAACGTGGGTACAGCAAGAGATGTATTAAGAAAGGGTATAAGAGGGCCAAAAATACCAGTAGGACCACCCTACTTTCCCAGGATCATTGCCGCCATGTGTCTGGGAGCAATAGTCAGATCATTAAGAAAGGTCAAAATGGGCAGAAAAACGCTACCCGCTTCATTACTACCTCCAACTGTGAATGGGATGAGATTAGGACAATCCTGTCTAGACATTGGTCGGTACTAAAAACAGACCCGATCCTAAGTCAGCATTTGTCGAATCATCCACTTATGACAGCCAGAGGCAGCCAAAATCTGCGAGATATACTCGTTAAGAGTCACTACGTGGCGAACCCCCCAGACAGATTTGGATTAGGGAAACCGAGGGTTGGTTTCTTCCCTTGCATGGAATGCTTGGCATGTAGAAACCATCGGAGAGCTGTAGCCTTCACATCCTCAGATGGGGTACATGAGTACAGTATCAAGGAATTTATTTCTTGTAAGAGTACCTCGGTTGTTTACTATGCCAAATGTACATGTGAACTAGTATATGTGGGTATGACAACTAGGGAGTTACGTGTGAGAACACGTGAGCATGTGAGAGAAATTACGGCTGCAAGGGATGAGACTGATATTGGTTCCCTTAAAACACTCCCTAGACATTTCAGGGAAAAACATAATTGTGATCCTAGGGAGTTGAATATAATGGGCATTGATAAAGTCCACACTGGCATTAGAGGTGGGGATATGAGACGCCTTCTACTTCAACGTGAGTGTAGGTGGATTAATGTTCTCAACACAATGGTCCCCTTCGGACTCAATGAACAGAATAGCTTTGCAAGTTTCCTCTAAATATATCTGGATTTAGCTTTTTATGTCTTTGTGTGTCTCTTTTATTATATATTTTTCTGATATGTAATTTGTGTTTTTGTTGTCATTTTGTGATTTTAGTTGTTCATGATGGGATTATTATAGCCTATGACTTCCACCGCCAATGATATGAGAGGAAGAAAAATGGGGAACTTACTTATCTATGGACCTTTAGCACGTGTTTGGAAAAATCATACCTTACTCACGGATTTATTCTTCAAATTTGTTATTTTAAGCTGTTGTATTGTATTGTACAACATTGTATATTACGTTGTTGTATAATACAATACAACATTGTATCTATTGTATTGTATTATAATATATATTGTGGCTAGAATAGTTATACTTGCATATTTATTTCTTGCACTGCACTTTGCACTTTAATTACCTCGCTTATATGCGTATACACACAGCGGTCTGTAGACTTACAATCTCTCTTGTTGTTCCTCTCCCTGGGACTTGTGCGCATGACGGTGACGTGGGCGTGACGGTGCATCGCCGCGGGCGTCCATTGGTTCGAGCGTGTGAGTCAGGGTTGCCATGGGGATGGCACCCTGGCTTCTCGTTCGTCCCGGACAGCCGTAGCGGCGATGCTAGTTTCCGGCGCTGACGCCATCATTGCATGCGCCGTACATTGAGCCCCTTGATTAACCCCAGGTGCGGTGGCTATATTAAAGTCTTGTGAGGGACACACACAGCACGGCCCCCCGAAGAAGCCCACGCGAAACGCGCGTAGGGGCTGGCTGTGCCATACACACACCGCGACCATAATGGGTGAGATCCAGTCGTTTATCTGATGCTCTAGTTATGTATGCTAGATAGCCCCTAGTGGGACTCCACATTGGAATTATTTATTTATGCCTCTTGAACCTGCGATCTCTGGTCGTTAACCCTTTGGTGTGGTAGTGTGGCATATAGGTGTTACCTAGTTCCACCATTCACAGTGTTACTGTATCATGATGTACATTTTTGGATTTTATGTATATATTTTAATGGTATATTGTTTAATAAATTTTGTTAACTTTTATAGACTATATGACAGTTTCGTGACTCCTTCTAATGATATATGCATCATATATGGGAGTTCTTCTGTCCAGCTTTGGACACATTTGTTGCTCTGCTCTGATGATTTAACTGTTTATTTCTGTGTTCACACAGCTTCTAGTTCCGAGCATATGGATTATCGTGCACGTGAGAAATCATGGTTGACACAACTAGACAAAGTGTTTTGTGAGGGACCGGGTAACACCTCTGATCCTAAATCCAGAGATATTTTTGATATGAGGAATAAATTCAAGGAACTACTGAATAAACGCACACGTATTTGGTGGAATAAAGCGTTCCTTGAGAGATACATGGCATGTGGTTTGATACCAAGGGGACTAAGAGTCCAATTATTTCCCTCATTTACTGTGGAGGAGGAGACATTTAAAGATAAATGGGAGGAGGTCGCCACCCGGTGCTCAAAAGGTTTTATAGAGCTCCTTATCAAATCTAATGAAACCAAACTAACTGAACTTGATGCTGAGCTAAATATGATTCAAAGTGATATTAACAAACAAGCCCCGGCTGAGCTGGTTACCAAATTTACTGATGAGATGAATGCTGACTTGGAGAAATGGGAGAATGATATTGTTACTAGGAAAACTAAAAAATACCAGCGGGATTTGACTGACTTGAAAAACAATAGAATTTATAGATGGAGGAGGAATCTTCCCAACATTAATCCACAAGCACGAGGGAGATCAGTATCCTTCTCATCTCTATCATCTAATGAGGAAAGAAACTATGTAGCAGAGACAGGGAGACCCTCGGTTGAAAGGAGGGATCCCCCAAGAGAAAACTGGCTGAGGAGTGGAAAAACCTATAACAAACGTAAAGCCTTCAACTCCCCACAAAGGGAGAAGAAGGCGAAAACAAATCTGGAGGTAATCAACCTCTCTCCTATACCACTGACTGTTGCCCAAATCTCTGTTTTACAAATGGGTCTCTCATTTGTGCCTACTAACTCTTTTGATTTTTTTACAGTCTTAAAGGACCTCAATTTGTTTTCAAGAAAGTTGGTATTGAAACGTTTACATTCTAAACATGACTCTCCCGCTGATTTGATACCGATGTCTGAACAGGAGACCCTTCACATCTTGGAGGAACTGGAGGCAGAAGCACTTTCGGGATCCTCAGGTATTTCTCCTCCGTCTATTGCCCCCAGATCTACCACATTTCCCCCCTTGTCACTGGTACCACAGGTGGAGATTTTCACCAAATTGGTAACGGAAGATCTGAAAAAATTAAACGTGGCCAAGAAAGGGAATAACCTGACATTTGATCAAAAACAGGCCCTCACACAGTTACGTACTAGGAGGGATGTGGTGATTAAACCGGCAGACAAGGGGGGAAATGTGGTCGTCTGGCCGGTTGAGAAATATGAGAAAGAAGCCTTCAGACAACTGAGGGACAGAGACACCTATAGTATACTGAAGGACAATCCCATTAAAAACTTCCAGACACGGGTGTGCAATATTCTGGATATAGCATTCGAAAGGGGGGTCATTACTAAGAAATTAAGGGATGGCCTCACTGTAGAATTTCCACGGGTGCCCACGTTCTATCTCCTCCCCAAGGTCCACAAAGACGCTCGAAGTCCTCCAGGGCGTCCGATTGTCTCTGGCATGGGAGGGCTCAATGAACCACTGTGTAAATACATTGATCACTATCTTAGATCACAGGTGGAAACTTTGCCCTCCTATGTCAGGGACACGACGGACGTCCTGAGACGTTTGGAGGGTATACACATTGAGTCAGATATGCTCCTAGTGACGGCTGACGTGGAGTCTTTATACACGTGCATCGATCACGAGGATGGCATGAGGGCCGCAAACTTCTTCCTGGAGTCCAGTAATCTTGACCCAGATGTCAGAGAGCTGGTGTTGGACTTATTGCGGTTTATCCTGGAACACAATTTTTTTACGTTTAAAGACCGTTTTTTCTTGCAGAAGCGGGGTACCGCCATGGGGGCGGCATGTGCGCCCTCGTATGCAAATTTGTTTTTGGCGTTTTGGGAGAGGGAAATTTTTCCTGATGACGCACATGCCGCCCCCCAGATCCTTGGCTGGTACCGCTTCATAGATGACATCCTTTTTATTTGGCAAGGATCGGTCGCTGATTTAGATTTTTTTATGTCCAGGCTAAACAGCAATGACTACAACATCAGACTCACATATTCATGGCATCCAAAAGAAATCTCCTTTCTTGACATCAAACTACAGGTACAGCCTGATGGTTCACTAGAGACGGACGTGCATAGGAAGGAAACTTCAGTTAATGCATTACTCCATGCATCGTCCGCACATATGAGTTCAACCATCAGAGCTGTACCTGTGGGTCAATTCCTCCGGATGAGGAGGATATGCACTTCAGAAGAGGCGTTTGAGCGTCAGGCAGTGGACCTTGGGGAAAGATTTAGTGAACGTGGGTACAGCAAGAGATGTATTAAGAAAGGGTATAAGAGGGCCAAAAATACCAGTAGGACCACCCTACTTTCCCAGGATCATTGCCGCCATGTGTCTGGGAGCAATAGTCAGATCATTAAGAAAGGTCAAAATGGGCAGAAAAACGCTACCCGCTTCATTACTACCTCCAACTGTGAATGGGATGAGATTAGGACAATCCTGTCTAGACATTGGTCGGTACTAAAAACAGACCCGATCCTAAGTCAGCATTTGTCGAATCATCCACTTATGACAGCCAGACGCAGCCAAAATCTGCGAGATATACTCGTTAAGAGTCACTACGTGGCGAACCCCCCAGACAGATTTGGATTAGGGAAACCGAGGGTTGGTTTCTTCCCTTGCATGGAATGCTTGGCATGTAGAAACCATCGGAGAGCTGTAGCCTTCACATCCTCAGATGGGGTACATGAGTACAGTATCAAGGAATTTATTTCTTGTAAGAGTACCTCGGTTGTTTACTATGCCAAATGTACATGTGAACTAGTATATGTGGGTATGACAACTAGGGAGTTACGTGTGAGAACACGTGAGCATGTGAGAGAAATTACGGCTGCAAGGGATGAGACTGATATTGGTTCCCTTAAAACACTCCCTAGACATTTCAGGGAAAAACATAATTGTGATCCTAGGGAGTTGAATATAATGGGCATTGATAAAGTCCACACTGGCATTAGAGGTGGGGATATGAGACGCCTTCTACTTCAACGTGAGTGTAGGTGGATTAATGTTCTCAACACAATGGTCCCCTTCGGACTCAATGAACAGAATAGCTTTGCAAGTTTCCTCTAAATATATCTGGATTTAGCTTTTTATGTCTTTGTGTGTCTCTTTTATTATATATTTTTCTGATATGTAATTTGTGTTTTTGTTGTCATTTTGTGATTTTAGTTGTTCATGATGGGATTATTATAGCCTATGACTTCCACCGCCAATGATATGAGAGGAAGAAAAATGGGGAACTTACTTATCTATGGACCTTTAGCACGTGTTTGGAAAAATTATACCTTACTCACGGATTTATTCTTCAAATTTGTTATTTTAAGCTGTTGTATTGTATTGTACAACATTGTATATTACGTTGTTGTATAATACAATACAACATTGTATCTATTGTATTGTATTATAATATATATTGTGGCTAGAATAGTTATACTTGCATATTTATTTCTTGCACTGCACTTTGCACTTTAATTACCTCGCTTATATGCGTATACACACAGCGGTCTGTAGACTTACAATCTCTCTTGTTGTTCCTCTCCCTGGGACTTGTGCGCATGACGGTGACGTGGGCGTGACGGTGCATCGCCGCGGGCGTCCATTGGTTCGAGCGTGTGAGTCAGGGTTGCCATGGGGATGGCACCCTGGCTTCTCGTTCGTCCCGGACAGCCGTAGCGGCGATGCTAGTTTCCGGCGCTGACGCCATCATTGCATGCGCCGTACATTGAGCCCCTTGATTAACCCCAGGTGCGGTGGCTATATTAAAGTCTTGTGAGGGACACACACAGCACGGCCCCCCGAAGAAGCCCACGCGAAACGCGCGTAGGGGCTGGCTGTGCCATACACACACCGCGACCATAATGGGTGAGATCCAGTCGTTTATCTGATGCTCTAGTTATGTATGCTAGATAGCCCCTAGTGGGACTCCACATTGGAATTATTTATTTATGCCTCTTGAACCTGCGATCTCTGGTCGTTAACCCTTTGGTGTGGTAGTGTGGCATATAGGTGTTACCTAGTTCCACCATTCACAGTGTTACTGTATCATGATGTACATTTTTGGATTTTATGTATATATTTTAATGGTATATTGTTTAATAAATTTTGTTAACTTTTATAGACTATATGACAGTTTCGTGACTCCTTCTTCTAATGATATATGCATCATATATGGGAGTTCTTCTGTCCAGCTTTGGACACATTTGTTGCTCTGCTCTGATGATTTATCTACTAAAAGATGTAGGAGCGTATATCTGCAACTCCAGTGAAACCAACCAGACTGAGAAAACACAGACACAGTCTAATCAGGACAAAAGAAAAACAAACGAACAGTACTGAAAATAAGCACACTGCATGTGTGCCACAGGAAAAGAAACAGACACTTATCTTTGCTGAACTGGCAGATAAGCAGGAGAGGCCAGGCAGAGATCCAACACTTCCAGAGAAACATTGACAACTGGCAGGGGCCAAAGGATCCTGCACACCTAAATATCCCAGTCAGAACTGTAATTATCCGATACACCCGGCCAGAACTGCGAGTCAGAGACAACTGCATTCCCACCAACAACCACTGGAGGGAACCCAAGAGCAGAATTCACAACAGTGGCCCCTGTAGCCTACGCTGGAACGATCGTGACAGCCAATGGGCTCCCTTGCAGCCCATCATCACCAAACGGCCACTCGAGTTGGTCGCGCTGGATCACGTAAAGCTAACACCTAGCCGGTCAGGGTATATCTACGCTCTCACCATTGTGGACCACTATTCCAGATTCCTGGTAGTTGTACCAGACAAAGTTCTAACGGCTAGGACGGCTGCCAAAACCTTCCAGCAGTACTTCTGTCGACCCCATGGGTACCCAGAGAAGGTGTTGACCGATCAGGGGTTAGCATTTGAAGCGGAGGTGTTCCAGGAGTTCTGCAATTTGTACGGGTGTAAGAAGATCAGAACCACGCCGTACCATCCACAGACCAACGGGATGTGTGAGAAGATGAACCAAGTGGTGATCGACTTACTGAAGACCTTACCTGTAGAGGAGCTGAACTTGTGGCCTACAAAGTTACCAGACTTGGTAAATATGTACAACCACATCCCGGGGAATTCCACCAACTGCACCCCAGCGCACCTGATGCGAGGAAGGTCTAGCAAGTTACCCGTCGATCTGGACATGGGGGTCCTGACCCCCGAAGATATATCGCCAGATGCGGATTAGGATACCGAGAGGCAGCAGAGGTACCGCAAAATGCAGGAATGTGTAGAAAGGAGTCTCGCTCAAGCCAGACAGAAGCAAGAGAGGGACTACAACCAGTATGCTCCCGCGGCTCCATTGGCACCTGGTGAGCAGGTACTCAAACGAAAGAGGAGACTACACAAGCTTGATGATCAATGGGAAGCGGAACCGCATACCATTCTCTCCTCTGATTTTGACAATATGAAGGTCTGTCTCATCAGTAAAGACGGAGGGGAGACCTCAACGGCCATATCCAGAGACCACCTGAAAATATTCCCTGATAAGCTGAAAGATGGGGAAACATCCCAGGACTTCTCCGCCCATGGAAGAGGAGAAGATGATACCCACTGTTCTTGGCAATTTTCCCCAGTTCTGGACTCAAATAAATTAGGCCATTGTGGTACCTGTCTTAACGTTTCATAAACCGAGACCGCCAGAACTAAATGTGGTGCCAGGGCATCTGGACCCGCAAGCGCAGCCGACCCCACCAGAAGATGCGATGCCAACGGTCGAACCAGCAGGCCCTCCCTCTGTCATCGGTGAATCTGCCATGCCCACCACTAATAGTGGCAGCACTGAGGAATCCAGTATGCCAGTGCTGCCCAGACTCACTAGAAGTGTAGCTGTTAGGTTCTCGCCGCCGCTTACGCTGCATACTCACCTCGCTGCGGCGTCCCGGCGCGTCCTTGCTGCTTTCCGGTCTTCTCCTGTGTGCTCGGCTCCCGCTCCACTTCGGGTGCACGCGCGCTCTAGGTTCCTCGGCGCACGTGCACATATTTCCCATTGAAGCCTGGTCGGCTCTCCTGCTCCGCCCTGTGCACTCCGACCCGGAAGTTAAGTCCCCATTTTCTTTATCAGGCCGCCTCTTCCTATCTGTGGTGCCTGTTCGTCATTTGTGCTCTGTTCAAGTGATTCTGGCCATTCGCTCACCTAGTGTTCTGTGCTTTCCTGTTGTTTGTAACTAATCCTGGTCTCCTTGCTCTCTCCTAGTGTCTGACCTGTGTCTCCCTTTCAGTCCGCGTTCCAGTTCCTCTGCCTGCCTGCCTGGTCTCCGGTTCCTTCCCTCCAGTCCGTGTTCCTGTACCTCTGTTTGTCCGCCTGCCAGTCTTCCGTCATCTTCCTCCTATTCCTTGTTCCAGTCTCCAGCCTGTCTTCCGTGTCCTTCCTCTGGTTCCTGTTCTTGCGGTTAGTCTCCCAGTTCATCTCCTTCCAGTTCGCATTCCCACGCTACCCCTGTTGCTGCCACCTCGTTAGTTCTGTTACTCCCTTTTTGTTACCTTCTTTCCCGTCCTCCTGTACTGGCTGCCGTGGCGATAGTCTCCTTCGGGCCTGCCCCTAACGCTCCCTGTATAGGGGGTGGAGCACTTGGTCAGCTCGCCCGTGGGAGGTTCGTCGTTGCGGTCCAGTGGGTCCACCCTTTAGTCTCCCCAGTCAATCCTCACAGTATGAACAGGCCATGGACCCCGCTGGTACTCCTTTTTCCGCGCAAAAGGAGCTTGGGGTTCTTCGGGAGAATCAGAGTAGGATCATGGCCTTTTTAAAAGCCATGGAATCTCGCTTATCAGCGTTACAGCCTTCTGATCCTGGGAACGCATCCCAGATGGCGAGTCTCCAGCAAGAGCACCCAGGGTCACATTTTAAACTACATTGCTTCGTTGGATAATCGTCTGCTCTCCATGCAGTCGGCTGCTTCGGCTCCTGTTCCCGCCTCACATCCACCACCTCGCCTGGCCAAACCACCACGCTATAGTGGAGACCCCAAGTTGTGTCGTGGTTTTTTAAACCAGTGCCAATTACACTTTGAACTTTTGCCGCAACTATACCCCACTGATCGGGCTAAGGTTGCTTTTGTTGTCTCTCACTTGGAGGGGGAGGCTTTGGCCTGGGTTAATCCACTTTGGGAGCGGGATGATCCGCTTGTCTCCCAACTCGCCAATTTTTGGCAGACCTTCCGCAAAGTGTTTGACGAGCCCGAAAGTTTGGCCTCTACTACTGAGTCGCTTTTTAATCTCCGCCAAGGTTCTCTTTCTGTCGGTCAGTACGCCATCCAGTTTCGTACTTTGTCATCCGAGTTAGGGTGGAACAATGAGGCTTTGGTGGGGGCCTTTTGGCGAGGTCTCTCGTCTCGAATCAAGGACGAGCTGGCGGGTAAGGACACACTGACTTCTTTGGAGGATCTCATATCCTTGGCTACTCGCATTGATCTTTGTTTCCAGGAACGGCTTCGTGAAACTACCAGAGAGAGAAGATCCTTTTGCATACCTTCAGCCTCTTCCGGTTCCTCCTCTTCACGCTCGTTTTTTTCACCTTCAGTTTTGCCTCCTGAACCCATGCAGGTGGATCGTCTTCGCCCAGCTGAACTACGCCGCAAAGAAAGAGTTGCTCAGGGTCTCTCTTTCTACTGCGGTAGCTTGTCTCATCTTCTGCATTCCTGTCCGGTGAGGTCAGGAAACGCTTCCGCCTAGGCCAGGTAAGAGAGGCCTCCCTAGGTATTTGTGAATCCTCTCTACCTTTAACTCTTTTCGTTTTAGTCAGTCTAGGTACCACCCGTTTTTCTGAGGTGGCTTATATTGATTCTGGTGCTGCAGGGAACTTTATTCAGCTTGAGACAGTCAAGAGGCTCCACATTCCTGTCAAGTCCTTGGAGACTCCCCGGCAGTTAGCTTCGGTCGATGGTAGACCCTTGTGGGAGACCGTTACCCTCGTCACTGAAGACGTGGAGTTACAGATCGGAGACTTGCATCGGGAGAAGATTGCCTTCTATGTGCTACCCTCACTGTCCCACACGTTCCTATTGGGTCTTCCGTGGTTAAGAACTCATGAACCTGTTCTGGATTGGCGATCGGGTGATGTCCTACGCTGGGGTCACGCTTGTCAGACTAAGTGTCTTCTTTCCGTGCAACCTGTAAGGTCTCTTCAGTCTAATCTAGCACCTGCAGGTTTGCCTGCGGCCTACTGGTCCTTCTCGGATGTCTTCGACAAAAAAGAGGCAGAGAACCTACCCCCACATCGTCCGTTTGATTGCCCAATCGACCTAGTACCCGGCACGACTCCACCCCGGGGGCGAATTTATCCTCTGAATCCCCTTGAATCTCAAGCTATGACTGAGTATATCCAGGAAAATTTAGCCAGAGGTTTTATTCAGAAGTCATCTTCACCCGCGGGCGCAGGTTTCTTTTTGTCAAGAAAAAGGATGGGACTCTCCATCCCTGCATCGATTACCAGGGTCTAAACAATATCACTATTAAGAATAAGTACCCCCTTCCTCTTATTCCGGAGCTATTTGATCGACTTCGTGGGGCACGCATTTTTACGAAACTAGATCTCCGTGGGGCCTACAATTTAGTCCGTATTCACTCTGGCGACGAGTGGAAGACCGCCTTTAACACCAGGGACAGGCACTACGAGTATTCGGTCATGCCCTTTGGTTTATGCAATGCTCCAGCTGTTTTCCAGGAATTCGTGAATGACATTTTTCGAGATCTTCTGTACACCTGTGTGGTGGATTACCTGGATGATATCCTTGTTTTTTCTTCGGATCTGGACGCCCATAGAAAACATGTTCGTCTGGTTCTACTACGCTTAAGGGAGAATCACCTTTATGCCAAGCTTGAAAAATGTGCCTTTGAACAGCCGTCTCTTCCTTTCTTAGGTTACATTATCTCTGACTCTGGTCTTCGCATGGATCCGGAGAAGGTGTCTGCCGTACTCAACTGGCCACGTCCTAATGGTGTCAAAGCTATCCAGCGATTCCTTGGTTTCTCAAATTACTGTCGTCAGTTCATTCCTCATTTCTCCTCCTTGTCTGGTCCAATCGCTGCCCTGATTCGAAAGGGTTCCAATCCTCACATCTGGTCAACTGAAGCCTTAAATGCTTTTTCGTCTCTGAAACAAGCTTTTGCCTCTGCTCCAGTACTACATCATCCAGAGAGGAATAAACCTTTCGTTCTGGAGGTTGATGCATCTGGCGCTGGAGCCGTACTTTCTCAAAAGTCTTCTTCTGGGAAGCTGGTCCCCTGCGGTTTCTTCTCCAAGACATTCTCTTCCTCTGAACGGAACTACTCCATCAGCGACAGGGAGCTCTTAGCCATCAAGTTGGCTTTTGAGGAGTGGAGATACCTTCTGGAAGGAGCTGTTCATCCATTTAAAGTCCTCACGGATGACAAGAACCTAGCGTACATCCGCTCTGCTCAGAGACTTAATCCTCGGCAAGCTAGATGGTCTTTGTTTTTTGCCCGTTTTAATTTTGAGTTGCATTTTTGTCCGGGTAGCAAGAATCTCAAGGCTGACGCTTTGTCCAGGTCTTTCTTAACTTCTGATTCTGAGGAGGAGCCCTCGCATATCTTGGATCCATCTAAAGTCATCATGGTGGCACCTGTTAGTTTGTCTTCTCTACCTCCGGGTAAAACTTTTGTTCCTGTGTGCAATAGAAGACGGGTCCTTTGCTGGGGTCATGCTTCCAAGTTGGCTGGTGATGTCGACGTCAAGAAGACACTCTCGTTTGTGTCCCGTTTTTATTGGTGGCCGACCCTTCTTCAGGATATCCGAAGCTTCATTGTCTCCTGTCCATCTTGTGCCAAGAATAAGACTTCCAGGCATTTACCCTCTGGTTTGCTTCTTCCGCTTCCTATTCCATCTGCTCCTTGGCAACACATTGCTATGGACTTTATCACCAATCTGCCTCGATCTTCCGGTTGTACCGTCATCCTGGTCGTCGTAGATAGGTTCTCCAAGATGGCTCACTTTATACCTCTTCCTGGATTACCTTCCGCACCTGAGTTGGCGAGAGCTTTTATTCATCATGTTTTTCGCATTCACGGCCTTCCTCAACATATTGTTTCAGATAGAGGGGTGCTGTTCACCTCTCGTTTTTGGCGGTCTCTCTGCAAGTTCATGGACATCTCGCTTGATTTTTCTTCTGCCTACCATCCACAAACTAATGGTCAAGTGGAACGTACCAACCAAACTCTGGTCTCTTATCTTCGTCACTTTTCTAACTCTCATCAGAGCGACTGGGTAGATTTGCTTCCGTGGGCAGAATTTTCTTATAACAATCATGCCGGAGAATCTACCTCCAAGTCTCCTTTCTTCATCGTCTACGGGCAACATCCTGGTGTTCCACTTCCGGTTCCTCCTGTCTCTGGTGTCCCAGCGGCTGATCTTTTGTCCGGGGAGTTCTCTAGGATTTGGCAGGAGACCAGGACTGCTCTTGAACTGGCCAGCGCCAGAATGAAGAAACATGTGGACAAGAGGCGCTTGGATTCTCCTCTTTTTCAGCCCAGTGATAAAGTGTGGTTATCTTCCAAGTTTGTTCGCTTAAAAATGCCCTCGCACAAACTGGGTCCCCGTTATATTGGGCCCTTCGAGGTCTTGTCTCGTATCAATAATGTTTCGTATAAGTTAAAGCTTCCTGCCTCTCTCCGCATCCCCAATTCTTTTCATGCTTCCCTCCTGAAGCCTGTGGTCCTTAATCGCCTCCATTCCACACTCAATCGTCCTCCTCAGCCTAGTTTTTGTGATGATGTCTTTGAAGTTAGAGACATTCTTGCTATGAAAAAGATTCGGGGGAGGGCCTTTTTTCTGGTTGATTGGAAGGGTTTTGGACCCGAGGAGAGATCCTGGGAGCTTTGGGAGAACATTCAGGCTCCCCAAATTCTGGCAAAATTTCTTTCGGCTCTTAGGAAGGAGGGGCATAAGGGGGGGGGGTACTGTTAGGTTCTCGCCGCTTGTGCCGCATACTCACCTCGCTGCGGCATCCCGGCGCGTCCCTGCTGCTTTCCGGTCTTCTTCTCCTGTGCGCTTGGCTCCCGCTCCACTTCGGGTGCACACGCGCTCTTATTTCCCATTGAAGCCTGGTCGGGTCTCCTGCTCCGCCCTGTGCACTCCGACCTGGAAGTTAAGTCCCCATTTTCTTTATCAGGCCGCCTCTTCCTATCTGCGGTGCCTGTTTGTCATTTGTGCTCTGTTCAAGTGATCCTGGCCCTTCGCTCACCTAGCGTTCTATGTTTTCCTGTTGTTTGTAACTAATCCTGGTCTTCTCTTTGCTCTCTCCTAGTGTCTGACCTGTGTCTCCCTTCCAGTCCGCGTTCCAGTTCCTCTGCCTGCCTGCCTGCCTGGTCTCCGGTTCCTTCCCTCCAGTCCGTGTTCCTGTACCTCTGTTTGTCCGCCTGCCAGTCTTCCGTCATCTTCCTCCTATTCCTTGTTCCAGTCTCCAGCCTGTCTTCCGTGTCCTTCCTCTGGTTCCTGTTCTTGTGGTTAGTCTCCCAGTTCGTCTCCTTCTTCCAGTCCGCATTTCCACGCTACCCCTGTTGCTGCCACCTTGTTAGTTCTGTTACTCCCTTTTTGTTACCTTCTTTCCCGTCCTCATGTACTGGCTGCCGTGGCGATAGTCTCCTTCGGGCCTTCCCCTAACGCTCCCTGTATAGAGGATGGAGCACTTGGTCAGCTCGCCCGTGGGAGGTTCGTCGTTGCGGTCCAGTGGGTCCACCCTTTAGTCTCCCCAGTCAATCCTCACAGTAGCTAGAAGACAGTGCACTACACTAGCGATAGCAAGCGTAGCGGGTCCCGTCAGGCCAGTAGCAACCCCTGCGCTGCAGAGGTCTACGCGTAGCACCAAGAATCAGACTCCACTTTGCTATAGACCTTGGAGATATTAACAATAGTTGCTATTTGGTTTAAAATGCTTGTGTAAATATCTGTGTTATAGATTTAAAAATGGACAATGGTGTGATGGACAGTGAATCACTCCAAAACTTTCACATGGGCCCCTTTGTTTACCCGGGGTCCTTGATGTTCTATGGTTGCACCTACTGAACTGGGAGTCATGGACTGTGCATGACCACTCTTTTGCAACGTTCAAGCGTCCTTACCTTCCATAACGGAAAGCACTGTTATATTTATTTGTTCATAGTATATAACAATTTTTGTGTGTTTTCTATTAACATGTATTGTTATTCTTCTTTTCCCTGTCCGGAAACTAGGGGTCGGATAGGAAGTTAGAACAGAACGCAGCTGGGAGAGCTCCAAGGAGGACCTGTCAGGGGTTGGTTCCTGACAGGGGCCTAGCAGAACGAACAGAAAGCAACGGAACCGCGCCAGCACTACCTTCTGGCGATATCCTTAGAAAGGACACGAAGAGAAGGATATTGTGGAAAGTTAGAAACGAGATCAAGCACAAAGGAGAGCCAGTAGGAGTCGTGCCCCGAGAACGGCAACTTCCTACTGAGGCGCATAGCCGGTGACCGGAACACTGAGGAAGTAATTGACTCTATGCCTTACTTCAAATACCGCAGGACAGTTAATTATAGGTTGGCTGTCTACCATATATCACCTAAGCAGACATAGGGGGCAAGCGTGGAGAGGGGCGTCTCTAGGGTCCCAGAATAGCTCCGAGCCTTCCCGTCAAACGTCATGCCTCCATCTTGTGCCAGTCATTACACTGGCTACCCATTCGCTACAGGGTCCAGTATAAATGCAGCACCACAGAGACCTGGTCGTTGCAGTAATGTCGCTCTGCCGCTAAGGAGGGTGATATTATGTCTGATTGCACTAAAGGAGTTCACCTGACCAGGTATCACAAGCACACATTACACTTCACACTCCGGCCACTAGGGGGAGCAAAAGGTTTTATTTATTAGGCCACTCCTCACACTGGTAAAACTAGGGGTTGGATAGGAAGATAGAGAGAAGCTGGCTGGGTTTTGCCCAGGCAACATCCAGTGGCAGGGGGTGTTGCGGGGAAGATTCAGAGGGGTCCCTGTCAGGCATGGGAACCTGGCAGTGACATAGCAACAAGGACAGATCGTTACAGAGCCGCGCCTGCACTACCTTGCGGCGGCATCTAAAGAATGGACACGAAGCGAAGGATATTGTGGACAGTGAGAAACGAGATCGAGCACAAAGGAGAGCCAGTAGGAGTTGTGCCCCGAGAACGGCAACATCTTACTGAGGCGCGTAGCCGGTGACCGGAACACCGAGGAAGTAACTGACTTTATGCCTTACTTCAAATACCGCAGGACAGTTAATTATAGGTTGGCTGTCTACCTTACATCACCTAAGCAGACATAGGGGGCAACCGTGGAGAGGGGCATCTCTAGGGTCCCAGAAAAGCTCAGAGCCTTCCCGTCAAATGGGTGCGTCCTAGCCATAACAAACTTGGGGGACGGAGAATAGAACGAGAAAGAACTAGAAAGAACGAGAACAGAAGTTGTGAGGACTATCCCGAATGCTCAGCAGGGAAGAACTACAACACACAGGCGCTAGTGGTAGGCACTGATTTCCACCTGCAAAGGGAACTCTGGATGTGCCTTCGGACCGGCCGGTCTCAGACAGCCCTGTTGATGGTGCTCTGGATTGAGGATCCTGAAGTCACCAGTAAAGAGGTAGAGACTGCAACCCTGTGTCCTCGTTTTTGACTGCACCTCACACCATCGCCACCTACACTACTGGGAAGCCCTGGGGACTCACTTCACCTGTGGGAAGGTATACCATCTAGCTGCCATCACATCACCCCAGTGGACCCCGAGCATCGTCGGTCGACCTGACTGAATACCACAGGTGGCGTCACGAAACCTTAGCCGACTTTCATCACCCCTTTTATTGGACGCCCCTTAGCAGGGTCACTGACCGGGTCCAGCCACCGTGACAACCCCAGAACTGAGACAGAGAGGACCTGCAGAGAGTGGCCTGCTGCTCCTCAAGATGTGTGCCACACATGACCTTGTCATCACCAACACTTTATTCCGCTTACCCACACGCAAGAAGACATCATGGATGCACCCACGCTCGAGGCATTGGCATCTCATTGATTACATCATTGCCAGGAAGAGGGATGAGATGGACTTTAGAGTGACGAAGGCCATGTGCGGTGCAAACTGCTGGACTGACCATCGCCTCATTGTGTCTAAGTGCAGGCTCCGCATCCTGCCTGCGAGGAGACCCCAAGGGCAGAAAACGACAAAGAGGCTGAATATAAGCTGCAAAATAAAAGAATTGCAAGGGAATTTGCCAATGACCTTGATGGCAGACTGTTAAATATACTACAGGCAGAGGAGATTGGCGTTGAGGAACAGTGGACAATTCTGAGAGATGCTGTTTATAATACTGCTCTGGAGCATCTTAGATCAGCAACCAGAAATAATGAAGACTGGTTCGATGAAAACGACGAGGAAATAAAGACACTCCTAGAAGAGAAACATCAGCGGTATAAGGTGTTCCAAAATGACCCCATGTCGTTAGCTAAAAAAGGTGCCTTTACCAACATAAAAAGAAAGGTACAAATCAAGCTACGCGAGATGCAGGATATCTGGTTTAGCAAGAAGGCCGACGAAATTCAGGGCTATGCAGATACCCATGACCAGAAACGCTTCTACGATGCGCTCAAAGCTGTATATGGACCCAGGGCTGCCACTAGAAATTTCGGGGCCCCATACTGGCAAAATTTTCGGGGCCCCCTTGAGACTCCGCCCAGGCTCCACCCCAGCCCCGCCTCCAGGCTCCACCCCTCGAACTGTCCACAGTCCCAACGCTCTCTCTTGGAAAATCTCCACTTCTCACCTATCACACATTGACAGTTCCCATCACCAGATCACACATATAGCCGGCAGCTTTTGTTATGGGCAAAAGATTTTTTAAGACGCCACCATAACACGGTAGACACTTTTGGTCGGGCCCTACTCTGCTGTAACCTATTAAATATTTGTTAAAATATGCAATACAATTTAGGTATATTTTTAATTTATTTTTCAATTTTTAAAATGACCTATAATACTACATACAAGGAACAAATACCACAGCACTATGACCAGATGACATATTACCACCACAGTGATCGAATAATATAAAATACAAGGAACAAATACCACCACATCATGACCAGACCACATATTACCACCAATGACTGAATACTACAATACTGATCAATAATAAAAAAAAAAACCCACAATACTATCACCATCAGTGCCATTATACACAGGAGATCTGTAACAAGTAAGCAGTGTCTGTGTACAGGTAATACAGTGATCACCGGTGACATTATACACAGGAGCTCTGTATATAGTATACAGTGTATAGTGTCAGTGTATAGTTAACACTGACTCACCATTGACGTCTCTAGGTGAAGTCCTTCATCTTTCATCCAGCACAGACCGCCATCATTTCTTCCAGCCAGGACTCGTCTGCAGGAAATAACACAGTTATCTCGAGTTCCACTTGCAGAACACATTACTTAATTTTCCCAGCCTCTACATTGCACCACATAAAGAAGGTGACATAGTATCACTCTGCACAGTAACAGGACCTCCCCCCCATTTAAAACAGTATACTCAAAAAATAAAATAAATACATCACTGCAATAATAATATCCCTTAATTAGCCCCTATGGTAATATTCGCCATCCTAGCCCCCGTGTGTCTCATTCCAGGCTCCAGGCATATGTTCTCCCATCCTGCCCTCATGAGTATCCATTCTGCCCCATATGATCTCCCCATCCTGCCCCATCTGTCTCCATCGTATCCATCCTGCCCCATCTGTCTCCAATCCTGCCCCATCTGTCTCCCTTCTGCCCCATCTGTTTCCAATCCTGTCCCATCTGTGTCCAGCACTCTGCCCCATCTGTTTCCAATCCTGCTCCATCTGTGTCCAGCACTCTGCCCCATCTGTTTCCAGCACTCTGCCCCATCTGTCTCCAATCCTGCCCCATCTGTGTCCAGCACTCTGCCCCATCTGTTTCCAATCCTGCCCCATCTGTGTCCAGCACTGCCCCATCTGTGTCCAGCACTCTGCCCCATCTGTGTCCAGCACTCTGCCCCATCTGTGTACAATCCTGCCCCATCTGTGTCCAGCACTCTGCCCCATCTGTTTCCAATCCTGCCCCATCTGTGTCCAGCACTCTGTCCCATCTGTGTCCAGCACTCTGCCCCATCTGTGTCCAGCACTCTGCCCCATCAGTTTCCAATCCTGCCCCATCTCTGTCCAGCACTCTGCCCCATCTCTGTCCAGCACTCTGCCCCATCTCTGTCCAGCACTCTGCCCCATCTCTGTCAAGCACTCTGCCCCATCTCTGTCAAGCACTCTGCCCCATCTCTGTCCAGCACTCTGCCCAGCACTCTACCCCATCTGTGTCCAGCACTCTGCCCCATCTGTGTCCAGTACTCTGCCCCATCTGTGTTCAGCACTCTGCCCCATCTGTTTCCAGCACTCTGCCCCATCTCTGTCCAGCACTCTGCCCCATCTCTGTCCAGCACTCTGCCCCATCTCTGTCCAGCACTCTGCCCCATCTCTGTCCAGCACTCTGCCCCATCTCTGTCCAGCACTCTGCCCAGCACTGTGCCCCATCTGTGTCCAGCACTGTGCCCCATCTGTGTCCAGCACTCTTCCCCATCTGTGTCCAGCACTCTGCCCCATCTGTTTCCAGCACTCTGCCCCATCTCTGTCCAGCACTCTGCCCCATCTCTGTCCAGCACTCTACCTAGCACTCTGCCCCATCTCTGTCCAGCACTCTGCCCAATCTCTGTCCAGCACTCTGCCCCATCTGTGTCCAGCACTCTGCCCCATCTGTGTCCAGCACTCTGCCCCATCTGTTTCCAGCACTCTGCCCCATCTCTGCCCAGCACTCTGCCCCATCTCTGTCCAGCACTCTGCCCAGCACTCTGCCCCATCTCTGTCCAGCACTCTGCCCCATCTCTGTCCAGCACTCTGCCCCATCTCTGTCAAGCACTCTGCCCCATCTCTGTCAAGCACTCTGCCCCATCTCTGTCCAGCACTCTGCCCAGCACTCTACCCCATCTGTGTCCAGCACTCTGCCCCATCTGTGTCCAGCACTCTGCCCCATCTGTTTCCAGCACTCTGCCCCATCTCTGTCCAGCACTCTGCCCCATCTCTGTCCAGCACTCTGCCCCATCTCTGTCCAGCACTCTGCCCCATCTCTGTCCAGCACTCTGCCCCATCTCTGTCCAGCACTCTGCCCCATCTCTGTCCAGCACTGTGCCCCATCTGTGTCCAGCACTCTGCCCCATCTGTGTCCAGCACTCTGCCCCATCTGTGTCCAGCACTCTGCCCCATCTGTTTCCAGCACTCTGCCCCATCTCTGTCCAGCACTCTGCCCCATCTCTGTCCAGCACTCTACCTAGCACTCTGCCCCATCTCTGTCCAGCACTCTGCCCCATCTGTGTCCAGCACTCTGCCCCATCTGTTTCCAGCACTCTGCCCCATCTCTGCCCAGCACTCTGCCCCATCTCTGTCCAGCACTCTGCCCAGCACTCTGCCCCATCTGTTTCCAATCCTGCTTCATCTGTGTCCAGCACTCTGCCCCATCTCTGTCCAGCACTCTGCCCCATCTCTGTCCAGCACTCTGCCCCATCTCTGTCAAGCACTCTGCCCCATCTCTGTCCAGCACTCTGCCCAGCACTCTGCCCCATCTCTGTCCAGCACTCTGCCCCATCTCTGTCCAGCACTCTGCCCCATCTCTGTCCAGCACTCTGCCCCATCTGTGTCCAGCACTCTGCCCCATCTGTTTCCAGCACTCTGCCCCATCTCTGTCCAGCACTCTGCCCCATCTCTGTCCAGCACTCTGCCCAGCACTCTGCCCCATCTGTGTCCAGCACTCTGCCCCATCTGTGTCCAGCACTCTGCCCCATCTGTGTCCAGCACTCTGCCCCATCTGTGTCCAGCACTCTGCCACATCTGTGTCCAGCACTCTGCCCCATCTGTGTCCAGCACTCTGCCACATCTGTTTCCAGCACTCTGCCCAGCACTCTGCCCCATCTCTGTCCAGCACTCTGCCCCATCTGTGTCCAGCACTCTGTCCCATCTGTGTCCAGCACTCTGCCCCATCTGTTTCCAGCACTTTGCCCCATCTCTGTCCAGCACTCTGCCCCATCTCTGTCCAGCACTCTGCCTAGCACTCTGCCCCATCTTTGTCCAGCACTCTGCCCAATCTCTGTCCAGCACTCTGCCCCATCTGTGTCCAGCACTCTGTCCCATCTGTGTCCAGCACTCTGCCCCATCTCTGTCCAACACTCTGCCCCATCTGTTTCCAGCACTCTGCCCCATCTCTGCCCAGCACTCTGCCCCATCTCTGTCCAGCACTCTGCCCAGCACTCTGCCCCATCTCTGTCCAGCACTCTGCCCCATCTCTGTCCAGCACTCTGCCCCATCTGTTTCCAATCCTGCCTCATCTGTGTCCAGCACTCTGCCCCATCTGTGTCCAGCACTCTGCCCCATCTCTGTCCAGCACTCTGCCCCATCTCTGTCCAGCACTCTGCCCAGCACTCTGCTCCATCTCTGCCCAGCTCTCTGCCCAGCACTCTGCCCCATCTCTGTCCAGCACTCTGCCCCATCTCTGTCCAGCACTCTGCCCCATCTCTGTCCAGCACTCTGCCCCATCTCTGTCCAGCACTCTGCCCCATCTCTGTCCAGCTTTTTGCCCCTGTGTCCAGCGTTCTTCCCTGGGCCCCCCAGATCGCCGCACTCAAGAAAAAAAAAAAAAAAGAAGTTCTTCTTACCTGGCCGTGCTCCTGCGGCGGGCGAAGTCTCCACGCAGCTGCAGCGTGCACTCGCCGGCGACTGACAATGATGTCAGACGCCGGCGACATACACGCACGCTGCGGCTGACGTCAGCTGCCAGCCTCAGATTGGCTGGCGGCTGTTAACTATTGACGTGCGGGCCCGCGCCCGCACGTCAATAGCTTTAAACAGCTGCAGCGTCGGCGCTAAGGGCCCGGTTAGCCTGCTGATGCCGGTAGGGGCCCGGTGAGCAGATAAGACGGAGCCCGATGCGGGCCCCCTCTGCTCACCGGGCCCCATATGCCAGTCACGGCCGTCATGCCCTGATGGCGGCCCTGTATGGACCCCAGTCATCAAGCTCTTCATCTCTGCTTAACGCAGATGGAACTAAGCTGCTGACAGAAAGGAAACAAATTCTGGAACGGTGGGCTGAGCACTTTAATAATATTCTTAATCGCCCTGCCAATATCAATGATGAGGCTATTGCTCGCCTGCCCCAGGTAGAAATCAACAAGGAGCTTGATGTAGGGTTGAGCGACCTTGCCTTTTTTAGAGTCGATTTAAAAAACCTGACCGGCACATCCAAACATAGACTAAGTGTGAACAGGTGCTGAACCTAGAGTCGCCAACTCGTATACAGTTAAGTAAATAAGGCAGCACACTGCAGCGCTAAAACATGAAAACACGAAATTTGAACTGCATTACTGCACTAGAAATATGAAAAATGAGAGCTTTTAGCGCATAAAAATGGCCAATTTTATGTGTACCTGGTAGCCCCTTTACGGCATCTCTCTTATACTAAGTCCTAAACTTGCCTTACCTCGCTGAGAATAAACGTCTCCATCTGAATGGGTACATGTGAAACCTCTTCCTAGACTAAAATTCTCTCTCTCTGTGGAGGGGTACTGGACCCGCTGTAATTAAAACACCTGTGGGCTAGGAGGTGGAGTGCACGATCAGAAGGCTAAAGAATACATTTCAAAAACCTGACCGGCACATCCAAACATAGACTAAGTGTGAACAGGTGCTGAACCTAGAGTCGCCAACTCGTATACAGTTAAGTAAATAAGGCAGCACACTGCAGCGCTAAAACATGTAAACATGAAAACACGAAATTTGAACTGCATTACTGCACTAGAAATATGAAAAATGAGAGCTTTTAGCGCATAAAAATGGCCAATTTTATGTGTACCTGGTAGCCCCTTTACGGCATCTCTCTTATACTAGGTCCTAAACTTGCCTTACCTTGCTGAGAATAAACGTCTCCATCTGAATGGGTACATGTGAAAACCTCTTCCTAGACTAAAATTCTCTCTCTCTGTGGAGGGGTACTGGACCCGCTGTAATTAAAACACCTGTGGGCTAGGAGGCGGAGTGCACGATCAGAAGGCTAAAGAATACATTTCAAAAACCTGACCGGCACATCCAAACATAGACTAAGTGTGAACAGGTGCTGAACCTAGAGTCGCCAACTCGTATACAGTTAAGTAAATAAGGCAGCACACTGCAGCGCTAAAACATGTAAACATGAAAACACGAAATTTGAACTGCATTACTGCACTAGAAATATGAAAAATGAGAGCTTTTAGCGCATAAAAATGGCCAATTTTATGTGTACCTGGTAGCCCCTTTACGGCATCTCTCTTATACCAGGTCCTAAACTTGCCTTACCTCGCTGAGAATAAACGTCTCCATCTGAATGGGTACATGTGAAAACCTCTTCCTAGACTAAAATTCTCTCTCTCTGTGGAGGGGTACTGGACCCGCTGTAATTAAAACACCTGTGGGCTAGGAGGCGGAGTGCACGATCAGAAGGCTAAAGAATACATTTCAAAAACCTGACCGGCACATCCAAACATAGACTAAGTGTGAACAGGTGCTGAACCTAGAGTCGCCAACTCGTATACAGTTAAGTAAATAAGGCAGCACACTGCAGCGCTAAAACATGTAAACATCAAAACACGGAATTTGAACTGCATTACTGCACTAGAAATATGAAAAATGAGAGCTTTTAGCGCATAAAAGAGGCCAATTTTATGTGTACCTGGTAGCCCCTTTACGGCATCTCTCTTATACCAGGTCCTAAATTTGCCTTACCTCGCTGAGAATAAACGTCTCCATCTGAATGGGTACATGTGAAAACCTCTTCCTAGACTAAAATTCTCTCTCTCTCTGTGGAGGGGTACTGGACCCGCTGTAATTAAAACACCTGTGGGCTAGGAGGCGGAGTGTACGATCAGAAGGCTAAAGAATACATTTCAAAAACCTGACCGGCACATCCAAACATAGACTAAGTGTGAACAGGTGCTGAACCTAGAGTCGCCAACTCGTATACAGTTAAGTAAATAAGGCAGCACACTGCAGCGCTAAAACATGTAAACATGAAAACACGAAATTTGAACTGCATTACTGCACTAGAAATATGAAAAATGAGAGCTTTTAGCGCATAAAAATGGCCAAAAGTCGAGTTGAGTGGAATCGGCCGATTATCGCGAAAAGTCGGGGATCGACCGAAACACGAAACCCAATGCAAGTCAATGGGGGAGCATAGTCGGCAGTGAGTGGAGGCGAGGAAAACACCTACAGTGCCCATTTTAATGGCAAAAAACATACATTCTTGTTACAGAAGCTTGTCAATCTAAATTTACCTTATAATAATAGTAAGGCATTGGAAATTGGGGGTCATTTGGCTAAAGTGGGGGGTAGGGCTGGTTCAAGTATTTAGTGGGCCCAGGAAATCTGGACCACGTCACGGCAGTGGAGCAGGGAGAGGTAAGTATTTCAACTTTGCAAGTGCTGTGATCCTGAGCAAGCAGGGGGGGCCCACTCGTTGGCATTGGCACTGGCACAGGGCCCCTCAAAGTACGGCGGTGTGTTTGCACGGCGGAGGCACCTCCCACCGGCAGCGACACTTTTGCGTACTATAAGGGGCCCTGTGCCAGTGACATCACCAACGAGTATTCCTCCCCCCACCTGATGAAGGAACCTGCACCTTCATCTGCACCTTCCTCTTTGTCCCCGTGTAAGGTGGTATGGTATGCGGGAAGGGGAACCTGACTTTCAGCAGGGTCACAATCTTGCAGTGTAGCGTGCATGGGGAATGTTGCGTTATGGGTCAGTGTACCAGCAGACTCATCTATCACTGGCTGGGCAATGGGCAGGATGAGGGGAAAACAGATATGGGCCCAAAGAATAAAGTGGGCTAAATGCAGTTCAAAATTGGTAACAGAACTAACCAGGGGGCATTGCTTTGTTCAGTGGAGGACAACTGGAATGAGAGGCTGACACAGAGAGTAGGCCCAAATCAGTAAGTAGTCTAAATGCAGTTCAAAATTGGCAACAGTAGTAAACAGGCGGCACAGCTTTCTTCACTGGAGGAGAACAGCAAGGAGCGGCAGACACCGATAGAAGGCCCCAACCCAACTAGTCGGCCCACTGCAGTTTTAAAGTTCCGATAGGCTGAAAACCAGATAATTGTAGGTCATTTTTTGTAAAGAGGACAGCTGTATTGAGTGGCGCAGCCAGACACTACAAGTAGGCCTTACACCACAAAGTTGGCTCGACGCAGGTTTAAAAAAGGTTACATGGGTACACGGTCTTCATTGGTGTGCTCAGTGGAGGACAATTGGAAGGAGGGACCGCAGAAAGACTTAGTAGGCATAAAATAACAAAATAGGCTGTATGCAGCTTCGATTATGTGGCAACCTGGAGAACACCTTGGAGCGGCAGACACCGTCTCTACGACCCAGACCCAACTTGTAGGCCTAATGTAGTGTTGTTTCAACAACTACTTAAGACGAGCATGAAGATTGAAGCAATGGAGAGGCAACCTGGAGAACACCTTGGAGCGGCAGACACCGTTAGTAGGCCCTACCGAAGTAGTAACCCCAATGCAGTTTTCAAATTCCTATAGGCTGAAAACCAGACTATTGACGCTCAGCTTTTTTCAGGGGAGGACAGCTGTATTGAGTGGCACAGACAGACACAGGTAGTAGGCCTTAAACACAAAATTTGGCTCAATGCAGTTTAAAAAAGGTTACAGGGGTACACAGGCAGCATTGGTCTGTTCAGTGGAGGACAATTTCAATTATGGACCGCAGACAGACTTAGTACGCCTACTATTAAAAAAAGGATGCTCTATTTAAAATGGATGCAATTTAAAATAGGTTCCAGGGGTACACGGACAGCATTGGTCTGGTCAGTGGAGGACTATTGGAAGGAGGGACCGCAGACAGGCTTAGTAGGCCTAACATAACAAAAGTAGGCTGTAGGCACTTTAAAATAGGTTCCAGGGGTACACGGGCAGCAGTGGTCTGGTCAGTGGAGGACTAGTGGAAGGAGAGACCGCAGACAGGCTTAGTAGGCCTAACATAACAAAAGTAGGCTGTAGGCACTTTAAAATAGGTTCCAGGGGTACACGGGCAGCAGTGGTCTGGTCAGTGAAGGACAATTTCTATAATGGACCGCAGACAGGCTTAGTAGGCCTAACATAACAAAAGTAGGCTGTAGGCACTTTAAAAAAGGTTCCAGGGGTACACGGGCAGCAGTGGTCTGGTCAGTGGAGGACTAGTGGAAGGAGGGACCGCAGACAGGCTTAGTAGGCCTAACATAACAAAAGTAGGCTGTAGGCACTTTAAAATAGGTTCCAGGGGTACACGGACAGCATTGGTCTGATCAGTGGAGGACTATTGGAAGGATGGACCGCAGACAGGCTTAGTAGGCCTAACATAACAAAAGTAGGCTGTAGGCACTTTAAAATAGGTTCCAGGGGTACACGGGCAGAAGTGGTCTGGTCAGTGGAGGACTAGTGGAAGGAGGGACCGCAGACAGGCTTAGTAGGCCTAACATAACAAAAGTAGGCTGTAGGCACTTTAAAATAGGTTCCAGGGGTACACGGGCAGCAGTGGTGTGGTCAGTGAAGGACTAGTGGAAGGAGGGACCACAGATAGGCTTAGTAGGCCTAACATAACAAAAGTAGGCTGTAGGCACTTTAAAATAGGTTCCAGGGGTACACGGGCAGCAGTGGTGTGGTCAGTGAAGGACAATTTCTATAATGGACCGCAGACAGGCTTAGTAGGCCTAACATAACAAAAGTAGGCTGTAGACACTTGGAATTATCTTGCAGGGGTACACAGGCAGCATTGGTGTTGTCATCGGAGGCCGATTGTAATGAGTGTCTGACACAGTTAGTACTCCCAAAAAATAAATAGATGTTAATGTCTTGCAATACAACAAAACCAAAACACAAAAGGGTAGCATACTTAGGTACAGGGGTGGGCTCCTCTGCTGAGTTTCAGACCTAGTAATTTGGCGCAAAGTATTTACTGGTGTAAATATAGGACACTGCCCCTGACTATTTTAAGTAGCATCATACATGTCAACACATTGGTATTGTCAGTGCCAGGCATTGAAGGATGTCAGCGCATAGACTAAACATTGGTGGAGCTGTGAGAGATAATTTTACAAGTGGTAGAGCACTGTTTGAGCTGGGGGGGGACTCTCTTATGGCTGGCGGTACAGGCCCAGGGCCTCTCGTTACAACGGTGTGTCTGACGTTGGGTGCACACCACCACCCCTCTGTCCATTGCCACTTCTGATTTGTGCACCTCTAACACCTCTGGCCTGCTGCCCCCTGCAGCTCGTGTGATAACGATCACCGGCGCTGTGTGCTGGGAATGCCTGAATCAAACGGTCAACAAGAGTTGATTGTTTGGTTGCTAATATTTGTTCCAGGTTCTCATGTGGCATAATATTTTGCAATTTTCCATTATAGCGAGGATCAAGGAGGCAGGCCAACCAGTAATCGTCATCGGTCATCATTTTAATAATGCGTGGGTCCCTTTTCAGGGTACATAAGGCATAATCCGCCATGTGGGCCAAAGTTCCAGTTGTCAAATCTGCGGTTGTGCTGGGTTGAGGGGCAGTTTCAGGCAAATCTACGTCACTTGTCTCCCTAAAAAAACCTGAACCCGGCCTTGCAACGCCACCAGTTGCTATTGGCCCCGGAGAAGCTTCCTCATTAAAAAAATACTCATCCCCATCATCCTCCTCGTCCTCCTCCTCCTCTTCCTGTACACTGCCCTGACCAGACAATGGCTGACTGTCATCAAGGCTTTCCTCTTCCTCTGCTGCAGACGCCTGCTCCTTTATGTGCGTCAAACTTTGCATCAGCAGACGCATTAGGGGGATGCTCATGCTTATTATGGCGTTGTCTGCACTAACCAGCCGTGTGCATTCCTCAAAACACTGAAGGACTTGACACATGTCTTGTATCTTCGACCACTGCACACCTGACAACTCCATGTCTGCCATCCTACTGCCTGCCCGTGTATGTGTATCCTCCCACAAAAACATAACAGCACGCCTCTGTTCGCGATGCTGGGGAAGGTTCAAAGACCGCTGATAGGTCTACATACGGCTGGAGTGTACGGGCGAACGGCGGATATGCGAGCAAAGTCTGCGCACTTTGAGGAGCAGGTCGGATAACCCCGGATAACCTTTCAGGAAGCACTGCACCACCAGGTTTAAGGTGTGAGCCAGGCAAGGAATGTGTTTCAGTTGGGAAAGGGAGATGGCAGCCATGAAATTCCTTCCGTTATCACTCACTACCTTGCCTGCCTCAAGATCTACAGTGCCCAGCCACGACTGCGTTTCTTTCTGCAAGAACTCAGACAGAACTTCCGCGGTGTGTCTGTTGTCGCCCAAACACTTCATAGCCAATACAGCCTGCTGACGCTTGCCAGTAGCTGCCCCATAATGGGACACCTGGTGTGCAACAGTGGCAGCTACGGATGGAGTGGTTGTGCGACTGCGGTCTGTGGACGAGCTCTCGCTTCTGCAGGAGGACGAGGAGGAGGGGGTGCGAACGGGTACAGCCAACTGTTTCCTAGACCGTGGGCTAGGCAGAACTCGCAAAATTGCTGTCCCCTGTGGACCCTGCATCCACCACATTCACCCAGTGTGCCGTGATGGACACGTAACGTCCCTGGCCATGCCTACTGGTCCATGCATCTGTTGTCAGGTGCACCTTTGTACTCACAGATTGCCTGAATGCATGGACGATGCGCTCTTTAACATGCTGGTGGAGGGCTGGGATGGCTTTTCTCAAAAAGAAGTGTCGACTGGGTAGCTCGTAGCGCGGTACAGCGTAGTCCATCAGGGCTTTGAAAGCTTTGCTTTCAACTAACCGGTAGGGCATCATCTCTAACGAGATTAGTCTAGCTATGTGGGCGTTCAAACCCTGTGTACGCGGATGCGAGGCTAAGTACTTCCTTTTTCTAACGAGAGTCTCATGTAGGGTGAGCTGGACTGGAGAGCTGGAGATCGTGGAACTAGCGGGGGTGCCGGTGGACATGGCAGACTGAGAGACGGTTGGAGATGGTATTCTTGCCGGTGCCCTAGATGCAGTGTTTCCTACTATGAAACTGGTGATTCCCTGACCCTGACTGCTTTGGCCTGTCAACGAAGCCTGCACAGATACTGCAGGTGGTGCGGAAAATGGTGGCCTTACAGTGACGGAAGGGATGTAGCGTTGCTGACTAGCTTCATTGGCCGAGGGTGCTACAACCTTAAAGGACGTTTGGTAGTTAGTCCAGGCTTGCAAATGCATGGTGGTTAAATGTCTATGCATGCAACTTGTATTTAGACTTTTCAGATTCTGACCTCTGCTTAAGGTAGTTGAACATTTTTGACAGATGACTGATCAATTGGATGTTGTTTAAAAAAATGCCAGACTGCACTCTTTCTAGCATCGGATACCTTTTCAGGCATTGCAGACTGAGCTTTAACCGGATGGCCACGCTGTCCTCCAACAGGTTTTGGCTTTGCCACGCGTTTTGGGCCAGATACGGGCCCGGCAGATGGAACCTGTTGCGATGTTGATGCCTGCTGCGGTCCCTCCTCCTCCGCTTCAGAACTACTGCCGCCTGCACCCTGTTCCCCCAATGGCTGCCAATCGGGGTCAACAACTGGGTCATCTATGACCTCCTCTTCTATCTCGTGTGCAACTTCGTCTGTGTCACCGTGTAAGCCGGTGGTATAGCGTTCGTGATGGGGCACCATAGTCTCATCAGGGTCTGATTCTGGATCAGTACACTGCGAGGGCAATGTTGTGGTCTGAGTCAAAGGAACAGCATAGTAATCTGGCTGTGGCTGTGCATCTGTGCACTCCATGTCCAATTTAACTTGTAATGGGCATGGCCTGTTAACTGTTTCACTTTCTAACCCAGGAACGGTATGTGTAAAGAGCTCCATGTAGTAACCCGTTGTGTCGCCTGACGGATCCTTCTCTGTTGTTGTTTTTGCTGAAGAGGACAAGGAAGCGACTTGTCCCTGACCGTGAACATCCACTAACGACGCGCTGCTTTTACATTTACCAGTTTCAGAAGAGGAGGCAAAAGAGCTAGAGGCTGAGTTGGCAAGGAAAGCCAAAACTTGCTCTTGTTGCTCCGGCTTTAAAAACGGTTTTCCTACTCCCAGAAAAGGGAGCGTTCGAAGCCTTGTGTAGCCAGACGACGAACCTGGCTCCACAGCTCGAGACTTAGGTGCTATATTGTTTTTTCCACGACCACCTGATGCTCCACCACCACTACCATCATTACCAGCTGGCAATGAACGCCCACGGCCACGACCTGTTCCACCAGACTTCCTCATTGTTTTAAAAACGTAACAAAAGTAATGGTATTTGTTACTGTAAAACAACTTACAAGGTGAACTCAAACTTCTGTAGGATTTAGATATCCCTTTATAGGTGGGTGAGACTGCAATGAAAATCAGGCACAATGTTACACACTCGGTTTTCTGGGGCACAAAATGAGAGAGATGCCACACACGCAGGACTGTCACTCAAGCACAAATGCCAATATTAATCTCCCAATATTTATTTTTTTTCAGGGAGAATTTAAAAACCAAAAAGAAAAAACAGACACTAGGCTTTCTGTGGCCCACAATTTGAGAGAGATGGCACACACAGGACTGGCACAGAAGCACAAATGCCAATATTAATCTCCCACTATTTATTTTTTTTCAGGGAGAATTTAAAAACCAAAATTAAAAAAAACCAGACACTAGGCTTTCTGTGGCCCACAATTTGAGAGAGATGGCACACACGACTGGCACTGAAGCACAAAGGCCAATATTAATCTCCCACTGTTTATTTTTTTTTCAGGGAGAATTTAAAAAAAAACAAAAACACTAGGCTTTCTGTGCCTCAAAAATGGAGAGAGATGGCACTCACAGGACTGGCACTCTAGCAGAAATGCCAATCTTAATCTCCCACTACATTTTTTGGTTCGGGAGAATTGCCAAGAAATCAGGGCCAGTATTACACACTAGGCTTTCTGTGCCCCAAAATTGGAGAGAGATGGCACACACAGGACTGGCACTCTAGCAGACATGCCAATCTTAATCTCCCACTACATTTTTTGGTTGGGGAGAATTGCCAAGAAATCAGGGCCAGTATTACACACTAGGCTTTCTGTGCCCCAAAATTGGAGAGAGATGGCACACACAGGACTGGCACTCTAGCAGAAATGCCAATGTTAATCTCCCACTACTTTTTTTGGTTAGGGAGAATAGTGTATAATCAAGATGATTCGTCAAACACAATCTGACAGGTGCCCCGCCCCCTATCAAAGTGTATCAAAGTGTGTAACCCCGCCCTGCCTCCTGTCAGCCAGCTGTCCCTGAGTCTGGCTGACTTCCCCTTTTGATATAGTTTGATATTGTTAATTTGATCCAAATGATTATTATCACAGTATTTGTTTTATATTAGATTTTGATAATTCCCCTATTAGATGGCCGGGGTATATAATTATATCCTAGGATTCTCATTTTTACACGTGGTTTATAACACCAGTCTCATTATATGGGCACATTATGTATGTGGCCATATTACAACACCCGCAAATAAGAAGCGGTGTGTTTTATACGATTATAAAGAACAAAGACGATATTGTAAAAATTTAAAAAGATTTTATTGTTGCAAAATAAATACATCTCAAAGACATTTCAATACTATAAAAATTCTTACAGAATATAAAAAGTAAAAACATTAAATAGTACAATGAACATACATCATTACACTTCTTACAAAATAATTAATATAGCGTTACAAGGCGTGTACAGCATTTATCCAGTACATTCATTACATCGTGAGCCACATGGTTTGTAGCAACGGTAGAGACCTTTTTTTAGGTAACAGAGTTCCGCGTGTGGAACCTAATGACGGGAAAGATTGAATTGTACGTGGCAACGGGGTTAACTTCTGGGGGGTAGACACAGCGTGTGCCTCACTGTTGGAAATTTTTAATTCATCTAAAAGCTTCCTAGTAGTGGGGTTACCCACAACTGTAGACGGCATATTTAGCTCGGCCATAGCCTGCATAAATGAATCCCAACCCGGAGGTAAATTCCGGCCGGGCAGAGCATGGCTCTGCGTTGTACTACGTACCAAATCCAGTAAGTTAGACCCTGATATTACGGATCCTTTGAAAATAAATTCAGCTTTATTATTCCAGGCTGTGACATTTTTATTCTGCAGCAACCTGTTTAGTAAAAATTCAGCATTCTTTTTATATCTTTGGTTTATATGGCTGACAATTTCAGCGATCTCTTGATTTTTATCAGAGTCGGTATTTGGCAATTGTTGCTGACCAGGATCAGGAGTGCTAACGAGATTTAAAGCCGTTACTTCTTTTGAGCTGTGCCTCGTATGTACCAAGTAGCGTTGTAGCACAGAGCTATACATTTTAATTTTCACATCATCGGGAATGTCGCGACGCTGTAAAATGTCGCTAATTTCACCATCAAGGCGTCGAATAACACTGTCGCGTATGTTATCTGTAGCACCGGGTCTTAGTTTGTCTAGCTCCTGTTTGGGCACTAGATACATTTTCTCTGCATGCTCCATTATCTTCCGGCGAGCAGGCTTGTTATTATTGGAATTGCAAAACTTAAAAAAGGGCCGATAAACCCACCGGCCTGCTTTAGTAGTCGCTTCTTTTTCTTTATGGGCTGAGATCTGTCGCTCAGGGTTCTTATAGCTTTACGCCACTTCTTTAATATACCTTTTTGGCGCTCTTTCAGCAGAATCCTGCCTTTTAAGATATTTAAAGCAATCTCGCCTATGGCTGTAATTAAATCATTGTTTGCATTGCGCAAAATAGACTTTCTGACAGCGGGGGTTGCTTTCACCAGAGTTTTTAAGAGAGCCCAGTTACGCCGGAGTCTCTCAAACATCTTTACATCACAACGCACACAGCATAGAATGTCTGATGCCTGGTAAAATTCACTTTTTAGAAGTGTTTTTCTTTTGAACATAGACAGCAGGCAGCGCGGGTGGAAACAACCCAGTCCTTAAGCGCAGATCCTCAGGGGTATTAGCTCTCAAATCTACAAGCAAATACCCGTAAAGGTCCCACGTGGCATCCTCAAAAGCTTCTAGGAAAAAACGTGTTTTTCCGGGATACATCTGACGAGCCAGAGTTAAAATTTGTAATTTATCTCGGGGGTTATTAGAAAGCACCATGTACTTTGTGTTTAAATTTATCGTACGGTTTTTCTTACCCTGACAAAATATGTTTTGCACCAGGTAGAAAATGCTGAGATTTCTGTGGTGCACATACTTGGTAAAGGCTTTTTCTATCTCACAATTTTCACTAGCACTCTCCATGAGATCATCAACAATCACCAAATTCACCTTCTCCGGTGGGAATAATTCGTCATCTACGAATGTATTCGGCAGACCCTCCACAAATCTGGCGTGGGGAAAAGAGAGAGAGATTTCATTATATAGGTTTTGCCAACACGAATAAAACCATACAATATTATCTGAGAAAAATTAGCTTCAATACAGGTCCTTCTCAAAAAATTAGCATATAGTGTTAAACTTCATTATTTACCATAATGTAATGATTACAATTAAACTTTCATATATTATAGATTCATTATCCACCAACTGAAATTTTTCACGTCTTTTATTGTTTTAATACTGATGATTTTGGCATACAACTCCTGATAACCCAAAAAACCTGTCTCAATAAATTAGCATATTTCACCCATCCAATCAAATAAAAGTGTTTTTTAATAACAAACAAAAAAACCATCAAATAATAATGTTCAGTTATGCACTCAATACTTGGTCGGGAATCCTTTGGCAGAAATGACTGCTTCAATGCGGCGTGGCATGGAGGCAATCAGCCTGTGACACTGCTGAGATGTTATGGAGGCCCAGGATGCTTCAATAGCGGCCTTAAGCTCATCCAGAGTGTTGGGTCTTGCGTCTCTCAACTTTCTCTTCACAATATCCCACAGATTCTCTATGGGGTTCAGGTCAGGAGAGTTGGCAGGCCAATTGAGCACAGTAATACCATGGTCAGTAAACCATTTACCAGTGGTTTTGGCACTGTGAGCAGGTGCCAGGTTGTGCTGAAAAATGAAATCTTCATCTCCATAAAGCATTTCAGCCGATGGAAGCATGAAGTGCTCCAAAATCTCCTGATAGCTAGCTGCATTGACCCTGCCATTGATGAAACACAGTGGACCAACACCAGCAGCTGACATGGCACCCCACACCATCACTGACTGTGGGTACTTGACACTGGACTTCAGGCATTTTGGCATTTCCTTCTCCCCAGTCTTCCTCCAGACTCTGGCACCTTGATTTCCGAATGACATGCAAAATTTGCTTTCATCAGAAAAAAGTACTTGGGACCACTTAGCAACAGTCCAGTGCTGCTTCTCTGTAGCCCATTTCGGCACCTGTAGCCCATTTCCTGCACACGCCTGTGCACGGTGGCTCTGGATGTTTCCACACCAGACTCAGTCCACTGCTTCCTCAGGTTCCCCAAGGTCTGGAATCGGTCCTTCTCCACAATCTTCCTCAGGGTCCGGTCTCCTCTTCTCGTTGTACAGCGTTTTCTGCCACATTGTTTCCTTCCAACAGACTTACCATTGAGGTGCCTTGATACAGCACTCTGGGAACAGCCTATTTGTTGAGAAATTTCTTTCTGGGTCTTACCCTCTTGCTTGAGGGTGTCAATGATGGCCTTCTTGACATCTGTCAGGTCGCTAGTCTTAAGGCCCCTTCACATTTAGCGACACTGCAGCGATACCGACAACGATCCGGATCGCTGCAGCGTCGCTGTTTGGTCGCTGGAGAGCTGTCACACAGACCGCTCTCCAGCGACCAACGATGCTGGTAACCAGGGTAAACATCGGGTAACTAAGCGCAGGGCTGCGCTTAGTAACCCGATGTTTACCCTGGTTACCATGCTAAAAGTAAAAAAAAACAAACACTAGATACTTACCTACCACTGTCTGTCCTCCAGCGCTGCGCTCTGCTTCTCTGCACTCCTCCTGTACTGTCTGGGAGCCGGAAAGCAGAGCGGTGACGTCACCGCTCTGCTTTCCGGCTCACAGCCAGTACAGGAGGAGTGCAGAGCGCAGCGCTGGAGGACAGACAGCGTTAGGTAAGTATCTAGTGTTTGTTTTTTTTTACCATTAGCATGGTAACCAGGGTAAACATCGGGTTACTAAGCGCGGCCCTGCGCTTAGTTACCCGATGTTTACCCTGGTTACCAGTGAAGACATCGCTGGATCGGTGTCACACACGCCGATCCAGCGATGTCTCCAGGGAGTCCAGCGACGAAATAAAGTTCTGGACTTTATTCAGCGACCAACGATCTCCCAGCAAGGGCCTGATCGTTGGTCGCTGTCACACATAACGATTTTATTAACGATATCGTTGCTACGTCACAAATAGCAACGATATCGTTAACAATATCGTTATGTGTGAAGGTACCTTTACCCATGATGGGGGTTTTGAGTAATGAACCAGGCAGGGAGTTTATAAAAGCCTCAGGTATCTTTTGCATGTGTTTAGAGTTAATTAGTTGATTCAGAAGATTAGGGTAATAGGTCGTTTAGAGAACCTTTTCTTGATATGCTAATTTATTGAGACAGGTTTTTTGGGTTATCAGGAGTTGTATGCCAAAATCATCAGTATTAAAACAATAAAAGACGTGACAAATTTCAGTTGGTGGATAATGAATCTATAATATATGAAAGTTTAATTGTAATCATTACATTATGGTAAATAATGAAATTTAACACTATATGCTAATTTTTTGAGAAGGACCTGTATTATATAGCAGCTGTTTTACAAAATAGCTCTTTCCAGAATTAGACGGGCCTGCTAGAATGCATGAGAACGGGTGTTGCAGACGCGTATCCATCACAATACTCAACTAATATCCAAAAGGTAATGTTGTGAAATCGTCTAAGAGTCGCCACTTTGTATAAACACACATTGTGTTTTGCGTAATGGCCTTGTTTCAATATCCCAGTACTTTTTATTTCTCACAATGGACGCCTGCTGTACGACAATACGTTTCTGAGTTTCTGCGGCAGAATTGCGCGGGTAGTCCAGAACTAGATCTTTTAGACTGTTGAAATTAATAGATTGAGAGTTACCGACATTTAGTGTTATTCCCTTAACTTTTAAGACAGTTTTACCGGTGTTGAGTTTGTATCCGTAAGTTTTGGGGCCCGCGGATACAAATTCTGTGATGTGTGTACCATCGGGTATTTCACTGGTCAGTTCCCCCAGGTAATCACCTAAAGGCGGTTGCCACTCACCATCTCTCTGTACAAAAATAACTGAATCTGTGTTGTGATAAAGGCACCTCTCCTGCAGCCGGTCCAGCAGCGAATAGAGCTCTAGCCGAGCATATGCTGTTGTAAAACACGCTATAAAAATGTTTTTGTTGAGTGTGTGGTGGCCTTTTGCATATTTCCAGTTAACGGTTGCAGTGTCATCATCAAGGAAATGTAACATCGAAATGTCATAGTAAGGCAGGAACAAATACTTAAAAAGCTCATCTGGATCCCTAACAATGCTGGTACATGATAGATTAGATCTCTGAGCAAACTTTCCCCATAAAGAATTTAAGAAAAGCTTGGAGATCTGTGTCCTAGCAGGATTGACAGCTATATTTTCAGGCCGTAATTGGACACCTTCTTTTTCAAGAAAAGAGTCAATGTACTGCCGTTTCTTGGTGTCATCAGTGCACCAGCTAGGATAACCAGAGGTTTCCTGCTTATCCCTAAGATGTAATTTAATGTAGGGAGCAAACATATCATCAGTGGTTTTAGGAAAATGCCATATTTCATAGATGTGCGCGATCCGATACCCTTTTTCTATAGCCATGTTGAGCTCTATAGTGCACCAGGTGCCTGTCAGCGCTCGTTCTTCATCACTATGAGCACAAATATCTGCCTGGGAATTTACAGCGCATGTGTAGCAAAGGGGAAACATTAATTTTTTGTTGAGTTTTACCGGTAGAACTGGAAAAAATAAATCTCTCGGCGGGTAGACCTTGACTCTAGCAATGCCAAAGTATTTTTTAATGAATCCAAAATTGTCATAGATGATGTCTGGATGGCCTACAGGGTATGTTTTAGTTTTGTTTACAAAGGGGTACAGACTGGTGAAATCGTAGTAATGTAAAGTCTCCCCTTCTTCCAGATGGTGATAGAGCTTAATGGCGTTAGTTCGCCCGCCATAAAGCGCATCAAGGGGGTCTAAAGGAATAGGGAACTCCATCTGGCGGAGAAATGCTTGAAGGTTAGAATCATTTTCAACCATTTCATTCCACTCATGCTCCCACATCACTCTTATTGTGTAGCCGCAGCACTGTAAGTAACGCTTTTTAGCTAAAAAGGTATAATATAATTGTAGGACGTGCTTGTGACCTTATTCGTGTCATTCTCATTATAGCACACGGGACACCCATGGTAAAAACAACCCTGAAATTCACAGGCTATGTGTTGGCCGCTAACATAGGCATAACCATCTAGAAAATAATTCCCGACTTGTTTTTCACCACCCCTCAAAGCGTGCTGTATGTCGATGTTCTCGGAGTGGGCTACATACATAAGCCACTGTATAGCGGGTGTCGAGTAGCGCTTTTTTGCCTTGTGATAATTATCACCAGGTAAAATGGCGATTGTCTTTTTTGGTAGAAATTTAAACCGGTACATTGTCATACACACTGAGGCCAGTGTGATGAGCTGAAAAGGGTCAACAGATCTGCTCACTACAATCCTTTGCTTCTGACGCTTACAGTATTTTTTAACATTTTTCTGCGTCATCTGCATAATACGCTCTCTATAGATCTCGCAGGCGTGTCTCAAAATTTCAACATCTTGTTTGCAATAAGATTTTAGCTCGGCCTTGAAGTCAAAAGTTGTATTTACCTGTGTCTCATACCACTCCAGGAACTCTACCTTCTCACCAGGTGACATGTACACCACCCCATAATATTTTACATCAGGTATGGGACCTACATAGTTTTGGTTTTCTCTGGTATTGTAAAAGTGTGGAAAATGTCCTTTGCCCCCTGAAAAGCCCATGGCCTGTGGTAATTTACTGAGTTTCATGGGGATAAAATTTAGAGAGTCTATGAACCTTATAGACAAATCGGGTAGCGACACACACAAGAGACGGCCACATTGGGTTATCAACTGTACTTGTAGTTTTTCAGAAATCAGTTCCTTAACAATAAAGTATGCGTCGTATCTTCCACCATTGTGGGCAATAAATGTATGATCTGAAAATTTACCGCTTGTAAAGAACTGTACAAAGTCATGTATACAGGTATCACCCTCAAACTCCCAGGAGGGATGGCCATACAGCGTTGTAGCATAAATGTAATTCGGGATGTGCATGCCTGTCTCCTGCATACATTCAAAATCATAAAAGATATAACAATCTGACTCATCCTGTGCTACATACTTCCGCATGTAGCAGAGATGGGCATCAAATTTATTTATATGTCTGCGACATACAGGACAGCGCAAACCATTACATTTATGCTCAGTATCGCTATTTCTGAGAACAAAATGGTTGCATTTATCACAAAATGTTTTAAGCCTGCAGAATGCTGGGTCGCCTACAGCCAATTGTGTGTGATAATCTAAGCACTCGCTCGAGCGGAAATAAACCCTGCAAACAGGACATCTGGGTTGGTGGTCGGCACTGCTTTCTATACAATTCTCTCTCTGACAGGCTTTGCAAAAATGCTGACAGGAGTGATTGTTTTTGTGGTGAAACACTGAATTGCAGAGCTCACAAAAGTAATCAGCACCGATAAAACCCTTCATATTTTTGATACCGTAGTAGTGATTATCATGGAACAATATGAATACTGTTTTACCATTAGGTGTATTACCGCTCTGAAAGTAACGCCAATCGCCCTGACTATAGTACAGTACTTTAATGGTGACCCCCAAATATTTTTCAAATGCCGGAATGTCGCTAAAACTCACTAATTGCCCAGTGATGTGTGTATGTTTTTAGAGCAGCTCAGTAAAACAGCATCAGTGACATCCGTGTCGTCCATCAGGGCGCACACACTAGCAGCCAAACACAGATTTGTTGTGTAATTGTTAAAATCATACAGCCATTGCCTCTTTTGTTTAATGATCTGACTGCTCGCTATAGATTTCAAGCGCCTTTTTACACCACCGCGTCGGTTTTTAATGATGGTGACGACTAGCTTTAGCGAATTGGATGATATGCATTCATTGTTACTTTGAAGTTTTAAAAAAGATTCAGAATTAAAATCTTCACGGGTTTGTTTTGTAGTGAAAATAGGGTCTAAAATATCGCCAGCATCAAACCTTAACTGTACAAAGTCACCAGGTTCAATGTCCCTGATGATTCTATCCAGTAATGCCTGAATGCCTTCATGAACAATATTCACGCCCTCTTCAAATGATCGTACACGCTCCAAATTTACAAATCTAAAATGATCTGTATGTATATGGCCATTGAAATTGCGGAGGGCCCTTTGATGATGATGGATGTGTTGCAAAAATACTGTATGATCGGGGCTCCGCACATTACCATCAGCGACAGCACCAGCGTCTGAGGCTTGTGAATTTTGTGCAGATGCATGCGTGGCATCTGCAGAGCTGTCTCGGCTATGTGAATGCTGTTCTGACTCTTGTGACGACGGCTGGGGTGTCTGTAGAGGCACTGCAGGACACATGCCACCACGACGCCTCCTAGGGCATAGCGCCCGTCTAGCGCTGACCAGCAATTTTAGAGTCCTTTTTATAACTCTAGCCCTATTATACCGGGGTAGTGTTAGTTTAGGTGGTTTATGCAGGCTGTAGCCGACCATATTTAGTCATAATGGGGTCGCTGTAGTTGTTATCTCGCCAGCCAGTTGCAGGCTCCGGAGTGCGTATAGTTCGGCCTTATTAGCATGTGTTGCGATTTATGTTGATAATAATTTTTCAAAAGTATCACAAAAAAACATTATTTTGGGGGCCCAGAGTTTGTAGCGTAAGTAGTGGCTGAACTGTTCCTGAAACACATGCATTTCAGCGGGGCCCCAGTCGATGGATTCATGCAGCAGATTTGTAGATGCCGCCTGAATCCGTTGCTTTTTACACACCTTAAGCTCTTTACACACCTTAACATCCGCAGGTAAAGCCCTCTTTGACCGTTTCTTAACATTAACAGAGTTAGATACACAGACATGAGATGGGCCGCCCAAATTAGCGGCTCCTGAGGGGGCGGCTCTAGAGGTATTAGCAGGTACAGTTAGACATGTCGCTGACGGTTGCATAGTGTGGGCCATACGTATAATGAGCGGTTCTACGGATGATTGCTTACCATCAGCGAGCTGATCAATCTCGTGATCAAGCTCTTCATGAGTCATCGTGGCTGTGGTACCCACGGCGCTGGATGTGGTTGGTGGCTCTGTAATATGCTTTGTTTTTCGCTTATGTTTTCGGGGTGCCTCTACCACTTCTGGATATAGTAGCACGGGGTCATTCACATGGCTGGTCGATGGCTGTCCAGTACTTGAATGGAGTATTTCACGATGGTCCGACGGTACAGGGTTTCCTGCGCCCTGCACCACACAGATCGGTGATAGCGGCGATGTTCTAATAGCTCCATTAGCCGACTGTATTGCCGTCCACACTGGTACTGCGCCATTCTCGGAGAGGTGTAGCGGCTGTAGAGGTGCTGGAGGTGTTTTTCTCATGACTTTGCGTTTAGCTGCAGGAAAGATTATACATGTGTCAGATATGTGTGAGACCGCCGCATGTCGCTGCGCTTAGCTGCAGGAAAGATTATACATGTGTCAGATATGTGTGGGACCGGGATCTCATTGGTGAAGCACGTGTATCATTGATTGTACAGAGACTGTGCATGTATATCAAAATATACACTTACGGGCTAGCGATGGGTGGTGAATGATTGCCGTGGCGTCTTCTGGAGCTTCTGTGAGGTTCTCCATTAGCTGCGATATATTCTCTTTTGTGATTCTAGGCTTCAGTTTCCAAGCTATAAATAAAGATATAGGACTGTTTACAAGCTATAAATAAAGATATAGGACTTAGTAGAGGCGTGGTGGATTTTCTCAGAGTGGTTGTGCAAAAACACGCTTTCATATGATTGTTCCCTTTCCCTTTCCGGCCCTCCGGTCCTCGCTGTTTTTTAGGGGGCTCTAGAAACAGGGCTGTTTCTCGGTGTGGGGGTCTGGTAAAACAGGTCCTCAACAGGCATCTGATTGTGTTCCGAGGTAATTGGTTCTGGAAAAATGTCGACATCTGTAAAGAATTAATATATATTTACACGTCTAAATACTTAAAAGCTATATACACACACACACACACGCAGACACACAACGCACCTATGATGTCTTGAGCCAAATCCCACACAGCAGCGTCAGCTTCATTAGTGTTACTATACTCAGCTCCAGCTGTATCACACTCCAGAGCAGGCACGCTGAAGCTGTTTAAAAAATCATCGCTGATGTTCCTGATAAATTCATCTACATCATTGGAGGTGTTCCTGATAAATTCATCTTAAACAAGAGAGAATAAAACAATATAAAAAATAATATACAAAACAGTCCTTACTTAGAATGGCACACTAACAGATGCATTTATATAAAGCTTGAAACATACCTAATACCGAATCCACAACTTGGTCGGGAAAATCCAAAAAATTTTGGGATTCCATCTAAAATAAATTATCTGTGTAAATTTTTGTGCTATCTATATTAATTTTACAACACAGACAAACTCATTTATATACCGCATCAAATAAATTTGCGCCTAGTGTATGAATATGACTATAAATATGCCTATGTTAAACAAAACATAGGTAGTAAGTACGCGCTGAATACTTTAGTTAGGCTGTATTAACAGCTATTAACCACTGTATTACACAAATTATGCCATAATAAATGGGCGCTTAAATTATCAAAACAAATAATGCAGCTAACTACCAGTATACTAACTTATTAAACAAATAACATCCTTAATTGTGGTTTTAGAGATGCATAGTTAAATATAATTAAGCATTTGCAAATAATAAGACAACTGTCTTATATACTTACATTTAGAATGGTTCTGTCTAGTCTGACTTCTGGTGGCTGACTGGTGTAGGGCCGTGGCACAGACAGCTGTATTTATCCTGAGTGTCAGAAATCAGCCCTTCTGTTATCACCCAGAAACACACCCAGTTACGCCCCGCCACACGTCTTCTGTTAACACCCATAACACACCCATACAGACAATTATTGCTTGTATTGGCACAATCACGATATAGCCGGATTAAAACTGGTAATTTTATACAGTTAAATTTCTGAAAGAAGCAGGCTGTTGATTAATGAGACACAATCATTTTAATCAATCATGACGTCTAAATCGTATGATGACATATTAGAAAAACAATATTTTACAACCAAGGCTCCCGGATCATTCTGCGGAATTGACAAATTATTTAGAGAGACGAGAGACCGCGGTGTAAAAAAATCTGACGTGATTGAGTGGCTGAATAAGCAAGATGCCTACACGCTACACAAGCCTGTTAGAAAACGCTTTTTGACAAATAAAATTTACGTCTCGGACATTGATGCGCAGTGGCAGGCGGATCTCGTAAGTTTAATTGACTATTCAAGGGAGAATGATAATGTCAAATACATCCTGACGGTGATTGATATTCTATCAAGATACGCATGGTGCGTGGCCTTGTCAAACAAGACCGGCGCTAGTGTCGCCAGATCGTTCGAATTAATATTTAAAAATGATAAGTGCATACCGAAGAAATTGCAGACGGATCGCGGCAAAGAATTTATAAATTCCCCACTCAAGCAACTATGTAATATGCATAATATTCACCACTTTTTACCAATAATGATGTAAAAGCCGCTATGATAGAGCGTTTTAATCGCACATTAAAAACCCGTATGTGGCGCTATCTTACGCAGCATAATACCTTTAGGTGTATTGATATTTTACCGGATTTGGTACATAGCTACAATCATACGTACCACTCAACGATCCGCTGTAGCCTCGCGACTGTGACAGAGAAAAACGCGATGCAAATCTGGAGCAATATTTACAGTTCTACTATTACTAATAAGCCTATTAAACCGACTTTAAAGGTTGGTGATCATATCAGAATTTCCCGCTATAAAGGGCCCTTCTGTAAGGCCTATAAAAAAAATCGTACAGCGAAGAGATTTTTTTAATTACCGCCGTCTATAATAAATTTCATAAACCTCTTTATAAAATCAGTGATTTAGCTGGGGAGGCTGTAGAGGGGTCATTTTATAAGGAAGAGCTGCAAAAAATACCTATGGATCAGAATCGTGTCTACAGAGTAGAAAAGATTTTGAGAAAAAATCGTGTCAGGGGTGTGAGTCACTGCTTCGTCAAATGGCTGGGGTACCCCAAAAAATTCAATAGTTGGATCCCGGCTTCGAAGTTGACAGATATATAACCATGGAAGCGGGTTCATTTTTCGTCACATTACCCAGCAATTCCTCAATTAAAATCTACCCCGATTAGCGAGGGCCGTTCATCTTACAGCAGATTATGAGGTGGCGTTAACGGAAATACAGTACCCCCATACGTGGAACACGTTTGAGGCTTTTGAAGGGAGCTTCTATGCGGCTAAACACGACGAACCGTTAGAACAGTATCACATAAAATCAGGATTTTACTCGAGCATTCCTAAGCTAGTTGGCGCGGTCAATGCCCGAATAGACGCGCTGTATTTATCCACGCCTGCTTACAGAATACGGTATGATGAGCTACGCCGAGAGGTGATCCTGCCCGACCCAGCCCCTATACAGTTTGCTCTGGGTACTAAGCTAAAATTTATTTTCGGACTACAGACTGTCGATGACTCACCCATTGCTTTAATGCCGTGGAATCGCCGCTTTTACCCCGATTCAAAGGCTGGTTTTTATTCGCTTTTTGTATACACTGATATAATTGAGCATCAGCTTGTAGGGGACAGTTACGTTCAACTGTTACAAACCGTAGAAGTTAGCGGCGATGATAATGATATTGTCACGGTGCGCTACTCGCGGCCCGATTACATACCGCTGTGCAAATAACACTTTGATTCCATAAACATTACAGTCATGTCGGACCAGGGTACGCTGGTTAAATTCAGATACGGCAAGTGTATAGTGCGATTACATTTTAGACCTCGACAGTATTGACACGATAAAATGGTGTCTCAAAGGGTGTATGGAGATCCCACTGTTTATGCCCGCTACTATACTGCCCAGTCGGGGCACGGGCTAGAGGGGTTCCGCGGGAGCGAGTACATGTATGGCTCTGGCCTGGCCGGGATATTTAAAGGCTTATTTCGACGCGCCGTGCCGCTTTTCAGAAAAGGCTTAGAATTAGTAAAACCACACGTTAAGACGGCTGCCCGGAACATCGCTGCAGACGCCGTCACAACAGCCTCGACGGCCCTTATGAAAAGGATAAATACACCAACTCAGCAAGACGGATCTGGGATAATTTATGTCGCTAAAAAAGCACAAAAAAGAAAGAGGCGTGTTTGCCCGCCTTTACCGCCGATGCTCATGAATAAAACTACATCCAAGAGACGCACCCGTCAGAAACGAGCAAGACGCTCTGTGGACGACATCTTCTAATCAGTTATCATGGCTTTCCTGCATGACGTTTCTGTAGAGTGCGCAAAATCTGAACTGGATATTTTTGACGTACCCCCGACCCAAACAAGTATAGAGAAATCTCTATTTGTAGAAGTGCCGCCGGTTGCGGCTCTGTCAGACAATGGCCCGTTGGAATTTTACATATCTGGTAGCGGCGATTATTATTATGATCTGAACAACACGCTGCTGTACATAAGCTGTCGCATCGTGAAGCAGGATAATACGGCCATCGCCGATGGTGCGCGTGTGGCGATCATAAACTACCCTCTAGCCACTCTTTTTAACCAGGTCGATATTACTCTGGGAGACCGACTTATCTCACAATCGGACAATCTCTACAGCTATAGAGCGTACATAGAGACCCTTTTAAATTACAGTTCACAGACGCTGGCATCGCAATTTACAGCCGGTTCTATAAAGACACTGCGGGGCATCATAATGACAGGCGCTTGGATGGCGCAAATGCTGGGTTTATCAAAAGAGCCAGTGCCGCTTCTCGCGCAAAACCCATCGACCTCTTGGGGCCCATTTTTGGGGATATATTTAACCAACCAAAGTTAATATTGAATGGCCTTAATAATAATAATAATAATAATCTTTATTTATATAGCGCCAACATATTCCGCAGCGCTTTACAGTTTAACAGTTTCAAACACAAAAGTCATAAGTAACAACGTTAACAATACAATAATTAAAGCAAAATAAGATGACCCTGCTCGTGAGAGCTTACAATCTACAATGAGGTGGGGGAGATGCAAAGCACAGGTGTGTATTTACAATGATGTATTTACAATCATGGTCCAGCCATCTTCAGGGGTTGGGGAATAGACCTTAAGGTTAAGCTATCAAGAAATAAGGATACTTTCTGCCTCATGTCCGCAGAAGCCGAGCCACTGAAGGTGCAAATCTCGCAGGCGGCTCTCTATGTGAAAAGAGTGCAGGTATCTCCGGCTGTCCAAATCGGTCACAGCCAGGCCCTCCTATCCGCAACAGCCAAGTACGCTATTGACCGAACATGCCTGAAAGTGTACAGCATCGCCGCAGGGACACGGATCACGAACCACGAGAACCTCTTCCTAGGTCAGATACCAAAAACTGTTATATTGGGGTTTGTAGATAATGAGGCCTTCAGCGTTTCTTATACAAAAAACCCACTGGACTTTCACCACTACCACGTCAACCACGCGGCATTATATCTGGATGGCCAGCAGATACCCGCGAGACCTTATAATCCTAATTTTAATGATAATTTAGCCATCAGAGAGTATATGGCGCTTGCCCATATATCTGGCAAGCAAAAGGCTGATTGTGCCATGGCGATAGATCGTGAAGAATTTATGTCTGGATTCACGCTATTTGCTTTTGATTTATCGCCTGATCAAGAGCCTGGAGGCCATTTCTCGCTCATTAAAACAGGTAACCTGCGTGCTGAAGTCCGCTTTGCGCTAGCGACACCCCACACGATAAATATGATTGTTTTTGCAGTCAACCACACCATTCTGGAAATTAATAATAGGCGAGAGATCTTGTACGATTTTAATTAAGTAGCGATGGACAGTCTGCAGCTTACAGCGGTGGTACGGGCCGATAATTATACAGACCGCATATTCGCCGGTGTGTTTCCGTGTGATTTGCTTCCGGAATAAAGAGTGACTCAGAGACCCGCGGCATATATTGTGAATACAGACCCGGCGAATCAAGCTGGTCGCCACTGGATATTAATCGTACTCTGCGACGATAAGACGGGCATATTTTTTGATAGTTACGGCTTTCGTGCGGACAATATTATCTTTCCACGCGATTTTGTGACATTCCTGAACAAGAATTGTGATTCTTATTGTTATCAAGACGCCCAAATCCAAGATATGTATAGTCGTGTATGCGGACATTATTGCATATATGTATTACACCATTTAGTGCGCGGGTTAACATTTAAGAAGGTTTTACAGTCCTTCACTTCTGACTTACAGAATAATGATAGAATCGTATCAGATTTTATGGCATCAAAATTTTCAAGCTTAAACCGTTCAGACCGTCGTTATCAGATTCAGCAAAGATGCACTTGTCAGCATTATGCTGTTAGCTAACTAAGCTATCATGTATTTTTTATCTTCGTGCACATGTGCTTGTGGCTATTTTTGCTGAGTGTGTAATTGTATATCTTACTGTAATTCACATATAGTGTATTGTGTCTGCTACATGCTTTAATAAAGCCTTTAAAACTCATACAATGAATGTCATTTTTTCATAATATTGAGAATTACACCATAGACATTATCTGTACAGGGTGGGACGTTATCACACCTAAGACAACCCTGGACACTCTGGTTCTAAATGTGTAGGGGTCAGCGGATTTGACAGCGAATCTCAACTACACAGAGAACACTATAATGAGACTGGTGTTATAAACCACGTGTAAAAATGAGAATCCTAGGATATAATTATATACCCCAGCCATATAATAGGGGGATTATCAAAATCTAATATAAAACAAATACTGTGATAATAATAATTTGGATCAAATTAACTATATCAAACTATATCAAAAGGGGAAGTCAGCCAGACTCAGAGACAGCGGGCTGACAGGAGGCGGGGCGGGGTTACACACTTTGATACACTTTGATAGGGGGCGGGGCACCTGTCAGATTGAGTTTGACGAATCATCCCGATTATACACTACTAGGGAGAATTGCCAAGAAATCAGGGCCAGTATTACACACTAGGCTTTCTATGCCCCAAAATTGGAGAGAGATGGCACACACAGGACTGGCACTCTAGCAGAAATGCCAATCTTAATCTCCCACTACTTTTTTTTTTAGGGAGAATTTAAAAAAAAAAAAAAAGGATTATAGACACTAGGTTTTCTGTGCCCCACAATTGGAGAGAGATGGCACACACGACTGGCACTCAAGCACAAATGCCAAGATTAATCTCCCACTATTTATTTTTTTTCAGGGAGAATTAAAAAAAAAAAAAGACAGGGACCATCCTACAATTACTATCTCCCTGCAGTAATCTCAGCCAGGTATGGCAGGCAGCAATAACAAGGAGTGGACTGCTGCACAAATTAAATCAAAAGTGTGGACAAACAAAAAAGATAGCTGTGCAGAAAGGAAGGAACAACAGGATTTGTGCTTTGAAAAAAGCAGTTGGTTTGCACAGCGGCGTACACACAGCAATGCAGGTATCAGGGAGCCTTCTAGGGCAGCCCAATGAGCTACAGCGCTGAGGAAAAAAAATGTAGCTTCCACTGTCCCTGCAAACAAAAGGTGGTGTTGGACAGTGGAAATCGCTACAGCACAGGCGGTTTGGGGGTTAATGGACCCTGCCTAACGCTATCCCTGCTTCTGATGAAGCGGCAGCAACCTCTCCCTATGCTCAGATCAGCAGCAGTAAGATGGCGGTCGGCGGGAACGCCCCTTTATAGCCCCTGTGACGCCGCAGACAGCAAGCCAATCACTGCAATGCCCTTCTGTAAGATGGTGGGGACCAGGACCTATGTCATCACGCTGCCCACACTCTGCGTCCACCTTCATTGGCTGAGAAATGGCGCTTTTCGCATCATTAAAACGCGACTTTGGCGCGAAAGTCGCGTACCGCATGGCCGACCCCACACAGGGATCGGGTCGGTTTCATGAAACCCGACTGTGCCAAAAGTCGGCGACTTTTGAAAATGAACGATCCGTTTCGCTCAACCCTAGCTTGATGTTCTTCCAAGTGGAGATGAAGTCAGGAAAGCAGTAAAACAACTTTCTTGTGGAAAAGCACCCAGAAATGATGCTATACCTGCTGAGGTATATAAAGCTGGCGGCCCTGTTCTGATGCAAACGGTGACCAAACTATTCCAATATATGTGGACAAAGGAACAGGTTCCACAACAAATGAAAGATGCCAGCATAATCCACATATACAAGAGGAAAGGTAATCGCCAATCTTGTGACAACCATCGAGGCATCTCCCTTCTGTCCACTGCAGGCAAGATATTGGCTCGTGTCTTGCTCAACCGCCTTTTACATCATCTTGAGCAAGGACTATTACCTGAAAGCCAGTGTGGTTTCCGTGCTAAACGTGGAACAGTAGATATGGTCTTTTCAGCACATCAACTTCAGGAAAAGTGCCAGGAGCAACACCGTGACCTTTATGTAACTTTTGTTGATTTGACCAAGGCTTTTGACACAGTAGGGACTGCCTGTGGAAGATCATGGCAAATTTTGGCTGCCCGAGCAAGTTCATCTCAGTCATCCGGCAGTTCCATGATGGCATGATGGTGAAGGTTCTGAACGATGGAGACGTATCTGAGGCTTTCCCAGTAACAAATGGCGTAAAACAAGGCTGTGTGCTTGCTCCAACCCTGTTCAGTATGCTGGTCTCTGCAATGTTAAGTGATGCCTTTAACAACTGTGAAGATGGAATCCAGGTTAGGTACAGGACTGATGGCAAGCTATTCAACCCAAAACGCCTGAAGGCGGTTACGAAAGTGCATGAGACTGTTATCTGTGAATTACTATTTGCTGATGACTGTGCACTTAACGCTAGCACGGAACAGCAGATGCAGCATGAAATGGACTGTTTTTCGCAAGCCTGCGACAGTTTTGGTCTCGAGATCAACATTAGAAAAACCGAAGTCATGTATCAACCGGTTCCAGGAAAACTGTACAAGGAGCCACGTATCACGGTGAAGGAGCAAAACCTCAAAGCAGTCGATAACTTCACCTACTTAGGCAGCAAACTTTCCCGTGAAGTAACCATAGACGCTGAGGTTAATAACAGAAACGCCAAAGCCAGTGCCGCCTTTGGGAGACTGCGTAAGAACGTCTGGGAACGAAGGGGACTCAGCCTTACCACCAAGCTGAAGGTCTACTGCGCGGTGGTCCTCACCACACTTCTCTATGCTAGCAAGACCTGGACAGTGTACAGCCGGCATGCTAAACAGCTTAATCATTTCCACATAAGTTGCCTCCGCAGACTCCTCCACATCAGGAGGCAAGACAAGGTCCCAGAAACAGCAATTCTGGAACAAACTGGGCTCTGCAGTGTTTACACTCTCCTGCTGAAAGTCCAGGTGGGCTGGACATGTGGTCCGAATGCCTGACAGCCGACTACCGAAACAACTGCTGTACGGAGAACTGTGCCAAGGAAAGCGAGCAGTTGGGGGGCAGAAGAAGCGCTATAAAGACTGCCTTAAGGTGTCTCTTAAAAACCTGGAAGTCAACACCAATGAATGGGAAGAGCTTGCTCTGGATCGTCCAGGTTGGTGGGGCAGGATCACCTCAGGAGCACGTGCAGCTGAAGATAGGATAATCTGTGACGCAAAAAGAAAGCGTGCTGTACGCAAGGCACAAGTAGAATCTGGTGTACTGACCACATCTGCTTTCGTATGTCAAGTATGTGGGTGAACCTTCAGGGCCCGGATTGGACTCAGCCACCTCCGGACCCATAACTATTAATTCTCTTCTAACCCTGAAGTCATGGTCATCTTCAAAAATGAAGGACGAACATCATGTGCTACTCCAATTCTGCACCCCCATCCTATCATGTGGTGCTCTCATCCTGCGTCTCCATCCTGTCATGTGGTGCTCTCATCCTGCGTCCCCATTCTGTCATGTGCTGCTCCCATCCTGCGCCTCCATTCTGTCATGTGCTGCTCCCATCCTGTGCCCCCATTCTGTCATGTGCTGCTACCATTCTTCACCCCATTCTGTCATGCGCTGCTCCCATCCTGCGCCCCCATTCTGTCATGTGCTTCTCCCATCCTGCACCCCCATTCTGGTATGTGCTGCCCCCATCCTGCGCCCCCATTATGGTATGTGCTGCCCCCATCCTGGTATGTGTTGCTCTAATTCTGCACCCCTATCCTGTCATGTGCTGCTCCCATCCTGTGCCCCCATTCTGGTATGTGCTGCCCCAATCCTGTGCCCCATTCTGTAATGTGCTGCCCCCATCCTGAGCCCCCCATTCTATCATGAGCTGCTCCCATCCTGTGCCCCCATCCTGTCATGTGCTGCTCCCATTCTGCGCCCCCATCCGGTCATGTGCTGCTCCCATTCTGTGCCCCCATCCTGTCATGTGCTGCTCCCATTCTGCGCCCCCATCCTGTCATGTGCTGCTCCCATTCTGCGCCCCCGTTCTGGTATGTACTGCCCCCAACCTGTGCCCCCATTATGGTATGTGCTGCCCCCTTCCTGGTATGTGCTACTCCAATTCTGCACCCCCATCCTGTCATGTGCTGCCCCCATCCTGTGCCCCCATTTTGTCATGTGCTGCTTCCATCCTGTGCCCCCTTTCTGTTTTGTGTGCCTCCATCTTGTCATGTGCTCAGAGGTGTAGCTAGAGGTTCAGCTCAAGAGGGTAAACCATCTGAGTGAGCCCCTAACACTTAATTACTACTATGGTGGCACACTTTAATCATGGGTATAGGGGAACCTCAGCAGATGATCCTGCTGTAACCAAATAAAATCAGTAAACAAAGACCAACACTACTACCATATGGTGACCATATAGTGGTAGATACCAGTGCTGCAGAACATACTGTATAGGAGATTACAGTACAGGAACAGATAGTGACTTACAGCTGATGTTCATTCTTATGAAATCATTCATCTTTTCCATCTGGCCCAAACAGACATGACTTCTCCAGCCAGGACTCGGCTGCAGAGATTACAACAAATACACATTTGAATGCTCATATTTCCAGCCCCATCACCATCTATTCCCAACCTGCACAAACTCCTCGTCCTGCTGATACCCCAATACTGAGCCGCTGCTGCCGTATGTGTCCCTATTACTGCCCCTGATATCCCAATACTGAGCCGCTGCCGCCGTATGTGACCCTATTACTGCCCCTGATACCCAATACTAAGCCGCTGCTGCCGTATGTGTCCCTATTACTGCCCCTGATATCCCAATACTGAGCCGCTGCTGCCATATGAGACCCTATTACTACACCTGATACCCCAATACTGAGCCGCTGCTACCGTATGTGTCCCTATTACTGCCCCTGATACCCAATACTGAGCCGCTGCTGCCGTATGTGTCCTTATTACTGCATATGATATCCCAATACTGAGCCGCTGCTGCCGTATGTGTCCCTATTACTGCCCCTGATACCCAATACTGAGCCGCTGCTGCCGTATGTGTCCTTATTACTGCACCTGATATCCCAATACTGAGTCGCTGCTGCTGTATGTGTCCCTATTACTACACCTGATACCACAATACTGAGCCGCTGCTGTATGTGTCCCTATTACTGCACCTGATACCCCAATACTGAGTCGCTGCTGCTGTATGTGTCCCTATTACTGCCCCTGTTACCCAATACTGAGCCGCTGCTGCCGTATGTGTCCCTATTACTGCACCTGATACCCCAATACTGAGAGAGCGAGAGAGAGAAAGAACGAACACGAGAGTTGTGAGGACTATCCCGAATGCTCAGCAGGGAGGAACTACAACACACAGGCGCTAGTGGTAGGCACTGATTTCCACCTGCAAAGGGAACTCTGGATGTGCCTTCGGACCAGCCGGTCTCAGACAGCCAAGTTAGCAGTGCTCTGGATTGAAGATCCCGAAGCCTTCAGTAAAAGGTAAAGAGACTGGAACCCTGTGTCCTCGTTATTAACTGTGCCTCACACCATCACCACCTACACTACTGGGAAGCCCTGGGGATATACTTCACCTGTGGGAAGGTATACCATCTAGCTGCCATCACATCACCCCAGTGGACCCCAAGCAGCGTCGGTCACCCTGACCGAATACCACAGGTGGCGTCACGAAACCTTAGCCGACTTTCATCACCCCCTTTCATTGGACGCCCCGTAGCAGGGTCATGGACCGGGTCCAGCCACCGTGACAACCCTAGAACTGAGACAGAGAGGACCGGTACCGAGTAACCCGCGGCCCTGCGTCTGGGGGCGCCCCATGACCATATGACTGCACCTGATACCCCAATACTGAGCCGCTGCTGCCGTATGTGTCCTATTACTGCACCTGATACCCCAATACTGAGCCGCTGCCGTATGTGTCCCTATTACTGCACCTGATACCCCGATACTGAGCCGCTGCTGCCGTATGTGTCCCTATTGCTGCACCTGATACCCCAATGCTGAGCCGCTGCTGCCGTATGTGTCCCTATTGCTGCACCTGATACCCCAATGCTGAGCCGCTACTGCCGTATATGTCCCTATTACTGCCCCTGATACCCAATACGGAGCCGCTGCTGCCGTATGTGTCCCTATTACTGCACCTGATACCCCAATACTGATCCGCTGCTGCCGTATGTGTCCCTATTACTGCACCTGATACCCCAATACTGATCCGCTGCTACCGTATGTGTCCTTATTACTGCACCTGATACCCCAATACTGATCCGCTGCTGCCTTATGTGTCCCTATTACTGCACCTGATACCCCAATACTGAGCCGCTGCTGCCGTATGTGTCCCTATTACTGCACCTGATACCCCAATACTGAGCCGCTGCTGCCGTGTGTGTCCCTACTACTGCACCTGCTGTGTGGTTCTCTGTGCCCTCTAAATTCTAAACAACCATCTATAATATAGTAATGCCGGGTGCAAGTGCCCTAGAAAACTGTGCCCATATTTTGCCCCCTAGAAAGTAATATTGCCCTGTGTGCCCCTTTGATAGTCACAGTAACCTAAGTGTTGTGAATTCTGCTCTTGGGTTCCCTCCAGTGGTTGTAGGTGGGAATGCAGTTGTCTCTGAGTCACAGTCCTGGCCAGGTGTATCTGCTAATTGCTGTTCGGACTGGGATATTTTTTAAGTGTGCAGGATTCATTAGCCCTTGCCAGTTGCCAATGTTTCTTTGGAAGTATTGGATCTCTGCCTGGCCTCACCTGCTTAGCTGCCAGTTCAGCAAAGATAAGTGTCTGTTTCTTTTTCTGAAGCACACTTGCTGTGTGCTTATTTTCAGTGCTGATCTTTTGTTTCTATTTGTCCAGCTTAGACTGTGTCAGCTGTTTTTCTCAGTCTGGTTGGATTCTCTGGAGTTGCAGTTATACTCTCCACGTCTTTATTTAGATGGTGGAGTTTTTGTATTTTCTGCTGTGGATATTTTGGAAGGGTTTTAGTGTAAATATATTTTTATTAAAGAGAAGAGAATTTTACAAGAAAAATAGTAGTTAAAAACTACGACAATGAGCAAAGTACTTTTCCTTATAATATACAATTCGAGAAGAGTAACACAAAAAACACTCATTCACAAACCTTGCATAAATCTTACATAAAAGAGAGAAAAGAAAAAAAAAATTAGAGGGAGTAAACCCTCCAGAATGACTACAGTAACTTTAACTTATAAGCAAAAACTCCTTGCCCCCGCAACAGGCGAGGACTTTCAAAACCGTAAGTAAAAGAAAGCATACCTAAAATCAGATCGCCCATGTCCCCAAGAGCGAGACATGTACGCAAATAGTATTATTATAATTATAAAAGTAACTGGTAAATCATGGTACAGACCTATCACACCGAACTGGTGGAAGGAGAACAGCTCACCCAGGGGGGAGATAGAAAGAGGAGGAAAGAGAGGGGGGAGCCCAAGTAGGTGGGGCTCAAGAAAAGAAATATAAAATGAGAATAAGAAAAGAAAAGAAAAAAAGCTTAGTAATCAACTGTAGAATAGACAGGCGTATCAGGTAAACAGGTCAGGGAAACGAGCAGAATCTTTAAATAAAATCCATTCAGTCCAGATACCTAAAAAGGAGACCCTTGTCTGTGAAATGTCTGCATCAATTTCCTCCAACCTAAAGATGGTTTAAAATTCTGAAAACCACTCCACAACATCGGGGGGAACCGGGTCTCGCCATCGGCGGGGGACCACTGTCCTAGCAGCCGCTATGCAAAACTTGAGGATATCCTTTTTTTGGGATCCCACCGAACCGGGAATCATGGAGAGCAATGCTATCTCCGGAGTACTGATGATGTGCTTGCCTGTGATCAAACCATAATTTCGGAACACTTGGTTCCAGAATGTTCTAATCAAGGGGCAGTCCCACCAGATATGCAAAAGGGAGCCAATGCCATTTCCACACCTCCAGCAGCAGTTTAAAATTGAGGGAGAAAATTTGTGTAACCTGTCAGGAGTGAGGTACCACCTATATTGCAGTTTATACCCCTTCTCCGAGGCCTCACTGGAACTCGGTAGTTTATGGTTCATCAGGAAGCAACGCTCCCATTCCTCATCCGACAAAGTCCGCCCCAAATCCTTCTCCCAAGCAGACTGGAAATAGAGCCTTGGGTCAGAGTCAGGTGTTGAAAGAATTGAGTAGAGGGAAGAGATTCCCCTGCTCGGGGCGTCTCCACCGGCAAACAACAGTTCCAAGGGAGAGAGTCTACAGTGCGAACCCCTTGGCAAATTCAAAGAGGCCAGGAAGGACCGGACCTGCAAGTACTCCCACCAAAGAAGTTTAGTGGAAGAAGATTGGGTTTGGAGGGAACAGAGGGTGGGAATCTCGCCACGTTGTAAGATATCACCAACTCGTATGTCATCGTCGTATTTCCAACCCATGAAGGCTTTCCTGTGAATGCCCGGAGGAAATGCCGGGTTGCAAAAAATAGGTGTAAGAAGGCTGGCCCCAGAAGGAGCAGACCCCTTCACACCACTGCAGTGCCATGCCCTCATAGCCTCTGAGGTTAGGAAAGAAAATCTCCCCCAGTTGAAGAGCATATTGCTTTGGGATCCACTGAAGATAATAAAGAGGCAAATCGGACCATTCTTGTTCCAACTCTACCCATTTTTTAAATTTAATTTTATATTTCCAGTCCAAGAGGCGAACTAATATGGCCGCCCTGCAATAGCTTCGGAGGTTGGGAAGACCCACCCCACCAAACTGACGTGGCCTAGATAAAACCTTGTAACTCACCCTCGGTGTTTTCCCCTTCCAGATAAAACGGGAAATCAAGGACTGTATTTTAATAAAAAACGATCTATGTGGCCAAATGGGAATCGCCTGAAAGATATAAAGAAATCTCGGCAGGATATTCATCTTAACAACCTTAATCCTACCGAGCCATGACAGCCTCAATGGGCCGTAAGACTCCAGAAGGGATCCCACCTTGTTCAAAATGACCTGATGGTTCAAAGAAAATAATTGAAGAGGATCCGAGGTGAGGTTCACCCCGAGATATGAAATCTGATCCCGTTGCCATCTGAAGGGGAAGGTCCGCTTCAAGGAAGCCACCACGGAAGAAGATAGAGAAATGTTTAGGACCTCAGATTTGGAGTAATTAATCTTGAAGTTCCCCAAAGGATTCAAACTCCTTCATAAGCACTGGAAAAGAGACGACTGGGTCAGAGACGAAGAGGAGGATGTCGTCGGCAAAGAGGGCCGTTTTATGGTTAGAGTTTCCAACCTGAATCCCTGAGATACTGTCATTAACTCGGATAGCCTTAGCCAAATGCTCAATAACTAAAACATATAATAGGGGCGACAACGGGCAGCCTTGTCTAGTACCGTTCTGAATATAAAAATGATCGGACAAAGATCCATTGACTCTAACACGAGCTGATGGTTTTGAATATAATGACATAATTTTCCCCAGGAAATTGGATTGTAAGCCAATGTGGGTCAGGGTTTCCCGTAGAAAGTCCGAATGGACTCTATCAAAGGCCTTTTCCGCGTCAATAGACAGAAGACAAAGAGGGGACTTTTGCATCTTGATCCTTTCAATAAGGAGAAGAGACCTGATAATGCTGTCCCGCGCCTCCCGGCCCTTGACAAAGCCCACCTGATCAAGGTCGATAATAGATGGGAGAAGTCCCGACAATCTGTCAGCCAATACCTTAGCAAATAATTTTACATCGACGTTGATCAGGGAGATTGGCCTATAACTCCCCGCCAGCAGGGGATCTTTATTAGGCTTTGGCAGAACAGAAATATGAGCCTCTAGAGACTGGGGGGTAAAACTATTCCCCTCAGAAATTGCATTAAAGGTGAGGACCATTTGGGGAAGCAAGTCAGATAGAAGGGATTTATAGAATAAGGGAGTGAACCCATCTGGCCCAGGACATTTAGAGGTGGACGTGGATTTAACAGCTTCTGCCAGCTCCTCAGGGATTACGTCCTTTTCCAGGACCGCCAAATATGCCTCAGAGAGGGATGGGACCTTGATCCTATTCATATAAGATTTAATTTTATTTTTCAACGTGGTGGGATCCAAATCAGAGAACCTGCCCCTAATGTTGTACAGGGATTTATAGAACTTTTGGAAGACCTCCAGGATCTCCTCATTACTATGGACCAGTTGGCCCTTATCATTTTTAACTGATGAGATAAGGGTGGGACCCGATCTGGGATGAAGCAGTTGTGCTAGAGGGCGACCACAAACATTAGCTCTTTTGTAGAAAAAACCTTTAGTTCTTTCCTTGTCACCCATAAACCGTCTATCCAGCAGGCCTTTAAGTTCAAGCCTTTTTGTAGTGAGCTCGACCAAAGTCTCAGAGGACCTCGAATACTTATGCCTGCTTTCCAGGGTCTGAATTTGTGACAGCAAAGCGTCTATTTCCTCAGTCTGAACTTTTTTGATTCTAGCCCCATGTTTGATTAAGGTGCCTCTCATGATGCACTTCAGTGCTTCCCATTTAATTGCCTGAGGTGTGGGATCTGACGCATGAGTATGGGCAAACGCTGCAATGTCAGATTTCAAATCACTAAAACAGGTGGTGTCTCGTAAAAGGTTGCCATTCAATTTCCATGAGAATATTTTCACAGCCAGCCCGGGTATCTCCAAGGATAGAAAAATAGGGCAATGATCCGACTGAACCATGTTACCAATCTTGGCATCAGGCCTCCAAGATAAGACCCCCCTGCTGACCAGAAAAAGGTAAATTCTGCTGTAGGAGTTGTGTGGAGAAGAGAAGAAAGTATAATCCTTACCTCTAGGATTGAGGATTCTCCAAACATCTATCAGATGTAGTTTAAGTAGGAATTTTTGTAGGGCTCTCACCTTTCTCGATGGGACTGCCCCCCGACCAGAGGAGGTATCTAGTTTGGGATCAAAGACAAAGTTAAAATCACCACCTATCACAACCTGGCCCTCCGCAAATGAAGACAGTTTCAACAATAGGGACTTGCAGACCTTAGGCTGTTCCCGGTTCGGGAGATACCAGTTAACTAGGGTCAGGATCCGATCAGCAACTTTAACTTTCATAAAAATATAGCGTCCCCCTTCATCTATGACCTTGTCTAACAATATGATATTTAAATTCTTACAAAAGGCTATTGAGACACCTTTTGTCCTCGATTCGGGGTTGGAACTATGGGACCATCTATCATAAAGTTTACCCCCGACAACAGGTATCTGGTCAGCTCTAAAATGAGTTTCTTGAAGAAAAAGTATCTGAACCCCTAGCTTGTGCATATCTGAAAGTACATGGCTTCGTTTTTGGGGAGTATTGAATCCCCGTACATTTAGGGAACCAAATTTTAAGGAACCCATTTTTCAATAGAACGTCGAATACCTAACCGTTAGGCCCCAAACAGGAGCTATCCTGCCACCTGAGAGATAAGAGCAGAAAACAAGGCGCAGCAAATTAGAAGAAAAAGAGGAGAAAAAGAGTAGGCAAAAATAGAAAAAAAAAGGGAATATAGCAGTAAATTGTACCCCTGGGGGAGCTGAAAATTAAAAACTCTTACTTAAGATATGGGGTATAGTCGTTTCACGAATATCACGGTTTGGACCAACCGTATAACCCCTTAACGGGTCGTGTCCTTTCTGTTGTGAATTCCGCTCTTGGGCTCCCTCCGGTGGTTGTAAGTAGTATTTTTGTGAGTTCTGCTCTTGGGCTCCCTCCTGTGGTTTTGAGTGGTATGGCTGCTCCTTGGATTTAGCTTCTGCAGCTGTTTTCACTGATCGTCTTTCGGGCTCGGCTATATTAGTCTGGCCTTAGCCCTCATTCAATGCCAGTTGTCAATTGTTCCAGCCTGGAGTATTGCTCTTTGGATTTTCCTGACACTCTGACCAGTTCAGCTAAGCTAAGTCCTTGCTTGTCCTTTGCAGTTCACTTTTGTGGACTTTGTTGTTCAGTACTGTCTTTGTTTTTGCTCTTTTGTCCAGCTTATCAGTATGGATCTATTCAGCTAGCTGGAAGCTCTGGGCAGCAGAGTTTGCCCTCCACACCTTTAGTTAGGTGTGGAGATTTTTGCATTTCTCTGCGGTGGACTTTTTCTAGTTTTTATTACTGACCGCACAGTGCTCTTTCCTGTACTATTCCTATCTAGCTAGAAGTGGCATCCTGTGCTAAATCTTGTTTCATACTACGTATGTCATTTCCTTCTCCTCTCACAGTCATTACATGTGGGGGGCTATCTATCCTTTGGGGATTTCACTGAGGCAAGATAGTTTTCCTGCTTCTATCTTTAGGAGTAGTTAGCTCTTAGGCTGTGATGAGGTGCCTAGGCAGTGTTAGGAGCATCCCACGGCTATTTCTAGTGTTGTGTTGAGCTTAAGGACTGCGGTCAGTATAGATACCACCTGCTCAGAGCTAGTTACATGTCGCTTCTAAATCACCAGACCATAACACCTTTCCACTGAAGAAAGGAAGAAAGTCAAAACAATATATAACAAAATAAATTGTATACCGACAAGTTCGATAAACAATATTGCTGTATAACACACCATGCTCCTCGGCGAACTTCCCTGAGACAAAAAAAATACACAAAATTACCCAGTACGACCGAACCACCAGAGGGGGAGGGAAAGGGAGAAGAAAAAAAAAAAAAGGGGGGGGTGGGGAAGGGGTAATCAAAGGAGAGGAGAGGGAGGGAGAAAAATAAGAAGGGGAAGGAAGAGAAAGGAATAGTGGAGAGGGAAAGGAAAATGACCAAGGGAAAAGAGCAAAGCATATATCATCAACACGGCCATTACTGCCTAAAGCTAGACCAAAGACCTAAGGGTCTACAACCGACTGAACCAAGAATACTGGACGCTTGCATATCAGCCGTCTTCAGGTACATCATTACAGTTCTGTCCTCTACCACGAGATCTAGTGCGGCCTCTTCCACGGTTGCGACGTGCCCTCTTTCGGCGCTGTGGCATAGGGCCCATATCCTGAACAACGGGATAAGGCCAGTCAGGAAATTGTACGCCCGGATCCTCGAGGTTCAGAAGGGAGAGAAATGAACGATACTCCCTGGGGTGAGATAAGGACACCATCTGGGTTCCCCGCCGAATCTGAAGACGGAACGGATATCCCCAGGAATAGGGGATCTGGCTCTGGCGAAGGAGGTTAAGTAGAGGTCGCAAAGCTCTCCTCTTTTGGAGGGTTCTCCGTGACAGATCCGAGAGGAACTGTAATTGGTAATCTTGGAATCGTATCTCCTGGATCTTTCTGGAACAGTTGAGGATTTCTTCCTTCACTTGGTACCTATGAAAACGACAAATCACGTCTCTAGGAAGACCACCATCCTCAGGGGGAGGACCCAGCGACCTATGAGCTCTGTCAAATTCAATACCCAACTCTGGGGCAGTGTTCCTAATGGAGTTAAACAAAGCTTGAAGAGTCGCAGTTAGGTCACTGGCTTGGACTGATTCCGGTAGACCCCTCACTCTCAGATTTTGCCTTCTCTCCCGATTCTCCAAGTCCTCCATATGGTCTAGAAAGCTCTAAAAGGTGGACGTCTGGGCTGACAGTTTATCCTCAAGGGCTAGGATCTTGCTGGAAAGATTTTCCACAGTAGTGTCAGTAAGTGTGACTCTGCCCTCTAGAGCCGAGACGTCCCCTCTCAGGGCCATTGTTTCAGCTTTAAAGGAGTTCTCCACCCTGGAGATAAAGCCCTCCAGTTCCTCTTTAGTTGGAACGTTGCTAATACGGGCCTTAAAAGCTTCCCACATATCTGCGTCAGGGCTATCTTGTGGCCGCATATTTGGTAATATAGGGGAACCACTGGGGCCTCCACTGATGGTCGGTTCCACTCGTCGCTCACCCCCTGTGGCTTCTGTGGGGTGGTTTAGTAGAGAGGGGGGATAACTTGCTCCACAGCCCGGTTTCTGAATAGGGAGTTGTTGCAGCATCCCCTCTGTATGTGTAAGGTTAAGAGGCAGCCGAGTCTCCTGCAGTACAGACCACTCAGTTTGGGAGGGGTAGAGCTCAGCTCTCTGTGTCCAGGACTTCACCGCTACTCCCTCTGTTTGTACAGTCTCATGTTCCGAGCCCCCACCATCCTCCCTCTCCCCTCCAGTACATTCATCCGTGACCCCCTGCAGGGGGGTCTCCGGGGGCCTCTCCTGAGTAAACAGTCTGGTGACAGAAGCTCTGAAAACCTCCGTGTGAGCCTGTGGTGTCTCCCTCTCTCTCTGTTTGTTGCCTCATGCGTAGTGCTGCAGAGCTTGGGGGAGGAATCTGCCATCTTAGGATCAGTGCAGCTCCAAGGCCCCTTCCCAGAGCTTCTTAGAAAGCGAGATATACTTGCAGAGAACTCCACAGGGGGACCAGAAGGGGTGGTGGGGCGTGCAGGCTTCCGTTTAGCAGGCTGTTATGAACAGGTAATTCAGAAGCACAATGGACATTGAAGTTCAGAGCACACAAAGTGACCTGACAAATACCAAAAACAAAGGACGAGCTCTGAGACGTGGAAACTCTGCTGACCGCAATCCCTAATCCTAACACACCACACTAGAGGTAGCCGTGGATTGCGCCTAACGCTCCCTATGCAACTCGGCACAGCCTGAGAAACTAACTAGCCCTGAAGATAGAAAAATAAGCCTACCTTGCCTCAGAGAAATTCCCCAAAGGAAAAGGCAGCCCCCACATATAATGACTGTGAGTAAAGATGAAATACAAACACAGAGATTAAATAGATTTAGCAAAGTGAGGCCCGACTTACTGAATAGACCGAGGATAGGAAAGATAGCTTTGCGGTCAACACAAAAACCTACAAACAACCACGCAGAGGGGCAAAAAGACCCTCCACACCGACTAACGGTACGGAGGTGCTCCCTCTGCGTCTCAGAGCTTCCAGCAAGCAAGCAAAACCAATATAGCAAGCTGGACAGAAAATATAGCAAACAAAAATAACATAAGCAGAACTTAGCTTATGCAGGAGAGACAGGCCACAGGAACGATCCAGGAGGAAGCAAGACCAATACTAGAACATTGACTGGAGGCCAGGATCAAAGCACCAGGTGGAGTTAAATAGAGCAGCACCTAACGACTTAACCTCATCACCTGAGGAAGGAAACTCAGAAGCCGCAGTACCACTCTCATCCACCAAAGGAAGCTTATAGACAGAACCAGCCGCAGTACCACTCACGACCACAGGAGGGAGCTTGGCCACAGAATTCACAACAGCAGCACACCAGGGCTTTATTTGGCCGGAGAAGGAGCTCAGGGATTAGCAGCCTTCCTCCATCATGGCCAGGACACGCCCCCATTTTGGAAGGGTTTTAATACTGACCGCACAGAACTCTGTCCTGTCCATTTCTATTTAGCTAGAAGTGGCCTCCTTTGCTAAGCCTGTTTTCTGCCTGCGAGTGTCTTTTCCTCTCCAACTCACAGTCAATATTTGTGGGGGGCTGCATATCCTTTGGGGGTCTACTCTGAGGCAAGATAGTTTTCCTATTTCCATCTTTTGGGGTATTTAGTCCTCCGGCTGTGTCGAGGTGTCTAGGTTTTGTTAGGTACACCCCACGGCTACTTCTAGTTGCGGTGATAGGATCAGGGTTTGCGGTCAGTATAAGTTACCACCTACTCCAGAGAAGGTTTTCATGCTGCTCCAAGACCACCTGATCATAACAGTACAACTGGCCAACAATGAGTTAAATGCATTCAGAAGAAGGGAGGAAAGGTCTTGAGCCATTTTTTTTCTTCAGTCTGTTTTGTCTTCTCCTCCCTCTTTATCTCTGGGTGGCTGAAGAGCCTTGTGCTAGCATGAATGTTCAGGAATTAGCTTCTCGTGTAGACCAGCTTGCTGCTAGGATACAGGGTATTTCTGATTATATTGTTCAAACTCCTGCTTTAGAACCGAAGATTCCTACTCCTGATTTGTTTTTTGGTGACAGGTCCAAATTTTTGAGTTTTAAAAACAACTGTAAACTGTTTTTTGCATTCAAACCTCGATCCTCTGGTGATTCCATTCAACAAGTTAAAATCATCATCTCCCTGCTGCGTGGTGATCCACAGGATTGGGCATTTTCCCTGGAATCTGGGGATCCTGCTTTGCTTAATGTAGACTCCTTCTTTCAGGCGTTAGGATTATTATATGATGAACCTAATTCAGTGGATCAAGCTGAGAAGACCTTGTTGGCCCTGTCTCAGGGGCAAGAGGCGGCTGAATTGTATTGTCAGAAATTCAGAAAATTGTCTGTGTTGACTACATGGAATGATGATGCTTTGGCGGCAATTTTCAGTAAAGGGTCTTTCTGAATCCGTTAAAGATGTTATGGTGGGGTTTCCCACACCCTCCAATCTGAGTGATTCTATGTCTCTGGCCATTCAGATTGACCGGCGCTTGCGGGAGCGCAGAACTGTGCACGCTATGGCATTATCCTCAGAGCAAATTCCTGAGCCTATGCAGTGTGATAGGATTCTGTCTAAAACAGAACGACAAGGTTTCAGAAGTCTCAATAGGTTGTGTTATTATTGTGGCGACGCTTCCCATGTCATTTCAGTTTGTCCTAAGCGGACAAAGAGGATCGCCAGTTCATTTACCATCAGTACTGTACAACCTAAATTTCTGTTATCTGTGTCCTTGATCTGCTCATTGTCATCATTTTCTGTCATGGCGTTTGTGGATTCAGGCGCTGCCTTGAACTTAATGGACTTTGACTTTGCCAGGCATTGTGGTTTTCCCTTGCAGCCTTTGCAGAACCCTATTCCTTTAAGGGGCATTGATGCTACACCCTTGGCTAAAAATAAGCCCTAGTTTTGGACACAGGTGACCATGCGCATGACGCCAGCCCATCAGGAAGATTTTCGATTTCTGGTGTTGCATAATTTGCATGATGCTATCGTGCTGGGTTTTCCCTGGTTACAGGTACATAATCCTGTGTTGGACTGGAAGTCCATGTCTGTGACTAGTTGGGGTTGTCAGGGGGTTCATAATGATGTTCCTCTGATGTCTATCACCCCTTCTTCCTCTTCTGAAATTCCGGAGTTTTTGTCTGATTTTCAGGATGTATTCGATGAGCCCAAGTCCAGTTTCCTTCCACGGCACAGGGACTGTGATTGTGCGATTGACTTGATTCCAGGCTGTAAGTTTCCTAAAGGTCGACTTTTCAACCTGTGTGTGCCTGAACGTACCGCCATGCGGAGCTATATTAAGGAATCTTTGGAGAAAGGGCATATTCGTCCATCTTCTTCACCGATGGGAGTGGGGTTCTTTTTTGTTGCTAAAAAAGATGGTTCCTTAAGACCCTGTATTGATTATCGCCTCTTGAATAAGATCACGGTCAAGTTTCAATATCCTTTACCTTTGCTTTCCGATTTGTTTGCTAGGATTAAGGGAGCTAGTTGGTTTCTAAGATTGACCTTCGGGGGGCTTATAATCTTGTTCGTATTAAACAGGGTGATGAATGGAAAACCGCGTTTAACACGCCCGAAGGCCATTTTGAATACCTTGTGATGCCATTCGGACTCTCTAATGCTCCATCTGTTTTTCAGTCCTTCATGCATGATATCTTCCGGGATTATCTTGATAAATTCTTGATTGTATATTTGGACAATATTTTGATTTTTTCCGATGATTGGGAGTCTCATGTGCAGCAGGTCAGGATGATATTTCAGATCCTTCGTGACAATGCCTTGTTTGTGAAAGGGTCTAAGTGTCTTTTTGGGGTGCAGAAGGTTTCCTTTTTGGGCTTTATTTTTTCTCCCTCGTCTATAGAGATGGATCCGGTTAAGGTTCAGGCCATTCATGATTGGATTCAGCTCACATCCGTGAAGAGCCTTCAGAAATTTTTGGGTTTTGCTAATTTTTATCGCCGTTTCATTGCTAATTTTTCCAGCGTGGTTAAACCCTTGACTGATTTGACGAAGAAGGGCGCTGATGTGGCGAATTGGTCCCCTGCGGCTGTTTCTGCCATTCAGGAACTTAAACGTCGTTTTACTTCTGCTCCAGTGTTGCGTCAACCGGATGTTTCTCTTCCGTTTCAGGTTGAGGTTGACGCTTCTGAGATTGGGGCAGGGGCTGTTTTGTCTCAGAGGGATCCTGTTGGTTCCTTAATGAAACCATGTGCCTTCTTTTCCCGTAAGTTTTCGCCTGCTGAACGCAATTATGATGTCGGCATTCGGGAGTTGTTGGCTATGAAGTGGGCGTTTGAAGAGTGGCGACATTGGCTTGAGGGAGCTAAGCACCGTATTGTGGTCTTGACCGATCATAAGAATCTGATTTACCTCGAGTCTGCCAAACGGTTGAATCCTAGACAGGCTCGATGGTCCTTGTTTTTTTCTCATTTTGATTTCGTGGTCTCGTACCTTCCGGGTTCTAAGAATATTAAGGCTGATGCCCTCTCTAGGAGTTTTTTGCCTGATTCTCCTGAGGTCTTAGAGCCGGTCGGTATTCTGAAAGAGGGGGTGGTCCTTTCTGCCATTTCCCCTGATTTACGACGGGTTCTTCAGGAATTTCAGGCTGCCAAACCTGACCGCTGTCCTGTGGGGAAACTGTTTGTTCCTGACAGATGGACTAGTAGAGTGATTTCTGAGGTTCACTGTTCCGTGTTGGCTGGTCATCCTGGCATTTTTGGTACCAGAGATTTGGTTGGTAGGTCCTTTTGGTGGCCTTCATTGTCGCATGATGTGCGTTCTTTTGTGCAGTCCTGTGGGACTTGTGTGCGGGCCAAGCCTTGTTGCTCCCGTGCTAGTGGGTTGCTTTTGCCATTGCCAATCCCTGAGAGGCCCTGGACGCATATTTCTATGGATTTATTTCCGATCTTCCTGTTTCCCAGAGGATGTCGGTTATCTGGGTTGTTTGTGACCGATTCTCTAAGATGGTTCATTTGGTGCCTTTGCCTAAATTGCCTTCTTCTTCTGATTTGGTTCCGTTGTTCTTTCAGCATGTGGTTCATTTGCATGGTATTCCGGAGAATATTGTGTCCGACAGAGGTTCCCAGTTTGTTTCTAGGTTTTGGCGGGCCTTTTGTGCCAAGCTGGGCATTGATTTGTCTTTTTCCTCTGCATTTCATCCTCAGACAAACGGCCAGACCGAGCGTTCTAATCAGACTTTGGAGACTTATTTGAGATGCTTTGTGTCTGCTGATCAGGATGATTGGGTGGCTTTTTTGCCATTGGCCGAGGTTGCCCTTAATAATCGGGCTAGTTCGGCTACTTTGGTTTCGCCTTTCTTTTGTAATTTTGGTTTTCATCCTCGTTTTTCTTCTGGGCAGGTTGAGCCTTCTGACTGTCCTGGTGCGGATTCTGTGGTTGACAGGTTGCAGCAGATTTGGGCTCATGTGGTGGACAATTTGGTGTTGTCTCAGGAGGAGGCTCAACGTTTTGCTAACCGTCGTCGGTGTGTTGGTTCCCGACTTCGGGTTGGGGATCTGGTCTGGTTGTCTTCCCGTCATGTTCCTATGAAGGTTTCTTCTCCTAAGTTTAAGCCTCGGTTTATTGGTCCTTATAGGATTTCTGAGATTATTAATCCGGTGTCTTTTCGACTGGCACTTCTGGCCTCTTTTGCTATCCATAATGTCTTCCATAGATCTTTGTTGCGGAAATATGTGGAGCCCGTTGTTCCCTCTGTTGATCCTCCGGCCCCTGTGTTGGTTGATGGGGAGTTGGAATATGTTGTTGAGAAGATTTTGGATTCCCGTTTTTCGAGGCGGAAGCTTCAGTACCTTGTCAAATGGAAGGGTTATAGCCAGGAGGATAATTCTTGGGTTTTTGCCTCTGATGTCCATGCTGCTGATTTGGTCCGTGCCTTTCATCTGGCTCATCCTGATCGTCCTGGAGGTCCTGGTGAGAGTTCGGTGACCCCTCCTCAAGGGGGGGTACTGTTGTGAATTCTGCTCTTGGGTTCCCTCCAGTGGTTGTAGGTGGGAATGCAGTTGTCTCTGAGTCACAGTCCTGGCCAGGTGTATCTGCTAATTGCTGTTCGGACTGGGATATTTAAGTGTGCAGGATTCATTAGCCCTTGCCAGTTGCCAATGTTTCTTTGGAAGTATTGGATCTCTGCCTGGCCTCACCTGCTTAGCTGCCAGTTCAGCAAAGATAAGTGTCTGTTTCTTTTTCTGAAGCACACTTGCTGTGTGCTTATTTTCAGTGCTGATCTTTTGTTTCTATTTGTCCAGCTTAGACTGTGTCAGCTGTTTTTCCTCAGTCTGGTTGGATTCTCTGGAGTTGCAGTTATACTCTCCACGTCTTTAGTTAGATGGTGGAGTTTTTGTATTTTCTGCTGTGGATATTTTGGAAGGGTTTTAATACTGACCGCACAGAACTCTGTCCTGTCCTTTTCTATTTAGCTAGAAGTGGCCTCCTTTGCTAAGCCTGTTTTCTGCCTGCGTGTGTCTTTTCCTCTCCAACTCACAGTCAATATTTGTGGGGGGCTGCCTATCCTTTGGGGATCTACTCTGAGGCAAGATAGTTTTCCTATTTCCATCTTTAGGGGTATTTAGTCCTCCGGCTGTGTTGAGGTGTCTAGGTTTTGTTAGGTACACCCCACGGCTACTTCTAGTTGTGGTGATAGGATCAGGGTTTGCGGTCAGTATAAGTTACCACCTACTCCAGAGAAGGTTTTCATGCTGCTCCAAGGCCACCTGATCATAACACCTAAGTTCCCTATAACAATAAATGCCCGTTTTACATTTAATAATGTCCCGAGTCTCCCCCTGTACAGCTTCCCTATACACAGTGTGATGCTCTCTTATACACAGTATAATGTCCCCTCACTGTATAGTACCACCCACACACTATACTGACCCCTTAGTAGCCCCCAAACTGTTTGATGGCCCCAACAATGTATGATGACCCCCTCACTGTAATCTACATACTGTATGATGGCCCTCTAGATAGCCTCCATATAGCATAATGCACCAAATAGTCCACATTATAGTATAATGCACTCGCTATAGGCAGACTCTATAGCATAAGGCAGGCCCCATAGGCAGACACTGTAATAAGATAGCACCCTCATAGGCCGACCCTGTAATGATGCAGTACCCCTATAGGCAGACCCTGTAATAAGGCAGCACCCCCATAGTCAGACCCTGTAATAAGGCAGCACCCCCATAGTCAGACCCTGTAATAAGGCAGCACCCCCATAGTCAGACCCTGTAATAAGGCAGCACCCCCATAGTCAGACCCTGTAATAAGGCAGCCCCATAGTCAGACCCTGTTAAAAGGCAACACCCCCATAGTCAGTCTCTGTAATAATGCAGCACCCCTATAGTCAGACCCTGTAATAAGGCAGCACCCCTATAGGCAGACCCTGTAATAAGGCAGCACCCCTATAGGCAGACCCTGTAATAAGGCAGCACCCCTATAGGCAGACAGTGTAATAATGCAGCACCCCTTTAGGCAGACCCTGTAATAAGGCAGCACCCCTATAGACAGACCCTGTAATAAGGCAGCACCCCTATAGGCAGACCCTGTAATAAGGCAGCACCCCTATAGTCAGACCCTGTAATAAGGCAGCACCCCTATAGGCAGACCCTGTAATAAGGCAGCACCTGTAATACTATTGTAGGAACTCGAGGATTCTGGTAGCGTGGAGCAATGAACAGACAGAGACCGATTTCTTTAGTGCAAATAGTGTATTTGTACCACAGCAATAACACCCAAAACAATATACTGATAACCCGCAATGAAACAAGTCCCTTAACTAGGGTTGAGCGAAACGGGTCGTTCATTTTCAAAAGTCGCCGACTTTTGGCAAAGTCGAGTTTCATGAAACCCGACCCCTGTGCGGGGTCGGCCATGCGGTACGCGACTTTCGCGCCAAAGTCGCGTTTCAATTACGCGAAAAGCGCCATTTCTCAGCCAATGAAGGTGAACGCAGAGTGTGGGCAGCGTGATGACATAGGTCCTGGTCCCCACCATCTTAGAGAAGGGCATTGCAGTGATTGGTTTGCTGTCTGCAGCGTCACAGGGGCTATAAAGGGGCGTTCCCGCCGACCGCCATCTTACTGCTGCTCATCTGAGCTTAGGGAGAGGTTGCTGCCGCTTCTTCAGAAGCAGGGATAGCGTTAGGCAGGGTCCATTAACCACAAAACCGCTTGTGCTGTAGCGATTTCCACTGTCCAACACCACCTTCGGTTTGCAGGGACAGTGGAGGCTACATTTTTTTTTTCCTCAGCGCTGTAGCTCATTGGGCTGCCCTAGAAGGCTCCCTGATAGCTGCATTGCTGTGTGTACGCCGCTGTGCAAACCAACTGCTTTTTTCAAAGCAAAAATCCTCTTGTTCCTTCCTTTCTGCACAGCTATCTTTTTTGTTTGTCCACACTTTTTATTTCATTTGTGCATCAGTCCACTCCTTATTGCTGCCTGCCATACCTGGCTGAGATTACTTCAGGGAGATAGTAATTGTGGGACAGTCCCTTTTTTTTTTTTTTTTTTTTTTTGTGGGAGATTAAGATTGGCATTTCTGCTAGAGTGCCATCCCTGTGTATGCCATCTCTCACTCAGTGGGCCATAGAAAGCCTATATTTTTTTTTTTTTTTGCTTGATTTGGGTACTAAAATCTACCTGAAAAAATCACATCAATCATTGGGAGAAAAATATTGGCCTCTGGGCTTGTGTGCCACTCCTGACTCCTGTGGGTGCCATCTCTCACTCAGTGGGCCATAGAAAGCCTATTTTTTTTTTTGCTTGATTTGGGTTCTAAAATCTACCTGAAAAAAATCACAACAATCAGTGGGAGAAAAATATTGGCCTCTGGGCTTGTGTGCCACTCCTGACTCCTGTGGGTGCCATCTCTCACTCAGTGGGCCATAGAAAGCCTATATTTTTTTTTGCTTGATTTGGGTTCTAAAATCTACCTGAAAAAAATCACATCAATCAGTGGGAGAAAAATATTGGCCTCTGGGCTTGTGTGCCACTCCTGACTCCTGTGGGTGCCATCTCTCACTCAGTGGGCCATAAAAAGCCTATATTTTTTTTTTTTGCTTGATTTGGGTTCTAAAATCTACCTGAAAAAAATCACATCAATCAGTGGGAGAAAAATATTGGCCTCTGGGCTTGTGTGCCACTCCTGACTCCTGTGGGTGCCATCTCTCACTCAGTGGGCCATAGAAAGCCTATATTTTTTTTTTGCTTGATTTGGGTTCTAAAATCTACCTGAAAAAAAATCACATCAATCAGTGGGAGAAAAATATTGGCCTCTGGGCTTGTGTGCCACTCCTGACTCCTGTGGGTGCCATCTCTCACTCAGTGGGCCATAGAAAGCCTATATTTTTTTTTTGCTTGATTTGGGTTCTAAAATCTACCTGAAAAAAATCACATCAATCAGTGGGAGAAAAATATTGGCCTCTGGGCTTGTGTGCCACTCCTGACTCCTGTGGGTGCCATCTCTCACTCAGTGGGCCATAGAAAGCCTATATTTTTTTTTTTGCTTGATTTGGGTTGTAAAATCTACCTGAAAAAAAATCACATCAATCAGTGGGAGAAAAATATTGGCCTCTGGGCTTGTGTGCCACTCCTGACTCCTCTGGGTGCCATCTCTCACTCAGTGGGCCATAGAAAGCCTATATTTTTTTTTTGCTTGATTTGGGTTCTAAAATCTACCTGAAAAAAATCACATCAATCAGTGGGAGAAAAATATTGGCCTCTGGGCTTGTGTGCCACTCCTGACTCCTGTGGGTGCCATCTCTCACTCAGTGGGCCATAGAAAGCCTATATTTTTTTTTTTTGCTTGATTTGGGTTCTAAAATCTACCTGAAAAAAAATCACATCAATCAGTGGGAGAAAAATATTGGCCTCTGGGCTTGTGTGCCACTCCTGACTCCTGTGGGTGCCATCTCTCACTCAGTGGGCCATAGAAACCCTATATATTTTTTTGTGCTTGATTTGGGTTCTAAAATCTACCTGAAAAAAATCACATCAATCAGTGGGAGAAAAATATTGGCCTCTGGGCTTGTGTGCCACTCCTGACTCCTGTGGGTGCCATCTCTCACTCAGTGGGCCATAGAAAGCCTATATTTTTTTTGTGCTTGATTTGGGTTCTAAAATCTACCTGAAAAAAATCACATCAATCAGTGGGAGAAAAATATTGGCCTCTGGGCTTGTGTGCCACTCCTGATTCCTGTGGGTGCCATCTCTCACTCAGTGGGCCATAGAAAGCCTATTTTTTTTTTTGCTTGATTTGGGTTCTACAATCTACCTGAAAAAAATCACATCAATCAGTGGGAGAAAAATATTGGCCTCTGGGCTTGTGTGCCACTCCTGACTCCTGTGGGTGCCATCTCTCACTCAGTGGGCCATAGAAAGCCTATATTTTTTTTTGCTTGATTTGGGTTCTAAAATCTACCTGAAAAAAATCACATCAATCAGTGGGAGAAAAATATTGGCCTCTGGGCTTGTGTGCCACTCCTGACTCCTGTGGGTTGCATCTCTCACTCAGTGGGCCATAGAAAGCCTATATATTTTTTTTGCTTGATTTGGGTTCTAAAATCTACCTGAAAAAAAATCACATCAATCAGTGGGAGAAAAATATTGGCCTCTGGGCTTGTGTGCCACTCCTGACTCCTGTGGGTGCCATCTCTCACTCAGTGGGCCATAGAAAGCCTATATTTTTTTTTTTTGCTTGATTTGGGTTCTAAAATCTACCTGAAAAAAAATCACATCAATCAGTGGGAGAAAAATATTGGCCTCTGGGCTTGTGTGCCACTCCTGACTCCTGTGGGTGCCATCTCTCACTCAGTGGGCCATAGAAAGCCTATATTTTTTTTTTATTTGGTTTCTAAATTGTCCCTGAAAAATCATTTTATTTTATTTGGTTTCTAAATTCTTCCTGAATAAATCATTTTATTTAATTTTTTTTCTAAAGTCTCCTTAAAAAAAAAAAAAAAAAAAGTGGGAGATTAATATTGACATTTTTGCTTGAGTGACAGTCTTGCGTGTGTGGCATCTCTCTGATTTTGTGCCACAGAAAACAGAGTGTGTAACATTGTGCCTGATTTTCCTTGCGGTTTCACCAACCTGTAAAGCGATATCGAAATCATACTGAAGTTATAGCTCACCTTGTAAGTTGTCTGACAGCAACAAATAAAGTTACTTTGGTTAAGTTTGTAAAACAATGAGGAAGTCTGGTGGAAGAGGTCGTGGCCGGGGGCGTTCATTGTCAGCTGGTAATGAGGGTAGTGGTAGTGGTGGAGCATCAGCTGGTCGTGGGAAAAAAAATATTGCACCTAAGTCTGGAGCTGTGGAGCCAGGTTCGTCGTCTGGCTACACAAGGCCTCGAACACTCCCTTTTCTGGGAGTTGGAAAACCGCTTTTAAAGCCGGAGCAGCAACAGCAAGTTTTGGCTTACCTTGCTGACTCAGCCTCTAGCTCTTTTGCCTCCTCTTCTGAAACTGGCAAATCTAAAAGCAGCGCGTCGTTAGTGGATGTTCACGGTCAGGGACAAGTCGCTTCCTTGTCCTCTTCAGCAAAAACAACAACAAGAGAGAAGGATGCAGCAGGCGACACAACGGGTTACTCCATGGAGCTCTTTACACATACCGTCCCTGGCTTAGAAAGTGAAACAGTTAACAGGCCATGCCCATTACAAGTAGATTCTGACATGGAGTGCACTGATGCACAGCCACAGCCAGACTACTATGCTGGTCCTTTGACTCAGACCACAACATTGCCCTCTCAGGGTGCTGATCCAGAATCAGACCCTGATAAGACTATGTTGCCCCGTCACGAACGCTATACCGCCGACCTACACGGTGACACAGACGAAGTTGCACACGAGCTAGAAGAGGAGGTTATAGATGACCCAGTTGTCAACCCTGATTGGCAGCCATTGGGGGAACAGGGTGCAGGCGGCAGTAGTTCTGAAGCGGAGGAGGAGGGGCCGCAGCAGGCATCAACATCGCAACAGGTTCCATCTGCCGGGCCCGTATCTTGCCCAAAACGCGTGGCAAAGCAAAAAAATGTTGGAGGACAGCGTGTCCATCCGGTTAAAGCTCAGTCAGCAATTCCTGAAAAGGGATCCGATGCTAGGAAGAGTGCAGTCTGGCATTTTTTTAAACAACATCCAATTGATCAGCGCAAAGTCATCTGTCAAAAATGTTCAACTAGCTTAAGCAGAGGTCAGAATCTGAAAAGTCTCAATACAAGTTGCATGCATAGACATTTACATACCATGAGATACGCCAAGGGTTTTGGGAAGGCCGTATCTCATGGTATGTATTTTTTCTGAGTTTTTTCTATGTTAGCTGTTTTTGATATTAGTGGTAGGACCCGCAATATTATGGGGACCCTTGGCGTTGGGTTGCGGGCTTACTTTATTTTGGCCAAAATATTAAACCAATACCCCATATAGTGTATGCATTTATCATATGCATGCATTTTTTTGCACTTTATCATATCCTTTTTTGCAGGATGTGGCTAGGCCTCTTTATGTTGGCTAGGTTTTTCTGGGGCGTCTGTCACTGTGTGCTGCATTGTTTTAGTGCTGGGCAGCCCGCATGTTAATACAAGGGGCGTCATCAATAGGTTGCATACAGACACTGTGCACCACACTTATCAGTGTGACTGGCATCCTATGTGAGTCATATCAATGTGCATTTTTTCTGCTAGGCAGCCAACCCCTGCAATGTTTGGTTGTGGTGGCTGTTTTTATCAAGTAGTTTGCACCTGTGCCGCCCCTAGCCTTTATCAGTGGAGGCCTGCTGCATCCTGCTTAGTGTGCATTTGTCATCAGACAGGGTTTTGGGAAGGCCGTATCTCATGGTATGTATTTTTTCTGAGTTTTTTCTATGTTAGCCATGCATAGACATTTAACCACCATGCATTTGCAAGCCTGGACTAACTACCAAACGTCCCTTAAGGTTGTAGCACACTTGGCCAATGAAGCTACTCAGCAACGCAACATCCCTTCCGTCACTGTAAGGCCATAATTTTCTTCACCACCGGCAGTATCTGTGCAGGTTTCTTTGCCAGCCCAAAGCAGTCAGGGTCAGGGAATCACCAGTTTCGTTGGAGGTAATACTGCATCTAGGGCACCGGCGGAAACAATACCGTCTCCAACCGTCTCTCAGTCTGCCATGTCCACCGGCACACCCGCTAGTTCCACGATCTCCAGCTCTCCAGTCCAGCTCACCCTACATGAGACTCTAGTTAGAAAAAGGAAGTACTTAGCCTCGCATCCGCGTACACAGGGTTTGAACGCCCACATAGCTAGACTAATCTCGTTAGAGATGATGCCCTACCGGTTAGTTGAAAGCGAAGCTTTCAAAGCCCTGATGGAGTACGCTGAACCACGCTACGAGCTACCCAGTCGACACTTTTTTTCCAGAAAAGCCATCCCAGCCCTGCACCAGCATGTTAAAGAGCGCATCGTCCATGCACTCAGGCAATCTGTGAGTACAAAGGTGCACCTGACTACAGATGCATGGACCAGTAGGCATGGCCAGGGACGTTACGTGTCCATCACGGCACACTGGGTGAATGTGGTGGATGCAGGGTCCACAGGGGACATCAATTTTGGGACAGTTGTGCCTAGCCCACGGTCTAGGAAACAGTTGGCTGTAGGCGTTCGCACCCCCTCCTCCTCCTCCTCGTCCTCCTGCAGAAGCGAGAGCTCTTCCACAGACCACAGTCGTGAAACCACTCCATCGTCAGCTGTCACTGTTGCACACCTGTTGTCCCATTATGGGGCAGCTACTGGCGTCAGCAGGCTGTATTGGCTATGAAGTGTTTGGGCGACAACAGACACACCGCGGAAGTTCTGTCCGAGTTCTTGCAGCAAGAAACGCAGTCGTGGCTGGGCACAGTAGATCTTGAGGCAGGCAAGGTAGTGAGTGATAATGGAAGGAATTTCATGGCTGCCATCTCCCTTTCCCAACTGAAACACATTCCTTGCCTGGCTCACACCTTAAACCTGGTGGTGCAGTGCTTATTGAAAACTTATCCTGGTTTCTCAGACCTGCTCCTCAAAGTGCGTGGACTTTGCGCACATATCCGCCGTTCGCCTGTACACTCCAGCCGTATGCAGACCTATCAGCGGTCTTTGAACCTTCCCCAGCATCGCCTAATCATAGACGTTGCAACAAGGTGGAACTCAACACTGCACATGCTTCAGAGACTGTGCGAACAGAGGCGGGCTGTTATGTTTTTGTGGGAGGATACACATACACGGGCAGGCAGTAGGATGGCAGACATGGAGTTGTCGGGTGTGCAGTGGTCGAAGATACAAGACATGTGTCAAGTCCTTCAGTGTTTTGAGGAATGCACACGGCTGGTTAGTGCAGACAACGCCATAATAAGCATGAGCATCCCACTAATGCGTCTGCTGATGCAAAGTTTGACGCACATTAAGGATCAGGCGTCTGCACCAGAGGAAGAGGAAAGCCTTGATGACAGTGAGCCATTGTCTGGTCAGGGCAGTGTACAGGACGAGGTAGCGGGCGAAGAGGAGGTGGAGGATGAGGAGGATGATGGGGATGAGTATATTTTTAATGAGGAAGCTTTCCCGGGGGCACTGGAAATTGGTGGCGTGGCAAGGCCGGGTTCTGGTTTTTTGAGGGACACAAGTGACGTCGATTTGCCTGCAACTGCCCCTCAACCAAGCACAACCGCAGATTTGACAACTGGAACTTTGGCCCACATGGCGGATTATGCCTTGCGTATCCTCAAAAGGGACACACGCATTACAAAAATGATGAACGATGACGATTACTGGTTGGCCTGCCTCCTTGATCCTCGCTATAAAGGAAAATTGCAAAATATTATGCCACATGAGAACTTGGAACTAATATTAGCAACAAAACAATCAACTCTTGTTGACCGTTTGCTTCAGGCATTCCCAGCACACAGCGCCCGTGATCGTTCTCACACGAGCTCCAGGGGCCAGCAGACCAGGAGTGCTAGGGGTGCACACATCAGAAGTGGCGTTGGACAGAGGGGTTTTCTGACCAGGTTGTGGAGTGATTTTGCTATGACCGCAGACAGGACAGGTACTGCTGCATCAATTCAAAGTGACAGGAGACAACATTTGTCCAGTATGGTTACAAACTATTTTTCATCCCTTATCGATGTTCTCCCTCAACCGTCATTCCCATTTGATTACTGGGCATCCAAATTAGACACCTGGCCAGAATTGGCTGAATATGCATTGCAGGAGCTTGCTTGCCCGGCTGCTAGTGTCCTATCTGAAAGAGTATTCAGTGCTGCTGGTTCAATATTAACCGAAAAAAGGACTCGTCTGGCTACACAAAATGTTGATGATCTAACATTCATTAAAATGAACCACAACTGGATTTCTAATTCTTTTGCCCCACCTTGCCCGGGCGACACCTAGCTTTCCTCTGAAAAGCTCTTGCCTGTGGACTACTGTGAATTACTTATCAAATGTCTTAATTTGCAGCAGCAGATTGTCTAGCATACGACATGTTAACACCTCCCTAAATGGCCAAACTCCCCACACGGGCCCGTAGTATCGCGACTTGGCGCAAGCACCCGTGAGAGTGCTGTTTGTCTGAAGAGGTGGGTGTGCCCGCTTTTGCTCGACAGCACTGGCACTGGGTCCCTCATAGTACAATAAAGTGTCTCTGGCGGTGGTGGTGCGCACCCAACGTCAGACACACTGTTGTAACATGAGGGGCCCTTTGGCCTGTACCGCCGTCCACAAGAGAGTTCACCCACCCCCAGGTCAAACATTGCTCTGCCACTTCCACAATTATCTCTCACACTTCCACCAATGTTTAGACCATGCGCTGACATCCTTCCATTCCTGACACTGACAATACCATTGTGTTGACATGTATGATGGTACTTCACATAGTCAGGGGCAGTGTCCTCTATTTACCCAAGTAAATACTTTGCGCCAAATTAGTAGGTCAGAAACTACGCAGAGGATCCCACCCCTGTACCTAATGATTGCACCCTTTAGTGTTTCCGTTGTGTTTTAAATGCGAGACATTCACATTTCTGTATTGTTTTTGACTACTAACTGGCAGACACTCATTGCAATCTGACTACACTGACCAGACCACTGCTGCCCATGTAACCCATGGAACCAATTTCAAATTGCCTACAGCAAGGCCAATTTTTTTATGTTAGGCCTTTGAGGCCTGTCTGTGGTCACTCCTTTCACTAGACCTCCACTGACCAGACCACTGCTGCCCGTGTAACCCATGGAACCAATTTCAAATTGCCTACAGCAAGGCCAATTTTTTTATGTTAGGCCTTTGAGGCCTGTCTGCGGTCACTCCTTCCACTAGACCTCCACTGACCAGACCACTGCTGCCCGTGTAACCCATGGAACCAATTTCAAATTGCCTACAGCAAGGCCAATTTTTTTATGTTAGGCCTTTGAGGCCTGTCTGCGGTCACTCCTTCCATTAGACCTCCACTGACCAGACCACTGCTGCCCGTGTAACCCATGGAACCAATTTCAAATTGCCTACAGCAAGGCCAATTTTTTTATGTTAGGCCTTTGAGGCCTGTCTGCGGTCACTCCTTCCACTAGACCTCCACTGACCAGACCACTGCTGCCCGTGTAACCCATGGAACCAATTTCAAATTGCCTACAGCAAGGCCAATTTTTTTATGTTAGGCCTTTGAGGCCTGTCTGCGGTCACTCCTTCCACTAGACCTCCACTGATCAGACCACTGCTGCCCGTGTACCCATGGAACCAATTTCAAATTGCCTACAACAAGGCCAATTTTTTTATGTTAGGCCTTTGAGGCCTGTCTGCGGTCACTCCTTCCACTAGACCTCCACTGACCAGACCACTGCTGCCCGTGTACCCCTGGAACCAATTTCTAATTGCCTAAAGCAAGGCCAATTTTTTGGTGTTAGGCCTTTGATGCCTGTCTGCGGTCACTCCTTCCACTAGACCTCCACTGACCAGACCACTGCTGCCCGTGTATGCCGATGGGCGGGGGTTTATGATGCGCTTCCGGCACAGGTATGTTAAATGCTGCTGTCAGAGATTGACAACAGCATTTAAGATGTTAACAGCCATGGGTAGATCGGAGAAAAGTTGCAGGCTCATCGCCGCATCAAACAGGGGGAGGCAACCTTGGACGAGCCTATACATTTTTACCTTGTCCCAGTATGGGACATCTATGTTTCCTGATCTCATACTTTGCAATGCATTTAAATTGCAGGGCATCAGATCAGCGTCTTGCAGGCAGGGAGGAGGCATTTCAGCTCCTACTCTCAAAGAGCTTAAAGACCAAGGCCATAGTCCCTGGGTGACCTTGCAGCCATCTTTCATCCCAGGGTCACCATGGAGACCGTCGGCACAAAGCAATGGCAAACGCATTGTGATCATGGGAGCAGAGAGGGAGCTACCACCCTCTGCGATGCCCATTGTTGTCACTGTCACTATTGACAGCAGCATCAGAGGGGCTAAACGCCCACGATCAATGCTAGCAGGGCGTCACCTCTCATATTGAGTTGACACCCACATTTGATCGTGACGGTGCTTGGGGTGAGCTCATGTGATCCCACAGCACTGTACATATATGGCGCATGTTGGGAAGGGGTTAAGAAAGAAGTGTGTAAAGACAGAAGACACAACCTTCAAAGAAATCAAGCATTTTGGAAATTAAGAAAAGTAAACACTGAATCAGAAGGCAAACATTTTAATAAAGTTCACAATACTAATAACAATACCACACACAACACAATACAACCACTCACCGATTCATCAAACCTACATACTAAAGATGACCTGCTAATAGTTGTTATCACATTTTACTGTCTTTATAAGTATAACAGCAGCTCTAGAATGTAGTATTTATGTTGTTTTTTATCTATTTTGAAACACTACTGCTTTTGACAGAACAAACTTGACATTTCAGTCTGTCTTAAAATATTGTGCACAGGGCAACAAGCTCAGAGTACAAAACCAGCACTAAAACTACATATAAATTATGCAAAAGGAATCAATGAAGAAAGTAATGCAATAAAAGGAACAAATAATGTCATGTCAAATGCATACAGGTTGCTGGGGAGAGGATGTATGCCTACAAAAAAGTGCTGAATGATTGCCCACTGTCCTTAAAATCTGATGATACCTATGGTGCTAATTACAATCAGTTCCTTCTATAAAATCTTACAATGGCTTTAAAATATAAAACATTAAGTAGCAATGAAGAAAGTGTTTAAGTAGGAAAGATGGATATGCTTCTTAGACCAGCTAATTTTCCTTACTGCTCAGTTCACAGATCTGGGGGTATGACCTAGAATAATGGCCCAACAGACGGAACTTGCTAACATTTCACCTGAGAAGAGCTGACAAGTGTCCATTCAGTTCTTTTTATGTAAGACAGTAAAGGCATAACAATCATTTCCAAACCATGAAATCTTCGAGATTTCTTAGAGCAACAATTAGAAAAAAAAATATAATGTGACTCATTAGAAACACATATATAAGACACTTTATAAGCGTGCCCCGAGGAACACTCCGGTATAAAACATCAGAAAATATAAAAATAAGTATTTTGCTTATAAAAAAGAAAATACTGGAGAGATATCAAATGCAGACATTTTAACATTAAAAACAAACACATACAACAAAAATCTGGTACAGTACAAAAATTGGCCACCAGCTACAAAAACTTTCTCCTGCAAGTAGTTAACTGAAAGTTTTTTTTCAATTGAAAACACAGATATGGCATCCACCGAGTGTTGTCCTGTCGCGTCTTCTTTATATTATTGCCAAGAAGCTGCAAAACAATGAAAATAATAAAATCATTATTTACCAAAAAAATAGAGTAAGTCAAAACCACATTACAAATAAACATTCATTACAAATAAAGAAGCAGGGCGCGTCCGAGGGTGAGTATATACCTAATAAGAATATACTCACCCTTGGACGCGCCCTGCTTCTTTCCGACAGCCTTCCTTCCTAAGAATCAGCCCTTCCAGGACCTTCAGTGACGTCAGCGGTGACGTCGCGGCTTGTGATTGGTCGCGTGAGCAGTCACATGGGCGGCCGCGCGGCCAATCACAAGCCGCGACGTCACCGCGACGTCACCGCAAGGTCCTGGAAGGCTGATTCTAAGGAAGGAAGGTTCCCGATTAGTACCAGGGCGCGTCAGAGGGTAAGTATTGCGATATTTTTTATTTTAATTCTTTATTTTACACTAAAATATGGATCGCAGGGCCTGAAGGAGAGTTTCCGCTCCTTCAGACCCTGGGAACCATGGAAACCCAATGCACTGCATTGGGTTTCAGGTTTCGGCCGACCCCGACTTTTTTATAGGATCAGCCGATTTCACTCGACCCGACTTTTGAAAAAGTCGGGTTTCGTGAAACCCGACCCGATCCTATAAAAGTAAAGGTCGCTCAACCCTACCCTTAACCATATACAGCAAATCGGCAGAGTTCTTAGGGCAGAGTCCTCGGCAAGGTGAGTGTGACAGGTGACGTGGTGCAGATCCAAAGCACTGTCGGTGCAGAAAGAGTCAAATCCAGGTAGGCAGTAAACACAGGGAAGTCCAGAACAAGTCCTCAGGTTAATCCCAGGTGTGGCATGAACACAGGTAAGTCCAGAAAGAAGTGCTCAATTTGATCTCAGTTGTGGTATAAACACGGATAAGTCCAGAACAAGTTCACATTAAAGTATTATACTGGTGTAGATTCCAATAGCTCCCACTGGGGGGAGTAAATGAAGGATTAAGTAGCAAAAACACAGTCCAGCAACATAGTTCCAAAACAGTTCAAAAACAGAGTTCTTACCAGGAGGAGTGAACCAAGGGTTAAGTTCCAAAATCAACAGACTAAAGATAACTGAGAGTGTAGCTTACATAGGCAGAGAATGTCCAGAGCCACGGGTAGAAGCACAGTAGAACAAGCAGCTGAGCTGAAGGGGAAACGGAAGCAGAATACTCCAGCAAGGAGGCTGACACCTGAGCCGGGTTTTAAACAAACGAACAGGAAGTAGGGCAGACAAAAACAGCAAACTCCATCTTAACAAAGGGCAAGATCATTCACAAGGTGACTTGGAAAACCCGGAATACTGACAGCACCCCTATAGGCAGGCCTTGTAATAATGCAGCACCCCTATAGGCAAACCCTGTAATAATGCAGCACCCCTATAGGCAGACCCTGTAATAATGCAGCACCCCTATAGGCAGACCCTGTAATAAGGCAGCACCCCTATATGCAGACCCTGTAATAAGGCAGCACCCCTATAGGCAGACCCTGTAATAAGGCAGCCCCCATAGTCAGACTCTGTAATAAGGCAGCCCCCATAGTCAGACCCTGTAATAAGGCAGCACCCCCATAGTCAGACTATGCAATAAGGCAGCACCCCCATAGTCAGACCCTGTAATAAGGCAGTCCCCATAGACCCTGTAATAAGCAGCACCCCTATAGGCAGACCCTGTAATAAGGCAGCACCCCTATAGGCAGACCCTGTAATAAGGCAGCACCCCTATAGGCAGACCATGTAATAAGGCAGCACCTCTATAGGCAGACCCTGTAATAAGGCAGCACCCCTATAGCACCTGTGCAGCACGTTCTCTTCTGGAAGGATCAATTAATGTCTCCATGTGGAGGGCAAATGGAGTCAAGAAAAACAATGTGCTGCAGCAAACAAAAATTTAAAAGTGATATTTTAAAAACAAGACAGCGACATCCTTCTACAAATTGAAAGTCATAAGGCAAAATATCCTCTTTGTGTATGACAAAGTAAGCAGCTTATTCAATGAACGGCTGCATATTTTAAAGTCAATTTTTGAAAAGGGGAGCACGAAAAAGCAGAAAACTGAACAGAAAAAAGGAAATAATTCAGCTCACCCTTGTGATGGTATTCTCACAGCCTATGAGAATTTTGATCCGAGCACGGAAACGTCTCTGCTTGACGCCAGGTACTTGTGCATGAAAATGAAGGTATCCAGCTCAGGAAATAAAATCTAAAGTCTTTATTTGGACAAATTTAAAAAGTAAGCTGCTTGACAAACCAGTGCATATTGGAGGAAGGAATGTCTTGAATAACTGGACGCTCTTAGTCCTCAGTTTTACAATGAGCAGTCTTGCCACAAGTTAAAATACGCCCCAAACAGGTGGGGAACAGAGTGAAATGATTGTTCCACAGAATGAAATTAAAGGGACACTGTCACCTGAATTTGGAGGGAACAATCTTCAGCCATGGAGGCGGGGTTTTTGGGTGTTTGATTCACCCTTTCCTTACCCGCTGGCTGCATGCTGGCTGCAATATTGGATTGAAGTTCATGCTCTGTCCTCCATAGTTCATGCCTGCGCAAGGCAATCTTGCCTTGTGCAGGCATGTACTACGGAGGACAGAGAATGAACTTCAATCCAATATTCCAGCCAGCATGCAGCCAGCGGGTAAGGAAAGGGTGAATCAAACACCCACAAACCCTGCCTCCATGGCTGAAGATTGTTCCCTCCAAATTCAGGTGACAGTGTCCCTTTAACACTTGAATAACATGACATGCAATGAAAAGTGCACAAAGAGGAAAAAAAAAATCCCCCCCCCCAAAAAAAAACTATTATGAATGTGCATAACATATGCAAATAATATTGTCTATAAACAATCAGTAATGCAACATAATTTCCTTCTTCAAGTTCAAACCTAGAGGTACTCGAGTATTTAACCCCTTCATGACCCAGCCTATTTTAACCTTAAAGGGAACCTGTCACCTGAATTTGGCGGGACTGGTTTTGGGTCATATGGGCGGAGTTTTCGGGTGTTTGATTCACCCTTTCCTTACCCGCTGGCTGCATGCTGGCCGCAATATTGGATTGAAGTTCATTCTCTGTCCTCCGTAGTACATGCCCGCTTCCCAATCCCGCAGTTTCTTTTCTCTATCTCCACCACGTATATTCCTATGCACTTGTTCTATTGCAAATACACTGAAGTGTGCAATTTGTCTGTTGTGCGATGTTATGAAAGGGTTGGATGCATTAGATACATGATGAGGTGTGGGCTGAGTAATATCATAAAGATGCTCCCTGATCCTGTCTTTTAATCTCCTGATTGTGGAACCCACATATAATAGTTTACATGCTGAATATTATTATGTATATTACTTGATCTGAGTTGCTGAGTCACTGTCAATATTTGTGGGGGGCTGCCTATCCTTTGGGGATCTACTCTGAGGCAAGATAGTTTTCCTATTTCCATCTTTAGGGGTATTTAGTCCTCCGGCTGTGTCGAGGTGTCTAGGTTTTGTTAGGTACACCCCACGGCTACTTCTAGTTGCGGTGATAGGATCAGGGTTTGCGGTCAGTATAAGTTACCACCTACTCCAGAGATTGTTTTCATGCTGCTCCAAGGCCACCTGATCATAAAAGTTGTTGCATGTCGCATGTTGTACGTTGCATGTCGCATGTTGTTGCATGTCGTATGCTGTTGCATGTCGCCTCATGTTGCATGTCGCATGTTGTCGCATGTCGTCGCATGTTGCATGTCTCATGTTGTCGTCCCATGTTGCATGTCGCATGTCACCGCATGTCGCATGTTGTCACATGTTTCATGTCGCATGTTGTCGCATGTCACATGTTGTTGCATGTTGTATGCTTCATGTTGTCGCATGTCACATGTTGCATCTCGCATGTCACATGTTGTTGCATGTCGCATGTTGTATGGTGTATGTTGTGTGTTGTATGTGCACACAGTGTAGACGAGTCCAGCTCTGCTACATCTGGATGTAGCAGAGCCGGTAGATGATCGCCGGAAATAACTCTCCAGCGATCACCTACACTACAGCGTTCTGATCAGCTGTTTGCGAGAACAAGACTAGTGACCGGAGATAAGTCCCGGTCACGTGCACAGCAGTTCTCGCGATAACACAAGTTATTGCGACAACTGCAGTGGACGAGGGACTTCCGGCGGCGGGACAGGTGAGCCGGCAGACATGCATAGTAAGCTTCTTGTACGCAGTTTCTACGCATGTGACTAATCACTAGATGCGATTTTACCGCATCTAATGATAGCCTATGGTAAATATACGGCGCGGCGACGGAGCGTCGCAGCTTTGTAAGCAAACATGCTGCGTTCTGAAAAGACGCGCCGCATGTCCGTTTACGCCGGTCTGCCGCCTCCGTGTTTTACCACACAGTGGAGACGGGATTTCATGAAATCCCCCCCACTATGCTGGAACATCTGGACGCTGCGTGTTTGACGCTGCGGCTCTACACAGCGTCACACACGCAGCGTTTCCTGAAAGTGGAAACACACTCTTAGTCTCTTTAGAATTATTTCAAATTTATATTAAAAACAATCCTTTCAACCTCAAATTTACTTATACATTTGATAAAAAAGCATACATTTTTTAGATTTATGTTCATCCAGTACTCCTCTTACTACTGTCAGTAGTTGCACTTACAGTAAAAAGACCGCAGGAAATACCATACTTCATGCACGCAGTTTCCACCCACCTCATAGGATTCACTCAGTTCACTCATTCCAGTGGGTGAGGTCATTAGGGCAAAAAGAAATTGTAGTGACAATGTGACTTCTGATAATGAAAAAATGAATATCAGAGAACGCCTTAAAAATAGGAAATATCCTGATTGGACTGTGAACCGTGCCTATAATATAGTTGATAAAAAATCGAGAGCTGAACTTATTACACCGATTTCTAAGTCAGATTCCAATTGTCAGGATCAAATTAAAAGGCACAACATTAACGCCCGTTCAGAACAACCAGTTTTGGTTCTTACGTACAGCACCCATTTCATGTCAATTTCTGATATAGTTCACCGAAATGTGAATATTTTAAGAGACGATGATGTTATGGACACTATATTAAAAGATGGTATTAGGATTGTATCCAGACGTGCTCCAACTTTAGCTAATTCTTAACCCCCAGTTTTTATGATGCTACTAAAACAAAAAACTCCTCTACTTGGTTTTCCACCACAGGGTTTTTTAGATGTGGGCAATTTCCCTGCAAAACATGTTTACGCTCCAAGAAAACATCTTTTTTTTCCTGCTCAAAAAATCAAAAGAAGTTTAAAATAAAAAATGTTCTCAATTGTAACTCAGATCATGTAATATACATAATAATATTCAGCATGTAAATTATTATATGTGGGTTCCACAATCAGGAGATTAAAAGACAGGATCAGGAAGCATCTTTATGATATTACTCAGCCCACACCTCATCATGTATCTAATGCATCCAACCATTTCATAACATCGCACAACAGACAAATTGCACACTTCAGTGTATTTGCAATAGAACAAGTGCATAGGAATATACGTGGTGGAGATAGAGAAAAGAAGCTGCGGGATATGGAAGCCTTGTGGATTTACCTATTTAACACTCGATTACCTCTGGGTTTGAACTTGAAGGAAATTATGTTGCATTATTGATTGATTATAGTTAACATTATTTGTGTATGTTATGCACATTTGTAATTGAATGTGGTGTGTTTTTTTCTTTTTGTGCACTTTGCATTGCATGTCATGTTATTCAAGTGTTAATTTCATTCGGTGGAGCAAACATTTCACTCTGTTCCCCACCTGTTTGGGGTGTATTTTAACTTTTGGCAAGACTGCTCATTGTAAAACTGAGGACTAAGAGCACTACACGCGTCCAGTTATTCAAGACATTCCTTCCTCCGGTATACACTGGTTTGTCAAGCAGCTTACTTTTTAAATTTGTCCAAATAAAGACTTTAGATTTTATTTCTTGAGCTGGATACCTTCATTTTCATGCACAAGTACCTGGCGTCAAGCAGAGACGTTCCCGTGCTCGGATCAAAATTTCTCATAGGCTGTGAGAATACCATCACAAGGGTGAGCTGAATTATTTTCTTTTTTCTGTATACGGGTGTATACAGTGTACACAGAGGGGTGAGCGGCCGAAGCTGGGGGGTATACGGGTGTATACAGTGTACACAGAGGGGTCTGCGACTGAAGCTGGGGGTATATGGGTGTCTACAGTGTACACAGAGGGGTCTGCGACCGAAACTGAGGGTATATGGGTGTCTACAGTGTACACAAAGGGGTCTGTGACCGAAGCTGGGGGTATACGGGTGTATACAGAGTACACATAGGGGTCTGCGACCGAAGCTGGGGGTATATGGTTGGTCAGTACACAGGACCCCATACAAACAGGGCTCCGCTCAGTACACGCCAGGCTCTGCTCCGTACACACACGGCTCTGCTCCGTCCACCTCGTACACACACGGCTCCTCTCCGTACACCTCGCACTCACACGGCTCCGCTCTGTACACCTCGTACTCACACGGCTCCGCTCTGTACACCTCGTACTCACACGGCTCCGCTCTGTACACCTCGTACTCACACGGCTCCGCTCTGTACACCTCGTACTCACACGGCTCCGCTCTGTACACCTCGTACTCACACGGCTCCGCTCTGTACACCTCGTACTCACACGGCTCCGCTCTGTACACCTCGTACTCACACGGCTCCGCTCTGTACACCTCGTACTCACACGGCTCCGCTCTGTACACCTCGTACTCACACGGCTCCGCTCTGTACACCTCGTACTCACACGGCTCCGCTCTGTACACCTCGTACTCACACGGCTCCGCTCTGTACACCTCGTACTCACACGGCTCCGCTCTGTACACCTCGTACTCACACGGCTCCGCTCTGTACACCTCGTACTCACACGGCTCCGCTCTGTACACCTCGTACTCACACGGCTCCTCTCCGTACACCTCGCACTCACATAGCTCCGCTCCATACACCTTGTACACACACGGCTCCGCTCTATACACCTCGTACTCACACGGCTCCGCTCTGTACACCTCGTACTCACACGGCTCCGCTCTGTACACCTCGTACTCACACGGCTCCGCTCTGTACACCTCGTACTCACACGGCTCCGCTCTGAACACCTCGTACTCACACGGCTCCGCTCTGTACACCTCGTACTCACACGGCTCCGCTCTGTACACCTCGTACTCACACGGCTCCGCTCTGTACACCTCGTACTCACACGGCTCCGCTCTGTACACCTCGTACTCACACGGCTCCGCTCTGTACACCTCGTACTCACACGGCTCCGCTCTGTACACCTCGTACTCACACGGCTCCACTCTGTACACCTCGTACTCACACGGCTCCGCTCTGTACACCTCGTACTCACACGGCTCCGCTCTGTACACCTCGTACTCACACGGCTCCGCTCTGTACACCTCGTACTCACACGGCTCCGCTCTGTACACCTCGTACACACACGGCTCCGCTCCGTACACCTCGTACACACACGGCTCCGCTCCGTACACCTCGTACACACTGCTACATCCACACTGTAAACCCCTCCTGACCCCACACATAAACTTCCCCTCATCCAGCACCATGACAACCAGCACAGCAGAGTCCTGCATACACTGAGACCCCTGATCAAGTGACCCCTGACTCCTCCCCTCCTGTGACCTCATCACAGGTCCTGTGCGCACAGAGCAGCCGTAGAAATCTCAGGCCACGGTGGTCTCCCCCAACTTCTGCTCTTTCTCCTTCTTTTCTTGCAGGGGCCGCAGTGGATTTCATCCTGGATCCATAGATCCGAATAGAGGAGCGATGTTCCTTCAGTCTGAGGGTAATTGATGGTGATATTTGTCCAAAGTCCACGTTACCGAGTAAATCCCACCAGGACTGTAGCAGGTAAAGACCCCAATATCCACAGGTGTCCCTTCTAATTGGGGGGAAAGTACCAAAGAAAACCCATCATATCCTGAGAAAAAGAAACCCAGTACATGGAGACATTGGCCTCATATATCTCCTGTCTTGTTCTTACCAACAATCTATTATAAAAGCCTCAAACTTCTGTGTGTGAATCAGACCTGAGATCTGACGTGATAGAAGATTACAGTGCGGGGAAGACGGGAAACCTTCATATAGACGGCCGGTGGTGATGGAGTCAGTGACGGACTCTGGACAAATATGTTTCTAGAGCCGTAGTAGAAGATGAAGATGTCGTCCTCATCATGAAGTAGTTATTTCTCCTGTCACGTGTAATGAATATCTCCTGCAGTATTGCTAATGCCGATTCCAGTGTCGGGAAATGAGACGAGAATTAGCGTTATGGAAGATGAGTCTATGAGGAACGTATTCAGCTGCCGACTCCGAGGAAGAAACTGCTTGTTGTCTGTGGCCTAAATATATAGGTTTTATTAGTAGATGTAAGGAAGGAAACTAAATACTGTAAAATAATAAATCTCATATGTTTCCCTTATTATCTCCAGTAATTGTATTATTACACAGGATTGTTATGATGTTACATCGGCTCATCTTCTCATTCAGGTCTCTACAATATCGGATCCTTTCAGTGAAGATCTTCTACATAAGAGAATTTTCCTAATTTACCCATCAAAGATGGATATGGACAGAGACAAGATGGCGGAGAAGATGTTACACCTCACCCTAGAGATCCTCTTCCGGCTTACTGGAGAGGTGAGAGATTCTGATGATGTCACATTACATCATTCTTATCTATGGGAATAACAGATGGACAGAACTGGAGAGGTGAGGACTCTGGAAATGTCTGTAGTTAGGTTTATTAATGTGTCTCTCCATAACCAGGATTACACAGTAGTGAAGAAGACCTCTAGTGAGCGCTGTCAGGACCCTGTGTCTGAGGGATGCGGAAGACCCCTGAACCCAATCACGAGGCCTCCACCTCACCTGATACATGAGGACATCAATGACCAGAAGATCCTAGAACTCACCTACAAGATGATTGAGCTGCTGACTGGAGAGGTGACACTGGTGGAAATGCTGGGACATTATACAGTAACGCTATGAAGGGATCGGGGGATGACGGTATCATTGTATGTGTCAGGTTCCTGTAAGGAGTCAGGATGTCGCTGTCTATTTATCCATGGAGGAGTGGGAGTATTTAGAAGGACACAAAGATCAGTACAAGGACGTCATGATGGAGGTTCCCCAGCCCCTCACATCACCAGGTAATAAACAGGACTAAATACACACGGCCTATAATTATCTGTATGTAAAGAATGAATTCAGTCCCTGTATGTGTTGTCCTCTTACTGGATAGATCTGGAGGAAACACCAGAGAGATCTCCCCATCCTCTTCTTCCACAGGACTGTAACCAAGAAGATCCCAATGTTCCTCAGGATCATCAGGTAGATGGAGAGAAGGTGTCATGAGATCTCCCTTAGGCCGATTTCACACTTCCATTTATTTCCAGTCCCAGAAAAATCAATACCAGAGATATCAGTGTCCGTGTGTGTAATACTTGTGGCACACGTGTGGCATCCGTGTGCTGCCTCAGTACCACACAGACGGCCGCCGGGGAAGAAGAGCTACTGTAAGCGCTGTTTCCGCGGTGGCGGGTGCTGAAGACGGCTCTCATCGTTCTCCCCTGCTCCGCCGACGATCGGCAGGAACTGAAGAGAATGATGAGTTATATTAAAGTCTGAACGATGACAGCAGCTGGGGGCTTTTGGGACTCTTACTCCCATCATCCGACACTTGCTGCCGCTATTAACAGTGACAGCAGGAGCGGATGATCGGGGTATTCCCCAGCCGCTACTTGCTATATAATGAAATAAATTAATGAAAATCCCGGTGTGGGTTCCCCCCTATTTTCTTGAACCAACGAGGCAAAACTCACAGCTGGGGGCCGCAACCCTCAGCTGTCGGCTTCAGCAAGGTTGGTTATCAAGAGTAGAGCATGTGAAGATCTGAGGTTGTGGGTTATAAAAATCACCTAGGCAGGTTAACGATGCAACTAATTTTTTTATTCCATACATTCATGGTTGTACAACAAATCCAGGCAGATGGCCAACATACAATGTCCTCTGTCCACAAGTTCCCAATATGAGATCGGTAGTTCCACTGGCTCCATACCAGGCGATGCCCACTGTCTCCCAACTTTTGGTTGGCCCACAGATTTTGCATCTCCAGCTGGTATAGTGTGCAGTTACAGCCTATGTTCCTCCAGACGATGGATATCCTGACCGTAGCTCATGGATACCCCTCCAGCCAACAATCTCCAAAGCTCCATAGATCAACCATCCATTCCAGCTTGGATCCTCTTCCATCGAAATCCCTCCAGCAACTGCCTGATTCAACCCTATGTCTTTTTCTCCCGCCCCCTTAAACATTTTCCTTTAGCTCACAGAACAAGGCATATTCCATCAGCTGGGACTGTATGTGAGACCTCCCGTGGTGATGGCTCCCCTGAGTCTACTATCCCCAACCACACAATGGGCCAGGTTTGGGAGTACAATGGGAGTGAGACCTTGATACGTCCATTTGTCCTATAGTCTTTAGTAAGCAGCCATATCCTCACAATGGGGTCCCCATGCTATGTTTGTTTTTAAATACTTTAATAAATAATTGTAAAAAAAACGGTATTGGGTCCTCCGCATTTTTGGCAACCTACCTCGCTAAAGCTCACAGCTGTGGGCTGGTATTCTCATGCTGGTAAGGGGCCATTGCTTTAGGGGGCCTCCAGCCTAAAAACAGCAGGCCACAGCTGCCCAGAAAAGGCACATCTATTAGATGCGCCAATTCTGGTGCTTCGCCTGGGTCTTCCCACTTGCCCTGTAGCGGTGGCAATTGGGGTTAATATTTGTGGGGTTGATGTCACCTTTATATTGTCAGGTGACATCAACCCCATGGCTTAGTAATGGAGAAGTGTCTATAAGACACCTATCCATTACTAATCCTATAGTTATACAGTATGTAAATAAAGACACAGCTAGAATAAAATCCTTTAATTGAAAAAATGACACAGATTCCTTTATTAATCTCAATTAAACCATAGTTACTGCATCGTCTACTTCCACCGAAGCCCTCGATCTATAATAATAAAAGTAAAATAAAAAAACAACAATATACCATACCTGTCCCTCGTTCTGTCCCACGCTGTAATCTATGTCTGGGGGCTAAATAGTTTTCAACTGGACGGTGCCAAGATGCGACCGTCCCGGCTGAGACCCACTGGTGAATGAGCTGCTCTGGTTTCACATCACTGACGCTGTTAAGCGCAGTGACACATATCTCCCCTCTATCACCTTACCAGTGACTTGGTCACAATGTGTAGATGGCTGTGAAAGTCTTGTGCTCAGTGTTGCTTTATCCAACACTAAAAAATGATAGTGTTGGCCCCTTAAAAATAGTCTGGGTGAAATGGTGGATGAGGAAAAAGCCAATATGCTAAATGACATTTTTCATCAGTATTTACACAAGAAAATTCCATGGCAGACAATATGATCAGTGATAACAAAAATTCCCCATTAAATGTCACCTGCTTAACCCAGCAGGAAGTACGGCGGCGTCTAAAATTGACAAATCTCCGGGCCCGGATGGGATACACCCCCGAGTACAGCAGGAATTAAGTACAGTCATTGATAGACCATTATTTTTAATCTTTAAAGACTCCATAATAACAGGGTCTGTACCACAGGACTGGCGTATAGCAAATGTGGTGCCAATATTCAAAAAGGGGACAAAATCTGAACTAGGAAATTGTAGGCCAGTAAGCTTAACCTCTACTGTGGGTATAATCCTGGAGGGCATTCTAAGGGATGCTATGCTGGAGTCTCTGAAGAGGAATAACCTCATGACCCAGTATCAGCACGGGTTTGCTAAGGACCGTTCATGTCAGACTAATCTGATCAGCTTCTATGAAGAGGAAAGTTCCGGACTGGACCAAGGGAACCCAGTGGATGTAGTGTATATGGACTTTTCAAAAGCTTTGGATGCGGTGCCACACAAAAGGTTGATACATAAAATGAAAATAATGGGGATAGGGGAAAATGTGTGTAAGTGGGTTGAGAGCTGGCTCAGGGATAGGAAACAAAGGGTGGTTATTAATGGAGCACACTCGGACTGGGTCGCGGTTAGCAGTGGGGTACCACAGGGGTCAGTATTGGGCCCTCTTCTTTTTAACATATTTATTAATTACCTTGTAGGGGGCATTCAGAGCAGAATTTCAATATTGGCAGATGACACTAAACTCTGCAGGGTAATCAGTACAGAGGAGGACAATTTTATATTACAGGATGATTTATGTAAACTAGAAGCTTGGGCTGATAAATGGCAAATGAGCTTTAATGGGGATAAATGTAAGGTCATGCACTTGGGTAGAAGTAATAAGATGTATAATTATATGCTTAATTCTAAAACTCTGGGCAAAACCGTCAATGAAAAAGACCTGGGTGTATGGGTGGATGACAAACTCATATTCAGTGGCCAGTGTCAGGCAGCTGCTACAAAGGCAAATAAAATAATGGGATGCATTAAAAGAGGCATAGATGCTCATGAGGAGAACATAATTTTACCTCTATACAAGTCACTTGTTCGACCACACTTAGAATACTGTGTACAGTTCTGGTCTCCGGTGTATAAGAAAGACATAGCTGAACTAGAGCAGGTGCAGAGAAGAGCGACCAAGGTTATTAGAGGACTGGGGGGTCTGCAATACCAAGATAGGTTATTACACTTGGGGCTATTTAGTTTGGAAAAACGAAGACTGAGGGGTGATCTTATTTTAATGTATAAATATATGAGGGGACAGTACAAAGACCTTTCTGATGATCTTTTTAATCATAGACCTGAGACAGGGACAAGGGGGCATCCTCTGCGTTTGGAGGAAAAAAGGTTGAAGCATAATAACCGACGCGGATTCTTTACTGTAAGAGCAGTGAGACTATGGAACTCTCTGCCGTATGATGTTGTAATGAGTGATTCATTACTAAAATTTAACAGGGGACTGAATGCCTTTCTGGAAAAGTATAATGTTACATGTTATATATACTAGATTCCTTGATAGGGTGTTGATCCAGGGAACTAGTCTGATTGCCGTTTGTGGAGTCGGGAAGGAATTTTTTTCCCCAATGTGGAGCTTACTCTTTGCCACATGGTTTTTTTTTCTTGCCTTCCTCTGGATCAACATGTTAGGGCATGTTAGTTTAGGTTATGGGTTGAACTAGATGGACTTATAGTCTTCCTTCAACCTTAATAACTATGATACCAGTATTATGTTTTATACTTGTGTTATGAGAACGGTGGAGATGGCAGGATTAGAGCTGATCATAGCTGTGACTTCTCCATCTGTCGGTGACTTTTACAATATTTATTTCAGGGTGAAGATCTGACCCATATTAATACTACAGAGACATATGTGAGGGGTGATGAGCGGTGTAAAAAGGAGACTCCTACACATGGCTACCCAGGTGAGTAGTGACCACTAAATGCAGAGAAGTCACAGATTCTTCTCAGTCTCCGATTGTGGCTGCTTTATCGGTGGTGTAGTCCGGCCGTATCACAATCGTGTGATCACCATTTTGCCTCTAGACCACAACATTCTCCTCCACCCAAAACTGTCCAAGTGACTTTGGGCATTGAAAGCCCTTTTCTATAGAACTTACCACCTGGAGGATCCAACTACCCCCTGAGATTAGAAGACTCTGACCATTACCTGCCCAGATCTGTAAGATCTGTAAGCTACAAAGCCAAATGACAGTGTACGTAGAATGTGCTGACAAGTTAGAAAAATATTATGATGAGTCTTTTAGAGAAAATGGAGGGTAATGATGTTGTTGGCTTCCAAAATCCCTGATATGGGAAGAAGGAAAAAATCAGGGCTTTGAAAAGCGCTGCCAAGTGCTGAGCCATAAAGTTGGGCATCAAAACAAATGAACGTAAAAAACCCCAAACTTTTCATTTTAATATTCTACCCATTTCCGATGTGAACCAGCTCCTTCCTCAGGCATATACAGATGATACATTGTGGATGTTTTATATCCTCCAGAACGATGTCACTGATCCAATTGCTTAATTCATTAATTAACCAGCGCCCATGGTGCAGTTTTTTTGTATCGAAACCTTTCTTTGTATACAAAACAATACAAATAGATGTAAAATGCATATTGGATGCACAATACAATACATATAAAGAAAAATATATGTACATGGAAAATCCTCCGGTTTAAGTGTGGATAGTTTAAAAATCCAATAGGATTCCCTATTCACAAGTCTCTGGGACCTATTAGACACATGTTCTGATATTTGTTCTAATATATTGAGTCTTAAACTGGTGAGATCTCATTTATATTCTAAAATGAAATGCCTAAACAGACAGATTAAACCTTTCCTAATATTATGTCTATGGCTGGTCATCCTATTATGGATCACTTGGGTCATTTTTAGATCCCTGATATTGGATGTATCTACCTTCTCCCCTTCTGTGCTGCTGAATGTGCTCATATGGTCCCTACAAGACCAGGTCCAGTCTTTCTGGCCAAACCTCACTTTTATAATTGACAACATTAAATGTGCAGTGAGGCCAAGTGTGAATTTCTGTACAATAACAGCAGAGTTTCCTTTTATCTTGATTTTACAATTTCTTATAAAACCGACTAACTTCAGACAGGATTGTGATAAACTACATAATAATTAGTACACCTGTGCCATGATATATCTCTAAGTTGTGCGTGGCTGATGGCTGTAATATACAGTGGGTACGGAAAGTATTCAGACCCCTTTAAATTTTTCACTCTGTTTCATTGCAGCCATTTGGTAAATTCAAAAAAGTTCATTTTTTTTCTCATTAATGTACACTCTGCACCCCATCTTGACTGGAAAAAAAACAAAAATGTAGTAATTTTTGCAGATTTATTAAAAAAGAAAAACTGAAATATCACATGGTCATAAGTATTCAGACCCTTTGCTCAGTATTGAGTAGAAGCACCTTTAGAGCTAGTATAGCCATGAGTCTTCTTGGGAATGATGCAACAAGTTTTTCACACCTGGATTTGGGGATCCTCATCCAGGATATCTCTGTACTTAGCCGCATTCATGTTTCCTTCAATTGCAACCAGTTGCCCTGTCCCTGCAGCTGAAAAACACCCCCATAGCATGATGCTGCCACCACCATGTTTCACTGATGGGATTGTATTGAGCAGGTGATGAGCAGTACCTGGTTTTCAAAACACATATTGTCTCATCAGACCAGAGAATCTTATTTCTCATAATCTGGGAGTCCTTCATGTGTATTTTAGCAAACTCTATGCGGGCTTTCATATGACTTGCACTGAGGAGAGGCTTCTGTCGGGCCACTCTGCCATAAATGCCCGACTGGTGGAGGGCTGCAGTGATGGTTGTCTTTCTCCCATCTCCCTACTGCATCTCTGGAGCTCAGCCACACTGATCTTGGGATTCTTCTTTACTTCTCTCACCAAGGCTATTCTCCCAGTTTGGCTGGACGGCCAGGTCTAGGAAGACTTCTGGTGGTCCCAAACTTCTTCCTCTTAAGAATTATGGAGGCCACTGTGCTCTTAGAAATATTGAGTACTGCAGAAATTCTTTTGTATCCTTGGCCAGATCTGTGCCTTGCCACAATTCTGTCTCTGCGCTCCTTGACCAGTTCCTTTGACCTCATGATTCTCATTTGGTCTGACATGCACTGTGAGCCATGAGGTTTTATATAGACACGTGTGTGCCTTTCCAAATCGAGTCCTATCAATTTAACCCCTTACTGACATCGGGCGTATTAGTACACTGATATGACTCCCTCCCTTTGATGTGGGCTCCGGCGGTGAGCCCACATCTTTCCGGGGACATGTCAGCTGTTTTGAACAGCTGACATGTGCTCGCAATAGCCGCTGGTGGAATCGAGATCCACCCATGGCTATTAACCAGTTAAATGCCGCTGTCAATCTCTGACAACGGCATTTAAATTTCGCTTCTGGCAATCGTGCCAAAAATACACACACTGGTGTCCCCGTCACGTGATCGCTGGTATTTTGGCATGACAATCTGAGGTCTCCAGGAAACCTCTATGGTTGTCAGTGCCATCTTCCTGTGAGCGCCACCCAGTGGTCATCACTTACAGCAAGTGAATAAATCTGTTATACACACTATACACAGGCCATCTGAACATCCCCTCTGTGTAGCAGAACCGATCGTGTTGTGGCAGCTTCTAGTCTCCTATGGAGGCTAATGAAGTATGCCAAAAGTTTACCAAAAAAAATGTTTTAAAAGTAAAAAATATAAAAGTTCAAATCGCCCCCCTTTTGCCCCATTCAAAATAAAACAATAAAAATAAAATCAAACCTACACATATTTGGTATCGTCATGTTCAGAATTGCCTGAAAAGAAAAGGATTAACCTGATTGCTAAACGTAGTAGCGAGAAAAAAATGTCAAAATGCCACAAATGCTTTTTTGGTTGCCACGACATTGCATTAAAATGCAGTAACGGGCGATCAAAAGATCATGTCTGCACCAGCATGGCATCATTAAAAACGTCAGCTCGGCGCGCAAAAAGTAAGCCCTCACCCAACCCGAGATTGCGAAAAATGAGACGCTACAAGTATCTGAAAATTGCACAATTTTTTTTTTTTTAACAAAGTTTGGATTTTTTTTCCACCATTTTGATAAAAAAGAACCTAGACATATTTGGTGTCTATGAACTCATAATGGCCTGGAGAATCCTAATGGCTGGTCAGTTTCAGCATTTAGTGAACCTAGCTTCGGGGGTTAATTAAACACAGCTGGCCTCCAATGAAGGAGTAGAACCATCTCAAGGAGGATCACAAGGAAATGGACAGCATGTGACTTAAATATCAGTGTCTGGGCAAAGGGTCTGAATACTTAGTGAACACAGCCCGGCGAGCACTCTGGTTGAAAAAACTGGAAAGGGGACGCACAGGCAAAAGCAAAACTTTGTGCGATCCCCTGCCAGGGTGAATTCCTTTTTGAGAAAACGTTGGATGAACTGCTGAATAAAGCGTGAGAAAGAAAGAAAGAAAGGCTTCCCTAATCAATCTCTTCCATCTTACAGGAGAGCCTTCAGAAGACGCCCCTTTACCAGAAACAAACCGTTTGAACAAAGGGAGCGATGGGAGACGAAAGATCCAAAACAAAAAGGTGCTTTGTTTAGCGGATCCTATAATCCAAAGCGTAACAAATGCCGCTAACCATGAAGTGGGTGGCAGATTAAAATTTTTCTTTCCCAAATGGGAACAAATAACATCTAGCCAATGGATTCTGGACATTATACAATATGGTCTAAAATTGAAGTTTGATCGAATCCCTTGGGATTCTTTTATAGCAACATCACCAAAAGGACAGGAGAAACAAAGGGCTCTGGAATCATAGATCCATAGAGGTTCCCCAGGAAATGGAATGGAATCCATTAGTTCTACCATCAAACTTTTGCTCCCTAGATTTGTCATGGTCGGGATAGTAGGCATCTTTTAGGTCTATCATCTTCCCATACATGCTGAACATCAGCAGTACCTAAGGGTAGCAGTCATCCTGGCAGGAAAAGTAAACTAACTCTTTCCAAAGATGTCATAGAATCCCTATCCTGGTGGCTAGATATGGAGCACCTTTCAAAGGGTGTACCATGGATAATAGACCCATCTAAGATAATTACCGACGCCAGCCCTATGGGGTGGGGTGCATATATGGAGGATAGTCTGGCCCAAGATACTTGGGACCAGGCAGAATTAACATGTTCTTCCAATTGGAAAGAGTTAAGAGCGGTAGAATATGCCTTAAATCATTTTCTTCTACAGATTCAAGGAGCACATGTAAGGGTTTTCTCGGACAATTCCACCACAGTGGCATATGTGAACCATCAAGGTGGTACACGGTCAGGAAGTCTGATGACCATAGCAGCAGACCTCTTCCAGCTAGCAGAGATTCATCTCGCATCCCTAACAGCCCTACACATCAGAGGTGTAGAAAACATCAAAGCAGACTACCTCAGTCGAAACATGTTACGCCAAGGGGAATGGACCTTAAACAGAACCATATTCAAAATGATAACAAGAACATGGGGTATACCACAGATAGATCTGTTTGCCACAAGAGACAACAGACAAGTAAAAAGGTTCGCTTCCCTGAACTTCATGGATCATTCAGACATGTTGGACTCTCTCCACCATCCTTGGAAGTTCAAACTGGCATACGCCTTTCCTCCGATGTCTCTGATTCCAGTAGTGATCAGAAAAATCAGAAGGGAACAAGCAAGAGTAATCCTCATTGCACCCTTTTGGCCAAAAAGACCATGGTTCTCTTGTCTTTAGACCATGTGTCTATGCGACCCATGGAGTCTTCCATCAGACAAGGAGCTGCTGTTCAAGGGCCCCTTTTTTCACCCGCAAGTGAAAGGTCTTCACTTGACGGCGTGGAATTTGAGAGGCAACTATTAAGTTCAAGGGGGTTTTCAGTGGAACTAGTAAACACCCTTTTACTAAGTAGAAAAAGATGTACCACCCTAATATATAGTAGGGTATGGAATAAATTCTTAAATTTTTATACAGTACCGTTCACTAAGCAAGTTCCGGTGACACCTATTCTAGAGTTCTCACAAAAAGGCAGAGAATTAGGGTTGTCGGTAAATACCTTAAGAGTTCAGGTCTCAGCATTAGGAGCCCTATATGGATGCAATGTAGCAGCTAATAGGAGGATCTCCAGATTTATAAAGTCTTGTGAACGTAGTAACCCAGTCCATATACCCCGTCTGCCTCCGTGGGATTTAAATCTAGTACTGGAGGCCTTAACCGGCTCCCCATTTGAGCCACTAGATTCCATACCTCTAAATGTCCTAACATATAAAGTAGCCCTAACCTCAGCTAGAAGGGTTAGCGACACCCAGGCCCTATCAGTAGACCCACCCTTCTTACTAGTATTTCAAGATCGAATAGTCCTAAAACCAGACCCCTCATACCTCCCTAAGGTGGCATCCACCTACCACAGATCACAGGAAATTTTTCTCCCTTCCTTTTTTGATTCTCCTATAACCCCAGAGCAACATAAGTTCCACACCTTAGATGTCAGAAGAGCCATCCTGACGTATATAGAAAGGCCTCAGACATGGAGGCAGAGTAGGGCTCTGTTTGTCTCCTTTCAGGGCCACAAGAAATGACATGGGGTCACAAGAGCTACCATATCTCAGTGGATCAGAGAAGCTTTATGCTTGGCCTATACATCAAAGGGCGAGATTCCTCCAGTGGGTATAAAAACACATTCAACACGAGCCATGGCTTCCTCCTGGGCAGAACAAACAGATGTACCAATCCATTTAATATGTAAGGCCCCAACCTGGTCTACACCTTCTTCTACTTTTTACAACCATTATAGACTTGGTATAACTACATCTTCTGACCTGACCTTTGGTAGAGCTGTCCTTAGTACAGTAATCCCACCCAGATAATGACTCTCTGAAAATCTCTCATGTGGGGTGCTGTCGTGGCGAAGGGTAAAAAGCTGGATTACTTACCGGTAATGCTATTTTAATGAGTCCACGACAGCACCCACTACCCTCCCTAATTATGCACAGTTTCTTTCTTTTAAGCTCACAAATAATGGTTGTATAGAGTTTAAAATGTTTATGTTGCTGAATAAGAATTAATACTAAAGCTTTTGCGGTTCCCTTTTTATACTCTGCAAACTAAACTGAGGAGGAGAGGGGACCGCCTCCTTTTATTCTGTAGGTTTCCTGTTCCTATGGGCGGATCCCTCTCTCTCATGTGGGGTGCTGTCGTGGACTCATTAAAAGAGCATTACCGGTAAGTAATCCGGCTTTTTTTTTCCTGAGGATGATTGTTTAGCTTGATAATGTCAGTAGATGTGTCATTGTCTATAGTCAGTTTTGCCCATTACCCTTTAACTTCTTTAACACCTCTAAATGGATTTGGACTTACACAGAGACCCTAGGCTTGGGGCACAGTGTTACCTGCTGTTCTGTGGAGTAAGATAGGAAGAAGAACAGACAGATGACCGTGTCAGAACCAGGAGGCGAGTGAAAATACTAACTCAGGAGACATAAGAGTAGTCAGTAAACAGGCCGGGGTCACAACAGGAAACAAATACACAAGCCGGGAGCTGAGCACAGAGGACTGAACTAGAGGAGATCAAGGCTGTATCTGGCAGATTCCGGCAATATGCTTCAAGCTGTAGTAAGGTGGGGTGCTTTTGAAGTCCAAATCTGATTGCCCAAGGTGTTCTCAATCTCAGGCGGACATACTGCATATTTTTTGGCATTGTCCCAGATTTTCTCCTATTAGATTGTAGTGTTGAACTTCATTGGAGTGGTGTATGGGTGCGTTATCCCTAGGGATCCATTGATAACTATCTTAGGGTATGTGGAGGAAATATTAACTGACGATACGACTAAAATTGTAATTGCAAGATTGTTTGCTGCAAGGAAACTGATTGCAAAGTATTGGGTTAGAGAGGAGCCTCCGTCCAGACGCGAATTCATTGCTCAAACGAACCACATAATTCAACTTGAGAAAAGTATTTACACCAGGAGACACAAGCTGGATTTCTTCCATAAATTATGGCATCCGTGGTTGGATAGGATTAATGTTATACCAGTACATAGTATTATAGAGTGCAACTTATGGTAAACTGGAACTCTGGTTGATATTGTCAACTTTGGACGAATTATTGTTTGCTCCTGATATGGTCTCCATCGGGGGGGTTAATTTACTGTAAAACATAAAATGAGTATGAATGAACATGTGATCTGTTGTAAATCTTGTTACGGTTAATACAAATGTATCTAATTAAAAAAGGTGTGGTGCTTTCCAATTGGATAAAACAGGGAGCAGATTACTGCAGCTGATAGCACACACACCCATACTGCCAGACTGGATGGTACTACAGATGCCAGGCACCCTAATCTTAGTGGGTGGGAGGAGCCTGCACCGCCAAGAGGTTCTGGTTCCAACCCCACCTCTGTTACCAGCATCGCCTGCAGAATTAGTAAGCCGCGCCTGGTGTTATGGTCCGGTGACCTTGGAGCAGCATGAAAACTTTCACTGGAGTAAGTGGTAACTATACTGACCGCAAATCCTGATCTTAACACCGCAACTAGAAGTAGCCGTGGGATGTACCTAACAACCTAGACACCTCGTCACAGCCGGAGGACTAACTACCCCTATAGATGGAAAAAGGAAGACCATCTTGCCTCAGAGCAGAACCCCAAAGGATAGGCAGCCCCCCACAAATATTGGCTGTGAGTAGGAGAGGAAAGACACACACAGGCAGAAAAACAGGATTTAGCACAAGAGGCCACTCTAGCTAAAATAGGAAAGGATAGGACAGAGTTCTGTGCGGTCAGTATTAAAACCCTTCCAAAAATATCCACAGCAGATTATACAAAAAATTCCTCCATCTAACTAAAGACGTGGAACGTATATCTGCAACTCCAGAGACAAATACACTCAGAGCAGGAATACAATCAAAAAACAAGCACACGCCATGGAAAAAGAAACAGACACTTATCTTTGCTGAATTGGCAGCTAAGCAGGAGAAGCCAGACAGAGATCCAACACTTAACAAGAAACATTGACAACTGGCAAGGACTAATGAGTCCTGCAAACCTAAATACCCCAGTCAGAACTGCAATCAGCAGATACACCTGTCCAGGACTGCTGCCCAGGGACAACTGCATTACCACCTACAACCACCGGAGGGAGCCCAAAAGCAGAATTCACAACAGCCTGGTGTCCATCTGTAAGACGTTGCAGGACCAGATCCCAGAGAAGATGGGGCACACCATTTGCAGAATCCCTAATATGACAAAATTGCAGAAAACCAGAGCAGATGAAATCCCTTTAAAGTGACTCCATTTTGTAAATTATAACCCTCAATAAATTAATCTATAGGAATAGTGACTATTTTGACTCCACTGGCAGTTTCCAGATATTAGCACGAGCTGTGGATGTTGGAAAGTAAAAAATGCAAATATATCCAAATGAAGAAAAAAGCAGCAACACTTCCGTTATGTGACGAAGAAACCTTAGTCCTTTATTTCCAATATAAATTCATGGACAAGGTAATCAGAGCAGGGACAGTGCAAAAGTAAAAGGACGACGGCCATTTTGCGTTAAACACGCTTCCACGGGTCCAGATATGTCAGGCAGCATGTCATTTCCTTTTTAAAAGCGATCATATGACAGCATTTGTATATCATTAAAACATACCAAGTAGAAAACTAAAAAGTTCATATAGAACACATCATTAACAAATGACACGACAATTCAAACATATATCTAATTTTGTTGATTGACTAGATCATACATATTAACCACAAGAAAAGATGAAAAATTATTTTGCAAAAAATTATTTTACAAAAATGTAAAAAAAAACAAAAAACTTTTTTTTTTTACAATTTTTTTACAAAAAGCATGAATAATCCAGACGTTCATTAAGTCCCAAAGGACATTGCACATTTGTTTTATTTATCCATTTTGCCTCATGCTTTAACAGGATTTTATTGTGATCACCGCCACAAGGTGGTAAATTAACCACTTCCAAATCCGCGAACCGCAAGCAGCGGGGATTGGAATCATGTGCTGTCTGAACGTGCTGTATAAAATGAGGTGAACCTTTGCCGGTGGAGACTGAATGGAACTGTTCCCGAAATCTAATATTCAGAGATCTAATAGTTTTCCCAATATACAGTTAGGGCCAGAAATATTTGGACAGTGACACAATTTTCGCGAGTTGGGCTCTGCATGCCACCACATTGGATTTGAAATGAAACCTCTACAACAGAATTCAAGTGCAGATTGTAACGTTTAATTTGAAGGGTTGAACAAAAATATCTGATAGAAAATGTAGGAATTGTACACATTTCTTTACAAACACTCCACATTTTAGGAGGTCAAAAGTAATTGGACAAATAAACATAACCCAAACAAAATATTTTTATTTTCAATATTTTGTTGCAAATCCTTTGGAAGCAATCACTGCCTTAAGTCTGGAACCCATGGACATCACCAAACGCTGGGTTTCCTCCTTCTTAATGCTTTGCCAGGCCTTTACAGCCGCAGCCTTCAGGTCTTGCTTGTTTGTGGGTCTTTCCGTCTTAAGTCTGGATTTGAGCAAGTGAAATGCATGCTCAATTGGGTTTAGATCTGGAGATTGACTTGGCCATTGCAGAATGTTCCACTTTTTGGCACTCATGAACTCCTGGGTAGCTTTGGATGTATGCTTGGGGTCATTGTCCATCTGTACTATGAAGCGCCGTCCAATCAACTTTGCAGCATTTGGCTGAATCTGGGCTGAAAGTATATCCCGGTACACTTCAGAATTCATCCGGCTACTCTTGTCTGCTCTTATGTCATCAATAAACACAAGTGACCCAGTGCCATTGAAAGCCATGCATGCCCATGCCATCACGTTGCCTCCACCATGTTTTACAGAGGATGTGGTGTGCCTTGGATCATGTGCCGTTCCCTTTCTTCTCCAAACTTTCTTCTTCCCATCATTCTGGTACAGGTTGATCTTTGTCTCATCTGTCCATAGAATACTTTTCCAGAACTGAGCTGGCTTCTTGAGGCGATTTTCTGCAAATTTAACTCTGGCCTGTCTATTTTTGATATTGATGAATGGTTTGCATCTAGATGTGAACCCTTTGTATTTACTGTCATGGAGTCTTCTCTTTACTGTTGACTTAGAGACAGATACACCTACTTCACTGAGAGTGTTCTGGACTTCAGTTGATGTTGTGAACGGGTTCTTCTTCACCAAATTAAGTATGCGGCGATCATCCACCACTGTTGTCATCCGTGGACGCCCAGGCCTTTTTGAGTTCCCAAGCTCACCAGTCAATTCCTTTTTTCTCAGAATGTACCCAACTGTTGATTTTGCTACTCCAAGCATGTCTGCTATCTCTCTGATGGATTTTTTCTTTTTTTTCAGCCTCAGGATGTTCTGCTTCACCTCAATTGAGAGTTCCTTTGACCGCATGTTGTCTGCTCACAGCAACAGCTTCCAAATGCAAAACCACACACCTGGAATCCACCCCTGACCTTTTAACTACTTCATTGATTACAGGTTAACGAGGGAGACGCCTTCAGAGTTAATTGCAGCCCTTAGAGTCCATTGTCCAATTACTTTTGGTCCCTTGAAAAAGAGGACGCTATGCATTACAGAGCTATGATTCCTAAACCCTTTCTCCGATTTGGATGTGGAAACTATCATATTGCAGCTGGGAGTGTGCACTTTCAGCCCATATTATATATATAATTGTATTTCTGAACATGTTTTTGTAAACAGCTAAAATAACAAAACTTGTGTCACTGTCCAAATATTTCTGGCCCTAACTGTAAAAGAGAGAGCAGGGACGAAAGATGATCTAAACAACATATTTTGTCTTGCAAGTAATATAATCCTTTGTTTTATGTTGCAAAGGGCCAATCTGTGAGAAACTCCTTATTAAATGATACTGGCAAAAACTGCAGCCCCCACATTTAAAGTTTCCTTTTGGGGCATTCCGAGTTAACCAGTTATCATTGGATTGAGAAATACGATTTTTTACTAAAATATCTGTTAGATTGTGTGTTCTTTTGTAAGCAAACCGGGGAGTTATTTTACTGCATGTATTTAGAGCATTGTCTGATGCCAAAATATGCCAATTCTTACGAATTGATGCATGTATAGCTTTATCCAAAGGCCTATGTTGAAAGCAGAAATTAAAAAACTTTTTATGCTCAGATGTGGCTGTCTGAGATGACAAGGAACGCGGTTTTCTTTTCAAAAGTTTCACTTGCGTTTTATTTTTAACCCGATGTTCAGATTAATTTAACAATGATAAAGGATTACCTCTATCGACAAAGCGCTTTTTTAATGCATCCATTTGCTGCTGAAAACAACTGTCAGCGTTATTTTTCATAAACGAAGCATTTGGCTGTAAGGCAGGCTTTTCTTAGTAAAATAAGGAAGAGCTGAATCTAAATGCAGCAGCGAATTAAAAGCCGTAGGTTTTCTGTGTACTTTTGTTAGAATGCTGCAATCATGAATACTAATATCAATGTCTAAAAAATTTAGACTATCTTGCCCGAAGCATGATGTAAAACACATGTTTTCGTTATTTACGGTATTAAGATATACAACGAACTCAGACTCCATTTTATTACCATCCCAGACGATAAAAATATCGCCCACATAACGTATGTAACTTTTATGTGTTTTTAAGAAGGGATTTTTTTTCACTAGTAATACATTTTTCTTCAAAAGCCGCAAGAAAAAGATTGGCGAAAATGCAAACGACGGGCGGTGCCCATGGCAGTCCTGACCACTTATAAATACCACTGATTGAGAAATTTGAACGCATAATGAGTTAATACAAAATCGAAACCTTCTAAAATGAAGGTGACAACTCAGATGATTTATGCGAATTCTGTAAAAAAAAAAATTTTAACTGCCATAATTCCCAGATCGTGAGGTATTCTGGTGTAGAGACTTTCTATATCGATTGATGTTACGGCAAAACTTGGTTGCCACTCAATAGAACGTAACACTCTGAGAAAGTCACCAGAATCCCTCACAAAAGAAGGAATTTGTGGTAAAAGTGGTTTTAAACACCAGTCGAGATATTGTGACAAAGGTTCTGTGATTGAGTTCAAACCAGATACAATTGGTCTTCCGGGTGGTTGAGAGATTGACTTGTGTATTTTAGGTAACGTATACCAATGTGGAATAGACGGAAACGGGGGAAATAATTTTTCACCTTCCTTTTTTTGTCAGGACCCTATTTTCCACGTTTTTTCGTAAAAAGGACCTTAATATGTTTTTATATTTAGGAATTGGGTTGTTTTGCAGCCGTATATAGGTGTTAGTTTGATTCAGTTGGGACAAAGCTTCTTCTATATAGTATGTTTTTTCCAAAATAACTATATTGCCCCCCTTATCCGCCCTGCGAAAAATGACATCATCCCATGATTGCATATCTTTCAGAGCCCTGTGCTGTTTTTCTGAAAAATTTTTTTCAGGATTCGGGTACACTTGAGCCTCAATGTCTTTTATTACCAACTCGAGGAACAGATCAATCGTGCTACCTGGTGTGCAAGGAGGTATGAAATTAGATTTTACTCCCTCGTTGAAAGGAAAAGCAGGTATGGTATTAGTCTGAACAGTCTCCAAACTATCATCTGAGCAAGAAATATCCGTAAGCATTTTTACATCATCAAAATGAGACAAGTCTACTGGGGGATATGCCATAAAACCTAACGTTCCTATGGAGACTAAATTTCTTGTGTCCATTTGTGGACAGTTTTTATTCTTTCCGCTACATGTTTTATGCAAATGCAATTTTCTCACACTTTTAAACATACCGATTTTTGAACTCAAGTCAAATCGAAGGATGTGGGAATGCAATAATTTAAACCTTTGGAAAGCACAGAAATATGGTCAGCAGACAGAATCTTATTAGATAAGTTCACTATGCGCATATCATCAGAAGTATTTATTTTTTCCAAGAGACTTGTTTGCGCTTCTTTTGCGGATTTATTGCGTCTCCCTCCTCATCTAGTCTTTTATCGCCCAAAGGGGCTGATGAACCACTGGGTGAAGGGACATCAGATACCACAGGATCCTCAGCTGCGCTTGAATCCGAATCAGTAAACCACCCATCGGTGGTAGGTTTCTTTTTATAATTCTTCTTATTGCCGCCTCTGATATTATACAGTCTGTTTTTTGTTACCGAATTGCTTCCAGGTGAACACCCGCCCTGCATCAAAATCTTGTTTATCTCTTAAAAATTTCTCTTTCTTCTTTTGTTTTGTTTCTATTTGTGTAAGAATTAATTTCCTTTCAAGTTTTCTGGAAATTCTTGACTTGGCCACAACGTGAAGATAACTCGCTTTTCGCTCTTTCAAGTTGACTGCAAATAGATGAGTATGCTTGCTCATTCCGTGATGTTACTAACTGTAACAATTTTTGGGAGCACTCAAGATGAATTGCCTCCCGTGCTTTTTCAAAAACGGGGTCATCATGAAACTGAGAAGGTTCTTTATAAATTCTCAAACCCCGCGGCACCCTTTTGCAGTCTACTGTATATAAGATTTAAGGGATTCAGTAGTCCAAAACATTCTTATCTCCTTCTCGGCCAAGAATTGTATTTTATATTCCAACGATTTCGTGCTGATAACTTCCAATTCGTCTTTACTATAGCAATGAACAAAAAAATTACTTGCATCTGCATGTCCCATTTGCAGACCATCTTGCACTCCATGTGCCTCATCGGAGGTATTGGGAAAATCCATACCCCAAACAACAAATCAACAACCACCAGTATATAATGCAACTCTAAAACTCTCGTGCTCTTTTCCTTAAAAACAAACATAGAAGTCCAAATAGAACAAAAAAGTGAATGGCACTGAGATTAGATGTAAAGAGTTACTTACTGGTATGGAGGAGTCCACTCTGAATCATTGGCACATAATGGGAGTGAAGTTACTAGGTGGAGGGTGCTTGCCAGGTATAAACATGTAGATAAATCCAAATGAAGAAAAAAGCAGCAACACTTCCGTTATGTGACGAAGAAACCTTAGTCCTTTATTTCCAATATAAATTCATGGACAAGATAATCAGAGCAGGGACAGTGCAAGTAAAAGGACGACGGCCGTTTCTGTTATGACCTGGTGGTTAGGAGCACCCGGAATGACCCGATAATTAAACCTCATACAGGACGAGCTCTGGGATGTGGGAGCTCTGCTGACCGCAAGCCCTAATCCTATCACACACACTAGAAATAGCCGTGGAGCGCTCCTGACCAGACCAAGGTGCCTCGTCACAGCCTAAGAACTATCTAGCCCTAGAGATAGAAAATAAAGCCTACCTTGCCTCAGAGAAATTCCCCAAAGGTAAAGGAAGCCCCCCACATATATTGACTGTGAGTAAGATGAAAGTCACAAACGCAGAAATGAAACAGGTTTCAGCAAAGGGAGGCCAGACTTACTAAATAGACAGAGGATAGGAAAGATAACTTTGCGATCAGCACAAAAACCTACAAAGACCACGCAGAGTGTGCAAAAAAAAGACCTCCGCACCGACTCACGGTGCGGAGGGGCCACTCTGCATCCCAGAGCTTCCAGCTAGCAAGACAAAATCATGAAAACCAGTTGGACAAGAAAACAGAGAACAAAATAAGACTATAAGGAACTTAGCTTCTGCAGGAGAAGGCAGGTCACCAGAGAGATCCAGGAGTGAACTGAACGAATGCAAAAACATTGACAGCTGGCATGGAGTAACGATCTGAGAGGAGTTAAATAGAGCAGCCAACCAAAGGATAAACCACGTCACCTGTGTAAGGAACCTCAGAAGCAGCAGCTTCACTCAAAGCCACCAGAGGGAGCCCATAGACAGAACTCGCCGAAGTACCATTCACGACCACAGGAGGGAGTTCGACAACAGAATTCACAACACGTTTCGCATTAAACACGCTTCCACGGGTCCAGATATGTCAGGCAGCATGTCATTTCCTTTTTAAAAGCGACCATGTGACAGCATTTGCATATCATTAAAACATACCATGTAGAAAACTAAAAAATTCATATAGAACACATGATTAACAAATGAAACGACAATTCAAACCTATATCTAATTTTGTTGATTGACTAGATCATACATATTAACCACAAGAAAAGACGAAAAATTATTTTTGCAAAAATTTCCTTTACAAAATTTTTTTTTTAAATACGGCTGTCGTCCTTTTACTTGCACTGTCCCTGCTCTGATTACCTTGTCCATGAATTTATATTGGAAATAAAGGACTAAGGTTTCATCGTCACATAACGGAAGTGTTGCTGCTTTTTTTCTTCATTTGGATTTATCTACGTGTTTATTCCTGGCACCCTCCACCTAGTGACTTCACTCCCATAATGTGCCAATCATTCAGAGTGGACCCCTCCATACCAGTAAGTAACTCTTTACACCTAATCTCAGTGCCATTCACTTTTTTCTTCTATTTGAAAATTGCAAATATCCCAAGTTATTACTCAACACATAGTGCCCAGATAGTGCTCCAGGAGATACACATGCCATAAAATAAGTGGTTTCTTCTCACTATAGTAATGCCCAGGGCCGGCGTCAGCACCTGGGCAAGTGCCGGGGGCCCTGGCGAGACAGGGGGGGCCCATAACGGTAAGACACTGATGCCGACACTGATGCGCAGCATGTGCTCCTGGGACCCCCTGAAGCCGGACTAAATCCCTCCCTGTGCTAGTGTGCTTGACTGTCACTACATAGTCAACTCCCAGCCTGGACTTGGAGGCGGAGCTGAAGCTGACATCATCGGAAGCAGGAGGCGCGGCATACAGAGCTCTGGGAGTCAGGACTGACTTTGCGCAGCTGCAATAATACTCACCATGGGGATACGAAGAGTCACTTCCGGGCCGGCGGTCACTTCCGGGTGAGAGTGAGGACCAGCTCATCATCCTACATCCTCGCTCACACACGGATTGTCGCGATACGGCGGGTCCGGGTCCACCGTCCAGCGTGGCAGCAAGCAGCAGTCAGTGCACGTGACAAGTGCACCCTGTGTACACAACTGTCGGGGGCGATGGCGTGACTCGTGAGTTACGACTGTGACGTGACAGTGAAAGTGAAGCAGTGAGTCTTCCTGCCTGCCTGGTCCGACCCAAAGCATTGCGGGGGGATGCAACTTGCCTGGGACTTGTAGTCTGACACAAAACAGACCTACAGTATGGCATCTGAGTGATGCTGGGACTGTAGACTATATACAACATGGCTGGCTATGCAATATACAACATGGCTGGCTATGCAATATACTACATGGGCTGCCTGTGTTATATACTACGAGGCTGTGCTATATACTTCGTGGCTGTTCTATATACTTCGTGGCTGTGCTATATACTACATGAGCTGTGCTATATACTACATGACTGCTATATACTACGTGGCTGTGCTATATACTATGTGACTGCTATATACTATAGCTGTGCTATATATTATGTGGCAGTGCTATATACTACATGGCTGTGCTATATGCTACCCATTTTGAACTTTTACAAATGTTCTACGTTAATACTTTCTAATGTTTACTTTAAAAAGTTTTCCATAAAAAAATTGTCATATTCAATGTATGCAGTTTTTTCTTTGCAGCAAGTTCAGCTAACAATAAAATGCCTACTGGTAACTGAGGAAGAGGGAGTAGGTCATAAAAATTTGCATATAGGGGGATGACTTCTATAAAACTTCTCTGCTGTATGGTATTGTAGAATTTACAATAGCTATCAGTCATTTAAGAAGTGAAATATGGCATTGTACTATACCTATATTTCTATGCTGTATCTGTGCATCATGAATTGTGGAATGTGTTAAAGTGGGGGGGCCCACTGAGACTCTTTCGCCCGGGGCCCTCAAAAACCTGGAGCCGGCCAAGGTAATGCCAAAAGCATGGATGCTTAATGTGGTTTTGAGCACAGTCTAGTAAACTGTAAACTGTCATTGTCTTGGTGAATAATTCAATAATTTTGCATAACTTGTCATTTTTACAGACCATTTAAGTAGAAATGTTCAAAAATATAGAATTCAAGGATATTTTATTCTAAAATAATAATTGGTTTTATTCTTGGCAGATGACCGTACCAGGAGACAGCTGACATCTTCAATGTTTAAATCAGATAATCTTGAGATCTCACAGGATACAATTGAAGTGAATGCCATTACTCCAGCTATACCATCATCCCTTCACAGCAAAGATCTGTCATCTGATCCTTTGGAACAGGTCCTGTCTTCTGTTTCATTACCTAGTGCTAATGAAAATCAAAGTCACAAAATAAGCAATAAAAAACAAACTGCTCCTAAAGCAATGAAGACATTTTCATTTTTAGAATATGGAGATAGTTTTCCCCTAGAAAAGTCCTTTCTCAAACAACAAAACCTTCACAAAGCAGACAATAGATTTTCTTGTTCCAAGTGTGGGAGATGTTTTAACCAGAAATCCGATTTTGTCAGTAACCAGAGAATTCACACAGGGGAGAAGCCATTTTCATGTTCAGAATGTGGAAAATGTTTTATTCGAAATGCGCAGCCTGTTACCCACCAAAGAACTCACACAGGAGAGGTCTTTTACCTGTTCAGAATGTGGGAAATGTTTTAACCACAAAGCGCTTCTTGTTACCCACCAAAAAACTCACACAGGGGAGAAGCCTTTTTCCTGTTCAGAATGTGGGAAATGTTTTAACCACAAAGCGCTTCTTGTTACCCACCAAAAAACTCACACAGGGGAGAAGCCTTTTTCCTGTTCAGAATGTGGGAAATGTTTTAACCACAAAGCGCTTCTTGTTACCCACCAAAAAACTCACACAGGGGAGAAGCCTTTTTCCTGTTCAGAATGTGGGAAATGTTTTAACCAAAATGTGCATCTTGTTACCCACCAAAAAACTCACACAGGGGAGAAGCCTTTTTCCTGTTTAGAATGTGGGAAATGTTTTCTAGATAAATCAGCTCTTGTCAGACATCATAGATCTCACACAGGGGAGAAGCCTTTTTCCTGTTTAGAATGTGGGAAATGTTTTCTAGATAAATCAGTTCTTGTCAGACATCATAGATCTCATACAGGGGAGAAGCCTTTTTACTGTTCAGAATGTGGGAAATGTTTTAAGCAGAAAGCGAATCTTGATAGCCACCAGAAAACTCACACAGGGGAGAAGGCTTTTTCCTGTTTAGAATGTGGGAAATGTTTTACCAGGAAAACGAATCTTGATAGCCACCAGAAAACCCACACAGGGGAGAAGCCCTTTTCCTGTTCAGAATGTGGAAAATGTTTTGTGAAGAAACCATCTCTTTTTAGGCACCAAAGAATTCACACAGGGGGCGTGGCGATGTAGTGGAGCGGAGAAGATGCGTCCAGACAGAACTCCTATAATCATGTCACAATCCTAACTTTGTTAAAGCGCTGAGCGAGTTTACCTGCAAGCAGTGTAGTGCCCTGGGCTCCTGGAGGTCTCCGGCTCTTGTGGAAGTGCAGCGCTCAGCTCTGGTGTGTTGGGCTCTGAGGAAGCTCCGACGGGACATAAGGCCTGTGGAGGACGGCAGTCATCTACTGTGCGCTCCGGTGGCAGGAAGCATGGAGCTGTGGACTTTGCCCCTGGAGGGACTGATGGAGCAGTGCGGCTATATCCTGGAGGTACCAGAGGGGGAAGCACAGTGTGAGCTCTGAGAAATATAGCTCATTCTGCTACACAGGACTTGAACAACAATTTCAGATTTGCCATAAAACCCAGCGCAATACCTTACTGTTGTGAATTCTGTGGCCAAGCTCCCTCCTGTGGTCGAGAGTGGTACTTCGGCTGGTTCTGTCTATGAACTTCCTTTGGTGGATGAGAGTGGTACTGCGGCTTCTGAGTTTCCTTCCTCAGGTGATGAGGTTAAGTCGTTAGGTGCTGCTCTATTTAACTCCACCTGGTGCTTTGATCCTGGCCTCCAGTCAATGTTCTAGTATTGGTCTTGCTTCCTCCTGGATCGTTCCTGTGGCCTGTCTATCCTGCATAAGCTAAGTTTTGCTTGTGTTATTTTTGCTTGCTATTTTTTCTGTCCAGCTTGCTTTATTGGTTTTTCTTGCTTGCTGGAAGCTCTGAGACGCAGAGGGAGCACCTCCGTACCGTTAGTCGGTGCGGAGGGTCTTTTTGCCCCTCTGCGTGGTTGTTTGTAGGTTTTTGTGTTGACCGCAAAGCTACCTTTCCTATCCTCGGTCTATTCAGTAAGTCGGGCCTCACTTTGCTAAATCTATTTCATCTCTGTGTTTGTATTTTCATCTTACTCACAGTCATTATATGTGGGGGGCTGCCTTTTCCTTTGGGGAATTTCTCTGAGGCAAGGTAGGCTTATTTTTCTATCTTCAGGGCTAGTTAGTTTCTTAGGCTGTGCCGAGTTGCATAGGGAGCGTTAGGCGCAATCCACGGCTACCTCTAGTGTGGTGTGTTAGGATTAGGGATTGCGGTCAGCAGAGTTCCCACGTCTCAGAGCTCGTCTTTTGTTTTTGGTAATTGTCAGGTCACTTTGTGTGCTCTGAACTTCAATGTCCATTGTGGTTCTGAATTACCTGTTCATAACAGTACTGGAGGCCCAAAGTACTAATGCTTCTCAATAGAGGGAAAAGAGAAGTTCTGAGACCATTTTTTTTTCTTTGCACTGTGTTCTGTCTTTCTTTTCCCCTATACATCAGGGTGGTTCAGAACACAGATGTAGACATGGACATTCAAGGTCTGTTCTCTTTGATGGATAATCTCGCTATAAAAGTACAGAATATTTAAGATTTAGTGGTTCAGAATCCTATGTTAAAACCTAAGATTCCTATTCCTGAGTTATTTTCTGGAGATAGAGCAAAGTTTTTGAATTTTAAAAATAATTGTAAACTATTTCTGGCTTTAAAACCCCGCTCCTCTGGTGACCCAGTACAACAAGTTAAGATCATTATTTCTTTATTACGTGGCGACCCTCAAGACTGGGCATTTTCCCTTGCGCCAGGAGATCCTGCATTATGTAATATTGATGCGTTTTTTCTGGCGCTCGGATTGCTGTACGACGAACCTAATTCAGTGGATCAGGCAGAGAAAAATTTGCTGGCTCTGTGTCAGGGTCAGGATGAGATAGAGATTTATTGTCAGAAGTTTAGAAAGTGGTCCGTGCTCACTCAATGGAATGAATGTGCGCTGGCAGCTATTTTCAGAAAGGGTCTCTCTGAAGCCCTTAAGGATGTCATGGTGGGATTTCCTATGCCTGCTGGTCTGAATGAGTCTATGTCTTTGGCCATTCAGATCGGTCGACGCTTGCGTGAGCGTAAATCTGTGCACCATTTGGCGGTATTATCTGAGCATGAACCTGAACCTATGCAGTGCGATAGGACTTTGACCGGAGCTGAAAGGCAAGAACACAGACGTCAGAATGGGCTGTGTTTCTACTGTGGTGATTCCACTCATGCTATCTCCGATTGTCCTGAGCGCACTAAGCGGTTCGCTAGGTCTGCCACCATTGGTACGGTACAGTCGAAATTTCTTTTGTCCGTTACTTTGATCTGCTCTTTGTCTTCCTATTCTGTCATGGCATTTGTGGATTCAGGCGCTGCCCTGAATTTGATGGACTTGGAGTTTGCTAGGCGCTGTGGGTTTGTCTTGGAGCCCTTGCAGTGTCCTATTCCATTGAGAGGAATTGATGCTACGCCTTTGGCCAAGAATAAGCCTCAGTATTGGACCCAGCTGACCATGTGCATGGCTCCTGCGCACCAGGAGTATATTCGCTTTCTGGTGTTGCATAATCTGCATGATGTGGTCGTGTTGGGGTTGCCATGGCTACAAGTCCATAATCCAGTATTAGATTGGAAATCAATGTCAGTGTCCAGCTGGGGTTGTCAGGGGGTACATGGTGATGTTCCATCTCTGTCTATCTCATCATCTACCCCTTCTGAGGTCCCAGAGTTCTTGTCTGATTACTGCGATGTATTCGATGAGCCCAAGTCCAATGCCCTACCTCCGCATAGGGATTGTGATTGTGCTATCGATTTGATTCCTGGTAGTAAGTTTCCTAAGGGTCGACTGTTTAATTTATCTGTACCTGAGCATGCCGCTATGCGGAGTTACGTGAAGGAGTCTTTGGAGAAGGGTCATATTCGCCCGTCGTCGTCGCCATTGGGAGCAGGGTTCTTTTTTGTGGCCAAGAAGGATGGTTCGCTGAGACCTTGTATTGATTACCGCCTTCTAAATAAAATTACGGTCAAATTTCAGTACCCCTTGCCGCTGCTGTCTGATTTGTTTGCTCGGATTAAGGGGGCTAGTTGGTTCACCAAGATAGATCTTCGTGGTGCGTATAATCTTGTGCGTATTAAACGGGGTGATGAATGGAAAACAGCATTTAATACGCCCGAAGGCCATTTTGAGTACCTGGTTATGCCATTCGGACTTTCTAATGCTCCATCAGTGTTTCAGTCCTTTATGCATGACATCTTCCGAGAGTACCTGGATAAATTCCTGATTGTATACTTGGATGATATTTTGGTCTTCTCGGATGATTGGGAGTCTCATGTGAAGCAGGTCAGAATGGTGTTCCAGGTCCTGCGTGCTAATTCTTTGTTTGTGAAGGGGTCAAAGTGTCTCTTTGGTGTTCAGAAGATTTCATTTTTGGGGTTCATTTTTTCTCCTTCTACTATCGAGATGGACCCTGTTAAACTTCAGGCCATTTATGATTGGACTCAGCCAACATCTCTGAAGAGTCTGCAGAAGTTCCTGGGCTTTGCTAATTTTTATCGTCGCTTCATCGCTAATTTTTCTAGCATTGCTAAACCGTTGACTGATTTAACCAAGAAGGGTGCTGATGTGGTCAATTGGTCTTCTGCTGCTGTGGAAGCTTTTCAGGAGTTGAAGCATCGTTTTTCTTCTGCCCCTGTGTTGTGCCAACCAGATGTTTCGCTTCCGTTCCAGGTCGAGGTTGATGCTTCCGAAATTGGAGCAGGGGCTGTTTTGTCGCAGAGAAGTTCTGATTGCTCGGTGATGAAACCATGCGCCTTCTTTTCCAGGAAATTTTCGCCTGCTGAGCGAAATTATGATGTTGGCAATTGAGAGTTGCTAGCCATGAAGTGGACATTCGAGGAGTGGCGTCATTGGCTTGAAGGAGCTAAGCATCGCGTGGTGGTCTTGACTGATCACAAAAACTTGACTTATCTCGAGTCTGCCAAACGGTTGAATCCTAGACAGGCTCGTTGGTCGCTGTTTTTCTCCCGTTTTGACTTTGTGGTTTCGTACCTTCCGGGCTCTAAAAATGTGAAGGCGGATGCCCTGTCTAGGAGTTTTGTGCCCGATTCCCGGGTTTGTCTGAGCCGGCGGGTGTTCTCAAAGAGGGGGTAATTTTGTCTGCCATCTCCCCTAATTTGCGGCGGGTGCTGCAAAAATTTCAGGCTAATAGACCTGACCGTTGCCCAGCGGAGAAACTGTTTGTCCCTGATAGGTGGACGAATAAAGTTATCTCTGAGGTTCATTGTTCGGTGTTGGCTGGTCATCCTGGAATCTTTGGTACTAGAGATTTGGTGGCTAGATCCTTTTGGTGGCCGTCCCTGTCGCGAGATGTGCGTTCTTTTGTGCAGTCCTGTGGGATTTGTGCTCGGGCTAAGCCCTGCTGTTCTCGTGCCAGTGGGTTGCTTTTGCCCTTGTCGGTCCCGAAGAGGCCTTGGACACATATCTCTATGGATTTTATTTCAGATCTTCCCGTTTCTCAAAGAATGTCGGTCATTTGGGTGGTTTGTGATCGCTTCTCTAAGATGGTCCATTTGGTGCCCTTGTCTAAATTGCCTTCCTCCTCTGATTTGGTGCCGTTGTTTTTCCAGCATGTGGTTTGTTTACATGGCATTCCAGAGAACATCGTTTCTGACAGAGGTTCCCAGTTTGTTTCGAGGTCTTGGAGAGCCTTTTGTGCTAGGATGGGCATTGATTTGTCTTTTTCCTCGGCTTTCCATCCTCAGACAAATGGTCAGACTGAACGAACCAATCAGACCTTGGAAACATATCTGAGATGTTTTGTTTCTGCTGATCAGGATGATTGGGTGTCCTTTTTGCCTTTGGCTGAGTTCGCCCTTAATAATCGGGCCAGCTCGGCTACTTTGGTTTCGCCGTTTTTCTGCAATTCTGGGTTCCACCCTCGTTTCTCTTCAGGGCAGGTTGAGTCTTCGGACTGTCCTGGTGTGGATACTGTGGTGGATAGGTTGCAGCAGATTTGGACTCATGTAGTGGACAATCTGACTTTGTCCCAGGAGAAGGCTCAATGTTTCGCTAACCGCAGGTGCTGTGTGGGTCCCCGACTTCGTGTTGGGGATTTGGTTTGGTTGTCATCTCGTTATATTCCTATGAAGGTTTTCTCTCCTAAATTTAAGCCTCGTTTCATTGGTCCATATAGGATTTCTGAGGTCCTTAATCCTGTGTCTTTTCGTTTGACTCTTCCAACTTCTTTTTCCATCCATAGCGTGTTCCATAGGTCATTGTTGCGGAGATACGTGGCACCTGTGGTTCCATCTATTGATCCTCCTGCTCCGGTTTTGGTTGAAGGGGAATTGGAGTATATAGTGGAGAAGATTTTGGATTCTCGTGTTTCGAGACGGAAACTCCAGTATCTGGTTAAGTGGAAAGGTTATGGTCAGGAAGATAATTCCTGGGTCTTTGCCTCTGATGTCCATGCTGCCGATCTGGTTCGTGCCTTTCACGTGGCTCATCCTGGTCGGCCTGGGGGCTCTGGTGAGGGTTCAGTGACCCCTCCTCAAGGGGGGGGGGTACTGTTGTGAATTCTGTGGCCAAGCTACCTCCTGTGGTCGAGAGTGGTACTTCGGCTGGTTCTGTCTATGAGCTTCCTTTGGTGGATGAGAGTGGTACTGCGGCTTCTGAGTTTCCTTCCTCAGGTGATGAGGTTAAGTCGTTAGGTGCTGCTCTATTTAACTCCACCTGGTGCTTTGATCCTGGCCTCCAGTCAATGTTCTAGTATTGGTCTTGCTTCCTCCTGGATCGTTCCTGTGGCCTGTCTATCCTGCATAAGCTAAGTTTTGCTTGTGTTATTTTTGCTTGCTATTTTTTCTGTCCAGCTTGCTTTATTGGGTTTTCTTGCTTGCTGGAAGCTCTGAGACGCAGAGGGAGCACCTCCGTACCGTTAGTCGGTGCGGAGGGTCTTTTTGCCCCTCTGCGTGGTTGTTTGTAGGTTTTTGTGTTGACCGCAAAGCTACCTTTCCTATCCTCGGTCTATTCAGTAAGTCGGGCCTCACTTTGCTAAATCTATTTCATCTCTGTGTTTGTATTTTCATCTTACTCACAGTCATTATATGTGGGGGGCTGCCTTTTCCTTTGGGGAATTTCTCTGAGGCAAGGTAGGCTTATTTTTCTATCTTCAGGGCTAGTTAGTTTCTCAGGCTGTGCCGAGTTGCATAGGGAGCGTTAGGCGCAATCCACGGCTACCTCTAGTGTGGTGTGTTAGGATTAGGGATTGCAGTCAGCAGAGTTCCCACGTCTCAGAGCTCGTCTTTTGTTTTTGGTAATTGTCAGGTCACTTTGTGTGCTCTGAACTTCAATGTCCATTGTGGTTCTGAATTACCTGTTCATAACACCTTACTAAATACTTGGAGCTGTTTGCACTCCTCTATATTACTGTGCCTGGACAAGTGTATATATACTTTATAATAATACTGCTGCAACTGGAAGTAGAGGAAGAGGGAACTTTAGAAATACACGTTTTCTCAACTTGCTATACTTTATATTTGTTAACCATGAATCTTTCAAAAGGGTCAGGGTTGGCAAACAAACTAAGAGTTTGCAATGATTGATCTATCTGATAATAATCTCTCAGGAATAATCCATTACAAGCTAAGACTGCGGATCAGCGTAAAAAACGCATTTCTAATAGTAAAGAAGGTGGTGACCAAGAGGATCTAACTCTTAAACAGGCATCCAAACAGTTAATGCAAGCCATATATTTAACTAGAACAACCCTGACCGGAAAAAGAGGATGTGCACTCTGAAGTAGGGTGCGCCCGGCAAGATATGCAAACCATGGGGAGGCACATTACAGAAGTTGTATCAAGAGTATCCCAATTGGAGGACAATTTTACACCTATAGAAACTAAGTTGACAAAAGTGGCTGGCTCTAAAAATGCCTGGAAGCAAAAGGCTGATGATCTGAAAAATAGACTGTGACAGAATAACATACGAATCATTGGATTACTGGAGCGTTCGGAAGGCCAGCAGAATGAGCAATTCCTGGAAGGTTGGCTAAAGGATACTTTGGGAGATGAATTCTCCTCCACATTTTCTGTGGAAAGGGCTCATAGGGTCCCTACAAAATCTCTTCCTCCGGGCAGTCTACCTAGACCTTTTCTGGCGCATCTCCTCAATTGTAAAGACAGAGATGTATTCTACTCATAGCACAACAAAAGAGTCCTATCAAATTCAATAATGCCACGATTTCAATATTCCTTGATTTTTCCATGGAACTTCAGAAAAAATGGGCACAGTTTATGGAGATTAAGAAGCAGCTCAGAGAAAAGAATGTTATATATTCAATGATCTATATAGCTCGACTCCGAATTGTCCATGAGGGTTCTTCCATATTTTTTTACGGATACAGCGGAGGCAGCCAAGTGGTTCCGATCCCAAATGGGATCTCATGAAAAGAAGTTCTGATATGCTTGCAGCTAATTTTGAACTCTCCTAACAATTGTATGATTCGAGCTTTTTCTACTAGCGTCCAGTTTAACAGCAATACCGGACATTGTGTTCAGTGAGGGTATCCCCTTGTTCAATCCATGATAGGAGCACGGGACTTTGCTCCTTTATTTTTTAATTTTATTTTGTTCTCTTTTTATATCAGTTCTGTTTATGTAGAAGCTGCTGCCAAGTGTCTTTATATGATGCCTTTAAATTTTACATGTGTTTATAATGTATATCATATTTGTATGAGAAAACGGGTTCTGAAATTATATGTATGACTTGGAATGTGAGGGGTCTCAAATCTCGTAAGAGAGTTAAGGTATTTTCCCAGATTAAGCGTTATCACCCTTATATTGTGGCTTTGGTTGAAACACACCTAACCAGAGATTCAGCTCGGTGCATACAGAAGCCATGGGTGCATTGGTTCATTCACACATACCATACTAGTTATTCAAGGGGGGGGGGGAATATTATTATTACATAGAGATGTTAGGTGGGAGGTCAAGGAGGCTCGGAAAGACCCTGACGGCCGCTTTTATTTTTGTATATGCATTGATAAATTCAAGTAGGTACGTTATATTGTGTGTTTATAATCCTCCCCCAGCCAATGTCTCAGTTCTTCAAATGGCAATGAGCTTTGCTTTTAATTATCCGGATGCGCATGTTATATGCATGGTAGACTAATTTAGTCATGGACAATTGTGTTGACAGACTTAGGCTGGATGGTGAGACTTCTCGAGGGACCCCTTCTCCATCTTCATCTTAGCTAGTACTGTTCATAGAGGGTAGTAGGTGACTAGATCTATGGAGGCTGCGTCATCCAAAGATGAAGGAATATACTTGTCACTCATCTAATAGACACACTCTATCTCGTATAGACTATATAGTAGGATCCAGTAGTTTAGCTAAGTGGGTAGATGACATAAAGCATGGTAATAAAGGGATCTCAAATCACAGTCCGATATTAGATTTGGCCAACTGAACCACAATATATTCTGGAAGTTAAATCCATTGTGGCTAAAACAAATAGGTTCTAATGATAGAACTATTGATCAATTAGATCATTTTATTTCATCCCATCGTAAACTCCAGAATATTAACCTGTTTTGGGATACCCTCAAGGCATGTTTAACCCAATAATCCCATATGACGTACTATCCCGTCGAGGTGACTTAATTCCCAGTGACGGGATAGTATGTCATATGTGATTGGCCGCGCTCACGGGGAGAGAGCGGCCGATCGCGGCCGGGTATCAGCTATCGCAGCTGACATCCGGCACTATGTGCCAGGAGCGGTCACGGACCGCTCCCGGCACATTAACCCCCGGCACACTGTGATCAAAGATGATCGCAGTGTTCTGGCGGTATAGGGATGCATTGCGCAGGGAGGGGGCTCCCTGCGTGCTTCCCTGAGACCCCCGGAGCAACGCTATGTGATTGCATTACTCCGAGGGTCTCCTACCTCCTCCTCCGTGCAGGCCCCGGATCCAATATGGCCGCGGGGGGCCTTCTGGGTCCTGCAGGGAGGTGGCTTGCAAGCGCCTGCTCAGAGCAGGAGCTTGCAAGCCTTCCTGCAGTGCCTGTCATATCGCTGATCTGACCCTATAACATGATGCCCCCCCTGGGCCAATGTTATAAAGTAAAAAAAAAAATTCACATAAGTAAAAAAAAATAAATTTCTAAATAAAAAAAAAAAAGTTCCCATAAATACATTCCTTTATCTAAAAAAAACCCAATAAAAGTGCACATATTTAGTATTGCCGCGTCCGTAACGACCCGACCTATAAAACTGTCCCACTAGTTAACCCCTTCAGTGATCACTGTAAAAAAAAAAGAGGCAAAAAACAACGCTTTATTATCATACCGCCGAACAAAAAGTGGAATAACACGTGATCAAAAATTCGGATATAAATAACCATGGTATCGTTGAAAACGTCATCTTGTCCCGCAAAAAACGAGCCTCCATATAGCATCATCAATGAAACAAAAAAAAATTATAGTCCTTAGAATAAAGCGATGCAAAAATAATTTTTTCTATAAAATACCTTTTATCTTATAAAAGCGCCAAAACATAAAAAAAATTATATAAATGAGATATCGCTGTAATCGTACTGACCCGACGAATAAAACTGCTTTATCAATTTTACCAAACGTGGAACGATATAAACGCCTCCCCAAAAGAAATTCATGAATAGCTGGTTTTTGGTCATTCTGCCTCACAAAAATCGGAATAAAAAGTGATCAAAAACTGTCACGTGTCCGAAAATGTTACCAATAAAAACGTCAACTCGTCCCGCAAAAACAAGACCTCACATGACTCTGGACTAAAATATGGAAAAATTATAGCTCTCAAAATGTGGTAACGCAAAAACTTTTTTGCTATAAAAAAAGCGTCTTTTAGTGTGTGACAGCTGCCAATCATAAAAATACGATATAAAAAACGCTATAAAAGTAAATCAAACCCCTCTTCCTCACCCCCTTAGTTAGGGAAACATTTTTTAAAAAAATGTATTTATTTCCATTTTCCCATTAGGATTAGGGCTAGGGTTGGGGCTAAAGTTAGGGTTAGTGTTGAGGCTAAAGTTAGGGTTAGGGTTTGGATTACATTTACAGTTGGGATTAGGGTTAGGGGTGTGTTTGGATTAGGGTTTCAAGTAGAATTGGGGAGTTTCCACTGTTCAGGCACATCAGGGGCTCTCCAAACGCGACATGGCATCTGATCTCAATTCCAGCCAATTCTGCGTTGAAAAAGTAAAACAGTGCTCCTTCCCTTCCGAGCTCTCCCGTGCGCCCAAACAGGGGTTTACCCCAACATACGGGGTATCAGCGTACTCAGGACAAATTGGACAACAACTTTTGGGGTCCAAGTTCTCTTGTTATCCTTGAGAAAATAAAAATTTAAGGGGCTAAAAATCATTTTTGTGGGGGGGGAAAAAAAGGTTTTTTATTTTCACGGCTCTGCGCTGTAAACTGTAGTGAAACACTTGGGGGTTCAAAGTTCACACAACACATCTAGATATGTTCCTTGGGAGGTCTAGTTTATAATATGGGGTCACTTGTGCGGGGTTTCTACTGTTTGGGTACATCAGGGGCTCTACAAATGCAACGTGACGCCTGCAGACCAATCCATCTAAGTCTGCATTCCAAATGGCGATCCTTCCCTTCCGAGCTCTGCTATGCGCCCAAACAGTGGTTTACCCCCACATATGGGGTATCGTCGTACTCCGGACAAATTGCACAACAACTTTTGTGGTCCAATTTCTTCTCTTACCCTTGGGAAAATAAAAAGTTGGGGGCGAAAAGATCATTTTTGTGAAAAAATATGATTTTTTATTTCTACGGCTCTGCATTATAAACTTCTGTGAAGCACTTGTTGGGTCAAAGTGCTCACCACAAATCTAGAAAAGTTCCTTAAGGGGTCTACTTTCCAAAATGGTGTCACTTGTGGGTGGTTTCAATATTTAGGCACATCAGGGGCTCTCCAAACGCAACATGGCGTCCCATCTCAATTCCAGTCAATTTTGCATTGAAAAGTCAAATGGCGCTCCTTCCCTTCCGAGCTCTGCCATGCGTCCAAACAGTGGTTTACCCCCACGTATGGGGTATCAGCGTACTCAGGGCAAATTGTACAACAAATTTTGGGGTCCATTTTCTCCTGTTACCCTTGGTAAAATAAAACAAATTAGAGCTGAAATAAATTTTGCGTGAAAAAAGTTAAATGTTCATTTTTATTTAAACATTCCGAAAATTCCTGTGAAACACCTGAAGGGTTAATAAACTTCTTGAATGTCGTTTTAAACACGTTGAGGGGTGCAGTTTTTAGAATGGTGTCACACTTGGGTATTTTCTATCATATACACCCCTCAAAATGACTTCAAATGAGATGTGGTCCCTAAAAAAAAAAATGGTGTTGTAAAAATGAGAAATTGCTGGTCAACTTTTAACCCTTAACTCCCTAACAACAAAAAAAATTTGGTTCCAAAATTGTGCTGATGTAAAGTAGACATGTGGGAAATGTTACTTATTAAGACATATCTCTGTGATTTAAAGGCATAAAAATTCAAAGTTGGAAAATTGCAAAATTTTCAACATTTTTGCCAAATTTCCATTTTTTTTTCACAAATAAACGCAAGTTATATTGAACAAATTTTACCACTATCATGAAGTACAACATGTCACGAGAAAACAATGTCAGAATCGCAAGATCCGTTGAAGCGTTCCAGAGTTATAACCTCATAAAGGGACAGTGGTCAGAATTGTAAAAATTGGCCCGGTCATTAATGTGCAAACCACCCTCGGGGCTTAAGGGGTTAAACGGGTAACTTCAGGGGAGGACGATAAGATGGAACAGTGACTGAAGGACTCAGAAGCTGTGTACATATCTAGTCAAACTAATAAGAATAGAATTGAGTGGCTGACCTCACATAGTACTATATACCCAATATATGGACACCAAATATAAACGCAAACTATTTTTTACCCGTCAATCCTACTTTGAACTGGGGAACCAGGCAAGTAAATTGCCTGGTTCCCCAGTTTGCTATAAATAGTCACCGCCAGGAATCGTCTGAGGAGTCCCCGTTCTTTTGTGTTTACGGGCATCATCCTCAATTTTGTACCCTGCCTCAGGGGGGCTCTGCTGGTGTCCCGGAGGAGGACCAGCTAGGAGCACAACTGTCATCTGTCTGGAGGAGAGTGAAACAGCGCTTGCTGAGCGTGGGTGCTAGGTAGAAACGTGTGACTCAAAATAACATCTCTGAAATTAGGTCCAAAGTTTATTGGTCCATTTAGGGTTGCTGCCATCATTAACCCAGTAGCCTACCGATTGGAGCTTCCTACGGTTTATAAGATACACAACGTGTTCCACAGATCGTTATTAAAAAAGGTGGTGGGTTCCGTGGGCGCGACGCCGACACCATCTCCAGTCTTGGTGGATGGCAATTTGGAATTTGAAGTCTCCAAGGTGGTTGACTCTCGAGTAGTGCGCCGCACTTTACAGTACCTGGTACACTGGCGTGGTTATGGGCCTGAGGAGAGGTCTTGGGTACCAGCCTCGGACATTCATGCGGACCGGCTGGTCAGTATGTTTCACCGCCGCCATCCGGACAAGCCGGGTCCTATAAGTCGTGAGGGCCCTGGGGTCCCTCGTAGAAGGTGGGGTACTGTCATGTTGGATGCTATTCACACTAGGGCGTCCGACAGACAGCGGTAATTCCGCATTCGTCCACTATGCGCTCAGTGGCGTCGGCTAGATTTTATCTAGGTTGTCCGGGGTTAATCTAGCTGGTACTCAGATTGGAGGCTGGGTCACACCCACTGCCTTTAAATAGTTCTGCTGAACTTTGGGCGTCGCCGATTATAGCTTGTGTCTTGTGCCTGGTGATCTCGGTCTGGAGTGGTGGTCTAGGACAGGGGTCCCCAACTCCAGTCCTCAAGGCCCACCAACAGGTCATGTTTTCAGGATTTCCTTTGCATTGCACAGGTGATGCAATTATTACCTGGGCAAGACTAAGGAAATCCTGAAAACATGACATGTTGGTGGGCCTTGAGGACTGGAGTTGGGGACCCCTGGTCTAGGAGAAGAATTATCGTATCTGGTGGTGTATAATCCTTTGTCATATTTCTCCTTATTATATTTGTATTTGTTTTGCCCTGTGCACATTATAGTGTTTTCCTGTGTGCCTGGGGCGTAGTGCGTTTTTGGTTTTCCCTGTCTGTGCTTTCTGTGTAGGTTGGTGTGTGTGTGTGTGTGTGTGTGTGTGTGTGTGTGTGGTCCTATCACTGGGTGGCGGGTGGAGGTTTTCAGCATAGGGCTGAAACAGGAGTCAGGGGCAGGCCTGGCGGCCCAGACAAGCACACCATCAGTGTAAATTCTGGGAGGGACAGACAGGGTTGATTGCCTGTTCGGTTTCCTGGAAACAGACAAACTTAATGTCCCTCGATTATTGCCCCTATTTCAATTAACGCAGTCAGTTTGGAAACAAATTAAAAAAGTAATCCGCTTTAGGACATTATAGCTGAAATACAGCTATGGAATTGTACTTATTTCCCAATGTTACTAATCCACTGATTTCTGGATCTTACATAATTTTTCCTCGGTCAAAGATTTATATGATCATGATGTTTTAATATCATTTGAACAAATACAAACTAAATATAATATCTCGAGGTCCCAATTCTTTCGTTACTTCCAGCTCAGAACAGCTTTCCAATCGCATTTACGTTATATGAATATTACCTAAACTATCTCATCTCTCCCTTTAATAGGCATCCTTAAATCACAGGGTCCCCAAGGTCTCATTTCTTCTTTATATACATACATGTCTGTGGGAACTGACTCTGCTATAATGATAATTAAGGGGAAATGGGAAGGCCTCATCGCTGATGCTGAAGGTGAAGACTGGGGGGAGATTCTTGAATCTCCAATTAAGGTATCCCCATCTGTTAATAATAAAATGATTCAGTTGTATATAATAGATCAATCATATCTGACTCCGTTACGACTTTTTTAAATGGATGTGCTCCAATCCTAAGAATGTTTGAGATGTCATTCACTGGACGCAGATTTTATACATATGATATGGGACTGCCCCATTATTCTTTCCTACTGGAGCGAGGTAACATCGTTGCCGACATCCTTAATACAAACCCCTGGTCCTCTTAGTCCACTAGTCTGTTTATTTGGGGTGTTGGATGAGGAGACATGGGGACATTATGCTAGGATTTTCCTGCGTGAGACACTTTTTTCTGGCCAGGAAAGTGTTGCCATTATGTTGGATAGGTGGTTCATATCCCTCTCTCAGAGCTTGTATTGAATTAGTAAATTTAGCTATACTATATGAGAGAACACTATATCAGAATAGGGGGTGTTTAGGGAAATTTGACAAGATTTGGGACAGGTGGAACTCTTCTCATCTTACTATACTAGTACGTAGAGGTGCAGTACCACCATGAATATTATGGTTAGAATGCATCGAATTCTATTTTATGGCATCACAAGACTATTAATATTGTGTAACTATACTTGGCGGCCGGATAATTGTAGTTTAGTTATGTAGTGTGATTTTGAGCTATATACATGTATGTATATATATATATATATATATATATATATATATATATATATATATATATATATATATATATATATATATATATATATATATATATATATATAGTTTTCTGTTTATTTGCTAATTAATCTATTGTCCATACAGCATTATATGGACTTGAGAAACTAAAATTGCACAAACAATTTGATGTACAAATTTGCTGATCTTTTATAACTACTTTGACAGATGCATATGTATTATTTTGGTTGTATGCTAATGTGTACATTTTGATTTGTGAATTAATAAACACATTTTTAAAAAAGTTCACACAGGGGAGAAGCTTTTTTATGTTCTTAATTGTTTTTACATAGTCACATACAAGTGCTTCTCACTAAATTATAATATTATCAAAAAGTTAATTTCTCCGTCACCACATTGTGGGACACAGGACCATGGGTGTTATGCTGCTTTCTCTAGGAGGCTGACACTTAAGGTACCTTCACACTAAGCGACGCTGCAGCGATACCGACAACGATGTCGATCGCTGCAGCGTCGCTGTTTGGTCGCTGGAGAGCTGTTACACAGACAGCTCTCCAGCGACCAACGATGCCGGTAACCAGGATAAACATCGGATTACTAAGTGCAGGGCCGCGCTTAGTAACCCGATGTTTACCCTGGTTACCATCGTAAAAGTAAACAAAAACAAACACTACATACTTACCTTCAGCTGTCTGTCCCCGGCGCTGTGCTTTCCTGCACTGACTGTGAGCACAGCGGCCGTAAAGCAGAGCGGTGACGTCACCGCTCTGCTTTCCGGTTGGCCGGCGCTGACACAGGATGCAGGAGGAGTGCAGAGAAGCAGAGCGCCGGGGACAGACAGCTGAAGGTAAGTATGTAGTGTTTGTTTTTTTTACTTTTACGATGGGACCGATCTTCCCCCCCCCCCTCCTTACAGACGAGCACATGGAGTGTCCTCCACGTATCCTCTTCTGCAGCCAGGTCTTCTTGCCGGACATTCTGCCCTGCCCACCAGGTTTTCCCTCGGCTGTTCAGAGGCACTCTGCATTGTGGCGTCCGTGCAGCCCCCACTGCATCACCACTGAGAAAGCGGATGATGGAAGGAGGCGGATGGTTCCTCTCCACCCACCTTTCATGGGGATGGTGGATAGAGGCTTTCCCCAACCCTGCACCATCCTAATCACCCGGGCACAGCTCACCTGCAGCAAGCTTCTCTGTGTTCCCCCTCTATTCGGGGTAAGTGCCATAACATGTGGGGGGGGGGGGGGTCGGTCGTCCCAGCGGTTCCGGAGGGCTCCTTCACTTTTTTCAGGGTCTCCCCTAGGTGCCGGCGCTCAGTGGCTGCGCTCTGGGCCGAAGCCGCAAATTTAGTGCCCGGCTTCAGCCTAGCATAGGCCGCATCCCGTTAGGCTCCGTGCCCTTTTCGCGTCATCCTGTGGCTCCGCCCCCCACTCGTGGCGCTTCTCGCTCTGCGAGATTACCCTCCTCAACCCCCGGCGGCCGTCTTTCTCCTCACTGCACGCCGCAGCTCCAGCTCCTCCACTTGCAGCGCTCTGAACACCGGCTGTCGGCCCTTCTGCACCGCCGCTGCCTCTCCCTCTCTCTGCGCGACACAGGACCACGGGTAAGGAGACCACGTTAGGTTCTCCCTTGCAGCGTCGTCCTCGCTTCCATAGCCTATAGACCCTGAGCACTATCTCTTACATTAGGGTACACCATGTCCCAGTCAAGGACCAAAAAGATCACAAAGGTGCATACTACATTTTTTACTGCGTGTACCACCTGCCAGGCTCCACTTCCTCGGCCTCAGAGTTCCCCTCCTCTGCTCAGCCTGCGATACCCCAGGTGCCCTCCGCCGCCACCGACCCCAGTGTATCTACTCCCCCTGAGTGGATTGCGTCACTGTCACAGTCCATGGATTCTTTAGCCAAAGCGATCAAATCCCTTCAGGACCCCTATGGGGAGCAGGGCTCTCTTTTTCCTGGGTTAAGAGATCCCTCCGTAACAGGGGAATCATCGGCCAACAGGGGAATCGTCGGCCAGCAGGGGCCGCTCTCACCGGAAGGAGGCACGGTCATCCAGAAAACGGATCCGCACTACCTCCACTTCTCGCTCACCCTCTCTAGGGGCCCATAGCGATCACGACTCTGAATATGAGTCTGATGCATCCTTAGACCTGGATGTTCCGGAGTTTAGATCTACTGTCGACTCCCTCATCGAGGCAGTCAATCATGCACTAAAAGTGGACGATGACCCTATTTCTGCTCCGGGCCATTCCGTTTCCTTTATGAGAAACAAGCGTTCCCATAAGACATTCGCCTCTCACCCAGATTTCCTGGATATAGTCAGGCGACACAGGGAGCGACCGGCAAAAAGGCCCTGGAATCGAAGTATCCCTTTTCCGCAGATCTTGTTAAAGATTGGACGGAATCTCCACTAGTAGATCCTCCGGTTTCGCACTTAGCCACCAAAACTCTCTTATCCGTTCCTGATGGTGCTTCAATTAAGAATCCCACAGAACGCCAGCTAGATTCCCTAGCTCGCTCAGTGTACGAAGCCTCAGGTTCCTCTCTATCTCCCTCCTTCGCTGCGGCCTGGGTTGCCAAGGCAATGATTTTCTGGGCAGATGCCCTCGCAAAATCCATTCAGGAACAGGAACTTCCTTCTGAGGTGGCGGACCTGGCCAAACAAATTGCAATGGCTGGAGATTATGTGATGTATGCGTCTCTCGATGCAGCGGACTGTGCAGCAACTGTGGCTTCAAACACCATCACCATTAGGAGAGCTATCTGGCTCAGAGAGTGGCGTGCAGATTCCTCCTCAAAAAAACTCTCTATTTCCCTTCCTTTTCAGAGCGGGCGTCTCTTTTTGGAGAAAAGCTAGACCAGCTTATTTCCGATGCTACAGGAGGAAAGAGCAAGTTCCTCCCGCAACACAGGCCCAAAGCTGCTTTTCAGCGACAACAATATTTTCGCTTGCGGCCCTTTCGCAGTAGCCCATTCTGGTCCAATTCTGCCACCTCATCCAGATCAGAACGGTCAGCACGCTCAGACAGAGACTCTCGACCTTTCAGGCCAAATCAGTCCTGGCGAGGAAAGCCTAGGCAACCCAAAACCAGAGGGTCCAAGCCTGCCAGATTCCCTTCGCAATGACTCGAGGACTATTCCAGTCGACACCTCCAAAGTAGGCGGACTTCTGCTTCTTTTTCAACAAGTCTGGCTCTCCGTCATCCACGACGAATGGGTCAGGGATCTGGTGTCTTCTGGCTACAAAATAGAATTCTCCGCCTTCCCTCCAGCACGGTTTTTTCCCTCTCGTCTCCCGAGTTTGGGAGCTCAGTCTCGCGCCCTTCACTGCGCCATCGAATCCCTCCGCCAAAGCGGGGTCATCATTCCGGTTCCGGAACACGAGAGATTCAGAGATTTCTACTCAAACCTCTTCGTCGTCCCAAAAAAGGACGGGACGGTACGCCCCATCTTGGACCTGAAGCTCCTAAACAAGTACGTAAAAGTACTGCACTTCAGGATGGAATCTCTCCGGTCGGTCAGTTCCTCGATGGAGAGAGGGGAGTTCCTAGCATCAATCGACATCAAAGACGCTTACCTTCATATCCCAATCTTTCCGCCACATCAAAGGTTCCTCCGTTTTTCCATCCTAGAGGACCATTTTCAATTCACGGCCCTACCCTTCGGTCTTGCCACGGCGCCCAGGGTGTTCACAAAAGTCATGGCGGCTGTCACGGCCATTCTTCATTCTCAAGGAGTGGTCGTGTTGCCATACTTGGACGACCTCCTCATAAAAGGTCCATCTTATCAGGCCTGTGAAGCAAGCATCCGCATTACCTTGGATTCTCTTTCGCGCCTGGGCTGGTTAATCAACTGGGACAAGTCCTCTCCCATTCCTGCCCGACGGATCTCCTTCTTGGGCATGATCCTGGACACATCAAGGGGACTGGTCTTGCTTCCTCGGTCCAAGGCCCAAGAGCTTCAGCAGGGAGTTTGGACGCTCTGTCATCCTCGCCCACAGGCCATCCGGTTTGCCATGAAGATCCTGGGAAAGATGGTGGCCGCAATAGAAGCGGTCCCCTTTGCTCAACTCCATCTCCGCCCCTTACAACAGGCTCTGCTGGACAACTGGGACAGGAGTCCCTTATCCCTCGATCGGCCATGCCCTCTACCCACACGGATCAGGCAAGCCCTCACATGGTGGACTCTGGGATCATCTCTCCTCCAGGGGAAGTCTTTTCTCCCAAACCGCTGGCTAGTGGTAACTACCGACGCCAGTCTCCTCGGTTGGGGAGCGTTGTTTCTTCACCACTGCCCAGGGGCGGTGGACAATTCGGGAGTCGAGGCTCCCTATAAACATCCTGGAGATTCATGTGATCAGACTCGCCCTGAGACACTTTCACCCCCTACTCGTGGGTCACCCAATTTGAGTTCAATCGGACAACGTCACAGGGGTGGCGTATATAAACAATCAGGGGGTACCCGCAGCAGGGCGGCGATGCAGGAAGTCCCACATTCTTCTTTGGGCCGAGGCCAACCACTCTACCATTTCCGCGGTGCACATTCCGGGCGTCGAGAACTGGGCTGCGGACTTCCTCAGCCATCAGGGTCTTGCCTCGGGGGAGTGGGAACTTCATCCAGAGGTTTTCCGTCAAATCTCCATTCGCTGGGGAACCCCGGACGTGGATCTGATGGCGTCCAGACTGAACGCCAAAGTTCACAACTTCATAGCACGTTCTCGGGATCTCCAGGCCATCGGAGTGGACGCACTGATATCCCCATGGCATCGGTTCCAACTCCCATATATGTTTCCTCCGCTTCCTTTACTGCCAAAGCGATCCGGAAAATCAAGACGGAAGGGGTTCCGGTCATCCTTGTTGCCCCAGATTGGCCCCGTCGCGCATAGTACACGGAGCTTGTTCAGCTCGCATCCGACGTTCCTTGGCGGTTACCACACCATCCAGATCTGCTTCGCCAAGGGCCGATTTACCACCAGAGCTCAGGAGCCCTACGTTAAATGGCGTGGCTGTTGAAACCTGGATTCTAACTCAAGCTGGTTTCTCCCAGCAGGTCATTCCCACCGTGATAAGCACTCGCAAAGCGTCTTCCACTTGCATCTATCACCGCACCTGGAAAACCTTCTCATGGTGCAGGCTTCGAGGTCGCCCTCCGCTTGTTTTCTCAATCCCTATCATTTTGGATTTTCTCCAGTCCGGCCTGGCGCTCAGTTCCCTCAAGGGTCAGATCTCAGTGTTATCCGTGTTGTTCCAACGTAAGATCGCTGCCAACTTGCAAGTCGGGACCTTTATTTAGGGGGTCTTCCATGTGGCACCCCCCTACAGAATGCCGTTAGAGACCTGGGATCTCAATTTGGTTCTGAGCGCTCTTCAGGAACCTCCATTTGAACCTCTTCAGGACGTTCCGCTAACTGTCCTCTCCTGGAAGGTTGTCTTCCTCGTAGCAGTGACGTCTGTCAGGCGGGTCTCAGAATTGGCCGCTTTATCCTGCCGGGCGCTCTTTCTTGCCTTCCACCAGGACAAGGTAGTCCTACGCCCATCTCCGGCCTTTCTCCCTAAGGTGGTCTCATCTTTTCACCTTAATGAGGATATCATTCTTCCCTCATTCTGCCCACAGCCAAAACACAGGGTTGAAAAGGCCCTTCATACCCTGGACGTGGTGCAGGTCCTTAGGAGGTACATTTCCAGAACTGCTCATTTCCGCAAATCGGACTCCCTCTTTGTTCTCCCGGTGGGTCACAGAAAGGGTTTGGCTGCGTCTAAGGCCACGATAGCCAGATGGATTCAATCTGCTATCCAAGAATCCTATCGGGTCAGGGGCAGTCCTATCCCGGCGGGGATTAGAGCACACTCCACTCGGTCGATGGGTGCTTCCTGGGCCATCTGACACCAGGCAATGGCAGAGCAGGTTTGCAAGGCCGCAACGTGGTCCAGCCTGCATACTTTCACAAAGCACTACAATGTCCACATTCATTCTTCTGTGGATGCGGCCCTTGGCAGATGTATTCTGCAAGCAGCCGTCGCGCATTTATAGTGAGATGGTACACAGAGTTATTTGGTTGTATTGTTGCCCACCCAGGGACTGCTTTGGGACGTCCCATGGTCCTGTGTCCCCCAATGTGGCGACGGAGAAATAGGGATTTTTGTGTACTCACCGTAAAATCCTTTTCTCCGAGCCACTCATTGGGGGACACAGCACCCACCCTGTTAGCCTGTTCGGCTTGTTACCTTTTTCATTTTTTTGACTTTCTTTGACATGTTATACTCTAATGTTACGTAATATATTATTGTTAATCTCCTACTGCTATTGCACTGATCTGGGTCTCTGGAAGCCAGCATGAGGGTATATACTGCAGGGGAGGAGCTAACCTTTTTTGTCTCAACTTAGTGTCAGCCTCCTAGAGACAGCAGCATAACACCCATGGTCCTGTGTCCCCCAATGAGTGGCTCGGAGAAAAGGATTTTACGGTGAGTACACAAAAATCCCTATTTATTTCAGTTCTTCAATGCAAAAAGTGAAATTTATAGAGTCATTACAGAGTGATCTATCTCAAGTGTTTATTTCTGTTGATGACTATATCCTACAGCCAACGAAAACCCAAAAGTAATTTTGTCAGTAAATTAGAATAAAAACACCTGCAGTGGCTTCCTAAACGTTTAAACGTTTAAAAAAGGTCCCTTAGTCTGTTTCAGTAGGCTCCACAATCGTGAGGAAGACTGCTGACTGGACCGATGTGTAGAAGGCAGTCATTGACACACTCCAGAAGGAGGGTAAGGCTTCTTTCACACTAGCGTCGGCACAGGGCCGTCACTATGCGTCGGCCCGACGTGTCGACGCGCGTTGTGAAAGTGATGCCCGACGTGGGCAGCGGAAGCAGTCTTGCTTGCGCGGTAGAAAATGGCAGACACGACGCGCAAAAAAACGTTACATGTAACATTATTTTGTGCTGACAGTCCGCCAAAACACGCAACCGTCGCATGAGGGTTGCGACGTGTGGCCATACGTCGCAATGCATCGCTAATGTAAATCTGAGAAAAACGCATCCTGCGGACAACTTTGCAGGATGCGTTTTTTCTCCTAAACGACGGATTGCGACATACAGCAAACGCTAGTGTGAAAGTTGCCTAAGCCACTGTAAAATATTAATATTTCAAAAATAAAAAAAATATAGATTACTTAACATATATGCAGGTTCTAACTAGCAAATAGATACTCTGGATAGTGAGGGACTGAGATTCTGAGGATTTTGCCCACATATCTGTTCTCTGTCAGAACTATAGGACTTTTGTCAGAACTGTCAATATGTGGCTATTTGGAGTTAGTAAATGGTTCTTAAAGGTCACAGGCTATATGCTTAAGCATTTCAAAATGAGGTAAAGTACAAATAACTAATCTGCATATTCCGCAAGTTACTAGTGTTCTTCTAATATGGTAGAGGCTATAAACATAGAGGCAGATCACCATATCTGGTAATGAGACAGGAAAAATAGATCCAATGTAAGTCTATGGGTCAAAATAGTATATAAGCCGACCTAACTCTTGTTCAGGAGATCTCTCAAACTTTAAGAATCTCCAACCCGGACCACATCAACTTCAAGACCATATGTAAGAACCACTGAATGCTTGTTTTCCCTTTTATAATCTAACTAGATGGCAGCCCGATTCTAAAGAATCGGGAGTCTAGAATCCATATATACTTTATTTATTCAAATGTAAGAATAATACAATTAATAAATAATAGTAAGAAAGAACAAAAAATGGCTGCACTCACCAGCTCTTGACAATTCTTGTTATTTAAGGTACAGTTACACAGGATCCATGAACATGCTTATGAGGGGAGGGATGAAAGACATCAGACTTAGCACGCTGTTTGCGCTTACGTGCGGCATCGGCGGCTTTTCGCTCTGCATCATTACCATACTTTATATCAGACCTGATCTTACGTGCGCCATCATAAGCTTTGGACTCTGTGTCATTAGTATACTTAACAGTGTCCATGCGCTTGCATCTATCCTCTGTACTCTTGTTAGCACGCTGTTTGCGCTTACGGGCGGCAGCGGCGTCTTTTTGCTCTGCATTATTAGTATACTTTCTATCAGACCTAATCTTACGTGTGCCATCAGCAGCTTTGGGCTCTGTGTCATTAGTATCCTTACTATTAGAGCTCATGTTGGCTAAGCTAAACAGCTTTAAGCGTGGTGGTGGCAAACAACAGGTTAATAAGAGGCAGTGTCAGGTAGTAGGAAAATAGCCAGTTAATAATAGGCAATAGTTCTTTGCAGGAATGCAGATATTAATAAATAGGCAGTTTATATTGCAGAGAAATTGCTGGGCAATAATGGACAATGTCCTTATGTGGCAAATAATAGAGCAATATACCCAATGTGGCAAAGAAGAGGTTAATAAACGGCAGTCTCTCAGTATAACAGTCAGTGAATAATAGGCAGTATATGGAGAAAACACCAAACAAAAGTTCAAAATTGGTGTGAAAATGTCACTGAACCACTTCACAACTAAATATATATAGTTTTGGTAAATGGTATTATCATTTTTTTGACGAAATTCGGCAGGAGCTTGAAGAGCAACGTCACTGGGCCCGCCTCCACGCAGTAGAAACTTGCTGTGAGGTAAAAATTCAAAAATCACACCAAAATGGCGGGCGGAGTGTGTCACAGTACGGCACGTTTCTGATTGGTCGCTCGCAGCAGGCGGCAACCAATCAGACACTGGACACTGTTGACGTCACTTATCTCCGGACATTAGCTCCGGACATTATCTCCGGACATTAGCTTCGGACAGGAAGTTGGCACAAATTGCAGGAAGTAGTATTCTAGGCAATTATATATTAGATACTTATTTTTGGGTGCTATGAACTTACTTTTCTTCATTTTTGTAATCCCTTTTTGAATGAACATTAAACAAGATTTGTGTTATCCACACCATTGAATCCTCAATTTCCTTTCTATCCTCACCGTGCTCTTACTTACAAAAAAGTAAGAAAGTGTTATTTTTCTAACATTATGGCGAGCCCAGCCAAATCTGATTTTTGTACTATTATGTGTGGATTCCTTTCCCTTGCACACGGAGGAGAGCTCTGCTAAACACCTGTTGTTCAAGGTACAGGAATTTCACTATTTCACGTCATAAGGATCAGACAGAATCTACAGACCATGAGGATTCGTGTCTCCAGCCATAAAGAGCTGCATGTGTCCCATCCAGATGGAGGTCTGAGGAATCAGTAAAGACACAGAGGACCATTCATTGACGATTGTATTAATCCAGGAGAGGAAAAGATTTTCCATAGGTGAGAAAATGGATTTTATTCATGATTATTCTAAGAAAAGTAATATAGAGTTTAAGTTTGTTCATAGCCATACATATTCACAATTATGGTCTAGTTTGTATAGCCAATGTGAAGCTGAGAATCTTAAAATTGATAAGAAGTTTTTTTCAGTAAAAAAGTTACAGAGAAAACTTAAAAATGTCATGCACAAATGCATAAAGCATGTACTATCACACAAGAGATTGGTAAGGCTAGTTTCACATTTGCGGATGGAGGGCTGCGTATGTCCTCTGTGAAGCTCCGCCCACTCCCACACCTCCTCCTCTCAGCTCAGCCTACGTCGGCATGCGGCGTGCGTACGCTATCTTTACCATTAGGTACGCAGGCCATGCGGATGTATGCGGATGCCTCCACATGCATCGTTTTGACGGTGCGGCGACCGCACCAAATTGCAACTCGTTGCGTTTGGCGCAGGTTGCCGCACCATCAAAACGACGCATGTGGAGGCATCTGCATACATAGGCATGGCCTGCGTACCTAATGGTAAATATAGGGTACGCATGCCGACGTAGGCGGAGCTGACCGGAGGAGGTACGGTGGTGGGTGGAGCTTCACGGAGGACGTACGCAGCCCTTCATCCGCAAATGTGAAATTAGCCTAATACTGACCCACAAGGTGACACACAAGAGTCTGACGGGGATTACTTCCATTGTCAGAACATGTTGAACAACTGGAAGATCAAATTGATACTCGAACAGAATTATTGTCCAAATTGCACCAAGATAAAAAAAAGGCTTCTGTTGTTACACGATCAAACCAACATGAAGACAATGCCGCCACATCATTGGTACCAGACACGACACACAAAATCCAGATGTTTCAGTGGATTTACAGGCAGATGAACTACAATGGAAAAAATCACATGACAGCAGCGCGCATTAATCTGAAAATACACGATCAGTTAATGAAAATTGTAAAAGACACTCCAAACTTCAATGACAAGATGGATGCCTTATATAACGCCTACATTATTGAATCAAACACTGTTAAGGACTGGCGGAACGCACCAAGTATAGATGGTAAGAAACTAGGTGCGTTCGCAGTCCGAGGTCCACCGTGCAGGTAAAAGACCCTGCAGCTAGCAAGACGGACAATATGGCGGTACACTAAAGGATACACGCGTGGGTTAAACCTCACCCAGCGTGAAGAAAGCGATCCTGTTAATTCACAGGACCGCAGTACCGCACTAGTGCGCGAGCAAGTGGTCAGCGGACTTAACCCCAGAAGGGATTGGAGCCCGATTAGACCCTTGCTGGCGTAACACCGCAACTGGGTGTGTAGAGTACCTTAAGAAATATAAGTGCACAAGAGTGCGAGCGATGCCGCACTAACGGACGCCACTAACCACCCAGACTCGGGTATGGAAAGCGCAAGGCAGGCGCACGGCGCCGTACTGGCAGGCACAGCTACAGGACGCTGAGATGTGTGTTTAGTGCTGTAGGCTAAGTCGGGCGCTAGGTAGCAGCCATACACCTTCCGCGAACAGACATTCAATAGGGTAGGGGTTTCCAAGGACGACTTGCACTCACAACATACACACATTAGCAATTGTTTGACAATACTAGCGCATGGCCGTGCGGTCATGCGCAGTTTAAATAGCAGCAGCACAGGAAGTGGCCACAGCACTTTTGCCCTTCTAGGACCTGCCAAGAGGACCAATGGAATGTGCTGCAGAGCCTGAGCACATGACCCTCGATCTCCAACGGGAGACCTTACGCTGGGCATGCTCAGTACATGCAGACAAGGACTTAGTCCCAGAGAAGTCCGCTCGCTGCTGACCAGCACTGACTTTAATGGCAGAGACTGGAGAAGCAGCACTAACTCTCAGAACAGAGTGAGAATGAGCAAGACGCTGGGACCGACGTCCTTGCTGAGCAGGCTCCACTGCGGCTGGACAAGAATGGGAGACCGCAGCGGAAGTGGCTCGAGATTCCCCCTGTGCAGAAGCGGGAACTCGACCCCTAACAAACACAGATAAATTCAATCTTAATTATGAACAAAAAAACAAGATATTCAAAGTATGTTTACCCTCACATATGGGAAAAAGGTTACAGACCACACCCAGATTAAATGAGGATCATGAATTGACACATAGTACAAAAGAAGACAGACTTAGACAATTAAATTTGTTCTTTACAGGCAAATCCACTCCTACAATTGATGTTCTTGGAAGTCTGTGAACTAATATTAATGATGAGCCATTTGCATTTTTTGGTAAAATTTGAACAGACCTATAGGATGGTGGTGGATCTTAGGCCTCATCCGGAGCCAACATCCATGATCAGATTTTTTGTAAAAAAAAGTTCAAATATTTAGATCTTGCCTCAGAGCAATTGGCTAATGCTCAGCCATCATTGGAAGAAGCAACAGTTTTTATTGACAAAGTAAGGAGATCCATGAAACAAAATCAGGTCAAGGCTAAAATAGCTGCAGTTAATGAGAAAGAGTCAGCTGAAACCTAGACCCACAGTAACATCCAAGAACAGAGATTACATTGATCATAGAGGTAAAAATACTACACAAAGGAACAATATCCATTGTTATTTCTGTGGAATACATGGACACTTAAAGTGGCAGTGCAGAAAATTCTTGAGAGCAGAATCAGAGACAGGTACACAAGGAACAGGAAAGCTTGGAAGGGAAAACGGACTCATGCCAAAATCATCCACCAAACCTTCCGCACCTCCATTACATTCTTCTGCACCTCCATAACATTCTTCTGCACCCACTCACACTGATAACAGACAAACGCAGTCACCGTATGCACCATTAATCAGACAGATCAGAGAGATGACCGTGAAGGAGACTGAGTCAAGGAATAGAATTCCAAGTGCTTTTAAAAAGGACATTGGTCTTCTCCCATCTCCTCCATCTTTCTGACAATCACAGACTACTCCTACACCCCATCCATTGGAATTTGTGACTCGTTACATTGGATGACTGTGGAAGACCATTTATCAAAGGAAATTTAGCAGGACAGAATGTTGTATTTCTTATTGATACAGGAGCTCAATTAAGTATTACAAATCTTGATTTGAAACTACAACCAAATTCAGCAGTTTGTACAATTGTTGGTTTTAGTGGAAAAAGTGGAACTAAAGCAACCTTAGTTACCAATGTGACATTGGAAATACCTATCAAAACAGGAATTGACATTTGGTATTGTCGTGATTCTGAAAATATATTTGGCACAGATTTTGTGCAGAGATTCGGATGGGTAGTCGATCTAGGAAATCAAGTGATCTGGAAAGATTCTAATGGTTGTAAACCTGAAATCATTGACCCTAGTGATTATAGCCATGTTGGAAGTATTTGCTTAAATGATGTTGTGTCAACAGATCATTTGTGTCCTGAAACTGGTGGTGATGAGGTACTGACAGAAATTGTACAGCTTTTTCCTTTTCTTTGGGCTCTGTTCAGGAATGAGGTTGGTACAATGAAGGATGTTGTTGTAAATGTGGAAGGGCAAGATCTTCCACCACAACGTCAGTATAAATTGCCTCCAGAATCAATTGATTCTATGTCAAAGATCATACAGGAATTGTTAGATCAAGGTGTCATCCGAAAGGCTAATTCTGTCAGTAACAATCCTTTGTGGTGTCTTGAAATCTGATGTTCTTATCGAATGATATTGGATTTGCGGATGTTTAACAAACATACTCCCAATGTAGCACCCATTGTTGCAGATACTCATGACATGATGGCAAGGCTGAATGCAAAGGCCAAACACTTCTCTGTACTGGATATCAGTAATGTTTTTTTCAGTATACCTCTTGAAAAGAGTTGTCAGTACAAGTTTGCATTTACTTTCTTGGATGAGCAGTATCTGTTTTGCAGGCCTCTATGATCTTTTAAAAGGTGAAAATAGTGATTACTTTGGTCCTTGGGGTGATGAACAACAAACCTCATTTGCACAATTGAAAATGAATTTACAAAATGCACCTGCTTTGTCCACAGTAGATCCTTCGGCTCCATTTGCTTTGCAAGTACACACATCAGAGACATCTGTGTCTGCTGTGCTGTTACAGTTGTAGGGAGAAGACTGGAGAATTTTGGGCTACTTTTCTAAGCTCTCAACCGTTGAAAGAGGGTTTGAGACATGTGCAAGACACTTGGTAGGTGCAGTCAAAGCAACTGAACACTTTGCTGGGTTCAACAAAATTACTTTACAAACTCCTCATTCTACACTAAAACTTCTCTTTGAGAACAATATCCCAGGTGTGTCACAGAGATTTGATCATTGGTAATTGTCATTGTCTCCCAAACAAATTGAGGTAGATTATAAGGCCAAATATGTTCTTCCTCAGTTGATGCAATATGAAGGACAAACTCATGATTGTTTACAGTCTTTTCATGATCCTAGTCCATCGCTTTTCAGACGGAAGCCAGAGGCAACAGATGAACCAATTTTTGTAGATGGCTCCAGATTCTATTCAGATGGGCACTATTATTCAGGATATGACATTTTTTATCCCAAAAGAGGACAGGTTGTAAAACGCAAATTACCAAGTCATTTTTTAGCTCAAAGGGCAGAGTTAGAAGTGGTAAAAATAGTACTACAGCTGAACGAAGCTGATGATCAGTGTCCCATTATAATCTACAGTGATGTCTGCTATGTTGTTAGATCACTGACAGATTATTTGCCAGTTTGTTAAAAAGAGAGGCTATGTAGATTCTTCTAATAAGACTCTTGTATATAGTGACACACTGAAAAAATTTTTGAGATAGCATCAAAAAACCCTATTTGTTTTGCTATTGTCAAAGTCCCTGCCCATAAAAAATCTGATGAATTATCTGTTGGAAATACAACCACAGATGTGTTAGCCAAAGAGGCAGCCCTGACAGGAGAAGAAATGTTTCAACCTGAACCTCTTGAGATTTTAGCAGTTCAAAGAACAGACATGCATATCCCTCCTTTTGTGGAAGAACAAGAAAAAGACCCAACTCTTGTTTCCCGGGTTGATCCAAAACCTCCCTTCTTTTGTGAAAATGGGGTTTTGTGTCATGACTTAAATGGAGAGTTGCGTCCTGTTGTACCAAAACATCTACAGGTTGAGTTCACAAGATATAATCGTGAAAGTTTGGGTCAACAGAAATTGTTAGGCAATGTCAAAGAGAAATTTTACTGGGAAAAGATGGAAGAGACTGTACAAAGTATTGTTCAATTATGTCTCATTTGTGGCCAAATTAATCCAAGACCAAAAGGACAGAAACCGCCACTACTCCGAACCACACCTGCAGATGGTCCATGGTCTACGTTACAAATCAACTACATTGGTCCGGTACCATCAGGTAAAAATGTTCTCAGGTATGTATTGGTTGTAGTAGACGTTTTTTTCTAAATGGGTTGAAATATTACATGTCAGGAAAGATGATGCTTTGTCTTCAGCTAGAGCATTAGTTAATCATGTCTTTTGTACTTGGGGATCCCAAGAATGATCTCCTCCGATAGAGGAAGTCACTTTACAGGAAAAATCGTGCAAGTAGTTTGTACTATTCTAGGGGTACAACAACAGTTCCATGTACCTTACCATCCACAGTCCGCTGGAAAGGATGAATAGAACAATAAAATCCAGAATTGCCAAAATACTCCTTTTGAACTAATGACGGGAAGAAAAATGCCATTAACTTTTCCACATGAACCATTTTCGTCCACACCTCAAAAAGATGCTGTTGCAAGGTCCAAATGGTTGCAATTGTTGCAGCAAACCTTGACAACCATTCTTCCACATGCTGCATCAAAAATGCAGAGAATGGAGCTACCATATGAATCCAAATTCAAGAAATGGGCTCTAGTGATGATTAAAGCTTTCAGGAAGAGTGGACCATGGGAAAGTTACTGGGAAGGTCCATTTGAGATCATTTAAACCATGGGACAAGGTATGATTCTTGTGCAACGAGCATCTAATGTGGTTAAAAATACCCGCAGACAACAGAGTGTGGGTACATGTCGATCAATGCAAATTGTATGTTGCAAAATAATGATACTGCATTTCTTTTAGGAAGAAATGGATTCCAATAAGAGCTGGAATATGAAACCCCATGTTCTTGATGGAAGGGATGCCACCCCAAACCTTCAGGAGAAGAAGACATTTCCCAGGAAAAGCTACTGAAGGGAATCAAATTTCTACTACTTTGTACTAATTCACCTGTGATCTACGCAGAAGATATTTTACATCATGGAACGAATACTAGTGAAGTGAATGAACCTTTCAAAAGAACTCTACGTTGACAGAAACCAAGAGGATCTAGTCTACAAAACCTAATAGATGAAGACATACCAGACGATTCAGTAGATATTACCGGAAACATTTTAATGGGTTATGGTGTAAAATGCTGTATTGAGCTGCACTTGAACAATTAGAAACAAAATGTAAGCATGAAGAAATGTCTAAGGTAATGGACAGGATAAAGTAATTAATTATTCATGTTTCCATAATCATACCTCATGACCTGCCAGAGTGGAGAATGTACACACGATACATGATTTGGTGACACCAGTAAGCGCAGACAAGATTTGTTTCCAAGTTATGTCAGAAATAGAAGTTGTTTCTGCATTTTTTTCATCTTGTGTACAAGCCGAAAGTCTGACAATAGGTTTATATTGTATTGGGGGAAATGTGAAAACTCTCACAAAGAAGGAAGGAAGTATTAATATTACATCAACAGGCTGAAGAAATCTGAAAATCCTTCCGATACAGTTCAAATTGTCACAAATAATTTTCCTTGGGATTTGTGGACAAAATAGATAAAAAAAAAGGCAAGTGTTTGTTAAATGTGTTAACAAAACAAAGAAAAGAAGCTGAAATTGTATTCAGACATGAACAAGGGAATTGAAATGATATTGAACATGAGTGGACGAGTATGTCAGGCTCATCTTGGTGGAGAAATTTAGTATCAGTAACTAGCTGGTCACAGTCTGCAGGAAAAATGGCAGCAGGAAATGTATTACCTAATCCAATTGTTATTACATTTACTGTGGTTTTGCTGTGTATAATGTATCAAATAGTTATGTGTAAAATTAAGAGAATTTATAAAAAGATAAAGACACAAACAACTCTGCTCTGTACATATTGTACACGCACCGCTCAGCACCGTACACCTGGTACACACGTAGCTCCACTGAACACACCCTGTACGCAGGCAGCTTCACTCCATATATCTTGTACACACGCGGCTCCGCGCCGTACACCCCGTACACACACGGCTCGGCTACATCAAGACTAAACCCCTCCTGACCCCACACATAAACTTCAGCTCTTCCAGCAACATTATAAGCAGCACAGCAGAGTCCTGCACACAATGAAGCCCCCGATCATGTGACCACTGACTCCTCCCCTCCTGTGACCTCATCACAGGTCCTGTGCGCACGGAACTGCCATATATGTGGTGTACAGCTCTGCAAGTGAAGGTATGTGGAGATTCCCCATTACTGGCGCATTAATATTAGAAATATATTGCTTGGTCTTCCGGACCTTATCTTGACCTCCACTGTTCCTGTTAACTGCTATTTCTTAATTACATTTAGGATTGAGGAAAGGGCAACTTGAAAACGCTTTATTATTATTATTTATTGTTATAGCGCCCTTTAATCCATGGCTCTTTACATGTGAGGAGGGGTATACATAATAAAAACAAGTACAATAATCTTAAACAATACAAGTCATAACTGGTACAGGAGGAGAGAAGACCCTGCCCGCGAAGGCTCACAATCTACAAGGGATGGGTGAGAATACAGTAGGTGAGGATAGAGCGGGTCATGCAGCGGTTTGGTCGATCGGTGGTTACTGCAGGTTGTAGGCTTATCGGAAGAGGTGGGTCTTCAGGTTCTTTTTGAAGGTTTCGATGGTAGGCGAGAGTCTGATGTGTTGTGGTAGAGGGTTCCAGAGTAGGGGTGATACGCGAGAGAAATCTTGTATCCGATTGTGGGAAGAGGAGATAAGAGGGGAGTAGAGAAGGAGATCTTGTGAGCATCGGAGGTTGCGTGTAGGTAAGTACCGGAAGACGAGGTCACAGATGTATGGAGGAGACAGGTTGTGGATGGCTTTGTACGTCATGGTTAGGGTTTTGTACTGGAGTCTCTGGGCAATGGGGAGCCAGTGAAGGGATTGACAGAGGGGAGAGGCCAGGGAATAGCGGGGGGACAGGTGGATTAGTCGGGCAGCAGAGTTTAGAATAGATTGGAGGGGTGCGAGAGTGTTTGAGGGGAGGCCACAGAGCACGAGGTTAAGGTAGTCAAGGCGAGAGATGATGAGGGCATGGACTAGGGTTTTTGCAGATTCTTGGTTGAGGAATGAACGGATTCGTGAAATATTTTTGAGTTGAAGTCGGCAGGAAGTGGAAAGGGCTTGGATATGTGGTTTGAAGGAGAGATCAGCATCAAGAATTACTCCGAGGCAGCGAGCTTGTGGGACAGGGGAGAGTGGGCAGCCATTTACTGTAATGGTTAGGTTCGTTGGGGGGTCGTGTGAGATGGGGGAAAGATGATGAATTCTGTTTTGTCCATGTTAAGTTTGAGAAATCTAGCGGAGAAGAAGGATGAAATAGTGGACAGACAATGAGGGATTCTGGTTTCTGGAGGGAGGTAATGAGGGATTCTGGTTAGTAGGGAGGTAATATCTGGTCCAGAGATGTAGATCTGTGTGTCATCAGCATAGAGGTGATACTGAAAGCCATGAGATTCTATGAGCTGTCCCAGGCCAAAGGTGTAAATGGAGAAGAGCAGGGGCCCAAGGACTGAACCTTGTGGGACTCCGACAGATTGGGGGCGAGGTGAGGAGGTGGTGTGTGAGTGAGAGACGCTGAATGTCCGGTCTGTTAGGTATGATGAGATCCAGTATAGGGCCAAGTCTGTGATGCCAAGGGATGAGAGGGTCTGTAATAATAGGGAATGGTCCACTGTGTCAAAGGAGGCAGCCGACAGGTCGAGGAGGAGGAGGACAGAGTAGTGTTGCTTGCTCTTGGCGATTAAGAGGTCGTTGGTGACCTTAGTTAGGGCAGTTTCAGTGGAATGTGACCGGAAGCCAGATTGTAAGCGGTCAAAGAGGGAGCAAGAAGAGAGATGGGAGGACAGTTCAAGGTAAACGTGTTGTTCCAGTAGTTTGAAGGCATAATGGAGAAGTGATATAGGGCGATAGCTAGATACAGAGGATAGGTGTGATGGAGGCATGTTTAAAGCTTGAGGGGAAAACACCAGTTGTTAGTGATAGGTTGAAGAGATGGGTTAGGGTTGGGATGAAGACTGTGGTGAGGTTTGGGATGAGGTAGGATGGGAGCAGGTCAAGTGCACAGGTGGTGAGATGCGATCTTGAGAGTAGAGTGGAGAGTTGATCTTCTGTAATGGTGGAGAAGTTGGTTTTGGAGGTGGAGGGCTGGCAAGTCGGGAGGAAGGGCTCTGGGGGTTGTTGACCACTCAGCTATCAATCTTCTGCTTGAAAAATGAGGCAAAGTCTTCAGCAGAGATGAGTGGGGAGGGAGGAGGTGCTGGGGGAATGAGGAGAGAATTGAAGGTGTTGAATAACTGTTTAGGGTTGTGAGACAGAGAGGATATGAGAGATGAGAAGTAGGTTTGTTTAGCTGTGGCGAGTGTGGTCTTGAAAGTAGTGAGGGACTGTTTGAATACGATGAAGTGCTCGTTGGAGTGGGATCTTTTCCATCTGCGCTCAGCAACCCTGGAAGCTCGCCTCAGTTCTTTGGTCAGGCTGGTGTGCCAGGGCTGTCTGTTGATTTTGCGAGCTTTGGTATGTGTAAGTGGGGCAGCAGATTCCAAAGCTACAGCTATTGTGGTGTTATATAGAGCTGCAGCGTCATCCGCATTGTGTATGGAACTTATGTCTGTGAGAGGGAGGAGGGATTCAGAGAATGAATGTAGGTCAAGATGTTTAAGATTTCTGCGAGGGTGTGAAAGTTTGTGCGGTGGGGATTGTAGACATGGAGTGGAGAGAGATGAGAATGTGAGAAGGTTGTGGTCAGAGAGTGGAAGAGGTGAGTTAGAGAGGTTAGATAGGAAGCAGAGGCGGGTGAAGATGAGGTCCAGTGTGTAACCATCTTTGTGAGTGGCTGCAGAAGACCATTGAGTGAGGCCGAAGGAGGAAGTGAGAGATAGAAGTTTAGTGGCAGCTGAGAGGGAAGTGTCCATGGGGATGTTGAAATCGCCCATGATGATAGTGGGGATGTCCGCAGAAAGGAAATGAAGTAGCCAGGTGGTGAAGTGGTCAAAGAAGGTGGTTTATCTTCTTATATCCTTCTCCAGCTTTGTGGGCCTCCACCCTGCTAGGCAGCTGCTTAGAACCCATGACTGCTGTTTTTTGGCACAAGGTTAGAGGAGGCTGGGTTTTTACAAAGCTGGGAAATTTGCATCACCTGGCCTTTGCTAACAATGATAGTGAACAAGCCGTAACCCTAACAAGCTAATTAAGGTGTGAAACCTGGGTCAAAATTATCTCAACACACAAATCTCCAAGCGTGCCCAAACTTTTTCATCACCCCCTTTTCCTTTTTGTACTTTTTAAAATGTAAAAAATGGCTAAAATAAAAGGGAAATGTGACATCTTGCCTTTTAGACATCATTTAATCTTTAATTTGCTTAACTGTTCACAATAACAGCAAAAAACCTCATTTACAATTGGGATAATTTTCAGTTTAGTATTTAGCAGCACATCTGCACTTTTATTATTTCCCTTTTTGCACAGTAACATTGCATACACTAGTCCCATATTTTCATGTTTCTTTTTAAAATATTTTTATTAGATTTTGTATTAAAAACTGGGATTAGGGAAATGAGGGAAGGGTTAACAGTGGACAGAGGAAGAGATTAATAAAATTAGAGAACCCTAATAACAGTCTCTAACAAACAAATACTGATTTGCAATTTGAAGAATGTTGTATGTAGATGTCATACTTAAATGTATACAATTCCAAGGAAAGAGGCACAAAATGGCAATTTTAAACCTTAAATTTGCTGTTCCAGATCTTCCATTTCTTAGAATATTTGTAAACACTGCTATTGTTAACCGCAAATCTCCATTCCAGAGCGCTATGTTGGTGAATTTTGTCCAAAATATCTGAGAATTTGGGTGTTTCATTTTTTTACCACCAGAATGCCAATGCATTTTTGACAACTAGGAGGATCTGTATAATGACATATCTAACTGGGGGTCAAATTGCTCCATGTCAAGGGAAAGAAGCTCCCTTCGAGGGGTGATCATAAAGTTTTCAGAAAAGGAGTTAATATGGCGCGATACCTGGAACCAGAGATTTTTTTATTTTCGGACAACCCCCCAAAAAAGTGAGAGATTACTCTGTTGTCCGCAGTCTCTCCAACATAAGGCCAGTCTCACACGTCAGTGTCTCCGGTACGTGAGGTGTCAGTTTCCTCATGTACCGGAGACACTGACACACATAGACACATAAAAATCAATGCATCTTTTCAGATGTCATTGATTTTTTTTGCGGACCGTGTCTCCGTGTGCCAAACACGGAGACATGTCAGTGTTCGTGGGAGCGCACGGATTACACGGACCCATTAAAGTCAATGGGTCCGTGTAAAACACGTACCGCACACGGACATTGTCCGTGTGCAGTCCGTGTGCCATGCAGGAGACAGCGCTACATTAAGCACTCTCCCCCCCACTGGTGCTGAAGCCACGATTCATATGTTCCTTGCAGCAGCGTTTGCTGCAGGGAACATATGAATATTAGTGTTAAAAATGCAGATCCAGGTGTTTCCCCCCCCCCCCCCCCCGCTGTGATTAAAATACTCACCTAGCTTCCGGATCCCTCGCCGCAGCGTCCTCTTCCAGCCGCAGCTTCTCCTGTATGCGGTCACGTGGGGCCGCCGATTAAAATCATGAATATGCGTCTCCGCCTCCCAAAGGGGCGGAGCCGCATATTCATTACTGTAATCGGCGGCCCCACGTGACCGCATACAGGAGGCGATGCGGCCAGAAGAGGACGCTGCGGCGAGGGATCCGGAAGCTAGGTGAGTATTTTAATCACAGTGGGAGGGGGGGGACCTGAATCTGCATTTTAAACACTAATATTCATATGTTCCCTGCAGCAAACGCTGCTGCAGGGAACATATGAATGGAGCTTCAGCACGATGCCGGGGACAGCGCTAAACTTTAGCTCTGTCTCCGGCACGCTCCGTGTGGTCCCCAGTGGGCACACGGGCGGCACACATGTGCCACACTGATGTACCACAGAAACGTAGGGCACACGGACACGGATAATTCCGGTATCGATTTTTTTCTGGTACCGGAATTATCTGGACGTGTGGGACTGCCCTAAGGGAGAGTGTTCCTGGTTTATATGTGACAATATGATGGGAGTTAGATACCATCTTGTCATTATTTTACAATAGGACTCGTGGAACGCCATTGATATGTTTGACTGGTATGTTCTTTTATAGTGCTATCCCATTGTTCAGTTCGCAAGCCTGTACCAAGGCCTGACTCCCACCTCTTCATATATATGTTTTTAGATCGAACATTGTCCTTGATAAAGTAACTATGGTGCGCCCCCAGACGCAGGGCCGTGGCTGGACCCGGTCTGTGACCCTGCTAAGGGGCGTCCAATGAAAGGGTGATGTAAGTTTGTCAAGGTTTGTGACACCACCTGTGGTATTCGGTCAGGGTGACCGACGCTGCTTAGGGGTCCGCTGGGGTGATGGAATGGCAGCTAGATGGAATACCTTCCCACAGGTGAAGTGTTTCCCCAGGGCTTCCCAGTAGTGTAGGTAGCGATGATGTGAGGCGCAGTTAATAACGAGGACACGGGGTTGTAGTCTCTTTACCGTTTTACTGAAGACTTTGGGATCCGCAATCCAGAGCACTGCTAAAAGGGCTGGCTGAGTCTGGCCGGTCCAAAGGCACATCCAGAGTTCCCTTTGCAGGTGGAAATCAGTGCCTACCAACTAGCGCCTGTGTGTTGTAGTTCTTCCCTGCTGAGCATTCGGGATAGTCCTCACAACTTTCGTATTCGTTCTTCTTCTCTCCGTCCCCCAAGTATATCTGGCTAGGACGCACCCGTTTGACGGGAAGGCTCAGAGCTATTCTGGGACCCTAGAGACGCCCCTCTCCACGCTTGCCCCCTATGTCTGCTTAGGTGATGTAAGGTAGACAGCCAACCTATAATCAACTGTCCTGCCGCTGTTTGAAGTAATGCTTGAAGTCTGTTACTTCCTCGGCGTTCCGGCCCCCGGCTACGCGCCTCAGTAGGATGTTGCCGTTCTCGGGGCACGACTCCTACTGGTATCTCCTTGTGCTGCGATTTCGTTTCTCACTTCTCCACAATATCCTTCGCTTCGTGTCCTTCCTTAGGATGCCGCCGCAAGGTAGTGCAGGCGCGGCTCCGTAGCAATCTGTCCTTCTGCTAGGTACCTTCCAGGAACCCACTCCTGACAGGTCCTCCCTGGAGCTCTCCCAGGCTGCGTTCTCCCTAACTTCCTATCCAACCCCCAGTTTTACCAGAGTGTGAGGAGTGGCCTAATACATAGTGCCTTTTGCTCCCCCTGGTGGCCGGAGTGTGAAGTGTAATGTGTGACTGTGATACCTGGTCAGGTGAACTCCTTTAGTGCAATCAGACATAACATCACTCCCCTTAGTGGCAGAGCGACATTACTGCAACGACCAGGACTCTGGGGCGCTGCAACTATATAGGTTACTTAGGCTCCAAATATTTTTATTGTTTAGGTTGCACAGCAGTGAAGAAAGGATTTCAAGATTCAAGGCTTTACTGGTCAGTTTTTGTATACGGTCCTTTAGCATAATAAAAAGGACCAGTTCAGAAGAAGGTAAGTTGTATTTAGATTTTATCTTGCTGAATGTAAGGAATTTAATCCCATTGTGAATATTCCCAATTCTCTTAATGCCAGATTTGTTCCATGATTCGGTCAGAGGGAGGTTAACCCCTTTCTGTCATTGGACGTACTATTCCGTCCATGTGGGGTGGGCCCTACTTCCCAACGACTGAATAGTACATCCAGTGCGATCGGCCGCGCTCACGGGGGGACGCTATGTGCCAGGAGCGGTCACAGACCGCCCCCAGCACATTAACCCCCGGCACACCGCGATCAAGCATGATCGCGGTGTGCCAGCGGTATAGGGAAGCATTGCGCAGGGAGGGGGCTCCCTGCGGGCTTCCCTGAGACCCCCACAGCAACGCGATGTGATCGCGTTGCTCCGAGGGTCTTCTACCTCCTTCCTCGCTGCAGGTCCCGGATCCAAGATGGCCACGGCATCCGGGTCCTGCAGGGAGGGAGGTGGCTTACCAAGTGCCTGCTCAGAGCAGGCGCTTGGTAAGCCTGCAGTGCTCTAAGTCAGATCGGTGATCTGACAGAGTGCTGTGCAAACTGTCAGATCAGCGATCTGTGATGTCCCCCCTGGGTAAAAAAGTTGAAAAAAAAATTTCCACATGTGTAAAAAAAAAAAAAAAAATTCCTAAATAAAGAAAAACAAATATTATTCCCATAAATACATTTCTTTAAATAAAAAAAACAATAAAAGTACACATATTTAGTATCGCCGCGTCCGTAAAGACCCAACCTATAAAACTGTCCCACTAGTTAACCCCTTCAGTAAACACCGTAAGAAAAAAAAAACGAGGTAAAAAACAACGCTTTATTATCATACCACCGAACAAAAAGTGGAATAAAACGCGATCAAAAAGACAGATATAAATAACCATGGTACCGCTGAAAGCATCATTTTGTCCCGCAATAAACGAGCCGCCATACAGCATCATCAGCAAAAAAATAAAAAAGTTATAGTCCTCAGAATAAAGCGATGCAAAAATAATTTTTTTTCTATAAAATAATTTTTATCGTATAAAAGTGCCAAAACATAAAAAAAAATGATATAAATGAGGTATCGCTGTAATCGTAATGACCCGAAGAATAAAACTGCTTTATCAATTTTACCAAATGCGGAACGGTATAAACGCCTCCCCCAAAAGAAATTCATGAATAGCTGGTTTTTGGTCATTCTGCCTCACAAAAATCGGAATAAAAAGTGATCAAAAAATGTCACGTGCCCAAAAATGTTACCAATAAAAACGTCAACTCGTCCCGCAAAAAACAAGACATCACATGACTCTGTGGACTCAAATATGGAAAAATTATAGCTCTCAAAATGTGGTAACGCAAAAAATATTTTTTGCAATAAAAAGCGTCTTTCAGTGTGTGACGGCTGCCAATCATAAAAATCCGCTAAAAAACCCGCTATTAAAGTAAATCAAACCCCCCTTCATCACCCCCTTAGTTAGGGAAAAATTAAAAAAAGGTATTTATTTCCATTTTCCCATTAGAGCTAGGGTTAGGATTAGGGTTAGGGCTAGGGTTAAGGCTACATTTAGGGTTGGGGCTAAAGTTAGGGTTTGGATTACATTTACGGTTGGGAATAGGGTTGGGATTAGGGTTAGGGGTGTGTCTGGGTTAGGGGTGTGGTTAGGGTTACCATTGGGATTAGGGTTAGGGGTGTGTTTGGATTAGGGTTTCAGTTATAATTGGGGGGTTTCCTGTTGTGAATTCTGTTGTCGGGGTCCCTCCTGTGGTCATGAATGGTACTTCGGCTGGTTCTGTCCATGGACTTCCTCTGGTGGGTGTTTCTGAGTTTCCTTCCACAGGTGACGAGGTTAATTCGTTAGCTGCTGCTCTATTTAACTCCACTTAGATCTTTGCTCCATGCCACCTGTCAATGTTCCAGTATTGGTCTAGTTCACTCCTGGATCGTTCTTGTGACCTGTCTTCCCAGCAGAAGCTAAGTTCCAGCTTGTATTTCTTTGGTTTACTATTTTTCTGTCCAGCTTGCTATTTTTATTGTTGTCTTGCTTGCTGGAAGCTCTGGGACGCAGAGGGAGCGCCTCCGCACCGTGAGTCGGTGCGGAGGGTCTTTTTGCGCCCTCTGCATGGTCTTTTTGTAGGTTTTTGTGCTGACCGCAAAGTATCCTTTCCTATCCTCGGTCTGTTCAGTAAGTCGGGCCTCACTTTGCTAAATCTATTTCATCTCTGTGTTTGTATTTTCATCTTTACTCACAGTCATTATATGTGGGGGGCTGCCTTTTCCTTTGGGGAATTTCTCTGAGGCAAGGTAGGCTTTATTTTTCTATCTTCAGGGCTAGCTAGTTCCTTAGGCTGTGCCGAGTTGCATAGGGAGCGTTAGGCGCAATCCACGGCTATTTCTAGTGTGTTTGATAGGATTAGGGATTGCGGTCAGCAGAGTTCCCACGTCCCAGAGCTCGTCCTTTATTATCAGTAACTATCAGGTCATTCCGTGTGCTCTTAACCACCAGGTCCATTATTGTCCTGACCACCAGGTCATAACAGTTTCCACTGTTTAGGCACATCAGGGGCTCTCGAAACGTGACATGGCGTCCGATCTCAATTCCAGCCAATTCTGCGTTGAAAAAGTAAAACAGTGCTCCTTCCCTTCCGAGCTCTCCCGTGTGCCCACACAGGGGTTTACCCCAACATATGGGGTATCAGCATACTCAGGACACAATTGGGAAAATACAAAAACTGGGGGCTAAAAAATAATTTTTGTGGGAAAAAAAAGGATTTTTTTATTTTCACGGCTCTGCGTTATAAACTGTAGTGAAACACTTGGGGGCTCAAAGTTCTCACAACACATCTAGATAAGTTCATTGGGGGTCTAGTTTCCAACATGGGGTCAATTGTGGGGGTTTCTACTGTTCAGGTACATTAGGGGCTCTGCAAACGCAATGTGACACCTGCAGACCATTCCATCTAAGTCTGCATTCCAAATGGCGCTCCTTCCCTTCCGATCCCTCCCATGCACCCAAACGGTGGTTCCCCCCCACATATGGGGTATCAGCGCACTCAGGACAAATTGGACAACAACTTTTGCGGTCCAATTTCTCCTGTTACCCTCGGAAAAATACAAAACTGGGGGCTAAAAAATAATTTTTGTGGGACAGAGAATGAACTTCAATCCAATATTGCAGCCATCATGCAGCCAGCGGGTAAGGAAAGGGTGAATCAAAAACCCAAAAATCCCGCCTCCATGGCTGAAGATTGTTCCCTCCAAATTCAGGTGACAGTGTCCCTTTAAAGCTAATAAGTGTAGAGGAAATTTTGTAACTTGTTCAATTTTATTAAAGATTTTGTATGGTTTAACCAATGTTCTCCAGGCAGAAATTGCGGATTGAAAAATGGGATGTGTCGTTTCCTTTTCTGATTTATGGAACAGGAAATTGAAAAAAAGTTCCCGAACAGAGTCCATATTACTGACGTCCCTCTCCAGGCAAAACCAAGCAGGGTGCACCTTGTTGTTATTAAACCAGTGCCAGCTTTGCTTGACTAATGAAGCCAAGTAGTACACGCAAACCTGCGCCTCCTCTACCTTTGTGTTTATAGAGAATGTCTAACAACACCCTAGCCCTCCTACCGTTCCATATGAAAGAATATATTAGACTTTGGATCTTATGGATAGAATGGTATGGAAGGATTACTGGGAGGGTCCTGAAAACATTAAGGACCTTGGGTGAAATAAAGGACTTGATTGTTAGTATTCTTCCAAATATAGAGAGATCTGATTGCGCAAAATATAAGATATCTTGGGAAACAGTGTTAAGGATATTATCCAGGTTGCTCCTTACGGTTGCTTTAATTGTGTCTGCTATACTGATTCCTACCATAGATGGGTTATCCCCATAATGTAAATTCCATTTGTTTCTTTAAATTTTCAATCTCAGAGTCACTCATGTTAAAGGCCAGGAACTTGGATTTATGGGAGTTAATTTTAAAGTATGAAGTTTTGGAGAATAACTCCAGTTATAGAGAAAGGGCTTTGATAGATTTTGTGGGTTCAAATAACATGAGGAAAAGGTTATCCACAAACAATCCTAATTTAAAGTGAAATGACTGCAAATTAAATCCTTGAATTTCTATATTCATTCTAATTCTTTCGGCTAGGGGCTCTATAGCAAGAACAAACAACAGGGGTGACAAAGGACATACCTGTCTCGTCCTGTTGGAAATGGGTATTGCCTCTGATAATGAGTTATTGGCGTAAATTCTAGCACCAAGGCCTGAATAAAGTGCAAAGACTGAGGAAAGGAATTTGTGATCAAAGCCAAGTTTATAAAGAGTCGCTTTCAAATATGACCAGTTCAACCTGTCGAAGGCCTTTTCTGCATGTAATGCCAGAAAGGCCCTTTGGGATTTTGAAGTTTTAGCTATGTTAATTAAATTTACCCTTTTGGTCCTATGTGACGCTTGACGTCCTTCTGTGAAGCCAATTTGGTCATCTGACAGTAGATAAGGGAGAATGTTCTTTAAACAATTTGCAAGTATTTTGGAGTAGATTTGAATATCATTGTTAATAAGTCTGTAGTTCTGTACCCTCTCAGGGTCTCCAACACCTTTGGGATCACAATAATAATCACCACCTCCAACATATCTTTGGGGAATGAACCCCGAGAGGATGCCAATTCAAAGGCAGAGACCAGGTATGGGGCCAACAATTTTGAGAATGATTTGAAATATTCGTTAGAGAAGTCATCTGGTCCAGGTGCTTTTTGAGTCTTTAATTTGTTGATTGTGCTAACTATCTCTTTCTCTGAGAATGGACTATTAATATATTCCAAATCTGTCTGAGTTATTTTTGGGAGATTGAAGTCCGTTAAAAAGGCATTAATGGAGTTTGGATCTACGGTAGGAGTTGAAGGATTATCTTTCAGGTTATATAAGTTGTGAAAGAACTCTGCAAAGGATTTGACTATGTCCTTCTGTGCGTCTTGGCTTCGCCTGAAGGGGAGGTAATTTAGTTTATTCTTCTATTAATTCTTTCTTTTTTGAGTTTTGCCATCATGCATTTAGTTGGCTTGTTTATAGATGAGTTTACTTTAAACTTTGAAGCTTTGGTGACTGATTCGTATTCTTGGAAAATTTCAGATCTTAAATTTTGTCTTAGATTTAAAATTTCTGCCTGGATAGTAGTAGGGGAAGGTACTTTCAGATTATATTGTTGTTCCTCTTTTTCACTTATTTGGGCTTACAGATTGGTAATTTTTTCTTTGTTCCTTTTTTGTATCTTGATGAGATCTGAATAAGGCCTCCTCTGAGGACTGCCTTATGTGCATTCCATAGTTTGAAAGCGTCTATCTGGTCAGACAAATTTTCTTTAAAGTAGCTGTTTACAAGGTTTTCTATTTCGAGTTTAACCCCTTAGCGACCGCCGATACGCCTTTTAACGGCGGCCGCTAAGGGTACTTAAACCACAGCGCCGTTAATTAACGGCGCTGTGGAAAAAGTCCATAGCGCCCCCCAGAGGCCGATTTTCTCCGGGGTCTCGGCTGACCCCAGAGAACATGATTCGGGGGTTTTTTAACCCACCCCGCATTTGTGATCGCCGGTAATTAACTGTTTACCGGCGATCGCAAAAAAAAAAAAAAAAAAGCGATCTCTTTTTAATTTTTCTGTCCTCCGATGTGATCGCACATCGGAGGACAGAGAAAAGGGGTCCCAGGTGGCCCCCCAATACTCACCTAGCTCCCCCGATGCTCCTCGTGTCTCCCGGTGGGCGCCGCCATCTTCAAAATGGCGGGCGCATGCGCAGTGCGCCCGCCGGCCGGCACCGGGAGAATCTTTGGGGTCTCGGCTGCCGGGGGTAGCCGAGACCCCAAAGAGCATGATCGGGGTCGGTATTAACGACCCCTGTTTTGCGATCGCCGGTAATTAACTGTTTACCGGCGACCGCAAAAAATAAAAAAATAAAAAAGTAAAGTGTAATTCTCTGTCCTCTGATGTGATCGCACATCAGAGGACAGAGAAATAGGGGGATTCGGGGACCCTAGCATACTCACCTAGGTCCCTGGATCCTCTTGCTGCTCCTCCTGGCCGCCGGCAGAAGAACATGGCGGACGCATGCCCAGTGCGCCCGCCATCTGTCTCCATCTGCCGGCCGGCAGGAGAACAGCAGTTAGGGTTAGGGGTAGGGTTAGGGGTAGGGTTAGGGTTAGGGGTAGGGTTAGGGGTAGGGTTAGGGCTAGGGTTGGGGCTAAATTTAGGGTTAGGGTTGGGGCTAAATTTAGGGTTAGGGTTGGGGCTAAATTTCGGTACGGGGCCGTCGCAATGCGTCTGCCCGACATACCGACGCACGTTGTGAAAATTGTGCACAACGTGGGCAGCAGCTGTAGTTTTTCAACGCATCCGCTGCCCAATCTATGTCCTGGGAAGGAGGGGGCGGAGTTACGGCCACGCATGCGCGGTCAGAAATGGCGGATGCGACGTACAAAAAAACGTTTCATTGAACTTTTTTTGTGCCGACGCTCCGCCAAAACACAACTGATCCAGTGCACGACGGACGCGACGTGTGGCCATCCGTCACGATCCGTCGGCAATACAAGTCTATGGGCAAAAAACGCATCCTGCGGGCACATTTGCAGGATCCGTTTCTTGTCCAAAACGACGGATTGCGACGGATGCCAAACGACGCAAGTGTGAAAGTAGCCTTAGGGCTAGGGTTAGGGTTGGGGCTAAAGTTAGGGTTAGAGCTGGGATTAGGGTTAGGGTTTGGATTAGGGTTGGTATTAGGGTTAGGGTTGGCATTAGGGTTAGGTTTGGGATTAGGGTTAAGGTTAGGGTTGTGATTAGGGGTGTATTGGGATTAGGGTTAGGTTTGAGGCTAGGGTTGAGATTAGGATTAGGGGTGTGTTGGATTTAGGGTTTTGATTAGGGTTATGGTTAGGGTTGACATTAGGGTTGTTTTGGGGTAAGGGTTGTGATTATGGTTAGGGTTAGTGATTAGGATTATGGATCAGGTTGGGATTAGGGTTAGGGGTGTGTTGGGGTTAGGGTTGGAGCTAGAATTGGGGGGTTTCCACTGTTTAGGTACATCAGGGGGTCTCCAAACACGACAGCCAATTTTGCGCTCAAAAAGTCAAATGGTGCTCCCTCCCTTCTGAGCTCTGCCGTGCGCCCAAACAGTGGTTTACCCCCACATATGGTGCATCAGCGTACTCGGGATAAATTGGACAACAACTATTGCAGTCCAATTTCTCCTGTTACCCTTGTGAAAATAAAAACTTGGGGGCTACAATATCTTTTTTGTGGAAAAAAAAATATTTTTTATTTTCACGACTCTGCATTCTAAACTTCTGTGAAGCACTTGGGCATTCAAAGTTCTCACCACACATCTAGATAAGTTCCTTGGGGGGTCTAGTTTCCAAAATGGGGTCACTTGTGGGGGGTTACTACAGTTTAGGTACATCAGGGGCTCTGCAATCGCAACATAATGCCCACAGACCATTCTATCAAAGTCTGCATTCCAAAAAGGCGCTCCTTCCCTTCCGAGCTCTGCCATGCGCCCAAACAGTGGTTTACCCCCACATATGGCGCATCAGCGTACTCGGGATAAATTGGACAACAACTATTGCAGTCCAATTTCTCCTGTTACCCTTGTGAAAATAAAAACTTGGGTGCTACAATATCTTTTTTGTGGAAAAAAAAATATTTTTTATTTTCACGACTCTGCATTCTAAACTTCTGTGAAGCACTTGGGCATTCAAAGTTCTCACCACACATCTAGATAAGTTCCTTGGGGGGTCTAGTTTCCAAAATGGGGTCACTTGTGGAGGGTTTCTACTGGTTAGGTACATCAGGGGCTCTGCAAACGCAACATAATACCCGCAGACCATTCTATCAAAGTCTGCATTCCAAAACGGCGCTCCTTCCTTCCGAGCTCTGCCGTGCGCCCAAACAGTGGTTTACCCCCACATATGGGGTACCAGCATACTCAGGACAAATTGGACAACAACTTTTGGGGTCCAATTTCTCTTGTTACCCTTGTGAAAATAAAAACTTGGGGGCTAAAAAATCTTTTTTGTGGAAAAAAAAAATATTTTTTATTTTCACGGCTCTGCATTATAAACTTCTGTGAAGCACTTGGGCATTCAAGGTTCTCACCACACATCTATATAAGTTCCTTGGGGGGTCTAGTTTCCAAAATGGGGTCACTTGTGGGGGATTTCTACTGTTTAGGCACATCAGGGGCTCTCCAAACGCGACATGGCGTCCAATCTCAGTTCCAGCCAATTCTACATTGAAAAAGTAAAACGGCACTCCTTCTCTTCCAAGCTCTGCGGTGCGCCCTAACAGTGGTTTACCCCCACATATTGGGTATCAGCGTACTCAGGAGAAATTGCACAACAACTTTTGTGGTCTAATTTCTCCTGTTACCCGTGTGAAAATAAAAATTTGTGGGCAAAAAGATCATTTTTGTGTAAACAAAAGCGATTTTTTATTTTCACGGCTCTACGTTATAAACTTCTGTGAAGCACTTGGGGGTTCAAAGTGCTCACCACACATCTAGATAAGTTCCTTAAGGGGTCTAGTTTCCAAAATGGTGTCACTTGTGGGGAGTTTCCACTGATTAGGCACATCAGGGGCTCTCTAAACGTGACATGGCGTCCGATCTCAATTCCAGCCAATTCTGCATTGAAAAAGTCAAACGGCGCTCCTTCACTTCTAAGTTCTGCGGTGCGCCCTAACAGTGGTTTACCCCCACATATGGGGTATTGGCGTATTCAGGAGAAATTGCATAACAAAATTTATGGTTACATTTCTGTTTTTACACTTGTGAAAATAAAAAAAATGGTTCTGAATTAAGATGTTTGCAAAAAAAAGTTAAATGTTCATTTTTTCCTTCCACATTGTTTCAGTTCCTGTGAAGCACGTAAAGGGTTAATAAACTTCTTGAATGTGGTTTTGAGAACCTTGAGGGGTGTAGTTTTTAGAATGGTGTCACACTTCATTATTTTCTATCATATAGACCCCTCAAAATGACTTCAAATGTGATGTGGTCCCTAAAAAAAAATGGTGTTGTAAAAATGAGAAATTGCTGGTCAACTTTTAACCCTTATAACTCCCTAACAAAAAAAAATTTTGTTTCCAAAATTGTGCTGATGTAAAGTAGACATGTGGGAAATGTTATTTATTAACTATTTTTCGTTACATATCTCTCTGATTTAAGGGCATAAAAATACAAAGTTTGAAAATTGCAAAATTTTAAAAATTTTCGCCATATTTCCGTTTTTTCCATAAATAATCGCAAGTAATATTGAAGAAATGTTACCACTAACATGAAGTACAATATGTCACGAAAAAACAATCTCAGAATCAGCGGGATCCGTTGAAGCATTCCAGAGTTATAACCTCATGAAGTGACAGTGGTCAGAATTGCAAAAATTGGCTCGGTCATTAAGTATCAAATTGGCTCTGTCACTAAGGGGTTAAATTCTGGGATTTTAAATAATGTTGGATTGTTTTTCCAGAGATGAGTAAATTCAGGAGAGGGGCCCAAGAGAAATTCTGCAAGCACTGGTGTATGATCAGATAAAGTTTTCTTCAGAAATTTTATATTTTTACCCTTGGTCAGGGTAAATATATTTGTATGAATTAAGTCTATGCGGGAGGACGTCTTATGCACATCTGAAAAGTGGGAATATTTGCGTTGACGAGGTATTTAACCATCGGAAGGTATCGTAGCGCTCATTCTGAACTAGCCAATTTTTTAGCGCCAGTGCCTTGTAGCGAACTGAGGAGGAGCAGGAGTCTAAAGTGCTGTCAGGAACCATGTTAAAATCTCCTAACAGTATAAGATCCCCGGATTTGACTTTGTTCATTTTCTTTTGTAATTTGTTCAGGAATGAAATGTGTCTAGTGTTTGGGACATATACTGTATATTCACTACTGTGCAAGGCCTATTATTTAGTAGGCATATGAGGATATAATACCTACCCAAAGAGTTCGTTATCTCCTTGACAAACTGGAATGGGACAGGGCTACTTACCATCGTGATGACGCCTGCTTGTTTGGAAGAACACAACGATTTGAATACATGGGGAAAGGTTTTGTGTTGGAAGACTGGTTGGCCGTCAATTGCCATTTTAACGTCCTGCAAACATACAAGATCAGCATGGGTGTGGTTAATCTCTTTCCATACAGCAAATCTCTTATTGGGGCTATTGAGACCACTAACTTTGTATGACAAAATATTCATTATCAAATAAAAGACAATGCATTAATAGTACAGGAAAAAGGGAGCAAAAAAATTACAGACTGCAATCGGCCTTTTAACGTGAGCCAAAATAGTTTAACTTGCAAAAAATAGGAGTTCTCCTGGAGGACTCTAAACCAGTTGGTGTCTCACCTTAATGTGGGGAAAAAAAAGCAACCCAATAATTTGTGGCTAAGATCCCACAAAGACACCATTGTTCAGAGTTTGATTGACAATATAAAGAGAATGTTTTCCCCTCCTAACCATTACCCTTATTAAACGCTGGTTCTTCCATAAGAAAATTTATGAACCTTGAACCCTCTTGGGATGAGTTAATTGGGTAATTTTTGGTGTTATACCAAACCAGGAGCTTTGTGGGGAAACCCCACCTATAGGGAACTCTAAGTTCTCTGAGTTTTAAAGTCACTTCTTTGAAGGATCTTCTTGCGTCCATGGTTGCATTTGAGAAATCTGAGAAAAATCTTACTATTTTTATATGGTTCAGGAAATAAGCACCTCTCTCTGATGCTTTTTAAAATAATTTCTTTGGTTTCAAAAAAATGAATTCTGAGGATGGTATTTCCTGGTTTATCCTGTGGAATCCCGTGGGAACATGGGAGATGGTGGATACGGTCGATATTTAGTTCCAAATCTGACAAATTGGGTACCAATTTTTTTAATAAGTTTCTTGTGTGGCCTGAAAGATCATTTTGAGGAACTGATTCTGGTATGCCTCTAATCTTTAAATTGTTCCTCCTGTTACGATCTTCCAGATCCAGATTTGAGGTCTGTTTGAAAAGATAAATGGTATCGTTATCCACCAGAGTCAGCCTTTTTTCCGAACCTCTGATTGAAACTACTGCATGCCTCCTGGAGAGACAGCTTGTGTCTCAAACCCGATTCTCATAGAGTTACTGAAGGATTTTTAAAGAGGCCAGCCAAAAATCCCTCAGTAACTTGTTTACTGGAACCGAGATATTCATCTAGGTTAACTGAGGGAATTGGGGCTGCCATTGGTGAAATGGAGGCAGCATGATCATTTTTAATCCTCTGTTTCTCTGGGCTATTAGGTGAGTAATTGTCTGAAAGGCTATCTGACTCATCTGTAGAAGGTTTAGCATTATTCTCTTGGTCACAAAGACCCTTTCTTTTATACGATTTAGAGGTGTCCATTTCCTCTGTAGGTATCACAGATGGCATCAGTGGTTTGGTGTCTTCTTTAGGCCATGTGCACACGTACAGTATTTTTCGCGTTTTTTCGCTATAAAAACGTGATAAAAACGCGAAAAAAACGCTTACATATGCCTCCTATTATTTACAATGTATTCCGCATTTCTTGTGCAAATGTTGCCTTTTTTCCGCGAAAAAATCGCATCGCGGAAAAAAAAGCAACATGTTCATTAAATTTGCGGAATTGCGGGGACTCCGCACACCTAGGAATGCATTGATCTGCTTACTTTCTGCATGGGGCTGTGCACACCATGCGGGAAGTAAGCAGATTATGTGCGGTTGGTACCCAGGGTGGAGGAGAGGAGACTCTCCTCCACGGACTGGGCACCATATAATTGGTTAAAAAAAAGAATTAAAATAAAAAACAGTGATATACTCACCTTCGATGTCTTCCTGCCTCAGCGGTGCACGCTGCCGCTTCCATTCCTATAGATGCTCTGTGTGAAGGACCTGCGATGACGTCGCCGTCTTGTGATTGGTCGCGTGACCGCGACGTCATGGAAGGTCCTGCACACACACCATCCATAGGAACAGACGCCGCTGAGGAGATCGGCTGTCTGCGGGTGAGTATAACCATTTTTTTTATTTTTATTATTTTTAAACATTCTATCCTTGACTATTGATGCTGCATAGGCAGCATCTATAGTAAAAAGTTGGTCACACTTGTCAAGCACTATGTTTGACAAGTGTGACCAACCTGTTAGTCAGTTTTCCAAGCAATGCTACAGATCGTTTGGAAAACTTTAGCATTCTGCAAGCTAATTACGCTTGCAAAATGCTAAGAAAACCGGGAAAAAAACGCAAAGAAAAAAAATGCGGATTTCTTGCAGAAAATTTCCGGTTTTCTTCAGGAAATTTCTGCAAGAAATCCTAACGTGTGCACATACCCTTAGTGTTACTTTTAAAAGAAAGTGAGCTGGGATTTGTTTTAGTTGATGTTTTTTTGGGGCCAATCCCTCCTTTTATTGTCTTATTATATGTCGGGATATATGATTGTTTTGGATAGGAAGATTTTGATTCATCTCCTTTTAGTGGAGACCTAGATTTTGTTATGCTCGCTCCCTGATTGGTTGGCATGGGCATGCGGGGGTGTGGCCCCACTGTGCCACAAACCAGACTACCCTGGAAGGGGCGGAAGTAAGTAGCTTTCTAGGTGTTCGCTGGAGCCTCTTGTGGTGAGGTCAAGCTTGTGCGGCAGGAAGCTACCAGGTACCTCTCCAGGGTGGTGTCTGGCTGTGGCTGCTGATCCCACCGGGGGACGGAACACAGGCAGGCAGGCATGGTTGTGACGCTGGCAGGTGGATGGGTATGGCAGAGACACTGGCAGGAAGGCGGGAACAGCTGGCACTCTGGCAGACAGGCGGGCACGGCTGGGACACTGGCAGCGCCGGTAGGAAGCAGTATACAGGCAGGTATGTGGAAACAGGTAGGAACCTGTTCAGACAGGAGGATATTTGACAACAGGTAGGGATCTGTTCAGACAGTTGCAGAACAGAGGTAGAGCAAGACTGCAAGAGCGAATGCAAAGCAGAACCACAGGAGACAGGGCTAAGAGCAGAAATGTAGGAGGCGGAGCCAAGAGCAGAGACATAAGGAGTGGAGGAAGGCAGAACTGCAAGGAGCGGAGGAGGGTAGAACCGCAAGGAGTGGAGCAGGGTAGAACCGCAAGGAGTGGAGCAGGGTAGAACCGCATGGAACGGAGCAGGGTAGAACCCCAAGGAGCAGAGCAGGGTAGAACCCCAAGGAGCGGAGCCGCAGAGTGTAGAGCCAAGAGCAGAGCAAAGCCACAGAGTTCAGAGCCGAGAGCAGAGCAAAGCCGCAGAGTGCAGAGCCGAGAGCAGAGCAAAGCCACAGAGTGCAGAGCAGAGAGCAGAGCAAAGCCACAGAGTGCAGAGCCGAGAGCAGAGCAGAGCAAAGCCACAGAGAGCAGAACCAAGAGCAGAGCAAAGCCACAGAGTTCAGAGCCGAGAGCAGAGCAAAGCCACAGTGCAAAGGCACAGGTTGTGGCGAGCAGAGCAGAGAAAGAGAACATGGAGATACGAACAGCAGAGAAAGGAAGCCAAGACAGGGATACGAACGGACACAGGAATAGGACTAGGCAGAAACAGGGTCAGGAATGGGACAAGGCACAGAAACAAGGACACTGGCCAGGGTATGATGCCCCACTGGGTGGCAGACACAGGAGTAACAGAACACCGGTACATGCCAGGGTACGACGCCCCACAGTGTGGCAGACACAGGAGTGACAGAAGACAGATACAGGCGAGAGTACGATGCCCCACTGGGTGACAGACATAGGAGTAATAGAACCACAAGTACAGACCAGGGTACGATGCCCCACTGGGTGGCAGACACAGAAGTAACAGACGGGACTTGGCACCTCAGCAGCGAGACACTGACTGAGGAAGTAAGTTGCACAGGCATCCTCCAATGGGTGGGAATGCCTTAAGTACATAAGGCTTCATGGCAATTGGCAGGGGACACCTTAGGAAGGTGCACACAGTCTCAATAAGAATCAGGGCAAAAATAAACTTGGCACTCAAATTGATGAAAAATGAGGAAATTTCATTTATTTTGCATCCAGACAAAAACAGAAGAAATAACTGAACGTTTTTGGTCTCACATTGGACCTTCATCAGAGTACCTTATGTTACTATGATAAGACAGTGTGCTTCAAATAAGCTGGAAGGATGATAAGAGGAAAATGCCTGGTTGCTGTATATGTAGATCAAATTATGTGCAGCGCATCCATGTGGGGCGACTATGGTCACTGCTTCATAGTGCTGCATGTGTGGCGGTCCCGGGTGCTGGACAAGAGTTGCCGATGCCGGCCTCCTATGCACACAGCCAGGAAGCATGCACAGAGCAGGCAGGAGGCACGAAATATACGGCAGATAGGAGCTGCCCCATAGCGAATCATTGGTCCGTGTGCAATACGTTGTTTTTGCGCCTCTCATACGTCCATAATCCTCTCTAGTGTGACCCCGGCCTAACACTAAACAGCTGATATTCACACACATTAAAGTGAGTCTGTTACCCCAAAAATCGAATCTGAGCTAGCTAAGCCCTGATAAGATGCAGCCACTGCCTTTATTGGCCAAAACAGCCGACAGGTTCCCTTTAATAGAGACTTGTATACATACGCACTATGCACTGTAGTTTTCTTATTGCTGGATTAGACACCATGTTTGGGCCCTTCCCTGTCATCTATATTTGCATCTCGCCTTACTGTCTCCATTTCTAGCACTGTATTCTGTAACTGGGAGACTCTATTGTGGTGCAGGATGTCGTTACTCACATGCGCTGGGTACAATGTCCTTGTGTCTCTCCCACTAGAAGCTCCTGATTTTATCATCCATTATCAGTGTCTGTTATGTTCTTTATGTGCAGATATTCTCTTCATGCTGTCACTGTGGTCACCGGTCTATGTGGGATAAGGCTACGTTCACATTAGCGTTGCGCCGCCCTGCGTCGGTGACGCAACGCGCGACGCACGAAAAAACGCACGCACGCGTTTTGCGACGCGTGCGTCGTTTTTTGACCAAAATCGGACGCACAGAAAATGCAACTTGTTGCATTTTCTTGCGTCCGACGCTAGCGTCGGAAACGACGCAAGTGTCGAAAAACGCCACCCTAAAAACGCACGCGTCCCCTATGTTAAACATAGGGGCGCGTCGCCGCTGCGTCGCCGGCGCAACAGCGACGCACATTGGCGGAACGCCAATGTGAACGTAGCCTAAGACCCTTCCAGATGATGCACTTTAGATTTACATATTAGTTTTGTGTCACCTATTTGATGAGGCTAGTGATGAGCGAGTATACTCATTACTCGAGATTTCCCAAGCACGCTCGGGTGGTCTCCGAGTATTTGTAAGTGCTCGGAGATTTAGTCCACGCAGCTGCATGATTTACGGCTGCCTGAGTACATGTGGGGGTTGCCTGGTTGCTAGGGAATCCCCACGTGTTCAAGCTGTCTAGCAGCCATAAATCATTCAGCTGCGTGGACAAAAACTAAATCTCCGAGCACTAACAAATACTCGTCGGACCCCGAGCGTGCTCGGGAAATCTCGAGTAACGAGTATACTCGCTCATCACTAATGAGGACCAATCATCTATTGACATAACAGTGCAGTGTAACATCCCCCACACATAGTGTATAGGGTAATAAACCCCCCATAATATACCTGGTAACATACACAGATCACCTCATAATACCACCATATCCCTACATACTGTATAATGTTTCCACAGTACCGCCATCATCCCACATATCGTACACCACGTATGGCTTGCTCCGTACACCTCATACACGCGCGGCTCCGCTCCGTACACCTCATACACACACGGCTCTGCTACATCCACACTAAAGCCCTCCTGACTCCACAAATAAACTTCCCCTCATCCAGCACCATGACAACCAGCACAGCAGAGTCCTGCATACACTGAGGCCCCTGATCATGTGACCCCTGACTCCTCCCCTCCTGTGACCTCCTCACAGGTCCTGTACGCAGAGCAGCCCTATATGTGGAGTGCGGCTCTGCGGGTGGAGGCTCCATTATTCTCTATGTGGAATGCGGCTCTGCGGGTGGAGGTAGGTGCTGGAGGCTCCATTATTCTCTATGTGGAGTGCGGCTCTGTGGGTGGAGGTCGGTGCTGGAGGCTCCATTCTCTATGTGGAGTGCGGCTCTGCGGGTGGAGGTCGGTGCTGGAGGCTCCATTATTCTCTATGTGGAGTCCGGCTCTGCGGGTGGAGGTCGGTGCTGGAGGCTCCATTATTCTCTTTGTGGAGTGCGGGTGAAGGTCGGTGCTGGAGGCTCCAGTATTCTCTATGTGGAGTGCGGCTCTGCGGGTGGAGGTCGGTGCTGGAGGCTCCATTATTCTCTATGTGGAGTGCGGCTCTGCGGGTGGAGGTCGGTGCTGGAGGCTCCATTATTCTCTATGTGGAGTGCGGCTCTGCGGGTGGAGGTCGGTGCTGGAGGCTCCATTATTCTCTATGTGGAGTGCGGCTCTGCGGTGGAGGTCGGTGCTGGAGGCTCCATTATTCTCTATGTGGAGTGTGGCTCTGCGGGTGGAGGTCGGTGCTGGAGGCTCCATTATTCTCTATGTGGAGTGTGGCTCTGCGGGTGGAGGTCGGTGCTGGAGGCTCCATTATTCTCTATGTGGAGTGCGGCTCTGCGGGTGGAGGTCGGTGCTGGAGGCTCCATTATTCTCTATGAAGAGTGTAACTCTGCGGGTGGAGGTCGGTGCTGGAGGCTCCATTCTCTATGTGGAGTGCGGCTCTGCGGGTGGAGGTCGGTGCTGGAGGTCCCATTATTCTCTATGTGGAGGGTGGCTCTGCGGGTGGAGGTCGGTGCTGGAGGCTCCATTATTCTCTATGTGGAGTGCGGCTCTGCAGGTGGAGGTTGGTGCTGGAGGCTCCATCATTCTCTATGTGGATTGTGACTCTGCGGGTGGAGGTCGGTGCTGGAGGCTCCATTATTCTCTATGTGGAGTGCGGCTCTGCGGGTGGAGGTCGGTGCTGGAGGTCCCATTATTCTCTATGTGGAGGGTGGCTCTGCGGGTGGAGGTCGGTGCTGGAGGCTCCATTATTCTCTATGTGGAGTGCTGCTCTGCGGGTGGAGGTCGGTGCTGGACGCTCCATTATTCTCTATGTGGAGTGCGGCTCTGCGGGTGGAGGTCGGTGCTGGAGGCTCCATTATTCTCTATGTGGAGTGCGGCTCTGCGGGTGGAGGTCGGTGCTGGAGGCTCCATTATTCTCTATGAAGAGTGTAACTCTGCGGGTGGAGGTCGGTGCTGGAGGCTCCATTATTCTCTATGTGGAGTGCGGCTCTGCGGGTGGAGGTCGGTGCTGGAGGTCCCATTATTCTCTATGTGGAGGGTGGCTCTGCGGGTGGAGGTCGGTGCTGGAGGCTCCATTATTCTCTATGTGGAGTGCGGCTCTGCAGGTGGAGGTTGGTGCTGGAGGCTCCATTATTCTCTATGTGGATTGTGACTCTGCGGGTGGAGGTCGGTGCTGGAGGCTCCATTATTCTCTATGTGGAGTGCGGCTCTGCGGGTGGAGGTCGGTGCTGGAGGCTCCATTATTCTCTATGTGGAGTGCGGGTGGAGGTCGGTGCTGGAGGCTCCATTATTCTCTATGTGGAGTGCGGCTCTGCGGGTGGAGGTCGGTGCTGGAGGCTCCATTATTCTCTATGTGGAGTGCGGCTCTGCGGGTGGAGGTTGGTGCTGGAGGCTCCATTATTTTCTATGAAGAGTGTGACTCTGCGGGTGGAGGTAGGTGCTGGAGGCTCCATTATTCTCTATGTGGAGTGCGGCTCAGCGGGTGGAGGTCGGTGCTGGAGGCTCCATTATTCTCTATGTGGAGTGCGGCTCTGCGGGTGGAGGTCGGTGCTGGAGGCTCCATTATTCTCTATGTGGAGTGCTGCTCTGCGGGTGGAGGTCGGTGCTGGAGGCTCCATTATTCTCTATGTGGAGTGCGGCTCTGCGGGTGGAGGTCGGTGCTGGAGGCTCCATTATTCTCTATGAAGAGTGTGACTCTGCGGATGGAGGTCGGTGCTGGAGGCTCCATTCTCTATGTGGAGTGCGGCTCTGCGGGTGGAGGTCGGTGCTGGAGGCTCCATTATTCTCTATGTGGAGGTTGGTGCTGGAGGTCCCATTATTCTCTATGTGGAGGGTGGCTCTGCGGGTGGAGGTCGGTGCTGGAGGCTCCATTATTCTCTGTGGAGTGCGGCTCTGCGGGTGGAGGTCGGTGCTGGAGGCTCCATTATTCTCTATGAAGAGTGTGACTCTGCGGTGGAGGCCGGTGCTGGAGGCTCCATTATTCTCTATGTGGAGTGCGGCTCTGCGGGTGGAGGTCGGTGCTGGAGGCTCCATTATTCTCTATGTGGAGGTCGGTGCTGGAGGTCCCATTATTCTCTATGTGGAGGGTGGCTCTGCGGGTGGAGGTCGGTGCTGGAGGCTCCATTATTCTCTATGTGGAGTGCGGGTGGAGGTCGGTGCTGGAGGTCCCATTATTCTCTATGTGGAGGGTGGCTCTGCGGGTGGAGGTCGGTGCTGGAGGCTCCATTATTCTCTATGAAGAGTGTGACTTTGCGGGTGGAGGTCGGTGCTGGAGGCTCCATTATTCTCTATGTGGAGTGCGGCTCTGCGGGTGGAGGTCGGTGCTGGAGGCTCCATTATTCTCTATGTGGAGTGTGGCTCTGCGGGTGGAGGTTGGTGCTGGAGGCTCCATTATTCTCTATGAAGAGTGCGGCTCTGCGGGTGGAGGTCGGTGCTGGAGGCTCCATTATTCTCTATGTGTCCAGCTTTCTGCCCTCCCCCGTGTCCAGCTTTCTGCCCTCCCCCGTGTCCAGCTTTCTGCCCTCCCCCGTGTCCAGCTTTCTGCCCTCCCCCGTGTCCAGCTTTCTGCCCTCCCCCGTGTCCAGCTTTCTGCCCTCCCCCGTGTCCAGCTTCCTGCCCTGGGCGCCCCCCCCCCCCCCCCCCCCGGATCGCCGCTGTCAATAAAAAAAAAAAAAAGTTCTGCTTACCTGCCGCGCTCCTGCTCTCTCCACGCAGCTGCAGCGTGCACTCGCCGGCGACTGACAATGACGTCAGATGCCGGGGACTTGCATGCTGCGGCTGACGTCAGCTGCGGCCCGCACGTCAATAGCATTAAACAGCTGCAGCTCCGCCCGCCACTATGGGCCCGGTTAGCCTGCGGCTGCCAGTAGGGGCCCGGTGAGCAGATAAGACGGGGCCCGATGCGGGCCCCCTCTGCTCACCGGGCTCCATACGCCAGTCACGGCTGTAACGCCCTGATGGCGGCCCTGAATAGGACACACGCGGCTCCGCTCTGTACATGAATCGTCCCCAATAGGACATTTCTCGGTTGCTGTGTGAGGACGGGGGGGGGTCAGGGTCACTACATCGCTCTGCGCTCCAGAGGAAAGAGCGGCTCCAGCGCAGAATATAAAGGTTCTGTATCTGGAGACGCATTTACAATCCGCGGCTGACGAATGACGCGAGCGCTGACACATTTCCAGCCCCACAATGTGTCCTGAGTAGTGATGAGCGAGTGTACTCGTTGCTGGGGTATCAGGATCCTGTCAGCACCGGCGCACTGCCACGGCTAAACAGGGTGACTCACCCACACTGCATGAGAGCCCGGTGTCAGATGCTGCAGGGAAAACTTAGGCAGACGGGACCTGAGCAGCGTGCTGAGTATGACAGTCAGCAGAAGGACCTACGATCATGTGACCACAGGGGGCGGAGCTTGGCGTCCTGCTGCTGGAGATGAGTGCAGGATTCTACAGGGAAACTAAAGTAGAGGAGAGGGGAACTCAGGTCGGACAGGCGGGGGTCATACACGGAGAAAACGGCGCGGTACAGAAGGGGCGAGCAGAGAATAGTCAGAACGTAAGCAAGGGGTCATACACTGAGATAGCAGCGCAGTACAAGAGGGACAGGCAGAATTCTAAACAGGGACAGAACCAGATCAGAACCAGACAAGAATAAAATAGCACTGGCACAAAGCACAGACACAGGCACAACATGGCCACGCACACTTGGCCAAGGGTCAAAGTATAAGCGACGAGGGAAGAGCAAACAATGCATACCTCCCAACTTTGGAAGATGGGAAAGAGGGACAAACTTGGCGTGGCAAATTTTAGGCCACGCCTCTGAGCACACCCATACATAACTAGTCACACCCATATCCACGTCCCATCCACACCCATTTAGCACTGCTGATCACACTGTTTCATAAAGAATAATTATAAACAAAAAACATATGGCCACATAGTGCTCCATACTGTATAATGGTCCCACATGATGCTCCATACTGTATAATGGTCCCACATGATGCTCCATACTGTATAATGACCACACATGATGCTCCATACTGTACAATAGCCCCACATGATGCTCCATACTTTACAATGGCCCCAGATGATGCTCCATACTGTATAATGGCCCCACAATGCTCCATACTGTATAATGGCCACTGTTGTGATAGGCAATTCAGTAACACAATGTACATAGCGATCAGAGCACATACAGTGATCTGACAATAACCCAAAATAATAGAATGAGCTCTGAGACGTGGGAACTCTGCAGACCGCAATTCCTGATCCTCTCCAAACACAACTAGAGGCAGCTGTGGATTGCGCCTAACTCTGCCTATGCAACTCGGCACAGCCTGAGAAACTAACTAGCCTGAAGATAGAAAAATAAGCCTACCTTGCCTCAGAGAAATACCCCAAAGGAAAAGGCAGCCCCCCACATATAATGACTGTGAGTAAGATGAAAAGACAAACGTAGGGATGAAATAGATTCAGCAAAGTGAGGCCCGATATTCTAGACAGAACGAGGATAGGAAAGATAACTTTACAGTCTACACAAAACCCTAAAGAAAACCACGCAAAGGGGGCAAAAAGACCCTCCGTACCGAACTAACGGCACGGAGGTACACCCCTTGCGTCCCAGAGCTTCCAGCAAAACAAATAGACAAGCTGGACAGAAAAAATAGCAACAAATAGCAAAGAAGCACTTAGCTATGCAGAGCAGCAGGCCACAGGAATGATCCAGAGATACACAAGTCCAACACTGGAACATTGACAGGAAGCATGGATCAAAGCATTAGGTGGAGTTAAGTAGAGAAGCAGCTAACGAGCTCACCAGATCACCTGAGGGAGGAAACTCAGAAGCTGCAGTACCACTTTCCTCCACAAACGGAAGCTCCCAGAGAGAATCAGCCGAAGTACCACTTGTGACCACAGGAGTGAACTCTGCCACAGAATTCACAACAGGCCACACATGATGCTCCATACTGTATAATGGCCACACATGATGCTCCATACTGTATAATGGCCACACAGTGCTCAATACTGTATAATGGCCCCACATGATGCTCCATACTGTATAATGGCCCCACTATGCTCCATACTGAATAATGGCCACACATGATGCTCCATACTGTATAATGGCCCCACATGATGCTCCATACTGTATAATGGCCACACATGATGCTCCATACCCTATAATGGCCCCACAGTGCTCAATACTGTATAATAGCCACACATGATGCTCCATACTGTATAATGACCACACATGATGCTCCATACTGTACAATGGCCCCACATGATGCTCCATCAGGGTCGGACTGGGGTGCCTAGGGCCCACCAGGGGAATTAACTCTAGGGGCCCACTCTACAGCTTCCATAAACATTTTTTATATAATATACGGACAGGGATTTTAATCATATTTGCAATATACCTCATTAGGAAAATAAGTTTCTGTCAGCAGTGAATGATGAGTCCAGATGTTCCTGAGCTCCCGGATTTCTCTACACTCGGCCTCTGATTTACAGGATTTTTTTTTTTTAAACTGAATTAGCAGCGGAGGGCAGAGAAAGTCAGGAATTCCTGAATAATCAGGACTGATCATTTTGTGCTGGAGCTCCCAATTCAAGATTGTGGTACAACTGAGTGACCCAGCATTCTGCTATGGGGATCTGTCACTAGTTTGTTTCCCTTAGTTAGGACACCATGAAATCAGCGACAGATTCCCTGTAACAGAATCCCTGGATAACACCTATGGTAATTTCACACTAGCGAGTCCACTGCGGGATGCCCACTGCTTGTATCCCACAGTGGACCCGCTCTGGAGGAGGATCGCGCCGACATTATACGGATATATTCTCATATATAATGCTGGGTGCATTATATACAATGTTTTGAGTCAGAGTGAAATCCTTCAGGTGTATCGGACACCTCTTTAAAGGCTCTCTGTTAGCACAGAATGACTATTGATACCAAGCACAGCCGCTCAGATCATTATGGCGGCCAATTATTTATATACACCTTCCCACCTGCTTGTTTCACATCCTTCTCTGACTCTTTGAAGTCAGAGCTGTCAATCACATTAGAGGGGGTGGAGAATGATGGAATACAAACAGGTGGGAAGGTGAATGTACATGATTGGCCCAGCCGTGAAGCACCGAGTGGTAGGACTTAGTTTGAACAGTCATTCTGCACTGACAGTCCATTTAAGGGTAACTTGTCATCTTCAGAAACATTATTTATCTGCAGATATAGGGTTAATCTGCAGGTAAATGGGGTTTAAAGCCTGGTTAGCCGGCATAATGGGAAAGCGTTGGCTGCAGAGAGAAATTTAAGCTTTATTCTCCCTTCCGCCAGTCGCTTCGTGTATTACATCTGACATCTGCCTGATATGGAGCAGGCTCAGCTCCTGAACACGCTCCATACAATCATATCCCTAAGGTGACAGTTATGACAAGGTTAGAAAATTTCACATGTCTGTTCCTAAACATGGACAGACAAATGGAATTCCCCAACACGTGAAAGAGCCCTTATAGATTTAGTAAATGTGCCCAAACATACAAATGTTTTTAGTCACTCCAGAATACACATCTTACAAAAATACATATCATTCCAAATACATAGGTACAAATACGCAGACAGGCACAAACACGCAGACAGGCACAAACACGCCAGTACATGAATACATCACCTTAACCACCATCAGTACATGGTACATCAATTGTAGTGTCAGGTCAGCCCCATATACCTTTGTATCACATGAACCTACAACTCCCAGTATGTCCTTAACAATCGAGATACTGGTAGTTGTTGTCATCAGTCATCAGCCTGCGGACCATACAGGAACCACAGCACTGATGAGATGCAGGCTGGATCACAAATAGACATTTACATCCAGGTATCTTACCTGTGAACTCTCCTCTGCTTGGAGACTTTCTCTTTCTTTTCGTCTCCAACTTGTCCAGACTCCATGATGACTCTTCTCATGCACAGCTGTTCTCCTTCGACCTCCATCGACCTAAAAATAGCAGAGTCATTACAATGCTCCTGAATATAAATATCTGCCCGACACTGAGCCCTTGTATAGACTATTAACACTCACAATGCTCCCTGCACTAAATACGACCCACACACTCTACACTTCTTATGGCACATGCCCTCCTCACTGAGCAATCTTTTCTATACTGGGCCTCCTCTTCACACTGTCCTCTCACATGGTGTCCCCACTATACTGCCCATATCTAGAATGTGCCCCCTCATCACACTAGCGCTCTACAGCATACTATTCCCTCCTTGCTGTGCCCCCACACTGTCCCCCATACTGCCCCATCTATATACCTCTCCCCACACTACGTAGTCTCTGTTCTGTGTACCCTTACTCTTTTCTCCCCATGCTGTCTCCTCTCACTCTCCATATTGTCTCCTCATACATCCCCCTTCTGTTCCCGCACCCATTCCCCCCTCCCCTCATTCACCATACTGTTTCTTACCACATTCTCTGCATACTGTATCCTAAAATCAACCCCCCCTCTCCCCAATTAAAATATTTGGAAGAGTAAAAAGACACACAAAGAAATACAGAAGCACATATACACACACACGAAGACATGCATTAATGGACACAAGCACACACTTGCAGATTGCGCGCACACACAGAAATGGGGACACACACACACACATATACACACAAGCAAGTGCACTTATGCATACGTAAACACGCAGACAGTCATGCTCATACACACAGAAATTCATGCTCAGACAAGCACAAACACACACACGTGAAGACACAGACAGAAATGCACACATAGACTAGACACATACAAGCACACGCAGGAAGACAGATACACACACAGAAATGCATATGTAAACACAGACACGTGCATGCAGACACAGACACATACGTAGACATACGTGCACACATATACAGGCATACACATGCAAGTATATATGCACACTGTAGGGGTTTCACGCGCTCAAGTGCGACTGCTGACACTTAGGAGGCACGTTCCATCAAAAGTTCAAAGGTTTATTGCTTTATAAACCATATAGCAAAACAGAAAACAAATAGCCTTTAGCTTAGGCAACGGAAAAAACAAGTGTCCAGTCCTTCAGGCTCAGTCCTGGAGCCTTAACACACTCTGGAGGCTAGCACCTCCACACATATCTACTGTGTTAACCATTAGGCTTTTTTTTTTATAGGTCTAACCACACCCAGAAACCATCACATGATTAGACATTTGGTTGTGACATCACCACAGGTCCTGAAACACATATAGATAGCTATGGTTACATAACAGCGGCAAGCCATCTATGTGACACATATCTCCCGTCGATTAGACACCCTTTAGCCACGCTACAACACATATACCATGCATACAGGCATGCATATACAAGCATATACACACATACCATGCATACACACATATACAGACATACACATAAAAGCATATTTACACACATATGCCATGCATACATACACATATATACCATGCATACATACAGGCATATATACACGCACACATATACCATACATACATACATACATACACATACATATGCATACAATCCATATATAACCACACACACATTCAGGGTGTTAGCACCCTACCTTGGCTTGTCTTCAGCCCAGCCCAAGCATTATTGAAGCACTGCACTGCACTCCTATACCGGAAGCAGCAGTGCAGGGCACGCGGAGTGATGATGCCACTTTAGGCTGTGGCCGAGTCTGCTGGCTGTGACTCTGCTGGGCGTGCGACCCCCTGCTGCTCTCCTGCTCCCTGGCCCAGCTCTCCAGTCTCCACTGTGTGTGCATCCGTTCAGCCACGCCCACATTTAAAAAGCCCGCATCATTTTTTTTTTTCCCTTCCTCCCATCTCCTGCTTTTTTCCAGGGGCCCACCGGGGAATCCCCCGGCACCCCGCCAGTGCAGCTGCTGATACGTACTGCACTGAAGGGTAAGGGGCATGGCTTAATACAAGGGGGCGTGTCGTGTCGGCTGCTTCTGCTGTCTGCGGGAAGCAGAGCGTCCCGTGCGGGAGTGCGGGGCAAAGGCTCAAAACCGGGACAGTCCCGCAGAATGAGGGACAGTTGGGAGCTATGAACAATGAGGCTATAAGAAGCCTCCCAGAATCCCATAGTGAGGCCGTCCAGATTAACCTCTGAACTGCCTAATCCCACAAACTATGCAGATCATGATATCGGGTGATCTCTGAGTATTTGTGACTGCTTGGAGATTGTTTTCCATCACCGCAGCTGCATGATTTACAGCTGCTAGATTGGGAATTCCCACATGTATTCAGCCTAACAGGCAACCCCCACATGTACTCAGGCTGGCTAGCAGGGGGAAATCATGCAGCTGAAGCGATGAAAACTAAATCTCCAAGCAGTCACAAATACTCGGAGACCACCCTAGCAATGAGTATACTCGCTCACCACTAGTCCTGAGTAGGGTTGAGTGACTTTTACTTTCTTAGGGTCGAGTCAGGTTTCGCGAAACCCGACTATCTCTAAAGTCGAGTCGAGTGAAATCGGCCGATTATGGCGTAAAGTCGGGGATCGACCGAAACACGAAACCCAATGCAAAGTCAATGGGAATTTTTTTCTCTCTCTCTCTCTCTCTCTCTCGAAAAGCTGGTGTTACACATTTCAAATCGCTACAGCGCACAAGCGACAAGATGAAGATAGGCGTCCACGCCCCTAAGACCTATGTCATCACTCTGCCCACGCTCCTTCATTGGCTGAAAAAATGGCGTCAAGCGCGTCATACGAAACGCGACTTTGGCGCGAAAGTCGCGTACCGCATGGCCGACCCCACACAGGGATCGGGTCGGGTTTCATGAAACCCGACTTTGCCAAAAGTCGGCGACTTTGGAAAATGAACGATCCGTTTCGCTCAACCCTAGTCCTGAGTTGTCGCTGTCGGTCACGCACAGAACTGATATTTCTCGCTCCCGACTAATGAAATCTCCTGAGAACTCCTCACAATAATGAGGATCCAGTTCTATCAGCGAGATTCAGATGATTCTTACATATATTGTCAGAGGCCGAGTCATATAGATACAGTCATAGGTTAAAGTGTTGGCAAAATGAAGTATTTCTCCCAGAAAATGATTGCAGTTACACATGTATTGTTATGCACATGTTTATTTCCTTTGTGTGTATTAGAACAAAAAAAACAACAGAGAAAAAAAGGCAAATTGGATTTAATTTCACACAAAACCTCAAAAACGGGCCAGAAAAAATAAGTGGCACTGTCGTCGCCACATAATGTGGGACGTTCTGAGATGTTGTGTCTGCTCCAAATTACATTGTAAAATTCCAATCTGTGCACAGAAGAGCCACTCTAAGGATACCGTCACACAGTGGCACTTTGATCGCTAGGACGGCACGATCCGTGACGTTCCAGCGATATCATTACGATCTCGCTGTGTCTGACATGCTACTGCGATCAGGGACCCCGCTGAGAATCGTACGTCGTAGCAGATCGTCTGAAACTTTATTTCGTCGCTGGATCTCCCACTGACATCGCTGAATCGGCGTGTGTGACGCCGATTCAGCGATGTCTTCACTGGTAACCAGGGTAAACATCGGGTTACTAAGCGCAGGGCCGCGCTTAGTAACCCGATGTTTACCCTGGTTACCAGCGTAAACGTAAAAAAAACAAACACTACATACTTACCTTCAGCTGTCTGTCCCCGGCGCTCTGCTTCTCTGCACTCCTCCTGCATCCTGTGTCAGCGCCGGGCAGCCAGAAAGCACAGCGGTGACGTCACCGCTCTGCTTTACGGCTGACCAGCGCTGACAGTGCAGAGGAAAGCACAGTGCCGGAGGACAGACACGGAATGTAAGTATGTAATGTTTGGTTTTTTTACGTTTACGCTGGTAACCAGGGTAAACATCGGGTTAATAAGCGCGGCCCTGCGCTTAGTAACCCAATGTTTACCCTGGTTACCAGGAGACTTCGGGATCGTTGGTCGCTGGAGAGCTGTCTGTGTGACCGCTCTACAGCGACGCTTCAGCGATCGACATCGTCGTATCGCTGCAGCGTCGTTTCAGTGTGACGGTACCCTAATACATTCAGCATCAAAGCAGATCTTTATTACATTATCCGGTCAGTCTTTATATAGGTTATTAGTATTCATGCATTGTAACAATAGAATTGTCTCGTCTTATCTCTAAGTGTGCTGGCATTAGCATACATACCTCTAATTGGCTAAGTTAACACTGTTAAAACACAGCTTGTGGTCTAGGTGATGTACTAGCCCCTAAAGGTACCGTCACACATAGCGACGCTGCAGCGATACCGACAACGATCCGGATCGCTGCAGCGTCGCTGTTTGGTCGCTGGAGAGCTGTCACACAGACAGCTCTCCAGCGACCAACGATCCCGAGGTCCCCGGTAACCAGGGTAAACATCGGGTAACTAAGCGCAGGGCCGCGCTTAGTAACCCGATGTTTACCCTGGTTACCATCCTAAAAAGTAAAAAAACAAACGCAACATACTTACCTACCGCTGTCTGTCCTCGGCGCTCTGCTTCTCTGGTCTGGCTGTGAGCGCCGGGCAGCCAGAAAGCAGAGTGGTGACGTCACCGCTCTGCTTTCCGGCTGACCGACGCTCACAGCCAGAGCAGGAGGAGAGCAGAGCACAGCGCTGGAGGACAGACGGCTGTAGGTAAGTATGTAGTGTTTGTTTTTTTACTTTTAGGATGGTAACCAGGGTAAACATCGGGTTACTAAGCGCGGCCCTGCGCTTAGTTACCCGATGTTTACCCTGGTTACCAGCAAAGACATCGCTGAATCGGTGTCACACACGCCGATTCAGCGATGTCTACGGGGAGTCCAGCGACGAAATAAAGTTCTGGACTTTCTTCCCCGACCAGCGATCTCCCAGCAGGGGCCTGATCGCTGCTGCCTGTCACACTGGACGATATCGCTAGCGAGGACGCTGCAACGTCACGGATCGCTAGCGATATCGTCTAGTGTGACAGTACCTTTAAGGTACCGTTACACTAAACGACTTACCAACAATCACGACTAGCGATACGACCTGGCTGTGATTGTTGGTAAGTCGCTGTGTGGTCGCTGGGGAGATGTCACACAGACAGCTCTCTCCAGCGACCAACGATTAGGGGAACGACTTCGGCATTGTTGAAACTGTCTTCAACGATGCCGACGTCCCCGGGTAACCAGGGTAAACATCGGGTTACTAAGTGCAGGGCCGCGCTTAGTAACCCGATATTTACCCCGGTTACCATTGTAAAAGTAAAAAAAAAAACACTACATACTCACATTCCGATGTCTGTCACGTCCCCCGCCGGCGTCCACAGGGTTAAAACTGCTTTCGGCAGGAGCGCAAGTGCTGCTGCCGAGAGCTTCCCTGCACTGAATGTGTCAGCGCTGCAGTAACAGCGGTGACGTCACCGCTGTGCTCTGCTTTACGGCCGGCCGGCGCTGACACAGTCAGTGTAGGGAAGCTCTCGTGGACGCCGGGGGACGTGACAGACATCAGAATGTGAGTATGTACTGTTTTTTTTTTTTTTTTAACTTTTACAATGGTAACCAGGGTAAATATCGGGTTACTAAGCGCGGCCCTGCGCTTAGTAACCCGATATTTACCCTGGTTACCATTGTAAAACATTGCTGGCATCGTTGCTTTTGCTGTCAAACACGACGATACACGCCGATCTGACGACCAAATAAAGTTCTGGACTTTTAGCTCCGACCAGCGATATCACAGCAGGATCCAGATCGCTGGATCTGGACCTGGTTACCGTTGTAAATGTAAAAAAAACAAACGCTACATACTTACATTCCCGGTGTCTGGTCATGTCCCTCGCCTTCAGCTTCCAGCACTGACTGAGCGCTGGCCGTAAAGTACAGCGGTGACGTCACCGCTGTGCTCTGCTTTACGGCTGGCCGGCGCTCACCAGTCAGTGCGGGAAGCTGAAGGCGAGGGACATGACCAGATACCGGGAATGTAAGTATGTAGTGTTTTTTGTTTTTTTTTACATTTACAACGGTAACCAGGGTAAACATCGGGTTACTAAGCGCGGCCCTGCGCTTAGTAACCCGATGTTTACCATGGTTACCAGTGACAACATCGCTGAATCGGCGTCACACACGCCGATTCAGCGATGTCAGCGGGAGATCCAGCGACAAATTAAAGTGCTGGACTTTCCCCAGCGACCAACGATCTCCCAGCAGGGGCCTGATCGTTGGTCGCTGTCACACATAACGATTTAGTTAACGATATCGTTGCTACGTCACAAAAAGCAACGATATCGTTAACGATATCGTTATGTGTGAAGGTACCTTAAAGCTACCGTCACACTCAGCGACGCTGCAGTGATATAGACAACGAGCCGATCGCTGGAGCGTCGCTGTTTAGGTCACTGTAGAGACGTCAAACACAGCAACTCCAGAACGATGCAAGAGCGATCCAGTGATGTAACGGCGACTCACTTATCGTTCTCGCTGGTTGTTAGCTCCATGTAAAATGTTGCTGGCATCGTTGCTTTTGATGTCAAACATGACGATACATCTTCCGACCTGACGACGAAGTTCTGGACTTCTAGCTCCGACCAGCAATGGCACAGCGGGATCCAGATCGCTGCTGCATGTCAAACACAACGAGATTGCTATCGAGGACGTTGCAACATCACGGATCGTTGTCATTCTCGTTGCAAAGTTGCTGAGTGTGACGGTACCTTTAAATGTCCGGGTAGATAAATATAAATCCTGCTCTCAAAACATCCTCATCCTATTATTTGGTTGCAGCCTTTGGAATAAATAACTGCAATCAATCACTTCCTATAACCATCTAGAAGCTTCTTACATCTCTCAGCTAGAATTTTTGACCAATCTTCTCTTATAAACTGCTCCATGTCTCATATGTGAAGGCGCTTTCTCCCAACTGCAGTTCTAAGATCTCTCCACGTGTTCAATGGTATTTAGACCCAGAATCATTGCTGCCACTTCAGAACTCTCCAGGGACTTGTTTCCATCTATTTCTTAGGACTCCTTGAAGTACATTTGGGGTCATTGTCCTGCTGGAGGACCTATGAGGCAAACGCAGCAAACACAGCTTTTCTGAGACTGGGCAATACATTGCGACCCAAAATCCTTTGGTGATCTTCAGATTTCACGATGCCTTGCACACAGTCAGGACACTCAGTGCCAGAGGCAGCAAAGCAGCCCCAAAACATCTTTGACCCTCCACCATATTTGGCTGTAGGTACTGTGTTCTTTTCTTTGTAGGCCTCATTCCATTTTTGGTAATCAGTAGAATGATGTGCTTTACTAAAAAGCTCTATCATGGTCTCATCTGTCCAAAAGATGCTTTTTCAGAAGGATTTTATCTTACTCACGTACATTTTGGCAAACTGCAGTCGATGGATAGTTTGCGTTGACAATGAATCAATAAAGCGCTCATGGGCTGTCACATATATGTGCACCAGGTATATTGTGTTACGGTTTAGAAATGATTAAAATTAGAGGCTGAAACGTATGTATTTGTATGAATGAAGTCCATTTTTTCATTATTTCCTTTGGAGTTCTGCTCCCATTCTAATTTTTTTTCTACATTTTAGAGGTTTTTTTGCTGGATGCTTTTGAAAGTATTTCACTCACAATATTAGGACTCTGCTGCTATTTTTCCTTGTTGACATTGTAGTGCTGAGGTGACCTTGCTGTGCAGTGAGATGGCAGTGACCCAGAAAAAAGTTCAAAATAAAGTCTTGTTTATTGTTCAGTGTACTCACAAACAGAAAGTGAACGAGTCCTCTTGTACGCAGCTGGGAAAAATGAAGACCGTCCACGACCAGTTGCCGTGAATGAACTACTCCACCGTGTATGCTGGGGTGACAGGCTTTAGACTCTGCCTGGCCCTGTGCTTGCTCCACACAGAAAGAGCTCTGCACAAGTCTCCTGCTTGGTCTTGAATATCTCCTGCAGTATTGCTAATGCCGATTCCAGACACATTTCGGGTCAAACATAGCAGCCCTCTTCCATCAATTGAACGCAGCAGTCCTGTAAGGCGCCGTCCTTCAACTCTTAGCTGCTCCATTTCCTTCAAATATACCACACGATATTCCAACAGTGTTCGTATTTCGCTAAGACTCTCCTCTGTTCCCACAACGAAGAAGGGAACCATACCCTTTATCCAAGGCAACTGTACTTCGTGGACACCAGGTATTCTCAACCTCACTACTCCAGATTTATCCACCATTTCTTGCATGGCTTGACCATTCCTTCCAATGACTCTTTTTACCATAGAGACAGGTACCTGTATTACAGTTTCCTGAAGACTCCGAGCTTTTCTCACATGCTCCAGTCGTCTAACCACGTCTTCATTCCTCAAGTGGGCCATCCACTTTGTGCGCACATATCTCAAGTGCATGTCACTCAGGGTAGCTACCCTCTTAGCTGTGACATCAGTTGTGGACAGTATCACTAACTGACTTGTTCCCGGGGTCCAGCTCACCTTACACACCCCCAGAGCCTTCTTGAACCCTTCATGCATAGACTCCTTGGCACATGCCTCTCTCAGGTCTTCAGGTACGTCTATCATGCACATGAACAAGGAACTCTCCTTCTCTTCTGCTGTCATTAGACACCCATCTTGTTCAGCTTTCAGAGCCAACTTCCTCTGAATATCACCAGTTTCCAGATGTTTGGCCAGGATAGACACCTGCCGCTCTACCTTCTCCCAGGCTGCTCTATGCATTGACTGGCTTTCTTCCAGGCGACCTCTGAGCTCCACCACCTCTTTCTCTAAGACACTCACACGGCACTCAGCAGCCTGTCTCCAAAGCTCCTCTTGCTTTAACCGGGTCTCTACTTCAGGCCCCACTCCTCCACTTCTTCACAAGGTGCAACTGGTACCATTTCTTTGCACCCTTTACGTCTCCAGCGACAATAGGACTTTTCCTTCTGGTGGGGCTCTTCTTTACTGTACTCCCTTACTTCCTCAGAGTCACAGTCACCTGCATAGTCTGTGTCATACCCCACAGTATGGTGAACCCCCAAGTCATACTCTTTCTGGGTGTCAGCTCCACACGTTTTATCTACCACATCACAAACAGTCATATTGTAGAACACGTCAGTTGACAACCTGTCCGTAAGTTCGGACCGTCCACAATTTTCCTTAGTCATGCCTAACTTAGGACTGTCAACTATAGGGGGTGCATTCTCTGCATTAATTTTCATACACATTAATTACACAGACACTTTCCCTTTTATCCACCAGTCCCACAGGGTTTCCAAGTCTCGCCCTATTACCATAGTGTACAGTAAGTCCGGGACTACCTTTACTTTGTGGTACGTGGACTCCTCTGTCATGTCAATGTAGAGGCAGGCTGTCAAATGTCCTTTAACGTCCCCACCTGTGTCATTCACTCTTGTCCCTAACCCAGGTGACACAATGCATTCAGAAGGGGTTCTCAGTAAAGTCGCTTCACTCCCTGGGTCTATAAGTCCCATCACACTTTCTCCTTCCAAAAAAAAGGAGCACTGTTGTGATAAAACATTAGCTGAGCAATTCATAGTATAGCATGGACCTGCATAGCACAACTGCGCTTGGGGCCCACCGGTCTGCGCCACCCCTTTAACTTCATGAGGCTCCACCCTTTTTTGGATTCCTTCCCCTTTAGGGTCACCCCCTTTTTGGGCAACTACTACCTTTTGGGATACAGCCCCCTTTTTGGACTCCACCCCTTTTTTGGCAACCATCCCTGTGTGGGTTTTCCGCACCATTTTTGGGACAATACCCAACGGTATTCTCCGGCACCAGTTCACACAGTACAGAAAAAAATGTCTGTTTGGGTCGAACTGGCCCTTTTAAGAGTCTGCACGAAATGTGTTTTGTTTTTTTTTTTCAACTCTCCAGCTCCTGCTGGCACTACCACAGCTCCAGCTGCAGTCACAAACCATTGGCACCTCCGGCTGCCGATCACAAGCCGCTGCTGCTGAACCTCTTGCTGCAGCTGCACTCTACAATGCTCTGTACGGCTCCACAGCAGACTTCGTGGACACGCCGATCCACAGCAAGATTCTTGTCACCTTCGTAACCCCGCCGAGTTACAGCAAGTTGATTTGAGGAAAAAACAGTCTCTCACTGACCCCAGACAGTATCACACACGGTTGTCAGACCGTCCACTCATCTGGCTCAGACCAGCCAGTGCTGTAACATGTGCTCCTTGGATCGTTGCCCGCATTCTCCACCAATTGTAGCGTTTCCCTTACTTTGGGTCTTGGGGGACACTCGCTTTGCACGGGAATAACGCATAACGGCACGATTTCTCCACAAATCAATCCGTACGGTTTATTAAAGCGTCATAAACTGCGCCGTAAGCCAGGTTACACATCACCAGCTTATGCATAGTCTGTTACTTTAACACATGTGGCTTTACAAAGCATTCAATAGTCACGCCTTTATCTCTCCAGTTACCAGGTGACTGCACAGTTCATTACATGCATCAACGGAATTTTTTAATCACCACAGTCTGTTCCAATAGCAGATACGTCTCTGCCGTATATTACAGTCATGGCCAAAAGTTTTGAGAATTACACCAAAATTATATTTTCACATGATCTGCTGCCCTCTGGTTTTTATTAGTGTTTGTCTGATGTTTATATCACATACAGAAATATAATTGCAATCATATTATGAGTACCAATAGGTTATATTGACAGTTAGAATGAGTTAATGCAGCAAGTCAATATTTGCAGTGTTGACCCTTCTTCTTCAAGACCTCTGCAATTCTCCCTGGCAGGCTCTCAATCAACTTCTGGACCAAATCCTGACTGATAGCAGTCCATTCTTGCATAATCAATGCTTGCATTTTGCCAGAATTTGTTGGATTTTGTTTGTCCACCCGTCTCTTGATGATTGACCACAAGTTCTCAATGGGATTAAGATCTGGCGACTCACTTATCGTTCTCGCTGGTTGTTGGCTCCATGTAAAATGTTGATGGCATCGTTGCTTTTGATGTCAAACATGACGATACATCTTCCGACCTGACGACGAAGTTCTGGACTTCTAGCTCCGACCAGCAATGGCACAGCGGGATCCAGATCGCTGCTGCATGTCAAACACAACGAGATTGCTATCGAGGACGTTGCAACGTCACGGATCGTTGTCATTCTCGTTGCAAAGTTGCTGAGTGTGACGGTACCTTTAAATGTCCGGGTAGATAAATATAAATCCTGCTCTCAAAACATCCTCATCCTATTATTTGGTTGCAGCCTTTGGAATAAATAACTGCAATCAATCACTTCCTATAACCATCTAGAAGCTTCTTACATCTCTCAGCTAGAATTTTTGACCAATCTTCTCTTATAAACTGCTCCATGTCTCACATGTGAAGGCGCTTTCTCCCAACTGCAGTTCTAAGATCTCTCCACGTGTTCAATGGTATTTAGACCCAGAATCATTGCTGCCACTTCAGAACTCTCCAGGGACTTGTTTCCATCTATTTCTTAGGACTCCTTGAAGTACGTTTGGGGTCATTGTCCTGCTGGAGGACCTATGAGGCAAACGCAGCAAACACAGCTTTTCTGAGACTGGGCAATACATTGCGACCCAAAATCCTTTGGTGATCTTCAGATTTCACGATGCCTTGCACACAGTCAGGACACTCAGTGCCAGAGGCAGCAAAGCAGCCCCAAAACATCTTTGACCCTCCACCATATTTGGCTGTAGGTACTGTGTTCTTTTCTTTGTAGGCCTCATTCCATTTTTGGTAATCAGTAGAATGATGTGCTTTACTAAAAAGCTCTATCATGGTCTCATCTGTCCAAAAGATGCTTTTTCAGAAGGATTTTATCTTACTCACGTACATTTTGGCAAACTGCAGTCGATGGATAGTTTGCGTTGACAATGAATCAATAAAGCGCTCATGGGCTGTCACATATATGTGCACCAGGTATATTGTGTTACGGTTTAGAAATGATTAAAATTAGAGGCTGAAACGTATGTATTTGTATGAATGAAGTCCATTTTTTCATTATTTCCTTTGGAGTTCTGCTCCCATTCTAATTTTTTTTCTACATTTTAGAGGTTTTTTTGCTGGATGCTTTTGAAAGTATTTCACTCACAATATTAGGACTCTGCTGCTATTTTTCCTTGTTGACATTGTAGTGCTGAGGTGACCTTGCTGTGCAGTGAGATGGCAGTGACCCAGAAAAAAGTTCAAAATAAAGTCTTGTTTATTGTTCAGTGTACTCACAAACAGAAAGTGAACGAGTCCTCTTGTACGCAGCTGGGAAAAATGAAGACCGTCCACGACCAGTTGCCGTGAATGAACTACTCCACCGTGTATGCTGGGGTGACAGGCTTTAGACTCTGCCTGGCCCTGTGCTTGCTCCACACAGAAAGAGCTCTGCACAAGTCTCCTGCTTGGTCTTGAATATCTCCTGCAGTATTGCTAATGCCGATTCCAGACACATTTCGGGTCAAACATAGCAGCCCTCTTCCATCAATTGAACGCAGCAGTCCTGTAAGGCGCCGTCCTTCAACTCTTAGCTGCTCCATTTCCTTCAAATATACCACACGATATTCCAACAGTGTTCGTATTTCGCTAAGACTCTCCTCTGTTCCCACAACGAAGAAGGGAACCATACCCTTTATCCAAGGCAACTGTACTTCGTGGACACCAGGTATTCTCAACCTCACTACTCCAGATTTATCCACCATTTCTTGCATGGCTTGACCATTCCTTCCAATGACTCTTTTTACCATAGAGACGGGTACCTGTATTACAGTTTCCTGAAGACTCCGAGCTTTTCTCACATGCTCCAGTCGTCTAACCACGTCTTCATTCCTCAAGTGGGCCATCCACTTTGTGCGCACATATCTCAAGTGCATGTCACTCAGGGTAGCTACCCTCTTAGCTGTGACATCAGTTGTGGACAGTATCACTAACTGACTTGTTCCCGGGGTCCAGCTCACCTTACACACCCCCAGAGCCTTCTTGAACCCTTCATGCATAGACTCCTTGGCACATGCCTCTCTCAGGTCTTCAGGTACGTCTATCATGCACATGAACAAGGAACTCTCCTTCTCTTCTGCTGTCATTAGACACCCATCTTGTTCAGCTTTCAGAGCCAACTTCCTCTGAATATCACCAGTTTCCAGATGTTTGGCCAGGATAGACACCTGCCGCTCTACCTTCTCCCAGGCTGCTCTATGCATTGACTGGCTTTCTTCCAGGCGACCTCTGAGCTCCACCACCTCTTTCTCTAAGACACTCACACGGCACTCAGCAGCCTGTCTCCAAAGCTCCTCTTGCTTTAACCGGGTCTCTACTTCAGGCCCCACTCCTCCACTTCTTCACAAGGTGCAACTGGTACCATTTCTTTGCACCCTTTACGTCTCCAGCGACAATAGGACTTTTCCTTCTGGTGGGGCTCTTCTTTACTGTACTCCCTTACTTCCTCAGAGTCACAGTCACCTGCATAGTCTGTGTCATACCCCACAGTATGGTGAACCCCCAAGTCATACTCTTTCTGGGTGTCAGCTCCACACGTTTTATCTACCACATCACAAACAGTCATATTGTAGAACACGTCAGTTGACAACCTGTCCGTAAGTTCGGACCGTCCACAATTTTCCTTAGTCATGCCTAACTTAGGACTGTCAACTATAGGGGGTGCATTCTCTGCATTAATTTTCATACACATTAATTACACAGACACTTTCCCTTTTATCCACCAGTCCCACAGGGTTTCCAAGTCTCGCCCTATTACCATAGTGTACAGTAAGTCCGGGACTACCTTTACTTTGTGGTACGTGGACTCCTCTGTCATGTCAATGTAGAGGCAGGCTGTCAAATGTCCTTTAACGTCCCCACCTGTGTCATTCACTCTTGTCCCTAACCCAGGTGACACAATGCATTCAGAAGGGGTTCTCAGTAAAGTCGCTTCACTCCCTGGGTCTATAAGTCCCATCACACTTTCTCCTTCCAAAAAAAAGGAGCACTGTTGTGATAAAACATTAGCTGAGCAATTCATAGTATAGCATGGACCTGCATAGCACAACTGCGCTTGGGGCCCACCGGTCTGCGCCACCCCTTTAACTTCATGAGGCTCCACCCTTTTTTGGATTCCTTCCCCTTTAGGGTCACCCCCTTTTTGGGCAACTACTACCTTTTGGGATACAGCCCCCTTTTTGGACTCCACCCCTTTTTTGGCAACCATCCCTGTGTGGGTTTTCCGCACCATTTTTGGGACAATACCCAACGGTATTCTCCGGCACCAGTTCACACAGTACAGAAAAAAATGTCTGTTTGGGTCGCACTGGCCCTTTTAAGAGTCTGCACGAAATGTGTTTTGGTTTTTTTTTCAACTCTCCAGCTCCTGCTGGCACTACCACAGCTCCAGCTGCAGTCACAAACCATTGGCACCTCCGGCTGCCGATCACAAGCCGCTGCTGCTGAACCTCTTGCTGCAGCTGCACTCTACAATGCTCTGTACGGCTCCACAGCAGACTTCGTGGACACGCCGATCCACAGCAAGATTCTTGTCACCTTCGTAACCCCGCCGAGTTACAGCAAGTTGATTTGAGGAAAAAACAGTCTCTCACTGACCCCAGACAGTATCACACACGGTTGTCAGACCGTCCACTCATCTGGCTCAGACCAGCCAGTGCTGTAACATGTGCTCCTTGGATCGTTGCCCGCATTCTCCACCAATTGTAGCGTTTCCCTTACTTCGGGTCTTGGGGGACACTCGCTTTGCACGGGAATAACGCATAACGGCACGATTTCTCCACAAATCAATCCGTACGGTTTATTAAAGCGTCATAAACTGCGTCGTAAGCCAGGTTACACATCACCAGCTTATGCATAGTCTGTTACTTTAACACATGTGGCTTTACAAAGCATTCAATAGTCACGCCTTTATCTCTCCAGTTACCAGGTGACTGCACAGTTCATTACATGCATCAACGGAATTTTTTAATCACCACAGTCTGTTCCAATAGCAGATACGTCTCTGCCGTATATTACAGTCATGGCCAAAAGTTTTGAGAATTACACCAAAATTATATTTTCACATGATCTGCTGCCCTCTGGTTTTTATTAGTGTTTGTCTGATGTTTATATCACATACAGAAATATAATTGCAATCATATTATGAGTACCAATAGGTTATATTGACAGTTAGAATGAGTTAATGCAGCAAGTCAATATTTGCAGTGTTGACCCTCCTTCTTCAAGACCTCTGCAATTCTCCCTGGCAGGCTCTCAATCAACTTCTGGACCAAATCCTGACTGATAGCAGTCCATTCTTGCATAATCAATGCTTGCATTTTGCCAGAATTTGTTGGATTTTGTTTGTCCACCCGTCTCTTGATGATTGACCACAAGTTCTCAATGGGATTAAGATCTGGGGAGTTTCCAGGCCATGGACCCAAAATCTCTGTTTTGTTCCATGAGCCATTTAGTTATCACCTTTGCTTTATGGCAAGGTGCTCCATCATGCTGGAAAAGGCATTGTTGGGCGCCAAACTGCTCTTGGACGGTTGGGAGAAGTTGCTCTTGGAGGACATTCTGGTACCATTCTTTATTCATGGCTGTGTTTTTAGGCAAGTGAGTGAAAAGACGTGGGCACTGCTACTCAGGTGCTCGGGTAGGTTCCCAAACCGTGTGCATATAGATCAAAAGAACCCGGCACTCAACTTTAAGTCAAACTTGTGATTTTTATTTTGTAGTACGTAAAACGTTTCGGCCTGGTCTGGCCTTCGTCAGTTACTACAGTGTTATAAAGAAAATAAATAGTGAGTACATACATGGCTACATCTGTACATACATCAGAGAATACATGCAGTGTATGATACATCAACAAACAAAAAAACAAGAAAACAGAATAAACAGAAGAACAAAAAACAGAAGTATATACAGAGTATCCTATGGTCCTGGTATGATAATCTTAGAAATCCACCCTAAGAGGAATCAACTAGTATATCCCGGCCCTCCCTAGTGGTGAAAAAATGTGAGAAACAGGGTGCTACTATGCGTACCGTACTGAGAGGTGTCTGGATAAATGGAGGAGTGCTTCTATGAGCGTAATGAGCTCCAGGGAGATCCCTGGGGAGGGAGAAAGGGAGAATAAGCCCATAATAGGAGCTACCATCAATATGCTGAAGTGGGACAGTGACAGTGTTATGTGCGGTCCCTGTCGGTGCTAATACCTTGAACAATGTAAGTCCCTGGGCAGAGCCGCGACTGCAGACGATACTGCAGGCTGTGGAGGGAACAAGGGTGAATGTCAGGATATTGAACACGAGGCTGCAGGCTGAATCGCCCGGTGGTATGCCATGCTGGGAGGAGGCAGAGTCCCTGCAAGCGGTAGTAGTGGGGAGCGAGTTACCTGGATAGGAGATGGGTCAGGACGCGGTGTCCACCGCTGTCGGATGAGCATGCCCGAGTGAGGAAACGCCAGTGCGGCGTTCCTTATGTGCGCGCTGGTCCTACCGGATGTGATGTACCGGAAGTGACCGCGTATGTTTCCCCGTGATTGACAGAGGAAAACCAGCCAATCCTGTGGCTCTCTAGTAGGGAGGCGGGACAAAAGCCAAGTGTGCACTGTGAGATGGAGCCGATGGACAGCCTCAGATGGTACGGAAACAGTGATAGTAGCGCTGGGAAGGTGAAGGTGGTGGTTATTCATAACATATCCACTTGTGACCCCGTGGAGAGGTGGAAGAGTCCTGGTGATTCAATAAAGGCGACTCTAGGAAGATAAATAAATATGTTAGAGACATAGATCTGCTTGGAACATAAATATGAAAAGTAGACATTTAGTAACTAGATCATAATGTGTACAATCAGCATCTCGGAGTGCTAAGTTGTAGGAGCCCATAATGATGAGACCCGTAGATAAATTCTAAGATTGGCACATGTCAATTAGGTGAAGGAAACAAGGTCATAATCCCTGTTGAGACCTTTAGGGTGCAGGGTATCGAGGGTATGAATCCAGAAAGCCTCCCTGTGTTTTAGGGAGGCTAATCTGTCTCCCCCCCGTCTAGGTGCTGAGACCTGCTCTATTACCTGAAACGAAAGTTGAGAAATGTTATGACCTTGCGATATAAAATGGTGTGGGATGGGTAAGAGTGTGTTGCCGCATCTGATCGTGGATTTATGCTTGGAGATGCGTTCCCGGATAGGCCGGGTTGTCTCGCCAACATACAGCATGCCACAGGGGCATTTAATAAGGTAGACCACATATGATGAATCGCAATTGAAATAGTTCTTAATGGGAAACGATCTACCAGATCGTGGATGGTGGAATGAGCTACCCTTAAGTACATTGCTGCATTGGGTGCAGTGGAGACAAGGGAAGGTCCCGAGACGTGGGTTCTGGAGGAACCGTTGGATGGGTGCTTTTTTGTCTGGACCTACATCAGCTCTTACGAGTGTGTCCCTTAGGTTGCGGGGTCTCCTAAAACATGGGAGAAAGGGTTCTCTAAACTCCGGGATGTTTGGGTGGGCAGTTGTAAGTAGATGCCAGTGTTTGCGAATGTTACTGTGGAGAATATACGAAAACGGATGGAAAGAGTGAACAAATGGTATACGCTTATTGGACTTTGGTCTGCTATTAAGGCTAGGTGTCCGGGATTCTTGGAGGACCGAGTGGGGGTAGCCACGTGCCAGAAACTTGGCTTCCATCTCAGACACTCGTAGTGTCCGTAGTTCGTTATCCGTGACTATACGTGTTACCCGCTGAATTTGAGATCTAGGGATCGCTTTTTTGATGGCTCTGGGGTGTAGACTTTCAAAATGCAGCAGGCTATTTCGGTCGGTGTTCTTTATGTGGATATCGGTGCTCAGCTTGCCAGTGTAATCTTTAATGACCACAGTGTCCAGAAAATTCATTCTGTGTTGGTCATGAGCCATTGTGAAGGAGATACCAGGCCATGCGGTATTAAGGAAATCCACAAAAGACCGGAAGGACTCCAACGAGCCCCCCCATACGCAAAAAATATCATCTATGTAACGCTTCCAGAGTAGGACATTATCCTGGAAGCGAGAGTCGGAATAGATGATGGTCTCTTCGAAATCTGCCATATAGCAGTTAGCGTACGGGGGCGCTACGTTGGAGCCCATCGCGGTCCCCCGTATCTGTAGGTAGTATTGGTCCTGGAATAGAAAATGATTAGAGTCAAGAACCAATGTGAGTAAATCCACAACTAAGTCAATTTGTTGTTTGTGGGTCCCTGTGGTGGATAGTAATTTCTTGATCGAATTAATGCCATCCGCATGTGGGATGGAAGTGTATAGATCCTTAACATCCAGTGATGCCAGTATCGCATCAGCCGGTATACTACCTAGGTCCCGTATTGTACCCAGAAAGGACCCTGTGTCCAACAGAAATGATCTAGTGGATTGGATATAGGGGGTAAGTATTTTTTCTAGAAAGATTGCTATAGGGGACAGTATAGAATTAGTGGCTGCCACTATTGGTCGTCCCGGGGGATGCTCCACGTTTTTGTGAATCTTAGGGAGTGTGTAAAAGACCGGGGTCACCGGGTGGTCGTTGGTGAGGTAGTTGCAGGTTTTAAGGTCTAAGACCCCTAATTCTGTGTATTGCTGTAGTATACGTGAAATTCTGTTTCTAATGGCTTGGGTGGGGTTGGAATCCAGTTTTTGGTACACGGTGGTGTTATCTAACTGTCTCCTAATTTCCCGTAAGTAATCACTTTTGTCCATGATCACTATGGCACCCCCTTTGTCTGCTGGTTTAATTATTAGGCTGGAGTCAGACTGGAGTGATTGTAGTGATTGACGTTCACTTAACGTTAAATTAGGAGGATAGTAAAGGCGACCCATTTCAACTTCCCCCCGGAGTGACTGGAAAGAATTTTGAATGAATTGTATAAACGTCTCAAGGGCGTGAGAGCCCCGTGGGGGTCTAAATGGGCTCTTAGTACGTAAGCCTAAACTTTCTGCTGTAAGAAGTTGAGGTGCTGTAGGGGCTCGTACGGTATTTACTACTTGGTTCTGTGGATCAGAGAAATACACTTTAAGCCTTAGGGATCTAAAGAACCTTTGTAGGTCCATGTCCAGGTCAAAGGTCCGGTAGCGATAGGTGGGGCAAAAAGAAAGACCTTTTTGAAGGACACTACAGTCTGATGCGCCCAGAGTTCTGGAGGAAATGTTCACGATTAGAGATTCAGTACCTGAGATCTTGTCATTCGTGTAAGCTCCGTGTCTCTGCCGAAATCTCTGGCTCCGCCGCGTCCTCTTTTCCGGCCTCGTTGGGTGCGTTGACCTAAAAAATGGGATGTGCTGGGAATGGAGGAACTCCTGTCTTGCTCCGAACCCGAGGTGGAGTAGTCCGTGGAAGAACGATGTCCAGTTCTTGCGCTGGGGCGAGAGGAGGAATAGTTGTCCTGCCATCTGTATACCCTCTTTGCCTCGTAGTCCTCGGTGTCCCGGGCGAATTTCAGTCGTTTCCTGTTCTCAATGTCTCTGCGGTGTTGTTCAGTTTTCGTCTTAATTTCGGATTTCAGTAGGTTCAGCTCCTCTGGGGTACCTGTGGATGAGAGCTGGATCTCAATAGCTTTGACCCGTTCTAAGCTGGCCGTAATCTCTTTTTGTAGGTGTTCTATAGTGAGGGTGATTAGGTCTAGGGAGCACTTATTGAGAATCTGTTCAAATTTAGTGCAGTATTCCGGGGAATCCCGGAAGAGTGTGGGACGTAGTGGAACCCTTAAGCCTCTCGGGATGCGTTGTACCCGCAGGTACTCGGATAATGTTGCGCAGTGAAGTTCAATGTTAATATGATGTCTTACTTCCCGTTCCAGATCTCGTCCCCTCGTCTCACGGGGTGCGGTTTTCAAGAAGTCACAGGGATATATAGAGTGGGATAGGATACTAGTGGTCTCCTCTGGATTGTAGGAGAAGGTATTGGTGGACATGACCAAGTGTGCGTGCCTCCACGTAAGGGAATAATATAGTGAGTGAAAAGACGTGGGCACTGCTACTCAGGTGCTCGGGTAGGTTCCCAAACCGTGTGCATATAGATCAAAAGAACCCGGCACTCAACTTTAAGTCAAACTTGTGATTTTTATTTTGTAGTACGTAAAACGTTTCGGCCTGGTCTGGCCTTCGTCAGTTACTACAGTGTTATAAAGAAAATAAATAGTGAGTACATACATGGCTACATCTGTACATACATCAGAGAATACATGCAGTGTATGATACATCAACAAACAAAAAAACAAGAAAACAGAATAAACAGAAGAACAAAAAACAGAAGTATATACAGAGTATCCTATGGTCCTGGTATGATAATCTTAGAAATCCACCCTAAGAGGAATCAACTAGTATATCCCGGCCCTCCCTAGTGGTGAAAAAATGTGAGAAACAGGGTGCTACTATGCGTACCGTACTGAGAGGTGTCTGGATAAATGGAGGAGTGCTTCTATGAGCGTAATGAGCTCCAGGGAGATCCCTGGGGAGGGAGAAAGGGAGAATAAGCCCATAATAGGAGCTACCATCAATATGCTGAAGTGGGACAGTGACAGTGTTATGTGCGGTCCCTGTCGGTGCTAATACCTTGAACAATGTAAGTCCCTGGGCAGAGCCGCGACTGCAGACGATACTGCAGGCTGTGGAGGGAACAAGGGTGAATGTCAGGATATTGAACACGAGGCTGCAGGCTGAATCGCCCGGTGGTATGCCATGCTGGGAGGAGGCAGAGTCCCTGCAAGCGGTAGTAGTGGGGAGCGAGTTACCTGGATAGGAGATGGGTCAGGACGCGGTGTCCACCGCTGTCGGATGAGCATGCCCGAGTGAGGAAACGCCAGTGCGGCGTTCCTTATGTGCGCGCTGGTCCTACCGGATGTGATGTACCGGAAGTGACCGCGTATGTTTCCCCGTGATTGACAGAGGAAAACCAGCCAATCCTGTGGCTCTCTAGTAGGGAGGCGGGACAAAAGCCAAGTGTGCACTGTGAGATGGAGCCGATGGACAGCCTCAGATGGTACGGAAACAGTGATAGTAGCGCTGGGAAGGTGAAGGTGGTGGTTATTCATAACATATCCACTTGTGACCCCGTGGAGAGGTGGAAGAGTCCTGGTGATTCAATAAAGGCGACTCTAGGAAGATAAATAAATATGTTAGAGACATAGATCTGCTTGGAACATAAATATGAAAAGTAGACATTTAGTAACTAGATCATAATGTGTACAATCAGCATCTCGGAGTGCTAAGTTGTAGGAGCCCATAATGATGAGACCCGTAGATAAATTCTAAGATTGGCACATGTCAATTAGGTGAAGGAAACAAGGTCATAATCCCTGTTGAGACCTTTAGGGTGCAGGGTATCGAGGGTATGAATCCAGAAAGCCTCCCTGTGTTTTAGGGAGGCTAATCTGTCTCCCCCCCGTCTAGGTGCTGAGACCTGCTCTATTACCTGAAACGAAAGTTGAGAAATGTTATGACCTTGCGATATAAAATGGTGTGGGATGGGTAAGAGTGTGTTGCCGCATCTGATCGTGGATTTATGCTTGGAGATGCGTTCCCGGATAGGCCGGGTTGTCTCGCCAACATACAGCATGCCACAGGGGCATTTAATAAGGTAGACCACATATGATGAATCGCAATTGAAATAGTTCTTAATGGGAAACGATCTACCAGATCGTGGATGGTGGAATGAGCTACCCTTAAGTACATTGCTGCATTGGGTGCAGTGGAGACAAGGGAAGGTCCCGAGACGTGGGTTCTGGAGGAACCGTTGGATGGGTGCTTTTTTGTCTGGACCTACATCAGCTCTTACGAGTGTGTCCCTTAGGTTGCGGGGTCTCCTAAAACATGGGAGAAAGGGTTCTCTAAACTCCGGGATGTTTGGGTGGGCAGTTGTAAGTAGATGCCAGTGTTTGCGAATGTTACTGTGGAGAATATACGAAAACGGATGGAAAGAGTGAACAAATGAGCCCATTTAGACCCCCACGGGGCTCTCACGCCCTTGAGACGTTTATACAATTCATTCAAAATTCTTTCCAGTCACTCCGGGGGGAAGTTGAAATGGGTCGCCTTTACTATCCTCCTAATTTAACGTTAAGTGAACGTCAATCACTACAATCACTCCAGTCTGACTCCAGCCTAATAATTAAACCAGCAGACAAAGGGGGTGCCATAGTGATCATGGACAAAAGTGATTACTTACGGGAAATTAGGAGACAGTTAGATAACACCACCGTGTACCAAAAACTGGATTCCAACCCCACCCAAGCCATTAGAAACAGAATTTCACGTATACTACAGCAATACACAGAATTAGGGGTCTTAGACCTTAAAACCTGCAACTACCTCACCAACGACCACCCGGTGACCCCGGTCTTTTACACACTCCCTAAGATTCACAAAAACGTGGAGCATCCCCCGGGACGACCAATAGTGGCAGCCACTAATTCTATACTGTCCCCTATAGCAATATTTCTAGAAAAAATACTTACCCCCCATATCCAATCCACTAGATCATTTCTGTTGGACACAGGGTCCTTTCTGGGTACAATACGGGACCTAGGTAGTATACCGGCTGATGCGATACTGGCATCACTGGATGTTAAGGATCTATACACTTCCATCCCACATGCGGATGGCATTAATTCGATCAAGAAATTACTATCCACCACAGGGACCCACAAACAACAAATTGACTTAGTTGTGGATTTACTCACATTGGTTCTTGACTCTAATCATTTTCTATTCCAGGACCAATACTACCTACAGATACGGGGGACCGCGATGGGCTCCAACGTAGCGCCCCCGTACGCTAACTGCTATATGGCAGATTTCGAAGAGACCATCATCTATTCCGACTCTCGCTTCCAGGATAATGTCCTACTCTGGAAGCGTTACATAGATGATATTTTTTGCGTATGGGGGGGCTCGTTGGAGTCCTTCCGGTCTTTTGTGGATTTCCTTAATACCGCATGGCCTGGTATCTCCTTCACAATGGCTCATGACCAACACAGAATGAATTTTCTGGACACTGTGGTCATTAAAGATTACACTGGCAAGCTGAGCACCGATATCCACATAAAGAACACCGACCGAAATAGCCTGCTGCATTTTGAAAGTCTACACCCCAGAGCCATCAAAAAAGCGATCCCTAGATCTCAAATTCAGCGGGTAACACGTATAGTCACGGATAACGAACTACGGACACTACGAGTGTCTGAGATGGAAGCCAAGTTTCTGGCACGTGGCTACCCCCACTCGGTCCTCCAAGAATCCCGGACACCTAGCCTTAATAGCAGACCAAAGTCCAATAAGCGTATACCATTTGTTCACTCTTTCCATCCGTTTTCGTATATTCTCCACAGTAACATTCGCAAACACTGGCATCTACTTACAACTGCCCACCCAAACATCCCGGAGTTTAGAGAACCCTTTCTCCCATGTTTTAGGAGACCCCGCAACCTAAGGGACACACTCGTAAGAGCTGATGTAGGTCCAGACAAAAAAGCACCCATCCAACGGTTCCTCCAGAACCCACGTCTCGGGACCTTCCCTTGTCTCCACTGCACCCAATGCAGCAATGTACTTAAGGGTAGCTCATTCCACCATCCACGATCTGGTAGATCGTTTCCCATTAAGAACTATTTCAATTGCGATTCATCATATGTGGTCTACCTTATTAAATGCCCCTGTGGCATGCTGTATGTTGGCGAGACAACCCGGCCTATCCGGGAACGCATCTCCAAGCATAAATCCACGATCAGATGCGGCAACACACTCTTACCCATCCCACACCATTTTATATCGCAAGGTCATAACATTTCTCAACTTTCGTTTCAGGTAATAGAGCAGGTCTCAGCACCTAGACGGGGGGGAGACAGATTAGCCTCCCTAAAACACAGGGAGGCTTTCTGGATTCATACCCTCGATACCCTGCACCCTAAAGGTCTCAACAGGGATTATGACCTTGTTTCCTTCACCTAATTGACATGTGCCAATCTTAGAATTTATCTACGGGTCTCATCATTATGGGCTCCTACAACTTAGCACTCCGAGATGCTGATTGTACACATTATGATCTAGTTACTAAATGTCTACTTTTCATATTTATGTTCCAAGCAGATCTATGTCTCTAACATATTTATTTATCTTCCTAGAGTCGCCTTTATTGAATCACCAGGACTCTTCCACCTCTCCACGGGGTCACAAGTGGATATGTTATGAATAACCACCACCTTCACCTTCCCAGCGCTACTATCACTGTTTCCGTACCATCTGAGGCTGTCCATCGGCTCCATCTCACAGTGCACACTTGGCTTTTGTCCCGCCTCCCTACTAGAGAGCCACAGGATTGGCTGGTTTTCCTCTGTCAATCACGGGGAAACATACGCGGTCACTTCCGGTACATCACATCCGGTAGGACCAGCGCGCACATAAGGAACGCCGCACTGGCGTTTCCTCACTCGGGCATGCTCATCCGACAGCGGTGGACACCGCGTCCTGACCCATCTCCTATCCAGGTAACTCGCTCCCCACTACTACCGCTTGCAGGGACTCTGCCTCCTCCCAGCATGGCATACCACCGGGCGATTCAGCCTGCAGCCTCGTGTTCAATATCCTGACATTCACCCTTGTTCCCTCCACAGCCTGCAGTATCGTCTGCAGTCGCGGCTCTGCCCAGGGACTTACATTGTTCAAGGTATTAGCACCGACAGGGACCGCACATAACACTGTCACTGTCCCACTTCAGCATATTGATGGTAGCTCCTATTATGGGCTTATTCTCCCTTTCTCCCTCCCCAGGGATCTCCCTGGAGCTCATTACGCTCATAGAAGCACTCCTCCATTTATCCAGACACCTCTCAGTACGGTACGCATAGTAGCACCCTGTTTCTCACATTTTTTCACCACTAGGGAGGGCCGGGATATACTAGTTGATTCCTCTTAGGGTGGATTTCTAAGATTATCATACCAGGACCATAGGATACTCTGTATATACTTCTGTTTTTTGTTCTTCTGTTTATTCTGTTTTCTTGTTTTTTTGTTTGTTGATGTATCATACACTGCATGTATTCTCTGATGTATGTACAGATGTAGCCATGTATGTACTCACTATTTATTTTCTTTATAACACTGTAGTAACTGACGAAGGCCAGACCAGGCCGAAACGTTTTACGTACTACAAAATAAAAATCACAAGTTTGACTTAAAGTTGAGTGCCGGGTTCTTTTGATCTATGTGTTTTTAGGCAAGACTGTGAGTGAGCCGATTCCCTTGGCTGAGAAGCAACCCCACACATGAATGGTTTCAGGATGCTTTACAGTTGGCATGAGACAAGATTGGTGGTAGCGCTCACCTCTTCTTCTCCGAATAAGCTGTTTTCCAGATGTCCCAAACAATCGAAAAGGGGATTCATCAGAGAAAATGACTTTGCCCCAGTCTTCAGCAGTCCACTCCCTGTACCTTTTGCAGAATATCAGTCGGTCCCTGATGTTTTTTTCTGGAGAGACGTGGCTTCTTTGCTGCCCTCCTTGAAACCAGGCCTTGCTCAAAGAGTCTCCGGCTCACAGTGCGTGCAGAAGCACTCACACCAGCCTGCTGCCATTCGTGAGCAAGCTCGGCACTGCTGGTAGTCCGATCCTGCAGCTGAAACAGTTTTAAGATACGGTCCTGGTGCTTGCTGGTCTTTCTTGGGCGCCCTGGAGCCTTTTTGACAACAATGAAAGCTCTCTCCTTGAAGTTCTTGATGATGCGATAGATTTTTGACTGAGGTGCAATCTTTGTAGCTGCGATACTCTTCCCTGTTAGGCCATTTTTGTGCAGTGCAATGATGGCTGCACGTGTTTCTTTAGAGATAACCATGGTTAACTGAAGAGAAACAATGATACAAAGCACCAGCCTCCTATTAAAGTGTCCAGTGATGTCATTCTTACTTAATCATGACTGATTGATTGCCAGCCCTGTCCTCATCAACACCCACACCTGTGTTAATGGATCAATCACTAAAATGATGTTAGCTGCTCCTTTTAAGGCACGACTGCAATGATGTTGAAATGTGTTTTGGGGGTTAAAGTTCATTTTCTGGGCAAATATTGACTTTGCAAGTACAGTAATTGCTGTTAAGGTGATCACTCTGACATTCAGGAGTATATGCAAATTGCCATTAGAAAAAATGAAGCAGTAGACTTTGGAAAAATTAATATTTGTCTCATTCTCAAAACTTTTGTCCATGACTGTACAGGTTTTTCCCATACTAGAGGTTACCTCTCAGGAGCTCCGGCTCCACACTCTGATTCTTGCCAGTGCTGGTTCACAGGGAAACTGCCTCACTGGGATCACCGTTCTTGTGACCAGGGCACCTTGGATAGTCCAGACCCACAGTAGGAACTGTAGCTTCCCCAACACAGAAACCGTCTCCGGCTCTGTAGATGCAGCCTTTCCATACGCTTCCAGGAAGTCTGTTGTGAATTCTGTGGCAGAGTTCACTCCTGTGGTCACAAGTGGTACTTCGGCTGATTCTCTCTGGGAGCTTCCGTTTGTGGAGGAAAGTGGTACTGCAGCTTCTGAGTTTCCTCCCTCAGGTGATCTGGTGAGCTCGTTAGCTGCTTCTCTACTTAACTCCACCTAATGCTTTGATCCATGCTTCCTGTCAATGTTCCAGTGTTGGACTTGTGTATCTCTGGATCATTCCTGTGGCCTGCTGTTCTGCATAGCTAAGTGCTTCTTTGCTATTTGTTGCTATTTTTTCTGTCCAGCTTGTCTATTTGTTTTGCTGGAAGCTCTGGGACGCAAGGGGTGTACCTCCGTGCCGTTAGTTCGGTACGGAGGGTCTTTTTGCCCCCTTTGCGTGGTTTTCTTTAGGGTTTTGTGTAGACCGCAAAGTTATCTTTCCTATCCTCGTTCTGTCTAGAATATCGGGCCTCACTTTGCTGAATCTATTTCATCTCTACGTTTGTCTTTTCATCTTACTCACAGTCATTATATGTGGGGGGCTGCCTTTTCCTTTGGGGTATTTCTCTGAGGCAAGGTAGGCTTATTTTTCTATCTTCAGGCTAGTTAGTTTCTCAGGCTGTGCCGAGTTGCATAGGCAGAGTTAGGCGCAATCCACAGCTGCCTCTAGTTGTGTTTGGAGAGGATCAGGAATTGCGGTCTGCAGAGTTCCCACGTCTCAGAGCTCGTTCTATTATTTTGGGTTATTGTCAGATCACTGTGTGTGCTCTGATCGCTATGTACATTGTGTTACTGAATTGCCTATCACAACAGAAGTCCAATCACAGGCACTTCCAACACACAGGCCATCAGTCCATGATCTTACTAGGTGCTTGCAGGACTCCAGTCCATCCCAGGGCAATCCAACACTCTGACCATTCCAGGACTCACACTCTTACCAGGTGTTTGCAGGACTCCAGTCCATCCCAGGACAATCCAACACCCTCGAGCATTCAGTCCATAGCCTCAGCAGTGCTTCCAGGACTCAAGCCCACTTCAGGACAATCCAACACACAGGCAATTACAGGACTCGCTCTCTTCAGTGCTTCCAGGACATCTCCACTGCCAGGAGACTCCAACACTGACCGTCCACTAGGTCCATGGTCTCAGGTGCTCCCAGGACTTCTCCACTGCCATGAGACTCCAACACCGACCGTCCAGGACCTTGCACATGGAATAAACGGATCCATACACTCTGTCTCACGTGACCCACACCCTGGTCACATTATCTAGGTGTAACCACTCCCCTGGGTGGGAGTATGGGTGTGTGTGTGGCTAGTTTGACCCTCCCATCTCTCATAACTAGCCCTGCCAGTCTCCCATTAGCATTACACAATTACTTGTGGGACTACAGGTCCCAGCACACCAACTTAACTTCAGACTGAGTGTCTTCCTCTGCAACACACACACCGGCCATTTACACTCCTGACGGACTTTGTCTCATCACATTTATGCCTTCAAGCGCATCTTGAAGCGTGCACACAGCGCCCCCTGTCTGTAACGTGGGTCACTGCACCACAATATATAGATGTAGAACTAAATACTTTAAATAATAAATCTCATGTTTTTTATTTTCTCCTGTAATTGTATTATCACACAGGATTTTTATGATGTTACATCGGCTCATCTTCTCATTCAGGTCTCTACAATATTGGATCCTCTCAGTGAAGATATTCTATATAAGAGAATTTTCCGGATTTTCCCATTAAGGATGGATATGGACAGAGACAAAATGGCAGAGAGGATATTACAACTCACCCTAGAAATCCTCTTCCGGCTTACTGGAGAGGTGAGAGATTCTGATGACGTCTAGTGATGAGCGAGTATACTCTTTGCTCGGGTGATCTCCCGAGTATTGTAAGTGCTCGGAGATTTAGTTTTCATCGTCGCAGCTGAATATAATTTACATCTGTAAGCAGGCTTCATTACATGTGGTGATTCCCTAGCAACCAGCCAACCTCCACATGTACTCAGGCTGGCTACCAGATGTAAATCATTCAGCTAGAGTGATGAAAACTAAATCTCCGAGCACTTACAAATACCCGGAGACCACCCGAATGTGCTCGGGAAAACCCGAGCAACGAGTATACGCGCTCATCACTAATGACGTCACATTACATCATTCTTATCTATGGGAAAAACAGATGGACAGAACTGGAGAGGTGAGGACTCTGGAAATGTCTGTAGTGAGATTTATTAATGTGTCTTTCCATTACCAGAATTACACAGTAGTGAAGAAGACCTCTAGTGAGCGCTGTCAGGACCCTGTGTCTGAGGGATGGGGAAAACCCCGGAGTCCAATCACGGGGCCTCCACCTCACCCCCTGATACATGAGGACATTAATGACCACAAGATCCTAGAACTCGCCTACAAGATGATTGAGCTGCTGACTGGAGAGGTGACGCTGCTGGGAATGTTGGAATGATTGTGACTTGTAGGATCGCGACTTCCAACAGGTGGCGCTATAGAGTTTAAGTCCTCTTTTTCTCTGAAGAGGCAATTTGCATGTTAAATTTCCCAGAGGAACATTGGACGGCGAATAAGCCTCCTTACCTTGACAAGCCAGAGCTGGTATGTTACTCTCCTTAAGGAGAAACCTTACCCCTTAGATCCTAGTCCAGGGCCTCTCACATAGCCAAATTAGTTCTCATGCTTCGCACTGACGAGGGCCAACAGCCCGAAACACCGTGTCTGCGAATTGAGATACTGATTTGGCTTTTATCCTAAGTCATTTTGCATGACTCGTTAAAGGGTTGATTGTGACTTGTAGTCTTGCTGCTTCCAACAGGTGGCGCTATAGAGTTTAAATCCCCTTTTTCTCTGAAGAGGCAATTTGCATAGGGACATTATACAGTAACTCTATGAAGGGATTGGGGTGATGATGGTATCATTGTGTGTGTCAGGTTCCTATAAGGTGTCAGGATGTCGCCATCTATTTCTCCATGGAGGAGTGGGAATATTTGGAAGGACACAAAGATCTGTACAAGGACTTCATGATGGAGGTTCCCCAGCCCCTCACATCACCAGGTAATAGACAGGACTATGTACACACGGAATATAATTATCTGTATGTAAAGAATGAATTCAGTCCCTGTATGTGTTTCCTCCAGATCTATCCAGTAAGAGAACAACACCAGAGAGATGTCCCCGTCCTCTTCTTCCACATGACTATAAACAAGAAGATCTCAATGTTCCACAGGATCATCAGGTAGATGGAGAGGAGTAATGAGATCTCCCGTCTGATGTATAGACGGCTGTGAAGGTCTTGTGCTCAGTCTTGTTTTACCCCCCATATAACCTAGGAAGGATTTCCGTGGCCAAAACAGAAATTGACCCCTTAGGCCTATCATATATACCGATAGATACTCGTACATCTCCACCGGCCAGATAACTACGTTTCCCCCCTTGTCGGCTCGTTTAATCACTACATCTTTCATACCCCTCAATGTTTTAATTGCCTGTCTCAGTGAATAGGATAAATTATCCTGAGTCACTCGTGGATTCAATTTATTGATGTCTTCTCTAACCAATTTAACGAAGATTTCAACTGGGGGGCAGGCCGACAAGGGGGGAAAAAACTGTGAGCGACGGTGGAGCTGAACTGGAACCATAGACGTTTCTGAGGGTTCGCTTTCTGCTGCAAGAGACTCAAGATCATTTAGTGTCTGCAGGTCTATTGCAGACATCGTAGGGTCAGGTTTGGGTGAAAAGTATTTTTTTAGAATCAACTTGCGAGCGAATAATTCAAGATCTTTAAGCAAGGTAAAGCGATCAGAGCCCTCCACCGGTGAGAAAGAGAGGCCTCTGGAGAGAACCTCAATTTGTGATGATAGAATATGGTGTGACAGGTTAATTACCTTTAATATCTCTTCCCCTTCTGATTCCTCATGTTGTACGAGTGTTTTTTCCTTTTTATGGCTGGTGTATGTTGATTTTGGGGATGGTTCCCTGTCGGGCCTCCACTTGTAGTGGGGCCACCTCTTCCCCCTAAAAAAATATATGGCAGGCTCATAATTATATTTACTTGCCCATTGTCTTGGACTTTATATGCCGCTGTGCCCACTGGGGTATGCACATTTTTTCTCACTGCCGATATCCATATTGTCATCTTGCTGGTATTGGCGATCTTTTAGCTGTTTTTCACTGCTTATCTTTTTTGTAATTGTCCCACCTGGGTATGATTCGCACTTAATAAAGTTTATATTTAATCATTTAAAAAACCTCTTTTAATTATTTTGGGTTCCACTATCTATATATTTAACAGCGTAGGGTTAATGCTCATGCTGTCCAATACTGGTAACATTAGGACCCATGCGGTGCTCTTATGAGTATCTATCGGTATATATTGTTTTACTCCCAGTATTATATTTTTTATACTTGTGTAATGAGAACGGTGGAGATGGCAGGATTAGAGCTGATCATAGATGTGACTTCTCCATCTGTCTGTGACTTTTACAATCTTTGTTTCAGGGTGAAGATGTGACCCTTATTAATACTACAGAGACATATGTGAGGGGTGATGAGCGGTGTAAAGAGGAGATTCCCACATATGACTACCCAGGTGAGTAGTGACCACTAAATGCAGAGAAGTCACAGATTCTTCTCAGTCACCGGCTGTATCTGCTTTATCGGTGGTGTAGTCTGGCCGTATCACAATCGTGTGATCACCATTTTGCCTTCTAACCCCAACATTCTCCTCCACCCAAAACTGTTCAAATGACTTTGGGCATTGAAAGCCCTTTTATATAGAACTTACCACCTGGAGGATCCACCTACCCCCTGGGATTAGAAGACGCTGACCATTGCTTTCCCAGATCTGTAAACTACAAAGCCGAATGACAGTGTACGTAGAATGTGCTGATAAGTTAGAAAATCACATGAAGAAAAGTATTATGATGGGTCTGTAAGAGAAAGCAGAAGGTAATGATGCAGTTGGCTTTTTAGAACCCTGATATCTTATCGAATGTGCTCATATGGTCCCTACAAGACCAGGTCTAGTCTTTCTGCTCAAACTTTGCTTTCATGGTCAACAACATTAAATGTGCAGTGAGGCCAAGTGTGAATTTCTGTACGATAGTAACAGTTTCCCTTCATCCTGACTTTTCAGTTTGTAATAAAACTAACTAATTTCAAGATGGATTGTGATAAACTACATAAAAACCATCATACCTGTGCCATGATATATCTCTAAGCTGTGCGTGACTGATGGCTGTAATATACCGTATATACTCGAGTATAAGCCGACCCGAGTATAAGCCGACCCCCCTAATTTTGCCACAAAAAACTGGGAAAACTTAATGACTCGAGTATAAGCCTAGGGTGGAAAATGCAGCAGCTACCAGTAAATTTCAAAAGTAAAAATAGATACCAATAAAAGTAAAATTAATTGAGACATCAGTAGGTTGTGTTTTTGAATATCCATATTGAATCAGGAGCCCCATATAATGCTCCATAAAGTTTATGATGGCCCCATAAGATGCTCCATATTAAAATATGCCCCATATAATCCTGCATAAAGGGTAATAAGGGCCCCATAAGATGCTCCATAGAGATATTTGCCCTATATAGTGCTGCACAAACGTTATGGCCCATAAGATGCTCCATACAGTCACTTGCCCCATATAATGCTGCACAAGCGTTATGGCCACATAAGATGCTCCGTACAGTCACTTGCCCTATTATAGTGCTGCACAAGCGTTATGGCCCCATAAGATGCTCCGTACAGTCACTTGCCCCATATAATGCTGCACAAGCGTTATGGCCACATAAGATGCTCCGTACAGTCACTTGCCCCATTATAGTGCTGCACAAGCGTTATGGCCCCATAAGATGTTCCGTACAGTCACTTGCCCCATATAGTGCTGCACATGCGTTATGGCCCCATAAGATGCTCCGTACAGTCACTGCCCCTTATAGTGCTGCACAATCGTTATGGCCCCATAAGATGCTCCGTACAGTCACTGCTGCGATAAAAAAAAATCACATACTCACCTCTCTTCGCTCAGGACCCCCGGCACTTTCAATATTTACCTGCTCCTCGTGTGGCTCCGTCTTCAGCACTGACGTTCAGCAGAGGGCACGCACTGACTACGTCACCGCGCCCTCTGACCTGAGCGTCACAGCCAGAGGTCGCTGATGACGGAGCCGCACCGGAACGAGGAGCGGTAAATATCGCGCAGCGCTGTATACTCACCTGCTGCTGGCGCTGTGCAGTCCCTGCTTCTTCCAGCGCTGCATCTTCTTCCTTTATTGAGTGGTCACAGTTACCGCTCATTACCGAAATGAATATGCGGCTCGACCTCTATGGGGGTAATGTGTGGGGACAGAGCCTCGTGTGGTAATGTGTGGGGACCGAGCCTCATGTGGTAATGGGGGGGCGGGATTATGTGTGGTAATGTGGTGAGGGCGGGATTATGTGTGATAATGTGGTGGGGGGCGGGATTATGTGTGGTAATGTGGTGGGGGATTGTGTAGTGATGGGGTGGGGGGTGGAGCTACTGTGCAGGAGGCAGGATTAGCGAGTAATCTCGATGCCTCTTATATATATATATATAGATTACATCGGGCACATGGCAGTGTTCAGAAGGGAAGGAGCACCATTTAGCTATTTGCAAACTATTCCAGCTAGATCTGTATTCAGACACAATGTATTGGGTCACCTGGCAGCTCATAAGATGTCCACCATGAACATGCTTGGTACTCTCTTCTCTGCTTTCCATATCCCAAGGATTACTTTGCTCATCACCCTTTAACACCCTTACATGGATCTGGACTTACACTGGGACCCCTAGGCTTGGACCATGGTGTTACCTGCTATTCTGTGGTGTTAGATGGCAAGAAGAATAGTCAGGTAACTGGGTCAGAACCAGAAGGACAGAATCAGAAGACACAAGAGTAGTCAGTAAATGGGCTATGGTCACAACAGGAAGCAAAAACACAAGCCGCGTACTGAACCAGAGGAGAACAATGCTGTATCTGGCAGATTCTGGCAATATGCTTTGAGCTTTAGTAGGGTGTGGTACTTTCTAATTGTCTGAAGTAGGTATCATACCGCTGTTGCTGCCTCCCCAGTTAGCGTCTCTTCCTCCGCGCTCGCTTCCGGCCTGTGCTTCTCGTGCGCGCGCGCATACCAGGTTCAGTGCTGCGCGTGTGCACTTCTGATCTTCTGTCGGCTCCCCTCTTCGTCTCCTCTATGGTCCTGGAGGACTAGTAACCAGAAGTCGGTCCTCCTTATTGTCCTCTCTATGGTTCTGGAGGTCTGTTACCTGGAAGTGCTACCTTGCCTTTAGGTATTTAAACTGCTTCCTGCCGTCCCTCTGTGCCTGGTTATCATTTGTTCCTTCAGGTGTTCCTGGCTGCTCTTAGTCTCTGTGAAGTTCGTTTTCCCTCTGACTTTGGGTTTATCCTGTCTTTCTTGTATCCTGCTAGCCTCTGCGTTTCCTCAGTTCCTCCGCTAGTCCCTGTACTGCTGCAGTTTACCCATCAGTCCTGTTTCTCTGCAGTACTCGCCTATCCTGTGGTCCTACTATCTCGGCCTCTTCTTGGTCTTCTCCCGTCCTGGTCCTCCAGCTTCCGTGGCGATAGTCCCTCACGGGCCTGCCCCTAACTCTCCCTGTATAGGGGGCGGTCTATTTGGTCCACTCTCTGTTTTCCCTCTTTGAATCGTCACACTCAAACAGGACTGCACTCGGGTGACATCTGAGTGCAGCCTGATTCTGACAGCATAACAGTAGGGAGCAGATTACTTCAGCTAGACAGCAGAAACAGATCCCAGATGAGATTGGACAAATTCCATTTTATAAATTAATTCACTGAGGGTTATAATCTATAGGAAAAGTGAATATTTTGACTCCACAGTCACTTTCCAGAAATTAACAAGCAGTGGATGTTTGTGTGTGAAAATGACACATTTGCCATTTTATTATCCAACACATAGTGCACAGATTGTGCTCCAGGAGACACACACCATAAATTAAGTGGATTCTTCTCAGTATAATATTGCTAAATACATGGATCCTAAATGTTGTTTGAGCACACTGCAAGTCAGAAGTGAGATTGGATTTTTACGGATTAGTTTATGGAAACCTTGTTGCTTTTCAACAGCCTTTGAACCACTAATAGTGTGGGAACCTCTGTGTTCCCATTGATGGATGATCGACCTGAATGGAGACTTGTTTTTTGTGAGATGAGAACTGGTGTTATTTTTGCCTACATAACATTGGTTTCTTTTTATTCGATATTTGGGAGGCAGAATGAACAAACAGTTGAACACCACGCACTACTGGTTCATCCAATAAGTTTTTCTAGTAGACTGTGGACTGTCATTGTCTTTGTAAATAATTAAAGATTTTTGTACATGGCTTTCCATTTTTATGGAGAGTTTAAGTAGAAATGTTCAAAACTATAAAACTCAAGGATATTTTATTAAAAAAAATATATATTTTTTTATCTTAGCAGATGACTGTACCAGGAGATCAGAGAGACAGCTGACATCTTCAATTTTTAAATCTATTGATCTTGAGATCCTACAAGATACAACTGAAGTGATTGCTATTACTCCAAATATACCATCATCTAGTCCCAGCAAATATCTGTCATCTCATCCTATGAAACAGGTCCCATCTTCTGATTCATTACTGACTACTAAGGAAAATCAAAGTCACAAAAGGGGCATTGAAAAACAAACACCTCCTAAAGCAAAGAAGTCATTTTCATGTTCAGAATGTGGGAAATATTTTACACTGAAATCACATTTTGTTAACCACCAAAGAACTCACACAAGGGAGAAGCCTTTTTCCTGTTCAGAATGTGGGAAATGTTTTAAGTGGAAATCGGTTCTTGTTAAGCACCAGAGAACCCACACAGGGAAGAATCCTTTTCCCTGTTCAGAATGTGGGAAATGTTTTAACTGGAAATCGGTTCTTGTTAGGCACCAGAGAGCTCACACAGGAGAGAAACCTTTTTCTTGTTCAGAGTGTGGGAAATGTTTTAACTGGAAATCGGTTCTTGTTAGGCACCAGAGAGCTCACAAAGGAGAGAAACCTTTTTCTTGTTCAGAGTGTGGGAAATGTTTTAACCGGAAATGGGTTCTTGATAGCCACCAGAGAACTCACACAGGAGAGAACCCTTTTTCTTGTTCAGAGTGTGGGAAATGTTTTAACTCTAAATCGGCTCTTGATAACCACCAGAGAACTCACACAGGGGAGAAGCCTTTTTCCTGCTCAGAATGTGGGAAATGTTTTAATCGGAAATGGGTTCTTGATAGCCACCAGAGAACTCACACAGGGGAGAAGCCTTTTTCCTGTTCAGAATGTGGGAAATGTTTTAACCGGAAATCGGTTCTTGTTAGGCACCAGAGAACTCACACAAGGAAAAAGCCTTTTTCCTGTTCGGAATGTGGGAAATGTTTTACTCAGAAATCGGTTTTTGATAACCACCAGAGAACTCACACAGGGGAGAAGCCTTTTTCCTGTTCAGAATGTGGGAAATGTTTTAACTATAAATCAGATTATGCTCAGCACCAGAGAATCCACACAGGGGAGAAGCCTTTTTTCTGTTCAGAATGTGGGAAATGTTTTAACCGGAAATGGGTTCTTGATAGCCACCAGAGAACTCACACAGGAGAGAACCCTTTTTCTTGTTCAGAGTGTGGTAAATGTTTTAACTCTAAATCGTCTCTTGATAACCACCAGAGAACTCACACAAGGAAAAAGCTTTTCTCCTGTTCAGAATGTGGAAAATATTTTGACCGGAAATCTGTTTTTGATAACCACCAGAGAACTCACACAGGGGAGAAGCCTTTTTCCTGTTCAGAATGTGGGAAATGTTTTAACTATAAATCAGATTATGTTCAGCACCAGAGAATCCACACAGGGGAGAAGCCTTTTTCCTGTTCAGAATGTGGGAAATGTTTTACTCAGAAATCGGTTCTTGATAGCCACCAGAGAACTCACACAGGGGAGAAGCCTTTTTCCTGTTCAGAATGTGGGAAATGTTTTAACCAGAAATGGGTTCTTGATAGCCACCAGAGAACTCACACAGGAGAGAAACCTTTTTCTTGTTCAGAGTGTGGGAAATGTTTTAACTGGAAATCGGTTCTTGATAACCACCAGATAACTCACACAGGGGAGAAGCCTTTTTCCTGCTCAGAATGTGGGAAATGTTTTAATCGGAAATGGATTCTTGATAGCCACCAGAGAACTCACACAGGGGAGAAGCCTTTTTCCTGTTCAGAATGTGGAAAACATTTTAATCGGAAAGCAAATCTTATTAGACATCAGAGCAGTCACACAGAAGAGAAGCCTTTTTCATTTTCTTAATGTACAAAATATTTTACTTGGAAATCAGCTGTTAATAAACATCAGAGATTTCACATAGGGGAGAAGCCTTTATGTGCAGAATGTTGGAATCGTTTTAACCAAAATTGGATCTTCTTAACCTCTTTCTGACCTCGGACGGGATAGTACGTCTGAGGTCAGATACCGGGCTTTGATGCAGGGCCCCGGCGGTGAGCCCGCATCAAAGCCGGGACATGTCAGCTGTTTTGAACAGCTGACATGTGCCCGCAATAGCGGCGGGTGAAATCGCGATTCACCCACCGCTATTAACTAGTTAAATGCCGCTGTCAAACGCCGACAGCGGCATTTAACCGGCGCTTCCGGCCAGGCGGCCGGAAATGAGCGCATCGCCGACCCCCGTCATATGATCGGAGGTCGGCGATGCTTCTGAATAGTCCTTGAGACCTCTATGGTTACTGATCCTCGGTAGCTGTGAGCGCCACCCTGTGGTCGGCGCTCACAGCACACCTGCATTTCTGCTACATAGCAGCGAACATCAGATCGCTGCTATGTAGCAGAGCCGATCGCATTGTGCCACCTTATAGCCTCCTATGGATGCTATTGAAGCATGGCAAAAGTAAAAATAAAAAAGTAAAAAAAATGTGAAAAAAATATAAAAGTTTAAATCACCCCCACGCCAAAATCACGTTTTTTTGGTCGCCGCGACATTGCATTAAAATGCAATAACGGGCGATAAAAAGAACATATCTGCACAGAAATGTATAATTAAAAACGCCAGCTCGGCATGCAAAAAATAAGCCCTCACCCGACCCCAGATCATGAAAAATGGAGACGCTACGGGTATCGGAAAATGGCGCAATTTTTTTTTTTTTAGCAAAGTATGGATTTTTTTTTCACCACTTAGATAAAAAATAACCTAGTCATGTTAGGTGTCTATGAACTCGTAATATAGAGAATGTTCAGCACAGCCGAAGGAAGGAGGTGCACGGTCATAGGTTCCCAAGCCTCAATATATAGATAATAAGTGGCTGGCACACTCCTGGACGTGTTGTGATGCAAAATTGGGGTTTATTATACATACAGTAACACAAACGTTTCGGTCATAACTGGACCTTCATCAGTGTGCTAAAGAAAAATACATACAAAGGGAATGATATCCAAAACATAAAGGATCAAAAATATACAAAATAAACATAAACAGAATGAACAAAAGTATATACAACACAAAAGGTCATGTTTCCAGAAAGAATTGATAATAACATCCTAGGAGGACCGTCAAAACAAAAATTGCCGAGAAAGAAACTAACAATTGTGTGCAGGTCTGGTGACATGGAAGAGGGAGCAAGAGGAAGGAAGTATGGAAAGGCGGTGATGAAAAACACACTGTGCCGTGAGGTAAGGCTGAAAAGGTAAACCTACCTAGATAACTAGTATGTTGAAGGAGCCCCAATAATTGAAACTACATTGCATCTGAGGGGAAATAAAGTGCATATATACATGAACCTGTGCGTCCCTAAATGGGCCAAAGCGTAATACTATAAGGCTTTATGTGTCATATAAGATGGTTACATACCAGAAAAAAGCCTGGAGCTATATGGAATTCAGGTGATAGTATCGGTCCATGGACACAGGGGAATATGGCCCAGATGGTGCTATCTGCAGGGGAGATTGGTACAATGTAGATTGTGCCTGTGAGCCACTGGGTCATGTAGGTATATGTTCCCTACCAGAAAAGAGGCCTGAAGGTATATAGATCCCAGCAGGTGAGAACAATCTGCAGATGCAGGGTGGTGTATCACAGGTAACGCTATCTGTAGGAAGGATAGGTAAGGTATATAATGGCGCTAGTGAGCAATTAGATAATGAGCGTATGTAGTACACAGGACTTACCCCCCAGTAGATATGAAACCATGCGGAGTCACCGCTGCTGTGAGCTAAGAGGGAGGTATGAGCTGTCTGTACAGGGAGAGTATAAGCAGACATTGTATAAGGGGGATGTCGCTCTGTGCTGCTAGGACAGAGAGTGTGCACTGTGTAGAACTTACCAGCCTGATGAGTGGAGGGAGCACGCGGTGTCCACCGCAAGTGCAGGCTGGGGAACAGAGCACCAGGGACCTCCTTATATAGTGGGGAGGTGAAATAGTGTGTGCATAGTTGCCGGAGAAGAGAGGCCGGAGGGGGCGGGGCCAGGTGATATGAGTGTCACATGACCTCTGGGGGCAGTGTTATTTGTGTTCCACTGTAAAGGAGAAGAGGTGGAAGTGCGTTCCAAGGTAGTGGATTGGCTGATATCGAGGTGTGCTACGGTGGCCCCAGAGTGTCACAGAAGGGGAAGTTTCAAAGTGGTCGATTCTGTAAAGGAGAGGCAGAGAATTAGCAAACAGAAAACCAACATTGTAAATCATGTATAGACAATGATCTTTATATATACACTATGCGTGCTGGTGCTGAAAAGGAGGTGAATATCAAAATGCATTAAACGTAATTTGAAGAGAAAGTAGCTTATCGGACATGATCGGCTACGGTCACAAAAAGGTTGCTGTATAAGCAACTAAAGCAAATGGGCAGACGTGCCCGGTTGTGCACAAACGTAATACATAAAGAACACCTGGCTGTTAGGCATCACACAAGGGCAGCAATGATACATTAGGTCAGGGAGGTTTCAAGCTGAAATGTGATAAACAGTCATGAAAATACTGTAGCAATAACCGCAAACACATAAAATTACATCATAAAAAGGCGGTGTGGCGAGGCACAGCCCAAGGGTGTAAGGTAAATAACGTCTTTATGGCAGGGACTTAAATAAATGCTAATAGTTCGTAGTCCCTGTTGAGTCCCCTAGGGTGCAGTGTATTGAGCTCGTGTATCCAGTAAGCCTCTCTACGTTTGAGAATGGAGATGCGGTCAGTCAAATCTAGGATATCCAAACATAAATCGACAATAAGGTGCAAAAATCTCTTACTTCCTATACCATCCCATTTCATTGAAAAAGGCCACAATGTATCCCAGCTCAAATTTCAGATAATAGAGCAAATCACACCACCTCGCCGCGGCGGAGACCGCATCTCCATTCTCAAACGTAGAGATGCTTACTGGATACACGAGCTCAATACACTGCACCCTAGGGGACTCAACAGGGACTACGAACTATTAGCATTTATTTAAGTCCCTGCCATAAAGACGTTATTTACCTTACACCCTTGGGCTGTGCCTCGCCACACCGCCTTTTATGATGTAATTTTATATGTGTTTGCGGTTATTGCTACAGTATTTTCATGACTGTTTATCACATTTCAGCTTGAAACCTCCCTGACCTAATGTATCATTGCTGCCCTTGTGTGATGCCTAACAGCCAGGTGTTCTTTATGTATTACGTTTGTGCACAACCAGGCACGTCTGCCCATTTGCTTTAGTTGCTTATACAGCAACCTTTTTGTGACCGTAGCCGATCATGTCCGATAAGCTACTTTCTCTTCAAATTACGTTTAATGCATTTTGATATTCACCTCCTTTTCAGCACCAGCGCGCATAGTGTATATATAAAGATCATTGTCTATACATGATTTACAATGTTGGTTTTCTGTTTGCTAATTCTCTGCCTCTCCTTTACAGAATCGACCACTTTGAAACTTCCCCTTCTGTGACACTCTGGGGCCACCGTAGCACACCTCGATATCAGCCAATCCACTACCTTGGAACGCACTTCCACCTCTCCTCCTTTACAGTGGAACACAAATAACACTGCCCCCAGAGGTCATGTGACACTCACATCACCTGGCCCCGCCCCCTCCGGCCTCTCTTCTCCGGCAACTACTATGCACACACTATTTCACCTCCCCACTATATAAGGAGGTCCCTGGTGCTCTGTTCCCCAGCCTGCACTTGCGGTGGACACCGCGTGCTCCCTCCACTCATCAGGCTGGTAAGTTCTACACAGTGCACACTCTCTGTCCTAGCAGCACAGAGTGACATCCCCCTTATACAATGTCTGCTTATACTCTCCCTGTACAGACAGCGCATACCTCCCTCTTAGCTCACAGCAGCGGTGACGCCGCATGGTTTCATATCTACTGGGGGGTAAGTCCTGTGTACTACATACGCTCATTATCTAATTGCTCACTAGCGCCATTATATACCTTACCTATCCTTCCTACAGATAGCGTTACCTGTGATACACCACCCTGCATCTGCAGATTGTTCTCACCTGCTGGGATCTATATACCTTCAGGCCTCTTTTCTGGTAGGTAACATATACCTACATGACCCAGTGGCTCACAGGCACAATCTACATTGTACCAATCTCCCCTGCAGATAGCACCATCTGGGCCATATTCCCCTGTGTCCATGGACCGATACTATCACCTGAATTTCATATAGCTCCAGGCTTTTTTCTGGTATGTAACCATCTTATATGACACATAAAGCCTTATAGTATTACGCTTTGGCCCATTTAGGGACGCACAGGATCATGTATATATGCACTTTATTTCCCCTCAGATGCAATGTAGTTTCAATTATTGGGGCTCCTTCAACATACTAGTTATCTAGGTAGGTTTACCTTTTCAGCCTTACCTCACGGCACAGTGTGTTTTTCATCACCGCCTTTCCATACTTCCTTCCTCTTGCTCCCTCTTCCATGTCACCAGACCTGCACACAATTGTTCGTTTCTTTCTCGGCAATTTTTGTTTTGACGGTCCTCCTAGGATGTTATTATCAATTCTTTCTGGAAACATGACCTTTTGTGTTGTATATACTTTTGTTCATTCTGTTTATGTTTATTTTGTATATTTTTGATCCTTTATGTTTTGGATATCACTCCCTTTGTATGTATTTTTCTTTAGCACACTGATGAAGGTCCAGTTATGACCGAAACGTTTGTGTTACTGTATGTATAATAAACCCCAATTTTGCATCGCAACACGTCCAGGAGTGTGCCAGTCACTTATTATCTATATGAACTCGTAATGACCTGGAGAATCATAATGGCAGGTAAGTTTTAGCATTTAGTGAACCTAGCAAAAAAGCGAAACAAAAAACAAGTGTGGGACTGCACTTTTTTTGCAATTTCACCACACTTTTTTTCCTGTTTTCTAGTACATGACATGGGAAAACCAATGATATTGTTCAAAAGTACAACTCGTCCCGCAAAAAATAAACCCTCACATGGCCAAATGAACAGAAAAATAAAAAAGTTATGGCGTTTCTTGTCATTCCTCATGTTTGCTGACAAAAGGTTAAAACTAAACTTTATTCATTTCAAATGTAAAACTATACCTATAATTCACCCCCTGAAAGTTAGTCAGAAGATGACTAATAAAAAAACATATACCCCACATTTAGGTATATAAGGTGAGGTGATGTATACACACTCACTCTCCAAACCTCTCATTTCTATGGGTTTCATCTTCCTCACCAACGGCTACTCATCTCATCAGGGGACATTATTTAATATCTATAATATAATGCTTGGAGCGTCACTCTGTCCGTAGCCTTTATAGACTGCGCAAGCGCGATGTGCCTGCGCAGTCTGTACCCCACAGTTACGCATCCGGCGGTGAGGATTGTGGCCCAGGAGATCGCGGTATGCAAAAGCATTGAACGTATACCGTGATCTCGGCACAACAATCTACCTACCCAACAGTAGCGTAGCTACCGGGGGCAGAGGGGGCCATCGCCCTAAGCCCGGTGCTCAGAGGGGGCTCACCCGGAGCTACACTACTGTAACTGTATTGGCGTGCACAGCGTGCCGATACAGTTACATTCTGCGGCAGAGCAGGAAGAATCAATGTCCCTGCTCTGCCTCCCGGCCACTATGGGCCTCTGAGCAGGGGGGTGGTGCCATCAGTGGGCCCCCGCCTGTCATCACAGGGTCAGCTGTATCGGCATCTTGCTGTTATGATTAGGTGGCCTTGGAGCAGCATGAAAACCTTCACTGGAGTAGGTGGTAACTATACTGACCGCAAACCCTGATCTTATCACTGCAACTAGAAGTAGCCGTGGGGTGTGCCTAACAAAACCTAGACACCTCGACACAGCCGGAGGACTAAATACCCCTAAATATGGAAATAGGAAAACTATCTTGCCTCAGAGTAGACCCCCAAAGGATCGGCAGCTCCCCACAAATAATGACTGTGAGTTGGAGAGGAAAAGACAAACGCAGGCAGAAAACAGGCTTAGCAAAGGAGGCCACTTCTAGCTAAATAAAAAAGGACAGGACAGGATACTAAGCGGTCAGCATAAAAATACTACAAAAATACCCACAGCAGAAAATACAAAACTCCACCACCTAACTAAAGATGTAGAGAGTATATCTGCAACTCCAGAGAATCCAACCAGACTGAGAAAAACAACTGACACAGTCTAAGCTGGACAAATAGAAACAAAAGATCAGCACTGAAAATAAGCACACAGCAAGTGTGCTTCAGAAAAAGAAACAGACACTTATGTTTGCTGAATAGGCAGCTAAGCAGGAGAGGTCAGGCAGAGATCCAATACTTCCAAAGAAACATTGACAACTGGAAAGGACTAATGAGTCCTGCAAAGCTAAATAGCCCAGTCAGAATTGCAATTAGCAGATACACCTGTCCAAGACTGCAGCCCAGAGGCAACTGCATTACCATCTACAACCACCGGAGGGAGCCCAAAAGCAGAATTCACAACAGTACCCCCCCTTTGAGGAGGGGTCACTGAACCCTCACCAGAGCCCCCAGGCCGATCAGGATGAGCCAGATGAAAAGTACGAACCAAATCAGCGGCATGACATCAGAGGCAAAAACCCAAGAATTATCCTCCTGGCCATAACCCTTCCATTTGACAAGGTACTGAAGCTTCCGCCTCGAAAAACGGGAATCCAAAATCTTCTCAACAACATATTCCAACTCCCCATCAACCAACACAGGGGCCGGAGGATCAACAGAGGGAACAACGGGTTCCACATATTTCCGCAATAAAGATCTATGGAAGACATTATGGATAGCAAAAGAGGCCGGAAGCGTCAGAAGAAAAGACACCGGATTAATAATCTCAGAAATCCTATAAGGACCAATAAACCGAGGCTTAAACTTAGGAGAAGAAACATTCATAGGAACATGACGGGAAGACAACCAAACCAGATCCCCAACCCGAAGCCGGGAACCAACACACCGACGACGGTTAGCAAAACGTTGAGCCTCCTCCTGAGACAACACCAAATTGTCCACCACAAATCTGCTGCAACCTGTCAACCACAGAATCCACACCAGGACAGTCAGAAGGCTCAACCTGCCCAGAAGAAAAACGAGGATGAAAACCAAAATTACAAAAGAAAGGCGAAACCAAAGTAGCCGAACTAGCCCGATTATTAAGGGCAAACTCGGCCAATGGCAAAAAAGCCACCCAATCATCCTGATCAGCAGACACAAAGCATCTCAAATAAGTCTCCAAAGTCTGATTAGTTCGCTCGGTCTGGCCATTTGTCTGAGGATGAAAAGCAGAAGAAAAAAACAAATCAATGGCCAGCTTGGCACAAAAGGCCCGCCAAAACCTAGAAACAAACTGGGAACCTCTGTCGGACACAATATTCTCCGGAATACCATGCAAACGGACCACATGCTGAAAAAAACAACGGAACCAAATCAGAAGAAGAAGGCAATTTAGGCAAAGGCACCAAATGAACCATCTTAGAGAATCGGTCACAAACAACCCAGATAACCGACATCCTCTGGGAAACAGGAAGATCGGAAATAAAATCCATAGAAATATGCGTCCAGGGCCTCTCAGGGACCGGCAATGGCAAAAGCAACCCACTAGCACGGGAGCAACAAGGCTTGGCCCGCGCACAAGTCCCACAGGACTGCACAAAAGAATGCACATCACGCGACAAAGAAGGCCACCAAAAGGACCTACCAACCAAGTCTCTGGTACCAAAAATGCCAGGATGACCAGCCAACACGGAACAGTGAACCTCAGAAATCACTCTACTAGTCCATCTGTCAGGAACAAACAGTTTCCCCACAGGACAATGGTCAGGTTTGTCAGCCTGAAATTCCTGAAGAACCAGTCGTAAATCAGGAGAAATGGCAGAAAGGACCACCCCTTCTTTCAGATTACCGACCGGTTCCAAGACCTCAGGAGAATCAGGCAAAAAACTCCTAGAGAGGGCATCAGCCTTAATATTCTTAGAACCCGGAAGGTACGAGACCACGAAATCAAAACGAGAAAAAAACAAGGTCCATCGAGCCTGTCTAGGATTCAACCGTTTGGCAGACTCGAGGTAAATCAGATTCTTATGATCGGTCAAGACCACAATACGGTGCTTAGCTCCCTCAAGCCAATGTCGCCACTCCTCAAATGCCCACTTCATAGCCAACAACTCCCGATTGCCAACATCATAATTACGTTCAGCAGGCGAAAACTTACGGGAAAAGAAGGCACACGGTTTCATTAAGGAACCAACAGGATCCCTCTGAGACAAAACAGCCCCTGCCCCAATCTCAGAAGCGTCAACCTCAACCTGAAACGGAAGAGAAACATCCGGTTGGCGCAACACTGGAGCAGAAGTAAAACGACGTTTAAGTTCTTGAAAGGCAGAGACAGCTGCAGGGGACCAATTCGCCACATCAGCGCCCTTCTTCGTCAAATCAGTCAAGGGTTTAACCACGCTGGAAAAATTAGCAATGAAACGGCGATAGAAATTAGCAAAACTCAAAAATTTCTGAAGGCTCTTCACGGATGTGGGCTGAATCCAATCATGAATGGCCTGAACCTTAACCAGATCCATCTCTATAGATGAGGGAGAAAAAATAAAGCCCAAAAAGGAAACCTTCTGCACCCCAAAAAGACACTTAGACCCTTTCACAAACAAGGCATTGTCACGAAGGATCTGAAATACCATCCTGACCTGCTGCACATGAGACTCCCAATCATTGGAAAAAATCAAAATATCGTCCAAATATACAATCAAGAATTTATCAAGATAATTCCGGAAGATATCATGCATGAAGGATTGAAAAACAGATGGAGCATTAGAGAGTCCGAATGGTATCACAAGGTATTCAAAATGGCCTTCGGGCGTGTTAAACGCAGTTTTCCATTCTTCACCCTGCTTTATACGAACAAGATTATAACCCCCCCGAAGGTCAATCTTCGTAAACCAACTAGCTCCCTTAATCCTAGCAAACAAATCGGAAAGCAAAGGTAAAGGGTATTGAAACTTGACCGTGATCTTATTCAAGAGGCGATAATCAATACAGGGTCTTAAGGAACCATCTTTTTTAGCAACACAAAAGAACCCCGCTCCCAACGGTGAAGAAGTTGGCCGAATATGCCCTTTCTCCAAAGACTCCTTAATATAGCTCCGCATGGCGGCATGTTCAGGTACAGACAGGTTGAAAAGTCGGCCCTTAGGAAACTTACAGCCTGGAATCAAGTCAATAGCACAATCGCAGTCCCTGTGCGGTGGAAGAAAACTGGACTTGGGCTCATCGAATACATCCTGAAAATCAGACAAAAACTCTGGAATTTCAGAAGAGGAAGAAGGGGCGATAGACATCAGAGGAACATCATTAGGAACCCCCTGACAACCCCAACTAGTCACAGACATGGACTTCCAATCCAAAACAGGATTATGTACCTGTAACCACGAAAAACCCAGCACGATAGCATCATGCAAATTTCAGCAACACCAGAAATCGACAATCTTCCTGATGGGCTGGCGCCATGCGCATGGTCACCTGTGTCCAAAACTGGGGCTTATTTTTAGCCAAGGGTGTAGCATCAATGCCCCTTAAAGGAATAGGGTTCTGCAAAGGCTGCAAGGGAAAACCACAACGCCTAGCAAAGTCAAAGTCCATTAAGTTCAAGGCGGCGCCTGAATCCACAAACGCCATGACAGAAAATGATGACAATGAGCAGATCAAGGACACAGATAACAGAAATTTAGGTTGTACAGTACTGATGGTAAATGAACTGGCGATCCTCTTTGTCCTCTTAGGGCAGACAGAAATGACATGGGAAGCGTCGCCACAATAATAACACAACCTATTGAGACGTCTGAAACCTTGTCGTTCTGTTTTAGACAGAATCCTATCACACTGCATAAGCTCAGGAATTTGCTCTGAGGATAACGCCATAGCGCGCACAGTTCTGCGCTCCCGCAAGCGCCGGTCAATCTGAATGGCCAGAGACATAGAATCACTCAGATTGGAGGGTGTGGGAAACCCCACCATAACATCTTTAACGGATTCAGAAAGACCCTTTCTGAAAATTGCTGCCAAAGCATCATTATTCCATTTAGTCAACACAGACCATTTTCTGAATTTCTGACAATACAATTCAGCCGCCTCTTGCCCCTGAGACAGGGCCAACAAGGTCTTCTCAGCTTGATCCACCAAATTAGGTTCATCATACAGTGATCCTAACGCCTGAAAGAAGGAGTCTACATTAAGCAAAGCCGGATCCCCATATTCCAGGGAAAATGCCCAATCCTGTGGATCACCACGCAGCAGGGAGATGATGATTTTAACCTGCTGAATGGAATCACAGGAGGATCGAGGTTTCAATGCAAAAAACAGTTTACAGTTGTTTTTAAAACTCAAAAATTTGGACCTGTCACCAAAAAACAAATCAGGAGTAGAAATCTTCGGTTCTAAAGCAGGAGTCTGAACAATATAATCAGAAATATCCTGTACCCTAGCAGCAAGCTGGTCTACACGAGAAGCTAATTCCTGAACATTCATGTTAGCACAAGGCTCCTCAGCCGCCAAGAAGTAAAGAGAGAGAAGACAAAACAGACTGAAGAAAAAAAATGGCTCAAGACCTTTCCTCCCTTCTTCTGAGATGCATTTAACTCATTGTTGGCCAGTTGTACTGTTATGATTAGGTGGCCTTGGAGCAGCATGAAAACCTACACTGGAGTAGGTGGTAACTATACTGGCCGCAAACCCTGATCTTATCACCGCAACTAGAAGTAGCCGTGGGGTGTGCCTAACAAAATCTAGACACCACGACACAGCCGGAGGACTAAATACCACTAAAGATGGAAATAGGAAAACTATCTTGCCTCAGAGTAGACCCCCAAAGGATAGGCAGCCCCCCACAAATAATGACTGTGAGTTGGAGAGGAAAAGACAAACGCAGGCAGAAAACAGGCTTAGCAAAGGAGGCCACTTCTAGCTAAATAGAAAAGGACAGGACAGGATACTAAGCGGTCAGCATAAAAATACTACAAAAATATCCACAGCAGAAAATACAAAACTCCACCACCTAACTAAAGATGTGGAGAGTATATCTGCAACTCTAGAGAATCCAACCATACTGAGAAAAATAACTGACACAGTCTAAGCTGGACAAATAGAAACAAAAGATCAGCACTGAAAATAAGCACACAGCAAGTGTGCTTCAGAAAAAGAAACAGACACTTATCTTTGCTGAATAGGCAGCTAAGCAGGAGAGGCCAGGCAGAGATCCAATACTTCCAAAGAAACATTGACAACTGAAAAGGACTAATGAGTCCTACAAAGCTAAATAGCCCAGTCAGAATTGCAATTAGCAGATACACCTGTCCAAGACTGCAGCCCAGAGACAACTGCATTACCATCTCCGACCACCGGAGGGAGCCCAAAAGCAGAATTCACAATACTTGCTGATGCAGCTGACTGCATTGATGAGGGAAGGAGTGCTGCGCTCCTCCCATCACCCCCTGTCAGCGTCTGACAACGACGACACTGACAGGGGGCGTGATGACATCACTGCCCGGCACCCGTGGTCCGGAGGTGAGCAGGAGCAGAGCAGGAACCAGGAAGAGAGGTCTGCCTGTGGGGGGTGCTGCCTTATACTACAGGGTCCGCTTGTGGGGGGTGCTGCTTTATACTACAGAGTCTGCCTGTGGGGGGGTGCTGCCTTTATTCTACGGAGTCTGCCTGTGAAGGGGGGTGGTGCTGCCTTATACTACAGAGTCTACCTGTGGTCGGGGTGCTGCCTTATACTACAGAGTCTGCCTGTGGGGGGGTGCTGCCTTATACTACATAGTCTGCCTTTGGGGGGCTGCCTTATACTACAGAGTCTGCCTGTGGGGGTGCTGCCTGATACTACATAGTCTGCCTTTGGGGGGCTGCCTTATACTACAGAGTCTGCCTGTGTGGGGGTGCTGCCTTACAGTACAGAGTCTGCCTGTGGGGGGTGCTGCCTTATGCTACATAGTCTGCCTTTTGGGGGGCTGCCTTATACTACAGAGTCTGCTTGTTGGGGGGTGCTGCCTTATAGTACAGAGTCTGCCTGTGGGGGCTGCCTTATACCACAGTGTCTGCCTGTGGGGGGTGCTGCCTTATACTACAGTGTCTGCCTATGGATGGGGGTGCTGCCTTATACTACAGAGTTGTGTGTGGAGGGTGCTGCCTTAAACTACAGAGACTGCCTGTGGGGGGTTCTGCTTTATATTGCAGAGTCTACCTGTGGGGGGTGCTGCCTTATGCTACAGGGTCTGCCTATGAGTTGCTGCTTTATACTACAGGGTCTGCCTATAGGTTTCTGTCTTATACTACAGAGTCTGCCAATGGGGTGCTGCCTTCTACTACAGGGTCTGCCGGTGGGGTGCTGCCTTATACTACAGGGTCTGCCTGTGGGGTGCTGCCTTATACTACAGGGTCTGTATATATAAACTACATCAGCTGAGCAATCCAGCCACTTTCTTCTGAATATATGTAGAAAATATGTCAGCGCAGCAAGCCAGTGACTTTTTACTGCACATGACAGAATGGGGGCAGGATGGGAGCAGCATATGGCAGAATGGGGGCACAGGATGGGAGCAGCACATGACAGGATGTGAGCACCACATGACAGGATGGGGGCACAGAATTTGAGTAGCACATACCAGAATGGGGGCGCAGGATGGGAGCAGCACATGACAAGATGGGGGTGCAGGATGGGAGCAGCACATGACAGGATGGAGGTGCAGGATGGGAGTAGCACATTACAGAATGGGGCGCAGGATGGGAGCACATGACAGGATGTGAGCACTACATGACAGTATGGGGATGCAGGATGAGAGCAAAACATGACAGGATGGGGGTGCAGAATTGGAGTAGCACATACCAGAATGGGGGCGCAGACTGGGAGCAGCACATGACAAGATGGGACGCAGGATGGGAGCAGCACATTACAGAATGGGGGCGCAAGATGAGAGCACCGCATGACAGGATGGGGGAAACAAAATTTGAGTAGCACATACCAGGATGGGGCAGCACATACCAGAATCGGTGCGTGGGATGGGAGTAGCACATGACGGCATGGGGGTGCAGGATGGAAGCACCATATGACAGGATTGGGGTGCAGGGTGAGAGCACATGACAGGATGAGGGCACAGGAAGAGAGTAGCACATGACAAGATGGAGGCGTACAAAACAGGATGAGGGTGCAGGAAGGGGGCGCAGGATGGGAGCAGCATATGACAGGACGGGGGCGCAAGATGGTAGCAGCACATGACAAGATTAGGGCGCAGGATGGAAGCAGCACATACCAGGATTCAGACCATATACCAATATAAATGCTCGCCACCCGGGCATAGAACGGGTTCAATAGCTAGTTGACCTATATTCAAGCGAGACTAGACAAAAAAAATAAAATCATGTATCATGTTATCCGAAACAGCCAGAAAACTAACCATATAACCATATATAGGCTGATCCCAGACTTCAAACTATATACTTCGTAAGTTTATAAGCCACTCCAGTGGCAGTCAGTCAGGAATAGATAGTATGTGAAAATACAATATTATTGTGTTTTTTCTCTTATGGGGATTGCCATAGTTTGGTATTGTAACAGCTGTCTATTAACAGTGCAAATTGTCCTAAACTAGACTCAGTTTTCAGACAGCCCAATATATACCACATCTATTCCGTACACTGGAGTGGCTTATAAACTTACGAAGTATATAATTTGAAGTCTCCGGTCTGCCAATATGTGGCTAGTGTTCTGACTGTTTCAGATAACTTGATTTTAGGGTTTTTTCGTCTAGTGTCACTTGAATATAGCTCAATATTAAATAGTCTCTTGGTGAGTCGACTTTGGAGAGGATGACACAACCCATAGAGATGAAAAGCATGGAGAGTGTGTTTACTTCACCTCACCCTATATACTGAGATGTGGGGTATATGTTTTGTCTATTAGTCACCTTCTGACCTTCAGGGGGTGAAATATGGGTATAGTTTTACATGTGGAATTAATAAAGTTTAGTTTTATCCTTTTGTCAGTGAATCTAATCAAGGGACAAACTTTTATATATAGAGTGGGGGGGGGGGGAGTATTTAGTCAGCGACCAATTGTGCAAGTTCTCCCACTTAAAAAGATGAGAGAGGCATGTAATTGACATCATATGTAGAACACAACTATGAGAGTCAAAATGAGAAAACAAATCCAGAAAATCATCTTGTCTGATTTGTCAAGATTTATTTTGCAAATTATGTTGGAAAATAAGTATTTAGTCACATAAAAAACATGCAAGATTTCTGGCTCTCACAGACCTGTAACTACTTCCTCTGTCCTCCACTCATTACCTGTAGTAATGGCACCTGTTTGAACTTATCAGTATAAAAGACACCTGTCCACAACTTCGAACAGTCACATTCTAAACTTCACTATGGTGAAGACCAAAGAGCTGTTGAAGGACACCAGAAACAAAATTGTAACCCTGCACCAGGCTGGGAAGACTGAATCTGCAATAGCCAAGCAGCTTGGTGTGATGAAATCAACGGTGGGAGCAATAATTAGAAAATGGAAGACATACAAGACCACTGATAATCTCCCTCAATCTGGGGCTCCACTTAAGATCTCACCCCGTGGGGTCAAAATGATCACAAGAAAGGTGAGCAAAAATCCAAGAGCCACACGGGGGGACTTAGTGAATGACCTGCATAGAGCTGGGACTATCGTAATAAAGGCTACCGTCAGTAACACACTAGGCCACCAGGGACTCAGATCCTGCAGTGCCAGACTTGTCCCCTTGCTTAAGCCAGGACATGTCCGGGCCTGTCTGAAGTTTGCTAGAGAGCATTTAGATTATCCAGAAGAGTATTGGGAGCATGTCATATGGTCTGATGAAACCAAAGTAGAACTGTTTGGTAGAAACCAAACTCATCGTGTTTGGAGGAGACAGAATGCCGAGTTGCATCCAAAGAACACTATACCTACTGTGAATCATGGGGGTCGCAACATCATGCTTTGGGGATGTTTCTCTGCAAAGGGACCAGGATGACCGATCCATGTACAACCACACTGCCAGGGCAGCGAATGAGTGGCTTTGTAAGAAGCATATGAATGTTCAGGAGTGGCCTAGCCAGTTTCCAGATCTCAACCCCATAGAAAACCTTTGGAGGGAGTCCGTGTTGGCCAGCCACAGGCCCATAACATCTACTGTAGAGGAGATCTGCATGGAGGAATGGGCCAACCTTGTGAAGACTTACAGAAAACGTTTGACCACTGTCATTACCAACAAAAGATATATAACAAAATATTTAAATGAACTTTTGTTAATGACTAAATACTTATTTTCCAACGTAATTTGCAAAAGAAATCTTGCCAAATCGGATGTGATTTTCTGGATTTGTTTTCTCATTTTGACTCTCATAGTTGTGGTCTACCCATGATGTCAATTACAGGGCTCTCTCTTTTAAAGTGGGAGAACTTGCACAATTGGTCGCTGACTAAATACATTTTTTCCCCACTGTATGTATGTATATATAATATATTTTTTTTCTTCAGTGAACTCATTCCTCATGTTTGGCCTTATTAAAATAAAAACACTCTTACTCTGCTAGCGTGTCAGCTCCACTTCAACAGTGTCGAGACTCGCTTCCCAGGTCTTATATGAGTTTGTTACACCACACGAGCCCTGTGCCCAATCAGCGGCAGCTTCGCTGTCTCTGCCTTCAAACTTATTGAACATCAACAGGGAGCCAGGGCAGCGGCTGGTCTCTGACTGCCTCATGACGCTCTATTTTTCTGAAGTTGGGGACAGTGACACCAGCGCTGATTGGGCACAGGGCAAACATGACGTAAAAACCTCAAAAGAGGCCCAAGAACGCAAGTGCCAACACCGCTGAAATGGTGCCGGCATTGGAGGTTTGTATAAGTGTTTTTATTTTAACAGAACCAAACATCAGGAATGAGAAGGGGTTGTCCAAGTAGTGGACATCTCTTTAAAGGGTAGGTGCCACCAGTTTTATTGTAGTTTGTTTTTTTGTGAAATTAAGCTTAAAATAGTAATTAAAATGCACTGTTTGCATTACAAAGTGTAAGGATTTGGACTGTACATCTGTTCCTGTCTGCTGTTGCCCTCAGTTCGGTTACTTTTGCCCTTACCTAAGATGGAGTCACTGGCCTCACGGGGGCCATCTTGCTTCCTGTCAGACTTTCCTTGTTCCTGTCTGTGGTGTATATAAGGGAGCTCTGTATATTACTCATTGCTTGAGTATCTTGTTCCTGGACTTGTGATCAAGCTGGAAGAACTACTATCTTGATGGTTTCTTCGTTACCTTGGGATACCCCATCTGTCTCCGGATCTACATCTCTTCATCGTAAGACTTGTTTCCCTGGATCTGCTCTGCACTGATCTCTGCTGCTGGACTGTTCCCTGCTAGGAGGCCTGGCCTGGTCTCCAGGTCTCTGGATCTGACATACTTGGACTTCCACGGTCTGTACACGTGCTTACTGCTTATCCAGCTCTGTCTGCTACTAACTTGCTGTGTCATAGCTGTTTACCTGCATACCATCATAAATATTATTGAACTCTTACCTGTTGTCTCTCGGCCTCTTTTCTGACCCATGATACTGATCTCCACTGCACTTAGCACTAAGTTTATAACACAAAGGACACGGATCTATCATTCTATAGGAAACAACCTAGGGGTTTTCAGCCTTGGTTGGAAGAATACAGATCTGCTCCATTAACCATCGCTGAACCATGGATACGTTTGGAGAAGCCAGGTTGAGATCCTCGGATCAACTGGCCTTGTATGGACTGAATGGAATGTCGTCTTCCCACACTTGTTGGCACCTCCTCTCTGTGTGTGTGCCACAGGTGGAGTAACTGACTCTGGAAGATCTGAAGTCACGGCTGCTATTATCCCGGTGAGTCAGTGGAGAGGTGAGACTCTGTGATGTGCACCATTTGCTGGGATTGTTCTATGTGTTATCTGCCTGTTGTGTGGTTCAATAAAGCATTTCCACACTGTTTTACCCTCAACCTCTGTTGTCTGAGTAGCAGTTTTCCTATCTTAAAAGGAGAGCATAAGTTCGGTGGGACGATCCCTAGTCAATGTGGTTTTGGCTAGCTGGCCGCGCTCATAGCAATGCAGCAGTGACAACCATAGAGGTCTATGGGAGACCTTTGGTTGTCATACCAACCCATTGGTGACCCGCGATCATGTGACGGGGTCACCATTGGGAGGGATTTCTGTCGCGCTTGCCGGATGTGAGCGTTAAATGCCGTTGTTAGGGGCACATGTCAGCTGTTCAAAACAGCTGACATATGCTGGCAAAAATGTGGGCTCAGCGTCGGAGCACTCATTAAAGGGAGAGAGTGCGACATCAGCGTACATTTATGCCTGATGTCGGAAAGGGGTTAAAGGGGATTGTTTTTCCAGAGATGAAAGTGGTAATCAATCATGTATACATACAAATAACTACAAGAACACACAGCTTATAATGTTAAATAGTATATAGTTAGACAAGAAAATATAATGTGTATAAACCATGTATAGTTAAAAAAAAATTCAGGCAAATGTCAAATGTTGTAGCTCCGTCTAGTGGCTTTGTGCAAAAGTGCCATCATAGAGTAAAATGTATCCTAAGAGTGTCACATCAAGTAGGGGCAGGCTGGGTGGCAGTGAGGCAAATGCACCCTGGGCCGCTCCCACAGCAGCTGTGCAGGGTTGGCCGCCTGATGGCCGTGCACAGCAAACTGCCTGCAGGCCAGTGAGGTTGGGTAATGGGCGTGTCAGGGGAGCTGCAGCCAGTCATTAACTGTGCAGCTCCATGCTTTGATTGGCTGCCAGGCTGCAATTGGCCTGATGCTGATTGGTGCATCAGAGTAGTGTGGGGCAGGCATAGAAGGTGGAAGGCGCGCATTCAGGAGCACGCTCAGTTAGTACACTACCTGAGCACTATACTGTAACCAGAACTCCCCCCGGGATCTCATTGTGTCCCTGGGAAAGAGCCAGCCTAATAGGGAGGGAGGAGAGCGGCTATGACCTCTCACCATGGCAGGTCCTGCACACACAGGGGTTGTTGGGAGTGGGGGTATGTGTGGACAGCTCCTGCACAGCTTCACACCTCTATGTGGAGGGCTGCTGCACTCCTCACTGCACACAGGGACACGCAGGGTGGCAGTCTGCAGAGCATTGCTTCTATACTTGTGCATGTAACTGCAGAGCATCACTTCCCTACCTGTGCGTGTATCTGCAGAGCATCAGTTCCCTTCCTGTGCATGTATCTGCAGACACATGCATACTTAGGGAAATGTTTGGGATCTCCTTCCACAAGCTTCTAACAATATTTGGTCGGAATTTAGGCCCATTCCTCCTGACATAACTGGTGTCACTCATCCAGGTCTGTAGGTCGTCTTGCTCTCACCTGCCTTTTTACTTTGGCACATAAATTTTCACTAGGATTGAGATCAGGGCTTTGTGATGGCCGCTCAAAAACATTGACATTGTTATCCTTGAGACACTTTGTTACCCACTATATACAGGGGGCAGTGGGGACCTTCATACTACAATGCTCAAAAAAATAAAGGTAACACTAAAATCACACATCCTAGATATCACTGAATGAAATATTATCATTGCAAATCTTTATTCATTACATAGTGGAATGTGTTGAGAACAATAAAACCTAAAAATGATTAATGTAAATCACAACTAATATCCCACAGAGGTCTGGAGTTGGAATGATGTTCAAAATCAAAGTGGAAAATCAAATTACAGGCTGATCCAATTTCAATGGCAATGAAATGATGCCCAGTAGTGTGAGTGGCCTCCACGTGCCTGTATAACCTCCCTACAACACTTGGGCATGCTCCTGATGAGGCGGTGGATGTTATCCTGAGGGATCTCCTCCTGGACCTGGATTAAGGCATCAGTCAACTCCTGGACAGTCTGTGGTGCAACATGGAATTGGTGGATGGAATGAGACATGATGTCCCAGATGTGCTCGATTGGATTCAGTGCTGGGGAACAGGCAGGCCAGTCCATAGCTTCAATGCCTTCATCATGCAGGAACTGCTGACACACTTCAGCCACATGAGGTCTGGCATTGTCCTGCATCAGAAGGAACCCAGGGCCCACTGCACCTGCATATGGTCTCACAAGGGGTCTGAGGATCTCATCCTGGTACCTACTGGCAATCAGGGTACCTCAAGCTAACACATGGAGGGCTGTGCAGCTCTCCAAAGAAAGGCCACCCCACACCATTACTGACCCACTGCCAAACCAGTCATGCTGGAGGATATTGCAGGCAGCAGAACACTTCATGGCATCTCCAGACTCTGTCATGTCTGTCATATGTGCACAGAGTGAACCTGCTCTCATCCGTGAAGACCTCAGGGCTCCAGTGTAGAATCGGCCAATCTTGTTGTTCTCTGACAAATGGCAATCACCCTGCATGGTGTTGGGCTTTAAGCATAACACCCACTTGTGGACGTCAGGCCCTCATAACACCCTGATGCAGTCTGTTTCTGACAGTTTGAGCAGACACATGGGTGTTAGAGGCCTGCCCGAGGTCATTTTGCAGAGCTCTGGCACTGCTCCTCCTTGCACAAAGGAGAAGGTAGCAGTCCTGCTGCTGAGTTGTTGCCCTCCTACGCCCCCATCCATGTTTCCTGGTGTACTGGCCTGTCTCCTGGTATCTGCTCCGTGCTCTGGACACTGTGGTGACAGACACATCTACCTTTCTTGCCACAGCTTGCATTGATGTGCCATCCTAAATGAGCTGCACTACCTGAGCAACTTCTGTGGGTTGTGGACAATGCCTCATGTTACTGTACAGTACCTCTAGGGTTCAGAGCAATGACAAAATGCAAAAGTGACAAAAACAGCCAAAAAAGGTTGAGAACCGAGAAATGGTCTGTGGTCACCCCCTGTAAAACCACTCCTTTATAGGGGGTGTCTTGCTAATTGCCTATCATTTCTTTTATTTGTTACACTTGCACAACAGCAGGGGAAATTGATAAACAATCATTGTTGCTTCATAACTCGATGGGTTGATTTCACAGAAGTATGATTGACTTGTAGTTACATTGTGATGTTTAAGTGTTCCATTTATTTTTTGAGCAGTGTATATACAGGGGGCAGTGGGGACCTTCACACTATATACAGGGGCAGTGTGGACCTTCATACTATATACAGGAGGCAGTGGGGACCTTCATATTATATACAGGGGGGCAGTGGGGACCATTATACTATATACAGAGGGCAGTGGGGACCTTCATACTATATACACCATGTTCCAAATTATTATGCAAATTGGATTTAAGTGTCAAAGATTTAATTGTTTTGTTTTTTAAATAAACTCATGAATGGTATTGTGTCTCAGGGCTCAATGTTTCACTGAAATCAATCTTAAACACGTGATAATTAGTTTTCCAGGTGATTCTAATTAAAGGGAAACTACTTAAAAATGATGTTCCACATTATTAAGCAGGCCAGAGGTTTCAAGCAATATGGGAAATAAAAAGGATCTCTCTGCTGCTGAAAAGCGTTAAATAGTGCAATGCCTTGGACAACGTATGAAACCATTAGATATTTCACAAAACCGTAAGAGTGATCATTGGGGTTGAGCGAAACGGATCAGACAATTTAAAAAATCGCCGACTTTCGGCAAAGTCGGGTTTCGTCAACCGCTTGTGCCGTAGCGATTTCCACTGTCCAACACCACCTTTTCTTTGCAGGGACAGTGGAGGCTATATTTTTGTGCATCAGCTCCGTAGCTTATTAGGCTGCCTAATAAGGCTCCCTGATAGCTGCATTGCTGTTTGTACGCCGCTGTGCAAACCAACTGCTTTTTTAAAAGCAAAAATCCTGTTGCTCCTTTCTGCACAGTTCTATTGTTTATTTGTCCACACTTTTGTGTGCAGCAGACGTTTTTATTGCTGGCTGCCATACGTGTCCTGAGATCATTGTAGGGAGATTGTTATTGTAGTACTCTCCTATATATATATATATATATATATATATATATATCTTCCAGCCACGTTTTGCCACTTACATTGTGTAGTGTAATACACAGGGCCTGTTTTTCGCTGCAGTCTCCCCCCCAAAAAAAGGGAAATTTAAATTGCCACTAAGTGGATCTACGTCAGTTCTGTTTGTCGTATATCTGCCAGCCACGTTCTGCCACTTACATTGTATAGTGTAATACACAGGGCCTGTTTTTTGCTGCAGTCTCCCCCCCCAAAAAAGGGAGATTTAAATTTTCAACAAGTTTACGTCAGTTCTGTTTGTCGTATATCTGCCAGCCACGTTCTGCCACTTACTATACAATGTAAGTGGCAGAACGTGGCTGGCAGATATACGACAAACAGGGCCTGTTTTTCGCTACAGTCTCCCCCCCCCCCCAAAAAAAAGGGAGATTTTAATTGCCACTAAGTGGATCTACGTCAGTTCTGTTTATCGTATATCTGCTAGCCACGTTCTGCCACTTACATTGTATAGTGTAATACACAGGGCCTGTTTTTCGCTGCAGTCTCCCCCCCAAAAAGGAGATTTAAATTGCCACTAAGTGGATCTACGTCAGTTCTGTTTGTCGTATATGCCAGCCACGTTCTGCCACTTGCATTGTATACTGTAATACACAGGGCCTGTTTTTCGCTGCAGTCTCCCCCCCCCCCAAAAAAAAAGGGAGGTTTAATTCTCAACAAGTTTAGATACACCTTCTAACTTGTTTTACAGTAGCATATAACGGTTGTTATTTTGGTTACATTCTCCCAAAAATGAGGAAGTGTGGCGGAAGAGGCCGTGGGCGGTCGTTGCCAGCTGGTAATGATGGTGGTGGTGGAGCATCTGGTGGTAGTGGGAAAAGCAAAATAGCAGCTAAGGCTGGAGGTGTTAAGCCAGCATCATCATCTGGCTACACAAGGCCTCGAAGGCTCCCTTATCTGGGAGTAGGAAAACCGCTTTTAAAGACGGAGCAGCAAGAACAAGTTTTGGCTTTCCTTGCTGACTCAGCCTCTAGCTCTTTCTCCTCCTCTTCCGAAAGTTCCAAATTTAAAAGCAGCAAGTCATCAGTGGGTGCTCCCAGGCAGGAACAAGTCGTTTCATTGTGTCCTTCACACAAACCAACAGTGAAGGATGCGTCAGGCGACACAACAGGTTACTCCTTGGAGCTCTTTATACATACCGTGCCTGGGTTAGAAAGGGAAATTGTTAACAGCCCATTACAAGATGAATCGGACATGGAGTGCACTGATGCACAGCCACAGCAAGATTATTATGCTGTTCCATTGACTCAGATCACTACATTGCCCTCGTAGTGTACTGAGCCAGAATCTGACCATGACCCTGATGAGACTATGGTGCCCCATCCCGAACACTATAAGTAGTGTAGCATTGGGTCCTTTCGTCAAACTCAATTTGACAGGTGGACCCGCCCATATCAGTGTGTAACCCCTCCCCTCCCTGGCTGCCAGCTGTCCCTGTGTCTGGCTGATTTCCCCTTTTTATATAGTTTGATATTGTTAATTTGATACAGTGATTATTATACCAGTATTTGTTTTTATATTAGATTTTCATATGTAGCTGCTGTGAGATTGCAAGCTGTAATCAGAGCAGTGTATTTTAGACACGGTGTTTCTGCCTGCACTCTGGGATTCCTTGCTTAAACACTCAGCAATTGGTCAGACAGCCCATATGTGAAATGTATTCTCATTTTACATCTCATAAATACAACCAGATGTGTTCATGCAGGAACAGAGCAGTGTTTTTTGATACTGTGATTCTCATTTTTATATGTGATTTATAACACATTCTCACGGGTATATTATGTATATTTTGTGTTTTGCATCATTATTTGATACTGTAATTCTCATTTTATATGAGATTTATAACACATTCTCATTTTTATATGAGTTTTATAACACATTCTCACGGGTATATTATGTATATTTTGTGTTTTGCATCATTATTTGATACTGTTATTCTGTAAGATGTGTTTTTATTACCAATGAGCACATATAGTGAATAGGTCTGAGGTTTCTGTCTGCAATTCTGCAGGCTGATATGTGAAAGCCATTCTCATTTACAAGAACTATTTCTTACGTAAACACAAACAGATGTGAGTGCAGGACATACAGCTAATGGTCCGTCAATCAACACAGCAAAACAGATGTGGTAGAGAGGGACATCGACATGCTCAGCAGGCATCCAGATCCAGATACGTACAGACAAACACATACAACAAGCAGATCAATACTATACATTAACTAAATGCTACAGTTTCTGTAACAGAAACTAGCGACCATTAACTAGATGCAATATGTATGTTGCTGTAGCTGCTATGAGTATGAATGAGTCTGATACTATAATTGCTAGCAGCTGTACCTGATACTATAACTGCTAGCATATGCTAAAATGTGTCTCTACTAACCATTAACTAAATAATTTGATAGCCCCGGTCAGAATAACGGATTAAACTTGAAAATTTTGATGACACAAAATCTGATACGATTCTATCATTATTCTGCAAGTCAGAAGTGAAGCACTGTAAAATAGAGTGTCTAGTAGTTTTATATTCTTTGGCTGATATATTTCTACACAAAGCTTCAAAACTATTTTGTAATTTATAATGTATCACAGCAGTTTCATATGAAGTTACATCTCAGGCACTGTTCAGACTATTGTAATATCTGAGGCTTAAAATAGAGCCAAATAGCTACTTTCACAGCATTGCTTAAAATATTTATTGTCACATTCCACACAGAAATGGCAATACACAAAATGATTGGATCTCTACAATAAACACCATGTGTAGAAATTTGGTTCTAGAACTTGTTGGAATAGTGAATATAATAACGTTTGTCATATTTTATAACATACAGCTAATGTTTCTTGCTTTTAACTTGTATGTAACTGGCTAATGTTAAAGTCACACACAATAATATTGTTTTGGACGCTATCAAATGACAATGCCAAATTCTGAAAATAGCCATTTTATATTGAATTACTAATGTTTTTCTATAGGCATACTTTACTATGAAATTTTGCATAAAAATCTTCTTGGCTATCCCAAAACACGTAAGAAACAAATGTATAACTTTTAGCTCTGCCACATCCACATATATTATTCCAGCTTTCTTTAATTCTACATTATTTTATCACATATTAATTTCACAGCTGTCTGTGCTGTCTATAATTTTGCTTCCGTTTTATTCAAAGACATCTAACTTATGTATGCTTTTAAAGCATTGTTACATTTCTAACCAGTCTACACCATGCTGTGTAACATAAATACATGTGATCTTGTAGTGATTTAATATAGTGCGCCAAACATGATATGGTTTTTTGGTTTCTCTGAACTGTCGCATACAAAACATATAAGGTAGTACGGCACGAGATGTGAGCGTTCCCGCAGCTCGCTGAGCATTACCACTGTACGCACTTCTCACTGCTGCTTCTGAATGTACACTATTCTCACCCATGGACAGATTTCCTTTAAAAATATGAATATTATTGAATATAATGTTTACTTATGTTACAGTATTTTATTTTCCTGGTGTTACTTTTCCACATGTATTACAGGCTTCTTCATCAGTTATGATTCATACCTTTTCTATATAAATATGGGTAAATGAATTCTCCATTATAGAACCATTTTGAATCCATGTTTTGTTGAACTTAAACATTGTGTATAACAGCTGTGTTTCTCCTGATTTTTTGGGGGTTAAGGGATCACTGATGTTTTAATAAACTATGAATAAATAACTGGTCATACATAAGAAACCTTGCAATATATCTTTATAGAAATAATACTTCTGCACTCACGGCCACTTCTCATCCACCTTTGCCTCCTGAACTCATCATTCACTGTGAAATAATGCAAAAATCCATCTTTGTGCGGGTGGCGGCAGCAACATTTTGCCATTATAAGTTTATGGTTCTGCAAAGAACACACAACACATACAGAACACACACAACACACGCAGCAAACACACACACAACACACACAACAAACACATATTATGAAAAATGACAGTCATTGTATGTGTTTTAAAAGACTTTAGTCTTTCATACGTATCACAGAAAGATTTAGTTTAAAGCCCGGTTTAGTCATGTGGATTTAGATTTATTTAAATTCACAGGTGGTGTGTATGTACACATGTATGATTTAGTTTAAAAGCATACAGCTCGGCGATAATGTCAGGTGTTGGACAAGCATTTATCAGTCTTTCATATGTATCACAGAAAGATTTTAGTTTGATCTGTGCGAGTTTGATTTGAGCGTACTGCGCAGACATGGCAGTAAACATTTTGACATGATCATCATCCCACGCAGGACTCCCGGTGTAAGATAAATGTGCAGCAACTTTCTGTTTTTTGCTTACACGGCGTCGGGATACTGATCGTTTCTTTAGAGGTAATACACTGCCAAAACCGCTAGAAGATCCTGCAAGAGCAGAATCTGCAGATTGTACAGTCTGACACACACGTATATTGAACGGATCTATGGGTGACCACATACCCTCGGAGAGCTGTTCAATTTCTCTGTTTTCAGGAGTAACTTGTGGAATGCTGATTGTGTTATTGGCTTCCTGAGTTATACAGGGACTAGCGTTCCGCTGTGCAAATCTCTCTCTTGAAACATTCTTATATTTCTGATGCAGAATCTTGGGACTTGGATTCCCGGCATGTTTGGGTGCCGCGTAGCTTTCCTCACGATCCACAACACAGATGGGCGAAAGAGGAGTTGTTCTCACCGCCGTATTAGCTCTTTGTGGTTGATTCTGTGCAGACCAGTAATTACTCCGCTGCAAATCTCGTGGTTGAAGATCTGGCGTATCTAAAAGAAAAGATACAAGTGTCTGTTATCCGCGAAACCGTTGTAAAATTGGAAAAGCTACACGCCAACGCTTATCTATGATCCTGCGTAATATTTGAAAAGTTACCGGGGACAGTTATCCGTGAAATCAGTGTAACAATATTTGCATAAATCCAGTATAGAGCAGACCAGATATATACTTACAAGTATGAAGCGGGAATTGCACCTCCGCAGCTCCTGGTTTAACGGCCGACGCATTGTTCAAACTCGTCGAGATGGGAATATTCTCTTTTTCAAATTGAATTTTCCTGGCAACTAGTTTAGCAGCTGTAAGTAAAATATGACTATTAGTTAACACAGAATTGACTTTCTACACAAAACTGCCGCGTTGAGACGGTAATATTCTTTTTTTTTTTCAAAATGAATTTTCTGACAGTTAGTTTAACAGTTGTAAGTAAAATATAACTATTACACAAAAGTGAGAATCGCATGTATTTCAAGTGAACCGTTACCTTTTCTATTCTTGAGACACCTACTTAACGAACTTCCACGTCTTTTAGGAGCCCCGGGTAGCGGCAAAATTGCAGCGTTCTTGACATCTATGATCTCGACATCTGAATCCAGATTTTCACAGGACTCGGGAACCCGCCAGTTCTCCGGCATATCGACCGATGTCTCCGTGTCAGTATCTGTATGAGAAATTGCACTTAGTTCGTGTTTACATACAAAGGATTAAAGCAGCTGACATAGTATAATATAGTTTTACGCTATAACACCTGTTTATGGTGTAAAATTAATATAGCAAGACTTATTCCGATATATATTAATAATTCAGTATTATATTGGTGGCTAGCAGCATTATTTGTTTTAATAATTTAACCGTATATTTATTATGACATAATTTGTGTAATACAATAGTTAATAGCTGTTATAGTTTTACGGTATAAACAGTATTTATCAACATCCGCCTTCTTTCAGAAATTCAATTGTATAAAATTTCATATTAGCTGCTGTATTTATTCCAAATATTCCAGACCTATGTAATATATTTCATGCACAGATAAGTTATTTATTTTAACACAACAGCTGCAGCTCATTAGTGTAATCCGATACTGCCTGGCTGAAATCACTGAAGAGCTGAACACAGCCTCAGTGGGGGGGGGGGGCTTTCTCTTTAAATACAGGGCAAGCTCCTCCAGGTTTGACAAGCAGAATCTTAAAGACCATTTTTCTGTGACTCTGAACAGCGGCTCTGCTCTACTCCCTGAAAAAGTAAGTGTTTACTGTTTTATTTGATCCCTGATATTATCATTGTCTGTAACGTATATATTTGTAACGTAGTTTTAAACTGTATTTATCGTCGGAATAGATATAGATAAAACTTTTCCCCTTTTTATTTAAGATGGAAGCCCAATATCCTTGCGGTCAATACAGTCCCCTTCTTACAAGCACACAATTAGGTTTTATACGAATATAATGTACAGAGTATTGGCTCATTCTGAGTGAGTCATTATATTATAAGTAATTTATATTAATTATATATTCTTGCATTCTTTCTTATTTAAGAGGCGTGTATGTCTCCCGACTATCGCAATAATTTCGTAACGCAGAATTATGAGCGCATTGAACCCGTAGCTGTGGAACTGTTAGAAGATAATGGGCCTGCTCTTTACCTTATCATGGGTAATTAGGTTCTCCTTTTTGCATTTAGATAGGGAAAAATGTCATTGTAACACGGTACAAAGATATTTATCTTTCCTGTATCACATGTAAGAAAGCTAATATATATATATATATATATATAATCTATGTTAATTCCACACCGCCGCAGACAAACACGATTTATACACCTCAACTACTAAATTTACCCCTACTGCATAAATATGCTTATACTAAGCAAAACATAGGTAATACGGAATATGTCTTGCTATATTAATTTTAGACCACAAATATGTTTATACCGTAAAACTATAACAGCTATTAACTATTGTATTACACAAATTATGTCATAATAAATATATGGTTAAATTATTAAAACAAATAATGCCGCTAGCCACTAGGGTTGAGCGAAACGGGTCGGCCACTTTCAGAAGTCGCCGACTTTTGGCAAAGTCGGGTTTCATGAAACCCGACCCGACCCCTGTGTGGGGTCGGCCATGAAGTCGACGATCTTCTGAATGTGGTATCGGAATTCCGATCCCAATTTCCGATATGTTTGCAATATCGGAAATCGGTATCAGAATCCATATTTAATGTAAAATAAAGAATTAAAATAAAAAATGTCGCTATACTTACCCTCTGACGCGCCCTGGTACTAACCTTCCTTCCTTCGAATCAGCGCTTCCAGGACCTTGCGGTGACGTTGCGGTGACGTTGCGGCTTGTGATTGGTTGCGCGGCCGCCCATGTGACCGCTCGCGCGACCAATCACAAGCCGCGACGTCATGCAAGGTCCTGCAAGCCCTGATTCTTAGGAAGGAAGGCTGCCAGAAAGAAGCAGGGCGTGTCCGAGGGTGAGTATATTCCTATTAGGTATATACTCACCCTCGGACGCTCCCTGCTTCTTTCCGGCAGCCTTCCTTCCTAAGAATCAGCGCTTGCAGGACCTTGCGTGACATCGCGGCTTGTGATTGGTCGCGCGAGCGGTCACATGGGCGGCCGCGCGACCAATCACAAGCCGCGACGTCACCGCGACGTCACCGCAAGGTCCTGAAAGCGCTGATTCGAAGGAAGGAAGGTTCCCGGTTAGTACCAGGGCGCGTCAGAGGGTAAGTATAGCGATATTTTTTATTTTGATTCTTTATTTTACACTTAAATATGGATCCCAGGGCCTGAAGGAGAGTTTCTGCTCCTTCAGACCCTGGGAACCATTGGAAACCCAATGCACTGCATTGGGTTTCGAGTTTCGGCCGACCCCGACTTTTTTTATAGGATCGGCCGATTTCACTCGACCCGACTTTTGAAAAAGTCAGGTTTCGTGAAACCTGACCCAATCCTATAAAAGTAAAGGTCGCTCAACCTTACTAGCCACCAATATAATACTGAATTATTAATATATATCGGAATAAGTCTTGCTGGATTCAGACGTCGAGATCATAGATGTCAAGAACGCTGCAATTTTGCCGCTACCCGGGGCTCCTAAAAGACGTGGAAGTTCGTTAAGTAGGTGTCTCAAGAATAGAAAAGGTAACGGTTCACTTGAAATACATGCGATTCTCACTTTTGTGTAATAGTTATATTTTACTTACAACTGCTAAACTAACTGTCAGAAAATTCATTTTGAAAAAGAAAAAAAAGAATATAACCGTCTCAACGCGGCAGTTTTGTGTAGAAAATCAATTCTGTGTTAACTAATAGTCATATTTTACTTACAGCTGCTAAACTAGTTGCCAGGAAAATTCAATTTGAAAAAGAGAATATTCCCATCTCGACGAGTTTGAACAATGCGTCGGCCGTTAAACCAGGAGCTGCGGAGGTGCAATTCCCGCTTCATACTTGAAAGTATATATCTGGTCTGCTCTATACTGGATTTATGCAAATATTGTTACACTGATTTCACGGATAACTGTCCCCGGTAACTTTTCAAATATTACACAGGATCATAGATAAGCGTTGGCGTGTAGCTTTTCCAATTTTACAACGGTTTCGCGGATAACAGACACTTCTATCTTTTCTTTTAGATACGCCGAATCTTCAACCACGAGATTTGCAGCGGAGTAATTACTGGTCTGCACAGAATCAACCACAAAGAGCTAATACGGCGGTGAGAACAACTCCTCTTTTGCCATCTGTGTTGTGGATCGTGAGGAAAGCTACGCGGCACCCAAACACGCCGGGAATCCAAGTCCCAAGATTCCGCATCAGAAATATAAGAATGTTTCAAGAGAGAGATTTGCACCGCGGAATGCTAGTCCCTGTATAACTCAGGAAGCCAATAACACAATCAGCATTCCACAAGTTACTCCTGAAAACAGAGAAATTGAACAGCTCTCCGAGGGTATGTGGTCACCCATAGATCCGTTCAATATACGTGTGTGTCAGACTGTACAATCTGCAGTTTCTGCTCATGCAGGATCTTCTAGCGGTTTTGGCAGTGTATTACCTCTAAAGAAACAATCAGTATCCTGACGCCGTGTAAGTAAAAAACAGAAAGTTGCTGCACATTCATCTTACACCGGGAGTCCTGCGTGGGATGATGATCATGTCAAAATGTTTACTGCCATGTCTGCGCAGTACGCTCAAATCAAACTCACGCAGATCAAACTAAAATCTTTCTGTGATACATATGAAAGACTGATAAATGCTTATCCAACACCTGACATTATCGCCGAGCTGTATGCTTTTAAACTAAATCATACATGTGTACATACACACCACCTGTGAATTTAAATAAATCTAAATCCACATGACTAAACTGGGCTTTAAACTAAATCTTTCTGTGATACGTATGAAAGACTAAAGTCTTTTAAAACACATACAATGACTGTCATTTTTCATAATATGTGTGTGTTGTGTGTGTGCTGCGTGTGTTGTGTGTGTTCTGTATGTGTTGTGTGTTCTTTACAGAACCATAAACTTGTAATGGCAAAATGTTGCTGCCGCCATCCGCACAAAGATGGATTTTTGCATTATTTCACAGTGAATGATGAGTTCAGGAGGCAAAGGTGGATGAGAAGTGGCCGTGAGTGCAGAATTATTATTTCTTTAAAGATACATTGCAAGGTTTCTTATGTATGACCAGTTATTTATTCATAGTTTATTAAAACATCAGTGATCCCTTAACCACGAAAAAATCAGGAGAAACACAGCTGTTATACACAATGTTTAAGTTCAACAAAACATGGATTCAAAATGGTTCTATAATGGAGAATTCATTTACCCATATTTATATAGAAAAGGTATGAATTATAACTGATGAAGAAGCCTGTAATACATGTGCAAAAGTAATATTATTGTGTGTGATTTTAACATTAGCCAGTTACATACAAGTTAAAAGCAAGAAACATTAGCTTTATGTTATAAAATATGACAAACGTTATTATATTCACTATTCCAACAAGTTCTAGAACCAAATTTCTACACATGGTGTTTATTGTAGAGATCCAATCATTTTGTGTATTGCCATTTCTGTGTGGAATGTGACAATAAATTTTTTAAGCAATGCTGTGAAAGTAGCTATTTGGCTCTATTTTAAGCCTTAGATATTACAATAGTCTGAACAGTGCCTGAGATGTAACTTCATATGAAACTGCTGTGATACATTATAAATTACAAAATAGTTTTGAAGCTTTGTGTAGAAATATATCAGCCAAAGAATGTAAAAATACTAGACACTCTATTTTACAGTGCTTCACTTCTGACTTGCAGAATAATGATAGCATAGTATCAGATTTTGTGTCATCAAAATTTTCAAGTTTAATCCGTTATTCTGACCAGGGCTATCAAATTATTTAGTTAATGGTTAGTAGAGACACATTTTAGCATATGCTAGCAGTTATAGTATCAGGTACAGCTGCTAGCAATTATAGTATCAGACTCATTCATACTCATAGCAGCTACAGCAACATACATATTGCATCTAGTTAATGGTCGCTAGTTCCTGTTACAGAAACTCTAGCATTTAGTTAATGTATAGTATTGATCTGCTTGTTGTATGTGTTTGTCTGTACGTATCTGGATCTGTATGCCTGCTGAGCATGTCGATGTCCCTCTCTATCACATCTGTTTTGCTGTGTTGATTGACGGGCCATTAGCTGTATGTCCTGCACTCACATCTGTTTGTGTTTACGTAAGAAATAGTTCTTGTAAAATGAGAATGGCTTTCACATATCAGCCTGCAGAATTGCAGACAGAAACCTCAGACCTATTAACTATATGTGCTCATTGGTAATAAAAAACACATCTTACAGAATAATCTCACACCAGCCACATATAATGCGAAAAATAAAACACACTGCCCTGATTACAGAATAATCGTACAACAGTTACATATGAAAAATCTAATAAAAACAAATACTGGGATAATATTCGCTGTAGCAAATTAACAATATCACACACTATCAAAAGGGGAGAGCTGACACACAGGGACAGCTGGCTGACAGGGGGCTGGGCGGTACATGTTTACGTAAGAAATGAGAATGGCTTTCACATATCAGCCTGCAGAATTGCAGACAGAAAACTCAGACCTATTCACTATATGTGCTCATTGGTAATAAAAACACATCTTACAGAATAACAGTATCAAATAATGATGCAAAACACAAAATATACATAATATACCCGTGAGAATGTGTTATAAATCACATATAAAAATGAGAATCACAGTATCAAAAAACACTGCTCTGTTCCTACATGAACACATCTGGTTGTATTTATGAGATGTAAAATGAGAATGCATTTCACATATGGGCTGTCTGACCAATTGCTGAGTGTTTAAGCAAGGAATCCCAGAGTGCAGGCAGAAACACCGTGTCTAAAATACACTGCTCTGATTACAGCTTGCAATCTCACAGCAGCTACATATGAAAATCTAATATAAAAACAAATACTGGTATAATCACTGTATCAAATTAACAATATCAAACTATATGAAAAGGGGAAATCAGCCAGACACAGGGACAGCTGGCAGCCAGGGAGGGGAGTGGTTACACACTTTGATATGGGCGGGCTCACCTGTCAAATTGAGTTTGACAAAAGGAATCGATGCTACACTACTTATAGTGTTCGGGACGGGGCACCATAGTCTCATCAGGGTCAGATTCTGGCTCAGTACACTGCGAGGGCAATGTAGTGATCTGAGTCAATGGAACAGCATAATAATCTTGCTGTGGCTGTGCATCAGTGCACTCCATGTCCGATTCATCTTGTAATGGGCTGTTAACAATTTCCCTTTCTAACCCAGGCACGGTATGTATAAAGAGCTCCAAGGAGTAACCTGTTGTGTCGCCTGACGCATCCTTCACTGTTGGTTTGGGTGAAGGACACGATGAAACGACTTGTTCCTGCCCGGAAGCACGCACTGATGACTTGCTGCTTTTAAATTTGGAACTTTCGGAAGAGGAGGAGAAAGAGCTAGAGGCTGAGTCAGCAAGGAAAGCCAAAACTTGTTCTTGCTGCTCCGGCTTTAAAAGCGGTTTTCCTACTCCCAGATAAGGGAGCCTTCGAGGCCTTGTGTAGCCAGACGATGACGCTGGCTTAACGCCTCCAGCCTTAGCTGCTATTTTGCTTTTCCCACTACCACCAGATGCTCCACCACCACCACCACCACCATCATTATCAGCTGGCAACGACCGCCCACGGTCTCTTCCGCCACACTTCCTCATTTTTGAGAGAATGTAACCAAAATAACAACCGTTATATATGCTACTGTAAAACAAGGTAGAAGGTGTATCTAAACTTGTTGTCATCCTGCCTGGCAGAGACAAAATGTCATAAATATGTGACCAGGGTCTGGTTGTCCCTCTCTACCAACCCATTTGTCTCGGGATGATATGCCGAAGAGAGATTCAACTCAATAGTGAGTAGACGACAAAGCTCTCTCCAGAATCGAGACGCAAACTGGGGACCCCAGTCACTAACAATTTTGTCTGGCATACCGTGCAGAAGGTAGCTGTGGAAGAGGCACCAAGTGCACCAGTTTGGAAAAATGGTTGGTGATCACCCAGATAATGGTGCAGTTACAAGACTTGGGTAAGTGTAGAGCCCCCAGACACAGGGCCACAGGTTACTCGGTACCGGTCCTTTCTATCTCTGTTCTGGGGTTGTCACGGTGGCTGGACCCAGTCCGTGACCCTGCTAAGGGGCGTCCAATAAAAGGTGATAGGAGCCTGTCAAGGTTTCGTGAGGCCACCTGTGGTGTTCAGTCAGGATGACCGACGCTGCTTGGGGTCCGCTGGGGTGATGGAATGGCAGCTAGATGGTATACCTTCCCACAGGTGAAGTATGTCCCCAGGGCTTCCCAGTGATGTAGATGGCGATGGTGTGAGGTGCAGACAATAATGAGGACACAAGGTTGCAGTCTCTTTACCTCTTTACTGAAGACTGATCTGCAATCCAGAGCACAGTTAACAGGGCTGTCTGAGACCGGACGGTCCGATGGCACATCCAGAGTTCCCTTTGCAGGTGGAAATCGTTGCCTACCAATAGCACCTGTGTGTTGTAGTGCTACCCTGCTGAGCATTCGGTATAGTCCTCACAACTTCTGTTCTAGTTCGTTCGTTCTTTCCAGTTCTTTCTCTTTCTTTCTATTTTGTTCCAGATGTTACTGGTTTCTCGTCCCCCAGGTATGTTATGGCAAGGACGCACCCGTTTGACGGGAAGGCTCGGAGCTCTTCCGGGACCCTAGAGACACCCCTCTCCACGCGTTGCCCCCTATGTCTGCGTAGGAAATTTAAGGTAGACAGCCAACCTATAATTAACTGTCCTGCGGAGTTCGAAGTAAGGCATAGTCAGTTACTTCCTCGGTGTTCTGGCCACCGGCTACGCGCCTCAGTAGGATGTTGCCGTTCTCGGGGCCCGACTCCTACTGGCTCTCCTTTGTGCTTGATCTCGTTTCTCACTGTTCCACAATATCCTTCGCTTCGTGTCTCTTTCTTAGGATACCGCCACAAGGTAGTGGTAACGTTCTGTTCTCTTCGCTAGGTACCTGCCAGGTTCCCACGCCTGACAGGCACCCCCCTGAATCTTCTCCCTGCAACACCCCCTGCCACGGGATGTTGCCTGAATCCAACCCAGTCAGCTTCTGACTAACTTCCTATCCAACCCCCAGTTTTACCAGTGTGAGGAGTGGCCCAATAAATAAATCCTTTTTTCTCCCCCTAGTGGCTAGAGTGTGAAGTGTAATGTGTGCTGGTGTGTTGTGAATTCCGCTCTTGGGCTCCCTCCGGTGGTTGTAAATGGCACTTTTGTGAGTTCTGCTCTTGGGCTCCCTCTTGTGGTTTCAAGTGGTATGGCTGCTCCTTGGAGTTAGCTGTCATCAGCTGCCTCCACTTATCGTCTCTTCTGCTCGGCTATTTAGGCCTGGCTCTTTCTTCAGCCAGTGCCACTTGTAAATGGTTCCTGGTTGGATTCACATCTCTTTGGATTTCCCTGTTATCCTGACCAGTACAGCAAAGCTAAGTTTTTGCTTGCTCTTTTCTGTCCATAGATTGTGGACTTATCCATTCTGTGCTTTCTATGTTTGTCCAGCTTATCAGTATGAATTTATTCTGACTTGCTGGAAGCTCTGGGAAGCAGAGTTACCCTCCACACCTTTAGTCAGGTGTGGAGATTTTTTGTAAACTCTGCGTGGATTTTTTGTAGTGTTTTATACTGACCGCACAGTATTCCATCCTGTCCTATCTATTTAGCTAGACTGGCCTCCTGTGCTCATCCTGGTTTCATTCTGTGTATGTCTTTCCCTCTCCACTCACAGTCATTATTTGTGGGGGGCTAATCTATCCTTTGGGGATTTTCTCTGAGGCAAGATAGCTTTCCTGCTTCTATCTTTAGGGTTAGTTAGCTCTTAGGCTGTGACGAGGTGCATAGGGAGAGTTAGGAGCATCCCACGGCTACTTCTAGTGTTGTGTTGAGCTTAGGGACTGCGGTCAGTACAGTTACCACTTCCTTCAGAGCTCATTCCATGTTGCTCCTAGACCACCGTATCATAACACTGGTGATACCTGGTCAGTAGAATTCCTTCAGTGCCATCAGACGTACCATCACTCCCCTTAGCGGCAGAGTGTCATACTGCAATGACAAGATCTCTGGGGCGCTGCATAAGCCCACCACAAAGTCCATCCCGACCATCTCCCAGGGCCTGTCTGCCACCAGCAGAGGGTAAAGCAAACCAGATGGCCGTTGCCGAGGGGACTTGTTCTTGGCGCAAGAGACACACGCCCGAACATATTCTGCGACATCAGGAGCAATATGCGGCCACCAGTATGTCCTCGCCAGTAACGCAGATGTCCTTTTGGAACCAAAATGTCCACCCACCCTGGACGAGTATGCCCAAGAGAGAACCTCCGGTCACAAACTGGATGGTACAAATGTCTTGCCCGGAGGCACAGACCCTAGCGAAATCTGAGCCACAGTTCTCAAGCTCTCGGTGGGGACAATAAGCCGAGGCTCCTCTTCCTACTCCACAGATGACACAACGGAGCGAGAGAGAGCGTCGGCCCAAATGTTCTTCTCCCCAGAAAGGAAATGTTGTTGTAATGAGTGATTCATTACTTAAATTTAAGAGGGGACTGGATACCTTTCTGGAAAAGTATAATGTTACAGGGTATATACACTAGATTCCTTGATAGGGCGTTGATCCAGGGAACTAGTCTGATTGCCGTATGTGGAGTCGGGAAGGAATTTTTTTCCCCAATGTGGAGCTTACTCTTTGCACATGGGTTTTTTTTGCCTTCCTCTGGATCAACATGTTAGGGCATGTTAGGTTAGGCTATGGGTTGAACTAGATGGACATATAGTCTTCCTTCAACCTTAATAACTATGTAACTATGAAATGGAGGGTGAAATGAAACCGGGAGAAGAACAAGGACCATCTGGCCTGGCGAGAATTCAACCGCTGGGCTGTCTGAAGATACACCAAATTTTTATGGTCTGTGAAGACTTGGAAGGGAAAACGAGCTCCCTCCGAGAAAGCCAACTTCATGGCTAGCAACTCCCTGTCCCCGATGGAATAATTCCTCTCTGCTGGTGAGAAGGTCTTAGAAAAGAAGAAGCAAGGATGCTTCCGACCTTGAGCATCCTTTTGGAAGAGGACTGCTCCAGCACCAACAGATGAGGCATCCACCTCTATGATAAATGGCTTATCTACATCGGGGCGATGTAGGATGGGAGCGCTAGCGAAGTGTGACTTTATGGATTTAAAGGCTTTGGAGACCTCCTCAGACCACAATTTGGGATTTGCCCCCTTCTTGGTGAGGGCAACCAAGGGAGCTACCAAAGTTGAGAAGTGTGGAATGAACTGGCGATAATAATTAATGAACCCCATTAAAGCGCTGCACTGCTTTGAGAGAATGGGGTTCCTGCCAGTCCATCACAGCCTGTAGTTTGGCAGGATCCATAGCCAATCCCTGGGCAGAGATGATATAGCCTAGGAAAGGTAAGGACTCCTGCTCGAACATACACTTCTCCAACTTGGCATAGAGGGAGTTTGCCCGTAGAAGGTCGAAGACTTTGCAAACATCTCTCCGGTGGGAGTCAATATCTGGAGAGTAGATGAGAATATCATCCAGATAGACTACGACCGAGGTGGAGAGCATATCCCGAAAGATGTCATTCACAAAGTCTTGGAAAACGTCTGGGGCATTACAGAGCCCGAAGGGCATCACCAGATATTCATAGTGCCCATCCCTGGTGTTAAAAGCCGTCTTCCATTCGTCCCCCTCATGGATGCGAATCAGGTTGTAAGCACCCCGCAGATCTAATTTAGTAAATACCCTTGCTCCCCGAAGCCTATCGAAGAGCTCAGATATCAAGGGCAAAGGGTACTTATTCTTAACGGTGATGGCGTTAAGACCCCTGTAGTCTATACATGGACGCAATTCCCCATTCTTCTTCTGCACGAAGAAGAACCCTACCCCAGCAGGTAACACTGACTTCCTAATGAATCCTCTTGCCAGATTTTCCTGGATGTACTGTGACATTGCCTCCATCTTCGGGAGAGATAACGGGTAGACTCGACCCCGGGGAGGCTCAGCACCAGGCAAGAGATCAATAGGACAGTCATAGGGGCGATGGGGCGGAAGGGTCTCAGCCGCTTTTTTGGAGAACACGTCTGCATAAGACAGATACTGCTTGGGGAGAGGGGATAGATCTGCGGGTACCTCTGTAGTAGCAACCTGAACGCACTCCCTCTGACACCTACCCCCACAAGATTCACCCCATCCCAGAATTCTGCCTGAGGACCACTCGATATGAGGAGAGTGGTACCGTAGCCAAGGTATCCCCAATAGAACCTTATCTATTCCCTCAGGAATGACGAGCAGAGATATAATCTCCTGATGGAATGGCAACATGGACAGAGTAAAAGGGATGGTCTGGTGTGTTATCTGTGAGGGCAGTGTCGACCCGTTCACAACTCGTACAGTTACTGGTTGAGCTAGCATAACCAGAGGTATTGCGTGACGTTGGGCGAAGGCAGAAGACATGAAATTACCCTCCGCCCCAGAATCCACGCAGAGCTCTACCAAGTGGGAGAATGAGCCTATAGTAATTGTCCCCTTAAAGGACAATTTGGAGGCAAACGTCACCGTGTCTAGTGTACCTCCACCAACTACCACTAGACGCTGACGTTTCCTCGACCTCTGAGGACATCTGGTGGCAAGATGCCCTGACTGCTGGCAAACATGACAGACCTTGAGTGCATAAGCGGTCCGGAACTTAGATCCCGCTCGTGACACTTCCATGGCCTCATGTGACTCAGGAACCTGGACCGGAGATTCCAGCAGTTTGGCGAAGGTGGGAGCCAACCGGAACCTCTGCCTACACTGGGCTCGCTCTAACCTCCGCTCGTTAAAACGGAGGTCAATTCGAGTAGAGACAGTTATTAACTCCTCCAGTGTGGCAGGAATCTCCCTAGTGGCCAGAGCGTCCTTAACGTGATCAGCCAGGCCCCTCCAAAATATGGGGATAAGGGCTTTATCCGACCACTCCAGCTCAGAAGCTAAATTGCGGAAGTGGATGGCAAAATGGCTGACCAAGGATTCACCCTGAGTTAGTGCCAGCAGTTGGAGCGCCGTGTCATGGGTGACTTGAGGTCCTAAAAAGACCCGTTTCAGTGTGCTCAGAATCAGCGGAGCACTCTGCACCACATGATCGCCATGCTCCCACAGCGGCATAGCCCATTCCAACGCCCTGTCCGACAAGAGAGACACAATAAATCCCACCTTAGCCCGCTCTGTAGGAAAACGTGCAGCCAGGAGCTCGAGGTGAATAGAGCACTGACTCACAAATCCCCTACAAGATTTGCTATCATCAGAAAATTTTTAATAAGACAGATGGAGTAAGGTGCGTTCGCAGCCCGGGGTCCACCGTGCAGAGATGGAACCTGCTGCCAAGTAATGACGGACTATATAGTGGTACAATATGAATACACACACGGGTTAACCTCACCCTGTGTGAAGGAAGTGAACTCTGTTGCGTCACAGGACCGCGGTACCGCACCAAAAGCGCGAGCAAGGAGTCTTAGAACTCAATCCCAAGACACAGGATTTGAGTACATATAGACCTCATGCGCTCAACACCGCTACTGAGGTGTCGGAGAGACTGAAATAATTATAATAAAGAAGCACGAGAGTGCATGCGGTGCCGCACTGGCGAACACCACTAACCACCCAGGCTTGGGTCAGGAAAGCGCTGTGAAAGCGCACGGCGCCACACTGGCGGTCACAGCAATTAGAGGCTGTAATGTGTGTGACGTGCTGATGATTAAGTCGGGCGCTAGATGGCAATCATCCACCTTCCGCGAGCAGTCATACAATAGGGAGGGGATTTTAAAGAACGACTTTCATCCATCGACATACATCCATCAACACACACATTATCAAGACTATACTAGCGCATGGCCGTGCGGCCATGCGAGCCTTAAATAGTTGCAGCACGTTTAGGACCTTCAAAGAAGGACCAATGGAGTTGCTGCAGTACCTGAGCATGTGACCCCAGATCTCCACTGCGAGATCTTGCCCTGGGCATGCTCAGAGTGCAAAACAGGACTTAGTCCTAGCACCTACAAGGACCTTCCAAGAAGGACTAATGAGCTAGCTGCAGTATCTGATCATGTGACCCTCGATCTCCACTGAGAGATCTCACCCTGGGCATGCTCAGAACGCGAAAAGCAGGACTTAGTCCCAAAAGCGTCTGCTCGCCGCTGCCCAGCACTAACTACAATGGCAGAAGCAGGAAATGCAGCAGTAACTCTATTAACAGAGTGAGACTGAGCAAGACGCTGGGACCAACGTTTCCGCTTAGCAGACTCCACTGCGGCTGGAAAAGAATGGGAGACTGCAGCGGAGATGGTCCGAGATTCCCCCTGTGCAGAAGCGGGAACTCGACACCTAACAGAGGGTGCCGCTGACAGTAGCTCAGAAGCAGAGGAGGATGATCCACAGCAGCCATCTACATCGCAACAGCTTTCATCTGGCAGGCCCATCTCAGGCCAAAAACATTTGTCAACCAAAAAAACAGTTTTAGGACAGCGTGGCCATCCAGTGAAAGTAGCACAGCGTGTAATGCCTGAAAAGGTATTCCATAGTAGGAATAGTGGAGTGTGGCAATTTTTTAACCAAGATCCGAATGATCAGTGCAAAGTTATCTGTAACAAATGCTCAAAGACCTTTAGCAGAGGGAAGAATCCCCAAAATTTAAATACAACGTGCATGCGTAAACATTTAACCAGCATGCACTTGCAAGCCTGGACTAACTACCAAACTTCCCGTACCGTTGGTGCACCTGCTCAGAATGAAGGTAGTCAGCAACGCTACATTGCTTCCCTCACTGTAAGCCCACCGGTTAGGACACCACCAGCAGCAAATGTGGAGGTATCGTCGCAAGGCCAAAGCAGTCAGGGAATCACAAGGTTATTGGTAGGAAACACTGTATGTAGGTCAACATCAAGAATACCATCACCAACCCTCTCTCAATCCGCCATGTCCACCATCACCACCACCACTAGTTCCACCATATGCAGCTCTCCAGTCCAGCTCACCCTACGAGAGACTCTCGTTAGGACAAGAAAGTATTCATCCTCTCATCCATGTACACAGGGTTTGAACGCCCACATTGCTAGACTAATTTCGTTAGAGATCATGCCTTACTGGTTGGTTGAAAGCAAAGCTTTCAAAGCCCTGATGGCCTACGCAGTACCACGCTATGAACTACCCAGTCGACACTTCTTTGCGAGAAAAGCCATCCCAGCCCTCCACCAGCATGTCAAAGACCGCATTCTCCATGCACTGAGGCAATCAGTAAGTGGAAAGGTGCACCTCACAACAGATGCATGGACCAGTAGGCATGGCCAGGGACGTTACGTGTCCATCACGGCACACTGGGTTAATGTGGTGGATGCAGGGACCACAGGGGACAGCCATAGTGGGACAGTTCTGCCTAACCCACAGTCTAGGAAACAGTTGGCTGTAGGCGTTCGCCAGCCCTCCTCCTCCTCCTCCAGAAGCGAAAGCTCGTCCACAGAGCGCTGTCGCACGACCACTCCATCCACAGCTGTCAGTGTTGCACACGAGGTGTCCCATTATGGAACAGCTAGTGGTAAGCGTCAGCAGGCAGTCTTACAAATGAAGTGTTTGGGTGACAACATACACACCGCGGAAGTTCTGGCTGAGTACTTGCAGCAGCAAACTCAGTCATGGCTGGGCAGTGTACATCTTGAGGCAGGCAAGGTAGTCAGTGATAACGGAAGGAATTTTATGGCTGCCATAGCCATTTCAGAACTTAAACACATACCTTTCCTGGCTCACACCTTGAACCTGGTGGTGCAGTGCTTCCTGAAAAGTTATCCGGGGTTACCAGCCCTGCTCCTGAAGGTGCGAGGACTTTGCTCTCACATCCGCCGGTCGCCCGTACAGTCCAGCCGTAAGCAGAACCATCAGCGATCGCTGAATCTTCCCCAGCACCGCCTAATGATCGACGTTGCAACAAGGTGGAACTCCACACTGCACATGCTTCAGAGGCTGTGCGAACAGAGGCATGCTGTAATGTATTTGTGGGAGGGTACACATACATGGGCAGGCAGTTGGATGGCAGACATGGAGTTGTCAGGTGTGCAGTGGTCGAAGCTACAAGACCTCTGTCAAGTCCTTCAGTGTTTTGAGGAATGCACATGGCTGGTAAGTGCAGACGACGCCATCATAAGCATGAACATCCCACTAATGCGTCTGCTGATGCAAAGTTTGACGCACTTTAAAGAGCAGGCATCTGCAGCCGAGGATGAGGGAAGCCTTGATGACAGTCAGCCATTGTCTGCTCAGGGAACTCTCCTGGACGAGGTGGCGGACGAAGAGGAGGAGGATGATGGGGATGAATATTTATGGGAGGAGGATGCTTCTCAGGGGGCAATAGAAACTGGTGGCGTTGCATGGTCAGGTACAGGGTTTTTGCGGGAGACAAGTGATGTCGATTTGCAAGAAAGTGCTCCTCAACCCAGCACAAGCAGTGAATTGACACCTGGAACATCGGTCCACATGGCTGATTATGCCTTGCGTATCCTAAAAAGGGACCCCCGCATTATAAAAATGATGACTGATGACGATTACTGGTTGGCCTGCCTCCTGGATCCATGCTATAAAGGGAAATTACAAAATATCATGCCACATGAGAACCTTGAGCAAATATTGGCTACCAAACAAGCAACTCTTCTAGACCGTTTGGTTCAGGCATTCCCAGCACACAGCGGCGGTGATGGTTCTCACACGAGCTGCAGGGGGCAACATGGCAGAGGTGTTAGAGGTGCACAAACCAGAAGTGGAGTTGGACAGAGGGGTTTTATGACCAGGTTGTGGAGTGATTTCGCAATGACCGCAGACACGACAGGTACTGCTGCATCAATTCAAAGTGACAGGAGACAACATTTGTCCAGTATGGTTACGAACTATTTTTCCTCCCTTATCGATGTTCTCCCTCACACGTCATTCCCCTTTGATTACTGGGCATCTAAAATAGATACCTGGCCTGAATTGGCAGAATATGCATTACAGGAGCTCGCGTGTGCTATCAGAAAGAGTCTTCAGTGCTGCTGGTTCAATACTGACCGAAAAAAGGACTCGTCTGTCTACCCAAAATGTTGATGATCTAACCTTCATTAAAATGAACCAATCATGGATTTCAAATTATTTTGCCCACCTTCCCCTGCTGACATGTAGCTAGCCTGAAAAATATCTTGCTTTTGGCCTCCTCTTACTGACTGCTCCAATTCCTCCATTTGAAGCTGCTGAATGTCCACCATAGGTCATTTTTTTACCTCCCTAAATGGGCTGACTCCCCCCACACGGCCGTGGTCACCACCTAGCGCAAGCACCCGTGCGAGTGCCGTTTGCCTGGACAGGTGGGTGTGCCCACTCTTGGGTGACGGCACTGGAACAGGGTCCCTCATACTACAATGAAGTGTCTCTGACAGTGATGGTGCACAACCAACATCAGACACACCGTCGTAATATGAGGGGCCCTGTGCCAGTACCGCCGCCCACGAGAGAGTGTTCCCCCCTGATCGAACAGTGCTCTACCACTTGCAATACTTATCTCTCCCTGCTCCACCACAGTGTCGTCTGTGCTGATAAATCCTTTAATGGCACTGCCAATACAAATTTGTTGAAATGATAGATGATAGTTAAAATATACAGGGGCCCTGTCCTCCATTTAGACCATTTAATACTTTGCGCCAACTACCACTGTCTGCTACTCAGCAGAGGAGCCCACCCCTGTACGTAGCTATGCACCTGTTTATTTGTGAAAAAATTTTTGGCAGACATTTACCTCACTTTATTATTTTGGCCTACTAACTGTGTGAGCCACAACTTACAATTTTTTGCAAAAAAGAAAAAAAAAAAAAAAGAGCATGAACTGCACATCCCAAAATCATACGTTGATCTAAAGCCGCTAGGCAAAAATTAATATAACTGAATATGAGGTTTTCAGTTTAACATTCTGATCAGACTGTATGAAGCCCACTGCCACTTCACGGCAAACCTCGTAGTGGGTCCTATCGCCCTAACGGAGCGGAGCCGTGCGGCGCCCACCGCCACAGCGGCCATGCACCAGCAGGGCGGACGGCCTGTTGCCCCACAGCACCCATGCTGCGAGATTGAGCCCCCATGACTCCAGACCACGCCGCCCCACCAGCACAAAGCCACAGCAACAATGGCCGCCACACAGCACCAACACCAAAATGAAAGGAGCACTTAAACTCACCTTCCTCCAGCTCTTCAGTGAGAGCCAAAATGGGCTAAACCCCTAACTTTGCAGTCTCCTGCTAATTAAAATCACCTGTGCCAAATGGGAGGAGTGCTGGTCCAAGAAGAAGACTAGAACATGCTTTGCAAAAAAGAAAAAAAAAAGAGCATGAACCGCACATCCCAAAATCATACGTTGATCTAAAGCCGCTAGGCAAAAATTAATATAACTGAATATGAGGTTTTCAGTTTAACATTCTGATCAGACTGTATGAAGCCCACTGCCCCTTCACGGCAAACCTCGTAGTGGGTCCTATCGCCCTAACGGAGCGGAGCCGTGCGGCGCCCACCGCCACAGCGGCCATGCACCAGCAGGGCGGACGGCCTGTTGCCCCACAGCACCCATGCTGCGAGATTGAGCCCCCATGACTCCAGACCGCGCCGCCCCACCAGCACAAAGCCACAGCAACAATGGCCGCCACACAGCACCAACACCAAAATGAAAGGAGCACTTAAACTCACCTTCCTCCAGCTCTTCAGTGAGAGCCAAAATGGGCTAGACCCCTAACTTTGCAGTCTCCTGCTAATTAAAATCACCTGTGCCAAATGGGAGGAGTGCTGGTCCAAGAAGAAGACTAGAACATGCTTTGCAAAAAAGAAAAAAAAAAAAAAGAGCATGAACCGCACATCCCAAAATCATACGTTGATCTAAAGCCGCTAGGCAAAAATTAATATAACTGAATATGAGGTTTTCAGTTTAACATTCTGATCAGACTGTATGAAGCCCACTGCCACTTCACGGCAAACCTCGTAGTGGAGGAAGGTGAGTTTAAGTGCTCCTTTCATTTTGGTGTTGGTGCTGTGTGGCGGCCATTGTTGCTGTGGCTTTGTGCTGGTGGGGCGGCGCGGTCTGGAGTCTTGGGGACTCAGTCTTGCAGCATGGGTGCTGTGGGGCAACAGGCCGTCCGCCCTGCTGGTGCATGGCCGCTGCGGCGGTGGGCGCCGCACGGCTCCGCTCCGTTAGGGCGATAGGACCCACTACGAGGTTTGCCGTGAAGGGGCAGTGGGCTTCATACAGTCTGATCAGAATGTTAAACTGAAAACCTCATATTCAGTTATATTAATTTTTGCCTAGCGGCTTTAGATCAACGTATGATTTTGGGATGTGCGGTTCATGCTCTTTCTTTTCTTTTTTTTCTTTTTTGCAAAGCATGTTCTAGTCTTCTTCTAGGACCAGCACTCCTCCCATTTGGCTCAGGTGATTTTAATTAGCAGGAGACTGCAAAGTATGGGGTCTAGCCCATTTTGGCTCTCACTGAAGAGCTGGAGGAAGGTGAGTTTAAGTGCTCCTTTCATTTTGGTGTTGGTGCTGTGTGGCGGCCATTGTTGCTGTGGCTTTGTGCTGGTGGGGTGGCGCGGTCTGGAGTCTTGGGGACTCAGTCTTGCAGTATGGGTGCTGTGGGGCAACAGGCCGTCCGCCCTGCTGGTGCATGGCCGCTGCGGCGGTGGGCACCGCACGGCTCCGCTCCGTTAGGGCGATAGGACCCACTACGAGGTTTGCCGTGAAGGGGCAGTGGGCTTCATACAGTCTGATCAGAATGTTAAACTGAAAACCTCATGTTCAGTTATATTAATTTTTGCCTAGCGGCTTTAGATCAACGTATGATTTTGGGATGTGCGGTTCATGCTCTTTCTTTTCTTTTTTTTCTTTTTTGCAAAGCACAACTTACAATTGTCCTCTGCTGAACAACGCTATGCCGCAAGTTCACTCCTGTAACCCGTTTGGAACTGCATTGAGCCTACTTTTTTATTTTAGGCCTACTACCTGTGTCTGTCTGCGCCACTCAATACAGCTGTCCTCCATTGAACAAAGCTATGCCGCCTGTTTACTCCTGTTACCATTTTTGAACTGCTTGGAGCCTACTTTTTAAATGTGGGCCTACAACCCGTGTTGGCGCCACTCATTACAGCTGTCCTCCATTGAACAAAGCTATGCCGCCTGTTTACTCCTGTTTCGAATATTAAACTGCATTTGGCCTACTTGTTTGGTTGGGCCTACTTGTTTGGTTGGGCCTACTAACGGTGTCTGCCACTGCTTGTTGTTCTCCACTGAACAAAGCTGAGCTTCAATTTTCAGCCTAGATCACATATTAAACTGCATTCGGCCTACTTGTTTGGTTGGGCCTACTAACGGTGTCTGCCGCTCCTTGTTGTTCTCCTCCACTGAACAAAGCGGAGCTTCAATTTTCAGCCTATATCACATATTAAACTGCATTCGGCCTACTTGTTTGGTTGGGCCTACTAACGGTGTCTGCCGCTGCTTGTTGTTCTCCTCCAATGAACAAAGCTGAGCTTCAATTTTCAGCCTATATCACATATTAAACTGCATTCGGCCTACTTGTTTGGTTGGGCCTACTAACGGTGTCTGCCGCTCCTTGCTTTTCTCCTCCACTGAACAAAGCTGAGCTTCAATTTTCAGCCTATATCACATATTAAACTGCTTTCGGCCTACTTGTTTGGTTGGGCCTACTAACGGTGTCTGCCGCTCCTTGCTTTTCTCCTCCACTGAACAAAGCTGAGCTTCAATTTTCAGCCTATATCACATATTAAACTGCTTTCGGCCTACTTGTTTTGTTGGGCCTACTAACGGTGTCTGCCGCTCCTTGCTTTTCTCCTCCACTGAACAAAGCTGAGCTTCAATTTTCAACCTATATCACATATTAAACTGCATTCGGCCTACTTGTTTGGTTGGGCCTACTAACGGTGTCTGCCGCTCCTTGCTTTTCTCCTCCACTGAACAAAGCTGAGCTTCAATTTTCAACCTATATCACATATTAAACTGCATTTGGCCTACTTGTTTGGTTGGGCCTACTAACTGTGTCTGCCACTCCTTACAACTGTCCTCTGCTGAACAAACAATGCCGCCTGTTTAGTCCTGTTACCAATTTTGAACTGCATTTAGGCTACTTTATTATTTTGGCCTACTAACTGTGTTTCCTACTCATCCTGCCCATTGCCCAGCCACTGCTAGATGAGTCTGCTGGTACATTGACCCAGACCAATACATTCCCCTTGCACTCTACACAGCCAGAATCTCACCCTGCTGAAAGTCAGGTTCCCCTTCCCGCATACTATACCACCTTACACGGGGACAAAGAGGAAGGTGCAGGTGAAAGTGCAGGTTCCTTCATCAGGTGGGGGGCATACTCATTGGTAACGTCACTGGCACAGGGCCCCTCATAGTACGCAAAAGTGTCTCCGCCGGTGGGAGGCGCCCCCGCCGTCAAACACACCGCCGTATATTGAGGGACCCTGTGCCAGTGCCAATGCAAATGAGTGGGCCCCCCCTGCTTGCTCAGGATCACAGCACTTGCAAAGTTGAAATACTTACCTCTCCCTGCTCCACCGCCGTGATGTAGTCCGCGTTTCCTGGGCCCACGAAAAACTTGAACCAGCCCTACCCCCCACAACTTTAGCCAAATGACCCCCAATTTTCAATGCCTAACTATTATTACAAAGTAAATTAAGATTGACAAGCTTCAGTAATCAGAATTGATGTTTTTGGCATTAAAATGGGCACTGTAGGTGTTTTCCTGTCCTCCACTCACTGCCGACTTTGATTCCCTATTGATTTGCATTGGGTTTCATGTTTCGGTCGACCCCCGACTTTTCGCAATAATCAGCCGATTTCACCCGACCCGACTTTTGAGAAAGTCGGGTTTCGCGAAACCCGACTCGATCCTAAAAACGTAAAAGTCACTCAACTCTAGTGATCATCATACTGTGAAGAGATTTGTGACTGAAACAGAGCACAGACAGAGTTCATGCAGATAAAGGCATAATGAGGAAGGTTTCTGCCAGACAAATTCACTGGATTAAGAAAGCAGCTGCCAAAATATCATTACAAAACAGGAAACAGTTATTTGAAGCTGCTGGTGCCTCTGGAGTGCCTCGAAACTAAAGGTGTAGGATCCTTCAAAGGCTTGCTGTGGTGCATAAACCTACTATTTGGCCACCCATAAACAGTGTTCACAAGCAGAAACTGTTGCAGTGGGCCCAGACATACACGAAACTAATTTTCAAACAGTCTTATTAAGGCTATGTGCCATGTTGGGGATTTGTGTGTGGATTTTTCGGCACCGTTTTTGCAAAATCCACAGGTAAAATGCACGTTTTACCTGCGGATTTACCGCAGATTTCCTGCGGTTTTTGTGCGGATTCCACCTGCGGTTTTACACCTGCAGATTCCTATTGAGGAGCAGGTGTAAAACGCTGCGGAATCCGCACAAAGAATTGACATGCTGCGGAAAATACAACGCAGCGTTTCTGCGTGGTATTTTCCACACCATGGGCACAGTGGATTTGGTTTTCCATAGGTTTACATGGTACTGTAAACCACATGGAAAACATCTGCAAATCCGCAACGGCCAATCCGCTGCAGATCCGCAGCGCAATCCGCAACGTGCACATACCCTTACTGATGAGTGTTGAGCAACCCTGGATGGTCCAAATGGAGTAGTGGATGGTTGGTGGCTGGCCACCATGTCCCATCAAGGCTGCAACGTCAGCAAGGAGGTGGAGGAGTCATGTTAAGTCATGTAAAGAATCTAAATAGATTCTAAATCTCTAGACATGTAAGGTTGCAGGAGCTGGGAGCGCTCATCCAGATCCCCATACCAAGCGACTAAAAAAAGCATTTTTTGAGACAAAAAAAGATTTTTAGGTATTTTCCATTTGCCCATCTGACAGACTTTAATTTGAGATCGAGAAAAGCTTCCTACGGAGCATATAACTAAAGTTCCCAAAGAAGACACCTTCTGTGCCTGCTGAGGGAGAGCGGGACCCGAATTCTTAGATTTTGATCTACGGGCAGTCTGTGTCCCTCCTGCAGCGCAAGATTTAAACACTGCAACTAATCAGGAGCCAGTGATAATCATCCGAGTGCTAGACTGCCCCGGTTCCCTTCCCTGCCGGGAGATTTCCTCCCTCACAGCATCTCCGGCCGCCTGGATCCACTTCCCCCTCACATCTCCCTCTGCCTGGGTCCCCACCGGAGCCACTAACCAGAGGTACACATCAGAAGAGGAATTCCCCTCCGGACGCTGACTGCAGAGAAAGACCGGCTTCTAGCACCGCTTCTCTAAGCCCAGCTTCACTTCATCCATCGCTCCGCCTGCACTAACGCCAGGACCGCCTTGAAGAGGAGATCACCCCGAGTGCGAGTCATCCCTCCATCGCCGACAGCTGCTAGGACCGCCAATCAACATTCCATTTCCGGATCCATCGACCCTCACCTGGCACAGCAGCAGAGAAATCAGCGATACATAATTGGCGTCGGTCTGCCTGGAGCCTCCTTTCCACTGGGAGTCGCATCCCTTCATCACACCAGCTGCCGCCCGGACACCGCCAGAACCTTCATGGACTTCCGTGGGGAATCATTCTTCTGGCACTGCTGCGGTAAAATCCGGATCACAACACCGCTCCCCAGTGCCTGTCATCTCTCTCCAGTGATCCTGCATCAACCTGGAGGACTACCCACGGAGCTGTAGAACTTAAACGATGAGCACTGCTTTAATCTTCTCAACATAGCAGATCTATGTGTGTGAAATCATCACTATAAACATATAAGTCTGTTCACAAATTCTGCAGCTATATCTACTACTGCAGGACTGCCTTATTATACCCCAGAGTCTAATACAGGACACATACTAATTTAGTTCAGCTGTGCTGCGATTTGTGTATTTACTATACACAGCCATTTTTACTCTATGTTGAAATTTAAAGGAACAGCTCCCATACCACCCAGAGTTCTCATATTAACAAAATAACCCCCTCAGACAGCTTTTATTCAGAACTCTTTGCCAAATCCACAAACAACGAATAATTTACTATTCAAGTACTTTCTCAATGCCCTGAATCTCTTGAAATAATTTTGGGGTATATTTAGACGACTCCTCGAGAGATATGAAGTGGAGAAAAGACTAAACAAATAATGGTGTGCACACCTGATAAATTGTCAAATGTAGAAAAAGTTTATTTGAACACCAAAAAGACACACTGCAAACATTAAAAACATTTAAAAGGACAGTAGCATAGATCTGTCACAATGATGGAACACCCTCCAAGTATGACTCCTCGAGAGATGACATTTTGAATACTCACCCTGCCAGTCTAGGAAGGCACAGAGAACTATATTAAGCAAAACTTAACATCATTGCCAATATGGTCAAGTCAGGGGTTAAACCTACAAGAGGCAACCCCAGAATTTCTTGCTCAACTACTCAGGTAGACTTAAACAAATTACCGTATACACTCGAGTATAAGCCGACCCGAGTATAAGCCGACCCCCCTAATTTTGCCACAAAAAACTGGGAAAACTTATTGACTCGAGTATAAGCCTAGGGTGGAAATGCAGCAACTACCGGTGAATTTCAAAAATAAAAATAGATACCAATAAAAGTAAAATTAATTGAGACATCAGTAGCTGCGTTCATATATCCCCATATTTGCCCCATACTGTGCTCTGCTGCGTTCATATATCCCCATATCTGCCCCATACTGTGCTCTGCTGCGCTCATATATCCCCATATCTGCCCCATACTGTGCTCTGCTGTTTTCATATATCCCCATATCTGCCCCATACTGTGCTCTGCTGCGTTCATATATCCCCATATCTGCCCCATACTGTGCTCTGCTGCGTTCATATATCCCCATATCTGCCCCATACTGTGCTCTGCTGCGTTCATATTGCCCCATAGATGCTCGGTATAAATCTGTGCCATGGCCGCTGCTGCTGCAATAAAAAAAAAAAAAGCTATACTCACCTCGCTGATTGCAGCTCCCAGCGTCCGGTCCCCGCGTCTCTCTGCACTGACTGATCAGGCAGAGGGCGCCGCGCACACTAGTGCATCATCGCGCCCTCTGACCTGCACAGTCAGAGCGCAGATAGACGCCAGGAAGATGGATCGGCGCCCGGCGGCTGGAACGTGGACAGGTGAATATAACATACTCACCTAGTCCTGGCGATCCTCGCGCTGTCCCCGCCTGTCACAGCTGTCTTCGGTGCCGCAGATTCTTTCTCTATCAGCGGTCACCGGTACCACTGATTAGAGAAATGAATAGGCGGCTCCGCCCCTATGGGAGGTGGAGCCGCCTATTCATTTTTCTAATGAGCGGTCCCACGTGACCGCTGAAGAGAGGAAGAAGCTGCAGCGCCGAAGCCCGTGGGACGGCAGGGGGAGCGCGAGGATCGCTGGGACTAGGTAAGTATACCTCAGCGCCCTCTCCCCCTCACCCGCCGACCCCACCGCTACCGTGACTCGAGTATAAGCTGAGGGGGGCACTTTCAGCCCAAAAATTTGGGCTGAAAATCTCGGCTTATACTCGAGTATATACGGTATTTAAAAAGCACTCTTTATCCTCAGCAGTGGCTGAACCTAATAGTATAACAGGTTCTACACGGGGAGGTGACCCAGATTCTGACATGGATGACTCCGACATGGGATCAAGCTCCAGGGTCAACCTGTTACCCGCTCCTTTATTAAGCGCATCTTATCAAAAGTGCTCGAACCCATAGGGAAAGAACTAATACGTAGACATCAAACATGATCTTGCCCAACAAGGACAAAGGTTTGAAGCCCTAGAATCAACTCAATCTTCCCACACACACCAAGCAAATGCTATGCTGACCTGCCTCAAATCACAAGAAGAGCAAATCCACTTTATTCACTCTTCACTTTATTCACCATGAGAGCCAAGAACAAAGAAATAATATAAGGGTTAAAAGTCTACAGGAGTCCGTGGCGTTTGAGGCGCTAAATGGAGCCGCTATGGAGATCTTCTGAGGTCTTCTTCTTGAACAAGACCCTCAAAACATTGAAATAAATCGGATCCACAGAGCTCTCCGTCCTAAACCTAAACAAGGAGACCCACCTAGGAATGACCACACAATGAGGCTATAATAAGCCTCCCAGAATCCCAGATCGAGGCTGTCCAAATTAACCTCTGAACTACCTAATCCCCCAAGCTAAGCAGATCATGACAACAGAGAACACTATGTGGTAATAAACCTACAAAAGTTAGAGTGCCACTGTAAGTGCTGAGTCCAATGTTATGTAGAGTAACTAGAATGTACACATGTAAGTAATATATCTTATGTTAATATAAAGGTAATACCTGTTTGAGGTAAGTAGAACCAGTATAAGGGAAATGTCCATATTCAAGAGCACAGGTATATAAGTGCTGGAAACAATGAAATGAAATTAGCCTTATACTACATGGTATAAAAAAAAAGGGAAAACGCCAATGACCTCACTTACCAGAGAATGGCAGGAAATAAGTGGGTCAAAAATCAGGGGACAGTCAGAACAATGACCTTTAAATGTATATAATAATAAATAATAAATGGGTAAGTATTTCAGTAATGGACCTTGGTAATAACTCATATATTAGGCTCACCTATACTGTGGGTGCATAAAAAAGTTTATTTTAGTCGTGGAGTATCAGCCAGCAAGAAAAGTAATCTATAATGTAAAAATATGGGTGTAAAGAATGATGAGGTATGGAGTTAAGGAGTGGAAATGCGAAGTAAAAGTATTACCGGTGATGGGTAGTAGCAATATGCCCATATAATCTTGTTTTGACGATACGTCTATAAAAAAAATTGTAGAAAAAAATATATATGTCATCACTGTAGAATTATAGGTTAAGCAATAGTGTGGGGATTAGGAAAAGAGTTCTTACCGGTGGTGGGTGGTGGCAGTTGTGCCCCAATCCATCGCGGTATCCACCGCTTGTTGGGTGGAGGGCAGCGTGTGTGTGAGAGCCTAAAATAGTCAAGGTATACAAAAAATTTACAGCAGGTCCCTACTTAATATGCTAAGCGCCTTATACTTTTTCCTAATCCTCCAAAGCCGTATAGCAATTCAATTTAGCATGATAGAGTGCAACCTTTTTTTTGTATATTGTATATGGAGGTAGCTCCTCCTGGTATGCACTTATTCACACTAGTCTGGATGTGCCAGTCAGTTTTTTGTCTTTTAAAATAGTCGGGGGCGAGATTAGCATCCATGCCATGACCGGAAATATGTCATCGGAAGTGACGCGACTATGCGTTCCACCGGGCAGCGATGTATGCGTTCCACTGCTAGGAAGTGTACGTATGCGTTCCACCGGGCGGCAATATATGCGTTTCTCTGATAGGAAGTACACGTTATGTAGTACTAATGATTTAAAAGGACGTGTAGGAGAGAGGAAGGAATGTTTGGCTGCAGAAAGCTACTAGAATCCTATGGCTGTTGAGCAGGAGGGAGGATGAAGGGAAATCCAAGGGGAAGAAAATTCAGGCAGTGAATTGTGAGACTTGATCAGTACAAACAGCTCTGTAGGAAAAAGCCAAATTGATTAATTAAAGTTTAATGACGGAAATTAATGTCTTAATACAACTCTAAGAGAAATAGCCAACAGCACATGGTCAACAAGCCGGATGGATGGAAAAAACACCAGCAGAGTATATATGAAAGAACATATTTGTACACATATATATGTACACATAGTTATGTTAGAACCATTCAGATCTTCAGTATTATGAAAGAACAGGAACAGTAGTTCATAAGACAGAAGGAAGATATGTTATAAGTAAGATGGTTAAAGATAATGATAATCTTTCCTCTTCAGGGAGCGCATGTGATCACCCCGAGTCTGGGTACTGGTACCTGCTTGATTACTTGGAATTTAAACTGTGAGATATTATGTCCCATTGTGATAAAATGATATAGTAATGGCAGTAGCATGTTTTTGAACCTGATAGTAGTAGACTTATGTTTGGAGATGCGGTCCTTGACGGGTTGTGTCGTATCTCCGACATATAATAGACAGCAGGGACACTGTTGTGAATTCCGCTCTTGGGCTCCCTCCGGTGGTTGTAAGTGGCACTTTTGTGAGTTCTGCTCTTGGGCTCCCTCTTGTGGTTTCAAGTGGTATGGCTGCTCCTTGGAGTTAGCTGTCATCAGCTGCCTCCACTTATCTTCTCTTCTGCTCGGCTATTTAGGTCTGGCTGTTCCTTCAGCTAGTGCCACTTGTAAATGGTTTCTGGTTGGATTCACATCTCTTTGGATTTCCCTGTTTTCCTGACCAGTTCAGCAAAGCTAAGTTCTTACTTGCTCTGTTCTGTTCACAGATTGTGGACTTATCCGTTCAGTGCTTTCTATGTTTGTCCAGCTTATCAGTATAAATTAATTCTGTCTTGCTGGAAGCTCTGGGAAGCAGATTTACCCTCCACACCTTTAGTCAGGTGTGGAGATTTTTAGTAAACTCTGCGTGGATTTTTGTAGTGTTTTATACTGACCGCACAGTATTCCATCCTGTCCTATCTATCAAGCTAGACTGGCCTCCTGTGCTCATCCTGGTTTCATTCTGTGTATGTCTTTTCCATCTCCACTCACAGTCATTATTTGTGGGGGGCTAATCTATCCTTTGGGGATTTTCTCTGAGGCAAGATAGTTTTCCTGCTTCTGTCTTTAGGTGTAGTTAGCTCTTAGGCTGTGATGAGATGCATAGGGAGAGTTAGGAGCATTCCACGGCTGCTTCTAGTGTTGTGTTGAGCTTAGGGACTGCGGTCAGTACAGTTACCACTTCCTTCAGAGCTCGTTCCATGTTGCTTCTAGGCCACCGCATCATAACAGTACAAGTGGCCAAAAATGAATTAAATGCAGCTCAAAAGAAGGAAAAGAAAGTTTTGAACCATTTTTTTTTCTGTGCTCTGGTTTGTCTTCTTTTTCCTCTTGATATCTGGGTGGTTCAGGATATATGCTCTGGCATGGATGTTCAGGGTTTGTTTTCTCGTGTGGATCAACTTGCTGCAAGAGTACAGAATATCCAAGATTATGTTGTTCAGACTCCAGCTTTAGAGCCTAGAATTCCTACTCCTGATTTGTTTTTTGGGGAGAGATCCACGTTTTTGAACTTTAAGAATAACTGCAAATTGTTTTTTGCTTTGAAACCCCGTTCTTCTGGTGATCCCATTCAGCAAGTAAAAATCATCATATCCTTGCTGTGTGGTGACCCTCAAGACTGGGCTTTTTCTCTTGAAACAGGGGATCCGGCATTATTGAATGTAGACGCATTTTTTCAAGCGCTCGGATTATTGTATGACGAACCTAATTCTGTGGATCATGCAGAAAAAACCCTGTTGGCCTTGTGTCAAGGTCAGGAAGCGGCAGAATTATACTGCCAGAAATTTAGAAAATGGTCTGTGCTCACTAAATGGAATGAGGAGGCCCTGGCTGCTATTTTCAGAAAAGGTCTTTCTGAAACCCTTAAAGATGTTATGGTGGGCTTTCCTATGCCTGCCGGTTTGAGGGAATCTATGTCTCTAGCCATTCAGATTGATCAGCGTCTGCGCGAGCGCAAAGCTGTGCACCATATGGCAGTGTCCTCTGAGCAAAGTCCTGAACCTATGCAATGTGATAGGATTTTGACTAGAACAGAACAGCAGGAATTCAGACGTCAGAATAGGCTGTGTTTTTACTGTGGTGATTCGGCTCATGTTATCTCTGATTGCCCTAAGCGTACTAAGAGAGTCGCTAGGTCTGTTACCATTAGTACTATACAGCCTAAATTTCTCTTATCTGTGACCCTGATTTGCTCATTGTCGTCCTTTTCTGTCATGGCATTTGTGGATTCAGGCGCTGCCCTGAACTTAATGGACTTAGAATTCGCCAGGCGCTGTGATTTTTCCTTGCAGCCTTTGCAGAGCCCTATTCCTTTGAGGGGTATTGATGCTACACCCTTGGCCAAGGATAAACCTCAGTACTGGTAGACTGGGACAATATTGGTAGACTGGGACAATATTGGTAGACTGGGACAATATCCTCAGAAATGAGAATACAGATAATAAATGGGAAATGTTTAAGAACATCCTAAATAGGCAGTGTAAGCGGTTTATACCTTGTGGGAATAAAAGGACTAGAAATAGGAAAAACCCAATGTGGCTAAACAAAGAAGTAAGACAGGCAATTAACAGTAAAAAGAAAGCATTTGCACTACTAAAGCAGGATGGCACCATTGAAGCTCTAAAAAACTATAGGGAGAAAAATACTTTATCTAAAAAACTAATTAAAGCTGCCAAAAAGGAAACAGAGAAGCACATTGCTAAGGAGAGTAAAACTAATCCCAAACTGTTCTTCAACTATATCAATAGTAAAAGAATAAAAACTGAAAATGTAGGCCCCTTAAAAAATAGTGAGGAAAGAATGGTTGTAGATGACGAGGAAAAAGCTAACATATTAAACACCTTCTTCTCCACGGTATTCACGGTGGAAAATGAAATGCTAGGTGAAATCCCAAGAAACAATGAAAACCCTATATTAAGGGTCACCAATCTAACCCAAGAAGAGGTGCGAAACCGGCTAAATAAGATTAAAATAGATAAATCTCCGGGTCCGGATGGCATACACCCACGAGTACTAAGAGAACTAAGTAATGTAATAGATAAACCATTATTTCTTATTTTTAGTGACTCTATAGCGACAGGGTCTGTTCCGCAGGACTGGCGCATAGCAAATGTGGTGCCAATATTCAAAAAGGGCTCTAAAAGTGAACCTGGAAATTATAGGCCAGTAAGTCTAACCTCTATTGTTGGTAAAATATTTGAAGGGTTTCTGAGGGATGTTATTCTGGATTATCTCAATGAGAATAACTGTTTAACTCCATATCAGCATGGGTTTATGAGAAATCGCTCCTGTCAAACCCATCTAATCAGTTTTTATGAAGAGGTAAGCTATAGACTGGACCACGGTGAGTCATTGGACGTGGTATATCTCGATTTTTCCAAAGCGTTTGATACCGTGCCGCACAAGAGGTTGGTACACAAAATGAGAATGCTTGGTCTGGGGGAAAATGTGTGTAAATGGGTTAGTAACTGGCTTAGTGATAGAAAGCAGAGGGTGGTTATAAATGGTATAGTCTCTAACTGGGTCGCTGTGACCAGTGGGGTACCGCAGGGGTCAGTATTGGGACCTGTTCTCTTCAACATATTCATTAATGATCTGGTAGAAGGTTTACACAGTAAAATATCGATATTTGCAGATGATACAAAACTATGTAAAGCAGTTAATACAAGAGAAGATAGTATTCTGCTACAGATGGATCTGGATAAGTTGGAAACTTGGGCTGAAAGGTGGCAGATGAGGTTTAACAATGATAAATGTAAGGTTATACACATGGGAAGAGGGAATCAATATCACCATTACACACTGAACGGGAAACCACTGGGTAAATCTGACAGGGAGAAGGACTTGGGGATCCTAGTTAATGATAAACTTACCTGGAGCAGCCAGTGCCAGGCAGCAGCTGCCAAGGCAAACAGGATCATGGGGTGCATTAAAAGAGGTCTGGATACACATGATGAGAGCATTATACTGCCTCTGTACAAATCCCTAGTTAGACCGCACATGGAGTACTGTGTCCAGTTTTGGGCACCGGTGCTCAGGAAGGATATAATGGAACTAGAGAGAGTACAAAGGAGGGCAACAAAATTAATAAAGGGGATGGGAGAACTACAATACCCAGATAGATTAGCGAAATTAGGATTATTTAGTCTAGAAAAAAGACGACTGAGGGGCGATCTAATAACCATGTATAAGTATATAAGGGGACAATACAAATATCTCGCTGAGGATCTGTTTATACCAAGGAAGGTGACGGGCACAAGGGGGCATTCTTTGCGTCTGGAGGAGAGAAGGTTTTTCCACCAACATAGAAGAGGATTCTTTACTGTTAGGGCAGTGAGAATCTGGAATTGCTTGCCTGAGGAGGTGGTGATGGCGAACTCAGTCGAGGGGTTCAAGAGAGGCCTGGATGTCTTCCTGGAGCAGAACAATATTGTATCATACAATTATTAGGTTCTGTAGAAGGACGTAGATCTGGGTATTTATTATGATGGAATATAGGCTGAACTGGATGGACAAATGTCTTTTTTCGGCCTTACTAACTATGTTACTATGTTACTATGTTACTGGACGCAGATGACTATGTACATGGCTCCAGCACATCAGGAAGATTGCCGTTTTCTGGTGTTGCATAACCTGCATGATGTTGTTGTACTGGGTTTTCCATGGTTACAGGAACATAATCCGGTGCTGGATTGGAAAACTATGTCTGTGACTAGTTGGGGTTGTCAAGGGGTACATATTGACGTTCCTTTGATGTCAATTTCCTCTTCCCCCTCTTCTGAGGTCCCTGAGTTTTTGTCGGATTTCCAGGATGTATTTGATGAGCCCAAGTCCAGTTCCCTTCCACCGCACCAGGACTGTGATTGTGCTATTAACTTGATTCCTGGTTGCAAGTTCCCTAAGGGCTGACTTTTCAATCTGTCTGTACCAGAGCATGCCGCCATGCGGAGTTATGTTAAGAAGTCTTTGGAGAAAGGGCATATTCGGCCCTCTTCGTCACCATTGGGAGCGGGTTTCTTTTTTGTTGCTAAGAAGGATGGCTCCTTGAGACCCTGTATTGATTATCGTCTTCTTAATAAGATCACGGTCAAATTCAAATACCCCTTGCCTTTGCTTACTGATTTGTTTGCTCAGATTAAGGGGGCTAGTTGGTTTACTAAGATTGACCTCCGAGGGGCATATAATCTTGTTCGTATTAAACAGGGTGACGAATGAAAACTGCATTTAATACGCCCGAAGGCCATTTTGAATACCTTGTGATGCCATTTGGGCTCTCTAATGCTCCATCTGTGTTCCAGTCTTTCATGCATGATATTTTCCACAATTATCTTGATGAATTCATGGTCGTATATTTGGATGATATTTTGATTTTTTCCGATGATTGGGAGTCTCATGTGAAGCAGGTCAGGATGGTGTTCCAGATCCTTCGTGATAATGCTTTGTTTGTGAAGGGGTCTAAGTGCCTATTCGGAGTTCAGAAGGTCTCTTTTTTGGGTTTTATTTTTTCTCCCTCGTCTATAGAAATGGATCCTGTTAAGGTCCAAGCTATTCATGACTGGTTTCAACCCACATCTGTGAAGGGCCTTCAAAAATTTTTGGGCTTTGCTAGTTTCTATCGCCGTTTCATTGCCAACTTTTCCAGTGTGGTTAAGCCCCTTACTGATTTGACGAAGAAAGGCGCGGATGTGACGAATTGGTCCTCTGCGGCTGTTGAGGCCTTTCAGGAGCTTAAACGCCAATTTACTTCTGCCCCTGTATTGCGTCAGCCGGATGTTTCTCTTCCTTTTCAGGTTGAGGTCGACGCTTCTGAACATTGGGGCAGGGGCCGTTTTGTCTCAGAGGGAGTCTGATGGTTCTTTGATGAAACCGTGTGCTTTTTTTTCCAGAAAGTTTTCGCCTGCAGAATGCAATTATGATGTCGGTAATCGGGAGTTGTTGGCTATGAAGTGGGCGTTTGAGGAGTGGCGACATTGGCTTGAGGGAGCTAAGCACCGCGTTGTGGCCCTGAACGATCATAAGAATCTGATTTACCTCGAGTTGGCCAAGCGGCTTAATCCTAGACAGGCTCGATGGTCCCTGTTTTTCTCCTGTTTTGATTTTGTGGTCTCGTATCTTCCGGGATCTAAGAATGTTAAAGCTGATGCCCTCTCTAGGAGTTTTTCGCCTGATTCTCCTGGAGTCCTTGAACTGGTTGGCATTCTTAAGGAAGGGGTGATTCTTTCTGCCATCTCTCCTGATTTGCGGCGGGTGCTTCAGGAATTTCAGGCTGATAGGCCTGACCGCTGTCCTGTGGGGAAGCTGTTTGTTCCTGATAGATGGACAAGTAAGGTAATTTCTGAGGTTCATTGTACAGTGTTGGCTGGTCATCCTGGGATTTTTGGTACCAGAGATTTGGTTGCTAGGTCCTTTTGGTGGCCGTCCTTGTTGCGCGATGTCCGTGCTTTTGTGCAATCCTGTGGGACTTGCGCCCGAGCCAAGCCTTGCTGTTCCCGCGCTAGTAGGTTGCTTTTGCCTTTGCCGGTCCCTGAGAGGCCCTGGACGCATATTTCCATGGATTTTATTTCGGATCTTCCTGTTTCCCAGAAGATGTCTGTTATCTGGGTTGTTTGTGACCAGTTCTCTAAAATAGTCCATCTCGTACCTTTGCCTAAGTTGCCTTCCTCCTCAGATCTGATTCCATTGTTTTTTCATCATGTGGTTCGTTTGCATGGCATTCCGGAAAATATTGTGTCTGACAGAGGAGGTTCTCAGTTTGTCTCTAGATTTTGGCGGTCCTTTTGTGCTAGGATGGCCATTGATTTGTCTTTTTCTTTGGCGTTTCATCCTCAGACTAATGGCCAAACTGAGCAAACTAATCAGACCTTGGAGACCTACAGTGGGGCAAAAAAGTATTTAGTCAGTCAGCAATAGTGCAAGTTCCACCACTTAAAAAGATGAGAGGCGTCTGTAATTTACATCATAGGTAGACCTCAACTATGGGAGACAAACTGAGAAAAAAAAAATCCAGAAAATCACATTGTCTGTTTTTTTAACATTTTATTTGCATATTATGGTGGAAAATAAGTATTTGGTCAGAAACAAAATTTCATCTCAATACTTTGTAATATATCCTTTGTTGGCAATGACAGAGGTCAAACGTTTTCTGTAAGTCTTCACAAGGTTGCCACACACTGTTGTTGGTATGTTGGCCCATTCCTCCATGCAGATCTCCTCTAGAGCAGTGATGTTTTTGGCTTTTCGCTTGGCAACACGGACTTTCAACTCCCTCCAAAGGTTTTCTATAGGGTTGAGATCTGGAGACTGGCTAGGCCACTCCAGGACCTTGAAATGCTTCTTACGAAGCCACTCCATTGTTGCCCTGGCGGTGTGCTTTGGATCATTGTCATGTTGAAAGACCCAGCCACGTTTCATCTTCAATGCCCTTGCTGATGGAAGGAGGTTTGCACTCAAAATCTCATGATACATGGCCCCATTCATTCTTTCATGTACCCGGATGAGTCGTCCTGGCCCCTTTGCAGAGAAACAGCCCCAAAGCATGATGTTTCCACCACCATGCTTTACAGTAGGTATGGTGTTTGATGGATGCAACTCAGTATTCTTTTTCCTCCAAACACGACAAGTTGTGTTTCTACCAAACAGTTCCAGTTTGGTTTCATCAGACCATAGGACATTCTCCCAAAACTCCTCTGGATCATCCAAATGCTCTCTAGCAAACTTCAGACGGGCCCGGACATGTACAGGCTTAAGCAGTGGGACACGTCTGGCACTGCAGGATCTGAGTCCATGGTGGCGTAGTGTGTTACTTATGGTAGGCCTTGTTACATTGGTCCCAGCTCTCTGCAGTTCATTCACTAGGTCCCCCCGCGTGGTTCTGGGATTTTTGCTCACCGTTCTTGTGATCATTCTGACCCCACGGGGTGGGATTTTGAGTGGAGCCCCAGATCGAGGGAGATTATCAGTGGTCTTGTATGTCTTCCATTTTCTAATTATTGCTCCCACTGTTGATTTCTTCACTCCAAGCTGGTTGGCTATTGCAGATTCAGTCTTCCCAGCCTGGTGCAGGGCTGCAATTTTGTTTCTGGTATCCTTTGACAGCTCTTTGGTCTTCACCATAGTGGAGTTTGGAGTCAGACTGTTTGAGGGTGTGCACAGGTGTCTTTTTATACTGATAACAAGTTTAAACAGGTGTCATTACTACAGGTAATGAGTGGAGGAAAGAGGAGACTCTTAAAGAAGAAGTTACAGGTCTGTGAGAGCCAGAAATCTTGATTGTTTGTTTCTGACCAAATACTTATTTTCCACCATAATATGCAAAAAAAATGATAAAAAAAGAGACAATGTGATTTTCTGGATTTTTTATTCTCAGTTTGTCTCCCATAGTTGAGGTCTACCTATGATGTAAATTACAGACGCCTCTCATCTTTTTAAGTGGTGGAACTTGCACTATTGCTGACTGACTAAATACTTTTTTGCCCCACTGTATTTGAGATGCTTTGTGTCTGCTGATCAGGATGATTGGGTGTCTTTCTTGCCTTTGGCCGAGTTTGCCCTTAATAATCGGGCTAGTTCGGCTACTTTGGTTTCTCCTTTCTTTTGTAATTTTGGTTTTCATCCTCGCTTTTCTTCTGGGCAGGTTGAGCCTTCTGATTGTCCTGGTGTTGATTCTGTGGTGGACAGACTGCAGCAGATTTGGACTCATGTGGTGGACAATTTGACGTTGTCTCAGGAAAGGGCTCAACGTTTTGCTAACCGCCGTCGGTGTGTTGGTCCCTGGCTTCGTGTGGGGGATTTGGTTTGGTTGTCTTCTCGTCATGTTCCTATGAAGGTTTCGTCCCCTAAGTTTAAGCCTCGGTTTATTGGTCCTTATAAAATTTCTGAAATTATTAATCCGGTGTCGTTTCGTTTGGCTCTTCCAGCCTCCTTTGCCATTCATAATGTTTTCCATATATCTTTGTTGCGGAGATATGTGGTGCCCGTTGTTCCCTCGGTTGACCCTCCTGCCCCGGTGTTGTTTGAGGGAGAGTTGGAATATGAGGTTGAGAAAATTTTGGATTCTCGTTTTTCGAGGCGGAGGCTTCAGTATCTTGTCAGGTAGAGGGGTTATGGCCAGGAGGATAATTCTTGGGTTGTTGCCTCCGATGCCCATGCCACTGATTTGGTTCGTGCTTTTCATTTGGCTCATCCTGATCGGCCTGGGGGCTCTGGTGAGGGTTCGGTGACCCCTCCTCAAGGGGGGTACTGTTGTGAATTCCGCTCTTGGGCTCCCTCCGGTGGTTGTAAGTGGCACTTTTGTGAGTTCTGCTCTTGGGCTCCCTCTTGTGGTTTCAAGTGGTATGGCTGCTTCTTGGAGTTAGCTGTCATCAGCTGCCTCCACTTATCTTCTCTTCTGCTCGGCTATTTAGGTCTGGCTGTTCCTTCAGCTAGTGCCACTTGTAAATGGTTTCTGGTTGGATTCACATCTCTTTGGATTTCCCTGTTTTCCTGACCAGTTCAGCAAAGCTAAGTTCTTACTTGCTCTGTTCTGTTCACAGATTGTGGACTTATCCGTTCAGTGCTTTCTATGTTTGTCCAGCTTATCAGTATGAATTAATTATGTCTTGCTGGAAGCTCTGGGAAGCAGATTTACCCTCCTGTTGTGAATTCTGTGGCAGAGCTCCCTCCTGTGGTCACAAGTGGTACTTCGGCTGATTCTCTCTGTGAGCTTCTGTTGGTGGAGGAAAGTGGTATTGCGGCTTCTGAGTTTCCTACCTCAGGTGATGTGGTGAGGTCGTTAGGTACTGCTCTACTTAACTCCACCTAATGCTTTGATCCTGGCTTCCTGTCAATGTTCCAGTGTTGGACTTGTTTTTCCCTGGATCTTTCCTGTGGCCTGCTGCTCTGCATAGCTAAGTTCTTCTTTGCTATTTGTTTGCTTTTGTTTTGCTGGAAGCTCTGGGACGCAAAGGGTGTACCTCTGTTCGGTACGGAGGGTCTTTTTGCCCCCTTTGCGTGGTTTTCTTTAGGGTTTTGTGTAGACCGCAAAGTTATCTTTCCTATCCTCGCTCTGTTAAGAAAGTCGGGCCTCACTTTGCTGAATCTATTTCATCCCTACGTTTGTCTTTTCATCTTACTCACAGTCATTATATGTGGGGGGCTGCCTTTTCCTTTGGGGTATTTCTCTGAGGCAAGGTAGGCTTATTTTCTATCTTCAGGCTAGTTAGTTTCTCATGCTGTGCCGAGTTGCATAGGCAGAGTTAGGCGCAATCCACGGCTGCCTCTAGTGTTGTTTGGAGAGGATTAGGGATTGCGGTCTGCAGAGTTCCCACGTCTCAGAGCTCGTTCTATGATTTTGGGTTATTGTCAGATCACTGTATGTGCTCTGACCGCTATGTCCATTGTGGTACTGAATTGCCTATCATAACACCCTCCACACCTTTAGTCAGGTGTGGAGATTTTTAGTAAACGCTGCGTGGATTTTTGTAGTGTTTTATACTGACCGCACAGTATTCCATCCTGTCCTAGCTATCAAGCTAGACTGGCCTCCTGTGCTCATCCTGGTTTCATTCTGTGTATGTCTTTTCCCTCTCCACTCACAGTCATTATTTGTGGGGGGCTAATCTATCCTTTGGGGATTTTCTCTGAGGCAAGATAGTTTTCCTGCTTCTGTCTTTAGCGGTAGTTAGCTCTTAGGCTGTGACGAGATGCATAGGGAGAGTTAGGAGCATTCCACGGCTGCTTCTAGTGTTGTGTTGAGCTTAGGGACTGCGGTCAGTACAGTTACCACTTCCTTCAGAGCTCGTTCCATGTTGCTCCTAGACCACCACATCATAACAGGACACCTAACCAGGTATACAACGTATGAGGAAAAGTCCTTAATGTTGTACTTTTTGCCAGAATGTGGATGATGAAAGATGTTGCCTTTTAGGACATTATGGCATAAGGTTGTATTGTTTACATTGTTTATGACCTTTGCAGTTTACTGATGAAGGTCCGTGTATGACCAAAACGTCTGTATTTGATTTGTGACTGCATTAAAAAAATTTTCATTCATCGGAATCCTCAGAGATGAGTGCCAAGTTTTATTATCTACTGCTCCCTGTAAACTGTCTTGTCTTTCTGGATTTCCCGACTTTAGCTCGTAAATTGGATTTCGTCTCTGACTTCCCCTTGTTATAGTAACACAGTAACATAGTTAGCAAGGCCGATAAAAGACATTTGTCCATCCAGTTCAGCCTATATTCCGTCAGAATAAATCCCCAGATCTATGTCCTTCTAAAAAACCTAATAACTGTAAGATACAATATTGTTATGCTCCAGGAAGACATCCAGGCCTCTCTTGTACCCCTCTCTTGTTGTACTGTGCCATCTCCTGAACCTGACCTAGGAATGCTTGACCTCCCTTTACTTATTCTGTAAGTAGTATTTATTTTTACTATCTGTATTGTAGTCTTTCTCTCCACTGCTGGGACTAATATTTACTATAGTGACTCGCGTCACATTACGATTGACTGTAATGACCTATGAATCCGTTACGTACTTTGTGTGATCAGGTGGCAAATCTGACTCAGTTCAAAATTTGGCCTTGGAACAACATAAACTGGCATCCTCACAGGCTCAGTTACATGACCAGATTTCTGGTACTCTTACTGTCCCTCAGTCTCTGTCTCCTCATATCACTGTTATGACTTCTGAACCATCTGACGTATCTTTGAGCCCCCCTGAACCTGTTAGGGCACTCCCTGACAAATTTTCAGGAGAAAAAGATCAGATCAGAATTTTTAAAGAGAGTTGTAAATTATTGTTTACCTTGTGCCCCCAGTCATCAGGGAATGTGTCACAGCGGGTGGGAATTATAATGTCACTTTTGCGGGGAGGGTCTTCATACCTGGGCATTTTCCCTACCCTCTTTTGCTCCTGAACCTCTTTCAGTGGACACCTTTTTTGACACTTCCTGGATAGATCTATGATGAACCTGACAGTGTCAAGGTGGCAGAGACAAGGATCATGAACCTGACACAGGGGAACCGCACAGCAGAAGACTATTCTACCGAGTTTTGTCAGTGGTCTTCTGGGGTCCTGTGGAATGATGCAGCTCTCAGATGCCAATTCCTCAGGGGTCTTTTGGAGTCTCTAAAGGATGCTCTGGCTCTACATGCTCCTCCTGGTTTTTTGTTGGAGGCCATGACTCAGGCTATCCGCATGGATCGGAGGATGTGGGAGAGACGTGAGGTGCAACAAGAGGTTCCATTTTGTCCAAATGGCCCGGTTCGTTCACCTGAGGTAGAACCTATGGAGGTTGGTGCTGCCAGCTCAAGGATTAAGGAGAGGATATGACATTTGTCTCTATTGTAGCCAAGCTGGACATTTCTAAAAGGTGTAAGTCTGAGTAAGTGTAAGTCTGAGTGACCTCCTTGACAATCACCCAGACTTAAGCGTTTCCTTACGGCTTGTTTGTTGTAGGTTGTTCCAAGCAATCTTTTACTCCTCCGATAAAGTGTTGTTGAATGCTGAACTTCTTTTTCAAGAACAGTGTCTGTTCACATTTGCCTTTATTCACTGCGAATCTGCTGCTAATTACATTGATGCAGGACTTGTTCTGAAGTTAGGATTAGGGACAGGTAAGCTGAAAAGCCCTATTCAAATCGTGTCCATTGATAGAACACCATTGCTCAAAAATCTGATTCGGTTAGTTATGGTGGAGTTCACACTCAAGGTGGGGCCTCTTCGTACGGAATTAATCTCCTGTTATGTTTTGGACAATTGTGTTTGGTATTCCTTTGTTGCATATGTATAATCCGATTATTGACTGGAATCGGAAAGATATTGTCAAATGGGGTCCTTATTGTATTGAAAAATGTCTTAAACCTGTGCATGTTTGCACCGTTAGTCTGGAGGATCTTCTGGAATACCTGAAAGGCTTCGGAGATGTCTTTTTGGAAAAAAGAGTCTGAGATATAACCTCCTCACCGCCCATATAACTGTGCTAATAATTCATTTCTAATGCCAAATTACCCAAGGCTCTCTTGTATAACTTGCCTGGCCCTGAGCGCTCAGCCATGAAAGTTTATATTAACGAAAGTATACGAAAATGTCATATTCGCCCTTCCTCATCGTCGGTAGCTGCCGGGTTCTTTTTTGTTAAAAGAAAGATGGAGGTCTCCGTCCCTGTCTCGATTTCTGAGAAGTAACCCCTTAATGACCGCCAATACTTCTTTTAACTGACCTGAGATATAAGAGAATAGCATCCCCATACAGGTAACAATCCAGCAGCTGTCAGCTGTACACTATAGACACGATCACTGTTCGCACCGTCCAAATCTGTTTAACCCCTTAAATTGTGCTGTCAATAGTGACATTATAAATGGTTAACAGAGTGTGGGGGCTTTCTCTTTATCCCAATTGGTGCCCCTAGATCAAGAGTGTGTGGTCCTAGTGTTTGCCATGGCAATTCATGACCAATTAGCGGCCTTAGAGTCTGACAGCTGTTGTAATCTGTTCAGAAGTTAGTGGCACTTAGGTGGTAAAAATACACATTGTCATTTCTGTCATACCACTTTGCATTAATTCCTGATAAGCACCTGCTTAGCACTTGTTGGCCCTTTTGCCTTCACTCTGCAGTCCAGCTCACCCCAAACTATCTCGATTGGGTTCAGGTCTGGTGACTGTGGAGGCCAGGTCATCTGGCATAGCACTCCATCACACTCCCTGTTTGTCAAATAGCCCTTACACAGTCTGGAGGTGTGTTTGGGGTCATTGTCCTGTTGAAAAATAAATGATGGTCCAACTAAACGCAACCGGATGTTGCTGCAAGATGCTGTGGTAGCCATGCTGGTTCAGTATGCCTTCAATTTTGAATAACTCCCCAACAGTGTCACCAGCAAAGCACCCCCACACCCCCTCCTCCATGCTTCACGATGGGAACCAGGCATGTAGAGTCCATCTGTTCACCTTTAGAACATTTCTAAAACAATCCACAGCAAGGAGATTGGAACAAAACAAAATCCTCTAAACTGCATGCTCGCAAATGCCAGAAGCCTGACAAACAAGATGGAAGAACTAGAAGCAGAAATATCTACAGGTAACTTTGACATAGTGGGAATAACCGAGACATGGTTAGATGAAGGCTACGACTGGGTAGTTAACTTACAGGGCTACAGTTTGTTTAGAAAGGATCGTAAAAATCGGAGAGGAGGAGGGGTTTGTCTCTATGTAAAGTCTTGTCTAAAGTCCACTTTAAGGGAGGATATTAGCGAAGGGAATGAGGATGTCGAGTCCATATGGGTCGAAATTCATGGAGGGAAAGGTAACAAAATTCTCATTGGGGTCTGTTACAAACCCCCAAATATAACAGAAATCATGGAAAGTCTACTTCTAAAGCAGATAGATGAAGCTGCAACCCATAATGAGGTCTTGGTTATGGGGGACTTTAACTACCCGGATATTAACTGGGAAACAGAAACCTGTGAAACCCATAAAGGCAACAGGTTTCTGCTAATAACCAAGAAAAATTATCTTTCACAATTGGTGCAGAATCCAACCAGAGGAGCAGCACTTTTAGACCTAATACTATCTAATAGACCTGACAGAATAACACATTTGCAGGTGGTTGGGCATCTAGGAAATAGCGACCACAATATTGTACAGTTTCACCTGTCTTTCACTAGGGGGACATGTCAGGGTGTCACAAAAACACTGAACTTTAGGAAGGCAAAGTTTGACCAGCTTAGAGATGCCCTTAATCTGGTAGACTGGGACAATATCCTCAGAAATAAGAATACAGATAATAAATGGAAAATGTTTAAGAACATCCTAAATAGGCACTGTAAGCGGTTTATACCTTGTGGGAATAAAAGAACTAGAAATAGGAAAAACCCAATGTGGCTAAACAAAGAAGTAAGACAGGCAATTAACAGTAAAAAGAAAGCATTTGCACTACTAAAGCAGGATGGCACCATTGAAGCTCTAAAAAACTATAGGGAGAAAAATACTTTATCTAAAAAACTAATTAAAGCTGCCAAAAAGGAAACAGAGAAGCACATTGCTAAGGAGAGTAAAACTAATCCCAAACTGTTCTTCAACTATATCAATAGTAAAAGAATAAAAACTGAAAATGTAGGCCCCTTAAAATATAGTGAGGAAAGAATGGTTGTAGATGACGAGGAAAAAGCTAACATATTAAACACCTTCATCTCCACGGTATTCACGGTGGAAAATTAAATGCTAGGTGAGATCCCAAGAAACAATGAAAACCCTATATTAAGGGTCACCAATCTAACCCAAGAAGAGGTGCGAAACCGGCTAAATAAGATTAAAATAGATAAATCTCCGGGTCCGGATGGCATACACCCACGAGTACTAAGAGAACTAAGTAATGTAATAGATAAACCATTATTTCTTATTTTTAGGCAAATGTGGTGCCAATATTCAAAAAGGGCTCTAAAAGTGAACCTGGAAATTATAGGCCAGTAAGGCTACGTTCACATTAGCGTTCCGCTAATGTGCGTCGCTGTTGCGTCGGCGACGCAGCGGCGACGCGCCCCTATGTTTAACATGGGGGACGCGTGCGTTTTTTTTGTTGCGTTTTCCGACACGTGCGTCGTTTCCGACGCTAGCGTCGGACGCAAGAAAATACAACAAGTTGCATTTTTCGTACGTCCGATTTTCGTCAAAAAACGACGCACGCGTCGCAAAATGCAGCGTTTTTGCGTGCGTTTGCGCGCGTTTTTTTGTGCGTCGTGCGTTGCGTCGCCGACGCAGCGGCGCGCAACGCTAATGTGAACGTAGCCTAAGTCTAACCTCTATTGTTGTTAAAATATTTGAAGGGTTTCTGAGGGATGTTATTCTGGATTATCTCAATGAGAATAACTGTTTAACTCCATATCAGCATGGGTTTATGAGAAATCGCTCCTGTCAAACCAATCTAATCAGTTTTTATGAAGAGGTAAGCTATAGGCTGGACCACGGTGAGTCATTGGACGTGGTATATCTCGATTTTTCCAAAGCGTTTGATACCGTGCCGCACAAGAGGTTGGTAAACAAAATGAGAATTCTTGGTCTGGGGGAAAATGTGTGTAAATGGGTTAGTAACTGGCTTAGTGATAGAAAGCAGAGGGTGGTTATAAATGGTATAGTCTCTAACTGGGTCGCTGTGACCAGTGGGGTACCGCAAGGGTCGGTATTGGGACCTGTTCTCTTCAACATATTCATTAATGATCTGGTAGAAGGTTTACACAGTAAAATATCGATATTTGCAGATGATACAAAACTATGTAAAGCAGTTAATACAAGAGAAGATAGTATTCTGCTACAAATGGATCTGGATAAGTTGGAAACTTGGGCTGAAAGGTGGCAGATGAGGTTTAACAATGATAAATGTAAGGTTATACACATGGGAAGAAGGAATCAATATCACCATTACACACTGAACGGGAAACCAAAGATCTCAAATTTGGACTCATCAGACCAAAGCACAGATTTCCACTGGTTTAATGTCCATTTCTTGTGTTCTTTAGCCTAATCAAGCCTTTTCTGCTTGTTGCCTGTCCTTAGCAGTGGTTTACTAGCACCTAGTTTACCATGAAGGCCTGCTGCACAAAGTCTCCTCTTAAAGGGACTCTGTCACCTGAATTTGGAGGGAACAATCTTCAGCCATAGGGGCAGGATTTTTGGATGTTTGATTCACCCTTTCCTTACCCGCTGGCTGCATGCTGGCTGCAATATTGGATTGAAGTTCATTCTCTGTCCTCCGTAGTACATGCCTGCACAAGGCAATCTTGCCTTGGGGGGAGAGGGGGCCATTGATAGGGCCTGCACAGGAGACAGGGATACGCTGGCGGCTCAGGCCTCCTAACCATCATAGGTACCCCCGAGATAAGGAAAAGCCAGGGCCTCATTATAGTGGCAGAGAAAGGTGCAGGTCCCAGTACACCATCCTGCCCCTTATCGCCGTTAACGGCGTGACAGTATCACTGACCTTAAAAAATTTTCTTGGTCCAATATGGACCCCATTCCTGCGTTAGCTGGACAATTGCAGCAACTCAGTCTAGAGGTGGCTGACCTCTGCTCGGCGGTTGTACAGCGCACTCCAGTGGCCACTGCAGGGGTTGCTACACCTCCACAAGCTTCACTGGAGCCTAAGATTGCATTACCTGACAGGTTCTCTGGGGGGTGCGACAAGTTTGCTACATTCAGGGAGGCCTGTAAATTATACTTTAGGTTGCGTCCTCACACTTCAGGTTCTGAGGAGCAGAGGGTCGGGATTGTAATCTTGCTCTTACAAGGTGATCCCCAAGCCTGGGCTTTTCCACTTCCCTCTGACGCTTTGCCGTTACAAACTGTGGAGGAGTTTTTTCAAGCCTTAGGTCATGTGTATGATGATCCCGACCGCGTCTCCCTTGCTGAGTCCACAATACGTCATATCCAGCAGGGAGATCGGCCAGTGGAGGATTACTGCTCTGAGTTTCGGAGATGGGCTACTAATACTATGTGGAATGATCCTGCACTTTGCAGTCAATTCTATCAGGGATTATCTGATAAGATAAAAGATGCCTTCGCCCTACTGGAGAGACCAACCACACTGGAGGCTGCTATGTCTCTAGCGATTCGTGTAGACCGCCGCCTGCGCCAGAGACTTAAGGAGATGCCGCTTTTCAAGGGTGACTCGAATTTGGAGTTACCAGAACCTGAGTCTCTAGGAGAACCTATGCAGTTAGGTGGCGCAACTCGTTCTAAAGGGGCAGCAGTAGTACGGCGTAAGGGAGGTGTATGTTTTTTCTGTGGCAGAAAGGGTCATTATGCATGTGTGTGTCCTTCTAGAAGACAACCGCCGGAAAACTAGTGAGCCCGGGTTGTGGGGAGGTTGGCAACTCGGGTGTACTTGTGTCCTCCATAGGTAAGCCACAATTTTTCTTACCTGCCGAGATTTGTCTTGGTGAAAATAAACTCATAGTTTCTGCTTTCTTAGACTCTGGGGCAGGGTTTAATTTAATTGATGCTGGGTTCGTGCTGGCCCAAGAGTTTAAAACTCAGGAGTTGCCTAGACCCATACCCATAATTGCTATTGACTCTGCACCTTTGAGCCAAGGGACTTTCACTGAGATTGTCCGAGGGGTGAGCCTGCAAATAAGGGCATTGCACTCCAAATCAATAGATTGTTATGTGTTGGGGGGATTACCATCGCCTATAGTTCTTGGTTTACCCTGGCTCACGCTACACAATCCGTTGCCCGACTGGCAGACTCGAGAGGTTACTAAATGGAGTGAGTTTTGCCAGGAACATTGCTTGGGCACCCGGCTGGCCGGGGTGGCTTCTCAGGTTCTGCCAGAATTCATCTCAGATTTTGAGTATGTATTCTCTGAGGAGGGTAGTCAGGAGCTACCTCCACACCGCCCTTATGATTGCACCATACGTCTCATTCCTGGTGCTAAACTGCCTAAGAGTAGGCTATAAAACATCTCTGCCCCTGAGAGACAAGCCATGAAGGATTATATCACGGAGAGTCTGGCCAAAGGTCATATCTGACCCTCCTCTTCTCCCATTGCAGCTGGGTTCTTCTTTGTAAAGAAGAAGGACAGGGGTTTATGCCCATGCTTAGATTTCTGTGAATTAAACCAAATTACGGTCCGGGATTCTTTTCTGCTCCCTCTTATTCCATATCTCTTTAATCAAATTGTGGGGGCTAAGTGGTTCTCCAAATTGGATCTCAGGGGGGCATATAATCTCATTCGCATGAGGGAGGGGGATTAATGGAAGACGTCATTTAATACTCCAGAGGGGCACTATGAGAACCTGGTTATGCCTTTTGGGTTATGTAATGCCCCTGCTGTGTTTCAACACTTTGTCAACGATATACTTAGTCACCTGATTGGTAGGTTTGTGGTGGTATATCTTGATGACATCTTAATTTATTCTCCTGACCTCGAGTGTCATCATGTTCATGTTAGGCAGGTTCTCCAGGTACTCAGGGACAATAAATTATTTGCCAAAATTGAGAAATGCATGTTCGCAGTTAAAGAGATTCCGTTTTTGGGTTATTTTTTGTCCTCCACAGGTTTTCGTATGGATCCGGCTAAGGTCAAGGTGGTCTTGGAGTGGGATCGTCGTGAGGACCTTAAGGCTTTACAGAGATTTTTAGGTTTTGCAAATTTCTATCGCAAATTTATTAAAGACTTTTCATTGGTAGCCAAATCATTGACAGACACGACCAAAAGAGGCACGGACTTCTCTGTATGGTCCAGTGCGGCCTGTAAGGCTTTTGAAACTTTGAAAAAGTGTTTTTCCACTGCACCCATATAAATACAGCATGACATCACTCAGCCATTTGTGGTAGAGGTGGATGCCTCTGAGGTAGAGGTGGGAGCTGTATTGTCACAGGGGATTTCTCTGAGTAAGTGGCGTCCGTGTGCATTTTTCTTGAAAAAATTATCACCTACGGAGAAGAATTATGATATTGGTAACAAGGAGCTGTTGGCAATTAAATGGGCATTTGAGGAATGGCGTCATTTTTTGGAGAGAGCACTTTACCCTGTCATGGTGATCACAGATCACAAAAATCTGTTGTATTTAGAATCGGCAAAGCGTCTCACACCTAGGCAAGCAAGGTGGTCTCTGTTCTTCGCCAGGTTCAATTTCTACATTACGTACAGGCCAGGAAGTAAGAATGTCAAGGCTGACGCGTTATCCCATTGTTTCCCTGGGGGTGGGGATAATTGTGAACCAGGTCCTATAGTGCAGAAGGGTGTAGTAGTCGCCGCAATTAATTCTGATCTTGAGAAAGAGGTGGTAGAGGCACAGGGGGACGCCCCAGCAGCCTGTTCGTTAGGTAAACTTTTTGTTCCAGCTAATCTCTGTCTCAGGGTCATAAATGAGCATCATGACTCGGTTTTGGCCGGACATCCAGGAAGTAAGGTTACCGCGGACCTACTGTACTCTCTCGACGTTTTTGGTGGTCTGGGGTAAGACATGATGTACAGGAATATGTAGCTGCCTGCAGTGTGTGTGCGCGTTCCAAGTCCTCTCGTTCTCGCCCGTCTGGGTCGCTCCAACCTTTTGAGATTCCTAATAGACCTTCGACTCATTTGTCAATAGATTTCATCACTGACTTACCGGTTTCGGAGGGTAATACAGTTATTTTTGTCGTAGTTGATAGATTTAGCAAGATGTCTCATTTCATTGCGCTCCCCGCGTTACCAAATGCTAAGACTGGCACAGGTCTTTATCACGGAGGTTGCGAGACTGCATGGTATTCCTTCAGATATTGTCTCAGACCGGGGGGTGCAGTTTATTTTCACGTTTTGGAGGGCTTTCTGCAGCCGGCTGGGGACTCATTTGTCGTTTTCTTCAGCTTTTCATCCTCAATCCAATGGTCAGACTGAACGCGTAAATCAAAATCTTGAGACTTATCTCAGGTGTTTCATCTCAGAGAATCAGTAGGACTGGGTTAAGTACTTACCGTTAGCAGAATTTGCTATAAAGAATTGTACTCATGAGTCTACTGGTAAGTCCCCGTTTTTTGGGGCATATGGTTTTCATCCTCAATTTAGTTCATTTAATAGGAGGGATTCCTCAGGTATTCCTGAAGAGGAGAGGTTTTCTTCATCCATCACGTCCATATGGCAAGGGGCTCTTGATAAATTACAGAGCATGGGTTCCAGGTATAAGAATGCGGCTGATCGGAGACGTGTGGAAGGTCCAGACCTGTGTGTGGGTGATTGGGTTTGGTTGTCCTCAAAAAATATTAAGCTGAGAGTTCCTTTGTAGAAATTGGGCTCCAGGTTCATTGGCCCTTATAGGATTGTGGCCGTCGTGAATTCCGTTGCTTTTCGGCTGGCTTTGCCTCAGTCATTTAAGATCCATAATGTTTTTCATCGCTCCTTACTCAAGAAGGTTGTGGCGTCATCCAATTCGTCCCCTTCACCTCCATCTCCGGTCCTTGTTGATGGAAATCTCGAGTTCCAGATTTCCAGGGTTATGGATTCTCATTTAGTTCGTCGGTCCCTACAATATCTTGTACACTGGAGAGGGTACGGTCCTGAGGAGAGGACGTGGGTACCTGCTGCCGATGTCCATGCGGTTAGGTTGGTTCGGGCATTTCATACAGCTCATCCTGAGAAACCTGGTCCTGAGGTTCCGGAGGTCCCTCGTAGAAGGGGGGGTACTGTCACGGGGCTACTGCGACAGAGAGGTTCCAGAGAACCGCAGCGCTCTGGGCCTCGTTCACACACAGTGAACAGAAGCTCTTCTCCTGTATTCTGACCTGGCTGCTTTGTGCCAGCAGTGCAGGAGTTAACCTTGTTGCTGAGAGCTGGATCTCTCAGCTGAAGTGGATTTTGTAATCTCATCCTCTATATAGACCCAGCCTTGACTACAGCTATTGCCAGTGATCAGTTCAGCTGCCTGGCTTGGAGTGTGAAGGAGTGTGGTATTAGGAGCTTGGAGGTTTATTTACAGAGATTGGTGTCTGCTGTTTTGGTTGCATGTTATACCTGTTTTCCTTCCTAGTTTTTTCCTTCTCTTCCCTTCTGGTGTTTTGTGGTTGTGTGAGCATTTGGTGAGTTTGAGACTTTTAGTTACCTTGTCTGTATACCCTGTTAATTGTTGTATTTATACACTGGTGCCGTCACCTCCCTTGGGGGGAGAGAGGGCCACTGATAGGGCCTGCACAGGAGACAGGGATACGCTGGCGGCTCAGGCCTCCTAACCATCATAGGTACCCCTGAGATAAGGGAAAGCCAGAGCTCCATTATAGTGGCAGGGACAGGTGCGGGTCCCAGTACGCCGTCCTGCCCCTTTATCGCCGTTAACGGCGTGAGAATCAGCTTTCCGAGGCCAAATGGTTTTCCAAACTGGATCTCAGAGGGGCATATAATCTGATACGAATTCATGAGGATGATGGGTGGAAGACTGCATTTTTAACATCTGACAGTCTCTTTGAAAATTCCATCATGCCTTTTGGTCTAACGAATGCACCTTCGGTTTTTCAAAATTTTATAAATGATATTTTTCTGATTATATTGGGAGATTTATTGCGGTTTATTTGGATGATATTCTAATTTTCTCACCTGACCTGGATTCACATTATAAACATGTCCATTTGGTTCTGCAAATGTTGAGAGATAATTGTTTGTTCGCTAAAATTTAAAAATGTACCTTTTCTGTTTAAGAAATATCATTCTTGGGTTTCATTGTGTCAGCCTCTAGGTTTAAGATGGATCCTGGGAACGTTCAGGCCATCATTAATTGGGTTCAACCCAGCAACATAGCCACACTCAGGACTCTACCACGTCATTTCAAACTTCATCATGATTCTGACAGTTCCCTCCTTAGGGTTAGGGGAATTGATATGATCATTCCCGGAATCCGTGGTGGTAACCTGAGTCAGAAACTGGCACGCTGTGAGACAAGGTGGATTTGGGCCTTGGACACTGTCCAGCCCAAGGGGTTAAATGAAACAATTAGCTTTGTTCCCTTCCTATGAGGTAGTCTTCTCTCTCCGGGCCTGTACTATATTATGATATATATGGTTTCCACTGGATTTGTGCACAGTTAGGCGTTTTCTTTGTTTTTAACCTTTTTTCATTCTATTTTACCTAGCAACCATCCACTCTTCTTCTGCTCAGCCTATGTATTGCTGATAATTTCTTTGGACATTCCGGATTATGCTGGATTGATTGGGCATCACGTCGATTGAACATATGTGGCTGCAAAAACATCTGGATCTGCTTCTTAATATTATGTATACTCATACCACATTGCCATCTGTTTATGTTGACATGATATTTTATGGTTTTGTTATATATTGTTTATATTGATATATATTTGGGATTTATGGTAATAGTTGATTGGACATTGCAGTATGATTATGTGCTCCGTGTGCGGTCTCATCTGTATTTTTACAGTTTGGTTGTAACATATTGCACATATATGAATGTTCTACACACTTTCTACATTGGTTTTGCCGAGACTCTTCTGCCCCCACTGTGCCTGTCACCTAGACGCGTGCGCACCGCGGCGCTCAGTCCGTTGTCCGGCTTCCGGCGTCTCTCTTCGCTGTGGAGCGAGGGATTTGTTCCCTCCCTCCCGGCGTGAGACGCCGGCGCCGCCCAGCGTCCTGTGTTGCCCCGGTGATGTACGCGTCATCAGAGGTGGGCGGGATTAAGTGGAGGCGGCCTGGTGATGATATGCTCTAATGGCGGCGATGCCCTGACATGAGTTAATGGCGGCGCAACCCAGCGTGATTGATTACTATGACAACAAGGGTAATGTGCGCCTCTATTACATCACCTTCCCGGCACATTCTGATTGCGATGATGTCACTCAGCTGATATCCTGAGCAGTGATTGGTGGTGGTTTGCTATTTTAAGTCTGCTACTTCCCCTTACCCATCACCCCTTGCAAAAGGCTCATCACGCCGAAACGCGCATTGGGGTGGGTGCACGCTGTGGACCGTGGTCTATTTTGTGCCTGTGCAGGTAACTATGTTCCATGTATATAGCAGCTATTGCTGATGTTGTATTTTGTAAACATATTCTCTATCTGGGTGTTTGTTCCTGCCATGGCTATTCTTAGGAGTCCTCTTTTGGAACCTAGTCATTGACTGTCATTATTCACATGGTCCACATGCCTGTACCCCTGGCCGTTTCCTGTTGCACATTGTGACTTGAGTTTATCCTACTTCCCGCCCTGGCTTTGCTGAATATCCTGTTTTATGTGTATTTAATAAAGTACTATTTTCTATTACATAGTGTTTTGGTGTTTGATCGTTTGTTTTCTACGGTAGTTTAACCTCAAGGCTCTGCAGATGCCCTGTCTCGTATTCTTGATTCTGTCTCCTCTAGAACCTCCTTCCTCCATTCTTCCTCAGGGTATTGTTGCGGCCATGGTTTCCGCTGAGCTGGAAGCTGAAATCCGTACTGCTCAGTCCTTGGCTCCTTCCAGTACCCCTGTGCATCACAGATTACGCCTTTTGCAGGAATTCCATGATTCTGTTTTGAATGGTCATCCTGGGGTCACTGCCACCCAGAAGGCAGTTACTAGACTCTTGTGGTGGTCCGCAATGCATAAGGATATTAGAGATTTTGTGTCTGCTTCTGAAACTTGTGCACACGCCAAAGTACAGCATTGCTGGCTGGCTGGGGAATTGGTTCCTTTGCCAATTCCGGAAAGACAATGGACTCATTTGTCCATGGATTTCATTTCAGATTTACTGCTGTCTGGGAGGATGACTGCTATTTGGGTGGTAGTTGATCGCTTCAGCAAACAAGCTCACTTCATCCCATTATCTGGATTACCCAATGCTGAAACTCTCTCCACACTGTTTATTATTCATGTGGTGCAATTGCATGGGATGCCTCTAAATATTATATCGGATAGGGGTGTACAATTCATCTGTAGATTTTGGAGGGCTTTCTGCAGAAAAATAGAATTATTCTTACCGTTAATTCGGTTTCTAGGAACCTTCCACGACGGCATATGGAGGTTGTCTCTTTGCCCTAATGGGGAACAGGAAACACAAGAGAGGTTAAAAGCACCTCCCACTCGCCAGTGACTTATAACTGAAACCATAGCACCGGTTTACCTTCTGAGTCCCAGAATTAATCCAGGAAATATAGAGGGTGGGAAATTAGCGCCGTCGTGGAAGGTTCCTAGAAACCGAATTAACGGTAAGAATAATTCTATTTTCTCTAGTCACCTTCCACGACGGCATATGGAGGAATACCAACTAATTGGCACTAGGGAGGGACAACGGCCTTAAGAACCTTGCGGCCGAAGACTAAATCTCTATTGGATAATACGTCCAACCTATAATGTTTGGAGAAGGTATGGAGTGACGACCACGTAGCTGCCCTGCAGATCTGCTCTGGAGATGCGCCTGCTCTTTCTGCCCAGGAGACCGATGTAGATCTAGTTGAGTGGGCCTTGATTCCTACCGGAGGTAGTTTATTTTGAGCAAGGTAAGCTTCTGTTATGGCTTTTTTAATCCATGTAGCAATGGTACTCTTGGCTACCTTCTTCCCCTTATTTTGTCCTGAGGAGTGGACAAAAAGGTTGTGATCAACTCTAAGAGCACGGGTTTGATCCAAGTAATGTAGCAGGATACACCTAACATCGAGAGTATTAAATTTTCTTTTCTCAGAGTTTGCAGGATTATTGCAAAAGGTTGGTAGCACTATTTCTTGAGAACGATGAAATTCAGAGACCACTTTTGGGAGGAAAGAGGGATCAAGACGGAGTATTATTGAGTCTTTTCTAACATGTAGATAAGGTTCTCTTATTGACAAGGCCTGTAATTCACCCACTCTTCTAGCTGAAGTTATAGCTACCAAGAAAACAGTTTTGTAAGCGAGATTTTGTGGGGAACAGGTAGACAAAGGTTCAAATGGTGGACCTGTAAGGCCTTGAAGCACAATATTGAGATCCCATGGAGGAACTATAACTTGCTTCCTAGGGTTTATTCTGTTTGCTGAGGTCAAGAACCTTTTAATCCAGCGATGTCCTGCTAGATCTTGATCAAAGATGGAACTGAGCGCAGAGACCAGGACCTTCAGAGTACTGGGTTTCAGACCAATTTCTAGGCCTCTTTGTAAAAAGTCTAATATCTTAGGTATATCTGGCCTGAGAGGGTCTGGAGGGTTAGGCAGACAAAAAGATGAAAATTTTTTCCAGATTTTATTATAAATAGCATTTGTTACCAGTTTTCTGGATTTTTGTAGAGTAGCTATAACAGGGTTTGATAACCCTTTTGCTCTCAACACATTGGCTTCAGAAACCACACCGCTAAATTCCATTTCTGAGGGTCTGAGTGAAGAACTGGGCCCTGAGAAAGGAGATTGACCTTCATCGGTAACATTACCGGTCCGTCCACCTGTAGTTGGATAATCAGGTTGAACCAACTTCTCTTGGGCCAAAATGGAGCAACCAAAATAGTTGGAGTCTTTTCTGTCCGAATTTTCCGTAGCACCTTTGCAAGAATCGGGATGGGCGGAAATGCATAAGCCAGATGAAAGTGCCAATCTTGAATTAAGGCGTCTACTGCTCTGGGATTTCCTCTTGGATCCAGGGAAAAAAATGTTTCTACTTTCGCATTTTGGTGAGAAGCAAAGAGGTCGACCTCCGGGAGACCCCATCTGTTTACCAGTAAGTTGAATGTTTGCCAATCCAGACTCCATTTGCCTGGGTGAATATCCTGTCGGCTCAGATAATCTGCCTGAAAATTGGCAGTACCTTTTAGGTGAGTTGCCGTCAGGGACAGTAAGTGTTTCTCGGCCCAGGCAAAAATTCGGGCAGAGATCTTTTTTAGACTGGTGAATTTTGTACTGCCCTGATGTCTGATATGAGCCACCGTGGTCATGTTGTCCGAGTATATCTGGACATGTTGTCCAGAGAGCTGACGATTTGCTGCTAGGAGAGCTTCTTCCACAGCTTTGAGTTCTCGGAAGTTTGACGATCTCTCTCTAATTGACGGGTCCCAAAGACCCTGATAAGGAACATGATTTATCATGGCTCCCCAGCCCCTCTTGCTGGCATCTGATTTGATCGTGGTTAACGGGAATTGAATCCAACTCACACCCCTGCGAAGGTTTTCGGACTTCATCCACCATGTTAAGGATGCTTTCACTCGACCTGGAGTGTGAATCCTTTTGTTTAAAGAGCCGGGACGGCCATCCCAATTGTCTAGCACATGGGTCTGGAGAATTCTTGAGTGGGCTTGAGCCCAAGCCACCGACTGAATGCAGGCTGTCATGGAGCCTAATAGCGACATTCCTTCCCGGAGTGTGGGAGATCTCATCTCTTTGTATTTCTTGATCTTTACTACTAATGGTAGTCTGTGATCTTCTGGAAGGAAGGACATCTGTTTTTCCGAGTCCAGAATTACTCCCAAATACTTTCTGGTTTTTGAGGGTTGAAGCTGGGATTTCTTTATGTTTGGTATCCAACCCAGAGACTTAAATATCTCTAATGTGGTTGACACATGAGATACCAGGGTCATTTTGGTGGGAGCCACTATCAGCAGATCGTCCAGATAGGGCACTATACAAACCCCTTGTCTCTGAATGAATGACACTGCTTCCGCCATTATTTTGGAGAATACTCTCGGAGCTGATGAGATGCCGAAGGGAAGGACTCCAAACTGATAGTGCTCCACCTGATGATTCCCCTGAATCGCAAACCTGAGATATTTTTTGTGTCTCGGGTGAATAGGGATATGAAAATACGCATCCTTCAGGTCGATTGTCGCCATAAAGGCGTGTTGATCTATTAAAGGAATGGCTGATTTTACAGACTCCAACTTGAATCTTCGATATTTTACATATTGATTCAGACCTTTTAGATTTATGATGATACGTACTTCCCCTGATGGTTTGGGTACCAGGAATAAACGGGAATAATGTCCCTGACCCCATTCTGATTGTGGAACTGGGGAGATCACATTTGATCTTAGAAGATCTCTGAGACCCAATGTTAACAATTTGTGATCCCTCATTGAGGGGGTGGTAATCTTTAGACCCTGAGGGGGGGAGAAGTTAACTCGATCAATAGGCCCTCCTTGATAACATTGAGGACCCAGTGGGAGCTGGTGATGTTTTCCCACTGATCCACATATTTTGAGAGTCTTCCCCCCACCGGGTTGGAGTCATTGTTTATCTTGCTGGAATGAATGCTGCTGCTGCTGTTGTTGTTGAGGGACGAAGATATTTTTCCCTCTGCCTTTAGCATAGCTCCACCTGCCGGTTTTGCCTTTACCCCTCGGCTGAGAGGGCTGAGACAGTGGGGCACGAAAAAACCGTTTCCTCGGTTGTTTTTGCTCCGGAAGCGCCTTTTTCTTGTCGGTAGCCTTATCCAAAATGTCGTCTAAAGCTGGACCAAACACATAGTCTCCCTTAAAGGGGATGGCACATAACTTGGCCTTAGACGTGATGTCACCACTCCATAGTTTAAGCCAGAGAGCTCTTCTGGCAGAGTTAGAGAGCACTAAAGATCTGGCGGCAATTCTAACGGATTCCAGAGAAGCGTCCGCCAGAAACCCAGTAGTCTTATGTAAGATAGGGAGAGAATCCAACATCTCACTTCTAGAGGTACCCTGAGAAATGTGCGATTCTAATTTCTCCAGCCAGCAGGAAAGGGTCCTCGCTACACAGGTAGAGGCGATATTAGCCTTGAGGACAGAAGAAGAAGTCTCCCAGGACTTCTTCAGGAGACTCTCAATCTTCCTGTCCATAGGATCTTTTAACTGCGACGCATCCTCAAAGGGGAGTGCAGTTCTTTTGGCGACTCTGGCCACCTGCACATCCACCTTGGGAATGTCAAGTTTGACAAGGTCACCTTCTAGAAGAAATCTATGTTTCATCTTAGAAGACATACTAAGGCGCTTTTCAGGGAGTTCCCATTCTTGCTCAATCATACTAACAACATTAGCATGAACAGGGAATCCTGCCTTTTTCTCCGATCTGAGCCCACCAAACATATGATCCTGTATGGACTGTGGTACAGGTTCCTCTTCAAGCCCCATAGTGTTACGAACTGCAGACACCAGGTCCTCAATATAATCCGAGGAGAAGAGGTATTTCCTGACCTCAGCCTTAGGGGATGCTGGGTCTTCCCAGCCAGCAGATGAAGAAAAAGAGTGGTCTGAATCCGAATCAGATTCTACGACCTGAATCTTCCTTTTCTTAGCTGGGGAATGTGGTGGCGGAGGCGGAGGTGGAGGTGTAAAGGCTGCTAAGGAAGATTGTACCTCCTGTTTAACAAGAGAGCGTATCTCATCTAGAAGGGATGGTTGCTCGGCTTTAACTATCCTGTCAGTGCATGGCTGGCAGAGTTTTTTATCCCAGGTAGGAGGAAGCTTTGTAGAACAGACCGGACACTTCTTCCTAATAGTAGTTCTAGGGGCAGACTTTTCTCCCTGAAACAGAGAGGGAGAGAAGAATGAGGAGCTACCCCTAAGTAAACTACCTCCCGGATCCAGTCCCTGCATACTCACAGTAGCAGGGGCAGCGCTGGGCTCTGCAGACGCAGGGCACAAAGAACCATCCATGCTGAAGAGATTTTAGTCTTACCTTCAGTGGTGATTCAGCAGGCTTTTATGGAGCAGCGCTCCTAGCACCTGCCTCCAGCGATAGGATTTCCCCTCCTCCTCCTCCAGGATCCACGTGTGGGATGCCATAGCACCGTCACCGCCGCCGGCGAAACCCGTAAGTACCGGCTTCAGGGTGATACGAAAACCGGAAGTGACGCGCGCGCGACCGCTGACGTCACTTCCGGAACGCCGACCGAGCAGCATGGAGGGAGGAAGCCGGGAAGCTCAGAGAGGATCCCGGCTGGAGATCCCGGCCTGCTTTAACCTCGTGGGGGCGCAGGAAGGCCGGGAAGGGTCCCGAGGTACCTGACAAGCAGGACGACGGGAGCAGCTCACGGAGAGGCACGAGGCGACACCAGCTGCCCGGCTGAAAACAGGTAAGACCTGAGAAAATGACTGTAGTCACCGGCCACTACAGCATATGGGAACCTCTCCCTGTCCCATGGGGAACAGGAAAGACACTGGCGAGTGGGAGGTGGGAGGTGCTTTTAACCTCTCTTGTGTTTCCTGTTCCCCATTAGGGCAAAGAGACAACCTCCATATGCCATCGTGGAAGGTGACTAGAGAAATTGGGGATTGATTTGTCCTTTTCCTCTGCTTTTCGCCCTGAAACTAACAGTCAGACAGAGAGGACAAATCAGTCTTTGGAGCAAATTTTAAGATGTTTTGTCGCCGATCAGCAGGAGAATTGGTTATCATTTCTTCCTCTCGCTGAGTTTGCCTTTAATAGTCGGGTTAATCAATCCATGGGGACCTCGCCTTTTTTTGTAATTATGGGTTTCATCCTGAGTTCTCCAGAATAAGTTCTGGGTGTCCTGGGGTGGATGTCACCATTCAAGAGCTGGAGGGAGTTTAAAAAGAACATTGGGGTGGCTCAGCATCAGCAGTAGTGGAAGGCCGATAGGAATTGCTCGTCAGGGGTCGGCTTCAAAGTGGGAGATAAGGTATGGTTATCCTCTAAATATTTTAGATTGCAGTTGCCCCTGCTGAATTTGAGTCCTAGATTCATTAGTTTGTATGAAATTCTGGAGGTGGTCAATCCAATTGCCTTCTGATTAAAGCTCCCTCGATCTTTCCATATTCCTAATGTGTTCCACAAGTCGTTGTTGAAGGAGTTTATTCCCCCTGTACTGTCTTTCTTGACCCCGCTTCCTCCGGTGTCTACTGAAGGAAGCTTGGAAGATGAGATACAAAGGATTATTGATTCCCGAATGGCCCAGAATTCCCTTCAATATCTGGTACATTGGAAGGGGTAAGGACCTGAGGAACGGTCCTGGGACCAGCTCATTCTGTAAGGGCTTATTGGTTGGGCCAGGCCTTTCATTGGAGGTTTCCTGGGAAACCTGGGGGTACTGTCACAATCTCTACTCTGTTCCTGTCTGGTATGTTACTTTGTGTAGGGGCTGTCATTCTGTTTTGGTTGTGCGGGTCTGTGCTTCAATGATCTGTGTTCAGTTTCCTTGATTAGTCTCCTACTTAAGCATGCTAGCTCCTCCATCCAGTGTCAATCATACACTTGATGCTGCCTGTGTAAGACTGATCCCTCTGTGCCTGACCCAGCTTGACTTGATTCGCTTCCTGGACTTAGACCATTTGCTTGTGACCTGACTTCTCTTGTACTTGCTCCCTGTAAACTGTCTTGTCTTTCTGGTTTTCCTGACCTCGGTTTGTGAATTGGATTTAGTCTCTGACTTCCCCTTGTTTACTGTGCCATTTCCTGAACCTGACCTCAGATTGTTTGACCTCCCGATACTTATTTTGTAAGTAGTATATATTTTTACTATTGGTATTCTAGTCTTTCTCTCCATTTCTGGGACTAATATTTACTATAGTGACTCGCGTCACACCAGCCCATTTCTGATATGAAAGTATGTAATGCGGTGAGGTCTTGATTACCAAGCCTAGAATTTCCAATGAGAATGAGAACCATATTAAAATCACCCATACATAACATCTTGGCATCAGGGTACTGTGATACAAAAATCGCTGCCTGTTGGAGTATATCCATTTTGGCTGGTGGTGGGTTGTAAATATTAAGCAGTACATAAGGCACAATATCATTAAATGTGTATATAAAAATAAATCTATCCTCCAGGTCTTTTTTAACCCCTTGAACCAGCCATCTCAGTGACTTATGCACCATAGTGACTACCCCTCTAGAATAAGAAGTGGAAGTGTGTGGGGTGTTTTGACATTATATCCAAGTTTTATTCATTCTGGATATAGTGTCTGGTGTTAAATGGGTTTCCTGACATATTATCAGTGCCTGCGATTTACATATTTGGGAGAATACCATATTCAGTTTCCTGGCATTTCCCAGCCCAATAATGTTCCATGAAAGAAGTTTAAGTGATGCCATAAAGACAGGATATTATTCACTTCTAGAGAGTTTAGATTCATCATATACAGACTACCCTTGGACGATAAAGTATAGATGCAATGCTTATAATCATCTGAAATTGCAATTAAGTCTAGAACCATTGACCAATAAAGGCCATAGAAATACAACTGGGGATGCCTATAAACTTCCCTAAACTTAAGTATAGGCATAAGTAAAAACTCTTATATTCTTTTCTATCTATCCGAACCACTAATAACAGTTACAAAAGATTCAATGCATACCCCTAGAGTAAATTTTTCACAAAAGGCATCTACAGAATTGTTGGTCCTACCAATCAGTTTTTGCTGAATCCTAGAGGTAACTTACGTTAGCACCTGCAGAAATGGGTGCCTGTCTCCATCCCATTTCATATTCTTAATAATTTTCATTAGCCTTTCTTAGAAGTACCAATTTGGGGAGGTATATACACAAATCATGGATCACATTTTTCCAGTACATACTACTGTCAATCCTCCTGGGTAATATATTTGGGGGGTGAGATATCTTTTATATTAACATTTTAACAAGTCTATGTGGGTATATACTCTTTTAGAAATATTTCAATTAGCCATTACAATAACCCAAAACAGCTATAAACATGAAAAACCAAAAAGGAATGGTCAAGAGTAGTGTTAAGCGATACCTTCCGATATTCGGAAATATCGGTATCGGATTGGATCGGCCGATATCCAAAAAATATCGGATATCGCCAATACCAATACCCGATACCAATGCAAGTCAATGGGACAAAAATATCTGAATTCAAATAAACCCTTTCTTTCCTTGTAGGTTCATTCTACATGAAGGAAAACAACAAAGAATAATGTAGAATGTATCGGAGGAGGTGGAGGAGACATTAAAAACATAGAGGTTTAGCCCAATCAAATGGAATAGCAGGAATTAAATTTTTTTAAAGACGTTCAGAGTTACAAAGATATTGACTATGTTTAGATTTTTTATATTTTGTCAGATATTTATATTTCTCAACTTCCATGCTCTGCACCTTTTTTTTTTTTACTTCTCCCACTTTCTTCTTCATCATCTTCAGCAGCAGCATATTTTTCCACAACTTCTTCACCTTATTCATCTTCTTCTACACCTAATTACTATTATTCTTTTTTTTTAAAATTCTTCATATTCTTCTTATTCAACTCTTATTCTTCTTCATATTCCTCTTCTTCATCATAATCTTATTTGTGACAGGCATTCCTGTAGTTGTTATCTATAAAAGTTTGAAGATTACACCTTCCGTTTTGCCTGTCACAAAAGATTTACAACAGTATTTGTCTGCATTCAGTTTAGCCTGCAGCAGCAGGTATATTCCAGGGGCACCACGAGGAGGGACGGACTCACCCCATACACTGCTTAGTCTTCTTCTGCTTAAAATTTAGATAATATCTTTTGCTCTGATTTTTAGTCTTATGCTTAATGTTCTTCTGCTTTTTGTTCTGCAGCTTCTTGTTCTTTTGCTTCTCGGTCTTCAAGGTCGTCATCTTTAGGTTCTTGAACTTTGAACTGTAGCAGGAGGTAAAAGAAGGCTGAGGAACTGCCGAGAACCAGCTGACGGTACTGGAACCCGGAAGGCTACCCGAAGGTAGAAGAGCCAATGGAACGACCGAGGACCAGCTGACGGTACTGGAACCTGGTTACTAAGCAGGAGGTACCCGTGCCATGAAGCACTACCAAGGACCACCTGATGTTGGCAGAACTCGAAGACCCAGAAGGAGGCACCTAAGCCAAAGGCTCTGCCCAGAACCAGCTGACCGTGCTGGAACCAGGATGGGAAGCAGAAGGTACAAGAGCAAAAGACACTGCCGAGAACCAGCTGACGGTACTGGAACCCGGATGGCTACCCGAAGGTAGAAGAGCCAATGACAGGACCGAGGACCAGCTGACGGTACTGGAACCCGGTTACTAAGCAGGAGGTACCCGTGCCACAAAGCACTACCAAGGACCACCTGACGTTGGCGGAAATCGGATACCCAGAAGGAGGCACCTAAGCCAAAGGCTCTGCCCGGAACCAGCTGGCGGTGCTGGAACCAGGATGTGGAGCAGAAGGTCCACAGGAAAAGAAAAATAGTTAGGCCGCGAGGCGGCCGCAGTTACCGAGAACCAACAGTCCTACAGGGGGAGCATGTCCTATTGGCACTACTGAACCAGCCTTGATTGCCACTTCCCGCAGCCCACATAGGAAGCTCCTAAACTGCAGGCAACATGGAGTCGGCTAACCCGACATCAGCACGACAGGACAACGTTTTGGAGTCTAAGTGACCTTGACACTACCTGGAAACAGCTGGCATGCTGGAACCAGGCTGGGCAGGAGGGAGTACCCGTGCCAAAGACACTGCCGAGAACCAGCTGACGGTACTGGAACCCGGATGCTTTGCCCAAGGTAGAAGAGCCAATGGCAGGACCGAGGACCAGCTGACGGTACTGGAACCCGGTTACTAAGCAGGAGATACCCATGCCACAAAGCACTACCAAGGACCACCTGACGTTGGTGGAACTCGGATACCCAGAAGGAGGCACCTAAGCCAAAGGCTCTGCCCGGAACCAGCATGTGGAGCAGAAGGTCCACAGGAATAGAAAAAATAGCTAGACCACGAGGCGGCCGCAGTTACTGAGAACCAACAGTCCTACAGGGGGAGCTCGTCCTATTGGCACTACTGAACCAGCCTTGATTGCTACTTCCCGCAGCCCACATAGGAAGCTCCTAAACTGCAGGCACCATGGAGTCGGCTAATCCGACCTCAACATGACAGGACAACGTATTGGAGGCAAAGTGACCTTGACACTACCCGGAAACAGCTGGCGTGGTGGAACCAGGCTGGGCAGGAGGGATTACCCGTGCCAAAGACACTTCAGAGCAGCAACTGGCAGTATTGGGGCCAGGAATTACATGACAAACAGAGTGTAGGCAGAGGCCTAATTGGAGCAAGTTTAAAGGGAACCTTTAACCCCCTCAGGCGTTAGCAACTGAAAGAGCCATCTTGTGCAGCACTAATGCTGCACAAAGAATAGGTGGCTCTTTTAATTAGGCTCCTTGCACACGCTGAACTAAACACTTACAAAATGTGTCCCCTGATACTGTGAAACCATCCCAGAGGTGGGACTTTCCATCGTCATGAGACGCAGCACAGCCAGCATTCATACCCCCTTGGCGCTGGGTGCTGCCTCCTCAGCGTTGTTTGAATCTGTCACGGAGCATGCGCTGTTATGTTAAACCTTGGCCATGCGCAGTTAGCGCTGCCCATCTTCTGACATCATTTGGTGTCAGGCTGACTGCGCCTGTGCGGCCGCGCTGCCCGACATCGCGGCCCGCAGTGTCTTCTGATTTAGTCACACTGTGGGGCTGGGATTCATGGCCATGCGCAGTGCATATCTTCGCCTCTCAATCCTCTCCATCTGCCTTCTTCAGAGTGTGTGGCGTCAGCTGATCCCTAATCACATGCCACGGCTGTTACGCTGCACAGTCTGAGGAAGGCAGAAGGAGATGAGTGAAAGGCGAAGAAATGCACTCCGCATGCCCATTAATGCCAGCACGGCAGTGTGAATAAATCAGAAGATACTGCGAGGCTGGTTGCCGGGCAGTGCGGCCACACAGGCGCAGTCAGCCTGTCACCAAATGATGTTAGAAGACGGGCAGCGCTAATTGCACATGGCCAAGGTTTAACATAACAGCGTGGAATCCATGACAGATTCAAACAACGCTGAGGAGGCGGCGCCCGGCGCCAAGGGGGTATGAATGCCGGCTGTGCTGCGTCTCATGACGAAGGAAAGTCCCACCTCCGAGACGGTTTCACGGTATGAGGGGACACATATTTTATAAGTGTTAAGTGCAGCGTCTGCAAGGAGCATAACTAAAAGCGCCACCTGTTCCTTGTGCAGCATTAGTGCTGCACAAGTTGTCTCTTTCAGTTACAAACGCCTGGGGGGGACGGGTTGCCTGTAATTGCTTTTGTTGTGCCAGCGTGGTGGTCGCATGACACGTTGCCGGATACACAGCAGGGGAGCAGCAGGCGTTACTGAACCCCACTAACACAGTGGCGCGGAGTCTGGCTCTGTACAAACTGCACTCCCGGGCATTAATCAGCGGTGTTGGAGCCCAGGGACAGCAGGAGGAACAGTGTGTAGGCCGAAGCCTGCACTGGAGGCAGTTTAATATTTATTTTTGTGCCAGCGTGGCGGTCGCATGACACGTTGCCGGATACACATCTGAGAATCAGCAGACATTACTGAAACCCAAGAACACGGCAGCAAGTGTTGACTGTGCAGCCAGCACTTCCGGGCACCAACTGACGGTATTGGAGCCCAGGGACAGCAGGAGGAACAGTGTGTAGGCCGAAGCCTGCACTGGAGGCAGTTTAATATTTATTTTTGTGCCAGCGTGGCGGTCGCATGACACGTTGCCGGATACACAGCAGGGGAGCAGCAGGCGTTACTGAACCCCACTAACACAGTGGCGAGGTGTCTGGCTCTGTGCAAACAGCTCTTCCGGGCAGCAACCAGCGGTGTTGGAGCCCAGGGACAGCAGGAGCAGCAGTGTGTAGGCCGAAGCCTGCATTGGAGGCAGTTTAATATTTATTTTTGTGCCAGCGTGGTGGTCACATGACACATTGCCGTACGCAGCTGAGAAGCAGCAGACGTTACTGAAACCCAAGAACACGGCAGCAAGTGTTGACTGTGCAGCCAGCGCTTCCAGGCACCAACTGGCGGTACTGGAGCCCAGGGACAGCAGGAGGAGCAGTGTGTAGGCTGAAGCCTGCACTGGAGGCAGTTTAATATGTATTTTTGTGCCAGCATGGCGGTCGCATGACACATTGCCGGATACACAGCTGAGAATCAGCAGACGTTACTGAAACCCAATAACAGAGGAGCGACTGTTGACTGTGCAGACAGCACTTCCAGGCACCAACTGGTGGTATTAAAGCCCAGGGACAGCAGGAGGAGCAGACTTTTGTTATTACCGCACACACAGCTGGGGAACAGCTGACGTTACTGTACCCCAATAACAGAGGAGCGACTGTTGATTGTGCAGACAGCACTTCTGGGCACCAACTGGCAGTGTTAGAGCCCAGGGACAGCAGGAGGAGCACTTTTGTTATTACCGCACACAAAGCTGGGGAACAGCTGACATTACTGAACCCCAATAACAGAGAAGCGACTGTTGACTGTGCAGACTGCACTTCCGAGCACCAACTGGCGGTGTTAGAGCCCAGGCAATAAAGGAGAAGCAGAGTCTAGGCTGAGGCCTAATTGGAGCAAGTTGAAAGAGAACCTTTAACCCCCCCCCCAGGCGTTAGCAACTGAAAGAGCCATCTTGTGCAGCACTAAAGGTACCGTCACACTAAGCGACGCTGCAGCGATACCGACAACGATCCGGATCGCTGCAGCGTCGCTGTTTGGTCGCTGGAGAGCTGTCACACAGACAGCTCTCCAGCGACCAACTATGCCGGTAACCAGGGTAAACATCGGGTTACTAAGCGCAGGGCTGCGCTTAGTAACCCGATGTTTACCCTGGTTACCAGCGTAAAAGTAAAAATAAAAACAAACACTACATACTTACCTTCCGCTGTCTGTCCCTCGGCACTCTGCTTCTCTGCCCTGTGTAAGCACAGGGAGGGAGAAGAGTGACAGGCGAAGATATGCACTGCGCATGCCCATGAATCCCAGCCCCACAGTGTGACTAAATCAGAAGACACTACGGGGCGGGATCTCAGGCAGCGCGGCCGCACAGGTGCAGTCAGCCTGACATCAAATGATGTCAGTAGATGTGCAGCACTAACTGCGCATGGCCAAGGTTAAACATAACAGCGCAGGCTCCGGGACAGATTCAAACAACGCTGAGGCGGCGGCGCCGGGCGCCGGGTGCCATGGGGGTATGAATACCGGCTGTGCTACGTCTCATAACGAAGGAAAGTCCCATCTGCGGGATGGTTTCACGGTATGAGAGGACACATATTTTATAAGTGTTAAGTGCAGCGTCTGCAAGGAGCATAACTAAAAGAGCCACCTGAGCTCTGAGTTACAAACTCGCATGACATGTTGCTGGATACACAGCTGGGAATCAGCTGACGTTACTGAAACCCAAGATCACTGGGTCATGTGTGTTGACTGTGCAGCCGGCACTTCTGAGCAGCAACTGGTGGTGTTGGAGCCCAGGGATTTAAGTTCAGGTGGTTGAAACATGAACACAACAGGAGACCTGGATACTGTTGACCACCAATTATTTAATTGGTAAGAGGAGTGGCAAATTCCTGCGAGATCCAGGCCTTGTTCATTTTCAGAAAAGAAAGCCGGTCAACGTTATCGGAGGATAGTCGCATGCAACAGTCTGTTAGTACACTACCTGCGGCATTAAAGACGCGTTCCGATAATACACTAGCAGCAGGGCAAACCAGCACCTCCAATGCATACTGGCTAAGCTCTGGCCATGTATCCAGCTTAGAGACCCAAAACTTGAAGGGGGAAGAGCCATCTGGGAGTACGCTGAGAGGGCAAGACAAGTAGTCTGTCACCATCTGATGGAAACGTGGCCTCCTGCTGATTGGATCCGTGTGTAATGGTGTAGACATTTGTGGTGGGCACACAAAACTTTGCCACTGTTGGGCCAGACTGGTCTTGCCTTGTGCTGAGGCACTGCTTCTGCTGCCTCTTTGTGCAGAGCTTCCTCCACTGCCTCAATGCACTGAGCTGCTTTGTAACGCACTAGCAGCACTTCTCTCGATTGGACTGGAGAAGATGATGGACTGCACCAGTGTGTCTTGGTACTTCCGCATTTTACGCTCCCGCTGCAAGGGTGTGATGAGGGTTTGTAAGTTGTCCCGGTAGCGTGGATCTTGGAGGGTGTACACCCAATAATCAGCCTGGTAAGAATGTGGGCAATGCGGCGGTCATTTCTCAGGCACTGCAGCATGAAATCCACCATGTGCTGCAGACTGCCAACTGACAAAGAAACGCTGCCCCCTGCTTGTGGCGTGATCTCTGCCTGCTCTGCATCACCCCACCCTCGCTTTACATACTGACTACTGGAGATTTGTGTAACTCCCTCCTCTGGAAAGATGTCTCCATCCTCCATTGACTCCTCCTAATCCTCCTCACAGTGTCCCCTGCCTAGGCCTTTGTGAGGAACCAGGTCGTGCACACTGTCCAGAAGCTGATGGCTTTTCTGACTCCTCATCCACCACCTCATCCCTTAGCGCTTGCAGGGTTCTTTCAAGCAGGCAGATAAGGGGGACAGTCATGCTGACTAGTGCATCATCTGCACTCGCCATCCGCGTGGAATCAAAGGCACGCAAAACCTGGCAGATGTCCTTCATAGTGGCCCACTCAGTGGTTGTGAAGTCTGAACGGCGCACAGTGCGACTTTTTTGCACCTGATGCAGCTGGTACTCCATTACTGCGGGCTGCTGCTTACACAACCGCTCCAACATATGTAATGTGGAATTCCACCTGGTGGGTAGGTCACATATGATGCGATGTTCAGGAAGGCAGAATCGGCGCTGCAGAGCTGCAATACACGATCTGGCCGTGCTGGAACGCCGCAAGTGAGCACACTCTAGGCGGACCTTGTGCAGCAGTGCATTAAGATCCGGATAGTCCCTCAAAAAAACTCTGCACAACCAAGTTGAGCACATGTGCCAGACATGGGATGTGAGTGAGGTTGCCTAGGCCCAGAGCTGCCACCAGATTTCGGCCATTGTCAGACACTACCATGCCTGGCTGGAGATTTGCTGGCACAAACCACACATCACTCTCCTGCTTGATGGCATTCCAGAGCTCCTGCGCTGGGTGGCTTCGATTCCCCAAAGAAATTAATTTCAGTACGGCCTGTTGACGTTTGGCCATGGCTGTTCTCATATCAGTTGTAACAGGTAAGCGTTCACGGGTCAAGGTGGAGGTAGACCGTGACGGCTCCTGCAGCGATGATTCTGAGGAACTGGAGTATGAGGAGGAGTCAGTGGACAGACTGGATTCCTGCAATCCTCGGAGTTGGCAGAACACGTACAGCGCCACTCGCCAGATCAGACCCGGCTCCACAACATTGACCCAATGGGCAGTGAGGGAAAGGTATCATCCCTGTGCATGGTGACTGGTCCACGCATCGGTGGTGAGGTGGACCTTGATACTGACGGCGTTTAGTAGCGCATGTTTAATGTTTCCCTCCACATGCTTTTGCAGGGCAGGCACGGCTTGCCTGCTGAAATAAAAGCAGCTGGGCATATTGTATTGTGGGACTACCAATGCCATCAAGTTACGAAAGCTGTCAGTCTCCACCAGCCTGACTGACAGCATTTCAAGGGACAGCAGTTTTTCAATGCCAGCATTCAGAGCCTGTGTTCGGGGGTGGTTTGCCGAGATTGGCCGCCTTTTCTCCCATGCCTGTGCTACCGATGGCTGTCGAGTAGGCTGGGAGTGTGAGGATGACTGGGAACATGGTGCTGTGTGTGGATTTACACTGGGTCTCTGGACAATGGTGCCAGAGGTTCTTCCATGGCGATCCTGTGAGGAAGCCGAACCAGCTATGTGTGAGCTGGAGGAAGAGGCTCCAACACGAGCTGAAGAGGTGGTACGTGCCGCTGTAGGTTGGCCTAGGTCTTCAGTGTGTTTTTGTAACTCCACCACGTGCTTTGTTGGCACATGTTTCCACATATTTGTGGTATTGAGGTTGCTGACATTTTTCCCTCGCTTGATTTTCTGATGACACAGCTTGCATTTGACAAAGCAAATGTCATCTGCAAGTGTGTCAAAAAAGGACCAACACTGCAAGTCTTTGGAGTGCCCGTTTTGGCTTTTGGAAGAGGCATGCTCCTAATGGGTGCCAAAGTGGAGGCTACAGGCACCGCAGTCTTCCCCCTCCCTCTTTGGGCCATTCAGGGAATCTCTTCCGCAGAGGTGCTCCCACCACCTTCCTGTCCCTCAAGCCATGATGGGTCTAGGACCTCATCATCTACGCTCCCCTCTTCCACCAACTGTTTCTCCTGGCTAGTCTCGTGTTATGAATAGGTAATTCAGAACCACAATGGACCTTGAAGTTCAGAGCACACAAGTGACCTGACAAAAACCACAAAACATAGGACGAGCTCTGAGACGTGGAAACTCTGCTGACCGCAATCCCTAAACCTATCAAACCACACTAGAGGCAGCCGTGGATTGCGCCTAACGCTCCCTATGCAACTCGGCACAGCCTGAGAAACTAGCTAGTCCTGAAGATAGAAAAATAAGCCTACCTTGCCTCAGAGAAATTCCCCAAAGGAAAAGGCAGCCCCCCACATATAATGACTGTGAGTAAGATGAAAATACAAACACAGAGATGAAATAGATTTAGCAAAGTGAGGCCCGACTTACTGAATAGACCGAGGATAGGAAAGATAGCTTTGCGGTCAACACAAAAACCTACAAACAACCACGCAGAGGGGCAAAAAGACCCTCCGCACCGACTAACGGTACGGAGGTGCTCCCTCTGCGTCTCAGAGCTTCCAGCAAGCAAGCAGAACGAAAAAGCAAGCTGGACAGAAAAAATAGCAACAAAAGGACACAAGCAGAACTTAGCTTATGCTGAGCAGACAGGCCACAGGAACGATCCAGGAGGAAGCAAGACCAATACTAGAACATTGACTGGAGGCCAGGATCAAAGCACTAGGTGGAGTTAAATAGAGCAGCACCTAACGACTTAACCTCATCACCTGAGGAAGGAAACTCAGAAGCCGCAGTACCACTCGTGACCACAGGAGGGAGCTTGATCACAGAATTCACAACAGTACCCCCCCCTTGAGGAGGGGTCACCGAACCCTCACCAGAGCCCCCAGGCCGACCAGTATGAGCCATATGAAAGGCACGAACAAGATCGGCAGCATGGACATCAGAGGCAAAGACCCAGGAATTATCTTCCTGACCATAACCCTTCCACTTAACCAGATACTGGAGTTTCCGTCTCGAAACACGAGAATCCAAAATCTTCTCCACTATATACTCCAACTCCCCCTCCACCAAAACCGGGGCAGGAGGATCAACAGATGGAACCACAGGCGCCACGTATCTCCGCAACAATGACCTATGGAATAAGTTATGGATGGAAAAAGAATCTGGAAGGGTCAAACGAAAAGACACAGGATTAAGAACCTCAGAAATCCTATACGGGCCAATGAAACGAGGCTTAAACTTAGGAGAGGAAACCTTCATAGGAATATAACGAGATGACAACCAAACCAAATCCCCAACACGAAGTCGGGGACCCACACAGCGTCTGCGATTAGCGAAACGTTGAGCCTTCTCCTGGGACAAGGTCAAATTGCCAACTACATGAGTCCAAATCCGCTGCAACCTGTCCACCACAGTATCCACACCAGGACAGTCCGAAGACTCAACCTGCCCTGAAGAGAAACGAGGATGGAACCCAGTATTGCAGAAAAACGGTGAAACCAAGGTAGCCGAGCTGGCCCGATTATTAAGAGCGAACTCAGCCAACGGCAAAAAGGACACCCAATCATCCTGATCAGCAGAAACAAAACATCTCAGATATGTTTCCAAGGTCTGATTGGTTCGTTCAGTCTGGCCATTTGTCTGAGGATGGAAAGCCGAGGAAAAAGACAAATCAATGCCCATCCTAGCACAAAAGGCTCGCCAAAACCTCGAAACAAACTGGGAACTTCTGTCAGAAACGATGTTCTCTGGAATGCCATGTAAACGAACCACATGCTGGAAGAACAATGGCACCAAATCAGAGGAGGAAGGTAATTTAGATAAGGGTACCAAATGGATCATCTTAGAGAAGCGATCACAAACTACCCAAATGACCGACATTTTTTGAGAGACGGGGAGATCTGAAATAAAATCCATAGAGATATGTGTCCAAGGCCTCTTCGGGATCGGCAAGGGCAAAAGCAACCCACTGGCACGAGAACAGCAGGGCTTAGCCCGAGCACAAATCTCACAGGACTGCACAAAAGAACGCACATCCCGTGACAGAGACGGCCACCAAAAGGATCTAGCCACCAAATCTCTGGTACCAAAGATTCCAGGATGACCAGCCAACACCGAACAATGAACCTCAGAGATAACTTTATTGGTCCACCTATCAGGGACAAACAGTTTCTCTGCTGGGCAACGATCAGGTTTATTAGCCTGAAATTTTTGCAGCACCCGCCGCAAATCAGGGGAGATGGCAGACACAATTACTCCCTCTTTGAGAATACCCGCCGGTTCAGGCAAACCCGGAGAATCGGGCACAAAACTCCTAGACAGGGCATCCGCCTTCACATTTTTAGAGCCCGGAAGGTACGAAACCACAAAGTCAAAACGGGAGAAAAACAGCGACCAACGAGCCTGTCTTGGATTCAACCGTTTGGCAGACTCGAGATAAGTCAAGTTCTTGTGATCAGTCAAGACCACCACGCGATGCTTAGCTCCTTCAAGCCAATGACGCCACTCCTCGAATGCCCACTTCATGGCCAGCAACTCTCGATTGCCAACATCATAATTTCGCTCAGCAGGCGAAAACTTCCTGGAAAAGAAGGCGCATGGCTTCATCACTGAGCAATCAGAACCTCTTTGTGACAAAACAGCCCCTGCTCCAATTTCAGAAGCATCAACCTCGACCTGGAATGGAAGCGAAACATCTGGTTGACACAACACAGGGGCAGAAGAAAAATGACGCTTTAACTCTTGAAAAGCTTCCACAGCAGCAGAAGACCAATTGACCACATCAGCACCCTTCTTGGTCAAATCGGTCAATGGTTTAGCAATACTAGAAAAATTACAGATGAAGCGACGATAAAAATTAGCAAAGCCCAGGAACTTTTGCAGACTCTTCAGAGATGTCGGCTGAGTCCAATCATAGATGGCCTGGACCTTAACAGGGTCCATCTCGATAGTAGAAGGGGAAAAAATGAACCCCAAAAATGAAACCTTCTGAACACCAAAGAGACACTTTGATCCCTTCACAAACAAAGAATTAGCACGCAGGACCTGGAACACCATTCTGACCTGCTTCACATGAGACTCCCAATCATCCGAGAAGACCAAAATATCATCCAAGTATACAATCAGGAATTTATCCAGGTACTCTCGGAAGATGTCATGCATAAAGGACTGAAATACTGATGGAGCATTGGCAAGTCCGAATGGCATAACTAGGTACTCAAAATGGCCCTCGGGCGTATTAAATGCAGTTTTCCATTCATCGCCCCGTTTAATACGCACAAGATTATATGCACCACGAAGATCTATCTTGGTGAACCAACTAGCCCCCTTAATCTGAGCAAACAAATCAGATAGCAGCGGCAAGGGGTACTGAAATTTGACCGTGATTTTATTTAGAAGGCGGTAATCAATACAAGGTCTCAGCGAACCATCCTTCTTGGCCACAAAAAAGAACCCTGCTCCCAATGGCTACGACGACGGCCGAATATGACCCTTTCTGAAGATTGCTGCCAAAGCACATTCATTCCATTGAGTGAGCACAGACCACTTTCTAAACTTCTGACAATAAATCTCTATCTCATCCTGACCCTGACACAGAGACAGCAAATTTTTCTCTGCCTGATCCACTGAATTAGGTTCATCGTACAGTAATCCGAGTGCCAGAAAAAACGCATCAATATCACATAATGCAGGATCTCCTGGTGCAAGGGAAAATGCCCAGTCTTGAGGGTCGCCACGTAATAAAGAAATAATAATCTTAACTTGTTGAACTGGGTCACCAGAGGAGCAAGGTTTCAACGCCAGAAACAATTTGCAATTATTTTTAAAACTCAGAAATTTAGCTCTATCTCCATAAAACAAATCAGGAATAGGAATTCTTGGTTCTAACATAGAATTCTGAGCCACAAAGTCTTGAATATTTTGTACTCTTGCAGTGAGAAGATCCACACATGAAGACAGACCTTTAATGTCCATCACCACACCTGTGTCCTGAACCACCCAAATGTCTAGGGGAAAGAAAAAGGCAAAACACAGTGCAAAGAAAAAAAAATGGTCTCAGAACTTCTTTTTTCCCTCTATTGAGAAGCATAGTACTTTGGGCCTCCAGTACTGTTATGAATAGGTAATTCAGAACCACAATGGACCTTGAAGTTCAGAGCACACAAGTGACCTGACAAAAACCACAAAACATAGGACGAGTTCTGAGACGTGGAAACTCTGCTGACCGCAATCCCTAAACCTATCAAACCACACTAGAGGCAGCCGTGGATTGCGCCTAACGCTCCCTATGCAACTCGGCACAGCCTGAGAAACTAGCTAGTCCTGAAGATAGAAAAATAAGCCTACCTTGCCTCAGAGAAATTCCCCAAAGGAAAAGGCAGCCCCCCACATATAATGACTGTGAGTAAGATGAAAATACAAACACAGAGATGAAATAGATTTAGCAAAGTGAGGCCCGACTTACTGAATAGACCGAGGATAGGAAAGATAGCTTTGCGGTCAACACAAAAACCTACAAACAACCACGCAGAGGGGCAAAAAGACCCTCCGCACCGACTAACGGTACGGAGGTGCTCCCTCTGCGTCTCAGAGCTTCCAGCAAGCAAGCAGAACCAAAAAAGCAAGCTGGACAGAAAAAATAGCAACAAAAGGACACAAGCAGAACTTAGCTTATGCTGAGCAGACAGGCCACAGGAACAATCCAATACTAGAACATTTACTGGAGGCCAGGATCAAAGCACTAGGTGGAGTTAAATAGAGCAGCACCTAACGACTTAACCTCATCACCTGAGGAAGGAAACTCAGAAGCCGCAGTACCACTCGTGACCACAGGAGGGAGCTTGATCACAGAATTCACAACAGTCTCGGCAGCACAGTACGCACCAGAGAGTGGCACCTGAGTCTCATCGTCAGATGCGTACTGAGGTGTGCTGACCGGAGGCACTGTCCCACCCGCCTCTTCAGATTCAGAGAGACAAAGCTGTTGGGCATCACTGCATACTGCCTCTTCTTCTGATTCTAGAATGCTGCTTGGCTGGCCCCCTGTTTCCAAGCCAAGAGATTCAGAGAACAGAAGTAGAGATGGCTCCTGTCCTGGGCTCTCTGACTGCCTGGGCAATTTGGCTGGTGGTGAAGAGACAGATGTTTGTTCTTCAGTGCTCTGTGCCTGAGAGGATGTGGCACTAATTGAACTCGATGCGTTAGCTGCCATCCATCCGACAACGGCTTCAATTTGTTTGTCCCGCAGCAGTGGGGTACGTCGGTCTCCTACAAAGCTGCGCATGAAGGTCTGTTCCCTGCTAAAACTGGGGGATGAGTCATCAGTGCCCGCAGCAGGCACAGAATCCCCACGTCCTCTCCCTGCTTCATGCCCACGACCACGTGCCTTACACCCTACCTTCTTCATCTTGGCAGACTGATAAAGATAGGCAGAAAAGTACTAAGGGCTTAGTGTGCTTATTCCTCAACAGCTGCCAACAGGTATAAGAAACACTAATTTTATTAAGTGTGGACTAGACTTTAATATGGGCTAATGTGGCCTACACAACTTAAAAGTGGAGTGTTTGGTGAACTTTGGGTTTGTTTTGCAGAACAGACACTACAGACTGAGCTGCACTCACACAAAGCCACTGCAGACAGCCGTGAACGGCGCTGCAAGGCCGAGAAAAGCTCCTCTATCTAATCCTATATAGTGTTTTTCCACAATCTAGCAGGATACGGATGGAAAGCCACTAATAGTATAAATTTGAAAAAAAATGTGCAGCAGGCTGCACTAATTGCAATATAGGACAATGGATTCAGCAGTATGAGGCAGTGACCTCCCTGAGCTGACCACAACTGGCTGTGGCTGCGGACAGATTGCAGAGCAAGCTGCACTCACACACAGGCCGTGCAGACAGCCGAGAACGGGGCTGCAAGGCTGAGAAAAGCTCCTCTATCTAATCCTATATAGTGTTTTTCCACAATCTAGCAGGATACGGATGGAAAGCCACTAATAGGATAAATTTGAAAAAATGTGCAGCAGGCTGCACAAATTGCAATATAGGACTATGGATTCAGCAGTATGAGGCAGTGACCTCCCTGAGCTGACCACAACCAGCGGTGGCTGCAGACAGACTGCAGAGTGAGCTGCACTCACACACAGAGACCTTGGGGACAGCTGTGAACAGCGCTGCAAGGCAAAAGCAAGGTTCTCACACAGCGGTTGCTAAATTAGCCTGGGTAAAGCACAATGAAGCAAATCGCTATCTCAAAACTGGCCCTCAGTCAGAACACAGCGTCCTGTCCCTAACTGAATTCACAGCAGAGTGAGCCCAAAATGGCGGCAGCGACTTTTATAGTGCATGATGACATCATTTCAGCAGCCAATCACAGCCATGCCAGTGCAGCGCCCCAGAGTCCTGGTCGTTGCAGTAATGTCGCTATGCCACTAAGGGGAGCGATGTTATGTCTGATTGCACTAAAGGAGTTCACCTGACCAGGTATCACAGTCACACACTACACTTCACACTCAGGCCACCAGGGGGAGCAAAAGGCACTATGTACTAGGCCACTCCTCACACTGGTAAAACAGGGGGTTGGATAGGAAGTTAGGTCAGAACGCAGCCTGGGAGAGCTCCAGGGAGGACCTGTCAGAACTGGGAACCTGGCAGGTACCTAGCAGACAGGACAGATTGTTACGGGACCGCGCCTGCACTACCTTGCGGCGGTATCTCAAGGAAGGACACGAAGAGAATATTGTGGAGAAGTGAGAAGTGGGATCATAGTACGAAGGAGATAGAACCAGAAGGAGTCGTGCCCCAAGATTGGCAACATTCTTCTGAGGCGCGTAGCCGGTGGCCGGAGCACTGAGGAAGTAACAGACTCCACGCATTACTTCAAACAGCGGCAGGACAGTTGATTAAAGGTTGACTGTCTGACTTAAATCACCTAAACGGACATAGGAGGCAATCGTGGGAGAGGGGCGTCGCTAGGGTCCCAGAATAACTCCAGGCCTACCTGTCCTAAAGGTGCGTCCTAGCCATATAATCTGGGGGACGGAGAGAGAGAAGGAACAGATACGACAGTTGTGAGGACTATCCCGTGGTGCTCAGCAGGGAAGGACTACAACAGACAGGCGCTAGAAGGTAGACACTGATTCCCACCTGCAAAGGGAACTCTGGATGTGCCTTCGGACCGGCCGGTCTCAGCCAGCCCCGTTAGCAGTGCTCTGGACTGCGGACCCCGAAGCCTTCAGTAAAGGTAAAGAGACTACAACCCTGTGTCCTCGTTATTCCTCGCACCTTGCACCACGCACCATCACCTTTCATTGGACACCCCTTAGCAGGGTCACCGACCGGGTCTAGCCACCGTGACAACCCTGGATCGAGTACCCCGTGGCCCTGTGTCTGGGGGCGCTCCAATTTGGCATCACGAACAGGATGTACGTAAGCCTGAAGAATCAGGTCATGTGTGCCTTGGAACTGTGATTGAACTGTGACTTATTGCAAAGACTGTGTATCATAGTAACATAGTAACATAGTAACATAGTTAGTAAGGCTGAAAAAAGACATTTGTCCATCCAGTTCAGCCTATATTCCATCATAGTAAATCCCCAGATCTACGTCCTTCTACAGAACCTAATTGTATGATACAATATTGTTCTGCTCCAGGAAGACATCCAGGCCTCTCTTGAACCCCTCAACTGAGTTCGCCATCACCACCTCCTCAGGCAAGCAATTCCAGATTCTCACTGCCCTAACAGTAAAGAATCCTCTTCTATGTTGGTGGAAAAACCTTCTCTCCTCCAGACGCAAAGAATGCCCCCTTGTGCCCGTCTATCGCTACTTGCCACCAAAAATCTGCCATTGCGCGCCGTGTGGAGCGCGAGGGGAGGAGCCATAGCTTCGTGGGTGGAGCGGCTGGAAAAGAGCGCGGAGCGGAAGACGCGGTAAGGTGCCGATTCCGGAAGAAGAGCCCCAACCCCGGCGCCGATCCTGGAAGGAGAACCCCGACCCTGACAGGTTAGCAAGGGGGGAAGAACGGCCATGTCGAATCCCGGAGGAGCGGAGGCGGCGGCCACAGCTGCAGACTCGGGAGCACTTCCAGATTCCGTGGTAGATGCAGCCACGGGTCTGGTATCACCGCCGGATGCCGCGGGGCTTGCCGCTCCCATCAACCAGCCGAATACTGCCGCTGCTACAGCAACCATAATGCCCTTCTCTATGCCGTACCTACCAGGAGCCGCCTGGCTCCCGCGATACTCTGGAAGAGCTCATACATTAACTGACTTTAAAGAGGGGATTTGTAGCCTGCTCGAGTTTTATCTCTTGACGGAGCCTCAGAAAGTTCATATGATAACCGGCCAACTCTTTGGAGCGACATTGAGGGAAGTGAAGTCCTGGCCCGTTGCAGACAAGAAAACTGTGCAACAGGTATTTGCAAAGCTTAAAACCACCTTTGACACCCACACCGCTACGGAAATTAAATTGACGTTCTATGGGTGCAAGCAGAGGCCACAGGATAGCTTACGAGACTATGACCTTAATCTTCAGGAGGCACTGCAGGCCATCAAGCAAAGTGACCCAAACAGCATGCAAGATGAAGATAAACTCCTGAAAGAGCGGTTCATTGAGGGGCTCCTGTGCAGGAACCAAAGGGCCCAGCTACACTTCCTGGCCATGCAGAATCCAGACCTGACTTTTGCGCAATTCAAAGATAAAGCCATCCAGGCACTACCAGAGTGACAGCCCAGCCGCACCACACTTCCCAGGAGTCAAGTCCTCATGTACCACCAGGAGGTGGCGCCGGACGCACCCGTCTCCGCTGAGGCCGATGCCCAGATCCTGGAAGACAACTCCCCTGCAGGACTGCGCCTCCAGGTACAGGAACTGACCAGGAGCGTTGCTGCCCTAGCCCGGACCGTCCAGTCCCTACAGGAGGCCCCCAAGGAGAAGATCAAGCTGGCTTCCAGACCGGAAGATGTCCCCTGGCAGCGACCAAGGAGAGTTCCATCGACCAGAGGCAGAGATGACAATCGCTTTCATAGGGATGGATGATCTATCTGCCACCGCTGCCACCAGGTGGGCCTTCTTGCAAGGTACTGTCAGTTAAACAAGCAACCCCTGGGGCCAAGGGCCGATCCCCAGGAGAAGAACGCCCAGGCCCGCAAAATTGGAGAGCCAAATACATCGGGGGGCGACCAGTTCTCCCCATCGTGATTGACGGTATCCCCATGAACGCTTTGCTGGACACTGGTTCCCAGGTGACAACTATGCCCTACATTCTTTATAGACATTATTGGGAGAACACCGACATTACCCGTGCCCCCGATGATTATTTTACTATAGTAGCTAGTAATGGTCAGCCGCTGCCGCAAGTGGGGTATAAAGAGGTCACTATTAAGGTGGGGCGGGTAGAATTGGAGGCCCAGGGAATTGTCATTGTTGATATTGACCGACGCGAATGTAACCCCATGATGACCATCGGTACAAATGTCATAGAAAATAGTCTTGCAGAAGTTATTGTCTTGTTGCAGCAAGTAGCAGAGACAGCTGGTTACAGTGAACAACGTGCCTTGCAGAAAGAAATCAGAGCCCTAATGCGGAGACAGCAGGTGGAGCTGACTGGTGGTGAAATTGGCCGGGTCACAGTGAGTGATTCGAACCCCATTGCAATACCCCCCAGGAGTGAAATATTAATATGGTGTCGGGCAGCCATAGGCCTCGGGTGTTAGGGCTAGCGGAACGCACCGAGTAAATAGAGATGTTTATTGATATTGGTGTGTTCGCAGCCAGGGGTCCACCGTGCAGGAGTACCTGCTGCTAGCAAACGGCGGAGCTATATGGCGGTATAGACTAACTCAGTTAATTCACTGAGTAGCCGTGAAAGGAAAGCACTGTGCCCTGTTAGACTCCACAGAGGCACAGGCTAACTGCCCAAACAGAGAGCAGTCAGTGGTCACACAAACACACAAAACTCCTCGCCGGAGGAGCCAGCATTCTAGGGGCTTATTTCAGCCGGGTCCCTGAACACACATACATGTGACCACCCTGGCGCAAAGCACATAACATAAAACAATACTAGCGCATGGCCGTGCGGTCATGCGCAGTTTATATAGTTGCAGCACAGGAAGCTGCTACTGAAGTTTTTGCCCTTTCAGGACCTTCCAGAAGGACCAATGGAAAGTGCTGCAGTACCTGAGCATGTTTTGCCCTTTCAGGACCTTCCAGAAGGACCAATGGAATGCACTGCAGCACCTGAGCATGTGACCGAACATGTGGCCCTCGACCTCCAATGGGAGACCCTGCCCTGGGCATGCTCAGTGTGAGTAAACAAGGACTTAGTCCCAGAGAGGCTCGCTCGCCGCAGATCAGTGCAGGGTACCATAGGAAAGCCAGAAAAGGCAGTAGTGACCCTATGCACCGAATCAGCCCCAGCGAGACGCTGGGAGCGACGTCTCCGCTGAGCAGAGCCCACTGCGGCCGATACCGAATGAGAGACCGCAGCAGACACGGATCGAGATTCCCCCTGTGCAGCAGAGGAAACTCGACTCCTAACATTACCCCCCCTCCTAGGGCCCCCCCCTCCTTGAGCCTCACTACGCTCAAAAGCTGCGATAAGCAGCGGAGCCCGAATGTGCTCCACAGGCTCCCAGGTTCTATCCTCTGGGCCGTGACCCTTCCAGTCCACCAGATAAAATTTCTTGCCACGTACCACCTTGCACCCCACAATAGCATTCACCTCAAACTCATCCGTGGATGAACCCGATGTCCCAGCAGATGACTCGGAAAACCGGGAGAAATGAACGGGCTTTAAGAGGGAAACGTGGAAAGTATCGGTGATACCAAGGCGTGGAGGAATAGCCAAACGGTAGACCACAGGGTTGACATGTTCCAGAACCTTAAACGGGCCAATGTAGCGAGGAGCAAACTTAGTGGACTCAACTCGCAGCCTGATGTTACGGGCGGAGAGCCACACTAAGTCGCCAGGAGCAAAGACCGGAGCGGGGCGCCGGTGTGTATCAGCCGAAACCCTCATTCTCTCCTTGGAGGCCCGGATGGCATCCTGTGTGCGGTCCCAGATGTCACGTGCCTCCACCGCCCAGTCTGCCACCCTAGAATCGGTGGATGACACGGGCATGGGCACAGGGACACGCGGATGCTGGCCGTAATTAAGGAGAAAAGGAGTTTGACCAGTGGAATCGGCTACGGCGTTGTTCAGGGCAAATTCCGCCCAAGGTAGCAAAGATGCCCAGTCATCCTGCCTAGCAGAGACGAAATGTCGCAAATATGTCACCAGAGCCTGGTTGGTTCTCTCCACCAACCCATTCGTCTCGGGATGGTGTGCAGAGGAGAGGTTTAATTCTATGCTGAGTAAACGGCAGAGCTCTCTCCAAAACCGAGATGCGAACTGGGGACCCCGATCGCTGACAATCTTATCAGGCATACCATGCAAACGGAAAACGTGTTTAGTGAACAACACCGCCAAGGCCTGTGCTGAGGGTAACCGAGGAAGCGGCACCAAATGCACCATCTTGGAGAAATGGTCGGTGACAACCCAAATAATGGAGCAGCCACGCGACTTGGGTAGACCCACCACAAAGTCCATCCCGACCATCTCCCAGGGCCTGTCTGCCACCGGTAGAGGGTAAAGCAACCCAGTAGGCCGTTGCTGAGAAGACCGATTCTGGGCGCAAGAAACGCACGCCTGAATATAGTCCTTGACATCTCGGGCCATATGCGGCCACCAGTATGTTCTCGCCAGAAGCTCAGATGTCCTCTTGGTCCCAAAATGCCCACCCACTCTGGAGGAGTGAGCCCAAGAGAGAACCTCCGGTCGCAAGTTAGCTGGTACGAAAGTCTTGCCCGGGGGCACAGACTCTAGCGAAACCAGAGCTACAGTTCTCAGGCTCTCAGAAGGGACAATAAGCCGAGGCTCCTTCTCCTTCTCCTCAGATGACACCACGGAGCGGGAGAGAGCGTCAGCACGAACGTTCTTCTCCCCGGAGAGGAAATGGAGAGTAAAATGGAACCGGGAGAAGAACAGGGACCATCTAGCCTGGAGAGAATTCAGCCGCTGGGACGTTTGCAGATACACCAAGTTCTTGTGGTCAGTGAAGACTTGGAAGGGAAAGCGAGCTCCCTCCAAGAGATGTCTCCACTCCGAAAAAGCCAACTTCATGGCCAGCAACTCCCTATCCCCGATGGAATAATTCCTCTCCGCTGGTGTGAAGGTCTTGGAGAAGAAGAAGCAAGGATGCTTCCGACCTTGAGCATCCTTTTGGAAAAGGACTGCTCCAGCACCAACGGATGAGGCATCCACCTCCAAGATAAATGGCTTATCAACATCGGGGCGATGTAGGATGGGAGCGCTAGCGAAGTGTGACTTGATCGAGAGAAAGGCTTTGGAGACCTCCTCTGACCACAACTTGGGATTTGCTCCCTTCTTGGTGAGGGCAACCAAGGGAGCTACCAAAGTTGAGAAGTGTGGAATGAACTGGAGATAGTAATTAATGAACCCCATAAAGCGCTGCACCGCTTTAAGAGAATGGGGTTCCTGCCAGTCCATTACAGCCTGTAGCTTGGCAGGATCCATAGCCAAACCCTGGGCAGAGATGATATAACCAAGGAAAGGCAAGGACTCAAGCTCAAACACACACTTCTCCAACTTGGCGTAGAGGGAGTTTGCCCGTAAGAGGTCGAAGACTTTGCGAACATCTCTCCGATGGGAGTCAATATCTGGAGAGAAGATGAGAATATCATCCAGATAGACTACGACCGAGGTGGTGAGCATATCCCGGAAGATGTCGTTCACAAAGTCTTGGAAAACGGCTGGGGCATTACAGAGCCCGAAGGGCATCACCAGATATTCATAGTGCCCATCCCTGGTGTTAAAAGTTGTCTTCCATTCATCCCCCTCACGGATGCGAATCAGGTTGTAAGCACCCCGCAGATCTAACTTTGTAAATACCCTTGCTCCCCGTAGCCTATCAAACAGCTCAGATATCAGGGGTAGTGGGTACTTGTTCTTAACGGTGATGGCGTTAAGACCCCTGTAGTCTATGCATGGACGTAAGTCTCCAGTCTTCTTCTGTACGAAGAAGAACCCTGCCCCTGCCGGTGACACTGACTTCCTAATGAATCCTCTTGCCAGATTCTCCTGGATGTACTGGGACATTGCCTCCGTCTCCGGGAGAGATAATGGATAGACTCGACCCCGGGGAGGCTCAGCACCAGGCAAGAGGTCAATAGGACAGTCATAGGGGCGGTGAGGCGGAAGGGTCTCCGCAGCTCTTTTGGAGAACACGTCTGCATAGGGCCAATAGTGCTTGGGGAGAGAGGAAAGATCTGCGGGTACCTGTGTAGTAGCAACCTGAACGCACTCCCTCAGACATCTACCCTCGCAAGATTTACTCCATCCCAAAATTCTCCCAGAGGACCACTCAATATGAGGAGAATGGTAGCGGAGCCATGGTATCCCCAACAGGACCTCATCAATTCCCTCAGGAATGACTAATAGGGAGATTATCTCCTGATGTGATGGAGACACAGATAGCGTGAAAGGAATGGTTTGGTGGGTAATCTGTGAAGGTAGTGTTGACCCATTTACCACTCGAAGGGTTACCGGCTTGGCGAGCATCACCAAGGGTATTGCGTGACGCTGGGCAAAAGCGGAAGACATAAAGTTACCCTCTGCCCCAGAATCCACGCATAGCTCGACCATAAGAGTGGATGGGCCTATGGTAATTGTCCCCTTGAAGGACAACTTTGAGGCAAACGTCGCCGTGTCTAGTGTACCTCCTCCAACTGCCACTAGACGCTGACGTTTCCCCGACCGCTGAGGACCCTTGGAGGCAAGGTGTCCTGACTGCTGGCAAACATGACGGACCTTATGTGCACGGGCAGACTGAGACTTGGATCCCACTCATTTCACCTCTAAGGCCTCATGTGACTCGGATGCCTGGACTGGAGATTCCAAAGGTTTGGCGAAGGTGGGAGCCAGCCGAAACCTCTGCCTACACTGGGCTCGCTCCAACCTCCGCTCGTTAAAACGGAGGTCGATACGAGTAGCGACAGTTATTAACTCCTCCAGTGTGGCAGGAATCTCCCTAGTGGCCAGAGCGTCCTTAATGTGGTCAGCCATGCCCCTCCAAAATATGGGGATAAGGGCTTTATCCGACTACTCCAGCTCGGAAGCTAAAGTACGGAAGCGGACGGAAAATTGGCTGACCAAGGACTCACCCTGAGTTAATGCCAGTAGTTGGAGCGCTGTGTCATGGGTGACTTGAGGTCCTAAAAAGACCTTTTTCAGAGTGTTCAGGAACAACGGAGCACTCTGCACCACATGATCACCACGCTCCCACAGCGGCGTAGCCCACTCCAATGCCCTGTCCGACAAAAGAAACACAATAAATCCCACCTTAGCCCGCTCTGTAGGGAAACGTGCAGCCAAGAGCTCGAGGTGAATAGAGCACTGACTCACGAATCCCCTACAAGTTTTGCTATTTCCAGAAAATTTTTCTGGCATCGGGAGGCGAGATAACGTCGGAACAGGGGTGGCAGTGGACAAGGTTGCTGCAGCCATGCTAGCAGCCTGTACAGCAACTGCGGTAACATCCACAGCTGAGGTTGAGCTCTCGAGTGCCGCCAACCTACCCTCCAGCTGCTGGATATACCGCAAAGATTGCTGAATGTCCGCCATTTACTAGCCAGACCCTGGCGCTAGTATTCTGTTAGGGCTAGCGGAACGCACCGAGTAAATAGAGATGTTTATTGATATTGGTGCGTTCGCAGCCCGGGGTCCACCGTGCAGGAGTACCTGCTGCTAGCAAACGGCGGAGCTATATGGCGGTATAGACTAACTCAGTTAATTCACTGAGTAGCCGTGAAAGGAAAGCACTGTGCCCTGTTAGACTCCACAGAGGCACAGGCTAACTGCCCAAACAGAGAGCAGTCAGTGGTCACACAAACACACAAAACTCCTCGCCGGAGGAGCCAGCATTCTAGGGGCTTATTTCAGCCGGGTCCCTGAATACACTCAGACTCAATCTCCTCGCCGGAGGAGCCAGCATTCTAGGGGCTTATTTCAGCCGGGTCCCTGAACACACATACATGTGACCACACTGGCGCAAAGCACATAACATAAGACAATACTAGCGCATGGCCGTGCGGTCATGCGCAGTTTATATAGTTGCAGCACAGGAAGCTGCTACTGAAGTTTTTGCCCTTTCAGGACCTTCCAGAAGGACCAATGGAAAGTGCTGCAGTACCTGAGCATGTTTTGCCCTTTCAGGACCTTCCAGAAGGACCAATGGAATGTACTGCAGCACCTGAGCATGTGACCGAACATGTGGCCCTCGACCTCCAATGGGAGACCCTGCCCTGGGCATGCTCAGTGTGAGTAAACAAGGACTTAGTCCCAGAAAGGCTCGCTCGCCGCAGATCAGTGCAGGATACCATAGGAAAGCCAGAAAAGGCAGTAGTGACCCTATGCACCGAATCAGCCCCAGCGAGACGCTGGGAGCGACGTCTCCGCTGAGCAGAGCCCACTGCGGCCGATACCGAATGGGAGACCGCAGCAGACACGGATCGAGATTCCCCCTGTGCGGAAGAGGAAACTCGACTCCTAACATCGGGGGTAAAGACTATCAGGCCCTGGTAGAACCCGTGTATTCGGATAATAGGCCTACCCTCCTGACAGCCAGAGGGGTGGTTGACGTCTGCAAGGAGAGGATGCTGGTACGTGTTCATAACTGCGGGGAGGAGGAAGTCCACCTAACCAAATATGTCACACTTGCCAAGCTGTTTACTGTTAATAATAGCGTGATACAGGCACCCGGGCCCTTGGCTCCGTCCAAGTCGGCGGAGGACAACGGCTCTGCAGAGCAATCAAAAGATTGGTGTCAAGAATTACATGTGGGCACTGATTCTACTCCATCTCACCAGATATAGGGGGCCTACAGGGTGGTTCATGAGTATGAGCGGGTATTCAGCAAACACCCCCTTGATTTCGGGCGGGTAAAAGGGATTCAACATCACATCCCCACAGGAGATCACCCACCCGTAAAAGAAAGATACCGTCCTGTACCCCCAGCTCATTATCAGTGTGCCAAGGACATGTTGCGAGAGATGAAGGAGGTTGGGGTAGTGAGAGACAGCTGTAGCCCCTGGGCAGCTCCATTAGTCCTCGTTAGGAAGAAAGATGGCACCATGAGGATGTGTGTGGATTATAGGCAATTAAACCGCATTACACATAAGGACGCATACCACCTGCCTAGGATAGAGGAGTCCTTGGCTGCGTTAAAGTCTGCTAATTACTTCTCTACCTTAGATCTCACCAGTGGGTACTGGCAGGTTCCCGTGGCAGAGGCGGGCAAGGAAAAGACAGCCTTCACGACGCCGATGGGTCCCTGCGAGTTTAACTACGTGCCCTTCGGATTGTGTAACGCCCCAGGGACGTTCCAGAGGATGATGGAGTGCTGTTTGGGACACAAGAATTTTGAGACCATGCTGCTATATCTGGACGATGTCATTGTCTTCTCTAAGACCTATGAAGACCATTTGAAGCACCTGGCCGAGGTATTTGAAGTGCTGTCCAACTTTGGCTTAAAGGTGAAACCGTCCAAATGCCATCTGCTAAAACCCAAAGTACAGTACCTGGGCCATGTGGTGAGTGCCGAAGGAGTGGCCCTAGACCCCGACAAGGTCACGGTGATCAAGGACTGGCCACAGCCCGGCAGTTCCTCGGGTTGGTGGGCTACTACCAGAGGTTTATCAAGGACTTTACCAAGAAGGCCGCGCCATTGCAAGACCTGTTGGTGGGCCAGTCCAAGAAACCCAAGGGTAAGAATACCCCGTTGGATTGGAACCACGGACTGGAAGGATCATTCACTTGCTTAAAATCGGCACTGACGGGAGAAGAAGTACTTGCCTACCCTGAATACGACCGTTTGTATTGTATATGGATGCCAGCAACGTGGGGCTGGGAGCTGTGCTGTCCCAGGTCCAGAAGGGCAAGGAACGAGTAATCGCTTATGCCAGCAGGAAACTTCGCCCCACTGAAAGGAACCCGGACAATTACAGTTCCATTAAGCTGGAGTTCCTCGCCGTCATTTGGGCCGTGATGGAGAGGTTCAAGCACTATCTGGCCTCAGCAAAATTCACCATCTTCATGGATAATAATCCACTAACGCACTTGAGCACAGCGAAACTCGGTGCCTTGGAGCAGCGGTGGATGGCCCGGTTGTCCAATTATGACTTCACCATCAAGTATCGGGCGGGGCACAAGAATGCGAATGCTGATGCATTGTCCCGAATGCCTCACCTGTCCGAAACGGAGGAAGATCCAGAAGCATTTGAAGTACAGCTGCCCGCCTTCCATCGCCCCAAGGCAACTCAGTGTTCCCATCAGATGGAGAACAGGCGCAGAAACAAACAGGGTGCCCCGTTGAATCCCCTGCCCCACCACGGGTGGACAGAGAACCAGGATGATGACCCTGCGGTCCATCGGGTGAAAGAGCTCCTGACGCAGGCAGGTTTGCATCCCGGCCCGGATGATCCACCGGAGGCATTACAGTTGTGGAAAGAGAGGGGCAAACTGTTTATTCACAATGGCAAGCTGTGCCGAAGGAGCATCGACCCCCGCACTCACAAATTGGTATGGCAGATTGTGGTCCCAAGACAAGATGTGCCAATGGTCCTGGGAGCGTACCACGATGGGGCAGGACACTTCAGATGGAGGAAGCTGGAGAGGCTACTCCGTGGGAGGTTCTACTGGATCGGCATGAAGAAAGCCATCGAGAAGTGGTGTCGAGAGTGTGGCCCCTGTAGCCTATGCCGGAAGGATCGTGACAGCCAACGGGCTCCCTTGCAGCCCATCATCACCAAACGTCCGCTCGAGTTGGTCGTGCTGGATCACGTAAAGCTAACACCTAGCAGGTCAGGTTATATCTACGCAATCACCATTGTGGACCACTATTCCAGATTCCTGGTAGTCGTACCAGTCAAAGATCTAACGGCAAGGACGGCTGCTAAAACCTTCCAGCAGTACTTCTGTAGACCTCTGTTATGATCCGGTGACCTTGGAGCAGCATGAGAACTTTCACTGGAGAAGGAGGTTACTATACTGACCGCAATCCTGAACTTAACACCGCAATTTGAAGTAGCCGTGGAGTGTACCTAACAATCCTAGACACCTTGTCACAGCCGGAGGACTAAATACCCCTAAAGATGGAAATAGGAATACTATCTTGCCTCAGAGCAGATCCCCAAAGGATAGACAGCCCCCCACAAATATTGGCGGTGAGTCGGAGAGGAAAAAACATACACAGGCAGAAAAACAGGATATAGCACAGGAGGCCACTCTAGCTAAAGGACAGGATAGGACAGAGTTCTGTGCGGTCAGTATTAAAACCCTTCAAAAATATCCACAGCAGAATATACAAAAACTTCCTACATCTAACTAAAGATGTAGGAGCGTATATCTGCAACTCCAGCGAATCCTACAATCAGAGCAGGAATACAAACAAAAACAAGCACACAGCAGTGTGCCACAGACACAAAAAACCAAACACTTATCTTTGCTGAATTTGGCAGCTAGCAGGAGAAGCCAGAAAGTGAACCAACACTTCACAAGGAACATTGACAACTGGTAAGGGCTAATGAATCCTGCACACCTAAATCTCCCAGTCAGAATTGTAATCAGCAGATACACCTGGCCAGGACTGCAACTCAGAGACAACTGCATTCCCACCTACAACCACTGGAGGGAACCCAAGAGCAGAATTCACAACAGTACCCCCCCTTGAGGAGGGTCACCGAACCCTCACCAGGGCCCCCAGGACGATCAGGATGAGCCAGATGAAAGGCACGGACCAAATCAGCAGCATGGACATCAGAGACAAAAACACAAGAATTATCCTCCTGGCCATAACCCTTCCATTTGACCAGGTACTGAAGCTTCCGCCTCGCAAAACGGGAATCCAAAATCTTTTCAACAACACATTCCAACTCCCCGTCAACCAACACAGGGGCCGGAGGATCAACAGAGGGAACAACGGGCTCCACATATTTCCGCAACAAAGATCTATGGAAGATATTATGGATAGCAAAAGAGTCCGGAAGCGCCAGTTGAAAAGACACCGGATTAATAATCTCAGAAATCCTATAAGGACCAAGAAACCGAGGCTTAAACTTAGGAGAAGAAACCTTCATAGGAACATGACGGGAAGACAACCAGATCCCCAACCCGAAGCCGGGAACCAACACACCGATGACGATTAGCAAAACGTTGAGCCTCCTCTTGAGACAACACCAAATTGTCTACCACATGAGCCCAAATCTTCTGCAACCTGTCCACCACAGAATCCACACCAGGACAGTCAGAAGGCTCAACCTGCCCAGAAGAAAAACGAGGATGAAAACCAAAATTACAAAAGATAGGCGAAACCAAGGTAGCCGAACTAGCCCGATTATTAAGGGCAAACTCGGCCAATGGCAAGAAAGCCACACAATCATCCTGCTCAGCAGACACAAAGCATCTCAAATAAGTCTCCAAAGTCTTATTAGTTCGCTCGGTCTGGCCATTTGTCTGAGGATGAAATGCAGAAGAAAAAGACAAATCAATGCCCAGCCTAGCACAAAAGGCCCGCCAAAACCTAGAAACAAACTGGGAACCTCTGTCGGACACAATATTCTCCGGAATACCATGCAGACGAACCACATGCTGAAAAAACAACGGAACCAAATCTGAAGAGGAAGACAATTTAGGCAAAGGCACCAAATGAACCATGTTAGAGAACCGGTCACAAACAACCCAGATAACAGACATTTTCTGGGAGACCGGAAGATCAGAAATAAAATCCATTGAAATATGCTTCCAGGGCCTCTCAGGGACAGGCAATGGCAAAAGCAACCCACTAGCACGGGAACAACAAGGCTTGGCCCGCGCACAAGTCCCACAGGACTGCACAAAAGAACGCACATCACGCGACAATGAAGGTCACCAAAAGGACCTACCAACCAAATCTCTGGTACCAAAAATGCCAGGATGACCAGCCAACATGGAACAGTGAACCTCAGAAATCACTCTACTAGTCCATCTGTCAGGAATAAACAGTTTCCTCACAGGACAGCGGTCAGGTTTGTCAGCCTGAAATTCCTGAAGAACCCGTCGTATATCAGGGGAAATGGCAGAAAGGACCACCCCCTTTTTCAGAATACCGACCGGCTCCAAGACTTCAGGAGAATCAGGCAAAAAACTCCTTGAGAGGGCATCAGCCTTAATATTCTTAGAACCCGGAAGGTACGAGACCACAAAATCAAAGTGGGAAAAAAAAAGACCATCGAGCCTGTCTAGGATTCAGCCGTTTAGCAGACTCGAGGTAAATCAAATTCTTATGATCGGTCAAGACCACAATACGGTGCTTAGCTCCCTCAAGCCAATGTCGCCACTCCTCAAACTCCCACTTCATAGCCAACAAATCCCGATTGCCGACATCATAATTGCATTCAGCAGGCGAAAACTTACGGGAAAAGAAGGCACACGGTTTCATTAAGGAACCAACAGGATCCCTCTGAGACAAAACGGCCCCTGCCCCAATCTCAGAAGCGTCAACCTCAACCTGAAACGGAAGAGAAACATCCGGTTGGCGCAACACCGGAGCAGAAGTAAATTGACGTTAAAGCTCCTGAAAGGCAGAGACAGCCGCAGAGGACCAATTCGCCACATCAGCGCCTTTCTTCGTCAAATCGGTCAAGGGTTTAACCACGCTGGAAAAATTAGCAATGAAACGGCGATAAAAATTTGCAAAACCCAAAAATTCTGAAGGCTTTTCATGGATGTGGGCTGAATCCAATCATGAATGGCCTGAACCTTAACCGGATCCATCTCTATAGACGAGGGAGAAAAAATAAAGCCCAAAAAAGAAACCTTCTGCACCCCAAAGAGACACTTAGACCCTTTCACAAACAAAGCATTGTCACGAAGGATCTGAAATACCATCCTGACCTGTTGCACATGAGACTCCCAATCATCAGAAAAAATCAAAATATCGTCCAAATATACAATCAAGAATTTATCAAGATAAGTCCGGAAGATATCATGCATGAAGGACTGAAAAACATATGGAGCATTAGAGAGTCCGAATGGCATCACAAGGTATTCAAAATGGCCTTCGGGCGTGTTAAACGCAGTTTTCCATTCATCACCCTGCTTAATACGAACAAGATTATATGCCCCTCGAAGGTCAATCTTCGTAAACCAACTAGGTCCCTTAATCCTAGCAAACAAATCGGAAAGCAAAGGTAAAGGGTATTGAAACTTGACCGTGATCTTATTCAAGAGGCGATAATCTATACAGGGTCTCAAGGAACCATCTTTTTTAGCAACAAAAAAGAACCCCGCTCCCAACGGTGAAGAAGATGGTCGAATATGCCCTTTCTCCAAAGACTCCTTAATATAGCTCCGCATGGCGGTAAGTTCAGGCACAGACAGGTTGAAAAGTCGACCCTTAGGAAACTTACAGCCTGGAATCAAGTCAATAGCACAATCGCAGTCCTTGTGCGGTGGAAGGAAACTGGACTTGGGCTCATCGAATACATCCTGAAAATCAGACAAAAACTCTGGAATTTCAGAAGAGGAAGAAGAGGAGATTTACATCAAAGGAACATCATTATGAACCCCCTGATAACCCCAACTAGTCACAGACATGGACTTCCAATCCAACACAGGGTTATGTACCTGCAGCCACGGAAAACCCAGCACGATAGCATCATGCAAATTATGCAACACCAGAAATCGACAATCTTCCTGATGGGCTGGCGCCATGCGCATGGTCACCTGTGTCCAAAACTGGGGCTTATTTTTAGCCAAGAGTGTAGCATCAATGCCCCTTAAAGGAATAGGGTTTTGCAAAGGCTGCAAGGGAAAACCACAATGCTTGGCAAACTCAAAAGTCCATTAAATTCAAGGCGGCGCCTGAATCCACAAACGCCATGACAGAAAATGATGACAATGAGCAGATCAAGGACACAGATAACAAAAATTTAGGTTGTACAGTACTGATGGTAATTGAACTGGCGATCCTCTTTGTCCGCTTAGGGCAGACAGAAATGACATGAGAAGCGTCACCACAATAATAACACAACCTATTTTGACGTCTGAAACCTTGTCGTTCCGTTCTAGACAGAATTCTATCACACTGCATAGGCTCAGGAATTTGCTCTGAGGATAACGCCACAGCACGCACGGTTCTGCGCTCCTGCAAGCGCCGGTGAATCTGAATGGCCAGAGACATAGAATCACTCAGACCGGAAGGTGTGGGAAACCCCACCATAACATCTTTAACGGATTCAGAAAGCCCCCTTCTGAAAATTGCCGCCAAAGCATCATTATTCCATTTAGTCAACACAGACAATTTTCTGAATTTCTGACAATACAATTCTGCCGCCTCTTGACCCTGAGACAGGGCCAACAAGGTCTTCTCAGCTTGATCCACAGAATAAGGTTCATCATATAATAATCCCAAAGCCTGAAAAAAGGAGTCAATATTAAGCAAAGCCGGATTCCCAGATTCCAGGGAAAACGCCCAATCCTGCGGGTCGCCACGCAGCAGGGAGATTACGATTTTTACCTGCTGAATGGAATCACCAGAGGATCGAGGTCTCAGAGCAAAAAACAGTTTACAGTTGTTTTTAAAACTCAAAAATTTGGACCTGTCACCAGAAAACAAATCAGGAGTAGGAATCTTCGGTTCTAAAGCAGGAGTCTGAACAATATAATCAGAAATACCCTGCACCCTAGCAGCAAGCTGATCTACACGAGAAGCTAATTCCTGAACATTCATGCTTGCACCAGGCTCCTCAGCCACCCAGATATTAAGAGGGAACAGAATACAAAACAGACTGGAGAAAAAAAATGGCTCAAGACCTTTCTTCCCTTCTTCTGAGATGCATTTAACTCATTGTGGGCCAGTTGTACTGTTATGATCCGGTGACCTTGGAGCAGCATGAGAACTTTCACTGGAGAAGGAGGTCACTATACTGACCGCAATCCTGAACTTAACATCGCAACTAGAAGTAGCCGTGGAGTGTACCTAACAATCCTAGACACCTTGTCACAGCCGGAGGACTAAATACCCCTAAAGATGGAAATAGGAATACTATCTTGCCTCAGAGCAGATCCCCAAAGGATAGACAGCCCCCCACAAATATTGGCGGTGAGTCGGAGAGGAAAAAACATACACAGGCAGAAAAACAGGATTTAGCACAGGAGGCCACTCTAGCTAAATAGGACAGGATAGGACAGAGTTCTGTGTGGTCAGTATTAAAACCTTTCAAAAATATCCGCAGCAGAATATACAAAAACTTCCTACATCTAACTAAAGATGTAGGAGCGTATATCTGCAACTCCAGCGAATCCTACAATCAGAGCAGGAATACAAACAAAAACAAGCACACAGCAGTGTGCCACAGACACCAAAAAACAAACACTTATCTTTGCTGAATTTGGCAGCTAGCAGGAGAAGTCAGAAAGTGAACCAACACTTCACTAGGAACATTGACAACTGGCAAGGGCTAATGAATCCTGCACACCTAAATATCCCAGTCAGAATAGTAATCAGCAGATACACCTGGCCAGGACTGCGACTCAGAGACAACTGCATTCCCACCTACAACCACTGGAGGGAACCCAAGAGCAGAATTCACAACAGACCTCATGGGTACCCGGAGAAGGCGTTGACCAATCAGGGGCCAGCATTTGAAGCGGAGGTGTTCCGGGAGTTCTGCAATTTGTACGGGTGTAAGAAGATCAGAACCACGCCGTACCATCCACAGACCAATGGGATGTGTGAGAAGGTGAACTAAGTGGTGATTGACTTACTGAAGACCTTACCTGTAGAGGAGCCGAACTTGTGGCCCACAGTTACCAGACTTGGCAGATATGTACAACCACATCCCGGTGAATTCCACCAACTGCACCCCAGCATACCTGATGCGAGGAAGGTCTAGCAAGTTACCCATCGATCTGGACATGGAGGTCCTGACCCCCGAAGATATATCGCCAGATGCGGATTGGGATACCGAGAGGCAGCAAAGGTACCGCAAAGTACAGGAATGTGTAGAAAGGAATCTCGCTCAAGCCAGACAAAAGCAAGAGAGGGACTACAACCAGTATGCTCCCGCGGCTCCATTGTCACCCGGTGAGCAGGTACTCAAACGAAAGAGGAGACTAGACTACACAAGCTTGATGATCAATGGGAAGCGGAACCGTATACCATTCTGTCCTCAGATTTCGACAATACGAAGGTCTGTCTCATCAGTAAAGACGGAGGGGAGACCTCAACGGTCATATCCAGAGACCACCTGAAAATATGCCCTGATAAGCTGAAAGATGGGGAAACAGATCCCAGGACTTCTCCGCCCGTGGAAGAGGAGAAGATGATACACACTGTTCTTGGCGATTTTCCCCAGTCCTGGACTCAAATAAATCAGGCCATTGTGGTACCTGTCTTAACGTTTCGTCAACCGAGAGCGCCAGAACTAAATGCGGTGCCAGGGCATCCGGACCCACAAGCGCAGCCGACCCCATCATAAGATGCGATGCCAACGGTCGAACCAGCGGGCCCTCCCTCTGCCATCGGTGAATCTGCCATGCACACCACTAGTAGTGGCAGCACTGAGAACTCCAGCATGCCAGTGCTGCCCAGACTCACTAGAACTGTAGCTAGAAGACAGTGCACTACACCAGCGATAGCAAGCGTAGCGGACCCGGTGAGGCCAATAGCCACCCTTGCGCTGCGAAGGTCTACGCGTAGCACCCAGACTCCACTTCGCTATAAAACGTGGAGATAATAACGATATTTGCTATTTGGTTGAAAATGCTTGTGTAAATATCTATGTTATAGGTTTAAAAATGGACAATGGCGTGATGGACAGTGAATCAATCCAAAACTTTCACAAGGGCCCCTTTGTTTACCCGGGGTCCCTGCTGTTCTATGGCTGCACCTACTGAACTGGGAGTCATGGACTGTGCATGACCAATCTTTTGCAACGTACAAGCGTCCTTACCTTCCATAACGGAAAGCTCTGTTATATTTACTTGTTCATAGTATGTAAAAATTTTGTGTGTTTTCTATTAACATGTATTGTTATTCTACTTTTCCCAGACCGGGAGTACTGGATTTAACCGGGGGGAGTGCAGCGCCCCAGAGTCCTGGTCGTTGCAGTAATGTCACTCTGCCACTAAGGGGAGCGATGTTATGTCTGATTGCACTAAAGGAGTTCACCTGACCAGGTATCACAGTCACACACTACACTTCACACTCCGGCCACCAGGGGGAGCAAAAGGCACTATGTACTAGGCCACTCCTCACACTGGCAAAACTGGGGGTTGGATAGGAAGTTAGGTCAGAACGCAGCCTGGGAGAGCTCCAGGCAGGACCTGTTAGAACTGGGAACCTGGCAGGTACCTAGCAGAAAGGACAAATTGTTACAGGACCGCGCCTGCACTACCTTGTGGCGGTATCTCAAGGAAGGACACGAAGAGAAGGATATTGTGGAGAAGTGGGAAGTGGGATCATAGTACGAAGGAGATAGAACCAGAAGGAGTCGTGCCCCGAGATTGGCAACATACTTCTGAGGCGCGTAGCCGGTGGCCAGAGCACCGAGGAAGTAACAGACTCCACGCATTACATCAAACAGCGGCAGGACAGTTGATTAAAGGTTGGCTGTCTGACTTAAATCACCTAAACGGACATAGAAGGCAATCATGGGAGAGGGGCGTTGCTAGGGTCCCAGAATAACTCCAGGCCTACCTGTCCTAAAGGTGCGTCCTAGCCATATAATCTGGGGGACGGAGAGAGAGAAGGAACAGATACGACAGTTGTGAGGACTATCCCGTGGTGCTCAGCAGGGAAGGACTACAACACACAGGCGCTAGAAGGTAGACACTGATTCCCACCTGCTAAGGGAACTCTGGATGTGCCTTCGGACCAGCCGGTCTCAGCCAGCCCCGTTAGCAGTGCTCTGGAATGTGGACCCCGAAGCCTTCAGTAAAGGTAAAGAGACTACAACCCTGTGTCCTCGTTATTCCTCGCACCTTGCACCATCACCTTTCATTGGACACCCCTTAGCAGGGTCACGGACCGGGTCTAGCCACCGTGACAACCCCGGATCGAGTACCCCGTGGCCCTGTGTCTGGGGGCGCTCCACCAGTAGTTACATGACTACCATGCAGAACAGGATGTGCCCACACTTCTAATCATTCCTCATTGGCTAAACTAAATAAAACCAGGAATCGGAATTATGGAAACTTCCGATTCCGGTATCCAATATACTGAAAGTATCGGAACTCGGTATCGGAATTCCGATACCGTAAATATCGGCCAATACCCGATACTTGCGGTATCGGAATGCTCATCACTAGTTAAGATTATATTTACCAAAATGTTATCAATTTATTAATATTAAAATTATACAAAATTACATTAATCCAGAGTAGCACTACCAAAGCAGGTAACATGGGGATTTTGTGAATCAAAGTATGGCATTGTTAACAACTGAAAAAATAAATACAATAGATTGCAATTACTATGCTCTGTAATTAATGTGAGAGCACATTGAATACATAGGAGTCACCATTACCACATTTCAAGTAGTCCCATAAGGGGTCAAACTCCAAATGGAGAGGAGACATGGATATAAATCACTCATTTGAAAAAAAGTGCCACAGTGCATATTCGTGCATATTAATTAAACAGAGTATCCATAGACAAAGTGCCAGCGCCATAACTTACTTGGTATATCACAAACTTTGAGCCCAGGCCTGCTGCCTCTACATGCATTATGAATATGGTGAAAATGAATAAAAAAATAATGCAGTAAGGATGTAATGGGCCTTCATATATTGACACACATGACTGTTAGCCACGCCTCCTGACAAAGATGGGCGAAACGCACGTAGAGGCGGCAGGGCCGGGCTCAAATTTTGTGATTTACCAAGTAAGTTATGGCGCTGGCACTTTGTCTGTGGATACTATATTTAATTAATATGCACTAATATGCACTTTGGCAAATGAGTGATTTATATCCATGTCTCCTCTCCATTTGGAGTTTGACCCCTTATGGGACTACTTGGAACGTGGTAATGGTGACTCCTATGTATTCAGTGTGCTCTCACATTTATTACAGAGCATAGTAATTGCAATCTATTGTATTTATTTTTTCAGTTGTTAACAATGCCATACTTTGATTCACAAAATACCCATGGTACCTGCTTTGGTAGTGCTACTCTGGATTAATGTAATTTTGTATAATTTTAATATTAATAAATTGATAACATTTTGGTTACTATACTCTATACTCTATTTAGTACTCTAAATAGGGTTTCTAGTGTGGTATTGATATTTTGCGTTCTTTTCATTGCACAATCTCTTGATATCCTCTTTTTGAGAAAATTTGTGCTTAGCTATAAACATGAGTATCACCAAATAATGTTAAACAGTAGCTTGCAGGAATCAAGTCAATAATCTCCATCTGAAATATAAAATTCAGTGCTCATACGGTAAACTTTTCCATATTGACTTGCATTATCATTACTGCTTCTGGTGCCTTTCTCTCCTTGAAATCCACTCCTCTGCTTCCATCGGATGCTGAAAGAAAATTGCCTTCTCACCATCTACTACCCTCAGCCAGGTTTGGGTACGCCATCAAATAAATCACATTTTAACTTTTCAGGTGTCTCGTAATTGAAATAAATGAAGCTCTTTGTTTCTGCAAATCAGCTGAAAAGTCCAGAAACAACATTACTGTGGCATTTTCATGTTTACCCCCTTAACCCCCAGAGCTTTCTTGGTTCTGCGTTTTTGTTTTTCGCTCCACTCCTTCCCAAAGCCATAACTTTTTTTAATTTTTCAGTCAATATGGCCATGTGAGGGCTTATTTTTTGAGGGACGAGTTGTACTTTAGAACGAACCATTGGTTTTTCCAAGTGCGTTGAAATTGCAAAAAAAGAGCAATCCTACACTTGTTTTATGTTTGGCTTTTTTGCTAGGTTCACTAAATGCTAAAACTGACCTGCATAATGATTCTCCAGGTCATTACGAGTTCATAGCTACCAAAACATGATTATGTTATTTTTTATCTAAGTGGTAAAAAAAATCTTCCAAGCTTTGATTAAAAAAAAAATTGGCACAATTTTTCGATACCTGTACCGTCTCCAATTTTCGTGATCTTGGGTTGGGTGGGGCTTCATTTTTGTGTGCCAAGCTGAAGTTTTTAATGATACCATTTCGGTGGAGATACGTTCTTTTGATCACCCGTTATTGCATTTTAATGCAATGTCTGGGTGACCAAAAAAAATGTAATTCTGGCGTTTTCAATTTTTTTCTCGCAACGCCGTTTAGCGATAAGGTTAATTATTTTTTTTATTGATAGATCGGGCGATTCTGAATGCGGAGATACAAAATATGTGTAGGTTTGATTTATTTTTTTATTGTTTTCTTTTTTTTCATATTTTTTAAAACATTTTTTTCACTTTTGCCATGCTTCAATAGCCTTCATGGGAGGCTAGAAGCTGGCATAGCCTGATCAGCTCTGCTACATAGGGGCGATGCTCAGATTGCCCCTACGTAGTTGAATTACAGCATTGCTATGAGCGCCGACAACCGGGTGGCGCTCACAGCAATCTGGCATCAACAATCATAGAGGTCTCCAGGAGACCCCTGGTTGTCATGCTGATGCACCGCTGACCCCCGATCACGTGACGGGGTCAGCAGTGCACTGACATGTCCCAGCTTTGATGCGGGCTCACCGCCTGAGCCAGCATCAAGTTCTAAGAAGAAATGCGTGCACTCTGGAGATATGGGGCTGGTGCAGGCTGAACCCGGAAGGAATCCGGATGACTCAAAATTGAAGAAAACAACCACACTCAGGATATGAATTTGTGTCATAAACGTGAAATTTTAATAGGGAACACCACAGTGATTTAGTCAAGTGTTGAGGTAACGTTTCGACCCCTTGTTGGGCCTTTATCAAACCTCACTTTTAAGTAGAGGGCATTGGGAGAAGAGGAGAATAATGTCCAAGGCGGACACAGCGGCTCCACTGGAGTAAAAAGGGAAGTATGAGGATCCGGAATGGCACAGACGGGGAATGCGATCTCTACAGGCACTGTGGGTCCAGAGGCAGGAGGATAGGCGGTAGTGTAGTCACTTCTGCCATCAGATGTACTATTCTGTTCAAAGGCAGAAAGGGGTTAAAGATCATAGGGAACATAGGGAAAATACTAATAGAATACCAAATGCTTTTTGAAAGCAAGTGAATTCTTAAACTTGGTTCTCTGTCTTCACTTTTTGGACATATTAAGCAATAAGAGTAAGCCAGAGAGCAACTGCAGCCTTGGCTTCCTGTTGATGTTCAATATATCTGAAGGCAGGAACAGTGAAGCCAGTGCTGATTCAGTGCTGGGCTCCTTGTTCTGTAACAACCTCACATTAGCCCAGGGAACGTGAGGGTCAAGACCACTTGAACAGCACTGGCATGCAAAATGAGTATGAGTGTTTTTATTTGAAATAGGACAAACATGAGGAATGACAAGGTGTTGTCCTAGTAATGGACAACCCCTTTAAAAAATACAATTTTTGGTTAAAACATTTCCAACATTCTGAACATGAAAAAGGCTTTTCCCCTTTGTGTGACTTCTCTGATCTTAAAGAGCTGATTTTAGTGTAAAACAGTTCCTACATTATGAACATGAAAAAAACGTATCCCCTGTGTGAGTTCTTTGGTGTATAACAAGATTAAATTTCTTATTAAAACATTTCCCACATTCTGGACAGGAAAAAGGCTTCTCCCCTGTGTGAATTCTCTGGTGGTTAACCAACCCTGATTTCTGATTAAAACATTTCCCACATTCTGAACAGGAAAAAGGTTTCACCCCTGTGTGGGTTCTTTGGTGTATAACAAGATTGCATTTCTTGTTAAAACATTTCCCGCATTTTGAACAGGAAAATGGCCTCTCCCCTGTGTGAGTTCTCTTGTGCTTAACCAAAGCTGATTTCTGATTAAAACTTTTAGCACATTCTGAACATGAAAAAGGTTTCACCCCTGTGTGGGTTCTTTGGTGTATAACAAGATTGCATTTCTTGTTAAAACATTTCCCACATTCTGAACAGGAAAATGGCCTCTCCCCTGTGTGAGTTCTCTGGTGCATAACCAAACCTGATTTCTGATTAAAACTTTTAGCACATTCTGAACATGAAAAAGGTTTCACCCCTGTGTGGGTACTTTGGTGTATAACAAGATTGCACTTCTTGTTAAAACATTTCCCACATTCTGAACAGGAAAATGGCCTCTCCCCTGTGTGAGTTCTCTGGTGCATAACCAAACCTGATTTCTGATTAAAACTTTTAGCACATTCTGAACATGAAAAAGGTTTCACCCCTGTGTGGATTCTTTGGTGTATAACAAGACTGCATTTCTGGTTAAAGCATTTCCCACATTCTGAACAGGTAAATTCCTTCTCCTCTGTGTGGGTTCTCTGGTGCTTAACCAAAGCTGATTTCTCGTTAAAACCACATTCTGAACAGGAAAAAGGCATCTCCAATGTGTCACTTCTTTGGTGTCTAACAAGATGGGATTTGTGTTTAAGACATTTTCCACACTTGGAACAAGAAAATCTTTTCTCCACTGTGTGAATTTTTGGATGTTTAAGAAAAGACTTTTCGATGAGAAAATTGTTTCCATATTCTGGACATGAAAATGGCTTCTTTGACTTAGGAGTATTTCGGTTTTTAATGCTTATTTTGTGACTCTGATTTTCCTTAGCTGTCGCCAATGAATCAGAAGACAGGACCTTTTTGAAAGGAACAGATGATAGGTCTTTGCTGTAAAGGGATGATGGTATATCTGGAGTAATGGCATTAACTTCAATTGTATCCAGTGGGATCTCAAAATCATCTGATATAAACATTGAAGATGTCAGCTGTTCCTCTGATCTCCAAGTAAAGTCATCTGCCAAGATATAAACCAATTATTATTTTTTAATAGAATATCTTTGAATGTCATTTATATTTCTACTTAAACTCTCTGTAAAAATGGCAAGTTATGTAAAAATGTTGAATTCTTCACCAAGACAATGACAGCTCACAGTCTAATAGAAAATCTCAAAGGATAGAAAATCTCAAAGGATGAACCACTGGAGTGTGGTGTTCAACTGTTTGTTCATTATGCCTCCCAAATATGGAATAAAAAGCCACAAAGAAACGCTATGTTGACAAACCTAATGCCAATAAAAACTTCTATTCATCTAACAAAATACAAGTCCCCACTCAGGTCCTTTATCTATCAGTGGAAAAACAGGAGGTTTCCACAGTATTAGTGTCTCAAAGGTTCTTGAGTAATATGGCTTCCATTAACCAATCCAGCAATAACCACTCTCCCAAGTCAAATTTCCCCCTCGCTTCTGAGCCTTTCAGTGTGCCCAAACCACATGTATTTGGCATTACTATAGTGAGAGAACCCGCTTAATTTACGGTGTGTGTGTGTGTGTCTCCGGGAGCACAATCAGGGCACTATGTGTTGGGTAATAAAATGGCATATTTGCAATTTTTTTTTCTCCAACATCCACTGTGTGCCAATTTCTGGAAAGTGCCTGTGGAATCAAAAATTGTCACTACTCCAAAAGATTAGTTCTCTGAGGTTATAATTTTCAAAATGGAGTCATTTTATGGAGATTCCTACAGCTCTGATTTTCTGAAATTTTGTCATATTAGAGCTTCTGCAGATGGTGTGTCACACCTCTTCTAGGATCTGCTCCTATGAAGTCAAAAGGAGTTTCCTTATTCATAAGGCAGGCGGGGCTGGTAATGGAGTACATATTGGTACCAGAAGCTCTGGATGACATAGGCTCGATTCAGCCACTAAGATTAGGGTGCCTGGGACAAGTAGTACCATCCAGTCACCTGGGTGTATGTGCTGTCCAGCTAAAGTAATCTGCTCCCTGATTCAGCCAATTGGGTAGCACCATATTCTACGAAAGCTCGAAGTATTTTGAAAGTAGCTGCCAGATACAGCCTTGTTCTCCTCTGGTTCAGTCCTCTAGTCTCCGCTCACGGCTCGTGTATTTGTTTCATGTTGTGATGCCGGCCTGTTTGCTGACTACTCTTCTGATTTTCTATTTTCCCTGCCTTACTGGTTCTGACTCAGCTATCTGACTATTGCTCTTCCCATTTCACACCAACAAACAGCAGGCAACACTGTGGCCCAAGCCAGGGGGGTCTCTATGTAAGTCCAGATCCATGTTGTGGTTTTAAAGGGTGATAAGCAAGACAATCCCTGGGATCAAAAAGATGGAGTAGATAGCACCAAGTCTGTTTGTGGTGGCTGACAGGTGGCCACAAAAACTGCTACTAAGACATTGTGTCTGCCAACTATTCCAGTAAGATCTGGATTCAATAGCTAAATGGTGCTCTTTCTCTTCTCAACCCTGAAATGTGCCCAGACAGTAATGTACAACCTTATATAGGGTATTGTTGGAAACAAGAGAAGCTGTAAAATAATTTGTGAGGGCCACCTGTTTGCTATTAGCCTTTGTGAAAGTGAAAAAATGTGGGCTTATATTTTGTAAAGAATTCTAAAATTATCACCACATGAAGTGACACTTGTGGGCCCTGATTAGGAACACAAAACTGGCTGCAGGAACTGGTTATCAGAGTATTTTGTTAACTAACTACTGTGGTCAAAAACTGTGACTATAGACAATAACACACCTGCTGAAATGATCAAACTCAACAAACTTCATCAGTAAAAAATGATTGTTTAGTGGTGAAACCTCTCTGAAGTAGTTACAGTATGGGTGGTTCTTGACAATCTATATTATCGTAATTTTCTGTCCAATGAGTTTCAATAAGAAATATTAGATAGTCAAAGATAAGAGTAGAGAAAGTATTATTACTAGAGTTGAGCGACCTTGACCTTTTTAGAGTCGAGCCGGGTTTCGCGAAACCCGACTATCTCAAAAGTCGGGTCGAGTGAAATCGGCCGATTATGACGTAAAGTCGGGATCGACCGAAACACGAAACCCAATGCAAGTCAATGGGGCAGCATAGTCGGCAGTGAGTGGGGGCCAGGAAAACACCTAGAGTGCCCATTTTAATGTCAAAACCATCCATTCTTCTTAATGAAGCTTGTCAAGCGTAATTTACCTTATAATAATTGGAAGGCATTTGAAATTGGGGGTCATTTGGCTAAAGTTGTGGTGGGTAGGGCTGGTTCAAGTAATTAGTGGGCCCAGGAAATCTGGACCACGTCACGGCAGTGGAGCAGGGAGAGGTAAGTATTTCAACTTTGCAAGTGCTGTGAACCTGAGCAAGCAGGGGGGGCCCACTCGTTGGCATTGGCACTGGCACAGGGCCCCTCAAAGTACAGTGGTGTGTTTGCACGGCGGGGGCGCCTCCCACCGGCAGCAACACTTTTGCGTACTATGAGAGGCCCTGTGCCAGTGACGTCGCCAACTAGTATTCCTCCCCCCCACCTGATGAAGGAACCTGCACTTTCATCTGCACCTTCCTCTTTGTCCCCGTGTAAGGTGGTATGGTATGCGGGAAGAGCAACCTGACTTTCAGCAGGGTCACAATGTTGTTGTGTAGCGTGCACGGGGAATGTTGCGTTATGGGTCAATGTACCAGCAGACTCATCTATCACTGGCTGGGCAATGGGCAGGATGAGGAGGAAACACAGATATAGGCCCAAAGAATAAAGTTGGCTAAATGCAGTTCAAAATTGGTAACACAGGAATAACCAGGGGGCATTGCAGTGGAGGACAACTGGAATGAGAGGCTGACACAGAGAGTAGGCCCAAATCAGTAAGTAGTCGAAATGCAGTTCAAAATTGGCAACCGTAGTAAACAGGCGGCACAGCTTTGTTCAGTGGAGGAGAACAGCAAGGAGTGGCAGACACCGATAGTAGGCCCCAACCCAACTAGTAGGCAAAATGCAGTCTAACATTAACAACTACTTAACGAGCGCCTGAAAACGGAATTTCAGGACAGGAAACCAGGAGAACAGCAAGGAGTGGCAGACACCGATAGTAGGCCCCAAACCAACTAGTACGCCAAATGCAGTTGTTCCGTTTAACCACAATTTAATGAGAGCCTGAAGATAGAAGTTCAGGAAAGGCAACCTGGAGAACACCTTGGAGTGGAACACACCATCTCTCTACACCCCATACCCAATTTGTAGGCCTAATGCAGTGTAGTTTCCAACAACTACTAAACGAGAGCATGAAGATCGAAGCATTGGCGAGGAAACCTGGGGAACACCTTGGAGTGGAACACACCATCTCTCTACACCCCATACCCAATTTGTAGGCCTAATGCAGTGTAGTTTCCAAGAACTACTAAACGAGAGCCGGAAGATCGAAGCTCAGGAAAGGCAACCTGGAAAACACCTTGGAGTGGAACACACCATCTCTCTACACCCCATACCCAATTTGTAGGCCTAATGCAGCGTAGTTTCCAACAACTACTAAACGAGAGCATGATGATCGAAGCATTGGCGAGGAAACCTGGGGAACACCTTGGAGTGGAACACACCATCTCTCTACAGTGGAACACACCATCTCTCTACACCCCATACCCAATTTCTAGGCCTAATGCAGCGTAGTTTCCAACAACTACTAAACGAGAGCCGGAAGATCGAAGCTCAGGAAAGGCAACCTGGGGAACACCTTGGAGTGGAACACACCATCTCTCTACACCCCATACCCAATTTGTAGGCCCAATGCAGCGTAGTTTCCAACAACTACTAAACGAGAGCCGGAAGATCGAAGCTCAGGAAAGGCAACCTGGGGAACACCTTGGAGTGTAACAAACCCTCTCTCTACACCACGGAAGGGCTGATTCTTAGGAAGGAAGGCTGTCGGAAAGAAGCAGGGCGCGTCCGAGGGTGATTATATTCTTATTAGGTATATACTCACCCTCGGACGCGCCCTGCTTCTTTATTTGTAATGAATGTTTATTTGCAATGTGGTTTTGACTTACTCTATTTTTTTGGTAAATAATGATTTTATTATTTTCATTGTTTTGCATCTTCTTGGCAATAATATAAAGAAGACGCGACAGGACAACACTCGGTGGATGCCATATCTGTGTTTAAAATTGAAAAAACCTTTCAGTTAACTACTTGCAGGAGAAAGTTATTGTAGCTGGTGGCCATTTTTAGTACTGTACCAGATTTTTGTTGTATGTGTTTGTTTTTAATGTTAAAATGTCTGCATTTGATATCTCTCCAGTATTTTCTTTTTTATAAGCAAAATACTTATTTTTATATTTTCTGATGTTGGTTCCAGGGGTACACGGGCAGCAGTGGTGTGGTCAGTGGAGGCCTAGTGGAAGGAGTGACCGCAGACAGGCATCGAAGGCCTAAAATAATAACACATGGCTGTAGGCAATTTTAAATTGGTTCCAGGGGTACACGGGCAGCAGTGCCCTGGTCAGTGTAGTAGTAGTTGAAAGAATGGACCGCAGACAGGCATCGAAGGCCTAAAATAAAAAAATTGGGCTGGCTGTAGGCAATTTTAAATTGGTTCCAGGGGTACACGGGCAGCAGTGGTGTGGTCAGTGGAGGCCTAGTGGAAGCAGTGACCACAGACAGGCATCGAAGGCCTAAAATAATAACACATGGCTGTAGGCAATTTTAAATTGGTTCCAGGGGTACACGGGCAGCAGTGCCCTGGTCAGTGTAGTAGTAGTTGAAAGAATGGACCGCAGACAGGCATCGAAGGCCTAAAATAAAAAAATTGGGCTGGCTGTAGGCAATTTTAAATTGGTTCCAGGGGTACACGGGCAGCAGTGGTGTGGTCAGTGGAGGCCTAGTGGAAGGAGTGACCGCAGACAGGCATCGAAGGCCTAAAATAATAACACATGGCTGTAGGCAATTTTAAATTGGTTCCAGGGGTACACGGGCAGCAGTGCCCTGGTCAGTGTAGTAGTAGTTGAAAGAATGGACCGCAGACAGGCATCGAAGGCCTAAAATAAAAAAATTGGGCTGGCTGTAGGCAATTTTAAATTGGTTCCAGGGGTACACGGGCAGCAGTGGTGTGGTCAGTGGAGGCCTAGTGGAAGGAGTGACCGCAGACAGGCATCGAAGGCCTAAAATAATAACACATGGCTGTAGGCAATTTTAAATTGGTTCCAGGGGTACACGGGCAGCAGTGCCCTGGTCAGTGTAGTAGTAGTTGAAAGAATGGACCGCAGACAGGCATCGAAGGCCTAAAATAAAAAAATTGGGCTGGCTGTAGGCAATTTTAAATTGGTTCCAGGGGTACACGGGCAGCAGTGCCCTGGTCAGTGTAGTAGTAGTTGAAAGAATGGACCGCAGACAGGCATCGAAGGCCTAAAATAAAAAAATTGGGCTGGCTGTAGGCAATTTTAAATTGGTTCCAGGGGTACACGGGCAGCAGTGGTGTGGTCAGTGGAGGCCTAGTGGAAGGAGTGACCGCAGACAGGCATCGAAGGCCTAAAATAATAACACATGGCTGTAGGCAATTTTAAATTGGTTCCAGGGGTACACGGGCAGCAGTGCCCTGGTCAGTGTAGTAGTAGTTGAAAGAATGGACCGCAGACAGGCATCGAAGGCCTAAAATAAAAAAATTGGGCTGGCTGTAGGCAATTTTAAATTGGTTCCAGGGGTACACGGGCAGCAGTGGTGTGGTCAGTGGAGGCCTAGTGGAAGGAGTGACCGCAGACAGGCATCGAAGGCCTAAAATAATAACACATGGCTGTAGGCAATTTTAAATTGGTTCCAGGGGTACACGGGCAGCAGTGCCCTGGTCAGTGTAGTAGTAGTTGAAAGAATGGACCGCAGACAGGCATCGAAGGCCTAAAATAAAAAAATTGGGCTGGCTGTAGGCAATTTTAAATTGGTTCCAGGGGTACACGGGCAGCAGTGGTGTGGTCAGTGGAGGCCTAGTGGAAGGAGTGACCGCAGACAGGCATCGAAGGCCTAAAATAATAACACATGGCTGTAGGCAATTTTAAATTGGTTCCAGGGGTACACGGGCAGCAGTGGTGTGGTCAGTGGAGGCCTAGTGGAAGCAGTGACCACAGACAGGCATCGAAGGCCTAAAATAATAACACATGGCTGTAGGCAATTTTAAATTGGTTCCAGGGGTACACGGGCAGCAGTGCCCTGGTCAGTGTAGTAGTAGTTGAAAGAATGGACCGCAGACAGGCATCGAAGGCCTAAAATAAAAAAATTGGGCTGGCTGTAGGCAATTTTAAATTGGTTCCAGGGGTACACGAGCAGCAGTGGTGTGGTCAGTGGAGGCCTAGTGGAAGGAGTGACCGCAGACAGGCATCGAAGGCCTAAAATAATAACACATGGCTGTAGGCAATTTTAAATTGGTTCCAGGGGTACACGGGCAGCAGTGCCCTGGTCAGTGTAGTAGTAGTTGAAAGAATGGACCGCAGACAGGCATCGAAGGCCTAAAATAAAAAGATTGGGCTGGCTGTAGGCAATTTTAAATTGGTTCCAGGGGTACACGGGCAGCAGTGGTGTGGTCAGTGGAGGCCTAGTGGAAGGAGTGACCGCAGACAGGCATCGAAGGCCTAAAATAATAACACATGGCTGTAGGCAATTTTAAATTGGTTCCAGGGGTACACGGGCAGCAGTGCCCTGGTCAGTGTAGTAGTAGTTGAAAGAATGGACCGCAGACAGGCATCGAAGGCCTAATATAAAAAAATTGGGCTGGCTGTAGGCAATTTTAAATTGGTTCCAGGGGTACACGGGCAGCAGTGGTGTGGTCAGTGGAGGCCTAGTGGAAGGAGTGACCGCAGACAGGCATCGAAGGCCTAAAATAATAACACATGGCTGTAGGCAATTTTAAATTGGTTCCAGGGGTACACGGGCAGCAGTGCCCTGGTCAGTGTAGTAGTAGTTGAAAGAATGGACCGCAGACAGGCATCGAAGGCCTAAAATAAAAAAATTGGGCTGGCTGTAGGCAATTTTAAATTGGTTCCAGGGGTACACGGGCAGCAGTGGTGTGGTCAGTGGAGGCCTAGTGGAAGGAGTGACCGCAGACAGGCATCGAAGGCCTAAAATAATAACACATGGCTGTAGGCAATTTTAAATTGGTTCCAGGGGTACACGGGCAGCAGTGCCCTGGTCAGTGTAGTAGTAGTTGAAAGAATGGACCGCAGACAGGCATCGAAGGCCTAAAATAAAAAAATTGGGCTGGCTGTAGGCAATTTTAAATTGGTTCCAGGGGTACACGGGCAGCAGTGCCCTGGTCAGTGTAGTAGTAGTTGAAAGAATGGACCGCAGACAGGCATCGAAGGCCTAAAATAAAAAAATTGGGCTGGCTGTAGGCAATTTTAAATTGGTTCCAGGGGTACACGGGCAGCAGTGGTGTGGTCAGTGGAGGCCTAGTGGAAGGAGTGACCGCAGACAGGCATCGAAGGCCTAAAATAATAACACATGGCTGTAGGCAATTTTAAATTGGTTCCAGGGGTACACGGGCAGCAGTGCCCTGGTCAGTGTAGTAGTAGTTGAAAGAATGGACCGCAGACAGGCATCGAAGGCCTAAAATAAAAAAATTGGGCTGGCTGTAGGCAATTTTAAATTGGTTCCAGGGGTACACGGGCAGCAGTGGTGTGGTCAGTGGAGGCCTAGTGGAAGGAGTGACCGCAGACAGGCATCGAAGGCCTAAAATAATAACACATGGCTGTAGGCAATTTTAAATTGGTTCCAGGGGTACACGGGCAGCAGTGCCCTGGTCAGTGTAGTAGTAGTTGAAAGAATGGACCGCAGACAGGCATCGAAGGCCTAAAATAAAAAAATTGGGCTGGCTGTAGGCAATTTTAAATTGGTTCCAGGGGTACACGGGCAGCAGTGGTGTGGTCAGTGGAGGCCTAGTGGAAGGAGTGACCGCAGACAGGCATCGAAGGCCTAAAATAATAACACATGGCTGTAGGCAGTTTTAAATTGGTTCCAGGGGTACACGGGCAGCAGTGGTGTGGTCAGTGGAGGCCTAGTGGAAGCAGTGACCACAGACAGGCATCGAAGGCCTAAAATAATAACACATGGCTGTAGGCAATTTTAAATTGGTTCCAGGGGTACACGGGCAGCAGTGCCCTGGTCAGTGTAGTAGTAGTTGAAAGAATGGACCGCAGACAGGCATCGAAGGCCTAAAATAAAAAAATTGGGCTGGCTGTAGGCAATTTTAAATTGGTTCCAGGGGTACACGAGCAGCAGTGGTGTGGTCAGTGGAGGCCTAGTGGAAGGAGTGACCGCAGACAGGCATCGAAGGCCTAAAATAATAACACATGGCTGTAGGCAATTTTAAATTGGTTCCAGGGGTACACGGGCAGCAGTGCCCTGGTCAGTGTAGTAGTAGTTGAAAGAATGGACCGCAGACAGGCATCGAAGGCCTAAAATAAAAAGATTGGGCTGGCTGTAGGCAATTTTAAATTGGTTCCAGGGGTACACGGGCAGCAGTGGTGTGGTCAGTGGAGGCCTAGTGGAAGGAGTGACCGCAGACAGGCATCGAAGGCCTAAAATAATAACACATGGCTGTAGGCAATTTTAAATTGGTTCCAGGGGTACACGGGCAGCAGTGCCCTGGTCAGTGTAGTAGTAGTTGAAAGAATGGACCGCAGACAGGCATCGAAGGCCTAATATAAAAAAATTGGGCTGGCTGTAGGCAATTTTAAATTGGTTCCAGGGGTACACGGGCAGCAGTGGTGTGGTCAGTGGAGGCCTAGTGGAAGGAGTGACCGCAGACAGGCATCGAAGGCCTAAAATAATAACACATGGCTGTAGGCAATTTTAAATTGGTTCCAGGGGTACACGGGCAGCAGTGCCCTGGTCAGTGTAGTAGTAGTTGAAAGAATGGACCGCAGACAGGCATCGAAGGCCTAAAATAAAAAAATTGGGCTGGCTGTAGGCAATTTTAAATTGGTTCCAGGGGTACACGGGCAGCAGTGGTGTGGTCAGTGGAGGCCTAGTGGAAGGAGTGACCGCAGACAGGCATCGAAGGCCTAAAATAATAACACATGGCTGTAGGCAATTTTAAATTGGTTCCAGGGGTACACGGGCAGCAGTGGTGTGGTCAGTGGAGGCCTAGTGGAAGGAGTGACCACAGACAGGCATCGAAGGCCTAAAATAATAACACATGGCTGTAGGCAATTTTAAATTGGTTCCAGGGGTACACGGGCAGCAGTGCCCTGGTCAGTGTAGTAGTAGTTGAAAGAATGGAATGCAGACAGGCATCGAAGGCCTAAAATAAAAAAATTGGGCTGGCTGTAGGCAATTTTAAATTGGTTCCAGGGGTACACGGGCAGCAGTGGTGTGGTCAGTGGAGGCCTAGTGGAAGGAGTGACCGCAGACAGGCATCGAAGGCCTAAAATAATAACACATGGCTGTAGGCAATTTTAAATTGGTTCCAGGGGTACACGGGCAGCAGTGGTGTGGTCAGTGGAGGCCTAGTGGAAGGAGTGACCGCAGACAGGCATCGAAAGCCTAAAATAATAACACATGGCTGTAGGCAATTTTAAATTGGTTCCAGGGGTACACGGGCAGCAGTGGTGTGGTCAGTGGAGGCCTAGTGGAAGGAGTGACCACAGACAGGCATCGAAGGCCTAAAATAATAACACATGGCTGTAGGCAATTTTAAATTGGTTCCAGGGGTACACGGGCAGCAGTGCCCTGGTCAGTGTAGTAGTAGTTGAAAGAATGGACCGCAGACAGGCATCGAAGGCCTAAAATAAAAAAATTGGGCTGGCTGTAGGCAATTTTAAATTGGTTCCAGGGGTACACGGGCAGCAGTGGTGTGGTCAGTGGAGGCCTAGTGGAAGGAGTGACCGCAGACAGGCATCGAAGGCCTAAAATAATAACACATGGCTGTAGGCAATTTTAAATTGGTTCCAGGGGTACACGGGCAGCAGTGGTGTGGTCAGTGGAGGCCTAGTGGAAGGAGTGACCGCAGACAGGCATCGAAGGCCTAAAATAATAACACATGGCTGTAGGCAATTTTAAATTGGTTCCAGGGGTACACGGGCAGCAGTGCCCTGGTCAGTGTAGTAGTAGTTGAAAGAATGGACCGCAGACAGGCATAGAAGGCCTAAAATAATAACACATGGCTGTAGGCAATTTTAAATTGGTTCCAGGGGTACACGGGCAGCAGTTGTGTGGTCAGTGGAGGCCTAGTGGAAGGAGTGACCACAGACAGGCATCGAAGGCCTAACATAACAAAAAAGTCAATACAATGGTATGGTCAGTGGCAGGCATTCAAGGATGTCAGCGCATAGACTAAACATTGGTGGAGCTGTGAGATAATTTTGCAAGTGGTAGAGCACTGTTTGAGCTGGGGTGGGGGGAAACTGTCTTGTGGCCGGCGGTACAGGCCCAGGGCCCCTCATATTACAACGGTGTGTCTGACGTTGGGTGCGCACCACCACCGCCAGAGACACTTTATTGTACTAGGAGGGACCCAGTGGCAGTGCCGTCGACCAAAAGCGGGCTCACCCACCTCTTCAGACAAACTGCACTCTCACGGGTGCTGTCGCCAAGTGTCGATACCACGGCCCCGTGTGGGGAGTTTGGCCATTTAGTGAGGTGTAAACATGTCGTATGCTGGACAATCAGGTGCAGAAAATTACGAGATTGGAAAAGGCATTCAGAATAGTCCACAGGCAAGACCTTTTCATAGGAAAGCTAGGTATCAGCCGGGCAAGGTGGGGCAAAAGATTTCGAAATCCAGTTGTGGTTCATTTTAATGAAGGTTAGATCATCTACATTTTGGGTAGCCAGACGAGTCCTTTTTTCTGTTAGTATTGAACCTGCAGCACTGAATACTCTTTCTGATAGGACACTAGCTGCCGGGCAAGCAAGCTCCTGCAATGCATATTCTGCCAATTCTGGCCAGGTGTCTAATTTTGATGCCCAGTAATCAAATGGGAATGACGGTTGAGGGAGAACATCGATAAGGAATGAAAAATAGTTTGTAACCATACTGGACAAATGTTGTCTCCTGTCACTTTGAATTGAGGCTGCAGTACCTGTCCTGTCTGCGGTCATAGCAAAATCACTCCACAACCTGGTCAGAAAACCCCTCTGGCCAACGCCACTTCTGATTTCAGCCCCTCTAACTCCTCTGGTCTGCTGGCCCCTGCAGCTCGTGTGAGAACGATCACGGGCGCTGTGTGCAGGGAATGCCAGAAGCAAACGGTCAACAAGAGTTGATTGTTTGGTTGCTAATATTAGTTCCAAGTTCTCATGTGGCATTATATTTTGCAATTTGCCTTTATAGCGAGGATCAAGGAGGCAGGCCAACCAGTAATCGTCATCATTCATCATTTTAGTTATGCGTGTGTCCCTTTTGAGGATACGTAAGGCATAATCCGCCATGTGGGCCAAAGTTCCAGTTCTCAAATCTGCGGTTGTGCTTGGTTGAGGGGCAGTTTCAGGCAAATCAACGTCACTTGTGTCCCTCAAAAAACCAGAACCCGGCCTTGCCGCGCCACCAATTTCCAGTGGCCCCGGAAAAGCTTCCTCATTAAAAATATAATCATCCCCATCATCCTCCTCGTCCTCCTCCTCCTCTTCGCTCGCTACCTCGTCCTGTACACTGCCCTGGCCAGACAATGGCTGACTGTCATCAAGGCTTTCCTCTTCCTCAGCTGCAGACGCCTGATCCTTTATGTGCGTCAAACTTTGCATCAGCAGACGCATTAGGGGGATGCTCATGCTTATTATGGCGTTGTCTGCACTAACCAGCCGTGTGCATTCCTCAAAACACTGAAGGACTTGACACATGTCTTGAATCTTCGACCACTGCACACCTGACAACTCCATGTCTGCCATCCTACTGCCTGCCCGTGTATGTGTATCCTCCCACAAAAACATAACAGCCCGCCTCTGTTCACACAGTCTCTGAAGCATGTGCAGTGTTGAGTTCCACCTTGTTGCAACGTCTATGATTAGGCGATGCTGGGGAAGGTTCAAAGAACGCTGATAGGTCTGCATACGGCTGGAGTGTACGGGCGAACGGCGGATATGTGAGCAAAGTCCACGCACTTTGAGGAGCAGGTCGGATAACCCCGGATAACTTTTCAGGAAGCACTGCACCACCAGGTTTAAGGTGTGAGCCAGGCAAGGAATGTGTTTCAGTTGGGAAAGGGAGATGGCAGCCATGAAATTCCTTCCGTTATCACTCACTACCTTGCCTGCCTCAAGATCTACAGTGCCCAGCCACGACTGCGTTTCTTTCTGCAAGAACTCGGACAGAACTTCCGCGGTGTGTCTGTTGTCGCCCAAACACTTCATAGCCAATACAGCCTGCTGACGTTTGCCAGTAGCTGCCCCATAATGGGAGACCTGGTGTGCAACAGTGGCAGCTGCGGATGGAGTGGTTGTGCGACTGCGGTCTGTGGACGAGCTCTCGCTTCTGCAGGAGGACGAAGAGGAGGAGGAGGGGGTGCGAACGGCTACAGCCAATTGTTTCCTAGACCGTGGGCTAGGCAGAACTGTCCCAAACTTGCTGTCCCCTGTGGACCCTGCATCCACCACATTTACCCAGTGTGCCGTGATGGACACGTAACGTCCCTGGCCATGCCTACTGGTCCATGCATCTGTTGTCAGGTGCACCTTTGTGCTCACAGATTGCCTGAGTGCATGGACGATGCGCTCTTTAACATGCTGGTGGAGGGCTGGGATGGCTTTTCTGGAAAAAAAGTGTCGACTGGGTAGCTCGTAGCGTGGTACAGCGTAGTCCATCAGGGCTTTGAAAGCTTCGCTTTCATCTAACCGGTAGGGCATCATCTCTAACGAGATTAGTCTAGCTATGTGTGCGTTCAAACCCTGTGTACGCGGATGCGAGGCTAAGTACTTCCTTTTTCTAACCATAGTTTCATGTAGGGTGAGCTGGACTGGAGAGCTGGAGATCGTGGAACTAGCGGGGGTGCCGGTGGACATGGCAGACTGAGAGACGGTGGGAGATGGTATTGTTGCCACCGGTGCCCTAGATGCAGTGTTTCCTACTACGAAACTGGTGATTCCCTGACCCTGACGGCTTTGGCCTGGCAAAGAAACCTGCACAGATACTGCAGGTGGTGCGGAAAATGGTGGCCCTACACTGCCGGAAGGGATGTTGCGTTGCTGACTAGCTTCATTGGCCGAGGGTGCTACAACCTTAAGGGACGTTTGGTAGTTAGTCCAGGCTTGCAAATGCATGGTGGTTAAATGTCTATGCATGCAACTTGTATTGAGACTTTTCAGATTCTGTCCTCTGCTTAAGGTAGTTGAACATTTTTGACAGATGACTTTGCGCTGATCAATTGGATGTTGTTTAAAAAAATGCCAGACTGCACTCTTTCTAGCATCGGATACCTTTTCAGGCATTGCAGACTGAGCTTTAACCGGATGGCCACGCTGTCCTCCAACAGGTTTTAGCTTTGCCACGCGTTTTGGGCAAGATACGGGCCCGGCAGATGGAACCTGTTGCGATGTTGATGCCTGCTGCGGCCCCTCCTCCTCCGCTTCAGAACTGCTGCCGCCTGCACCCTGTTCCCCCAATGGCTGCCAATCGGGGTCAAGAACTGGGTCATCTATTACCTCTTCTTGTAGCTCGTGTGCAACTTCGTCTGTGTCACCGTGTCGGTCGGTGGTATAGCGTTCGTGATGGGGCAACATAGTCTCATCAGGGTCTGATTCTTGATCAGCACCCTGCGAGGGCAATGTTGTGGTCTGAGTCAAAGGACCAGCATAGTAGTCTGGCTGTGGCTGTGCATCAGTGCACTCCATGTCAGATTCAACTTGTAATGGGCATGGACTGTTAACTGCTTCACTTTCTAAGCCAGGGACGGTATGTGTAAAGAGCTCCATGGAGTAACCCGTTGTGTCGCCTGCTGCATTCATCTCTGTTGTTGTTTTTGCTGAAGAGGACAAGGAAGCGACTTGTCCCTGACCGTGAACATCCACTAACGACGCGCTGCTTTGACATTTACCAGTTTCACGAGAGGAGGCAAAAGAGCTAGAGGCTGAGTCAGCAAGATAAGCCAAAACTTGATCTTGCTGCTCCGGCTTTAAAAGCGGTTTTCCTACTCCCAGAAAAGGGAGCGTTCGAGGCCTTGTGTAGCCAGACGACGAACCTGGCTCCACAGCTCCAGACTTAGGTGCAATATTTTTTTTCCCACGACCAGCTGATGCTCCACCACTACCACTACCCTCATTACCAGCTGACAATGAACGCCCCCGGCCACGACCTCTTCCACCATACTTCCTCATTGTTTTAAAAACGTAAACAAACTAACGGTATTTGTTGCTGTCACACAAATTACACGGTGAGCTATAACTTCAGTATGATTTAGCTACCCCTTTACAGGTGAGTGAGACCACAACGAAAATCAGGCACAATGTTACACACTCTGTTGTTGGTGGCAACAAATGAGAGAGATGCCACACACGCAGGACTGTCACTGAAGCACAAATGTAAATATTAATCTCCCACTGATTTGATTTTTTTTTTTTTTTCAGGGAGACTTTAGGAAAAAAAAAATAGAATAAAATGATTTTTTCAGGAAGAATTTAGAAACCAAAGAAAATAAAATGATTTTTTCAGGGAGAATTTAGAAAACAAATAAAACAAAAAAAGGCTTTCTATGGCCCACTGAGTGAGAGATGACGCACACAGGAGTCAGGAGTGGCACACAAGCCCAGAGGCCAATATTTATCTCCCACTGATTGATGTAGTGATTTTTTCAGGTAGATTTTGGAACCCAAATCAAGCTAAAAAAAATAATAGGCTTTCTATGGCCCACAATTGGAGAGAGAGAGATGGCACACCCAGGAGTCAAGACTGGCACACAAGCAGAAAGGGCAATATTAATCTCCCACTGATTTGTTTTGTTTTTTTTTTTTTTTTTTTTTCAGGGAGACTTTAGGAAAAAAAAAATAGAATAAAATGATTTTTTCAGGAAGAATTTAGAAACCAAATAAAATAAAATGATTTTTTCAGGGAGAATTTAGAAAACAAATAAAACAAAAAAAGGCTTTCTATGGCCCACTGAGTGAGAGATGACGCACACAGGAGTCAGGAGTGGCACACAAGCCCAGAGGCCAATATTTATCTCCCACTGATTGATGTAGTGATTTTTTCAGGTAGATTTTGGAACCCAAATCAAGCTAAAAAAATAATAGGCTTTCTAGTGCCCACAATTGGAGAGAGAGAGAGATGACACACCCAGGAGTCAAGACTGGCACACAAGCAGAAAGGGCAATATTAATCTCCCACTGATTTTTTTTTTTTTTTTTCAGGGAGACTTTAGGAAAAAAAAAATAGAATAAAATGATTTTTTCAGGAAGAATTTAGAAACCAAATAAAATAAAATGATTTTTTCAGGGAGAATTTAGAAAACAAATAAAACAAAAAAAGGCTTTCTATGGCCCACTGAGTGAGAGATGACGCACACAGGAGTCAGGAGTGGCACACAAGCCCAGAGGCCAATATTTATCTCCCACTTTTTTTTTTTTGTTCCAGGGAAAATTTATAAACCCAATAAAAAAAATAATAAATAGGCTTTCTATGGCCCACTATCTGAGAGACAGAGAGAGATGGCACGCTTAGGACTGGCACACAAGCCCAAAGGCCAATATTAATCTCCCTTTTTTTTTGTAAGGGAGAATTTATAAAACCAAAAAAAAATAAATAAATAGGCTTTCTATGGCCCACTATTTGTGAGAGAGATGGCACGCTCAGGACTGGCACACAAGCCCAGAGGCCAATATTAATCTCCCACTTTTTTTTTTTTTTCCAGGGAAAATTTATAAACCCAATAAAAAAAAAATAAATAAATAGGCTTTCTATGGCCCACTATCTGAGAGAGAGAGATGGCACGCTTAGGACTGGCACACAAGCCCAAAGGCCAATATTAATCTCCCACTGATTGATTTATTGATTTTTTCAGGTAGAATTTAGAACCCAAATAAAGCAAAAAAAAAAAAAATGGGCTTTCTATGGCCCACTGAGTGAGTGATGATGCACACAGGAGTCAGGAGTGGCACACAAGCCCTGAGGCCAATATTTTTCTCCCACTGATTGATGTAGTGATTTTTTCAGGTAGATTTTATAACCCAAATCAAGCAAAAAAATAAATAGGCTTTCTATGGCCCACTGAGTGAGAGATGACACAGACAGGGATGGCACTCTAGCAGAAATGTCAATCTTAATCTCCCACAAAAAAAAAAAAAAAAAAACAGGGAGTGTCCTTCAATTACTATCTCCCTGCAGTAATCTCAGACAGGTATGGCAGGCAGCAATAAGGAGTGGACTGATGCACAAATTAAATAAAAAGTGTGTACAAACCAAAAAGACAGCTGTGCAGAAAGGAAGGAACAAGAGGATTTGTGCTTTGAAAAAAGCAGTTGGTTTGCACAGCGGCGTACACACAGCAATGCAGCTATCAGGGAGCCTTCTAGGGCAGCCCAATGAGCTACAGCGCTGAGGGGGAAAAAAACCTTCATTGGCTGAGAAATGGCGCTTTTCGCGTCATTAAAACGCGACTTTGGCGCGAAAGTCGCGTACCGCATGGCCGACCCCGCACAGGGGTCGGATCGGGTTTCATGAAACCCGACTTTGCCAAAAGTCGGCGACTTTTGAAAATGAACGACCCGTTTCGCTCAACCCTAATTATTACTCCCCATTTCAGGAGAGATTGTGCAGTAATCTCAATTCCTTAGGATTGAAAACATAATGAAATATATAACGTGGAGTGAATCTATGAAACCAGGGCTCGAGCCTTGCCAACATCTTTTGCAGACGTGAATAAATGTATATCACAACCATCAGCCATGCACAGCTTAGAGATATATCATGGGATAAGTTTAATGTTTTGTATGTAGTTTATCATAATCCTCCTTGAAGTTAGTTGGTTTTAAAGAAATTGAAAAGTCAGGATGAAGGTGAAACTTGTTTTTGAACAGAAAATTCCGCTTGGCCCTCACTACACATTTAATGTTGTCGATCATAAAAGCAAAGTTTTGCCAGAAAGACTGGACCTGGTCTTGTAGGGACCATATGAGCACATTCAGCAGTACAGAAGGGGGAGAACGTAGATTCATCCAATAAGATATCAGGGATGTAGGAAGCCAAAAAAGCATCATTACCCTCCGCTTTCTCTTACAAGCCCATTGTAATATTTTTCTCCAAGTGATTTTCTAACTTTTTAGCACATTCTACGTCATTTGGCTTTGTAATTTACAGATCTAGGCAGGTAATGGTCAGTGAAAAAAAAACCACAAAATTGATCTTAACTTAAGTTGGTATACATGCAGAGGTAAAACGCATGTTCAAAATGGCCTTAAAACATTAAAACCTACAAGAGAAAAAAGTAAATGAAAACCCTGATATAACTAAGTAAAAAAGCAAAAGTGCATTTAAATAACACAGAGTTTTTAGTAATACTGTTTTTTGATCAAAAAATAGCAGCACAAAGCCATCCCACCTCGTCACGGTAACTCTGATCGGGACAGTCCTAAACTATCTAATATTAAAACCTTACCATGTGTCAATGTTGACCTCAGTGTGAATAAGAGCAGACGAAAGGACTGAGCCCTAACAGTGAAACAGTAGACTGGGGAAGCCTTATATAGTTTCTAGCTCAGAAACAGGGAGGCCACACCCCGGGTTGCACAGAATGCAACAATACAGAGAAGAAAAAAAAAACACAAAATTGAGCTTAACTTAAGTTGGTATACATGCAGAGGTAAAACGCATGTTCAAAATGGCCATAAAACATTAAAACCTACAAGAGAAAAAAGTAAATGAAAACCCTGATATAACTAAGTAAAAAAGCAAAAGTGCATTTAAATAACACAGAGTTTTTAGTAATACTGTTTTTTTATCAAAAAATTGAGCTCAATTTTGTGGGTATTTTTTCTCTGTATTGTTGCATTCTGTGTAACCCGGGGTGTGGCCTCCCTGTTTCTGAGCTAGAAACTATATAAGGCTTCCCCAGTCTAGTGTTTCACTGTTTGGGCTCAGTCCTTTCGTCTGCCCTTATTCACACTGAGGTCAACATTGACACATGGTAAGGTTTTAATATTAGATAGTTTAGGACTGTCCCGATCAGAGTTACCGTGACGAGGTGGGATGGCTTTTGTGCTATTTTTTTTAATCAAAAAACAGTATTACTAAAAACTCTGTGTTATTTAAATGCGCTTTTGCTTTTTTACTTAGTTATATCAGGGTTTTCATTTACTTTTTTCTCTTGTAGGTTTTAAGGTAATGGTCAGTGTCTACTAATACCAGGGGGATGGGTGGATACTCCAGGTTGTAAGTTCTATAGAAAAGGATTTAATTTCACTAAGTGATTTCAACATTTCCAAATAGAGCAGAATGTTGTGGTCTAGAGGCAAAATGGTCATCACACGATTGTGATATGACCGGAACAGACTATCGATAAAGCAGCCACAGCTGGCGACTGAGAAAAATCTGTGACTTCTCTGTGTTTAGTGGTTTCTACTCACCTAGGTAGTCATATGTAGGAATCTTCTCTTTACACTGCTCATCACCCCTCACATATGTCTCTGTAGTATTAATATGGGTCAGATCTTCATCCTGAATCAAATATTGTAAAAGTCACAGACAGATGGAGAAGTCACATCTATGATCAGCTCTAATCCTGCCATCTCCACCGCTCTCATTACACATGTATAAAACATATAATACTGGTGGATAAAACAAAGCTGAGCACAAGACCTTCACAGCTGTCTACACTGCATAGGGGAGATCTCATGACACCTTCTCTCCATCTACCTGATGATCCTGAGGAACATTGGGATCTTCTTGTTTACAGTCCTCTGGAAGAAGAGGACGGGGACATCTCTCTGGTGTTGTCCTCTTACTGTATAGATCTGAAGAAAACACATACAAGGACTAAATTCATTATTTACATACAGATAATAATAGCCCGTGTATATTTAGTCCTGTCTATTACCTGGTGTTGTGAGGGGTTGAGGAATCTCCATCATGACATCCTTGTATACATCTTTGTGTCCCTCTAAATACTCCCACTCCTCCATGGAGAAATAGACAGCGACATCCTGACACCTTACAGAAACCTGACACCTACAATGATACCGTCATCCCCCGATCCCTTCATAGCATTACTGTATAATGTCACAACATTCCCAGCAGTGTCACCTCTCCAGTCAGCAGCTGAATTATCTTGCAGGCGAGTCCTAGGATCTTCTGGTCATTGATGTCCTTATATACCAGGGGGTTACATGGAGGCTTTGGGATTGGACTCATGGGTCTTCCCCATCCCTCAGACACAGGGTCCTGACAGCGCTCACTAGAGGCCTTCTTCACTACTGTGTAATTCTGGTTATGGAGAGACACATTAATAAATCTCACTACAGACATTTCCAGAGTCCTCACCTCTCCAGTTCTGTCCATCTGTTATTCCCATAGATAACAATGATGTAATGTGACGTCATCAGAATCTCTCACCTCTCCAGTAAGCCGGAAGAGGATCTCTAGGGTGAGGTGTAATATCCTCTCCCCCATCTTGTCTCTGTCCATATCCATTCTTGATGGGTAATTCAGGAAAATTATCTTATATAGAAGATCTTCACTGAGAGGATCTGATATTGTAGAGACCTGAATGGGAAGAATATGAGCCGATGTAACATCATAAAAATCCTGTGTAATAATAATTATTTGAGATAATAAGGGAAACACATGAGGAGATAGAACGTGTATATGTTGTATTTTCTAGTCTTTTATGGACTGGAACATAAGTTGAATTGCTGGCTAAGACATCTCCATGCTCCCAATCACTGGCTATGCTACTCATTGCTTCAGCAACTGATTGGCTGTAGGAATCACACTCATCTTCCATAACGCTAATTCTCATCTCTTACCGACACTGGAATCGGCATTAGCAAAAGTGCAGGAGATATTCATTACACGTGACAGGAGAAATACTGTAACTACTTCATGATGAGGACGACATCTTCATCTTCTACTACGGCTCTAGAAACATATTTGTCCAGAGTCGGTCACTGACTCCATCCCCACCGGCCGTCTATATGAAGGTTTCCCGTCTTCCCCGCACTGTAATCTTCTATCACGTTAGATCTCAGGTCTGATTCACACACAGAAGTTTGAGGCTTTTATAAAAGCTTGTTTGTAAGAACAAGACAGGAATTGTTTGATGTCAATATCTCCATGTACAGTGTTTTATTTTCTCTTTATATTATACTAGCTGTACTACCCGGCTTCGCCCTGGTTAATAACTGCTGTTAGCAAAATAGAATGTGTTAACAAAAGTTTATTCTGCACACAAAAACCACAAAACAAATAGATAGAAATGTAATTATTAAAAGGCAAAAACTAAGCTAATAGAAGCATTTCACAACATATATTTCAACACCAGAGATATTCCACACAGATTTAACTAAATTGGCCAAGTAATGTGAAGTAATCTTCTACTACTTATTCGAGAGCCTTTTGATAACCGACATTCTTAGTTTTGCATGTGGCGAGTTTTCCATGAGGTGAGTTTTGCACATGTGGCGAGTTTTGCGTCAGCCTAGTTTTGCATGTGGCGAATTTTGCGCGTGGCGAGTTTTGAGTGGCAACTTTTGTGTTTCGACTTTTATGTGGCGAGTTTGGTGTGTGTGGTGAAATGTGTGCTGAGGGTGGTATATGTGTTCAAGCACGTGATAGTGTGTGGCGCATTTTGTGTGTGTGTTCATATCCCCGTGTGTGGTGAGTATCCCATGTCGGGGCCCCACCTTAGCAACTGTACGGTATATACTCTTTGGCGCCATCGCTCTCATTCTTTAAGTCCCCCTTGTTCACATCTGGCAGCTGTCTTTGCCTCCAACACTTTTCCTTTCACTTTTTCCCCATTATGTAGATAGGGACAAAATTGTTTGGTGAATTGGAACGCGCGGGGTTAAAATTTCGCCTCACAACATAGCCTATGACGCTCTTGGGGTCCAGACGTGTGACTGTGCAAAATTTTGTGGCTGTAGCTGCGACGGTGCAGATGCCAATCCCAGACATACACACATACATACATACACACACATTCAGCTTTATATATTAGATTAGGTTTTTTTACCTTTTTTTTGTAGGCTTCCATATATTACATGAAAAATACCCCCTCAATAATTGGGGATGCAGGTGAAACGCCCGCAAGGGCCGTGGGGTACCCGGTACCGGGTCTGGTATTCACAGGGGGATGTCAAGGTGGCAGCGACCCGGTCCGTGGCCCTGGGCGCCCATGTTAAAGGGAATGTCCTTAAACAGGTTTGGAATAAAGTTCTTGTTCGTGACGCCACCTGTGGTATTTGGTCAGTGGGGACCGACGCTGCTTAAAGGGGTCCTCGGGGGGATGTTATGGCAGCTGAGATGGTATAACTTCCCACAGGTGAAGTATGTCCCCAGGGCTCCCGGTGTATAGATGAGGATGGTGAGCGGTGCAGTAAAGAATGGAGGACACAGGTTTGCAGTCTCTTTACCTGATTTACTGAAGACTTCAGCCAGCCACAGTCCAGGGCACCAGATCACAGGTACAGGCAGGGTCCGTCTGGCCTGGAAGTGAATTCAGAGTCCCCTTTTACCAGGTGGAGTTAAAAGCCTTCCTCATAGCGCGGTGGTGATGTAGTCCCTTACTGCCTATGGCTTCTGATAAGGTCCTCACAGTTCTTTCTGTTCTCCATAAAGGTGGGACACAAACCCATATGGCAGGTGACTCGAGCCTTTTTACAGGGTCTCTATCACGACTCGGGCTCTATGTGCCATTGTGCGTCCTGGGTATTGGGGCAGACAGGTGATGTATAATCCAGCTGTCCTGCTGGTTTCTGCTGTAAGTCTTAGAGTCCCTCACAATCTCGGTCTTCTTGCTACTGGTAATCTGAGCTTGCAAGGGAGGTATCTGCTTTGCTGCTCTGCTCCCCTGGTGTCACTCTCCTGTGCTTCGCTCTCCTGCACACTCACTAACAATATTCTTCTTTTTATATTCTTTCTCTTTCCCCAGGAGCTGTAGCAACTCTGGCTACACGGCTCCTTCAGTCCTTCCGACACTCAATGTCTGACTGCTCTCTTCTCTGTCCTCTGACAGACTGCCTATTTTCCCTTCTTCCCTCCAGACCAGAATATATTTATAGGAGAGTTCACCCTAAACTAAGTTTAGAACTGCCCCTTCTGGCCTGGAGTGTGAACATGTTGTATGTATTGTGGTTACCTGATTAAAGAGATCCTTCATTGCTTCCAAACGTGACATCACTCTCCCCGTGAGGAAAGCAATGCCACTGTGATGACCAGGACCCTGAGGCGTCACACAGGTACTGTGGAAAAATTATACTGTGAGTGTGATGGCCAAGAAACTGGCACTGTACGGTATCAAGAATGGGAATAAGTGAGGGTTTATTATTTAGTGGTTTGGGTCTAAGAATATTGTGTGGGACATCTTGTACTATCATAATGTGTGGGAGATACTGTGGGAACATTATATTGTGTCTGGGGGCCAAGAAAGGGGCACGTTACTATGAGAGTAATACACGTTTCCTTGGTTCCCGTCTTTCATAGTTGGTTTGTTTGTATCTATCAGCGGAAAAGGAACAAATCCATTGTGATTCTTATAAGGAGACAACACAAAACACCCCTAAACATAACATTTTATAACAATCCCGTAATCTGTGACTCCTCACGGTAAATTGTGATCTCACCATTGGATTAGAGCTGATACTATGAAGTTAAAGTGACTAAACAGACTTTGTCACATCCATAGTGGGGCACTTTTCTGTGTTCGTCAGAACTGTCCGAGGATTATTAGGGGTGACAGTTCCCCCCAATTAGAAGGGACACCTGTGGATATTGGGGTCTTTACCTGCTACAGTTCTCATGGGATTTACTTGGTGAAGTGCTGGAATCACTTTCTCCCAAAGGGTTAAATGGCGTCTGTAACTTCAATGTCTTTCTATGAAGCTTCTTCTCTGAACTTTCTTCCTCTGTTTTCTGCCGTATTTCTATTACTCTCCGGAATCAGGACTGTATTAATTCCTATAGAAACTGCAGAGAAAGAATCATTTCTAATTCTGTGTTTCCAGGATTCTTCTTGTGGGAATTGGCTGCCATATCCCCTGTGCAATATATTTCTAGTATTATTGGTTTATAATACAGTAATTCAATGGACGTGAGATGGTTGTTTGTTTATCTCCCTTTTCTCTTGTATTCTTGTGTCATGTATTATTTTTATGTAACGTATGTGCATTTGTTCTGACATTTCACATCTGATGGATCTTACTTTACGGATTTGACAGGATCTTCTCCTGAATTTTTTAATAGGACTTACAGGTGGAACCAGTCCTGAAAGCAGAATATCCAGCAAGTATTTGCCATAAATTCATGCAAATTACCTGAAGTGTCATCAATTGTATCTAGTAAAATGCTTGAGTTCTCATTACTTGAATCCAGTAGGTTCGAGAGGCTTGACTCGAGTACCGAGTATAATGAAAGTCAATGAGAAACTCAAACATTTTTCCAGAAGACTCTAATAAGAGGGCAGGAAAATCGCTGAAATTGATTGAAAGAGTGCTCAAATGGAATAGGAACAGTATTGAGAAGATGCCTGGACACATCTCTGACTTCCCGGTCACAGTCCGACCGGGTGTGACGTATGAAGCATCTGTCTCAGAACAAGGCTCAAAAGGTTGTACTACAGAATTGGCGGACCTCGTAGGAGCACCATGGACTATGTTAGAGCTGTGGGGCTAATAAATTGGTGAATGATTGACTGTCTCTTGTCTGTATTCAATTAAGTCTCTCTTTTTAGGCCTTTCAGGTTTCCATTTGTGGACTGCGTCAGAATGCTTGAACTACTTTTTTTTTTAAATCAATAAATTGGTGAGCCAGGAAGTCAGGAAGTTTTTTTAAATATACATTTTTGTTTGATAGATACCTCACTGCTGGCATCAACCCCAAAATATATTAGCCCAATTGCTAACATAGCAAGGCAATCGGGAAGAGCCAGACAAAGTACCAGAATTTGTGCATCTAATGTGATGCGCAAATTTTGGGGAGGGACTGCAGGCTTGCATTTTTATACTGGGAATGGGCCAATAGTCATGGACCTTTCCAGACGGATAATATCAGCCCCCTGCTGTCCGGTTTACCTTTGTTGGTTATCAAAAATAGGGAGGATATCACATCATTTTTTTAAATTAATTATTTAATATGTTTAAAAAATGTTAAATACGCACTTTAGTGCAGCATGAAAGCACTAGAGGGTGCACATTTATAATATTTAGGGTGGAATGGACATTAATCTAAGCTCTTTCTCCTATAATAACTCTCCCCGAACTGCTTCCAGAGGACATTGTGGAGAGCATCGTTTCACCGGGTCTTTTATTAACCCAGTGACATGATGTGGCCAGCCAGTCACAGTAATGCCAGTAGCCAACATGGCTACGGCATTACCATATATGGCAGGCAATACAGAAATAACATTTCAGGAGTATAAAGATCTAAATAAATGTAAAAAGGAATTCAAGCTAGCAAAGTTATCCAAAAAGAAACAAATTACCAGCGACATTATATTAAATCTCAAAAAATGTTATAAATCCATTGTGATGAAACAGCTTTTCCTCTTAATTAACCAAACATCTATTTTCAGCAAGCCTGGAAGAATAGACTGTTATCTATTTGCAGACTTTTAAATGTATGTGTTTCTGTCTTGTTGCTCAAAAAAACACAGACTTTAGTTCGTATAAACCTGTATTGCTTGTAAGTTGACACTTGATGTAACATATTGTGCTCTTATCCTGGATGACTAGAGATGCAGGATAAATGAATAATTATGTTTGCTGATGTGTTGATTATACATTGTTCAGGCCAGCTAGCTTGTTGGCTTGCAAAACAGAGGAGGAAAAACTATGCAAATGGATTAAATAATCAAATAATGAGAGTTGGTTTCATCACTACTCTTCCCCTTTACCTGTGAATGCTGGCTTGAAGGACACTTGTTAACAATAAAAAGAGTTTAGATGCCTCTGTATTGTGAGACAGATATTTAGCCAAGACATCCAAACATCCAAAGAACCAGAGACTCTCTACAGGAGAGCAATGAAGACATCATAGCTCCATCACGAGGGACACAGAAATGTCATTCTACAGGATGCCAGCTTACGGGAACATGGACCCAGTCCATGCAGGTTTGCTCCATTGACCATCACTGAATCATGGATACATTTGGGGAAGTCAGGATTTGGACCCTCCGATCACCTGAGTCCCATTGATACATTTGTGAAAGCCAGGAATGAAACCCACTGGTCATCTGGCTCCATGGAGATGTTCGGAGAAGCCAGGTTTTGACTCTCGGGTTAAATGTCCTTGTAACTCAATGGACTGTCATCTTCCTAAGCTTAGGAATGCTGTTGGAGAAATCAGGTCTTATCCAATGCAAAGCAAGTTGATATAATCAAATTCTACTCATCAGATGGAGCTTTTGATAAAGCATATAAATTTATCCGCTGCAGTAGATCTACAGGTCTGCAAGTGGCCATGCTGTAGAGGAATTAGTGAATTAATGTAGATACATGGAGTACTATGTACAGTTTTGGTCACTGGTGATCAGGAAGAATATAACGGAACTAGAGCGAGTACAAAGGAGGGCAACAAAATGAATAAATAGGACGAGGGAACTACAATACACAGAGAGATTAGAAAATTAGGATTATGTAGTCTAGAAAAAAGATGACAGAGGGGCGATCTAATAACCATGTACAGTATCTATAATATAATGCTGGGAGCGTCACTCTGTCCAAAGCCTTTATAGACTGCGCAAGCGCAAGCGCCAGCGCAGTCTGGGCCTCACAGAGTGATGCTCCCAGGAGATCGTGGTATGCGTAAACACTGAACGCACACCGCGATCTCCACCGGAGAGTCAGGGACCGCCAGGAGGGTAAGTATATTCACCTGTCTCCCGTTCCAGCGCTGCGTGCGGCTCCATCTCCCGGGTCCTCTGCTGTGACGTTCCCAGTTCAGAGGGCGCGATGATGCGCTTAATGCACGCCGGCGCCGCCCTCTGACTGAACAGTCACAGTCAGAGGAGCCGGAAGATGGCGGCGCGCAGCGCTGGAACGGGACAGACAGGTGAGTATAGCAAGTGCTGGGGACCTGAGCTAGCGGTGACTCCGGCACCTGACCCCCACAGCGCGCCGGTGTCCCCGCCTGCTCAGGCCCCCAGCACTCGGCGCCCAGCGACGATAGGTATGGTATTTTTTTTTTTTTTTTATATATGGCAGCAGCATATGGGGCATGTATAATGGAGCATCTTATGGGGGGCATATAATACAATGGTGGCGCAGGATGGGAGCAGCACATGACAGAACGGGGGCGCAGGATGGCAGCAGCACATGACAGAACGGGCGCAGGATGGCAGCAGCACATGACAGAACGGGCGCAGGATGGTAGCAGCACATGACAGAACGGGCGCAGGATGGCAGCAGCACATGACAGAACGGGCGCAGGATGGCAGCAGCACATGACAGAACGGGCGCAGGATGGCAGCAGCACATGACAGGACGGGCGCAGGATGGCAGCAGCACATGACAGAACGGGCACAGGATGGGAGCAGCACATGACAGAACAGGGGCGCAGGATGGGAGCAGCACATTACAGAACAGGGGCCCAGGATGGCAGCAGCACATGACAGAACGGGCGCAGGATGGCAGCAGCACATGTCAGAATGGGGGCGCAGGATGGCAGCAGCACATGACAGAACGGGCGCAGGATGGCAGCAGCACATGACAGAACGGGCGCAGGATGGCAGCAGCACATGACAGAACGGGCGCAGGATGGCAGCAGCACATGACAGAACGGGTGCAGGATGGGAGCAGCACATGACAGAATGTGCGCAGGATGGCAGCAGCACATGACAGAACAGGCGCAGGATGGCAGCAGCACATGACAGAACGGGCGCAGGATGGGAGCAGCACATGACAGAACGTGGGCGCAGGATGGGAGCAGCACATGACAGAACGGGGGCGCAGGATGGCAGCAGCACATGACAGTACGGGCGCAGGATGGGAGCAGCACATGACAGAACAGAGGCGCAGGATGGGAGCAGCACATGAAAGAACGGGGGCACAGGATGGGAGCAGCACATGACAGAACGGGGGCACAGGATGGGAGCAGCACATGACAGGATGGGAGCAGCAAATGACAGAATGGAGGAGTAGGATGGGTGCAGAACATGTCAGAATGGAGGCGCAGGATGGGTGCAGCACATGTCACAATGGGGGCGCAGGATGGGAGCAGCACATGACAGAATGGGGGCGCAGGATGGGTGCAACACATGACAGAATGGGGGCGCAAGATGGGTGCAGAACATGTCTTAATGGAGGCGCAGGATGGGTGCAGAACATGTCAGAATGGGGGCACAGGATGGGAGCAGCATGTCACAATGGGGGCGCAGGATGGAAGCAGCACATGACAGAATGGGGGCGCAGGATGGGTGCAACACATGACAGAATGGGGGCGCAAGATGGGTGCAACACATGGCAGGATGGGGGCGCAGGATGGGTGCAGCACATGACAGGATGGGGACGCAGGATGGAGCAGCACATGTCAGAATGGGGGTGCAGGATGGGAGCAGCACATGTCAGAATGGGGGTGCAGGACGGGTGCAGCACATGTCAGGATGGGGACGCAGGATGGAGCAGCTCATGACAGGATGGGGATGCAGGATGGAGCAGCACATACCAGGATGGAGACCATATACCAATATAGATGCTAGCCACCCGGGCGTAGAACGGGTTCAATAGCTAGTAAGTATATAATGGGACAATGCAAATATCTCTCCGAGGATCTGTTTATACCAAGGAAAGTGACGGTCACAAGGGGACAAGGTTTTTTCACCAACGTAGAAGAGGATTCTTTATTGTTAGGGCAGTGAGATTCTGGAATTCCTTGCCTGAGGAGGTGGTGATGGCCATGGATGTCTTCCAGAGTGTAACAATATTGTATCTTACAGCTATTAGGTTCTTTAGAAGGACGTAGATTTGGGGATTTATTCTAACGAAATGTCTTAGTTCGGCCTTGCTAACTATGTTACTATGTTGCTATGTAAAGGTGGTTTATTCAATGCGTTTAGAAGTCTAAGTGACTTCTTCATCAGGAAATACCACACAAATACAGAGTCAGAAGTAGGATACTGTCTAAGGCTAGGTTCACATTGCGTTAAAGCAGCCCATTCAACACATGCGTTAAAAGGCAGGCGTTAACGCAAGTGCCAACATGATATCGAGCTAGCACAGATAGAGCATCTGCTAGCTCTATCTGTGCTAGCGGTGACGGACCCGGAAAAGCTGCAGCCCGCGTTCCAGGGTCCATCACTCAATGACGGCACAACGCTAGCGCACGTCCATTTTGGGCGTGCGCTAGCGATGCACCTGAAATAGAGCTTAATGGCAGCGTTAACGGACTGTGCTGTACTGCGTTATGCCGCGGTGTAACACAGTCCATCTAACGGACTGCTGAAAATGAAATGTGAACCCAGCCTTATATATACAAACTTTCAAATAATGGAGCCAATGGAATCACCTGACAAATATTTAAACATTGAAATTTCATGGTATTAATCAAATTTTCCAAATTTTTCTTTTTTCATCTTTGCACTATGAACTCTGACATTATCTGTTTGTCAGGTGATGCCATTGGAGCCATTATTTGAATCTTTGTATATATAAGACTGTATCTTAGTCGCTTAGACTTCAAAACACGTTGAATAAACCACCTCTCTTTATGTGAAATACATCTGGACTCAGAGGCGTAGCTAGTGTTTCGGTTCAAGGGGGCAAAGCTTCTGAGTTGGCCCCTAACCAGGTAACCTTGATTACAACTCGATCACGCACCCTAATAGTGGAGGAGAGCCTCAGCAGATGACCACAATGTTACTGAAGATAATCTCTATATAAAGACCAACATGGATATTACCTCCATATGGTCAGTGGTAGATACCAGTCCTACAGAACATATCAGAGATCACAGCACAGTTACAGATAATGACTTATCTCTGACGTTCTTTCTGATGGAATCGTTCATTTTTCCTGTCTTTTCCATCAGGCCCAGACCGACATGACAACTTCTTCCAGCCAGGACTCGGCTGCAGAGAATACAACAAAGACACGTTTCATTTCTCATATTCCAGCGCCATCACCATCTATTCCCAACCTGCACAAACTCCTCATCCTGCTGATACCCCAAATACTGAGCTGCTGCTGCCATATGTGACCCTATTATTGCACCTACTGTGTGGTTCTCTGTGCCTTCTAAATTATAAAGCACCCCTCTGTAATATAGTAATGCCAGGTGCAAGTGCCCTAGAAAACAGTGCCCACATTTTGCCCCCTAGAACGTAATAATGCCCCGTATGCCCCTATGCTAGTTACAGTAACCTGAGTTCCCCTATAAAAATAAGTACCCACTTTACATTTAATAATGTCCCGAGTCTCCCCCCTGTACAGCTCCCCTATACACAGTATAATGCCCCCTCACTGTATAGTACCACCCACACAGTATACTGACCCCTTAGTGGCCTCCAAACTATTTGATTGCTCCAACACTGTATGATGGCCCCGTCACTGTAATCCCCACACTGTATAATGGCCCCATAGATAACCTCCATATAGTATAATGTGGCAGATAGTCATCAATATTGTATAAGGCAGCACCCCATAGGCAGACCCTGTAGTATAAGGCAGCACCCCTATAAGCAGACCCTGTAGTATAAGACAGTACCCTTTTGGCAGACCCTGTAGTATAAGGCAGCACCGCCATAGGCAGACCCTGTAGTATAAGGCAGCAGCCCATAGGCAGAGCCTGTAGCATAAGACAGCACCCCCATAGGCAGACCCTGTAGTATAAGGCAGCACCCCCATAGGCAGGCCATGTTGTATAAGGCAGCACTCATATAGGCAGACTCTGTAGTATAAGGCAGCCCGCATAAAAAAACAATAAATCCTCACCTCTCTCTTCCTCCTTGTTCCAGTGGTGATCCGAGCTCCCGCTCATCTCCTGACAGCGGGCCCGGGTAGTGATGTCATGGCAACCGCTATCAGCGTTGGCAACGTCAGATGCTGACAGGGGATAATGGGAGAGGGAGCGTATTGCTGGCACCGGGCCCACCTTCTGCTCAGGGGCCCCATAGCGGCAGAGCAGGGAGATCGATTCTCCCTGCTCTGGCACAGAATGTACCTGTATCGGCGCACTGCATGCGCCGATGCAGTAACAGTAGCGTAGCTCGGGGTGGACCCCCTCAGAGTGTGGGGCCCTGGGCGACCACCCCCTCTGCCCCCCAGGCAGCTACTCTACTCTCTGGACCTACATCTATTCAGCAACACAGATTATATGCACATTAACACGTTCTTTTATCTTCCTAAGCTTGTCATTACCTCCTCTCTATGTGCGTGCCACAGGTGGGGTCGTCGGCTGTAGAAGCTTTGAAGTAGCAGCTGCTCTTATCCCGGCGAGTCAGCGGAAAGGTGAGACTCTATAATGTGCACAATTTTGAGTATTTTGCTGGGACTATTCTATGTATTATTTGCCTGTTTTGTGGTTAAATAAAATATTTCCACACTGTTTTACCCTCAACCTGTGTTGTCTAAGTAGTATTACGCCCATGGTAAAATGAGAGTATGCATTCATTAGGATGATCCCTAGTCCATGCAATTTTGGCTCGTGAACCAGAGCACCCGCTGATCCCCAATGTCTCCACATTAATCAATGCCAAGGAAAAAACAACAGATAATTTCCGCCCCTTAAAAACGATAATAACAAGATAATTGTTATAGAGGACAAAGAAAAGGCTGAAATATTAAACAGGCACTTTTCATTCATGTTCACCAATGAACCGTCTGAGAGTAAAGTGTCAGTCTTTGCTGACGACATCAAACTATGTAGGATATTAAAATCTGACTTGAAAAGAAAAAAAGAGGTTCCAGCTTCTCCAGATAAAATCGAAAAAGGCTTTATTGCTATAACATCATTAAAATATGAAAAGCTCCCGAGACATCACCATGATAGTATACACGGCAGGCTACGCGTTTCGACCGACACAGCGGTCTTTATCAAAGCTAGTCTACTGAATAGTGAAATTGTATAAAAAGACCTGAGGACCAATGACATGAAAGAAAGAAATCACATGAACGGAAAGGTCCTATTAATGAATAAAATAGCATACAAAACTATTAACAATTCACACAAAATAAAATAAAAAATGAAAAATGAATGAAATACAAACAATAATTAATTAAATAAGTATCACACATGAATGAATAAATCAATAATGAAACATTAATTCATTCCTCTTGTTAAGACCGTCAGGAAATCTCGTACCCAGATTGAAAATCCAATACGCCTCGCGTGTTAGTAGTGTTCTGTGCAAATCCCCACCACGTAAAGGCTTCTTGATTTTTTCTAAGCCTGTAACCCTCAAAGAGCTGATATCACGAGAATGGTAGTCTATAAAATGTTTCGCTGCAGAGGAAATATTACGGTTAATATTACCAATATGTAGGATATCATGCAAATGTTCGGAAATGCGATTCTTCAATTTCCTAATTGTGCATCCAACATATGATTTGTTGCACTCAATACAATCTAATTTATAAATGACATATCGCGTATTGCAATTAATGAAATCCTGAATTGTAAATGTATTAACATTATTGCAGTCTTTGAAAATTTTAGTTGTAACCATTCTCTTACATGTTGAACAATTAGTAACGTTACATTTATAACTACCTTTACATTTAAGCCAAGTGTCTGGTGGTCTATGTGAAACAAATGTGTTAGGTGATAAAATGTTGCCTAATGTGGGTGCCCTCCTAGCAACAATATTGCACCCACCTTGTAACACTTGGCTGAGAATGGGATCCTCATACAAAATAGGTAAAGCTTTGGAAATGATATGTTTAATTGCGTTGAATTGGGGGCTGTATTGCAGACATACAAATGGTTTGTTACCGATGTTATTTTTAACAGAGTTTTTGTTTAGCCGACAGACATCAGATGAAACAAGTTCATTTTGTTGCTTGTTGGAGACTATTTTAGACGCTCGATCAAGCATCCAATTAGGGTAACCCCGTTTATTCAATCTCTTACATGATCTGGCCAGATCACTGGTATATGCGTTATTATTATTGCAATTACGCTTGAGTCTAGTAAACTCCCCTACTGGGATGGCTTTAATGGTATGCTTAGGGTGGCTGCTATTAGCATGGAGAATTGTATTACCGGCAATAGGTTTAATAAAAGTACGTGTTGAAATTAATTTATTGACGCTACCCGTCAATTCCAAATCCAAAAATGAGATTGTAGATTTTTGATGAATATGGGTGAATTTGATATTGTAATCATTATTGTTGATATACAGTAAAAAATCAGGTATGGCAGATACATCACCCCTCCAAATAATTAATGTATCGTCGATGTATCTGCCATACCATAAAATGACGGTCTTAACAAGAGGAATGAATTAATGTTTCATTATTGATTTATTCATTCATGTGTGATACTTATTTAATTAATTATTGTTTGTATTTCATTCATTTTTCAATTTTTATTTTATTTTGTGTGAATTGTTAATAGTTTTGTATGCTATTTTATTCATTAATAGGACCTTTCCGTTCATGTGATTTCTTTCTTTCATGTCATTGGTCCTCAGGTCTTTTTATACAATTTCACTATTCAGTAACATAGTAACATAGTTAGTAAGGCCGAAAAAAGACATTTGTCCATCCAGTTCAGCCTATATTTTCCATCATAATAAATTCCCAGATCTACGTCCTTCTACAGAACCTAATTGTATGATACAATATTGTTCTGCTCCAGGAAGACATCCAGGCCTCTCTTGAACCCCTCGACTGAGTTCGCCATCACCACCTCCTCAGGCAAGCAATTCCAGATTCTCACTGCCCTAACAGTAAAGAATCCTCTTCTATGTTGGTGGAAAAACCTTCTCTCCTCCAGACGCAAAGAATGCCCCCTTGTGCCCGTCACCTTCCTTGGTATAAACAGATCCTCAGCGAGATATTTGTATTGTCCCCTTATATACTTATACATGGTTATTAGATCGCCCCTCAGTCGTCTTTTTTCTAGACGAAATAATCCTAATTTCGCTAATCTATCTGGGTATTGTAGTTCTCCCATCCCCTTTATTAATTTTGTTGCCCTCCTTTGTACTCTCTCTAGTTCCATTATATCCTTCCTGAGCACCGGTGCCCAAAACTGGACACAGTACTCCATGTGCGGTCTAACTAGGGATTTGTACAGAGGCAGTATAATGCTCTCATCATGTGTATCCAGACCTCTTTTAATGCACCCCATGATCCTGTTTGCCTTGGCAGCTGCTGCCTGGCACTGGCTGCTCCAGGTAAGTTTATCATTAACTAGGATCCCCAAGTCCTTCTCCCTGTCAGATTTACCCAGTGGTTTCCCATTCAGTGTGTAATGGTGACATTGATTCATTCTTCCCATGTGTATAACCTTACATTTATCATTGTTAAACCTCATCTGCCACCTTTCAGCCCAAGTTTCCAACTTATCCAGATCCATCTGTAGCAGAATACTATCTTCTCTTGTATTAACTGCTTTACATAGTTTTGTATCATCTGCAAATATCGATATTTTACTGTGTAAACCTTCTACCAGATCATTAATGAATATGTTGAAGAGAACAGGTCCCAATACTGACCCCTGCGGTACCCCACTGGTCACAGCGACCCAGTTAGAGACTATACCATTTATAACCACCCTCTGCTTTCTATCACTAAGCCAGTTACTAACCCATTTACACACAATTTCCCCCAGACCAAGCATTCTCATTTTGTGTACCAACCTCTTGTGCGGCACGGTATCAAACGCTTTGGAAAAATCGAGATATACCACGTCCAATGACTCACCGTGGTCCAGCCTATAGCTTACCTCTTCATAAAAACTGATTAGATTGGTTTGACAGGAGCGATTTCTCATAAACCCATGCTGAAAGCTAGTAGACTAGCTTTGATAAAGACCGCTGTGTCGGTCGAAACACGTAACCTGCCGTGTATACTGTCATGGTGATGTCTCGGGAGCTTTTCATATTTTAATGATGTTATAGCAATAAAGCCTTTTTCGATTTTATCTGGAGAAGCTGGAACCTCTTTTTTTCTTTTCAAGTGTGTTTCATCACGTCTCATCAAGGACGGAGTCCCGTGCTTCTCTGTGGGATCGGTGAGCTGGCTTTTTCCTTGTTTCATCTGTCTTCATATTAAAATCTGACCTTGAAATTACAATAATAAAAATTGATCTGGATGAGATCAAATGAGATTTAATCTACTATATAATTGTCTAAGGGTCACTTCCGTCGTTCTGTCTGTCCTTCTGTCTGTCATGGATATTCATTGGTCGCGGCCTCTGTCTGTCATGGAATCCAAGTCGCTGATTGGTCGTGGCAAAACGCCCACGACCATTGCCACGACCAATCAGCGACAGGCGCAGTCCGGCGGCAACATAGCCACTCCATCCTCCCCGCAGTCAGTGCCCGCTCCGTACTCCCCTCCAGTCAACGCTCACACAGGGTTAATGGCAGCGCTAATGGACTGCGTTATGCCACAGTGTAATGCACTCCATTAACGCTGCTATTAGCCCTGTGTGACCAACTTTTTTACTATTGATGCTGCCTATGCAGCCTCAATAGTAAAAAGATCTAATGTTAAAAATAATTTAAAAAATTAAAAATCATCATGTACTCACATTCCGGCGCCTTTCCCGCTCCGCTCCTCGCGATGCTCCAGTGACCAGTCCATGCAAGCGGCAGGTTCCGGTGACAAACATGGTATGCGACAAGGACCTGCCATGACGTGTGACCGCGACGTCATCACAGGTCTTGCACCCATACCAACGCTGGGACCGGAAGCTGCCGGGTGCACCGCACACAGGGCCAGGACTTCAACGGAGGGTGAGTATATGTTTATTTTTCATTTTAAGTCTGTATACTACATGGCTCTGTGCTGTATACTCCGTCGCTGTGCAATATACTACGTGGCTGGACAATATACTACGTGGCTGGGCAATATACTACGTGGCTGGGCAATATACTACGTGGCTGGGCAATATACTATGTAGCTGGGCAATATACTACGTGGCTGGGCAATATACTACGTGGCTGGGCAATATACTACGTGGACATGCATATTCTAGAATACCCGATCTAGTACTTGATAAATGTAGAGTAACGCACCCAGCACGGCAGACACTATAACAGCTTTTAAAAATAGCTGGATGATTTCCTCAGTAGAAGTAACACTGTGGGTTATAGTTAAATTAGTGACAAAATGAACAATTAGTGGAGAAGGTTGACCTTGATGGACCTAGGTCGTTATTCAACTCATGTAACTATGCTTATTGGCTAACAGCCCTGAAACATACGGGGCGGGTTCTTGAGCATTGCGCCAAAGCAACTTCTTTGGGCTTCTGTCCTCTTATCCTGCAGTTTTCTGAACTGACCTAATGTGGACTTGGGAACCAGCGAAGCCGAATTCTGTCCACAGCTGTTAGGTCACTGTTCACACCACACAGAGACACCAAAAGCGTCTTTGTGCTAAAGGGGTTAATGTCCCCCCCTCAAGTAATGGGGCCTCCAACACCTACCTCCACCTGCAGAGCCGCTCTCCACATATATGGCTGCTCTGTGCACACAGGACCTGTGATGAGGTCACAGGAGGGGAGGAGTCAGTGGTCACATGATCAGGGGTCTCAGTGTCAGTGAATAATATCCGGAGTGTATACCCTACATGGAAACTTCTCCTCAGTCAGTGACATTTCCGCCATTATTTACCCCTCACTACTGGCACAATTACCTCCCGCTGCCTTTTCTACACAGTGTTATGTGTGGAATGTAACGTGTGATTTCTCTGCTTGGAGACACATAGACCCCACACATGAGGGAATTATCACCAGTTACCGGACATCTACTACAGCTCTGGCAAAAATTAAGAGACCACCACATCAAAACCCTGTCATGGGCAGCCCAATTTCCAGACCTGAACCCCATTGAAAACCTCTGGATTGTAATCAAGAGGATGATGGATAGTCACAAGCCATCAAACAAAGAAGAACGGTTTATATTTTTGCTCCAGGAGCAGTGTGAAACACTGCTGGAAAGCATGCCAAGACGCATGAAAGCTGTGATTAAAAATCACGGTTATTCCACAAAATACTGATTTCTGAACTCTTCCTGAGTTAAAATATCAATATTGCTGTTTCTAAATGATTATGAACTTGTTTTCTTTGCATTATTTGAGGTTTGAAAGCACTGGTTTTTTTTTTGTAATTTTGACCATTTTTCTTTGTCAGAAAAAAATACAAAATGTATTGCTTGGAACTTCGGAGACATGTTGTCAGAAGTTTATAGAACAAAAGAACAATTTACATTTTACTCAAACATATACCTATAAAGAGAAAAATCAGACATACTGAACATTTTGCAGTGGTCTCTTAATTTTTGCCAGAACTGTATATGGCGGCATATGATTGTGCTATTGACTCCATACTAGGAGATAAAATGCCGAAATGTCATTTATTTAACCCCTTCCAGGGAGGACGGCCTTAACAGACTATATTCAAAAGAGTCCGACTAAGGGTCATATACGGCCATTCACCTCTCCAGTCGCCGTTGTTTTTTTTTCTTAAAAAAAAGATGGAGGGTTGCGTACATGCAAGAGATTTATAAAATCATGGTTCATGTGGTGAAATATGTGTGTATATATATATATATATATATATATATGTGTGTAGTGACATGTCTAGGGTTATATGTGTGACTAGTGATAATGTAGCATCTGACCTGAAGGCAAGTCACACCAAGATGTTAATAGGTACTTCCTTCCTTGGAATGAGTAAGACCTCTGTCTCCAAATCTCACCAGGAGGTCTGGCTGAGGCCAAGAACAAAGGAACACTTGACACCTCTGAGTGCTTGGAGGGGAGGTGCTAAATTGTGGCCTGAGGTAATCTATCCCTGAGAACCTCTCCACAAGAGAAATAATATATTCATTGGGGGCGCGGCCGTGGCCCAATCACACAGGCAGTAGTTATGATATTGGCCTGAGGGGCCGATCTAGAAGCCTGACCTCAGACCAAAGTTATAAATTTAGGCTGCAGACAGAGAATTGTGTTCACATGTGAGGGCAGCCTGAGAAGCTGGTGTGATCCAATCTACATCGTCCTACCCTCAGGGAGCAGAAAGCAAACTACCAGTTAGATGATTTCTGTAAGTTTCTCCTGTTTATTTTGACATTGTTTGCATAAGTCGTATATCTTTTTATTATCATATTTTTATACCTTTTTCTAATTGTAAGCATTGAACTTTTGCTATTAAAGTATAAACCTTTAACAAGTTGAACCTTGAATGTTCTAAAGAATCCATAGCCTAAAGGTGTGTGGGCCTTATGAGTGATAGACATATTTTTATTAGTATTATTGTTAGTTGCGGGACTCATCGCCCGTGTATTCGATTTGTGATGGCAGCACGTATGACCGGGTGTGTGGCCTGAGTTGGTGTGTGATTTATGCTCCCATTACAGCATAGGACAGAGGTTGAATGCTGGGACTGAGAGTGGGGAGATAGATTAACCCTTGCAGGCGCAACCCCAAGTCACGTGTGAGAGCAGGCACATGACGAATAAGTGACACCACGGAGTAGGAATCCGTGACAGTTCACAATCCCTGTCCTTTATCCCTTATACCTGACCTGCTTATCCAATTATCTGAAGCTAAATGGTTTTCCAAACTTGACTTGAGAGGGGCATATAACCTTAGCAATGTGTTCCCCAAAAAATATTTCTGATAAAGGGGTTAAATTTCTTAGCGTTTGGCTTAGTTTTTGCTCCAGATTGAGTATCAAGCTGTCTTTTTCCTCAGGCTATCATCCAGAGATTAATGTAAAAACAGAAAGGATGAACCAGGAGGTATAGCAGTGTGTTGTGAATTCTGTGGCAGAGCTCTCTCCTGTGGTCACAAGTGGTACTTCGGCTGGTTCTCTCTGTGAGCTTCCGTTGGTGGAGGAAAGTGGTACTGCGGCTTCTGAGTTTCCTTCCTCAGGTGATGTGGTGAAGTCATTAGGTGCTTCTCTATTTAACTCCACCTAGTGCTTTGATCCTGGCTTCCAGTCAATGTTCTAGTATTGGACCTGTTTCCTCCTGGATCGTTCCTGTGGCCTGCTGCTCTGCATAGCTAAGTTCTTCTTTGCTATTTGTTTGCTGTTTTTTTCTGTCCAGCTTGTCAATTTGTTTTTTACTGCTTGCTGGAAGCTCTGGGACGCAGAGGGTGTACCTCCGTGCCGTTAGTTCGGTACGGAGGGTCTTTTTGCCCCCTTTGCGTGGTCTTTTTGTAGGGTTTTGTGTTGACCGCAAAGTTACCTTTCCTATCCTCGCTCTGTTCAGAAAGTTGGGCCTCACTTTGCTAAATCTATTTCATCTCTACGTTTGTCTTTTCATCTTAACTCACAGTCATTATATGTGGGGGCTGCCTTTTCCTTTGGGGTATTTCTCTGAGGCAAGGTAGGCTTATTTTCCTTCTTCAGGCTAGCTAGTTTCTCAGGCCGTGCCGAGTTGCATAGGCAGCGTTAGGCGCAATCCACGGCTGCCTTTAGTGTGGTTGGAGAGGATTAGGGATTGCGGTCAACAGAGTTCCCACGTCTCAGAGCTCGTTCTTGTTTTTTGGGTTATTGCCAGGTCACTGTATGTGCGCTGACCTCTATGTCCATTGTGGTACTGAATTACCTTTCATAACAGTACTGGAAGCCAAAAGTACTAATGATTCCCAATAGAGGGAAAAAAGAAGTTCTGAGACCATTTTTTTTTCTTTGCACTGTGTTTTGCCTTTTTTTTCCCCTAGACATTTGGGTGGTTCAGGACACAGGTGTGGACATGGATATTCAGGGTCTGTGCTCTTCATTGGATAATCTCGTTATAAATGTACAAAAGATTCAAGATTTGGTGGTTCAGAAGCCTATGTTAGAACCAAGAATTCCTATTCCTGATTTGTTTTATGGTGATAGAGCGAAGTTTGTGAATTTCAAAAATAATTGCAAACTGTTTCTGGCTTTGAAACCTCGCTCCTCTGGTGACCCAGTTCAACAAGTTAGGATTGTTATTTCTTTGTTGCGTGGCGATCCTCAGGACTGGGCATTTTCCCTTTGCGCCAGGGGATCCTGCATTAAGTAATATCGATGCATTTTTCCTGGCGCTCGGATTGCTGTACGATGAGCCTACTTCTGTGGATCAGGCAGAGAAGAATTTGCTGGCTCTGTGTCAGGGTCAGGATGAAATAGAGGTATATTGTCAGAAATTTAGAAAGTGGTCCGTACCGTACTCACTCAGTGGAATGAAGGTGCGCTCGCAGCTATTTTCAGAAAAGGTCTCTCTGAAGCCCTTAAGGATGTCATGGTGGGATTTCCTATGCCTGCTGGTCTGAATGAGTCTATGTCTTTGGCCATTCAGATCGGTCGACGCTTGCGCGAGCGTAAATCTGTGCACCATTTGGCGGTATTACCTGAGCTTAAACCTGAGCCTATGCAGTGCGATAGGACTTTGACCAGAGTTGAACGGCAAGAACACAGACGTCTGAATGGGCTGTGTTTCTACTGTGGTGATCCAATCATGCTATCTCTGATTGTCCTAAGCGCACTAAGCGGTTCGCTAGGTCTGCCACCATTGGTACGGTATAGTCAAAATTTCCTCTGTCCGTTACCTTGATCTGCTCTTTGTCATCGTATTCTGTCATGGCATTTGTGGACTCAGGCGCTGCTCTGAATTTGATGGACTTGGAGTATGCTAGGCGTTGTGGGTTTTTCTTGGAGCCCTTGCAGTGTCCTATTCCATTGAGAGGAATTGATGCTACGCCTTTGGCCAAGAATAAGCCTCAGTACTGGACCCAGCTGACCATGTGCATGGCTCCTGCACATCAGGAGGTTATTCGCTTTCTGGTGTTGCATAATCTGCATGATGTGGTCGTGTTGGGGTTGCCATGGCTACAAGTCCATAATCCAGTTTTAGATTGGAAATCCATGTCTGTGTCCAGCTGGGGTTGTCAGGGGGTACATGGTGATGTCCCATTTCTGACTATTTCGTCATCCACCTCTTCTGAGGTTCCTGAGTTCTTGTCTGATTACCGGGATGTATTTGATGAGCCCAAGTCCGATGCCCTACCTCCGCATAGGGATTGTGATTGTGCTATCGATTTGATTCCTGGTAGTAAATTCCCAAAAGGTCGACTGTTTAATTTATCTGTGCCTGAGCACGCCGCTATGTGGAGTTATGTGAAGTAGTCTTTGGAGAAGGGGCATATTCGCCCGTCATCGTCGCCATTGGGAGCAGGGTTCTTTTTTGTAGCCAAGAAGGATGGTTCACTGAGACCTTGTATAGATTACCGCCTTCTAAATAAGATCACGGTTAAATTTCAGTACCCCTTGCCATTGTTATCTGATTTGTTTGCTAGGATTAAGGGGGCTAGTTGGTTCACCAAGATAGATCTTCGTGGTGCATATAATCTTGTGCGTATTAAACGGGGCGATGAATGGAAAACTGCATTTAATACGCCTGAGGGCCATTTTGAGTACCTAGTTATGCCATTCGGACTTGCCAATGCTCCATCAGTATTTCAGTCCTTTATGCATGACATCTTCCGAGAGTACCTGGATAAATTCCTGATTGTATACTTGGATGATATTTTGGTCTTCTCGGATGATTGGGAGTCTCATGTGAAGCAGGTCAGAATGGTGTTCCAGGTCCTGCGTGCTAATTCTTTGTTTGTGAGGGGATCAAAGTGTCTCTTTGGTGTTCAGAAGGTTTCATTTTTGGGGTTCATTTTTTCCCCTTCTACTATCGAGATGGACCCTGTTAAGGTCCAGGCCATTTATGATTGGACTCAGCCGACATCTCTGAAGAGTCTGCAAAAGTTCCTGGGCTTTGCTAATTTTTATCGTCGCTTCATCTGTAATTTTTCTAGTATTGCTAAACCATTGACCGATTTGACCAAGAAGGGTGCTGATGTGGTCAATTGGTCTTCTGCTGCTGTGGAAGCTTTTCAAGAGTTAAAGCGTCATTTTTCTTCTGCCCCTGTGTTGTGTCAACCAGATGTTTCGCTTCCGTTCCAGGTCGAGGTTGATGCTTCTGAAAATGGAGCAGGGGCTGTTTTGTCACAAAGAGGTTCTGATTGCTCGGTGATGAAGCCATGCGCCTTCTTTTCCAGGAAGTTTTCGCCTGCTGAGTGAAATTATGATGTTGGCAATCGAGAGTTGCTGGCCATGAAGTGGGCATTCGAGGAGTGGCGTCATTGGCTTGAAGGATCTAAGCATCGCGTGGTGGTCTTGACTGATCACAAGAACTTGACTTATCTCGAGTCTGCCAAACGGTTGAATCCTAGACAGGCTCGTTGGTCGCTGTTTTTCTCCTGTTTTGACTTTGTGGTTTCGTACCTTCCAGGCTCTAAAAATGTGAAGGCGGATGCCCTGTCTAGGAGTTTTGTGCCCGACTCTCCGGGTTTGTCTGAGCCGGCGGGTATTCTCAAAGAGGGAGTAATTGTCTGCCATCTCCCCTGATTTGCGGCGGGTGCTGCAAAAATTTCAGGCTAATAAACCTGATCGTTGCCCAGCGGAGAAACTGTTTGTCCCTGATAGGTGGACGAATAAAGTTATCTCTGAGGTTCATTGTTCGGTGTTGGCTGGTCATCCTGGAATCTTTGGTACCAGAGATTTAGTGGCTAGATCCTTTTGGTGGCCGTCTCTGTCGCGGGATGTGCGTTCTTTTGTGCAGTCCTGTGGGATTTGTGCTCGGGCTAAGCCCTGCTGTTCTCGTGCCAGTGGGTTGCTTTTGCCCTTGCCGGTCCCGAAGAGGCCTTGGACACATATCTCTATGGATTTTATTTCGGATCTCCCCGTCTCTCAAAAAATGTCTGTCATTTGGGTGGTTTGTGATCGCTTCTCTAAGATGATCCATTTGGTACCCTTGTCTAAATTACCTTCCTACTCTGATTTGGTGCCATTGTTCTTCCAGCATGTGGTTCGTTTACATGGCATTCCAGAGAACATCGTTTCTGACAGAGGTTCCCAGTTTGTTTCGAGGTTTTGGCGAGCCTTTTGTGCTAGGATGGGCATTGATTTGTCTTTTTCCTCGGCTTTCCATCCTCAGACAAATGGCCAGACTGAACGAACTAATCAGACCTTGGAAACATATCTGAGATGCTTTGTTTCTGCTGATCAGGATGATTGGGTGTCCTTTTTGCCTTTGGCTGAGTTCGCCCTTAATAATCGGGCCAGCTCGGCTACCTTGGTTTCGCCGTTTTTCTGCAATTCTGGGTTCCATCCTCGTTTCTCTTCAGGGCAGGTTGAGTCTTCGGACTGTCCTGGTGTGGATACTGTGGTGGACAGGTTGCAGCAGATTTGGACTCATGTAGTGGACAATTTGACCTTGTCCCAGGAAAAGGCTCAACGTTTCGCTAATCGCAGACGTTGTGTGGGTCCCCGACTTCGTGTTGGGGATTTGGTTTGGTTGTCATCTCGTTATATTCCTATGAAGGTTTCCTCTCCTAAGTTTAAGCCTCGTTTCATTGGTCCGTATAGGATTTCTGAGGTTCTTAATCCTGTGTCTTTTCGTTTGACCCTTCCAGATTCTTTTTCCATCCATAACGTATTCCATAGGTCATTGTTGCGGAGATACGTGGCACCTATGGTTCCATCTGTTGATCCTCCTGCCCCGGTTTTGGTGGAGGGGAAGTTGGAGAATATAGTGAAGAAGATTTTGGATTCTCGTGTTTCGAGACGGAAACTCCAGTATCTGGTTAAGTGGAAGGGTTATGGTCAGGAAGATAATTCCTGGGTCTTTGCCTCTGATGTCCATGCTGCCGATCTTGTTCGTGCCTTTCATATGGCTCATCCTGGTCGGCCTGGGGGCTCTGGTGAAGGTTCGGTGACCCCTCCTCAAGGGGGGGGTACTGTTGTGAATTCTGTGGTCGAGCTCCCTCCTGTGGTCACAAGTGGTACTTCGGCTGATTCTGTCTATGGGCTTCCATTGGTGGATGTGAGTGGTACTGCGGCTTCTGAGTTTCCTTCCTCAGGTGATGAGGTTAAGTCGTTAGGTGCTGTTCTATTTAACTCCACCTAGTGCTTTGATCCTGGCCTCCAGTCAATGTTCTAGTATTTGTCTTGCTTCCTCCTGGATCGTTCCTGTGGCCTTTCTATCCTGCATAAGCTAAGTTTTGCTTGTGTTGTTTTCGTTTGCTGTTTTTTCTGTCCAGCTTGCTATATTGGTTTTTCTTGCTTGCTGGAAGCTCTGGGACGCAGAGGGAGCACCTCCGTACCGTTAGTCGGTGCGGAGGGTCTATTTGCCCCCTCTGCGTGGTTGTTTGTAGGGTTTTGTGTTGACCGCAAAGCAATCTTTCCTATCCTCGGTCTGTTCAGTAAGTTGGGCCTCACTTTGCTAAATCTATTTCATCTCTGCGTTTGTAATTTCATCTTAACTCACAGTCATTATATGTGGGGGGCTGCCTTTTCCTTTGGGGTATTTCTCTGAGGCAAGGTAGGCTTATTTTTTATCTTCAGGGCTAGTTAGTTTCTCAGGCTGTGCCGAGTTGCATAGGGAGTGTTAGGCGCAATCCACGGCTGCCTCTAGTGTGGTTGGATAGGATTAGGGATTGCGGTCAGCAGAGTTTCCACGTCTCAGAGCTCGTCCTATGTTTTTTGGTTATTGTCAGGTCACTTTGTGTGCTCTGAACTTCAAGGTCCATTGTGGTTCTGAATTACCTATTCATAACAGTTGACGCTGTCATTTTTGGGAGCTAGAATAGCCCTTTCACACAGCCAGCCAGAATTTTTGAAGTGGAGTTGAATGTTTGGAAAAACCTTTACTTTCAACTCCTCAATGGAAGTCACAACGCAACAAAAGTTGCTTGGGAAGATGATCTCTCCAGTGGTTGAGTTTACTGGTGCCTTGCCATCTCCAATAGTTAACAGCTGGCTCGAAAACAGTCCAGCAGAACCATCGCCTGTCATGTAGACCCTCATTTTTGTGTTCAGTGACATTTTCTTTACTTTTCTCCAAAGGTACGGTGCTTTGAGACAGGCATTGAATTCATCTGCAGGGGTTGATCTTGGAATAACAGGTAGTGTTTGGCGGAAGTCACCTGCCAAAACAACAACTAATCCCATGAATATTTGTTGCTACGCAGGTCTTGCAGCAGTCTGTCCACTGCTTCCAGGGCCCTTTTGTGTGACATGCTGCATTCATCCCAAATGATGGCACTGCATTTTTTAAGTAATTTGGCCAGTCCTGATTCCTTGGCAATATTACACATGGGGCTGTCACTATGAGACAGGTTAAGTGGTAGTTTGAATGTCGAATGTGCTGCCCTGCCACCTTTTAAAAGCGTAGCTGCAATTCCAGAAGATGCCACTACATCTTTTTTTGTCAAAATTTTGCCAGGAGCAAGTTGATTACAAATGTCTTTCCTGTTCCACCTGGAGCATCAAGGAAGACAATCCCACCTTTGTTGGTTTCACTGAAACTTAAAATGTAGTCCCTTTGATCTGGTACCAATATCAGCTCGTTCTGAGACACAAATGGCTGTCAGTTCATCAATATTGTAGTTTGTTTCTATGAAAATCTCCCTACACATTTGGATACCTTCAGGATTTCTTATTGGAGCAGGCAAACCAAGCAACTGTAAGGCTTTTTCTGACATTGCTATGCACTGATCTTCAAGGAGCATTAAAGTTTCATTGAACATTTCCTCAGTGAAGTTGATGAGTTGCTGAGGATTTTCCCTTCTAATCTGCATGAGGATGTCCTCACTGAGATCAGTTTCGTTCTTTGTCCAAATCTCAAGAGGACTTGAAATGCTGCAGGTTGTTAGAATAATAGCAAAGAGGTGTCTTAGGGGTTTGTGTGGCTGCTGCTTCACTGAGGGTTATGTCCCAGTGTCCATCATTTTCCAGAAGTCCTTTTCTGTGGCAAGCTTCCCTGAATGTTTCACACACATGGCCTCCCATGGCCTTCAGGTCAGAAAATGATGTAGGGCCTTTGACAACATGAAGTAACATACGCAGGTAGAAGCACTCTGCACTTGACGGATGAACAGTGTAGACGCAACCAAGTGTATCAGTTGCTTTCACCCCTGGATAGCCTTCAATATCAAGCCCCCGTTTCCTCCGTTCCAGTGTTTTTCTGGAGGCATTCCAAGTGTAGTACTTTGGTAAATCACAGTAGAGAATTGTTTTTGCAAAAGGGTCTTGTTTACACAGCTCAAAAAATGCCAAGCGGGTGGTCTTAGATGGTGTTAGGAGCTGCTGCTGCAACTTTGCTGGGCTAAAGTAAATTCTCTATACATTTTCCAAGTGCACACTCAGATGCACAACTGGTGGGTAGCACTCATGAATGGAGAATCCTAGTATTCTCCAAACAGCTTCATTGCTACTTATGTACCTGCCCATCTGGAATGCCTCCACTTCATCAATAATAGGTACATTTTCCTGGAGTTCAAAAACTGCTTGATCACTTCCTTTGTGGACATATTTGCAGATATACTTGATTGATTTCACAGAGTAGCAAGATTTGACATTTATGTTTGCCTGGAAGGGTTGTAAGGCACTACCCACCTGTTTTTCAATTTCTATCTCTTGGAGTGATGATCCAACACGTATTTTGAGCTTTGCTGTGAAACCACCATCCCCTGGCTTTCTTCTTCGGTAGACTGGATATCCATCTTGTCCTGTTTGGGTTTCTTGGACCAGGGATCATGGGTAATGCTTTGAACACCTGCCATCAATCATACAGGGAGAATTTTTGTTGAGACTCCCACATGGACCATGGATCATGTTTTTTGTGATGGTGTCAAACAGCAATGGATCAATCTGAAGATCTGGCAATTCAGCACTGATGATATTGTCAGTTTCTGTAGGTGTGACCCATGACAGGGTTTTGATGTGGTGGTCTCCTAATGTTTGCCAGAGCTGTAGTAGACATCCGGTAACTGGTGATAATTCCCTCATGTGTGGGGTCTATTTGTCTCCAAGCACAGAAATCACACGTTACAGTCCACACATAACACTGTGTAGAAAAGGCGGCGCGAGGTAATTGTGCCAGTAGTGAGGGGAAATAATGGCAGAAACGTCACTGACAGAGGAAAAGTTCACTAACATTGAGGCCCCTGATCATGTGACCCCTGACTCCTCCCCTTCTGTGACCTCATCACAGGTCCTGTGTGCACTGAACAGCCATATATGTGGAGTGTGGCTCTGCGGGTGGAGGTAGGTTCTGGAGATTCCCCATCAGTGGGGGGGACATTAACCCCTTCAGCACGAAGACGCTTTGGGTGTCTCTGTGTGGTGTGAACAGTCACCTAACAGCTGTAGACAGAATTCGTCTTTTCTGGTTCCCAAGTCCACATTAGATCCATTCAGAAAACTGCAGGATGAGAGGACAGAAGCCCAAAGAAGTTCTCAGACAATGCGATGATTTCTCTCCTAGTTCTGGTCCAGCACAGTAATGTAGATACTAGTGATGAGTGAGCGAGCTCGGCACTTGATCGAGTATCGTGTGCTTTGGCGCTATGCTCAAGAACCCGCCCCGTATGTTTCACGGCTGTTAGACGGCCAATAAATATAGTTACATGAGTTGAATAACGACCTAGGTCCATCAAGTTCGACCTTTCTCCGCCAATTGTTCATTTTGTCACTAATTTAACTATAACCCACAGTGTTACTTGTACTAAGGAAATCATCCAGCCATTTTTTAAAAGCTGTTATAGTGTCTGCCGTGCTGGGTGCATTACTCTACATTTATCAAGTATTAAACCTCATTTGATCTTACCCAGATCATTTTTTAATATTGTAATTTCAAGGTCAGATTTTAATATCCTACATAGTTTGGAGTCGTCAGCAAAGACTGACACTTTACTCTCAATCCCATCTGCAAGGTCATTAATGAAGAGGTTAAAAAGAATTAGTCCTAGCACAGATCCACTGCTGACTATATCCCATTTAGAGAACGTACCATTTATGATAATAACTTTGTTTCCTGTCATTTAGCCAATTCCTTACCCATCTGCATATAGTGCCCCAGTCCTTGCTTCCGTAGCTTCGGTATAAGGCTGTTATGTGGTACAGAATTGATGTCTTTGCAAAGTCCAGATAAATCACATCATTACGAACATCCAGATTTACACTCACCTCTTTAGAGAAATACAACATGTTACTTAGACACAACATCTTTCATGAGTCCATGCTGGTTGTCAGTTATATTATTCTCTGCAATATATCTCTGCAGGTCATCTCTTATGATGCCCTAAATATTTTTGCACACTATTGATGTCAGACTTACCAGACGGTAGTTACCTGGATCCACCTTCTTACCTTTCTTAATTATCGATACCACATCAGCCATCCTCCAATGTTCAAATTGCACAGACACATGATTACTTCTTTTTGTGTTTAACTATTATTTCAGATCGTGAACTTGAATTTTTACCTTGTTGATTGATAACTGAAACAGACGGTTCATTAGTGAACATGGATGAAAAGTGCCTGTTTAACCCCTTAGTGACAGAGCCAATTTGGTACTTAAAGCGACTCTGTCACCTGAATTTGGCGGGACTGGTTTTGGGTCATATGGGCGGAGTTTTCGGGTGTTTGATTCACCCTTTCCTTACCCGCTGGCTGCATGCTGGCTGCAATATTGGATTGAAGTTCATTCTCTGTCCTCCATAGTACACGCCAGATTGCTTTGCGCAGGCGTGTACTATGGAGGACAGAGAATGAACTTCAATCCAATATTGCAGCCAGCATGCAGCCAGCGGGTAAGGAAAGGGTGAATCAAACACCCGAAAACTCCGCCCATATGACCCAAAACCAGTCCCGCCAAATTCAGGTGACAGGTTCCCTTTAATGACCAGGCCAATTTTTGCAATTCATTCTGACCACTGTCACTTTATGAGGTTATAACTCTGGAACGCTTCAACGGATCCCGCTGATTCTGAGATTGTTTTTTCGTGACATATTGTACTTCATGTTAGTGGTAACATTTCTTCGATATTACTTGCGATTATTTATGAAAAAAATGGAAATATGGCGAAAATTTTTAAAATTTTGCAATTTTCAAACTTTGTATTTTTATGCCCTTAAATCAGAGAGATATGTCACAAAAAATAGTTAATAAATAACATTTCCCACATGTCTACTTTACATCAGCACAATTTTGGAAACAAAATTTTTTTTTGTTAGGGAGTTATAAGGGTTAAAAGTTGACCAGCAATTTCTCATTTTTACAACACCATTTTTTTTTAGGGACCACATCACATTTGAAGTCATTTTGAGGGGTCTATATGATAGAAAATAATGAAGTGTGACACCATTCTAAAAACTACACCCCTCAAGGTTCTCAAAACCACATTCAAGAAGTTTATTAACCCTTTACGTGCTTCACAGAAACTGAAACAATGTGGAAGGAAAAAATGAACATTTAACTTTTTTTTGCAAACCTCTTAATTCAGAACCATTTTTTTTATTTTCACAAGTGTAAAAACAGAAATGTAACCATAAATTTTGTTATGCAATTTCTCCTGAATACGCCAATACCCCATATGTGGGGGTAAACCACTTTTTGGGCTCACCGCAGAACTTGGAAGTGAAGGAGCGCCGTTTGACTTTTTCAATGCAGAATTGGCTGGAATTGAGATCGGACGCCATGTCACGTTTAGAGAGCCCCTAACATGCCTAAACAGTGGAAACTCCCCACAAGTGACACCATTTTGGAAACTAGACCCCTTAAGGAACTTATCTAGATGTGTGGTGAGCACTTTGAACCCCCAAGTGCTTCACAGAAGTTTATAACGTAGAGCCGTGAAAATAAAAAATCGCTTTTGTTTACACAAAAATGATCTTTTCGCCCACAAATTCTTATTTTCACAAGGGTAACAGGAGAAATTAGACCACAAACGTTGTTGTGCGATTTCTCCTGAGTACGCTGATACCCAATATGTGGGGGTAAACCACTGTTAGGGCGCACCGCAGAGCTTGGAAGAGAAGGAGTGCCGTTTTACTTTTTCAATGTAGAATTGGCTGGAATTGAGATTGGACGCCATGTCGCGTTTGGAGAGCCCCTGATGTGCCTAAACAGTGGAAACCCCAGACAAGTGACACCATTTTGGAAACTAGACCCCTTAAGGAACTTATCTAGATGTGTGGCGAGCACTTTGAACCCCCATGTGCTTCACAGAAGTTTATAACGTAGAGCCGTGAAAAAAAAAAAATTGCATTTTTTCTACAAAAATGATCTTTTTGCCCACAAATTTTTATTTTCACAAGGGTAACAGGAGAAATTAGACCACTAAAGTTGTTGTGCAATTTCTCCTGAGTACGTCGATACCCAATATGTGGGGGTAAACCACTGTTTGGGCGCACCGCAGAGCTTGGAAGAGAAAGAGTGCCGTTTTACTTTTTCAATGTAGAATTGGCTGGAATTGAGATCGGACGCCATGTCGCGTTTGGAGAGCCCCTGATGTGCCTAAACAGTAGAAATCCCCCACAAGTGACCCCATTTTGGAAACTAGACCCCCCATGGAACTTATCTAGATGTGTGGTGAGAACCTTGAATGCCCAAGTGCTTCACAGAAGTTTATAATGCAGAGCCGTGAAAATAAAAAATATTTTTTTTTTCCACAAAAAAGATATTGTAGCCCCCAAGTTTTTATTTTCACAAGGGTAACAAGAGAAATTGGACCCCAATAGTTGTTGTCCAATTTGTCCTGAGTATGCTGGTACCCCATATGTGGGGGTAAACCACTGTTTGGGCGCACGGCAGAGCTCGGAAAGAAGGAGCGCCGTTTTGGAATGCAGACTTTGATAGAATGGTCTGCGGGTATTATGTTGCGTTTGCAGAGCCCCTGATGTACCTAACCAGTAGAAACCCTCCACAAGTGACCCCATTTTGGAAACTAGACCCCCCAAGGAACTTATCTAGATGTGTGGTGAGAACTTTGAATGCCCAAGTGCTTCACAGAAGTTTAGAATGCAGAGTCGTGAAAATAAAAAATATTTTTTTTTCACAAAAAAGATATTGTAGCCCCCAAGTTTTTATTTTCACAAGGGTAACAAGAGAAATTGGACCCCAGAAGTTGTTGTCCAATTTATCCCGAGTACGCTGATGCCCCATATGTGGGGGTAACCCACTGTTTGGGCGCACGGCAGAGCTCAGAAGGGAGGGAGCACCATTTGACTTTTTGAGCGCAAAATTGGCTGTCGTGTTTGGAGACCCCCTGATGTACCTAAACAGTGGAAACCCCCCAATTCTAGCTCCAACCCTAACCCCAACACACCCCTAACCCTAATCCCAACCTGATCCATAATCCTAATCACTAACCCTAACCATAATCACAACCCTTACCCCAAAACAACCCTAATGTCAACCCTAACCATAACCCTAATCAAAACCCTAAATCCAACACACCCCTAATCCTAATCTCAACCCTAACCTCAAACCTAACCCTAATCCCAATACACCCCTAATCACAACCCTAACCTTAACCCTAATCCCAAACCTAACCCTAATCCCAAGCGTAACCCTAATGCCAACCCTAACCCTAATACCAATCCTAATCCAAACCCTAACCCTAATCCCAGCTCTAACCCTAACTTTAGCCCCAACCTTAGCCCTAACTTTAGCCCCAACCCTAACCCTAGCCCTAAGGCTACTTTCACACTTGCGTCGTTTGGCATTCCGTCGCAATCCGTCGTTTTGGACAAGAAACGAATCCTGCAAATGTGCCCACAGGATGCGTTTTTTGCCCATAGACTTGTATTGCCGACGGATCGTGACGAATGGCCACACGTCGCGTCCGTCGTGCACTGGATCAGTTGTGTTTTGGCGGAGCGTCGGCACAAAAAAAGTTCAATGAAACGTTTTTTTTGTACGTCGCATCCGCCATTTCTGACCGCGCATGCGTGGCCGTAACTCCGCCCCCTCCTCCCCAGGACATAGATTGGGCAGCGGATGCGTTGAAAAACTACAGCTGGTGCCCACGTTGTGCACAATTTTCACAACGTGCGTCGGTATGTTGGGCCGACGCATTGCGACGGCCCCGTACCGACGTAAGTGTGAAAGAAGCCTAACCCTAAATTTAGCCCCAACCCTAACCCTAAATTTAGCCCCAACCCAAACCCTATATTTAGCCCCAACCCTAGCCCTAACCCTAGCCCTAACCCTACCCCTAACCCTACCCCTAACCCTAACCTAACCCTACCTCTACCCCTAACCTAACCCTACCCCTAACCCTACCCCTAACCCTACCCCTAACCCTACCCCTAACCCTAACCCTACCCCTAACCCCTAACCCTACCCCTAACCCTACCCCTAACCCTAACCTAACCCTACCCCTAACCCTAACCCTAACCCTACCCCTAACCCTACCCCTAACCCTAACCCTACCCCTAACCCTACCCCTAACCCTACCCCTAACCCTAACCCTACCCCTAACCCTACCCCTAAACCTAACCCTACCCCTAACCCTAATTTTAGCCCCAACTGCTGTTCTCCTGCCGGCCGGCAGATGGAGACAGATGGCGGGCGCACTGGGCATGCGTCCGCCATGTTCTTCTGCCGGCGGCCAGGAGGAGCAGCAAGAGGATCCAGGGACACAGGTGAGTATTGTAGGGTCCCCGAATCCCCCTATTTCTCTGTCCTCTGCGATCACATCAGAGGACAGAGAATTACACTTTACTTTTTTTTTTTTTTTTTTGCGGTCGCCGGTAAACAGTTAATTACCGGCGATCGCAAAACAGGGGTCGGTAAAACCGACCCCGATCATGCTCTTTGGGGTCTCGGCTACCCCCGGCAGCCGAGACCCCAAAGATTCTCCCGGTGCCGGCCGGTGGGCGCACTGCGCATGCGCCCGCCATTTTGAAGATGGCGGCGCCCACCGGGAGACACGAGGAGCATCGGGGGAGCTAGGTGAGTATTGGGGGGCCACCTGGGACCCCTTTTCTCTGTCCTCCGATGTGCGATCACATCGGAGGACAGAGAAATTAAAAAGATCGCTTTTTTTTTTTTGCGATCGCCGGTAAACGGTTAATTACCGGCGATCGCAAATGCGGGGTGGGTTAAAAAAACCCCGAATCATGTTCTCTGGGGTCTCGGCTACCCCTGGCAGCCGAGACCCCGGAGAAAATCGGCCTCTGGGGGGCGCTATGAACTTTTTGGTTTAAGTACCCTTAGCGGCCGCCGTTAAAAGGCGTATCGGCGGTCGCTAAGGGGTTAATATCTCAGCCTTTTCTTTATCTTCTATAAAAATTATCTTGTTATTATCGTTTTTAAGGGGCCAAAATTATCTTTTTTCTTCTCCTTGGCATTGATTAATGTAGAGACACGGGTGCTCTGGTTCGCGAGCCAACACTACATCGACTAGGGATCATCCTTTATGAATGCACACTCTCCTTTTACCATGGGCGTAATACTACTCAGACAGCACAGAGTGAGGGTAAAACAGTGTGGCAATAATTTATTTAACCACAAAACAGGCAAATAATGCATAGAATAGTCCAAGCAAAATACTCAAAATGGTGCATATTACAGAGTCTCACTTTTCCGCTGACTCGCCAGGATAAGAGCAGCTGTTACTTCAGAGCTTCCAGGGCCGACGACCCCACCTGTGGCACGCACACAGAGAGGAGGTAATGACAAGCTTATGAAGACGAATGAGCGTGTTAATGTGGATATAATCTGTGCTGCTGAATAGATGTAGGTCCAGACGTATTTCACGTAAAAAGAGGTGGTTTATTCAACGTGTTTCGAAGTCTAAGCAACTAGGATACTGTCTTATATATACAAAATTTCAAATAACGGCACCATTGGCATCACCTGACAAACAGACAATATCAGAGTTCACAGATACAGCACATGACATGTTCAAGAATTGATGTATATTTGAGTAAAATATTTAAGCATTGAAACTTGATGGTATTAACCAAATTTTCCTATTCCATAGTGCAAAGATGAAAAAAGAAAAATTTGGAAAATTTGGTTAATACCATGAAATTTCAATGTTTAAATATTTGTTTGTCAGGTGATCCCATTGGTGCCGTTATTTGAAATTTTGTATATATAAGACAGTATCCTACTTCTGACTCTGTATTTGTGTGGTATTTCCTGATGAAGAAGTCGCTTAGACTTCGAAACGCGTTGAATAAACCACCTTTACATAGTAACATAGTTAGCAAGGCCGAAGAAAGACATTTCGTCAGAATAAATCCCCAAATCTACGTCCTTCTAAATAACCTAATAACTGTAAGATACAATATTGTTACGCTCCAGGAAGACATCCAGGCCTCTTTTGAACCTCTCAACTGAGTTCGCCATCACCACCTCCTCAAGCAAGGAATTCCAGATTCTCACTGCCCTAACATTAAAGAATCCTCTTCTATGTTGGTGAAAAAACCTTCTCTCTTCGAGATGCAGAGATTGCCCCCTTGTGACTGTCACCTTCCTTGGTATAATCAGATCCTTGGAGAGATATTTGTATTGTCCCCTTATATACTTATACATAGTTATTAGATCGCACCTCAGTCATCTTTTTTCTAGACTAAATAATCCTAATTTTGCTAATCTCTCTGGGTATTGTAGTTCCCCTCCGCTTTATTAATTTTGTTGCCCTCCTTTGTACTCGCTCAAGTTCCATTATATTCTTCCTGAGCTCCAGTGCCCCAAATTGTACATAGTACTCCATGTGCGGTCTATCCAGGGATTTGTATAGAGACAGTGTAATGCTTTCTTAATTTTAAATACATCTGGACCTACATTTATTCAGCAATGCAGATTATATCCACATTGACCCGTTCATTCATCTCCAGCATGGTCACTTGCTGACCCGTGGATCTGCTGCAGCGAATAACTATATGCTTTATCAAAAGCTCCATCTGATGAGTAGATGTGAGGAACCTCTGGTAAATAGGTGGACCCTCTGAGACTGTGACGATGATCCCCTCACGGACGAGCTGGCCAGGTAGACCACCCCCTATACAGGGAGCGTTAGGGGCAGGAGCGTGAGGGACTATCGCCACGGAAGCTGGAGGACCAAGGCGGACGAGAGCCTGAACCAGGTGGGAAAGGCAAGGACACGGGATGGACGGAATGCCGCAGGGAATACGAATGGAAGAGTACTATGGGGAAAGAGGAAAAACAGGAACACTACGACCGCAGGGAGATAGGGACTTGCAGGGACACGGTACCTGTAGAGACACAAGGACAACTGGAACACAGGGACAGCGACGAGACTGGACTTCAGGGACACGGAACCAGAAGGGAAAACATAGACTGCAGAAATACAGGGGTTAAAAGGATGCAGGAACCATAGGTACACAGGAACAGCAAGGAGGCTGGCACTGCAGGAACCGACGCCATGGGCCGACGCAGGTACTGCGGAGAAAGAACAAAGTACAAGATCAGAGAACTAGAAAATGCACAGAGAATACGTGCGACTAGGAGCACGTGAGAAGCACAAGTGATCATCAGGCACAGGGGTGAGGAGCAGACAGGAAGATATAGCAGCGCTTGAACTTACTTCCGGGTGGAGAGGGTCCTCCAAGACAATAGAGAGGACAGGGCATGCAGTATTAGTAAGAGCTAGAGGTGTGCACGCGCAGAACGGAAGCCGGCATGTGCGCGCACCCAATGATCAGCTGATGCCAGGAGCGAGCACTGGAGGGAGGATGCCGCAGCAGCAGAGCCGTGTCGGGATGCCGCGGACAGGTAAGTATAGCAGGGTGAAGCGGGTGGCAGCGGCGGCATGACAGTAGAATTTGATTATATCAATATGCTTTGCTTTCGATTAGACCCTATTTGCGCTGATTTCTCCAACAGCATTCCTAAGCTTAGGAAGATGACAGTCCATTGAGGTACAAGGCCAGTTAACCCGAGATTCAAAACCTGGTGTTAGAGGTCGAGTTCCTGCCTCTGCACAGGGGGGAATCTCAAGCCATCTCCGCTGCGGTCTCACATTCTTCTCCTGCCGCAGTGGAGCCTGCTCAGCGGAGACGTCAGTCCCAGCGTCTCGCTCAGTCTGACTCTGTACAAAGAGTTACTGCTGCTTTTCCTGCTTCTGCCATTGAAGTCCGTGCTGGGCAGAGGCGAGCAGACACTTCTGGGACTAAGTCCTGCTTTTCTCATTCTGAGCATGCCCAGAGTAAGATCTCTCAGTGGAGATCGAGGGTCACATGATCAGATATTGCAGCTAAAGCCATTGGTCCTTCAGGAAGGTCCTGTAGGTCCTCACGCTCTGTGGCAGCCTCTCACTGGTCCTTCTAGGAAGGTCCTGTACATGCTGCAACTATTTAATGCTCGCATGGCCGCACAGCCATGCGCTAGTATCGTGCTATGTTATGTGCTTTGCGCCAGTGTGGTCATGTGAGTTTGTGTTCAGGGACCCGGCTGAAATAAGCCCCTAGAATGCTGGCATCTCCGGCGAGGACATTTTGTGTGAATGTATTCAGGGCCCTGGCTGATATAAGCCCCTAGAATGTTGGCACCTCCGGCGAGGAGTTTTTGTGTGCATGCATGACCACTGACTGCTCTCAGTTGGGTAGTTAGCCTGTGCCACTGTGAAGTCAAACAGGGCGCAGTGCTTTGAGTTCACTGCTACTCTGTGAAGTAACAGAGTTAGCTCATACCACCATATAGTTCCGCCGTTTACTAGCAGCAGGTTCTCCTGCATGGTGGACCCCGGGCTGCAAACGCATCTATTACAATAAAACATCTATATTTACTCGGTGCGTTCCGCTAGCCCTAACAGAATACTAGCGCCAGGGTCTGGCTAGTAAATCGTGGACATTCAGCAATCCTTGCGGTATATCCAGCAGCTGGAGGGTAGGTTGGCGGCTCTCCAGAGCTCAACCTCAGCTCTGGATGTTACCGCAGTTGCTGTACAGGCTGCTAGTGTGGCTGCAGCAACCTTGTCCACTGCCACCCCTGTTCTAACATTATCTCACCTCCCGCTGCCAGAAAAATTTCATGAGTCAGTGCTCTATTAACCTCGAGCTCCTGGCTGCACGTTTTCCCACAAAGTGGGTTAAAGTGGGATTTATTGTGCCTCTCTTGTCGGATAGGGCGTTGGAGTGGGCTACGCCGCTGTGGGAGAGTGGCGATCAGGTGGTACAGAGTGCTCCGCTGTTCCTGAGCACTCTGAAACAGGTCTTTTTAGGACCTCCAGTCACCCATGACACGGCGCTCCAACTGCTGGCATTAACTCAGGGTGTGTCCTTGGTCAGCCATTTTGCCGTCCACTTCCGTACTTTAGCTGGAGTGGTCGGATAAAGCCCTTATCCCTATATTTTGGAGGGGGCTGGCTGATCACGTGAAGGACGCTCTGGCCACTAGGGAGATTCCTGCCACACTGGAGGAGTTAGTAACTGTCTCTACTTGTATTGACCTCCGTTTTAACGAGCAGAGGTTAGAGCGAGCCCAGTGTAGGCAGAGGTTTTGGCTGGCTCCCACCTTCGCCAAACCTCTGGAATCTCCAGTCCTTGTTCCTGAGTCACATGAGGCCGTGGAAGTGTCACGAGCGGGATCTAAGTCCCGGACTGCTTGTGCACTCAAGGTCTGTCATGTTTGCCAGCAGTCAGGACATCTTGCCACCAGATGTCCCCAGTGGTCGAGGAAACGTCAGCGTCTGGTGGTAGTAGGTGGAGGTACACTAGACATGGCGACGTTTGCCTCCAAATTGTCCTTTAAGGGGACATTATAGGCTCATCCTCCCACTCGGTAGAGCTCTGCGTGGATTCTGGGGCAGAGGGCAATTTTATGTCTTCTGCCTTCTCCCAACGTCACGCAATACCCCTGGTTATGCTAGCTCAACCAGTAACGGTACGAGTGATGAATGGGTCAACACTTCCCTCACAGATAACACACCAGACCATCCCTTTTACTCTGTCCATGTCGCCATCTCATCATGAGATTATATCTCTGCTCGTCATTCCTGAGGTAATTGATGAGGTCCTGTTGGGGATACTTTGGCTACGGTACCACTCTCCTCATATCGAGTGGTCCTCAGGCAGAATTCTGGGATGGAGTGAATCTTGTGGGGGAAGGTGACAGAGGAAGTGCGTTCAGGTGCTACTACAGAGGTACCCACAGATCTATCCTCTCTCCCCAAGCAATTCTGGTCCTATGCGGATGTGTTCTCCAAAAAGGCGGCGGAGACCCTTCCGCCCCATCGCCCCTATGACTGTCCTATTGACCTCTTGCCTGGTGCTGAGCCTCCCCGGGGTCGAGTTTATCCGTTATCTCTCCCAGAGATGGAGGCAATGTCTCAGTACATTCAAGAGAATCTGGCAAGAGGGTTCATCAGGAAGTCAGTGTCACCTGCTGGGGCTGGGTTCTTCTTCGCGCAGAAGAAGAATGGGGAACTACGTCCATGCATAGATTACAGGGGTCTTAACGCCATCACAGTTAAGAATAAGTATCTTTTGCCCTTGATATCTGAGCTGTTCGATAGGCTTTGGGGAGCAAGGGTATTTACTAAATTAGATCTGCGTGGTGCTTACAACCTGATTCGCATCCACGAGGGGAGCGAATGGAAGACGGCTTTTAACACCAGGGATGGGCACTATGAATATCTGGTGATGCCCTTCGGGCTCTGTAATGCCCCAGCCGTTTTCCAAGACTTTGTGAACGACATCGTCCGGGATATGCTCTCCACCTCGGTCATAGTCTATTTCGATGATATTCTCATCTACTCTCCAGATATTGACTCCCACCGGAGAGATGTTTGCAAAGTCTTCGACCTCCTACGGGCAAACTCCCTGTATGCCAAGTTGGAGAAGTGTATGTTCGAGCAGGAGTCCTTACCTTTCCTAGGCTATATCATCTCCGCCCAGGGATTCGCTATGGATCCTGCCAAACTACAGGCTGTGATGGACTGGCAGGAACCCCATTCTCTTAAAGCGGTGCAGCGCTTTATTGGGTTCATTAATTATTATCGCCAGTTCATTCCGCACTTCTCAACTTTGGTAGCTCCCTTGGTTGCCCTCACCAAGAAGGGGGCAAATCCCAAATTGTGGTCTGAGGAGGTCTCCAAGGCCTTTAAATCCATAAAGTCACACTTCGCTAGCGCTCCCATCCTACATCGCCCCGATGTAGATAAGCCATTTATCATGGAGGTGGATGCCTCATCTGTTAGTGCTGGAGCAGTCCTCTTCCAAAAGGATGCTCAAGGTCGGAATCATCCTTGCTTCTTCTTTTCTAAGACCTTCTCACCAGCAGAGAGGAATTATTCCATCGGGGACAGGGAGTTGCTAGCCATGAAGTTGGCTTTCTCGGAGTGGAGACATCTCTTGGAGGGAGCTCGTTTTCCCTTCCAAGTCTTCACAGATCATAAAAATTTGGTGTATCTGCAGACAGCCCAGCGGTTAAATTCTCGCCAGGCCAGATGGTCCTTGTTCTTCTCCTGGTTTCATTTCACCCTCCATTTTCTTTCTGGGGAGAACAACATTCGTGCCGACGCTCTCTCTCGCTCCGTTGTGTCATCTGTGGAGGAGGAAGAGGAGCCTCAGCTTATTGTCCCCACCGAGAGCCTGAGAACTGTGGCCCCGGTTTCGCTAGAGTCTGTGCCTCCGGGCAAGACTTTTGTACCATCCAGTTTGCGACCGGAGGTTCTCTCTTGGGCACACTCGTCCAGGGTGGGTGGATATTTTGGTTCCAAAAGGACATCTGAGTTACTGGCGAGGACATACTGGTGGCCGCATATGGCTCGTGATGTCACAGACTATGTTCGGGCGTGTGTCTCTTGCACAAAGAACAAGTTCCCTCGGCAACGGCCAGCTGGGTTGCTTTACCCTCTGCCGGTGGCGGACAGACCCTGGGAGATGGTTGGGATTAACTTTGTGGTGGGCTTACCCAAGTCTCGTAGCTGCACCATTATCTGGGTGATCACCGACCATTTTTCCAAAATGGTTCATTTGGTGCCTCTTCCACGGCTACCTTCTGCACAGGCTCTGGCAGCCTTGTTCATTAAGCATATCTTTCGCTTACACGGTATGCCGGACAAGATTGTCAGTGACCGGGGTCTCCAGTTTGCATCTCGATTCTGGAGAGAGCTTTGTCGTCTACTCAGTATTGAGTTGAATCTCTCCTCGGCTTATCATCCCGAGATGAATGGGTTGGTTGAGAGGGCCAATCAGACCCTGGTCACATATTTATGACATTTTGTTTCTGCCAGGCAGGATGACTGGGCATCCTTGTTACCGTGGGCAGAGTTTGCCCTTAACAACGCTGTAGCCGACTCCACCGGTCAGACTCCTTTCCTCTGCAATTACAGCCAGCATCCGCGGGTTCCTGTGCCTATGCCCGTGTCCTCTGCTGACTCCAGGGTGGCAGGCTGGGCAGTGGAGGTACGAGACATTTGGGACCACACTCAGGATGCCATCCGGGCCTCCAAAGAGAGAATGAGGTCCTCCGCCGATGCACGTCAGCGCCCTGCCCCGACCTTTGCTCCTGGCGACTTTGTGTGGCTCTCCGCTCGTAACATCAGGCTGCGTGTTGAGTCCACTAAGTTTGCACCTCGCTACTTGGGTCCCTTCAAGGTCTTCGAACAGGTTAATCCTGTGGTCTACCGTCTAGCCCTTCCTCCACGCCTAGGTATCACCGACACCTTTCATGTGTCCCTCCTTAAGCCCGTATACATGTCCCGGTTTTCTGAGTCATCTGCTGGGACATCGGGTTCGTCTACGGACGATTACGAGGTGAATGCTATTTTGGGGTGCAAGGTGGTATGTGGCAAAAAAATTTATTTGGTGGACTGGAAGGGTTATGGTCCTGAGGATAGGTCCTGGGAGCCTGCTGAGCACATTCGGGCTCCGCAGCTCATTGCTTCCTTTGAACGTAGCGAGGCCCAAGGAGGGGGGCCATGTTAGGGGTCGAGTTCCCGCCTCTTCACAGGGGGAATCTCGGGCCATCTCCGCTGCAGTCTCCCATTCTTCTCCTGCCGCAGTGGAGCCTGCTCAGCGGAGACTTCAGTCCCAGCGTCTCGCTCAGACTGACTCTGTACAAAGAGTTACTGCTGCTTTTCCTGCTTCTGCCATTGAAGTCAGTGCTGGGCAGCGGTGAGCAGACGCTTCTGGGACTAAGTTCTGCTTTTCTCGTTCTGAGCATGCCCAGAGTAAGATCTCTCAGTGAAGATCGAGGGTCACATGATCAGATACAGGAGCTAAAGCCATTGGTCCTTCAGGAAGGTCCTGTAGGTGCTCACGTACTGTGGCAGCCTCTCATTGGTCCTTCTAGGAAGGTCCTGTACGTGCTGCAACTATTTAAGGCTTGCATGGCACTAGTATCATTCTATGTTATGTGCTTTGCGCCAGTGTGGTCATGTGAGTTTGTGTTCAGGCACCCGGCTGATATAAGCCCTTAGAATGCTGGCACCTCCAACGAGGAGTTTTTGTGTGCATGCATGACCACTGACTGCTCTCAGTTGGGTATTTAGCCTGTGCAACTGTGAAGTCAAACAGGGTGCAGTGCTTTGAGTTCACGGCTACTCTGTGAAGTAACAGAGTTAGCTCATACCACCATATAGTTCCGCCATTTACTAGCAGCAGGTTCTCCTGCACGGTGGACCCCGAGCTGCGAACGCATCTATTATAATAAAACCTCTATATTTACTTGGTGCGTTCCGCTAGCCCTAACACCTGGCTTCTCCAAAAATCTTCATGGAGCCAGATGACCAGTGGGTTCCATTCCTGGCTTTCACAAATGTGTCCATGAGGCTCAAGTGATTGGAGGGTCCAAATCCTGACTTCCCCAAATGTATCCATGGTTCAGTGATGGTCAATGGAGCAAACCTGCATTCTTTCAACCGGGGCCATGTTCCCCTAAGCTGGCATCCTGTAGAATGACAATTCTGTGTCCCTTGTGATGGAGCTATGATGTCTTCATTGCTCTCCTGTAGAGAGTCTCTGGTTCTTTGGATGTTTGGATGTCTTGGCTGAATATCTGTCTCATGTTACAGAGGCAAGTGTTCTTCAAGCCAGCATTCACAGGTAAACGGGGAGAATAGTGATGAAATCAACTTGCATAATTTGATTATTTAATTCATTTGCATAGTTTTTCCTCCTCTGTTTTGCACGCCAACAAGCTATCTGGCCTGGACAATGCATAATCAACATATCAGCAAACATCATTATTCAATTATCCTGTGTCTTTAGTCATCCAGGATAACAGCACAATATGTTACATCAAATGTCAACTTAGACGTCAATATTGCAGGCTTATACGAACAAAAGTCTGTGTTTTTTTAACCAACAAGAAAGAAACATATAAAATTAAAAGTCAACAAATAGATAACAGCCTATTCTTCCCGGCTTGCTGAAAATAGATGTTTGGTTAATTAAGAGGAAAAGCTGTTTCATCACAATGGATTTATAACATTTTTTGAGATTTTGTTTAATGTCTCTGGCAATTTGTTTCTCTTTGGATAACTTTGCTAGCTTGATATCTTTTTTACATTTCTTATTTAGATCTTTATACTCCTGAAATGTTATTTTTGTATTATTGCCTGCCATATACGGTAATGCCGTAGCCATGTTGGCTTTACTTTGACTGGCTGGCCGCATCGTGTCACTGGGTTAATATAAGACCGGGTGAAACGATGCTCACCACAATGTTCTCTGGAAGCAGTTCGGAGAGAGTTATTATAGGAGAGAGAGCTTAGATTAATGTCCATGCCACCCTAAATATTATAAATTTTCACCTTCTAGTGCCTTTCATGCTGCACTAAAGGGCATATTTAACATTTTTTTAAACATATTAAATAATTGATTTAAAAAAATGATGTGGGATTCTCCCTATTTCTGATAACCAACCAAGGTAAACCAGACAGATGGGGGCTGATATTATCCGGCTGGAAAGGTCCATGAATATTGGCCCATTCCCAGCATAAAAATGCAAGCCTGCAGTCGCCTCAGAATTGGCACATCACATTAGATGCACCAATTCTGGCACTTTGTCTGGCTCTTCCCGATTGCCTTGGTATGTTAGCAATTGGGCTAATATATTTTGGGGTTGATGTCAGCAGTGTATTGTTATCTGACATCAATCCCTGGGATTAATATTGCAGAAGTATCTATCAGACAAAAATGTATATTTAAAAGAACTCCCTGACTTCACATGGTTCACCAATTTGTTGATTTAAAAAAAAGCCATGCTGGCCAGAAGTAGTCCAGACATTCCGATGCAGTCCACAAATGGAAACCTGAAAGGCCTAAAAAGAGAGACTTAATTGAATAAAGACAAGAGACAGTCGCTCATTCACCAATTTATTAGCCCCACAGCTCTGACATAGTCCATGGTGCTCCTATGAGGTCCACCAATTCTGTAGTACAACCTTTTGAGCCTTGTTCTGAGAAAAACGCTTCATAGGTCACTCCCAGTCAGACTTTGACCTGGAAGTCAGAAATGTGTACAGGCATCTTCTCAATACTGTTCCTATTCCATTTGAGCGCTCTTTCAATCCATTTCAGCGCTTTTCTTGCCCTCTTTAGTTAAAGTCTTCTGGAAAAATTTTTGAGTTTCTAATTGACTTTCGTTATACTCAGTACTCGAGTCAAGCCTCTCCAACCTACTGGATTCGAGTAATGAGAACTCAAGCATTTTACTAGATACAATTGATGACACTTTAGGGAATTTGCATGAATATATGGCAAATACTTGCTGGATATTCTGCTTTCAGGACTGGATCCACCTGTAAGTCCTATTAATAAATTCAGGAGAAGATCCTGTCAAATCCGTAAAGTAAGATCCATCAGATGTCAAATGTCAGAACAAATGTACATACGTTACATAAAAATAATACATGACACAAGAATACAAGAGAAAAGGGAGATAAACAAACAACCATCTCATGTCCATTGAATTACTGTGTTATAAAAGAATAATACTAGAAATATATTGCACAGGGGATATGGCAGCCAATTCCCACAAGAAGAATCCTGGAAACACAGAATTAGAAATTATTCTTTCTCCGCAGTTTTTATAGGACTTAATACATTCCTGATTCTGGAAAATAATAGAAATATGGCAGAAAACAGAGAAAGAAAGTTCAGAGAAGAAGCTTCATAGAAAGACATTGACGTTACAGACGCCATTTAACCCTTTGGGAGAAAGTGATTCCAGCACTTCACCAAGTAAATCCCATGAGAACTGTAGCAGGTAAAGACCCCAATATCCATAGGTGTCCCGTCTAATTGGGGGGAAACTGTCACCCCTAATAATCCTCGGACAGTTCTAACAAACACGGAAAAGTGCCCCTTTATGGAGGTGACAGAAAGTCTGTTTAGTCCCTTTAGCTTCATAGTATCAGCTCTAATCCAATGGGGAGAGAGCGATTTACCCTGAAGAGTCACAGATTGTGGGGTTGTTATAAAATGTTATATTTAGGGGGTTTGTGTTGTCTCCTTATAAGAATCACAATGGTTTTGTGCCTTTTCCGCTGATCGATACAAATGACCCAACTATGAAAGACGGGAACCAAGGAAGCATGTATTACTCTCATAGTACTGTGCCCCTTTCTTGGCCCCCAGACACAGTATAATGTTCCCACAGTATCCCCCACACATTATGATAGTACAAGATGTCCCACACAATATTCTTCCACCCAAACCACTAGATAATAAACCCTCATCCCCATTCTTGATACCATACAGTGCCAGTTTCTTGGCCCCCACGCACACAGTATAATTTTTCCACAGTACCTGCATCCCATATTTCTTTTAGGGTATTTTTCATGTAATATATAGAAGCCTACAAAAAAAGCTAAAAAAAAAATAATATAAGGAGAAAATAAAACACTGTACATGGAGATATTGACGTCAAACAACTCCTGTCTTGTTCTTACAAACCATCTTTTCTAAAAGCCTCAAACTTCTGTGTGTGAATCAGACATGAGATCTAACGTGATAGAAGATTACAGTGCGGGGAAGACGGAAACCTTCATATAGACGGCCGGTGGTGATGGAGTCAGTGACGGACTCTGGACAAATATGTTTCTAGAGCCGTAGTAGAAGATGAAGATGTCGTCCTCATCATGAAGTAGTTATTTCTCCTGTCACGTGTAATGAATATCTCCTGCAGTATTGCTAATGCCGATTCCAGTGTTGGTAAATGAGACGAGAATTAGCGTTATGGAAGATGAGTCTATGAGGAACGTATTCAGCTGCCGACTCCGAGGAAGAAACTGCTTGTTGTCTGTGGCCTAAAATATATAGGTTTTATTAGTAGATGTCAGGGAAGAACGCAGTATGTTTTAAAATAATAAAAAAATACCAGTGCTGCTTGGGTCCTCGCCAGTCTCTGTATTTCCTAGTCATTCCCAACGAACTTGTGATTCCTACAGCCAATCAGTTGCTGAAGCAGTAAGAAACATAGCCAGTCACTGGGAGCATGAAGATGTCTTAGCCAGCAATTAAACTTATGTTGGGGCGTGGCCTGAGTGTCCATGTGAACGGACGTGCGGCAGAGAAGCTCCTGCTGCTGTGCTTTATAAAATCCTGTATAGCCGCCGCTGAACGGCTCCAGGGGAGGCTTACCGGCTGCGGGGTGATCCAGTGAGCTCGGCGGTGCTGAGCGGCAGCTCCGTGAACGGAGAGAATGACTAGGAGAAGGCAGAAGGACGCGGGAGGCGGGGATGCAGGCGCAAGCCAAGATGGCGCCGATGCAAGAGAGAAGGCGGATAAAGAGAACGCCGCATGTAAGAAACGCATGGAGGTGGCGGCAAAGATCCAGCAGTTTGTAAGAGTGGAGGCTGCAGAGGAGGAATCCGGAGCTGATACAGGGGAGGAGGAAGAGGAAGAGAACCCAGCAGGAGAGCGTGAGGTACAACAGGGGAGAAAGGAGAGTAATATGGCGGTGGCAGTAGGGGGACCCGAGGATATGGCGCCAGAAGCTGAGCCTACCCTGAGAGACGTTTTTGCGTTGGTTTATTCATGTAAACAGTCTCTGACCCTACAGATACAGGAGGTTAAGGGGGACACAGCCCAGATAAATGTAGTCATGCAGAAAATTGATAAACGTGTGGGGGAGGTAGAGGAGAGAGTGAGCACTGCAGAAGATCATATAGTGCAGCTGCAGAAAGCTGAGAAGACGTTCACTCAAGCAATAGCTGAATTGGCGGCAAAAAATGAGGACCTTGAGAATAGGTCCAGAAGAAATAATATACGCATAGTGGGCATCCCTGAAAAAGCTGAAGGGAGGAATCCAACTGAGTATATGGAAAAATGGCTGTTAGAGACTTTTGGAGATACGGCGCTGACAAAAGTGTTCGCGGTGGAGAGAGCGCATAGGGTCCCACCGAAACCACCTGTCCCTGGAGCGAATCCCCGTACCATGCTCGCCAAAATCCTAAACTACAGGGACAGAGACATTATCCTGAGGAAGGCTAGAGACATGACGGATCTGACAGTTGAAGGCCAAAGAATTGCTATTTACCCAGACTATTCCGCTCTGGTTCAGAAACAACGGATGATGTTCACGGGTATCAAGAGAAGGCTGAGGGAGCTGGGAGTGCAGTACTCCATGATGTTTCCAGCAAGACTGAGGGTGGTGGCGTTTGACAAAATTCACTTTTTTCAGAAGCCGGAGGAAGCTGTCATGATCCCAATGGCAGGGGATCACAAAAAGGACAAGCACAGATACAAACAAGCTCTAGGGCGATGGAACCTGAGCTGACCGCGACCCTGAACCTAACACACAAATAAAAGTAGCCGGGGAACGTGCCTACGATGATCCTAGACGTCTCGCTCCAGCCGAAGATCTAACTTCCCCTATCAGAAGAAACACAGACCTCTCTTGCCTCCAGAGAAATACCCCACAGCAAATAGCAGCCCCCCACATACAGTGGGGCAAAAAAGTATTTAGTCAGTCAGCAATAGTGCAAGTTCTACCACTTAAAAAGATGAGAGGCGTCTGTAATTTACATCATAGGTAGACCTTAACTATGGGAGACAAACTGAGAAAAAAAAATCCAGAAAATCACATTGTCTGTTTTTTTAACAATTTATTTGCATATTATGGTGGAAAATAAGTATTTGGTCAGAAACAAAATTTCATCTCAATACTTTGTAATATATCCTTTGTTGGCAATGACAGAGGTCAAACGTTTTCTGTAAGTCTTCACAAGGTTGCCACACACTGTTGTTGGTATGTTGGCCCATTCCTCCATGCAGATCTCCTCTAGAGCAGTGATGTTTTTGGCTTTTCGCTTGGCAACACGGACTTTCAACTCCCTCCAAAGGTTTTCTATAGGGTTGAGATCTGGAGACTGGCTAGGCCACTCCAGGACCTTGAAATGCTTCTTACGAAGCCACTCCTTCGTTGCCCTGGCGGTGTGCTTTGGATCATTGTCATGTTGAAAGACCCAGCCACGTTTCATCTTCAATGCCCTTGCTGATGGAAGGAGGTTTGCACTCAAAATCTCACGATACATGGCCCCATTCATTCTTTCATGTACCCGGATCAGTCGTCCTGGCCCCTTTGCAGAGAAACAGCCCCAAAGCATGATGTTTCCACCACCATGCTTTACAGTAGGTATGGTGTTTGATGGATGCAACTCAGTATTCTTTTTCCTCCAAACACGACAAGTTGTGTTTCTACCAAACAGTTCCAGTTTGGTTTCATCAGACCATAGGACATTCTCCCAAAACTCCTCTGGATCATCCAAATGCTCTCTAGCAAACTTCAGACGGGCCCGGACATGTACTGGCTTAAGCAGTAGGACACGTCTGGCACTGCAGGATCTGAGTCCATGGTGGCGTAGTGTGTTACTTATGGTAGGCCTTGTTACATTGGTCCCAGCTCTCTGCAGTTCATTCACTAGGTCCCCCCGCGTGGTTCTGGGATTTTTGCTCACCGTCCTTGTGATCATTCTGACCCCACGGGGTGGGATTTTGCGTGGAGCCCCAGATCGAGGGAGATTATCAGTGGTCTTGTATGTCTTCCATTTTCTAATTATTGCTCCCACTGTTGATTTCTTCACTCCAAGCTGGTTGGCTATTGCAGATTCAGTCTTCCCAGCCTGGTGCAGGGCTACAATTTTGTTTCTGGTGTCCTTTGACAGCTCTTTGGTCTTCACCATAGTGGAGTTTGGAGTCAGACTGTTTGAGGGTGTGCACAGGTGTCTTTTTATACTGTTAACAAGTTTAAACAGGTGCCATTACTACAGATAATGAGTGGAGGAAAGAGGAGACTCTTAAAGAAGAAGTTACAGGCCTGTGAGAGCCAGAAATATTGATTGTTTGTTTCTGACCAAATACTTATTTTCCACCATAATATGCAAATAAATTGTTAAAAAAACAGACAATGTGATTTTCTGGATTTTTTTTTCTCAGTTTGTCTCCCATAGGTGAGGTCTACCTATGATGTAAATTACAGACGCCTCTCATCTTTTTAAGTGGTGGAACTTGCACTATTGCTGACTGACTAAATACTTTTTTGCCCCACTGTATAATGACGGTGAAATGAGAGGAAAGCACATACGTAGTATGAAAACAGTTTCAGCAAAATGAGGCCCGCTAAAGCTAGATAGCAGAGGATACAAAAGTAAACTGCGCAGTCAGCGAAAAACCCTTCAAAAAACCATCCTGAAATTACTTGAACTCATGTGCCAACTCATGGTACATGAAAAGCAATTTCAGCCCACTAGAGCAACCAGCAGCAGAGAATCACATATCTGCAGGCTGGACTAAAAACCAAATTAAGCAAAACACAAAACAGGAAAATCCAAACTTAGCTTGTCCAGAAGGTTCTAGGAGCAGGGAGCAGAGGTAACAAGACACACTGGATACATTGATAACCGTCGAGGAAATGCCAGCAAAGCCAGGTTAAATAGGAAACTCCCATATGCTGATGGAACAGGTGGAACCCAGAAACCCAGGAAAGACAAGTCACCCAGTACCATCAGTAACCACCAGAGGGAGCCCAAAAACAGAACTCACAACAGTACCCCCCCCTTGAGGAGGGGTCACCGAACCCTCACGAGAACCACCAGGGCGACCAGGATGAGCCCTATGAAAAGCGCGAACCAAATCATCAGCATGAACATCCGAGGCAACCACCCAAGAATTATCCTCCTGACCATAACCCTTCCACTTGACCAAATACTGGAGTTTCCGTCTGGAAACACGAGAATCCAAGATCTTCTCCACAACATACTCCAATTCTCCCTCCACCAGCACTGGAGCAGGAGGCTCAAGAGAAGGAACAACAGGTACCTCATACTTCCGCAACAACGACCGATGAAACACATTATGAATAGCAAACGATGCCGGGAGATCCAAACGAAACGACACAGGGTTAAGAATTTCCAAGATCCTATAGGGACCGATGAACCGAGGCTTGAACTTAGGAGAAGAGACCTTCATAGGAACAAAACGAGAAGACAACCACACCAAGTCACCAACAAGAAGTCGAGGACCCACGCGGCGACGGCGATTAGCAAACTGCTGAGCCTTCTCCTGGGACAACTTCAAATTGTCCACCACATGACTCCAAATCCGATGCAACCTATCCACCACTATGTCCACTCCAGGACAATCAGAAGGTTCCACCTGACCAGAGGAAAAACGAGGATGAAACCCCGAATTACAAAAGAAAGGAGAAACCAAGGTAGCAGAACTAGCCCGATTATTAAGCGCAAACTCGGCCAGCGGCAAAAAGGTAACCCAGTCATCCTGATCAGCAGAAACAAAACACCTTAAATAAGTTTCCAAGGTCTGATTAGTTCGTTCAGTCTGGCCATTCGTCTGAGGATGGAATGCAGACGAAAAGGACAAATCAATGCCCATCTTAGCACAGAAAGTCCGCCAAAATCTAGACACAAACTGGGATCCCCTGTCAGAAACGATGTTCTCAGGAATCCCATGCAAACGAACCACATTCTGAAAAAACAGAGGGACCAACTCAGAGGAGGAAGGCAACTTAGGCAAGGGTACCAGATGAACCATTTTAGAAAAGCGATCACACACAACCCAGATGACGGACATTTTTTGAGAGACAGGGAGATCCGAAATAAAGTCCATGGAAATGTGCGTCCAAGGCCTCTTCGGGATAGGCAAAGGTGACAACAATCCACTGGCCCGAGAACAGCAAGGCTTAGCCCGAGCACAAACCTCACAAGACTGCACAAAAGAACGCACATCCCTCGACAAGGAAGGCCACCAAAAAGACCTGGCCACCAAGTCTCTAGTACCAAATATTCCAGGATGACCTGCCAACGCAGAAGAATGGACCTCGGAGATGACTCTACTGGTCCAATTATCCGGAACAAACAGTCTCTCAGGCGGACAACGATCAGGTTTAGCCACCTGAAACTCCTGCAAAGCACGTCGCAAGTCTGGGGAGACAGCAGACAAAATCACCCCATCCCTAAGGATACCAGAGGGCTCAGAATTTCCAAGGGAGTCAGGCACAAAACTCCTAGAAAGAGCATCCGCCTTCACATTCTTTGAACCTGGCAGGTATGAAACCACAAAATTGAAACGAGAGAAAAACAGTGACCAACGAGCCTGTCTAGGATTCAGACGCCTGGCAGACTCAAGGTAAATCAAATTTTTGTGATCAGTCAAGACCACCACACGATGTCTAGCACCCTCTAGCCAATGACGCCACTCCTCAAATGCCCACTTCATGGCCAAAAGTTCCCGATTACCAACATCATAATTCCGCTCAGCCGGCGAAAACTTTCTAGAAAAAAACGCGCATGGCTTCATCACTGAGCCATCGGAGCTTCTCTGTGACAAAACCGCCCCCGCTCCAATCTCGGAAGCATCAACCTCAACCTGAAAAGGGAGCGAAACATCTGGCTGACGCAACACAGGAGCAGAAGAAAACCGGCGCTTAAGTTCCTGAAAGGCCTCCACAGCCGCAGGAGACCAATTAGCAACATCAGCACCCTTCTTAGTCAAATCCGTCAAAGGCTTAACAACACTAGAAAAATTAGTTATAAAACGACGATAGAAATTAGCAAAGCCCAAGAACTTCTGTAGACTCTTAAGAGATGTAGGCTGCGTCCAGTCACAAATAGCCTGAACCTTGACGGGATCCATCTCAATAGTAGAAGGGGAAAAAATATACCCCAAGAAAGAAATCTTCTGGACTCCAAAGAGACACTTTGAGCCTTTTACAAACAAGGAATTGGCCCGCAGGACCTGAAACACCTTCCTGACCTGCTGAACATGAGACTCCCAGTCATCAGAAAAAACCAAAATATCATCCAAATACACAATCATAAATTTATCCAGATATTCACGGAAAATATCGTGCATAAAGGACTGGAAGACTGAAGGAGCATTAGAAAGTCCAAAAGGCATTACCAAATACTCAAAATGGCCCTCAGGCGTATTAAATGCGGTTTTCCACTCATCACCTTGCTTTATTCGTATAAGATTATACGCACCCCGAAGATCAATCTTAGTGAACCATTTAGCCCCCTTAATGCGAGCAAACAAATCAGTCAACAATGGCAAAGGATACTGATATTTTACGGTAATCTTATTCAAAAGACGTTAATCTATACAAGGCCTCAAGGAACCATCTTTCTTGGCCACGAAAAAAAAACCTGCTCCCAAAGGGGACAAAGATGGACGGATATGTTCCTTTTCCAAGGACTCCTTAACATAATCCCGCATAGCAGTATGCTCTGGCACTGACAGATTGAACAAACGACCTTTAGGAAATTTACTGCCCGGAATTAAATTTATAGCACAATCGCAATCCCTGTGAGGAGGAAGCGAACTGAGCTTAGGCTCCTCAAAAACATCCCGATAGTCAGACAAAAACACAGGAATCTCAGAAGGAGTAGATGAAGCGATAGAAATCGGAGGTGCATCATCATGAACCCCCTGACAACCCCAGCTTAACACAGACACTGATTTCCAGTCAAGGACTGGATTATGAGTTTGTAACCATGGCAGACCAAGTACTAGAACATCATGCAAATTATACAGTACCAGGAAGCGAATCACCTCCTGATGAACGGGAGTCATACGCATGGTCACTTGTGTCCAGTACTGAGGTTTATTCATAGCCAAAGGTGTAGAGTCAATTCCCTTCAAAGGAATAGGGACTTCCAGAGGCTCCAGACTAAACCCACAGCAATTGGCAAATGACCAATCCATAAGACTCAGGGCAGCGCCTGAATCCACATAGGCATCGACGGAAATGGATGATAATGAACAAATCAGAGTCACAGACAGAATGAACTTAGACTGTAAAGTACTAATGGCAACAGACTTATCAACCTTTTTTGTGCGTTTAGAGCATGCTGATATAACATGAGCTGAATCACCACAATAAAAGCACAACCCTTTTTTCCGCCTATACTTTTGCCGTTCACTTCTGGACTGAATTCTATCACATTGCATTATCTCAGGTGACGGTTCAGACGACACCGCCAAATGATGCACAGGTTTGCGCTCCCGTAAACGCCGATCAATCTGAATAGCCATAGTCATAGACTCATTCAGACCAGCAGGCGCAGGGAACCCCACCATAACATCTTTAATGGCCTCAGAAAGGCCATCTCTAAACTTTGCAGCCAGAGCGCACTCATTCCACTGAGTAAGTACCGACCACTTCCGAAATTTTTGACAATAAATTTCTGCTTCATTTTGCCCCTGAGAGAGGGCCAACAAAGCTTTTTCAGCCTGAATCTCTTGGTTAGGTTCCTCATAGAGCAAACCCAATGCCAAAAAAAACGCATCTGCATTAAGCAACGCAGGGTCCCCTGGTGCCAATGCAAATGCCCAATCCTGAGGGTCACCCCGCAGGAAAGATATAATTATCTTGACTTGCTGAGCAGGGTCTCCAGAGGAGCGAGATTTCAAAGAAAGAAACAACTTGCAATTGTTCCTAAAATTCAGAAAACGAGATCTATCTCCAGAAAAAAACTCTGGGACAGGAATTCTAGGTTCAGACATAGGAGCATGTACAACAAAATCCTGTATATTTTGAACCTTGGTGGCAAGATTATTCAGGCTGGAAGCCAAACTCTGGACGTCCATGATAAACAGCTGAGATCAGAGCCATTCAAAGATTAAGAGGAGGAGGAAGTAGCCAGGCTGCAATAAGGCTAGGCAGCAAACTCTGAGGGGAAAAAAAAAAAAAAAAAAACTTCCTCAGACTACTTATCCTCCTACTTCTGCCAATACAATTAACACTTTGTTGGCCGGTTATACTGTCATGATCCCAATGGCAGGGGATCACAAAAAGGACAAGCACAGATACAAACAAGCTCTAGGGCGATGGAACCTGAGCTGACCGCGACCCTGAACCTAACACACAAATAAAAGTAGCCGGGGAACGTGCCTACGATGATCCTAGACGTCTCGCTCCAGCCGAAGATCTAACTTCCCCTATCAGAAGAAACACAGACCTCTCTTGCCTCCAGAGAAATACCCCACAGCAAATAGCAGCCCCCCACATATAATGACGGTGAAATGAGAGGAAAGCACATACGTAGTATGAAAACAGTTTCAGCAAAATGAGGCCCGCTAAAGCTAGATAGCAGAGGATACAAAAGTAAACTGCGCGGTCAGCGAAAAACCCTTCAAAAAACCATCCTGAAATTACTTGAACTCATGTGCCAACTCATGGTACATGAAAAGCAATTTCAGCCCACTAGAGCAACCAGCAGCAGAGAATCACATATCTGCAGGCTGGACTAAAAACCAAATTAAGCAAAACACAAAACAGGAAAATCCAAACTTAGCTTGTCCAGAAGGTTCTAGGAGCAGGGAGCAGAGGTAACAAGACACACTGGATACATTGATAACCGGCGAGGAAATGCCAGCAAAGCCAGGTTAAATAGGAAACTCCCATATGCTGATGGAACAGGTGGAACCCAGAAACCCAGGAAAGACAAGTCACCCAGTACCATCAGTAACCACCAGAGGGAGCCCAAAAACAGAACTCACAACAGGAAGCTACTCAGTGGATTGACATTAATGCTAAAAGGCTTAAAGGAAAAGGAGACTGAACTGAGGGGGGATTCTGAATGTGATTACTTCTTTGTCAGTTGGAAAAGAGACTTGTGATTAACAATCCAAGGGGTATGGGATGTGAAAGCTGAAGGGTGGAGCTGAGTTGTAATCAGCTACAGTTAAGGGAATGATATAATGGCTGCTGGGAAGGGGGAGGAAGGGTAGGCGGCGTATTATAAGTTTGTTTTAGGTTTCTTGCATTTGCAGGTTACTCGATGTTGAAATCTTGTGACATATTAAAGAATCTATGGAATTTTGCTATGTACAGTGACGGGAGGAGGGTTGGGAAGGTACTGCCAATCGGAGTGTTCGCTATGGGCGATGATGCCCCACTCTTGAAAAGAGGCGGAATGGTTAGTTGTGAGGGGGGAAGGGTGGGAGGGAGAGTTGGGATAGGGGGGGTTAGGGATGTTAGACAGCTCATGGACAAAAATAATGATATATGTAGAGAAGATGAGCCAATTGATGGGGGGCCGTTTTAAGATTTTGAGCTGGAATGTGAGAGGCCTGGCGGAGAAATCCAGACGAGCCGCGAGTTTGCAGTATGCAAGAGACCAGCGGGCCTCAATGATATGTTTGCTGGAGACGCACTTGGTAAGGGAGAAAGTGAATGTCTTGAATAGACGTTGGATTCAGAAGGGATATCATTCTACCTTCTCCACGTATGCGAGAGGTGTGTCAATTTTGATTCCAGCGGGAGTACAGTATGAGGAGGTGAAGGTTTGTGTAGATGCGGATGGTCAGTATGTACTAATACAGTGTATATTGTATGGAGTGAGAGTATGTATTGCAGCTATGTATATTCCACCTCCCTACTCAAGCAGGAAGATTAGAGAAGTATTGGAGCGAGTGGAACGATGGGGGCCGACACCACTGATGATTATTGGGGACCTAAATAACATCTGTGACGACTTTTGGGATAAGAATAAAAACACCCAGAATAGGTCAGGGGGACATACTACAACATTTGGCACCTATGTACAGGAGATAGGTATGATTGACCTTTGGAGGGTCAGACATGTTGGGGAGAGAGGGTATTCATGCTATTCGCCGGCGCATGCCACGCTCTCTAGAATTGACATGGCCCTGGGAAATAGGCTATTAGACACACTGGTTGGGGAGGTGAGATATCTCCCAAGGGCCTTGTCGGACCATAGTCCAATTGAGGTGGAGTTTAAGTTGGCGGGGACACAATCTGTAAATGGGAGAGAATGGAAGATACATCCTAGTTGGTTACATAGTATTGAGATGGAAAGTATAGGACGGGAGGTGGCGGAGTTCTTTGTTTTGAATGATGGGAGTACAGACGCTCTTACGATCTGGGATGCAATGAAGGCGTACCTGAGAGGGCTACTGTTTAGAGATATTAGTAGGTGTAAGTGGAGGACGAGAGAGGCAGAAAGGGCGGCAGTTGATGAGTTGAAGGATGCAGAGGATGGGATGGCTACACTGGGAACTCCTGAGGCTGGGAAAAGGCTGAAAAATGCACAAAATCAATTGGAAAAAGTACTCTTGGAAAAAGCTGATAGGCAGCAGGAATTTCAAAGAGTGTTGTATTACCAGGAGGGAGAAACAGTGGGTCATATGCTGTCGTTGGTGGTAGCTGCTCAGAGGAGTACTTCATATGTGCACTCATTGGAGCCTGTAAGTGGTAGCAGAGTATCTGAAACGCCTGAGATTTTGAGGACTTTTGCAGACTTTTATGCAGACTTATATTCCTCCCGGGTTGGTGAGTCGGTCGGAGATACATTGACTTTCTTGGAGGGTCTGGATCTATCGAGACTGAACGAGGTGGATAGGGAGAGCTTGGAAGCCCCTATCACGGAGGAGGAACTGAGTCGGGCATTGATGTCCATGGCCAACGGGAAGGCGCCTGGTGTTGATGGATTGCCCGCCGAGATCTATAAAAGTTTGGGAGAAGTGTTGATTCCTAGATTAAAGACGGTTCTGGAGGAAGCTAGATCCCGGGGGTGTTTGCCAGCTTCTATGAGGGAAGCCATAATAGTGGTTATTCCAAAGGAGGATAAGGATTTGGGGAAACCTGAGTCATATCGCCCAATATCTTTACTAACCATTGATGTTAAGCTTCTGGCCAAGGTGTTAGCTTCCCGTTTGTCTAGTGTCATTACGGGCCTGGTGCATCCGGACCAGTCTGGCTTTATGCCTGATAGGTCGACGGCGATTAATCTGCGGAGGTTATATGTGAATCTGCAGCTGAAGTCTGACAACTGTGGCTGGAGGGTGATTGCGTCACTGGATGCCCATAAGGCGTTTGACAGTGTAGAGTGGGGATATCTCTGGCAGGTGTTGAAGGGTATGGGTTTTGGCCCGCAGTTTGTGGCCTGGATTCAGCTGTTGTATTCATTGCCGACGGCTAGAGTAAGGGTAAATGGGGAATTGTCTCAACCTATAAAGTTGGCTAGAGGCACTAGGCAGGGATGTCCGCTTTCGCCTCTCCTGTTTGCGTTGGCAGTGGAGCCACTTGCCGCCAAGATTCGACAATCTGATGGGGTCCCTGGGTTTAGATATGGGAAAGTTGAGGAAAAGATAGCGCTATATGCAGATGACGTTTTGCTGTTTTTGGCGGATCCGGTTGATTCACTGAGAGGGGCCATTGAAATTGTTGAAAGATTCGGGTCCGTATCGGGGCTAACAATTAATTGGGACAAATCGGTTCTGTTTAAGGTAGATGGTGTAGGAGAGAATGTGAGTGAGAATGTGGGTGACGAGCGGCTTAAGGTGGTATCCCATTTTAAATACCTTGGGATATGGATTTCAGTTCCAGTCACGGAGTTCATATATAGAAATCTGACTCCTGTTATGGGGGTGCTCAAGGCAAAGGTAGATGCTTGGAATAAGTTACATCTGTCGGTGGTTGGAAGGGTCAATCTTATTAAGATGGTTCTGATGCCTAAAATTTTATACGTTTTACATAACGCGCCAATTTGGATCCAGCGGGGGAAATTCCGACAGATTAATGCCCTTTTTAGAAGTTTGATATGGGGGAGACTGTATCCACGTATTAGCCTGGAGACGCTTCAGCGACCCAAGGAAGATGGTGGTTTGGCGCTGCCCAACCCTGAAATATATTTTCTTGCAGCCAAGAGTCAGCATTTGAAGGGCTGGGCGCGGGAGGCGTCATCCAGTGCAGTACAACACCTGATGGAAGGGGTGACAGGCCGATGCCCGGTAATACAATGCTTAGAGGACGGCTCTTTGGGAGCATTGGGGAAGCTATATCCAACCCTGTTTCTGATACGTAAATTATGGAATAGATTGAGGCAGATTCGGGGGGTTACAGGGTTAACCAAATTTACACCAATATGGTCTAACAGTAATTTAAAGGAATTTGCGGCTCTGGGAGGTCTGATAGAGTTGCACTCTAAAGGAATTTGCTTTGTAAACCAAATAGTCCAACAACGAGTGTTGAAGTCCTTTTCCCAATTACAAGCGGAGTTTGGTCTGAGGCCCACAGGAGAATATCAGTATGCACAGATGAGACATGCCTTTGGAGCTCAAAATAAGAGTACTGACATCGGGATTCAGGAGGACATAGTATTGGAGTATGTATGTGGTGACGGCACTACGAAGGGAGTTATTTCCACCCTATATAAGGACCTTATGCACACGTTTCTGTTGGATTTTCCCATAAAGGCTAGAGCTAAGTGGGAGAGGGACTTGGGCCCGGTGGAGAATGAAACCTGTGAATCAGTACTGGAGTGGGTTCCGCGGTTGTCATTGAGTGAGCCGTATAGGTTGTCGCAGCTCTATATTTTGCACAGAGTATATAAGTCTCCGGAAGTGTTACATAAAGCGGGGTTGCGTGCTGATTCTGAGTGTCCGAGGTGTGGGAGTGAGAATGCAGGAATTTATCATATGATGTGGACCTGTCCTAGATTGGCCGCTTTTTGGGTGGTAGTTTTGAGTCGGGTGGAAGGAGCGTATAAATGCAGAGTCCTGAGAGATCCGATAATATGCTTGTTGGGATATGTGGATGAAATAGGAGTGGACAACACCTGGAAGATTGCAATTGCTAGGTTACTGTATATGGCTCGGAAAGTGATAGCACGGAACTGGATAAAGGCAGAACCACCTGCGAGGAGGGAATTTCTCCAATATGTACAACATGGTCTAAAGCTGGAAAAAGGTGTTTATAAGCGATGGGGGAAAATAGGAATGTTTAATAAAATATGGTCTCCATGGCTTGAGTTGGGATGAGGAGTAATAGAAGTTGGGAACTATTGGCTTCAGATAGGCGAGAACTTCTTGGGGCACTGGTGGCCTCCGGGGAGTTTAGATCTGGGATGAGCTGTCCTGTGGGGGGGGAGGGGTGGGTTGTTGTGGGTATGTTGGGGATTCTTAAAATTAAGAAAAGGTGTATGTAACATATTGAAATGTGGATGAGAAAGTGATGTTTTCTCTTTGCTGTTTATTGTTAATAAAAATCTATTTAAATAAAAAAAAAAAAATTAAACTTATGTTCCAGTCCATAAAAGACTAGAGAATACAACATCTACACGTTCTATCTCCTCATGTGTTTCCCTTATTATATCCAGTAATTGTATTATTACACAGGATTTTTATGATGTTACATCGGCTCATCTTCTCATTCAGGTTTCTACAATATCAGATCCTCTCAGTGAAGATCTTCTATATAAGAAAATTTTCCTGAATTACCCATCAAGAATGGATATGGACAGAGACAAGATGGCGGAGAGGATATTACACCTCACCCTAGAGATCCTCTTCCGGCTTACTGGAGAGGTGAGAGATCCTGATGACGTCACATTACATCATTATTATCTATGGGAATAACAGATGGACAGAACTGGAGAGGTGAGGACTCTGGAAATGTCTGTAGTGATTTATTAATGTGTCTCTCCATAACCAGGATTACACAGTAGTGAAGAAGACCTCTAGTGAGCGCTGTCAGGACCCTGTGTCTGAGGAATGGAGAAGAACCATGAGTCCAGTCCCAAGGCCTCCATGTAACCCCCTGGTTTATGAGGATATCAATGACCAGAAGATCCTAGAACTCACCTGCAAGATGATTGAGCTGCTGACTGGAGAGGTGACTCTGCTGGGAATGCTGGGACATTGTACAATAACATTATGAAGGGATCAGGGGATGACGGTATCATTGTGTGTGTCAGGTCCCTGTAAGGTGTCAGGATGTCACTGTCTATTTCTCCATGGAGGAGTGGGAGTATTTAGAGGAACACAAAGATGTGTACAAGGAAATCATGATGGAGGTTCCTCAACCCCTAACATCACCAGGTAATAGACAGAACTAAATACACACGGCCTATAATTATCCGTATGTAAATAATGAATTCAGTCCTTGTATGTGTTTCCTCCAGATATATACAGTACAAGGACAACACCAGAGAGATGCCCCCGTCCTCTTCTTCCCGAGGACTGTAAACAAGAAGATCCCAATGCTCCTCAGGATCATCAGGTAGATGGAGAGAAGGTGTCATGAGATCTCCCCTATGATATGTAGACGGCTGTGAAGATCTTGTGCTCAGTCTTGTTTTATCCACCAGTATTATATGTTTTATACTTGTGTAATGAGAACGGTGGAGATGGCAGGATTAGAGCTGATCATAGATGTGACTTCTCCATCTGTCTGTGACTTTTACAATATTTGTTTCAGGGTAAAGATCTGATCCATATTAATACTACAGAGACGTATGTGAGGGGTGATGAATGGTGTAAAGAGGAGATTCCTACATATGACTACCCAGGTGAGTAGTGACCACTAAATGCAGGAAAGTCACAGATTCTTCTCAGTCACCGGCTGTGGCTGCTTTATCGATAGTCTGTTTCGGTCGTATCACAATCATGTGATCACCATTTTGCGTACAGAGCACAACATTCTGCTCTAATTGGAATTGTTGAAATTACTTTGTGAAATTAAATCCTTTTCTATAGAACTTACAACCTGGAGGTTCCACCTACCCCCTGGGATTAGTAGCCACTGACCATTACCTGCCCAGATCTGTAAACTGCAAAGCCAAATGACGTAGAATGTGCTAACAAGTAAGAAAATCACTTGCAGAAAAATATTAAAATGGGCCTGTAAGAGAAAGCGGAGGGTAATGATGCTGTTGGATTCCTAGAATCCTGATATTTTATTGGATGAATCTACCTTCTCTTCCTCTTCTGTGCTCCTGAATGTTTTCATATGGTCCCTACAAGACCAGGTCCAGTCTTTCTGGCCAAACTTCGCAAACCATTTCATGCTATTGGATTAATAATGGATAGGTGTCATAATTGGCGCCTCTCCATTATTAATCTGGCTTAATAATAATAATAATAATTTTTTATTTATATAGCGCCAACATATTCCGCAGCGCTTTACAAATTATAGAGGGGACTTGCACAGACAATAGACATTACAGCATAACAGGAATACAGTTCAAAACAGATACCAGGAGGAATGAGGTCCCTGCTCGCAAGCTTACAAACTAATGTCATCTTACAATAGCAAGGTGACATTAACCCTTCATTACCCCATATCCCACCGCTACACGGGAATGGGAAGAGAGTGGCCAAGTGCCAGAATAGGCGCATCTTCCAGATGTGCCTTTTCTGGGGTGGCTGGGGGAAGATGTTTTTAGCCAGGGGGGGGCCAATAACCGTGGACCCTCTCCAGACTATTAATATCTGCCCTCAGTCACTGGCTTTACTACTCTGGTGGAGAAAATTGTGCGGGAGCCCACGCCAATTTTTTCCGCCATTTAACCCTTAAATTTAATAGTTAGAGCGCACAAATTTTGCACATACATACTAGTAACATTAGTAGTGTGGAATATGCAAAAAAAATGGGGATATGAGATGGTTTACTGTATGTAAACCATGTCTCATATCATGTCGGGTTTAGGAAGGAGATAACAAAGCCGGCAATTGAATTACCGGCTTTTAAGCTATCTAGCGCTGAATGAAATATTAATATATATACATATATGTGTCTCAATTATATATATATATATATATATAGAATAGGTTTATATATATATATATATATATATATATATATATGTGTGTGTACACATTTATTCTAACTATTCTATTGTAAGCTGTCAGTGTGATTTTACTGTACACCGCAATGAATTGCCGGCTTTTCTCTCTAACACCGCTGCGTATTTCTCGCAAGTCACACTGCTGGTCCATGTGTAATCCGTATTTTTCTCGCCCCCATAGACTTTCATTGGCGTATTGTTTGCGCAATACGGTGACAAACGCAGCATGCTGCGATTTTGTACGGCCGTAGAAAGCCGGATAATACGGATGCGTAATATACGGCTGATAGGACCTGACCCATTGAGAATCATTGGGCCGTGTGTAATGCGTGTTTTACGGACGTATTTTATGCGCTCATACGTCCGTAAAACTCACTAGTGTGACACCGGCCTAATGGTCAGACAGGAGGTAAACACTTAAGAAGAAGTGCGGTGATAATTCATTGCAAAAAGTTCATTCACATGAGCTATACTAATGTCCCACATTAGGGAGGATTTCCAATCATGACCCATATGTTAAGACTAAATGTTGGCTATATTAGCATGCTTCAATTGAACTGGGGGAATACTCAATGGGAAATACCCTCCTAGTGGACTGTCTGAAGTGTTTAAATGCATAAAATGCCGAAAAGAAATGAGATAATAATTGGCATATTTTCTAATGTCAGCCGTGTGTAAGATCCCTGGCGTCCCTCTGCCTCGACGCGCGTTTCGCAATGCTTCTTCGGGAGGCGTGTCTAGGCAGGGGGAAGGCCAGTTTAAATATCCAAGTATGCCGCATTGATTTGACGTGGTGTGATGAGGGAGGTCCAGATGTATCGTCACTTTCCGAGACCGCCCTGATAATGTATACGTAGTGCTGCTAAAGGAGTGTGATCCCTGTAGGAAGAGAAGCACGGTGGCGCTTGCATCGATCAAACAAGCCCATATTAAAGATGACACTTCATAAAACCGCCATCAATTATAATAAAGTGTATTAGGTGCTCCTGAAGATGACATTTAACAAGTACTTGTTACAATAAAGTGGACTTAGTGCTGCTTGAATAGTGTAAACCCACAATACATGAAGTATAGCGGCGCATGCGTGGATAATGCAGACCCATGCTAAAAGTGGAGATGGGTCACGGTCACGTGAGCGCACTATCCCGGTCATCTGTGGAGATGACGTAGGTGCGCTGCTCCACTGTAGTCCGCTTGCCATCATCCTGCCGAGTCTGTGATCCGCGCACCTGGAGAGTAAACTGCAAGTGAATCAGGTATGCTATGAGATATGTTAATGAAGCGTGTATATAGTAGGCCAAGTCCAAATATTATATAATTGTTGAAAGACTATATTAAGAATCGAACCGAAAAATGACAAGGGGTAAGACCATTGTACTAATGAAAAGATAAAATAGGGAGGAACTAATGGCAAAACCCTAGTGATAAAGAGAGTGACTGAACAGTACAAAAGTAGATGTGTTAGGAACTGTCCAACAAGATGTATATGTGACTTAAGTGATCCTAGGGAATTAAGATCACTCCCCCTATGGGGAATAATCATACTAACAGTGCTGAATTGAGATCACTCCCCTATGGGGAATAATCATACTGAAAGTGCTAAAGTGCAAGTGTAACGTGCCTAGAAAGTGCAGCATTAAAGGGCTAGTGTCATTTACAACTAGCCTTACATAAAATACATATATTTGATATCCAACAACAATAGTATAATTAAAAAAGAACTAATACAATATTGACAAATAATGTGAAAGAAAGCATTACAGAAAAGACAAAATATATAAGGACCAGATATTTTCATATAGGGCTAATAAACTCCGACTTATTTTTTAAAGTCCACCTCAAAAACTGTCCTTAGTTGTTAAAATTCCATTAAGGTCATTGATGTGGCAGGACTCCTCCAAGAAAGATCCTCAGATAGTCATTGATGGGAGTTATCACCTCATCCATACGACGACCGCCATAGCATCAGCACTTGGAACACAGTAAATGGACATTGAACCACTAGGATATAAAAAAATAGGTAAATAAAACAAATAAAACTGACACTAACACAATTACAAGAAGTTAAAACCCCTACCCTTATACTTCCAGTAATATGGGAAAATTGGAGTAACTGTTGTGTGGTATTATAGAAAAGCCCCGAACCCAAAACTTTCATTTAACCCCTGTGGCGTCATTGTTCCCAATCTCTATATCCATTGACATTCCTTTTTGGCCAATCTCCTTCTTAAATCCCCTCCTCTAGGACCCAGATCAACCCAATCAATGCCTATGACCTGGAGCAACCTGGAGTTGCATTGGTGGAATTTTTTAAAGCGTCTGGGGAGTGTTTTTAAAGTGGTATCATCAGTTGACGTTCTGGCCATGTCAATGTCTAGGCAATGCTCCCGCACTGTGATTTTAAGTTCACGACTGGTCATGCCGATGTAAATTTTTTTGCACGGGCACTGGGCATGATATATCACTCCCTTGGTAGCACATATTATATGGGCCCTGATTTCAAATTTTCTGGTGTTGTCAAAATTACCAAAGGAGAGACCTTTTATCATGTTGGTGCATCCTTTACACATCCCACAGGGGAAAAAGCCTGTACGTTCCATGTGTTTCTTAGAAATCTCGTTTGTTTTAGGGTCATAGGAACTATGTGTAAGTATGTCACGCAAGTTGGGAGATCTTTTCGCTACAAAAGAAGGGTGTTCTGATAAAATCTTTTAAGGGTTACATCTGTAAACAGAATCGTTTTCTCAAGGCCCTTGATTGATCTTCAAATTCCTTTTCTTCCGAACAAATTCTCTTTACTCATAGAAATTGTCCTATGGGTATCCCGTTAATTGTTGATTTATGATGTGAAGAGGACGCGTGTAATAACAAGTTTGTTGCAGTAGGTTTTTGGAAAATGGTTGTGGACAGACGGCCGTTGGGTCTTTATTTGGATATAGCACATTTTTCTATTGTATGTATTTTAACCAGTTTGGTAATAAAAAATTAATTTTTACTCATAGTACCACTTTATTTGTGATCCATTAATTTAGATGGTCAAAATAGTGAAAATCATCTCTTGTTTAGTGGTACACCATACCCCCCTTTTTTCTATAGGGTGTTGTAATTTATGGGCAACCTTTTTGTGATACAAAGTATTAGGAGTAGTGTTGAGCATTCCGATACTGCAAATATCGGGTATCGGCAGATATTTGTTGTATCGGAATTCCGATACCAAGTTCCGATACTTTTGCGATATCGGATACCGGAATCGGAAGTTCCCATAGTGCAATGATGCACTATAATGGAGTGTGGGCGATGCGTGGGCGGAGACTGCATGTGTGTGTGTGGGCGGGGTCTGTGCGTGACCGTGGGGGGTCTGTGCGTGCCTGCCGGGGGTCTGTGCGTGCTGCCGGGCGTCTGTGCGTACCTGCCGAGGGTCTGTGCGTACCTGCCGGGGGTCTGTGCGGGCCTGCCGAGGCTCTGTGCGGGCTGCTGGGGGTCTGTGCGGGCCTAACGGGGCTCTGTGCAAGCTGCCGGGAGTCTGTGCGGGCTGCCGGGGGTCTGTGCGGGCCTGCCGTGGGTCTGTGCGGGCCTGCCGGGGGTCTGTGCGGGCCTGCCGGGGCTCTGTGCAAGCTGCTGGGGGTCTGTGCGGGCTGCCGGGGGTCTGAGCGGGCCTGCCGGGGGTCTGTGCGGGCCTGCCGGGGCTCTGTACAAGCTGCCGGGGGTCTGTGCGGGCTGCCGGGGGTCTGTGCGGGCCTGCCGGGGGTCTGTGCGGGCCTGCCGGTGGTCTGTGCGGGCCTGCCGGGGGTCTGTGCGGGCCTGCTGGGGCACTGTGCGGGCCTGCTGGGGCTCTGCGGGCTGCCGGGGGTCTGTGCGTGTGTGCAGGCATCGTCCGATGGGACTACAAGTCCCATCGGACGATGCCTGCTACAGTGACAGTGATTGACACATTAGCCAATGATGGGACAGTAGTAGTCCCATCATCCGGCTAATGTGTTGAATGTAAAAAAAATAAATAAAATACTACATACATATAGACATACTGTACAGTACATATAACATACTCACCATCACTTGTCACTTTGTGTTAGGGGTCGAGTTCCCGCTTCTGCACAGGGGGAATCTCAGGCCGTTTCTGCTGCGGTCTCCCATTCTTCACCAGCCGCAGTGGTACCTGCTCAGCTGAGACGTCGGTCCTTGCGTCTGGCTCAGTCTCACTCTGTGCTTAGGCTCGCTGTTACTTTTCCAGCTTTTGCCATTAAAGCCAGTGCTGGGCAGCAGCGAGCGGACGCTTTTGGGACTAAGTCCTGCTTTTTCCCTTCTGAGCATGCCCAGGGTGAGATCTCCTGTTGGAGATCGAGGGTCACATGCTGCTCAGATGCTGCAGCGGTTCCAATTGGTCCTCCTGGAAGGTCCTGAAGGTGCTAACTTCTGTGGTAGCTTCCCATTGGTCCTTTATTGGGAGGTCCTGAACGTGCTGCAGCTATATAAGCTTCGCATGACCGCACGGCCATGCGCTAGTGTACAATCGTATACGTGTGTTTGTTGTGAGTGCAAGTTGTTCTTTAAATACCCCTTCCCTATTGTATGACTGTTCGCGTAAGGAGTATGGCTGCTACCTAGCGCCCGACTAACCACTCAACGTGTTACACACAAATCAGCGTCTATTGCTGTGACCGCCAGTGCGGCACCACGCGCCAGTAGTGCACTTTCTAACCCACGTCCGGGTGCTTAGTGGTGTCTGCCAGCACGGCACAGTTCGCACTTCGGTGCTCTAACTATACCTATCCCACCCAGTTGCGGTGTTGTGCGCAAGTAGTCTGTACGGACTTCAACCCTGAGTCTTGGGATTGAGTTAGCTGACTCCTTGCTTGCACTCATTAGTGCGGTATTGCGGACCTGTGGCTTTACAGGTTTCGCTTCCACCGCCATATAGCGCTGCCATTTACTAGCAGCAGGTTTTCACCTGCACGGTGGACCCTGGACAGCGAACGCACCAATATTACTTCACCTTTTACTTGGTGCGTTCCGCCGGTCCTAACACTTTGTTCCCCGAAGTCAGTGTCATCTGTAAAAAAGATTAAAATAACAAACAACCAATATACTCCCTAATCTGCAGAAATCCACGAGTGTCCCACGACGATCTCCCGTGGAGAACAGCATCATCAGCTAATGCGACCGCTCTCAAGGGGCTCCAGGAATTTAATGACGGGAGGAAGGTACCCTTCCGCACTGTATTCTTCCGCCGCTGTAAAAAAATTGTCCCTAGTCTCACTATTGGCATTGCTGTGTGAGAAATTTTCCCACGCAGCAATTGCCATAAAGTGAGACTTTGAACTATAGTAACCTCAGTGATGCACTGCAGGAGCCATTGTTATTAATTGGACTACGGCGGACAGGTAGTATACGGTTTATTATTTTACGTTTTTACAGGCGCTGAAGTATGGTAAGTATGGTTAAATGAAGAACATTAAAATTCTTTTATCCTAATGTGTGTGTTTTATTAACCTTTTATTACTATTGGATTAATAATGGCTAGGCGTCTTTTTGACGCCTCTCCGTTATTAACCCGGCTTAATGTCACCTTACAATAGCAAGGTGATATTAACCCTTTATTACCCCATATCCCACCTCTACACGGAAGTGGGAAGAGAGGGGCTAAGTGCCGAAATTGGCGCATCTTACAGATGCGCCATTTCTGGGGCGGCTGCGGACTGGTATTTGTAGCCGGGAGGGGGCAATATCCGTTTTTTTCCGCAGGATCCGTTTTTTTCCGCAGGATCCGTTTTTTTCTGCAGGATCCGTTTTTGTCCGCCGGATCCGATTTTTTCCGCCAGATCTGTTTTTCCCGCCGGATCCGGATTTTTTTGCCAGATCCGTTTTTTTCAAAACTCGCTGGATTGTGCCTGACGGCAAAAACCTGATGTGTGAAAGCAGCCAGATATATGGATAGATACATCTATGTATCTATAGATATATCTATCTATAAATATATCTATTGTAAAGCTGCAGTAGCATCGTGAAGAAGCAGTGACCCACAAATTCAAACACAAAATTCTCTTTTAATGTGTTTCTTCACAGCATTAAAGTCCAATTCACATAAATGCATATAACTTCAGTGGATATTATTAGTGACCAGTTTACACCAGTTCAAAGCAATACATATCACATGGCTTTAGATTTGCAGTCCCTAAACAGGCCAGACATCTCTTGTCCAGTTTCCCTGGGCGACCACACGCCATCTCACAGTCTCTATACGTCTCCATACACACAGCCTCATATGTTGCGGACACTACACACGCCAGCCCTCCTTTGACTAGTTCTTGTGGGTGTCCTGGATCGCTGTATTGCAGTCTCTTTACAGACTTTTTACTCACACAGTCGTACACAGTTCAGGATATCCTCCGGATAGCAGCCGGGCACCATATCCACCTGTTTGCAATCATTGCACATGCTAGTCCTCTTTCGGGTACAGGACATGCACCTCCGGGCACAGGACTGTCCACATCCGACTCATTCGGGCACAGGACATCCACCTCCGGGCACAAGACTGTCCACATCTGACTCCCATGGGCACAGGACATCCACCTCCGGGCACAGGACTGTCCACATCCGGCTCCTTTGGGTAGATGACATCCACCTCCGGGCACAGGACTGTCCACATCCGAGACCAGTACCATGGACGACTTGCATCTCTGTGTACGCTGCGGGTGCCAGGCTATTCAGCTGCCCTGGGTGCTGGCTCTGCTGGCCTCCATGCACTTTGCAGACCAGCACACACCAGACTGACACTGACGTGCACCTCGCACACCTGGCCAGACACCTGACACACCCATACCCCTTACTGAAAGGTTTTTAAACACACACAAACCTGTGGCCTTCAGCCACCTGGAAAACTCGGACCGGAGATCCGTGACTCTCATGCATACCTATGGACTTCATCCGTCTGAATGCACATTCTGGGGAGAACAAACAGCGCCCCCTAGCTGTATCAGAGGCCACAGCCTCACACTATAGATAGCTATATCCATAGATATTTAATAGAAAGGCCGTTGTTTCTAAAGCTTCTTTCACACTTGCATTTTTGGCAATCTGTCGTTTTGGGAAAAAAACGGATCCTGCAAATGTGCTTCCAGGATGCGTTTTTTACCCATAGACTTGTATTAACGACAGATCGCGACAGATGGCCACACATCGCGTCCGTCGTGCAACGGATCCGTCGTGTTTTGGCGGACCGTCGGCACGAAAAAACGTTCAAGTGAACTTTTTTTGTCCGTCGCGTCCGCCATTTTCTACCACGCATGCGCAGCCGAAACTCCGCCCCCTCCTCTCCGGACTTCAGAATGGGCAGCGGATGCGTTGAAAAACTGCATCTGCTGCCCATGTCGTGCACAAATTTCACAACGTGCGTCGGTACGTCGGCTCTACGGATAGTGACGGACCCGTACCGACGTATTGAGCGTTTTATTAAAAAAATACGGCATAGGCTCCAGCGCAATTTTTTCTGCCAGAGGGGGAAAGCCGACGGCCGGGGGCCAATATTTGTAGCCTGCTATGAATATGAGCCCGCAGCTTTCTGCGTAGCCTTTACTGGCTATTAAAATAAGGGGACCCCCCCAAATAATGACGTGGGGTCCCCCTATATTTTATAGCCAGAAAGGCTACGCAGACAGCTGCGGGCTGATATTCATATCCTAGAGAGGGGCCATGGATATTGGCCCCCCAGCCACAAATACCAGTCCGCAGCCGCCCCAGAAATGGCGCCAATTCCGGCACTTAGCCCCTCTCTTCCCACTCCCATGTAGCGGTGGGATATGGGGTAATAAGGGGTTAATGTCACCTTGCTATTGTAAGGTGACATTAAGCCGGGTTAATAACAGAGAGGCGTCAATAAGACGCCTATCCATTATTAATCCAATAGTAATAAAGGGTTAATAAAACACGCACACATTAGGAAAAAAGTATTTTAATATTCTTCATTTAACCATACTTACCATACTTCAGCGCCTGCAAAAAACGTAAAATAATAAACCGTATACTACCTGTCCGCCGTAGTCCAATTAATAACGAGTGTCCCACGACGATCTCCCCTATAGAACAGTGACATCGGGTGATGTCACTGCTCTATAGGACCCTCAGTGACACACTGACAGGAGACAATGGCTCCTGCAGTGCATCACTGAGGTTACTATAGTTCAAAGTCTCACTTTATGGCAATTGCTGCGTGGGAAAATTTCTCACACAGCAATGCCAAAAGTGAGACTAGGGACTATTTTTTTTACAGCGGCGGAGGAATACAGTGTGGAAGGATACCTTCCTCCCATCACTGTGTACCTGCAGCCCCTGGAGAGTGGTCGCATCAGCTGATGCCGCCGTTCTCCACGGGAGATCGTCTTGGGACACTCGTGGATTTCTGCGGATAGGGAGTATATTGGTTGTTTGTTATTTTAATATTTTTTAGAGGTGACACTGGCTTCGGGGATCAAAATGACAAGTAATGGTGAGTATGTACTCTATTTTTAATGTAATGTATGTCTATATGTATGTATTGTATGTAATGTATGAATGTACTGTATGTAGTATGTATGTAGTATGTATGCATGTTGTATGTATGTAGTATGTATGTTTTTTTGTTTTGTTTTTTTCATTCAACACATTAGGCGGATGATGGGACTACTACTGTCCCATCATTGGCTAATGTGTCAATCACTGTCACTGTAGCAGGCATCGTCCTATGGGGCTTGTAGTCCAATTGGACAATGCCTGCACACCCGCACAGACCCTCGGCAGCCCGCACAGACCCCCGGCAGCCCACACAGAGCCCCGGCAGGCCCGCACAGACCCCCGGCAGCCCACACAGACCCCAGCAGGCCCGTACAGACCCCCGGCAGGCCCACACAGACCCCCGGCAGGCCCGCACAAACCCCCGGCAGCCCGCACAGACCCCCGGCAGCCTGCACAGAGCCCCTGGCAGGCCCGCACAGAACCCCAACAGCCCACACAGAGCCCCGGCATGCCCGCACAGACCCCCGGCAGCCCACACAGACCCCCGGCAGGCCTGTACAGACCCTCGGCTGGCACGAACAGACCGCCGGCAGCCCGCACAGACCCCCGGCAGGCCCGTACAGACCCCCGGCAGCACGCACAAACCCCCGAGAGGCCCATACAGATCCCCAGCAGGCCCGCACAGACCCCGCCCGCACACACAGACACGCACACTGTCCGCCCACGCACCACCCACACTCTTCTCCCCTCCGGAACAGGATGTAGTCGGATAGAAAGGGCTTATTAACATTCCGATATTTGTGTCCCATTGACTTGCATTGGTATCGGGTATCGGTATCAGCGATGTCCGATATTTTTGGGATATCGGATGATCCAATCCGATACCGAAACTTCTGGATATCGGAAGGTATAGCTCAACACTAATTAGGAGCAGTGTTTGTGGCCACCTGTCAGCTCAAAGGATGGCCACCAAAAACAGGCATGGCGCTATCTACTCCATCTTCTTGATCCCAGGGATTGTCTTGCTCATTACCCTTTAACACCTCTACATGGATCTGGACTTACATAGGGACCCACCTGGCTTGGCCCACAGTGTTGCCTGCTGTTCATTGGTGTGAAATGGGAAGAACAATAGTCAGGTAGCCTGGTGAGAACCAGTAAAGCAGAGAAAATACAAAATCAGAAGACATAAGAGTAGTCAGCAAACAGGCCGGGATCACAACAGGAAACAAATACACAAGCCGGGAGCTGAACATAGAGGACCGGACCAGAGAAGAACAAGGCTGTATCTGGCAGCTTCCTTCAATATGCTTCGAGCTTTCGTAGAATATGGTGCTATCCAATTGGCTGAATAAGGGAGCAGCTGGACAACACATACACCCATACTGCCAGACTAGAAGGCACTACTTGTCCCAGGCACCCTAATCTTAGTGGCTGAATTGGGCCTATGTCGTCCAGAGCTTCTGGTACCAACGTCTACTCTGTTTCTAGCCCAGCCTGCCATATGAATAAGGACACACCTGCTGAAATCATAGAGGCAGATCCTAGAAGAGATGCGACATACCATCTGCAGAAGCCCTAATATGACAAAATTTCAGAAAATCAGAGCTGTAGGAATCCCCATAAAATGACTCCATTTTCGAAATTATAACCCTCAGAGAACTAATCTATTGGAGTAGTGGCAATTTTTGATTCCATAGGCAATTTCCGGAAATTAGCACACAGTGGATGTAGGAGAAAAAAAAGGCAAATATACCATTTTATTACCCAACACATAGTGCCCTGATTGTGCTCCAGGAGAAACACACACTGTAAATTAACCCCTTTACCCCCAAGTGTAGTTTGCACATTAATGACCAGGCCAATTTTTACAATCCTGACCACTGTCCCTTTATGAGGTTATAACTCTGGAACGCTTCAACGGATCCCAGTGATTCTGACATTGTTTTCTCGTGACATATTGTACTTCATGATAGCGGTAAAATTTCTTTGATATTACCTGCGTTTATTTGTGAAAAAAAGGGAAATTTGGTGAAAATTTTTAAAATTTTGCAATTTTCCAACTTTGAATTTTTATGCAATTAAATCACAGAGATATGTGTCACAAAATACTTAATAAGTAACATTTGCCACATGTCTACTTTACGTAAGCACAATTTTTCGAACCAAAATTTTTTTTTGTTAGGGAGTTATAAGGGTTAAAAGTTGACCAGCAATTTCTCATTTTTACAACACCATTTTTTTTAGGGACCACATCTCATTTGAAGTCATTTTGAGGGGTCTATATGATAGAAAATACCCAAGTGTGACACCATTCTAAAAACTGCACCCCTCAAGGTGCTCAAAACCACATTCAAGAAGTTTATTAACCCTTCAGGTGTTTCACAGGAATTTTTGGAATGTTTAAAAAAATATGAACATTTAACTTTTATTCACAAAAAAATTATTTCAGCTCCAATTTGATTATTTTTATTAAGGGTAACAGAAGAAAATGGACCCCAAAAGTTGTTGTACAATTTGTTCTGAGTACACCAATACCCCATATGTGGGGTTAAACCACTGTTTGGGCGCATGACAGAGCTCGGAAGCGAAGGAGCGCCATTTGACTTTTCAATGCAAAATTGACTGGAATTGAGATGGGACGCCATGTTGCGTTTGGAGAGCCACTGATGTGCCTAAACATTGAAACCCCTCACAAGTGACACCATTTTGGAAAGTAGACCCCCTAAGGAACTTATCTAGAGGTGTGGAGAGCACTTTGACCCACCAAGGGCTTCACAGAAGTTTATAATGCAGAGCCGTAAAAATAAAACAAAAATTTTTTCCCACAAAAATTATTTTTTAGCCCCCAGTTTTGTACTTTCCCGAGGGTAACAGGAGAAATTGGACCCCAAAAGTTGTTGTCCAATTTGTCCTGAGTATGCTGATACCCCATATGTGGGGGGAAACTACCGTTTGGGCGCATGGGAGGGCCCGGAAGGGAAGGAGCGCCATTTGGAATGCAGACTTAGATGGAATGGTCTGCAGGCATCACATTGCGTTTGCAGAGCCCCTAATGTACCTAAACACAAGTGACACCATTTTAGAAAGTAGACCACCTAAGGAATGCAACTAGAAGTGTTGTGAGAGCTTTGAACCCCCAAGTGTGTCACTACAGTTTATAACACAGAGCCGTGCAAATAAAAAATATTTTTTTTCCCACAAAATATATTTTTTAGCCCCCAGTTTTGTATTTTTCCAAGGGTAACAGGAGAAATTGGACCCCAAAAGTTGTTGTCCAATTTGTCCTGAGTACGCTGATACCCCATATGTTGGGGTAAACCCCTGTGTGGGCGCACGGGAGAGCTCGGAAGGGAAGGAGCACTGTTTTACTTTTTCAATGCAGAATTGGCTGGAATTGAGATCGGACGCCATGTCGCGTTTGGAGAGCCCCTGATGTGCCTAAACAGTGGAAACCCCCTAATTATAACTGAAACCCTAATCCAAACACACCCCTAACCCTAATCCCAAAGATAGCCCTAACCACACCCCTAACCCTAATCCCAACCCTATTCCCAACCGTAAATGTAATCCAAATCCTAACCCTAACTTTAGCTCCAACCCTAACTGTAGCCTTAACCCTAGCCCCTACCCTAACCCTAGCACTAACCCTAGCCCTAACCCTAGCCCTAACCCTAGCCCTAACCCTAACCCTAGCCCTAACCCTAGCCCTAACCCTAGCCCTAACCCTAAATAAATATGTCTCAAGGCGCGGTACACATAAACAATTGTGTAAAGGAGGGAAACATCACCACCAATGTGCACCAATAGGAAGTGTATCGGACAAATCGGAATAACACCTAGAAACACGAAGAAAAAAGAACAAAACAAAGTCCAAGATAAAGTACAAATAACAATATTTATTAAAATATATGATAGAGTGGAACAGTGGAAAAAATACCACAAAAAGCACAACACCAGGGACATATAAATGACACTGAGAATAAATAAAAAAATTAAATATATAACCACAGTGGAGGTTCAACATATATGTGCATACCTGTGTATATAAGCCATATAGGTATAAGTAGCAGATATACCAAATCAATATAATAAAGTGCATGTGCAAATAGATTGATTGGTGGCAAAAGAAGACCAAATAGAATTGCTGACGCTACATACTGGCGCTAAATATTAGTGCTAAATATGGCCGGTATGTGACATAAGGAGCATGGTAACCAGTAAAATATAAAGCACCAAGCGGGCAAAAGACTAAATGAAATGGAGGCCAAAGCCACCTGGTATTTACCTGCTATGTGGAGTGAACGTCCCTGGGATGTGCTGAGCCTCGATGCGCGTTTCGGCGTCTGCCTTCGTCAGGGGGTGATGAAGGGGGGTTTGATTTACTTTTATAGCGGGTTTTTTATCTGATTTTTATGATTGGCTGCCGTCACACACTGAAAGACGCTTTTTATTGCAAAAAATATTTTTTGTGTTACCACATTTTGAGAGCTATAATTTTTCCATATTTGAGTCCACAGAGTCATTTGAGGTCTTGTTTTTTGCGGGACGAGTTGACATTTTTATTGGTAACATTTTCGGGCACGTGAAATTTTTTGATCGCTTTTTATTCCGATTTTTGTGAGGCAGAATGACCAAAAACCAGCTATTGATGATTTTCTTTTGGGGGAGGCGTTTATACCGTTCCGCGTTTGGTAAAATTGATAAAGCAGTTTTATTCTTCGGGTCAGTATGATTACAGCGATACCTCATTTATATCATTTTTTTATGTTTTGGCGCTTTTATACGATAAAAACTATTTTATAGAAAAAATAATTATTTTTGCATCGCTTTATTCTGAGGACTATAACTTTTTTATTTTTTCGCTGATGAGCTGTATGGTGGCTCGTTTTTTGCGGGACAAGATGACGTTTTCAGTGGTACCATGGTTATTTATATCCGTCTTTTTGATCGCGTGTTATTCCACTTTTTGTTTGGCGGTATGAGAATAAAGTGTTGTTTTTTGCCTCTTTTTTTTTTTTTACGGTGTTCACTGAAGGGGTTAACTAGTGATATAGTTTTATAGGTGGGGTCGTTACGGACGCGGCGATACTAAATATATGTACTTTTATGGTTTTCTTTTTTTATTTAGATAGAGAAATGTATTTATAGGAACAATATATATATTTTTGTGGAATTTTTTAAAAATTTTGTTTACACATTAGAATATTTTTTTTTACACTATAACATTGCCCCAGGGGGGCATCATGTTATAGTGTAAGATCGCTGATCTGACACTTTGCTTTGCACGGTGTCAGATCAGCGATCTGACGTGCACTTTTCCTATGCTTCCGGGCTCCTGCTCTGAGCAGGCGCAGTGAAGCCACCTCCTTGCAGGACCCAGATGTCACGGCCATCTTGGATCCGGGCCTGCAAGGAGGAGGAGGAGGTAAGAGACCCTTGCAGCAACGCGATCACATCGCATTGCTGCGGGGGTGTCAGGGAAGCCCGCAGGGAGCCCCCTCCCTGCGCGATGCTTCCCTATACCGCCGGCATACTGCGATCATGTTTGATCACAGTGTGCCAGGGGTTAATGTGCCAGGGGCGGTCCGTGACCGCTCCTGGCACATAGTGCCGGATGTCAGCTGCGATAGGCAGCTGACACCCGGCCGCGATCGGCCGCGCTCCCCCCGTGAGCGCGGCCGATCGCTATGACGTACTATCCCATCGGAGGTCATACGGGCCAACCCCACCTCGACGGGATAGTACGTTCAATGTCAGAAAGGGGTTAAGTGGGTTTTTCTCATTACAGTAATGCCAAATACATGTGGTTTGGGCATACTGAAAGGCTCAGAGGTGAGGGGGAAATTTGACTTTGGGAGAGCGGTTATTGCTGGATTGGTTAATGGAAGCCATGTTGATTTTCAAGAGCCTTTGAGCCACTAATAATGTGGAAACCTCCTGTTTTCCACTGACAGATGATGGATCTGAGTGGGGACTTGTTTTTTGTTAGATGAAGTTTTTATTGGTATTAGGTTTGTCAGCATAATGTTTCTGTGTGGCTTTTTGTTCCATATTTGGGAGGCAGAATGAACAAACAGTTGAACATCATGCTCCACTGGTTCATCCTATGAGATTTTATATTAGACTGTGAGCTGTCATTGTCTTGGTGAAGAATTCAATGCTTGTACATAACTTGCCATTTTTACAGACAGTTGAAGTAGAAATGGTAAATGACATTCAAGATATTTTATTCAAAAATAATAACTGGTTTATATCTTGGCAGATGACTGTACCAGAAGATCAGAGGAACAGCTGACGTCTTTAATTTTTAAATCGGATGATTTTGAGATCCCACTGGATACATTTGAAGTTAATGCCATTACTCCAGATATACCATCATCCCTTCACAGCAAAGACCTTTCATCTGATCCTTTGATCAGATCCTTTGAGGTCCTGTTTTCTGGTTCATTGGCGACAACAGAGGAAAATCAGAGTCACAAAATAAGCATTAAAAATGGAAATACCCCTAAATCAAAGAAGCCATTTTCATGTCCAGAATATGGAAACAGTTTTCCCATTGAAAAGTCTTTTCTTAAACATCTAAAAATTCACACAGTGGAGAAAAGATTTTCTTGTTCCAAGTGTGGAAAATATTTTAAACATAAATCCCATCTTGTTAGACACCAAAGAAGTCACACAGGGGAGAAGCCTTTTTCCTGTTCAGAATGTTGGAAATGCTTTAATGAGAAATCAGCTTTGGTTAAGCACCAGAGAACCCACACAGGGGAGAAGCCTTTTTCCTGTTCAGAATGTGGAAAATGTTTTAAACAGAAATCAGCTTTGGTTACGCACCACAGAACCCACACAGGGGTGAAACCTTTTTCATGTTTAGAATGTGGCAAATGTTTTAATGAGAAATCAGTTTTGGTTAAGCACCAGAGAACCCACACAGGGGAGAAACCTTTTTCCTGTTCAGCATGTGGGAAATGTTTTAACCAGAAATGGAATCTTGTTATACATAAAAGAACCCACACAGGGGAGGCTTTTTCCTGTTCAGAATGTGGGAAATGTTTTAGTCAGAAATCTGCTCTGGTCACGCACCACAGAACCCACACAGGGGTGAAACCTTTTTCATGTTCAGAATGTGGCAAATGTTTTAACGAGAAGTCAGTTTTGGTTAAGCACCAGAGAACCCACTCAGGGCAGAAGCCTTTTTCCTGTTCAGCCTGTGGGAAATGTTTTAACCAGAAATACAAGCTTGTTATACACCAAATAACCCACACAGGAGTGAAACCTTTTTCATGTTCAGAATGTGGCAAATGTTTTAATGAGAAATCAGCTTTGGTTAAGCACCAGAGAACCCACACAGGGGAGAAGCCTTTTTTCTGTTCAGAATGTGGGAAATGTTTTAAACAGAAATCAGCTTTGGTTACGCACCAGAGAACCCACACAGGGTTGAAACCTTTTTCATGTTCAGAATGTGGCAAATGTTTTAAGGAGAAATCAGTTTTGGTTAAGCACCAGAGAACCCACACAGGGGAGAAGCCTTTTTCCTGTTCAGAATGTGGGAAATGTTTTAAACAGAAATCAGCTTTGGTTACGCACCAGAGAACCCACACAGGGGTGAAACCTTTTTCATGTTCAGAATGTGGCAAATGTTTTAACGAGAAATCAGTTTTGGTTACGCACCAGAGAACCCACACAGGAGAGAAGCCGTTTTCATGTTCAGAATGTGGAAAATGTTTTAAACAGAAATCGGCTTTGGTTACGCACCAGAGAACCCATACAGGGGTAAAACCTTTCTCATGTTCAGAATGTGGCAAATGTTTTAATGAGAAATCAGTTTTGGTTACGCACCAGAGAACCCACACAGGGGAGAAGCCTTTTTCCTGTTCAGAATGTGGCAAATGTTTTAATCAGAAATCAGCTTTGTTTAACCACCAGAGAAGTCACACAGGAGAGAAGCCTTTTTCCTGTCCAGAATGTGGTAAATGTTTTAATAAGAAATGTAATTTCGTTAAACACCAAAGAATCCACACAGGGGAGAAGTCATTTTCATGTTCATAATGTAGGAAATGTTTTACACTAAAATTAGCTCTTTAACATCAGAGAAGTCAGAAAGGGGAGAAGCGTTTTTCATGTTAAGAATGTTGGAAATGTTTTAATCGAAAATTGTATTTCTTAAAGGGGTTGTCCATTACTAGGACAACACCTTGTCATTCCTCATGTTTGTCCTCTTTCAAATAAAAAACACTCATACTAATTTTGCATGCCTGCGCTGTTCAAGGGTCTTAGCAGTCACGTTCCCGGGGCTCATGTGAGGTTGTCACAAAACACAAGCCCAGCGTGGAATAGGCACTGGCTTCACTGTTTCTGTAGGCAACATGTATGTTTTTAACTTTTTACAAACAATGGATTAAATAAGACAAAATTTTAATTTTTATGGAAATCACCTGGTGCTGGTTTTTCCTTTTTTGCCTGCATTTACAAGTGGACTCCAGTGACATTGAACCTGGCACCCGTGGTCCTGTGATACTCTGGTGAGCGCTGTGAAAATCCTTTTTCCTGTTTTCCCATGTTGATTGATTCACTGTTCCTGCCTTCAGATGTATTGAACATCAACAGGAAGCCAAGGCTGCGGCTGCTCTCCTGCTTACTCTTATTGTTTGATGCGTCCAAAAAGTGAAGATAGTGAACCAAGTTTAAGAATGCATTTGCTTTCAAAAAGCATTAGGAATTCTACTAGTCTTTTCCATATGTTTCCTATAATCTTTAAATACATTTTCCCTGCATGTTTCAACCAAGAAAGAAAAAAAGAATATATATTTTTAACTTTGAAAAAATAAAGAATTCATAACTTTAAACATGTCTTGGAATTGTAGAGTAGAAGCTGGATAAATCTTTTCCATTCCAGTGAGAAGCGGTTGTCCAAGTAGTGAATATCCCCTTTAAACATCAAAAATCTCATATAGAGAGAAACCATTATCATACCTACAGTAGAGTATGAAAAATAAATTACTAGAAAATCATATTTTGATGACCATCAAAAATAACGCAGATGGGGCGTGGCTAAGACACTGAAGAGAGCAGACGTGCAGCACTGAGCTCTCCCCGGCATTTTCACAAACACAGTGTTCCTGCTTAGTAAATGGCAGGTGGTTGCCTCAGTATGGCTGGAGGAGACACCAGGGAACCGACAGGAAGGATTTGAGTCAGCATTTGTCCCGGAAAATGGCACATGTGCGGAGCTAAGTCAGCGGTGCGCTGGATACGCTGGGAGTCGACAGGCATCTGCTATGCACGGTCAGTGACTCGCCTGCATGTCGATTCCCGGGTGAGTTGAAGACATCAAGGGGGCTGAGGAGAGCGTCTGTGGGCTGGGTGCTGAGGCCTGAGTCCCCTGGAGATGCGGGACCGCTGGTGGCGGGAATTGACCTGAGGTGTGGCGGCCATCTTGGGATTTCCCTGGCATGTGGAGAAGACATCGGAGTTGGAGGAGAGACAGGACGAGGCAGGCAGGAGATCCTGAAACAGCTGGGGAAGATAGCTGGCTAGCTGCAGCAGAGGTACCGGGGTTTACAGACTAAGGAAGGTGAACAACTTCCTCTCTTCCCCTCCTCCCCTCATTGTTTGGAGTGATTTCCTGGGCCAAGCTGGAGACACTTGGCCAGTGTGATAAAACGCTATGCACTTGCAGGCTGCAGGGCGCTGATGCCATCTAGTGCTCTTTTTAAGAATTGCGCCTGTTGCACATTAATATGCGGATATGACTTTGTAACCCTCTTACTATTAATATCCAAACCTCTAACGCTAGCCTATCAATTCATACTGAATAACCAGTCATAAGACTTACTCTCATATTGCATACATAATTGGGGGAAAGCATTATAAGTCCTAATAAATCACAATCTGCAGCTGACAAGCTGAGGAGCTACGCCAGGGGAAAGCATTTGATGACAATTCAGAAACCCTTAAACAAATTGTCTCAAGGAGAGACATCAACATCACAAGAACCATAGGATATGGATTCAGAACCCACTCTGATACAGGTATCCGCACAACTGCTAACTGCCATCCAAAGCAGCACAGCTTCCCTGACTGGGAAAATTGAAGAGGTTAAAACTGATTTGGGACTCCTCCGCAATGACATGTCAAATCTGGGAAAGAAAGTTCAACAGGTGGAGGACAGCCGGAGCCACAGCATGAAGACAAGAAGAGGACGTCATCGTAAGAAGATGGGAGGCCTCGCACCGGACCACGACTCCCACCTCAGCGGGACCGCCCCTGGGTGAGTATAATATAACCTGTTTTTCTCATCTTTCAGGATACATTGGGGTCTTATCTATAGCATTCCAGAATGCTGTAGATAAGCCCCTGATGCCGGTGGGCTTGGCTCAACTTCCATTTTGGGGGTGACAGGTTCCCTTTAACTAAAAGATGTTTTACCTCCCCTGAATATATTAGCCAGCAGTGTATAGTGAAGGGGTGGGATTCATGCTCTGATTTGATACCTCCTCATGTTAATACTTTTAGGAAAGGTGGATGGAAATTATTAAGAATCTGAAATGGGATGGCGGCAAGATACCCATTTCTGCCAGTGCTAGCGTCTTGATCCCTGGCCTGAAAACTCGGTTGCCCTCTAGATTCACCAAAAACTGGGGGGGTCAGATGAACAATTCTGTAGAAGTCTTTTATGAATTTTTTAAAGAGGTATGCATTGAATATAATTGATATTAGTGGTTCAGATAGATAGAAAATAATATACGCATTTTCTTATGCCTATACTTAAGTTTTGGGTAGTTTATAGGCATCCCCATTTGTATTTCTATGGCCAATATTGGTCAATGGTTCGGGGCCCAATTGTAATTTCACTTGACCGTAAGCATTGTACCTATACTTCATCGTCCAAGGGCGGTCAGCAAATAAAAATGTAAACACTCTGGAAGGGAATAGTATCCTGCTGTGAATTCTGCTCTTTGGCTCCCTCCGGTGGTTATGAGTGGTAGTGCTGCGGTAGTTGGATCGCAGCATTTATCAGGTGTATCCATTTTTGGTAATTTGGGCTGGGCTATTTAAGTCCTGCTTTATCCTTTGTCAGTGCCAGTTGTCCATTGTTTTTGGAGGATTCTCATCCATTCTTGGTCTCTCCTGGTCTGCTGTTTATTTCTTCAAAGATAAGTTCCGGCCTTGTTTTTGCTGTCCACCTGCTGTGGACCTTATAGTCTGTGCATTTTCTTGTTTTGTTTTGTCCAGCTTTGTCTGTGAAGGATTTTTTGCAGCCTTGCTGTGTCTCTGGAGATGCAGATATACCCTCCATGTCTTTAGTCAGATGTGGTGTTTTGTATTTTCTGTGGTGGATATTTTCTAGTGTTTTTATACTGACCGCATAGTACTCTGTCCTATTCTTCCTTTTTAGCTAGTATGGCCTCCTATGCTAAATCCTGATTTCATGTCTGCGTATGTTATTTCTCTCCCCTTTCACAGTCAATGTTTGTGGGCGGCTGTCTATCCTTTGGGGATTTTCTCTGAGGCAAGATAGTATTCCCGTTTCTGTCTTTAGGGGTAGTTAGTTCTTAGGCTGTGTCGAGGGGTCTAGGGAGTGTTAGGTGTTGTGAATTCTGTTGTCGGGCTCCCTCCTGTGGTCATGAATGGTACTTCGGTTGATTCTGTCCATGGACTTCCTCTGGTGGGTGTTTCTGAGTTTCCTTTCACAGGTGACGAGGTTAATTCGTTAGCTGCTGCTCTATTTAACTCCACTTAGATCTTTGCTCCACGCCACCTGTCAATGTTTCAGTATTGGTCTAGTTCACTCCTGGATCATTCTTGTGACCTGTCTTCCCATCAGAAGCTAAGTTTCAGCTTGTATTTCTTTGGTTTGCTATTTTTCTGTCCAGCTTGCTATTTAATTTGTTGTCTTGCTTGCTGGAAGCTCTGGGACGCAGAGGGAGCGCCTCCGCACCGTGAGTCGGTGCGGAGGGTCTTTTTGCGCCCTCTGCGTGGTCTTTTTGTAGGTTTTTGTGCTGACCACAAAGCAACTTTTCCTATCCTCGGTCTGTTTAGTAAGTCGGGCCTCACTTTGCTTAATCTATTTCATCTCTATGTTTGTATTTTCATCTTTACTCACAGTCATTATATGTGGGGGGCTGCTTTTTCCTTTGGGGAATTTCTCTGAGGCAAGGTAGGCTTTATTTTCCTATCTTCAGGGCTAGCTAGTTTCTTAGGCTGTGCCGAGTTACATAGGGAGCGTTAGGCGCAATCCACGGCTATTTCTAGTGTGGTTGATAGGTTTAGGGATTGCGGTCAGCAGAGTTCCCACGTCCCAGAACTCGTCCTTATTGTCAGAAACTATCAGGTCGTTCCGTGTGCTCTTAACCACCAGGTCCATTGTTGTCCTGACCACCAGGTCATAACAGTACAGGTGGCCCAAAGTACTAATGCATCTCAATAGCCGGATAAGAGAAGTTCTGAGACCATTTTTTTTTCTTTGCAGTGTGTTTTGTCTCAATTTTCCCCTTTACCTCTGGGTGGTTCAGGACACTGGTGTAAACATGGACATTCAAGGTCTGTCCTCTTGGATGGATAATCTCACTACAAGGATACAAAACATTCAAGATTTTGTGGTTCAGAATCCGATGTCAGAGCCTAAGATTCCTATTCCTGATTTGTTTTTTGGTGATAGATCTAAGTTCTTGAATTTCAAAAATAATTGTAAATTGTTTCTTGCCTTGAAACCTCGCTCCTCAGGTGACCCTGTTCAACAAGTAAAGATCATTATTTCTTTGTTACGTGGTGACCCTCAAGACTGGGCATTTTCCCTTGCGCCAGGAGATCCGGCATTGCGTGATGTTGATGCGTTTTTCCTGGCGCTTGGATTGCTTTATGACGAACCTAATTCAGTGGATCAGGCAGAGAAAATCTTGCTGGCTCAAGTCAGGGTCAGGATGAAGCGGAGATATATTGTCAGAAGTTTAGAAAGTGGTCTGTGCTCACTCAGTGGAATGAATGTGCCCTGGCAGCAATCTTCAGAAAGGGTCTCTCTGAAGCCCTTAAGGATGTCATGGTGGGGTTTCCCATGCCTGCTGGTCTGAATGAATCTATGTCCTTGGCCATTCAGATCGATCGACACTTGCGTGAGCGTAAATCTGTGCACCATTTGGCGGTACTATCTGAGCATGGGCCTGATCCTATGCAATGTGATAGGACTTTGACCAGAGCTGAACGGCAAGAACACAGACGTTGGAATGGGCTGTGTTTTTACTGTGGTGAATCCACTCATGCTATCTCCGATTGTCATAAGCGCACTAAGCGGTTCGCTAGGTCTGCCACCATTGGTACGGTACAGTCTAAATTTCTATTGTCTGTTACTCTGATTTGCTCTTTGTCATCCTATTCTGTTATGGCATTTGTGGATTCAGGCGCTGCCCTGAATTTGATGGACTTGGAGCATGCTAGGCGCTGTGGTTTTTTCTTGGAGCCCTTGCAGTATCCTATTCCATTGAGAGGAATTGATGCTACGCCTTTGGCCAAGAATAAGCCTCAGTATTGGACCCAATTGACCATGTGCATGGCTCCTGCACATCAGGAGGATATCCGCTTTCTGGTGTTGCATAATCTGCATGATGTGGTCGTTTTGGGGTTGCCATGGCTACAGGTTCATAATCCAGTATTGGACTGGAAATCTATGTCTGTGTCCAGCTGGGGTTGCCAGGGGGTACATGGTGATGTTCCATTTTTGTCTATTTCGTCTTCCACTCCTTCTGAAGTTCCAGAGTTTTTGTCGGATTATCGGGATGTATTTGATGAGCCCAAAGCCAGTGCCCTACCTCCTCATAGGGATTGCGATTGTGCAATTAATTTGATTCCTGGTAGTAAGTTTCCTAAGGGCCGATTGTTCAATTTATCTGTGCCAGTACACGCCGCTATGCGGAGTTATATAAAGGAATCCTTGGAGAAAGGCCATATTCGCCCGTCGTCATCACTGTTAGGAGCAGGGTTCTTTTTTGTGGCCAAGAAGGATGGTTCTTTGAGACCTTGCATTGATTACCGCCTTCTTAATAAAATTACAGTCAAATTTCAGTATCCTTTGCCGTTGCTGTCTGATTTGTTTGCTCGTATTAAAGGGGCTAGTTGGTTCACCAAGATAGATCTTCGAGGGGCGTATAATCTTGTGCGTATTAAACAAGGCGATGAATGGAAAACAGCATTTAATACGCCCGAGGGCCATTTTGAGTACCTGGTTATGCCATTCGGGCTTTCCAATGCTCCATCAGTATTTCAGTCCTTTATGCATGACATCTTCCGAGAGTACCTGGATAAATTCCTGATTGTGTATTTGGATGATATTTTGGTCTTTTCGGATGATTGGGAGTCTCATGTGAAGCAGGTCAGAATGGTGTTCCAGGTCCTTCGTGCGAATTCCTTGTGTGTGAAGGGGTCAAAGTGTCTCTTTGGAGTTCAGAAGGTTTCATTTTTGGGGTTCATTTTTTCCCCTTCTACTATCGAGATGGACCCTGTTAAAGTCCAGGCCATTTACGATTGGACTCAGCCGACATCTGTGAAGAGCCTGCAAAAGTTCCTGGGCTTTGCTAATTTTTTATCGGCGCTTCATCGCTAATTTTTCTACTGTTGCTAAACCGTTGACTGATTTGACCAAGAAGGGTGCTGATGTGGTCAATTGGTCTTCTGCGGCTGTAGAGGCTTTTCAGGAGTTGAAGTGTCGTTTTTCTTCTGCCCCTGTGTTGTGCCAGCCAGATGTTTCGCTTCCGTTTCAGGTTGAGGTTGATGCTTCTGAGATTGGAGCAGGGGCTGTTTTGTCACAAAGAAGTTCTGATGGCTCAGTGATGAAGCCATGTGCTTTCTTTTCTAGAAAGTTTTCACCTGCTGAGCGTAACTATGATGTTGGTAATCGTGAATTGTTGGCCATGAAGTGGGCATTCGAGGAGTGGCGTCATTGGCTTGAAGGAGCCAAGCATCGCGTGGTGGTCTTGACAGATCACAAGAATTTGACTTATCTTGAGTCTGCCAAACGGTTGAATCCGAGACAGGCTCGATGGTCGTTATTTTTCTCCCATTTTGATTTTGTGGTTTCGTACCTTCCGGGCTCTAAGAATGTGAAGGCTGATGCCCTGTCAAGGAGTTTTGTGCCTGACTCTCCGGGTGTTCCTGAGCCGGCGGGTATTCTCAAAGAGGGGGTAATATTGTCTGCCATCTCCCCTGATTTGCGGCGGGTGCTGCAAAAATTTCAGGCTGATAGACCTGACCGTTGCCCAGCGGAGAAACTGTTTGTCCCTGATAGATGGACTAGTAGAGTTATCTCTGAGATTCATTGTTCAGTGTTGACTGGGCATCCTGGAATCTTTGGTACCAGAGATTTGGTGGCTAGATCCTTCTGGTGGCCATCTTTGTCGCGGGATGTGCGTTCTTTTGTGCAGTCCTGTGGGACTTGTGCTCGGGCTAAGCCCTGCTGTTCTCGTGCCAGTGGGTTGCTTTTGCCCTTGCCGGTCCCGAAGAGGCCCTGGACGCATATTTCTTTGGATTTTATTTCGGATCTCCCCGTCTCTCAAAAGATGTCGGTCATTTGGGTGGTTTGTGATCGCTTTTCTAAGATGGTCCATTTGGTACCTTTGTCTAAATTGCCTTCCTCCTCTGATTTGGTGCCATTATTTTTCCAGCATGTGGTTCGTTTACATGGTATCCCGGAGAACATCGTTTCTGACAGAGGTTCCCAGTTTGTTTCAAGGTTTTGGCGATCCTTTTGCGCTAGGATGGGCATTGATTTGTCTTTTTCCTCGGCTTTCCATCTTCAGACAAATGGGAAAACCGAACGAACTAATCAAATTTTGGAAACATATCTGAGATGCTTTGTTTCTGCTGATCAGGATGATTGGGTGTCCTTTTTGCCGTTGGCTGAGTTCGCCCTTAATAATCGGGCCAGCTCGGCTACTTTGGTTTCGCCATTTTTCTGCAATTCTGGTTTCCATCCTCGTTTCTCTTCAGGGCAGGTTGAGTCTTCAGACTGTCCTGGTGTAGATACTGTGGTGGATAGGTTGCAGCAGATTTGGACTCATGTGGTGGACAATTTGACATTGTCACAGGAGAAGGCTCAACGTTTCGCTAACCGCCGGCGCTGTGTGGGTCCCCGACTTCATGTTGGGGATTTGGTTTGGTTGTCGTCTCGTTATGTTCCTATGAAGGTTTCCTCTCCTAAGTTTAAGCCTCGTTTCATTGGTCCATATAAGATTTCTGAGGTTATCAATCCTGTGTCATTTCGTTTGGCCCTTCCTGCTTCTTTTGCCATCCATAATGTGTTCCATAGGTCGTTATTGCGGAGATACGTGGCGCCTGTGGTTCCATCCGTTGATCCTCCTGCCCCGGTGTTAGTTGAGGGGGAGTTGGAGTATGTGGTGGAGAAGATTTTGGATTCTCGTGTTTCGAGACGGAAACTCCAGTACCTGGTCAAGTGGAAGGGTTATGGTCAGGAAGATAATTCCTGGGTTTTTGCCTCTGATGTTCATGCTGCCGATCTGGTTCGTGCCTTTCATTTGGCTCATCCTGGTCGGCCTGGGGGCTCTGATGAGGGTTCGGTGACCCCTCCTCAAGGGGGTACTGTTGTGAATTCTGTTGTCGGGCTCCCTCCTGTGGTCATGAATGGTACTTCGGTTGGTTCTGTCAATGGACTTCCTCTGGTGGGTGTTTCTGAGTTTCCTTTCACAGGTGACGAGGTTAATTCGTTAGCTGCTGCTCTATTTAACTCCACTTAGATCTTTGCTCCACGCCACCTGTCAATGTTTCAGTATTGGTCTAGTTCACTCCTGGATCGTTCTTGTGACCTGTCTTCCCATCAGAAGCTAAGTTTCAGCTTGTATTTCTTTGGTTTGCTATTTTTCTGTCCAGCTTGCTATTTAATTTGTTGTCTTGCTTGCTGGAAGCTCTGGGACGCAGAGGGAGCGCCTCCGCACCGTGAGTCGGTGCGGAGGGTCTTTTTGCGCCCTCTGCGTGGTCTTTTTGTAGGTTTTTGTGCTGACCACAAAGCAACCTTTCCTATCCTCGGTCTGTTTAGTAAGTCGGGCCTCACTTTGCTTAATCTATTTCATCTCTATGTTTGTATTTTCATCTTTACTCACAGTCATTATATGTGGGGGGCTGCCTTTTCCTTTGGGGAATTTCTCTGAGGCAAGGTAGGCTTTATTTTCCTATCTTCAGGGCTAGCTAGTTTCTTAGGCTGTGCCGAATTGCATAGGGAGCGTTAGGCGCAATCCACGGCTATTTCTAGTGTGGTTGATAGGTTTAGGGATTGCGGTCAGCAGAGTTCCCACGTCCCAGAGCTCGTCCTTATTGTCAGTAACTATCAGGTCGTTCCGTGTGCTCTTAACCACCAGGTCCATTGTTGTCCTGACCACCAGGTCATAACAGTTAGGTACCCCCCACGGCTACTTCTAGTTGCGCTGCTAGTTCAGGGTTTGCGGTCAGTAAAGGTACCACCTTCTCCAGATTACGTCTCATGCTGCTCCTAGGCCACCAGATCATAACAGTACAACTGGCCAACAATGAGTTAAATGCATCTCAGAAGAAGGGAAGGAAGCTCTTGAGCCATTTTTTTTTCTCCAGTCTATTCTGTTTTCTCTTCCCTCTTAATCTCTGGGTGGCTACGGAACCTAGTATTAACATGAATGTTCAGGAGTTAGTTTCTCGGGTGGATCAGCTTGCTGCTAGGGTACAGGGTATTTCAGATTTTATTATTCAGACTCCTGCCTTAGCACCTAAGATTCCCACTCCTGATTTATTTTTTGGTGACAGATCCAAATTTTTGAGTTTCAAAATAATTGTAAACTGTTTTTTGCATTGAGACCCCATTCTTCTGGTGATCCCATTCAGCAGGTTAAAATCATCATATCCTTGCTGCGTGGTGACCCACAGGATTGGGCATTTTCCCTGGAATCTGGCAATCCTGCTTTGCTTAATGTTGATTCTTTCTTTCAAGCATTGGAGTTATTGTATGATGAGCCTAATTCTGTGGATCAAGCTGAGAAAATCTTGTTGGCCCTGTGTCAGGGTCAAGAAGCGGCAGAATCGTATTGCCAGAAATTTAGAAAATGGTCTGTACTGACTAAATGGAATGAGGATGCCTTGGCGGCAATTTTCAGAAAGGGTCTTTCTGAATCCGTTAAAGATGTTATGGTGGGGTTCCCCACGCCTGCTGGTCTGAGTGATTCTATGTCTCTGGCCATTCAGATTGATCAGCGCTTGCGCGAGCGCAGAGTTCTGCACACTGTGGCGTTGTCATCCGAGAGGAGCCCTGAGCTTATCCAGTGTGATAGGATTTTGTCTAGAGCTGAACGACAAGGATTTAGGCGTCAGAATAGGTTGTGTTTTTACTGCGGCGATTCTGCTCATGTTATTTCTGATTGCCCTAAGCGTACAAAGAGAATCGCTAGTTCTGTTACCATCAGTACTGTACAACCATTTCTGTTATCTGTGACCTTGATCTGCTCATTATCGTCATTTTCTGTCATGGCATTTGTGGATTCAGGCGCCGCTCTGAATTTAATGGACTTGGAATTTGCCAGATGTTGTGGTTTCCCCTTGCAGCCTTTGCAGAACCCTATTCCTTTAAGGGGGATTGATGCTACACCGTTGGCTAAAAATAAACCTCAGTTTTGGACACAGCTGACCATGCGCATGGCGCCAGCCCATCAGGAAGATTGTCGTTTTCTGGTGTTGCATAATTTGCATGATGATATTGTGCTGGGTTTTCCATGGTTACAGCTACATAATCCAGTGTTAGATTGGAAATCCATGTCTGTGACTAGTTGGGATTGTCAGGGGGTTCATGATCATGTTCCTTTGATGTCAATTTCCTCTTCCCCCTCTTCTGAAATTCCTGAGTTTTTGTCAGATTTCCAGGATGTATTCGATGAGCCTAGATCTAGTTCCCTTCCACCACATAGGGACTATGATTGTGCTATTGACTTAATTCCAGGTTGTAAGTTCCCTAAGGGCCGACTTTTCAACCTGTCTGTGCCAGAACATGCTGCCATGCGGAGCTATATTAAGGAGTCTTTGGAGAAGGGGCATATTCGGCCATCTTCTTCACCATTGGGAGCAGGTTTTTTTTTGTTGCCAAGAAGGATGGCTCCTTGAGACCGTGTATTGATTATCGCCTCTTGAATAAGATCACCGTCAAATTTCAATACCCTTTGCCCTTGCTTACTGATTTGTTTGCTAGGATTAAGGGGGCTAGCTGGTTTACTAAGATTGACCTTCGAGGGGCATATAATCTTATTTGTATTAAACAGGGTGACGAATGGAAAACTGCATTTAATACGCCCGAAGGCCATTTTGAATACCTTGTGATGCCATTCGGAGTCTCTAATGCCCCATCTGTGTTCCAGTCTTTCATGCATGATATCTTTCGGAGTTATCTTGATAAATTCATGGTTGTATATTTGGATGATATTTTGATTTTTTCCGATGATTGGGAGTCTCATGTGAAACAGGTCAGGATGGTATTTCAGATCCTCCGTGATAATGCTTTATTTGTGAAGGGGTCGAAGTGCCTCTTTGGAGTGCAGAAGGTTTCTATTTTGGGCTTCATTTTTTCTCCCTCATCTATAGAAATGGATCCGGTTAAGGTTCAGGCCATTCATGATTGGATTCAGCCCACATCTGTGAAGAGCCTTCAGAAATTCTTGGGCTTTGCTAGTTTTTATCGTCGTTTCATTGCCAACTTCTCCAGTGTGGTTAAACCTCTGACCGATTTGCCGAAGAAAGGCGCTGATGTGACGAATTGGTCCTCTGCGGCTGTTTCTGCCTTTCAGGAGCTTAAACGCCGATTTACTTCTTCCCCTGTGTTGCGTCAGCCAGATGTTTCTCTTCCATTTCAGGTTGAGGTTGACGCGTCTGAGATTGGGGCAGGGGCCGTTTTGTCTCAGAGGAATTCTGATGGTTCCTTGATGAAACCGTGTGCCTTCTTTTCTCGGAAGTTTTCGCCTGGGGAACGCAATTATGATGTCGGCAATCGGGAGTTGTTGGCTATGAAGTGGGCATTTGAGGAGTGGCGTCATTGGCTTGAGGGGGCCAAGCACCGTATTGTGGTCTTGACCGATCATAAGAATCTGATTTACCTCGAGTCTGCAAACGACTGAATCCTAGACAGGCTCGATGGTCCCTGTTTTTCTCCCGTTTTGATTTTGTGGTCTCGTACCTTCCTGGTACTAAGAATGTTAAGGCGGATGCCCTATCTAGGAGTTTTTTGCCTGAATCTCCTGGGGTCCTTGAGCCGGTCGGCATTCTGAAGGAAGGGGTGATTCTTTCTGCCATCTCCCCTGATTTATGACGGGTTCTTCAGGAATTTCAGGCTGATAAACCTGACCGCTGTCCAGTGGGGAAAGTGTTTGTTCCTGATAGATGGACTAGTAAAGTGATTTCTGAGGTTCATTGTTCTGTGTTGGCTGGCCATCCTGGGATTTTTGGTACCAGATATTTGGTTGGTAGGTCCTTTTGGTGGCCTTCTTTGTCGTGGGATGTGCGTTCTTTTGTGCAGTCCTGTGGGATTTGTGCGCGGGCCAAGCCTTGCTGTTCCCGCGCTAGTGGGTTGCTTCTGCCTTTGCCGGTCCCTGAGAGGCCTTGGACGCATATTTCTATGGATTTTATTTCAGATCTTCCGGTTTCCCTGAGGATGTCGGTTATCTGGGTGGTTTGTGACTGGTTTTCTAAGATGGTTCATTTGGTACCTTTGCCTAAATTACCTTCCTCTTCTGATTTGGTTCCGTTGTTTTTTCAGCCTGTGGTTCGTTTGCATGGCATCCCGGAGAATATTGTGTCCGATAGAGGTTCCCAGTTTGTTTCTAGGTTTTGGCGGGCCTTTTGTGCTAGGCTGGGCATTGATTTGTCTTTTTCTTCCGCATTTCATCCTCAGACAAATGGCCAGATCGAGCGAACTAATCAGACTTTGGAAACTTATTTGAGATGCTTTGTGTCTGCTGATCAGGATAATTGGGTGGCGTTCTTGCCATTGGCCGAGTTTGCCCATAATAATCGGGCTAGTTCTGCTACCTTGGTTTCGCCTTTTTTTTGTAATTTTGGATTTCATCCTCGTTTTTCTTCAGGACAGGTTGACCCTTCTGATTGTCCTGGTGTGGATTCTGTGGTTGACAGGCTGCAGCGGATTTGGGCTCATGTGGTTGACAATTTGGTGTTGTCTCAGGAGGAGGCTCAGTGTTTTGCTAACCGTCGTCGGTGTGTTGGTTCCCGGCTTCGGGTTGGGGATTTGGTTTGGTTGTCTTCCCGTCATGTTCCTATGAAGGTTTCTTCCCCTAAGTTCAAGCCTCGGTTTATTGGAATATGTGGTTGAGAAGATTTTGGATTCTCGTTTTTCGAGGCGGAAGCTTCAGTATCTCTTCAAATGGAAGGGTTATGGCCAGGAGGATAATTCTTGGGTTGTTGCCTCCGATGTTAATGCTGCCGATTTGGTTCGTGCCTTTCATTTGGCTCATCCTGATCGGCCTGGGGGCTCTGGTGAGGGTTCGGTGACCCCTCCTCAAGGGGGGGGGTACTGTTGTGAATTCTGCTCTTGGGCTTCCTCCGGTGGTTATGAGTGGTAGTGCTGCGGTAGTTGAATCGCAGCATTTATCAGGTGTATCCATTTTTGGTAATTTGGGCTGGGCTATTTAAGTCCTGCTTTATCCTTTGTCAGTGCCAGTTGTCCATTGTTTTTGGAGGATTCTCATCCATTCTTGGTCTCTCCTGGTCTGCTATTTATTTCTTCAAAGATAAGTTCTGGCCTTGTTTTTGCTGTCCACCTGCTGTGGACCTTATAGTCTGTGCATTTTCTTGTTTTGTTTTGTCCAGCTTTGTCTGTGAAGGATTTTTTGCAGCCTTGCTGTGTCTCTGGAGATGCAGATATACCCTCCATGTCTTTAGTCAGATGTGGTGTTTTGTATTTTCTGTGGTGGATATTTTCTAGTGTTTTTATACTGACCGCATAGTACTCTGTCCTATTCTTCCTTTTTAGCTAGTATGGCCTCCTATGCTAAATCCTGATTTCATGTCTGCGTATGTTATTTCCCTCTCCTTTCACAGTCAATATTTGTGGGCGGCTGTCTATCCTTTGGGGATTTTCTCTGAGGCAAGATAGTTTTCCCGTTTCTGTCTTTAGGGGTAGTTAGTTCTTAGGCGGTGTCGAGGGGTCTAGGGAGTGTTAGGTACCCCCCACGGCTACTTCTAGTTGTGCTGCTAGTTCAGGGTTTGCGGTCAGTAAAGGTACCACCTTCTCCAGAGTACGTCTCATGCTGCTCCTAGGCCACCAGATCATAACAGTATCCTATATCAAAATTCAATATGGAGTCTTTATGGCATCACTTAAATTCCTTTCATGGAACATTAGGTGGCTGGGAAATGCCAGAAAATGGAATATGGTATTCCCCAGGTACGGAAATCGCTGGCACAGATAATATGCCTTCAAAAAAACCACTTAACACCAGACTCTATATCCAAAATGAATAAACCTTGGATACAATGGCAAAAACACGCCACACACACTTCCTATTCTAGAGGGGTAGTCACTATTGTGCATAAGTCACTGAGTTGGTTGGTTCAATTGGTTAAAAAAGACCTGGAGGATAGATTTATTTTTACATACTGTAAGGAGCAAATGGCCGTGTAATCAATGGGAGGTATGTGTCAAAGGGATGGCTGCTCCCTGTGATCTAACCCGGAGTATTTTTCTTTAGTGCACGTGAGCACTAAGATGTCATTTAGTGCACCTGGGACCGGGTGGCGGGTAGCTGTGAGAGATAGGCGGGTCTGGCTACTCACATACCTCACCTGTGGGTATGGTTACAGCCTACATAATGAAGGCTGTTGTTTGCACATGGTCTGTGTCTTGGGAGATAGAAGGCCTCCTGTGTGTGTGGCTCCAGATCGAGCCTGCCTGCTGGACATTACACCAGCCTGTGTGCCCACAGGCCTGAGGGATCAGAGAGCCCGGGTAAGGACATTTTGTGTTGCTTTGCCTGCTCTGAAGACTGTTTACCTTTTGTTGTGCTTAGGGGTTCCTGGAGCAAATAGACCCGCACGGATTTTCTTTTAAAGAAACGCACCTCCTGTCTTCCTCCTGCTGCATCTGAGTAGCTACGAACCCTACAATTGCTGCTACACTGTGGGCATCGATCCAGGAGGTACCTGGGAGGATTTCAGCAGGTGCTTGCTGTGGATCGATGGGTCCACGAATTCCAGGGGGGTTGTTGTGGATCGGCGGGTCCATCTGTAGAGCAGAACCTGGCAGAGCTGTGCAAAGAGGTTCAGAGCCTTATGGAACCATGCAGAGCCATGCGGAGCCGTGCAGAGCCATGCGGAGCCATGCACGGCTTTGCGGAGCAGTGCAGAGCCTTGCGGAGCAGTACAGAGCTCTGCAGAGAAGTGCGGAGCCTCACTGTGTGGAACTGTTGGGGCAGGTAGACTGCCGTGCACAGGGGTGAGGGGCCTGAGAGGGCCATGGAGATTCCACGGCATGCACCCCAAAGAAGGATAGTTGCCCGAATGCTAGTGGAGTCCCAAAAGGGGTGGTAACCCAAAAAGGGTTGAGTCCCAAAGGGGGTGGAGTCCCAAAAGGGGTGGTGACACAAAAGGGGGTGGTGGAGTACCAAAAGGGGGTGGTGGCCCAAAAAAGGCAGCGACGTATGCGCTGAGGGACTGTTGGCGTGATGTGTTCGAACATGGATTATGTACTGACTTTCCATCTAACAAGATGTTGCAGAGCTGTACTGTGGAAGTGAATGTAGAGTGCGTGACTGGAATTCTGGACCCAGGGAGCCAGCTGACCCTGGTGAGCACCACATTCCCTATCTTTTTGGTCCCCGGAAGGAAGATGGATGTCTACTGCATCCACAGGGTCCCTATGGATTATTTGGTGTCCAGGGTAATCATTGAGACACTCATGATTCTTAACAGCCATGACGTCCCTGTAGTCCTGGGCTTGCTGTACCCTATTGAAATCGGTCAGGACTTAATTGTTTTTGGAGGAAAGGGGAGCGTCTGATTGCTTAGAGGGGAGCTGGAATGACCTTACGGGAGACCCACCACATCAGGCGGCTAAAGAGATTCCTGTTAATGTGATGCATAAAGAGGAGGAGGTAGCGCCCCCTAAGGTCTATGTCCAAGATTTAGGGGTGACCAGGGAAAAGTGTGGGTCTGACTAACTTGGGCACTTAGCAGAGGAGACCAAGAGTGTGACTGTTAAAAAACAGGATAGCTCCAGGAAAGGGGTCCGACACATGTTTAAGTGGGGACTTGTTGTTCCAGGGTTACAGGGTGAGTAGTGGTGACTCCCATTCAGACTGTGACACACGGGAAAAAGAAAGCGGTAACGTTGACAAATGGCAGGTCTTCCTCTTGTTGCTGCGGACATAGCGGCCACTGAAAGGCAGGAAAGGCTACACCCTGGGAGAAGAGGGATGTCCTTGATAAGGAGGTCACTTTACCACTGACAACCCCCAGCACAGAGGTAGTCGATGACGTGGAGAAAAGAAAACTGGCCCAGGTGGTAGGAATCCAACAGCTAAAATTGCAGTTGAAGAAGAACTCTGAGAAAAAAATGGAGAGCCTGCAGGAGAAGTTGTCCGAATCAACTGCTGACACCCAACAACAAGAGGATCAAATCGACAAACTGACAAAGGAAATGTGCGAGCCGACAGCTTCTGCCAGGTGGAAGCGCACGTCCAAAGCTTGGAGAAAGAGCACGATGAGGTCTGTCAACAGCTGGCAAATGAGAGGTTGAAGATGTCGAGTTTGAAGCCGCCAACTCCGTGCAGCTGGATCAGGTGCATCATCCGGAGTCCGAGCTCTTGGCAGCCAAGGCTCAGCTTGGAGAGAGCGAAGCGCAGGAGCAAAGCTGCTTCATACCATTTGCTCCACTGGGGAGAAGCTGCGCTCTGCTCGGCAGGAGGATGCAGAACACGTGTCACAGCTGGAAATGACCTGCTGCAACAAAGCACAGGAGCTCAACAAAGAGTTTTCTCATGGGAAGCAAAAAGTAGCAGATTTACAGGCTCAACTAAAGCATCTGGAAGAACAGAAATCAGAAAATCACAGCCTTGGAGTCAAAAATAAGTTCCATCTGGGAACTGTCCTCAGACTTGGAGGAGAAGAACGCATGCATCAGAGAGGCCCATGAGAAGCATCAGCAGGAGCTTCTCTGGAGAGAGGACAAGCATCGCTGCCTGGCAGGGGAGTGGGATAAAGTTCTCCGAGAGCTCCAGATTGAGAAGGAGTCTAATGCCCAGCTCCAAAAATACATGGATGACCAAAGAAATGAGCTCTTCGCTCTACAGAACAAACTGACATGCTCTCTCAATCTGATCGCAAAGAAGGAGAGTAAGCTGGAGAGCCTGACCAAAGTAGTAGTCTACAGGGAGGAAGAAATCCAGCAGGGGAAGTGCCATGCAGATGGCCTCACAAGGGAGGTTGAAGTCTTGAAAAACAGCTCTGACTCTCAGGACGAGAAGATCAAACACTATGTCCAAGAAGATGAGACTTTGCTTTTCCAGTGTGTGGTAGAGGTACCCGAGGACGTGCGAGAAGCTTGTGCTAATTAGGCTGTGCATGAGGCATTTAGAAAGGCGTTGGAAGCGTGTAGTGCGAACTGGGCGCCAGACTCTTAAGCAGTTAGTTATACTGACGAATAGGGAAGTAAAAGTGAATCGGGTGGCTAACCTGAGTGACATGCACCTACACTGTCTTCGCACAAAGCAGATGATCCTGTTAAGGAATTAGGTAGCCACTTGATGTCTGGAGCATGCAAGGAAAGCTCAAATTCGGACAGAGTTTGTGGAAGACATCATTCAAGTGTCTAGAAATCTGGTGAGGAAAGTCATTGGGAGACTTGAAAAGTGATGCAGGAAATTGTGAATAAGTCCAGTGTGGCGAGTGTGAGGTTCCTGGCTGAAGCCAAAGCCCAGGTAGCTGATGAAGATGAGATGGTTCCATTCTTTGTGGTCCGAGCAAGGGAGAGCCTTAAAATTATTCAAATACTCCTGGAATATTGCGTGGCGTACCTAAGAGAGGTAGAGCAGCTAATACTTGAGAGGGTGCAGATCAATAGACAGCTGCAGGAAATGCTAAGTAGACCTCAACCCGAGGTCTGGAGAGACTAACGGTTCAGTAAAGGATAGAACAGTTAGAAGTTGTGACTCCTGTGTTAGCTCAGTGCTGAGTGGCCTAGGCAGGAGACCCTGTAGCAGACGTAGTGACAGAGAGAATCGCAACATCGTACTGACCGCCGGGCATGGGGGTGATCTGACAAAGGGGAACCTATTACTATTAATATAATTTCCTCTGTTACAAAAGAAGTATTTTCTATTAATCAACATCTAAATTGTACTACGGATTTTGTAATTTATATGACTGAGTGTAAATGTAAAAAACAGTATGCGAGGAGGAATATACAATCACTACACTTGAGATTAAACTCCCACAGACGTAATATACATTACATAAGGTGTTTTCTTTAAATGGACTTCCCAGGCATTTTACTATTGTACATAACAAATTATAATGACTTAAAAATTAGTCCAAGAGATCATATCCCAAAGGATGCTCCTAATAGAGTTCAAAAATTAATTAGAAAGGAAATCTACTGGAGCTATAGGCTCCATACTTTAAAACCCCATGGATTAAATGAGGTTACAGAGGTTTTTTTTATTATATACATTTTTAATTTATATATATATATATATATATATATATATATATATATATATATATATATATATATATATATACAGTGGGGCAAAAAAGTATTTAGTCAGTCAGCAATAGTGCAAGTTCCACCACTTAAAAAGATGAGAGGCGTCTGTAATTTACATCATAGGTTGACCTCAACTATGGGAGACAAACTGAGAAAAAAAAATCCAGAAAATCACATTGTCTGTTTTTTTAACATTTTATTTGCATATTATGGTGGAAAATAAGTATTTGGTCAGAAACAAACAATCAAGATTTCTGGCTCTCACAGACCTGTAACTTCTTCTTTAAGGGTCTCCTCTTTCCTCCACTCATTACCTGTAGTAATGGCACCTGTTTAAACTTGTTATCAGTATAGAAAGACACCTGTGCACACCCTCAAACAGTCTGACTCCAAACTCCACTATGGTGAAGACCAAAGAGCTGTCAAAGGACACCAGAAATAAAATTGTAGCCCTGCACCAGGCTGGGAAGACTGAATCTGCAATAGCCAACCAGCTTGGAGTGAAGAAATCAACAGTGGGAGCAATAATTAGAAAATGGAAGACATACAAGACCACTGATAATCTCCCTCGATCTGGGGCTCCACGCAAAATCCCACCCCGTGGGGTCAGAATGATCACAAGAACGGTGAGCAAAAATCCCAGAACCACGCGGGGGGACCTAGTGAATGAACTGCAGAAAGCTGGGACCAATGTAACAAGGCCTACTATAAGTAACACACTACGCCACCATGGACTCAGATCCTGCAGTGCCAGACGTGTCCCACTGCTTAAGCCAGTACATGTCCGGGCCTGTCTGAAGTTTACTAGAGGGCATTTGGATGATCCAGAGGAGTTTTGGGAGAATGTCCTATGGTCTGATGAAACCAAACTGGAACTGTTTGGTAGAAACACAACTTGTCGTGTTTGGAGGAAAAAGAATACTGAGTTGCATCCATCAAACACCATACCTACTGTAAAGCATGGTGGTGGAAACATCATGCTTTGGGGCTGTTTCTCTGCAAAGAGGCCAGGACGACTGATCCGGGTACATGAAAGAATGAATGGGGCCATGTATCGTGAGATTTTGAGTGCAAATCTCCTTCCATCAGCAAGGGCATTGAAGATGAAACGTGACTGGGTCTTTCAACATGACAATGATCCAAAGCACACCGCCAGGGCAACGAAGGAGTGGCTTCGTAAGAAGCATTTCAAGGTCCTGGAGTGGCCTAGCCAGTCTCCAGATCTCAACCTATAGAAAACCTTTGGAGGGAGTTGAAAGTCTGTGTTGCCAAGCGAAAAGCCAAAAACATTACTGCTCTAGAGGAGATCTGCATGGAGGAATGGGCCAACATACCAACAACAGTGTGTGGCAACCTTGTGAAGACTTACAGAAAACGTTTGACCTCTGTCATTGCCAACAAAGGATATATTACAAAGTATTGAGATGAAATTTTGTTTCTGACCAAATACTTATTTTCCACCATAATATGCAAATAAAATGTTAAAAAACAGACAATGTGATTTTCTGGATTTTTTTTTTCTCAGTTTGTCTCCCATAGTTGAGGTCTACCTATGATGTAAATTACAGACGCCTCTCATCTTTTTAAGTGGTGGAACTTGCACTATTGCTGACTGACTAAATACTTTTTTGCCCCACTGTATATATATATCTTGGTAATATTTAAATTTTTTAATATTTAAAACTAATGTTTTTAATTTCATATTCCTCATCCCGATATAGTATTTCCTGTGATAAAACAAATACAATATATTGGCAACCTATAATTATTTATCATCGTCTAAATAATTTCAAACAATTAATTTTATCTGAATATCTTGTATGTGTTTAATGAATTATCTGGTCTCTGTATATTATTATAGTAACTCTAAATTGCAGTGTAAATTTTGCTATATGTTTGTTCTACTTCAATTTAATTGCCTAGTATGGATGGCATTGATCTGAAATGTTGTAATACCGGAGAATCCTGTTTGCGATGAATTTGCGGTCCATGGTTGGTGTTGGATCGTGTCTGCTTTAGGTTTCCTTTTTGTTTCCCAGCGGCTTGTGTTTCTACGCTGTGCTATTCCCGGTTATCCCGCCTGGTGATGATTTGTTGTCACTGACAGGTATCTGATCGTGACTGCATTTGGTTTTTCTTTTTTCTGGGAGGTGGAAAATTGCCTTCCCCGCTGTGCTTACAGCGTGAACCTGCTACTGGATTGTTCAATGGAGGTAATTGACCCTGCTATTTGAATACCTCCCTTCTGTTCCCTTTTTTTCTAAATGTAATAACTACTAGTAATATGAAGATTAACCTTATCATTATCATGCAAATTAATACATATTTTTTTACATATATTTTTTCTTGAAATGTTTTTTAAAACATTTTTTAATAAATATATATATTTACAATTTTTCTATATACATGAAGTAACCATTTTTATGCATACATGAAATCACGATTTTTATACATATACCTTTAACACATAACTTTTATTTTAAACTAATAAATAAGTCTTTTAATAGATGTTGGCAATATTATATTTCCATGTATAATTCTGATTATACATCATTTTATTTCTTCCTCCTGGTCTTTGATTGAGTTTTCTCTGGCTGGAATAGTGGCATGAGAGGTTAATGAGTGGATCATATCCTGGTTTATACTTTTGAAGCAAGTTCGTATCCCCAATTTGTTTTTCTTTGTTCATTATATATTTTATAAAAGCATTTTTTTCTTTTTACTTTCCTGAACGAACCTATAAAAGAAAAAGAAAATATATGAGTATAATAATAACTAATATTTTCATTACTAATATTAATCAAGTTCCTAATGATGATCCACAATTGAATACTCTGTACATGGTTTCATCCCATCCCGGCTCGTTGCACGACTTTACTAACTCCCCTCTCCCGCTTTCGGACCACAACCTTCTTTCCTTCTCTGTCAAGAATTGTCTCCTCACCCGGGACACCTCCACTTACCACACTTATCAGACTACACGTACCATTAATATCCAGCAGCTTATTGACAATCTCCACACATCTTTAGCCCCCATCTCCTCCCTCTCCTGTCCAGACTTAAGGCCCCTTCACATTAAGCGACGCTGCAGCGATACCGACAACGATCCGGATCGCTGCAGCGTCGCTGTTTGGTCGCTGGAGAGCTGTCACACAGACCGCTCTCCAGCGACCAACGATGCCGGTAACCAGGGTAAACATCGGGTAACTAAGCGCAGGGCCGCGCTTAGTAACCCGATGTTTACCCTGGTTACCATCCTAAAAGTAAAAAAAACAAACAGTACATACTTACCTAACGCTGTCTGTCCCCGGCGCTCTGCTTCTCTGCACTCCTCCTGTACTGGCTGTGAGCACAGCGGCCGGAAAGCAGAGCGGTGACGTCACCGCTCTGCTTTCCGGCTGACCGACGCTGACAGCCAGTACAGGAGGAGTGCAAAGCACAGCGCCGGGGACAGACAGCGGTAGGTAAGTATGTACTGTTTGTTTTTTTTACTTTTAGGATGGTAACCAGGGTAAACATCGGGTTACTAAGCGCGGCCCTGCGCTTAGTTACCCGATGTTTATCCTGGTTACCAGTGAAGACATCGCTGGATCGGTGTCACACACGCCGATCCAGCGATGTCCACGGGAGATCCAGCGACGAAATAAAGTTCAGGACTTTGTTCAGCGACCAACGATGGCACAGCAGGGGCCTGATCGTTGGTCGCTGTCACACATAGCGATTTCCTTAACGATATCGTTGCAACGTCACCAAAAGCAACGATATCGTTAACGATATTGTTATGTGTGAAGGTACCTTTAGCATTGTCACACTTCAATAATACACTGAAGAATGCCCTAGATGAAGCAGCACCTTCTACGCGCAGAAAGACCTGACCCAGACAACGGCGGCCCTGGCACACAGTGCAAACACGCTTTCTTCAGCACTGCTCAAGGTGTGCAGAGCGGCAGTGGAGAAAATCTCTCTTAGCAGAAGACTTCATCCACTATAAGTTCATGCTCAAAACCTATAACTCTGCCCTTCATCTGGCCCAATAATCGTACTTCACCACCCTCATCACCTCACTATCCAACAACCCAAAATGACTTTTTGAAACCTTAAACTCCCTCATGAAACCTAAAGTACAGGCCCCCATCACCAACCTCAGCGGTGAGGATCTGGCCACTTATTTCCTAGAAAAAATCAACCACATCCATCAGGATATCTCATCCCAATCTCCTCAGTGCCTGGATTCCCTTCCCTGCCGCACCTCAAGCTCACTAGACATCTTTGAGCCTGTTACAGAAGAAGTAGTTTCCAAGCTCCTCGCTTCTGCTCAGCCTACAACTTGCAACAGTGACCCCATTTCTTCACATCTCCTGCAGTCTCTCTCACCAGTGGACGGGTCACCACTCACCTGACTAAAATATTTAACCTTTCTCTTTCTTCAGGTATCTTTCCCTCCTCATTTATACATGCCATCATAACCCCTTTACTTAAAAATCCATCCCTGGACCAAAACTGCACTGCTAACTACAGAACTGTCACTAACTTTTCCTTCATCTCTAAACTCCTGGAACGCTTGGTCCACTCCCGTCTAATCCGCTATCTCTCGGATAACTCTCTTCTCAACCCCTTACAATCTGGTTTCCGCTCTGTACACTCCACTGAAACTGCCCTCACTAAAGTCTCTAATGATCTAATAACAGCTAAATCCAAATGTCAATGCTCCCTGCTGATTCTCCTGGATCTCTCTGCCGTATTTGACACTGTGGATCACCAACTCCTCCTCACTATGCTCCACTGTATAGGCCTCAAGGACATAGCCCTCTCCTGGCTCTCCTCAAACCTCTCTGACCGCTCCTTCACTGTATCTTTTGCCAGCTCCTCTTCCTCTCCTCGTCCCCTTACTATCGGGGTTCCGCAGGGCTCAGTACTAGGCCCCCTCCTCTTCTCTCTATACACTGCCCCTATTCGACAAACAATCAGCAGATTTGGGTTCCAGTATCATCTTAATGGTGATGACACCCAATTATACACTTCTTCCCCTGATATCACCCCTACCCTAATTCAAAATACCAAGGATTGTCTGTCTGCTGTCTCTAACATCATGTCCTCCCTCTATTTGAAGCTAAATCTCTCCAAAACTGAACTTCTTGTGTTTCTCCCCTCTACAAACCTCACTCTAACTAACATTGAAATAACCCTGGAGGTTCAACCATAACTCCCAAGCAGCATACCCGCTGTCTTGGGGTCATATTTGACACTGAACTTTCTTTTACTCCCTATATCCGATCACTCACTCTTGTCACCTGCATCTTAAAAACATCTCCAGAATCCGACCTTTTCTCACCGTTGAAACTGCTACGGTAAGACTCTTACTGTCGCTCTTATTCATTCCCGTCTGGACTACTGCAACCCTTTTGTGATCGGTCTCCCTCTTACCAAGCTTTCTCCTCTCCAATCCATCTTGAATGCAGCAGCCAGGGTCATATTTCTGTCCAGCCGTTTCACCGATGTCTCCATCTTGTGCCAGTCATTACACTGGCTACCCATTCTCTACAGGGTCCAGTATAAACTCATCTCTCTCACCCACAAAGCTCTCCACAGTTCTGCACCGCCTTATATCTCCTCTCTCATCTCTGTCTATCGCCCTACACGTGCCCTTTGTTCTACAAATGACCTAAGACTAACATCCCCCATAATCCGAACCTCGCACCTCCGTCTCCAAGACTTCTCTCATGCTGCGCCAGCTCTCTTCTGGAATGCACTTCCCCAGATGATCAGGCTGATAACTAGCCCCGACCTATTCAAGAGCGCTTTGAAAACCCATCTCTTCGAACAAGCCTACCACATCAACTACTCAGTAATCTAACTTTGCCCTGTTCCCTCCTTCCAAATATTATTCTGAATCTGCACCATACTATTCATCTGTCTCCACACCCTCCATGCACACGATAACTGCACTTGATACTTGACTATTGCACTTAAACACACGGGCTAATGACCGGATCATGCAGCTTTATATGAAAATCCCTATTTACCATAATTGCCAGACCTGAAATAACAAGCACTTTTCACCAATTGTGCCCCCCCATTTCCTTGTAGATTGTAAGTTTGTGAGCAGGGGCCTCACTCCTAATGTCACTGTTTAAATTTTCTTAACTTGTATTATTATTATTATTATTATTAATTGTCATGTGCTATACCGTATGTCTATCATATGAACTTTGACATTGCTTGACATGTGATTTCTTTCTGGCACCAGATTTGCATGTGTAATATATTTAATCAGCATGTAAAGCATCTCCTGAGGAAGAAGTCCTAGTGACGTCGAAACGCGTTGAGAATAAACCATCATCTTTATCTTCAATACGTCTGGACATTCATCTTTACAGCAGCAAAACCAAACCGAAAAAAAGATGATCAAGGGTCAGATTTCAAAAAGATCTATACAAATTTTATTAACAAAGTATTAAAATTACATGGGGAAGAAGGTGAAATAGAGCGACATATTCACGTAGTGTAATACATAGTGAGCGACGCCATCACCTGGAAACACAGCTTACTTAGGTAATATAGACATAGGGTAATGCCATTAATAGACCGCTACCAGCCACAGCTCACATGCCATAATTGGCCATTTGCCACATAGTACAATATCATCCTTTCACTGCTAGCTGGTGCAGGGACAAGCACCATGCCCCTTTAAATTTATCTCTCCATACTTTAAGTGGCACCACCACAGAACCCTCTGAATGGGAAAAAGACCGTGCCCAACAGGGACCATGTAATCAGGTTACCAATATTTACCTGTCGGTGGCAGAGATACAGGGGCTTAGCTGGAGTCCAGGCAAGCGCGTCCGCCCCGACGCGCGTTTTGAACCTTTCCTTTTTCAAGGGACCTGACGAGACTGCTCCCAGCCCGTCTTAAATAATGCTGCATAAGCACTCACAGTGACTCGCGTCACCGGAAGTTGCGCTCCCGGCCCGGAAGTGATGCGTCACGTCACCGAGGCAACCGCAACAACAACCAGTGCCAGCGTCACAGGGAGGAGAGGTCACAAGACCAAACCCCCATGTAGAGACGCCGACCGCGGGCAGCCGCAGCGGCAACAAGGCGGTGGGCGCGTACAGGGTAGGGATGACAACTTCATCACTATACACGATCGATACCCAATAAGAATAATACATACAAAAGGAGACAGGTATACAATATATAAAAAAGGAGCTAAGTGGAAACAGCTTAGTATGGCATACATGGAATATAAAGATGGAATATAAAAATACAAATATACCCAGGCAGGATTGCATATATATATATACGGATCTGCAAAAATACCATATGCACCACCAACAAACAAATACAGTACGCATATTTATCTGGCAAATAGCAGTAGAAGATGCACCATAATCAAGTTCACTACATTATGCAAAATAATTTAATATGATAAATAATAGTCAGTATATATAACAGAGCATATAGAACCAGTAGGCATCAGATGTTATTCATTCCTCCGTTGTTTCAAGGACCCTCAACGGCAGATCTCCAATTATATAAATATTCAACCAGTATGCCCGTCCATATAGTCATCATCGCCTCCACGTATACTTATAGCTAAAACTCAAAAATAAAATAGTTAAAAATGTACACACAGAGTGAATTATGTCCGTCATCTATAATACAGAGTGATAACTTAGAGGAATGGGGTGAAACTAATATTTTCGTTAAGTCCAGATGGATGGACTGTACCAAGTGTCCATATCCATCTGGACTCCAACTGTGCCAATCTCCTAAATGTCCCTCTACCCCGAATATTCACATCAAGCATATCAATTCCTCTTACCCTATGCTGCCTACTATCACAGCCATGGAATCTACTAAAGTGTTGGGGGATAGTTTTCAATAGCCTCACATCCTCTGCCGTAGCTGCTGCCTCAATCTCCAACACGTGCTCACGCTCACATACAGTACCTTAAGCTGTCCAGTAGTCATGCCCACGTAAATCATATTACATGGGCAAACAGCATAATATATTACGTTCCTGCTCGTGCACGTAATACTTTTCTTGATGTTAAATTCCTTAGAGCCCTCCTGATTTTTAAAAATATCCATGTGGTCCATATTGGAACATGCCACACAGTGGCCGCACGGGGCACTTCCACGGCGCCTCTCAATTTGATCCAAGAATGTAGTTATTGGCTCTCCCGTGTAATGGCTATGGACCACTCGGTCCCACAGGTTACTCGACCTCCTAGCTGTAATAGCAGCCCTCTCAGGGATAAATCTGGTAATGACTGGATCGGTTTTCAAAATATGCCAAGATCTATCAAGAATCTTCCTCATCTTAGAAAAGTGTGAGTGAAAATTAGTGACAAATCTCACATCATTACATTCTTTCGATTGGTGTGTCCCATATAGTAATCCGTTTCTGGAGGAATATTTGGCACGATTATATGCCTTTTTGATTATGCGATTACTGAAACCTCGCTCCTACAGGCAGGGCCGTATTTGCCACTAGGCACTCGAGGGCACGTGCCTAGGGTGGGGACGATGCGGGGGGCGGCACCTGAGCAAGTGAGCAAGGTTTTGTTTTTGTTTTTTTTTCACCGACCGACCGCCCCCCGCCAGTCCCCCCGCCAACCAGCCACCCTCCGACCGCCCCCCGACTCCCTCCCACCCTCCTTGAAGACAATACTCACCCTGACCCTGCTCCAGCGATGCCTGGTCTCAGCATCTGTAGCGCATCCTGAGTGAGCGGTCACGTTGTGCCGCTCATTAAGGTCATGAATATGCGCATATTTATGACCTTAATGAGCGGGACCACATGACCGCTCACTGAGGAAGAAGGTGCTGCGCGGGACAGAGCCAGAGGGATGTCGGCGGTGTGGCCGTGGGACAGCTGACAGATGAGTATGAGGGACGGGGGGGATGAAGGAGGACGGTAAGCCGCCCACTCCATGCATGATGGGAGAAGGGGGAGGGATGAGCCATGCATACGGGGGAATATGAGCCAAGCATACAAGAGGTGGGGGGGATATGAGCCATACAGGGGGGGAATTATGAGCCATGCATACAGGAGGGGGAATTATGAGCCATGCATACAGGAAGGGGGGGATATGAGCCATGCATACAGTCAGGGGGAATTATAAGCCATTAAGCCATGCATACAGGAGGGGGTGGTGGTGGAATATGAGCCATGCATACAGGAGGGGGGGAATTATGAGCCATGCATACGGGTGGATATGAGCCATGCATACAGGAGGGGGGGATATGAGCCATGCAAACAGGAGGGGGGGGAATATGAGCCATGCATACAGGAGGGGGGATATGAGCCATGCATACAGGAGGGGAGGAATATGAGCCATGCATATGGGATGGGAGGGAGATGAGCCATGCATACAAGATGGGAGGGGGGCATTATACACTATTGAGCATCATGTGGGGTCATTATACAGTATGGAGCATCATGTGTGGCCATTATAAAGTATGGAGCATCATGTGGGGTCATTATACCGTATGGAGCATCATGTGTGGCCATTATACGGTATGGAGCATCATGTATGGTCATTAAACAGTATGGAGCATCATGTGCGGCCATTATAAAGTATGGAGCATCATTTGTGGCCATTATACAGTATTGAGCATCATGTGTGGCCGTTATACAGTATTGAGCATCATGTGGAGCTATTATACAGTATTGAACATCATGTGGAGTAATGAAATTATACAGTATGGAGCATCATGTGTGGCCAATGACCATTATACAGTATTGAGCATCATGTCTGGCCATTATACAGTATTGAGCATCATGTCTGGCCATTATACAGTATGGAGAATCATGTGTGGCCATTATACAGTATGGAGCATCATGTGTGGCCATTATACAGTATGGAGCATCATGTTATTATATTTATTATTATTATTATTATACATTTTTATAGCGCCATTTATTCCATGGCACTTTACATGTGAATACGGGGCAAATATAGACAAATACAATCATGTGTGGCCATTATAAAGTATGGAGCATCATGTGTGGCCATTATACAGTATTGAGCATCATGTGTGGCCATTATACAGTATGGAGCACTGTGTGGCCATATTTTTTTTGGTTATAATTATTGTATATGAAACAGTGTGATCAGCAGTGCTAAATGGGTGTGGTTGGGACTTGGATATGGGTGTGACTAGTTGTGCAATGGGTGTGGTCAGAGGCGTGGCCTAAAATTTGCAGCGGTGCACGTAGTGCGCTGCAACTTTTGGACCCCTTTCCCTTCTTCAAAAGTTGGGAGGTATGGTACCGCATTTGCCAGATCACAGCAAGTGCCGCAAATCCCATAGGGAATGAATGAAGCCAAACGCAGTGTTGTCGTAAGTGATCCGTTACACGGCAGATGCAGAAAAACTGCCAGATCTGCTGCAAAAGGCTACTTTCACATCAGCGATTCTTGCCAAAGTCACTGCCGATAGTGTCATACTCACCAAAGGGGAGGCAGCACTAAAAGTGCCTAGGGCAGCAGAAACTCTAAATACGGCCCTGCCCGCAGGCGTTCATTAAGATCCTCCACCTGTTTATAAAAGTCTCCATCTGTAGAGCAAAGTCTCTGCAAACGTAGAAATTGCCCGGTGTGGATCGACTGGATCATATGCCTCGGATGGGAGGATGTTATGATTAGGCAATTCAGTACCACAGTGGACATAGAGGTCAGAGCACATACAGTGATCTGACAATAACCCAAAAACATAGAACGAGCTCTGAGACGTGGGAACTCTGTTGACCGCAATCCCTGATCCTCTCCAACAAACACTAGAGGCAGCCGTGGATTGCGCCTAACGCTCCCTATGCAACTTGGCACAGCCTGAGAAACTAGCTAGCCTGAAGATAGAAAAAAAGCCTACCTTGCCTCAGAGAAATACCCCAAAGGAAAAGGCAGCCCCCCACATATAATGACTGTGAGTTAAGATGAAAAGACAAACGTAGAGATGAAATAGATTTAGCAAAGTGAGGCCCGACTATCTGAACAGAGCAAGGATAGGAAAGGAAACTTTGCGGTCAACATAAAACCCTAAAAACCACGCAAAGGGGGCAAAAAGACCCTCCGTACCGAACTAACGGCACGGAGGTACACCCTCTGCGTCCCAGAGCTTCCAGCAAACAAATAGATAAGCTGGACAGAAAAAAAACAAACAAAATAGCAAAGGAAAACTTAGCTATGCAGAGCAGCAGGCCACAGGAACGATCCAGGAGGAAAACAAGTCCAATACTGGAACATTGACAGGAAGCCAGGATCAAAGCACTAGGTGGAGTTAAGTAGAGCAGCACCTAACGACCTCACCACATCACCTGAGGGAGGAAACTCAGAAGCCGCAGTACCACTTCCCTCCACCAACAGAAGCTCACAGAGAGAATCAGCAGAAGTACCACTTGTGACCACAGGAGGGAGCTCTGCCACAGAATTCACAACAGTACCCCCCCCTTGAGGAGGGGTCACCGAACCCTCACCAGAGCCCCCAGGCTGACCAGGATGAGCCACATGAAAGGCACGAACAAGATCGGGAGCATGGACATCAGAGGCAAAGACCCAGGAATTATCTTCCTGAGCATAACCCTTCCACTTAACCAGATACTGGAGTTTCCGTCTTGAAACACGAGAATCCAAAATCTTCTCCACAATATACTCCATCTCCCCTTCCACCAAAACCGGGGCAGGAGGGTCAACAGATGGAACCATAGGTGCCACGTATCTCCACAACAATGACCTATGGAATACGTTATGTATGGAAAAAGAATCTGGAAGGGTCAGACGAAAAGACACAGGATTAAGAACCTCAGAAATCCTATACGGACCAATGAAACGAGGTTTAAACTTAGGAGAGGAAACCTTCATAGGAATATGACGAGAAGATAACCAAACCAGATCCCCAACACGAAGTCGGGGACCCACACAGCGTCTGCGATTAGCAAAACGTTGAGCCTTCTCCTGGGACAAGGTCAAATTGTCCACTACATGAGTCCAAATTTGCTGCAACCTGTCCACCACACTATCCACACCAGGACAGTCCGAAGACTCAACCTGTCCTGACGAGAAACGAGGATGGAACCCAGAGTTGCAGAAAAATGGCGAAACCAAGGTAGCCGAGCTGGCCCGATTATTAAGGGCGAACTCAGCCAAAGGCAAAAAGGACACCCAGTCATCCTGATCAGCAGAAACAAAACATCTCAGATATGTTTCCAAGGTCTGATTGGTTCGTTCGGTCTGGCCATTAGTCTGAGGATGGAAAGCCGAGGAAAAAGACAAGTCAATGCCCATCCTACCACAAAAAGCTCGCCAAAACCTCGAAACAAACTGGGAACCTCTGTCAGAAACGATATTCTCTGGAATGCCATGTAAACGAACCACATGCTGGAAGAACAATGGCACCAAATCAGAGGAGGAAGGCAATTTAGACAAGGGTACCAAATGGACCATCTTAGAGAAGCGATCACAGACCACCCAAATGACTGACATCTTTTGAGAGACGGGGAGATCTGAAATAAAATCCATAGAGATATGTGTCCAAGGCCTCTTCGGGACCGGCAAGGGCAAAAGCAACCCACTGGCACGAGAACAGCAGGGCTTAGCCCGAGCACAAATCCCACAGGACTGCACAAAAGTACGCACATCCCGCGACAGGGATGGCCACCAAAAGGATCTAGCCACTAACTCTCTGGTACCAAAGATTCCAGGATGACCAGCCAAGACCGAACAATGAACCTCAGAGATAACTTCATTCGTCCACCTATCAGGGACAAACAGTTTCTCCGCTGGACAACGATCAGGTTTATTAGCCTGAAATTTTTGCAGCACTCGCCGCAAATCAGGGGAGATGGCAGACACAATTACTCCTTCCTTGAGGATACCCGCCGGCTCAGACAAACCCGGAGATTCGGGCACAAAACTCCTAGACAGAGCATCCGCCTTCACATTTTTAGAGCCCGGAAGGTACGAAATCACAAAGTCAAAACGGGCAAAAAACAGCGACCAACGAGCCTGTCTAGGATTCAACCGCTTGGCAGACTCGAGATAAGTCAAGTTCTTATGATCAGTCAATACCACCACGCGATGCTTAGCTCCTTCAAGCCAATGACGCCACTCCTCGAATGGCCACTTCATGGCCAGCAACTCTCGGTTGCCCACATCATAATTTCGCTCAGCAGGCGAAAACTTCCTGGAAAAGAAGGCGCACGGTTTCATCACTGATCAATCAGAAGCTCTCTGCGACAAAACAGCCCCCTGCTCCAATCTCAGAAGCATCAACCTCGACCTGGAACGGAAGCGAAACATCTGGTTGACACAACACAGGGGCAGAAGAAAAACGACGCTTCAACTCTTGAAAAGCTTCCAGAGCAGCAGAAGACCAATTGACCACATCAGCACCCTTCTTGGTCAAATCGGTCAATGGTTTAGCAATACTAGAAAAATTGCAGATAAAGCGACGATAAAAATTAGCAAAGCCCAGGAACTTTTGCAGACTTTTCAGAGATGTCGGCTGAGTCCAATCATGGATGGCTTGGACCTTAACAGGATCCATCTCGATAGTAGATGGGGAAAAGATGAACCCCAAAAATGAAACCTTCTGCACACCAAAGAGACACTTTGATCCCTTCACAAACAAAGAATTAGCACGCAGGACCTGAAAAACCGTTCTGACCTGCTTCACATGAGACTCCCAATCATCCGAGAAGATCAAAATGTCATCCAAGTACACAATCAGGAATTTATCCAGGTACTCTCGGAAGATGTCATGCATAAAGGACTGAAACACTGATGGAGCATTGGCAAGTCCGAATGGCATTACAAGATACTCAAAATGACCCTCGGGCGTATTAAATGCAGTTTTCCATTCATCGCCTCGCTTAATTCGCACAAGATTATACGCACCACGAAGATCTATCTTGGTGAACCAACTAGCCCCCTTAATCCGAGCAAACAAATCAGATAACAATGGCAAGGGGTACTGAAATTTAACCATGATCTTATTTAGAAGGCGGTAATCTATACAAGGTCTCAGCGAACCATCCTTCTTGGCTACAAAAAAGAACCCTGCTCCTAATGGTGACGATGACGGGCGAATATGCCCCTTCTCCAGGGACTCCTTCACATAACTGCGCATAGCGGTGTGCTCAGGCACAGATAAATTAAACAATCGGCCTTTTGGGAACTTACTACCAGGAATCAAATTGATAGCACAATCACAATCCCTATGCGGAGGTAGGGCATCGGACTTGGGCTCATCAAATACATCCCGGTAATCAGACAAGAACTCTGGAACCTCAGAAGGGGTGGATGACGAAATAGACAGAAATGGAACATCACCATGTACCCCCTGACAACCCCAGCTGGACACCGACATGGATTTCCAATCTAATACTGGATTATGGGCTTGTAGCCATGGCAACCCCAACACGACCACATCATGCAGATTATGCAACACCAGAAAGCGAATAACCTCCTGATGTGCAGGAGCCATGCACATGGTCAGCTGGGTCCAGTACTGAGGCTTATTCTTGGCCAAAGGCGTAGCATCAATTCCTCTCAATGGAATAGGACACTGCAAGGGCTCCAAGAAAAACCCACAACGCCTAGCATACTCCAAGTCCATCAAATTCAGGGCAGCGCCTAAATCCACAAATGCCATGACAGAATACGATGACAAAGAGCAGATCAAGGTAACGGACAGAAGAAATTTTGACTGTACCGTACCAATGGTGGCAGACCTAGCGAACCGCTTAGTGCGCTTAGGGCAATCAGAGATAGCATGAGTGGAATCACCACAATAGAAACACAGCCCATTAAGACGTCTGTGTTCTTGCCGTTCAACTCTGGTCAAAGTCCTATCGCACTGCATAGGCTCAGGTTTAAGCTCTGGTAATACCGCCAAATGGTGCACAGATTTACGCTCACGCAAGCGTCGACCGATCTGAATGGCCAAAGACATAGACTCATTCAGACCAGCAGGCATAGGAAATCCCACCATGACATCCTTAAGGGCTTGAGAGAGACCCTTTCTGAACATAGCTGCCAGCGCAGATTCATTCCATAGAGTGAGCACGGACCACTTTCTAAATTTCTGACAATATAACTCTATCTCATCCTGACCCTGACAAAGAGCCAGCAAATTTTTTTCTGCCTGATCCACTGAATTAGGTTCATCGTACAGCAATCCGAGCGCCAGGAAAAACGCATCGATATTACTTAATGCAGGATCTCCTGGCGCAAGAGAAAATGCCCAGTCCTGAGGGTCGCCACGCAAAAAAGAAATAATGATCAAAACCTGTTGAACTGGATCACCAGAGGAGCGAGGTTTCAAGGCCAGAAATAGTTTACAATTATTTTTGAAACTCAGAAACTTAGTTCTATCTCCAAAAAACAAATCAGGAATAGGAATTCTTGGTTCTAACATAGATTTAGTAACATAGTAACATAGTAACATAGTTAGTAAGGCCGAAAAAAGACATTTGTCCATCCAGTTCAGCCTATATTCCATCATAATAAATCCCCAGATCTACGTCCTTCTACAGAACCTAATTGTATGATACAATATTGTTCTGCTCCAGGAAGATATCCAGGCCTCTCTTGAACCCCTCGACTGAGTTCGCCATCACCACCTCCTCAGGCAAGCAATTCCAGATTCTCACTGCCCTAACAGTAAAGAATCCTCTTCTATGTTGGTGGAAAAACCTTCTCTCCTCCAGACGCAAAGAATGCCCCCTTGTGCCCGTCACCTTCCTTGGTATAAACAGATCCTCAGCGAGATATTTGTATTGTCCCCTTATATACTTATACATGGTTATTAGATCGCCCCTCAGTCGTCTTTTTTCTAGACTAAATAATCCTAATTTCGCTAATCTATCTGGGTATTGTAGTTCTCCCATCCCCTTTATTAATTTTGTTGCCCTCCTTTGTACTCTCTCTAGTTCCATTATATCCTTCCTGAGCACCGGTGCCCAAAACTGGACACAGTACTCCATGTGCGGTCTAACTAGGGATTTGTACAGAGGCAGTATAATGCTCTCATCATGTGTATCCAGACCTCTTTTAATGCACCCCATGATCCTGTTTGCCTTGGCAGCTGCTGCTATTATTGATTTCTGATCAATAGTGTCTTGAATCTTTTGTACTCTTGCCGAGAGCTGATCCACACATGAAGACAGACTTCTAATGTCCATTGCTACACCTGTGTCCTGAACCACCCAAATGTCTAGGGGAAAAAAAAGGCAAAACACAGTGCAGAGAAAAAAAAATCATTAGTACTTTTGGCTTCCTGTACTGTTATGATTAGGCAATTCAGTACCACAGTGGACATAGAGGTCAGAGCACATACAGTGATCTGACAATAACCCAAAAACATAGAACGAGCTCTGAGACGTGGGAACTCTGTTGACCGCAATCCCTGATCCTCTCCAACAAACACTAGAGGCAGCCGTGGATTGCGCCTAACGCTCCCTATGCAACTTGGCACAGCCTGAGAAACTAGCTAGCCTGAAGATAGAAAAAAAGCCTACCTTGCCTCAGAGAAATACCCCAAAGGAAAAGGCAGCCCCCCACATATAATGACTGTGAGTTAAGATGAAAAGACAAACGTAGAGATGAAATAGATTTAGCAAAGTGAGGCCCGACTATCTGAACAGAGCGAGGATAGGAAAGGAAACTTTGCGGTCAACACAAAACCCTAAAAACCACGCAAAGGGGGCAAAAAGACCCTCCGTACCGAACTAACGGCACGGAGGTACACCCTCTGCGTCCCAGAGCTTCCAGCAAACAAATAGATAAGCTGGACAGAAAAAAAAACAAACAAAATAGCAAAGGAAAACTTAGCTATGCAGAGCAGCAGGCCACAGGAACGATCCAGGAGGAAAACAAGTCCAATACTGGAACATTGACAGGAAGCCAGGATCAAAGCACTAGGTGGAGTTAAGTAGAGCAGCACCTAACGAACTCACCACATCACCTGAGGGAGGAAACTCAGAAGCCGCAGTACCACTTCCCTCCACCAACGGAAGCTCACAGAGAGAATCAGCAGAAGTACCACTTGTGACCACAGGAGGGAGCTCTGCCACAGAATTCACAACAGGAGGAGGAAGCGTGCAACAACTTGTTAGTTGAGGTAGGCTTGCGGAAGATATACATCTGTATCTCACCCTTACCATCTTTCTTTAACATTACATCTAGAAACTCTATGACTGAAGCGTCACACTTATAGGTGATAAAAATATTTTGGTCGTTGTCATTCAAGGACCTCATAAATGTGTGCAAATTGTCACATGATCCCTGCCAGATCAGCAATATATCGTCAATGTACCGCGTCCAGGATAGGATGTGGCACATCGGCGAGGACTGATCAGGCAGGGCGAAGTCTCTCTCCCACAGCCCCAGGAACAGGTTGGCATACGCCGGGGCAAAGGAAGCCCCCATAGCTGTTCCCTGGAGCTGTAGGACGAAAGACCCCTTAAAAACAAGAAAATTATGTGTTAACGTAAAATTTAATAACTCAACGACCAATTCTCTGATATCACCTGGTAAGTTAGACATAGTCAGAAAAAATTCCACAGCACGGACACCATCCACATGCCTGATGCTGGTGTAAAGGGATTCGACATCCCCCATCACCAGCACCATATCATCCTCCAAATGAAGACCATCAACCCGCCTCAACAATTCTCCTGTGTCCTTCAAAAAGGATGGCAACCCCTCAACTAGCGGTTAAATTTTAGAATCTATCCATCTGTTTATGTATTCCAAAAAGTTTCCTCGACCTGAAATAATGGGGCGACCCGGGGGCGTCTGCGCGTCCTTGTGCAGATTAGGTAATAGGTAGAAGGTGGAAACAACAGGATCAGAAACAGTCAAGGCACTAGCCAGCTCTTTTGATATTATTCCCACATCTCTTGCTCTATTGATAATAGACCGTAACTGCAAAGAGTAGGTGGACAAGGGGTTGATCGTAAGTTTTTTTATAACAGGTCGCATTGCCAAGTTGGCGAAATGCTTCCCTTTAATATAAGGCCTTAGGCCATACCACTTCGTTTTCCCCCTTGTCCGCCGATTTAAAAACTACATTGGTCAAATTCTGAAGAACACGCAGACGCTCCCATTCCCTTTTAGTAAGATTATCATCATAGATGTATCGTGGTATTTCAAGTAATTCTTTGCTCACAATCTGTACAAATAAGTCCACATTGGGACATGATGACAATGGAGGGAACTTCTTGGACTTAGGACGTATAGATAATGGGATCTTACCTCCCTCTGTCATATTATGTTCAACCGCTAGTTCCTCCAAAGTTCGTAGTGCTACTTGTTCTTCCTCTGTAGAGAACAATTTTAAGAGGTTGCCATCAAAAAAATTTTTATTTAAAATTAATGAGCGAGCGAACAGATGTAGGTCCTTTATTACTTTGAAATCTGACCCTTGATCATCTTTTTTTCGGTTTGGTTTTGCATGACATTTGATGATAGGTCTGGTAATCCGGAGGACACATGAAATGGGTGTGGCATAGCGACTGGTCATGTGATTAATAGGCGGTATGTATCGCAGAGGTGGGTGGCCTTGTGATGGAAGCCTGGGCTCAAGCAGATCTACTGCTGAGGGATTTGTTTACATTGGGAAAGCTTCCAGGTGATTGGAGAGATGGGTGGGTTCAGTCACCTACAAATCCACCCAAAGAGGTGTGTCTGAACACCTAAGATGGTTTTGTGTTTAAGGACCTGTGGTGATGTCACACTCACCTGACTGGCCATGTGATGGGTACCTGGGTGTGTTTACACCTATGTAAAGGAGGTGTGTTTAGCACATGGAATGAGTGTTTGGGAGTCTGTCAGTGTGGACAGATTTCAATGTGTCCAGGCTGGACACTACAGACAGGAGTCTGTGTATTGAGAGGAAGAAGCCCTTCTGTGTCTGTGGCTTCAGATAGAGCCTGAGTGCTGGACACTGCACAGCCTGTGTGCCCACAGGCCTGAGAAGATCAGAGCTCTTCTATGGACTTTTGTGCTATGTCGGCCTGATGTACGGACTGTTTTCCTTTCTGTTGCTGCCTTGCTTGTTTATGGAGCAAATAAACCCACATGGACATTGAAGAGAATGTGCCTCCAGTTTCCTCCTACGCATCTGAGCGGGTACAAACCTTACATGGGTCAATATGTGGCGAATAATTATGAACATGTGTCTGTGTCATATTTGCTTTATGTCTTTACAGCAGCGCAGATACTAACCACTTAACTTCCAGACTGATTACCCTGACTTGCTCACAATCTGACCTAGTGGATCTGCAGCAGCTGTCAAAACTCTGAGTTTGTTATGCGGTTTTCTCCAATAAATAGGTGCGTGCAATCCTATTGTGCTTTTGAAATTCTCCATCGGATAAGACCCTATTGCGCTTTTATTGTTTCCTGTAGTTGTTGCTGTCTAATTTATAGTGCATGGCAAAAATGCTGAAACGTTTCCACATATTTCAGTGATTTTAAGATTGTTTTTTCATGAAACATTGTATTTTGTTAGTGGTAAATTTAGGTTTATATGTTTTGCTTTTATTTATAAAAAATATCAGACGTTTTGAAAAATTTTACAAAAGTTAACAATTATCAAACTTTTAATAATTATACCTTTTAATCCAGGTAGTCATACAACACAAAATAGTAAAAAAAAACAACATTTACCTTAGGCATCCTTCCGATGTCCGTATAAAACAAGTGCGTGAAAACCTGCTACGTTTGAACACGGTCTTATAGTCGTTTTTGTCAAAATGACCTTTAAAAATACTACAGCTCGTCTAACACAAAATCGAATTTACCCATTTCTCTCGCTCTTTTTATGTTAGAATTAGCTTCTCATGCTTGTTGTTGCAAAAGATGTCCAATGTAGAGAGGGTGCATGGGTGGGGTAGGGAAGAGGCCATGGAGCAGGTGTTGGTGCCCCTGAAATTCACCCCTCTTATGTACCTAGGAGGCTGAGGAGTACTTTGTTCAGAGATGTTCTGCTTCCTGGACAAGAAACCCAGGTGAAAAGGGAGCAGGACCACTGCAGAGACCTTCCTCAGACCACAATATCGCTGTGTCTGGGTGACAGCCAGACGAAACCCTGCAAACAATAGGGGAAACCCCAACCACAGCGCCCGCACTGCAAGCAGCGGTATAGGACATGAGGTGCGACCCTGCTGATCCAGTCATTCACCGGCAGCTCCAATTGCAGAAGAGACAGACCGGCAGAGTACTGGGCACGCCACATCCCCCAGGGACCAGCCTTTGCCACAGGAGGACGCACGGTGGGTAAGTATGTGCTGTCAGGCTTGTATCTCCAGCTTGGCTGGCTCTGTGTCTCTCTGTCTCCGTTCGTCTATTTCGTTCCTTCAGTCTATATCTTGGAGCGATTTGGTTGTTCCTATATATACTGCAAGGGCCGTGCACCGGGTCTAGATGGCCCAAAAAAGAGGCCGCAGCTTCAGGCATCCAGATAGGCCTCAGTCCGAGGGAGCGGTGCAGCATGTCGGGAAAAGATTCAGGAGGGGCCCGCTCACTGAGAGACACATTTGTCAGTGTTGTCACGGGTTTACCACGATAGAAAGGAGCCAGAAGACCACAGAGTCTGACTTCTCCTACTTTTGCGCTCATTAGAAGCACTTCACCTTCATATTAAAATTTCTTTTTGGCAGTGCAGGAGTTAATTTGCTCAGTTGAGAGCTCCTGGAGTGTTAAGGTTGTCAGCTGTGCACTGTTAGCCACTCCCATCTCCTATATAATCTGGGCCCTAGTTAGTGCTCATTGTCAGAGTAGCTTATGATACATGGATGGAGGTTGTTGATGGTTGTTAATGGAGAAGGCATTTGGTGAATTTATTATTATTATTATTATTTATTGTTATAGCGCCATTTATTCCATGGCGCTTTACATGTGAGGAGGGGTATACATAATAAAAACAAGTACAATAATCTTAAACAATACAAGTCATAACTGGTACATGAGGAATGAGGACCCTGCCCGCGAAGGCTCACAATCTACAAATCTGTGACTGTTGCTTGGTTTGGAGTGTGTGATAATTTCCCTTCTTCTACTACTTTGGTTTAACTCCATACTCCACTCCACAAGACATAAAAAGACACCCCAATGTGTGTGAGGTCCAGGGCCAAGGGAAACCTTGTCTGAGTCATCTGAGGAACTTGTGCAGTTGGGTGGGGCAACTCGTTCTGGAAAGCAGTCTGTTGTTCGGCACAAAGGGGAGTATGTTTTTACTGTAGTAGAATGGGCCATTTCATGGGCAAGTGTCTCTCCCTTTCTCATGGTAAACAGCTGCCTGAAAACTAAGTAGCTCAGGTTGCGGGGAGGGATTGACACGATTAGCTGCTTCCTCAGGTAGACACAGGAACACTTTGGTGGTGAAGCACCTGCTGGTTTATTGGAGTCAGCATACACCAAGGCAGGGTTCGCAAAACAAAAACAGAGCCTTTCTGGCTTAACGGAAAAATAAAACAAAGTGTAAAAGAGTCAAGAGAAAACTGTAGGTCTCAACCTACAGGCACCTGGCAATTTCCTCTGCTCCTCCTTGGAGCTACGTGGGAGTACCTCCTCTCCCAAGACACCACCCAGACTGTACCACATGTCCAGGTATTTAACCAGGACCATGTGATGATCACATGATTATGACATCACCGCAGTACACCTGCTAGTACACCGGCCTGTGTCAGCTGCAGGAAGAGATATGGTGAGCACTCTCCCTCCCACTCTATGAGTTTTCACATAAAACCAGCCCATATATGCAGCTTGCTTTAACCATCCCAACACTTAATGTGCTGGAGGAAAAATATCCTGGTTTCATACTCCATCTGATCACGGTCTGGGATCCGTATCTGCTCCCTCTCATCTTAGACCTCTTTATTTAGATTATAGGAGCAAAATGGTTTTCTAAACTGGATCTCTTGGGGCATATAATCTCAATCATATTAAAGAGGGGGATGAGTGGAAAACAGCTTTCAATACCGGTCTATACAGCTTGTCTGATTTCAGTATGACAGAAGACTCTCTAACACACACCTTACTCTTGGAAGTCCCAGACACAATCACACCTTTCCCAGAATCCACTGTGAAAGCACGGAATCACTGCTCCCCATGGTGGCGGTTGTGCGCACGCGCATGAGAGACGGGGCTCCACATGAACGCCCTCCGACGTCGGCAAAGGGATTATCCTTGATGGGCGTTTCTAAGGACGGCAAATACGCTGCTTCCTGTGGCAGTGGTGTGGCGCTTGCGCACATGAGATATGCCATATAGGAACGCCACTATTTAAGGGGGGTCTGTGTGGCAGAGGCTCATTACATTTCCCTCTTGTGAACAAGGATACGCGAAATGCGCGTCAGGGGGGTCGATTTGGCACCTCGGCACTTTACTTCTCTCCACCATGGGTAAGACAACTCTATATTGCATTCAGTAATATTGCTCTATTTCCTTTTGTGTATGCTGGTCATTGTGACAAGTATTAGGGCATACATATACATATGGGCATCCAGTGATCTGCATGCACACTGTTGTTAGACACTAACTGGATGTTATATGGTCTTTATAGAGCAGTATGCATTATAGGTCTTGGTGTGAGTACACATATATTTATCGGTTGTGCTGAGGCTTTACTTGTGTCCTTACTAGGTTGTTCGTCTTTTTCATTTTTTATGTATATTATCTTACGTTTTTTGTATTTTTCAATAAAGTTTATGCATTTTATTACATTTCTATGTGTATGGAACTCCATTCTTGTGTTTAATAGTATTGTAGGAGTATACACTTATTAGTCCTTCATGCATATGGGCTGATACATTTAGTCAATCAGACAGTAATTGGTATCACATGGGACCCATGTTTTTTTCTGAGAGTTGTTATATATTGTATGGGGGCTGGCTGCATTACATTCTATGGGGGCTGGCTGCATTACATTCTATGGGGGGCTGTGCTGCATTACATTCTATGGGGACTGTGCTGCATTACATTCTATGGGGGCTGGCTGCATTTCATTCTATGGGGCTGGCTGCATTGCATTCTATGGGGGCTGTGCTGCATTACATTCTATGGGGGCTGTACTTTATTACATTTTATGGGGGCTGTGCTGCATTACATTCTATGGGGGCTGTGCTGTATTACTTTCTATGGGGACTGGCTGCATTTCATTATATGGGGCTGGCTGCATTGCATTCTATGGGGGCTGTGCTGCATTACATCCTATGGGGGCTGTGCTGTATTACATTTTATGGGGGCTGGCTGCATTACATTCTATGGGGGCTGCCTGCATTCCATTCCATGGGGGGGCTGTATTACATTTTATGGGGGAGGGCTGTATTATATTCTATGGGGGTCTGTATTACATTCTATGGGGGGCTGTATTACATTCTCTGGGGGCTACATTATATTCTATGGGGAGGTGGGCTGCATTACATTCTATGGGGGGATGTATTACATTCTATGGGGTGCTGTATTATATTCTATGGAGGGGATACATTATATTCTATGGGGGGAAGAATTATGCTTTATGAAAAGGCTACATATATTATATATGCAGGGGCTGCATTATACTATATGAGGGGCAGCATTATATTCTCTGGGGGGTTACATTATACTCAAGGGGCTACAATATATTCTGTGGGGTGGCTGCATTATACTCTGGGGTGGCATCATTATACTATATGTGGGCTGCATTATACTGTATTGAGGACTATGGGGAATTCATTATACTATATGAAGAACCATGGGGTGCATTATACTATGGGAAGTGAATTGTACTACATGGAGGACAATGGCGGGGCATTCTACTATATGGAGCACTATGAGGAATGTATTATACTATTTGGAGGACTGAGGAGTGTATTATACTATATGGAGGACTGTAACAGTACATTATACTATATGGAGGACTGAGGAGTGTATTATACTATATGGAAAACTGAGGTGTATTATACTATATGGAGGACTGAGGAGTGCATTATACTATCTGGAGGAATTGCAGTGCATTTTAATATATGGAGGACTATGAGGAGTTGCTCATTATAATATATGGAGGACTATGGGGTGTATTATACTAAACAAGCAAAATGCTGCCTATTCATCGAGTGATTGGATTGTTTATGTGGGAACAAAAATCCTTGTTCTCAGCAGCACATCGCCGATGTAAACTGTAGATGTGCTGCTGACAACATGATACTGTATGGGGACAGATTGATCTAATTGTGATTGTTCTGTTCCCTTAATTCTTTCTCAGTTGGTGGAAAGAGACCAGGAAACAAGCGAACGACTTCAGTATTGTCGATCACACTCGTTTTGCGGCCTGAGATCAGTGCATGTAAATACAGCAGAAATGCGTCGCAGGGAGACCATTAAAGGATGAGGACAGTTGTAGTTAGCACCCGGCGCCTGGGAATATTGCTAACTCTACTGCTTTTCCCAAACACCAGAGCATTTAATTATAATAATCTTTATTTTTATATAGCGCTAACGTATTACGCAGCGCTTTACAGGTTGCACACATTATCGTCACTGTCCCCAATGGGGTTCACAATCTAAATTCCCTATCAGTATGTCTTTGGAATGTGGGAGGAAACCAGAGCACCCGGAGGAAACCCACACAAACACGGAGACAACATACAAACTCTTTGCAGATGTTGGCCTTAGTGGGGCTTGAACCCCAGACTCCAGCGCAATTCTGGTATGTGTAATGATTTTTAGGGTTGATCTCAGCTGCGTAATGTCAGGGTTAGGTGTCGAGTTCCCACCTCTGCACAGGGGGAATCTCGAACCATCTCCGTTGCGGTCTCCCATTCTTCTCCAGCCACAGTGGAGTCTGCTCAGCGGAGACATCAGTCCCAGCATCTTGCTCAGTCTCACTCTATGCATAGGGTTACTGCTGCTTTTCCAGCTTCTGCCATTGTAGCCAGTGCTGGACAGCGGCGAGCAGACGCTTTTGGAACTAAGTCCTGCTTTTCCCCTTCTGAGCATGCCCAAGGCAGGATCTCCCATTGGAGATCGAGGGTCACATGCTCAGATGCTGCAGCAGATCCTATTGGTCCTCCAGGAAGGTCCTGAAGGTGCTCAACTTCTGTGGCAGCCTCCCATTGGTCCTTCTGGGAAGGTCCTGTACATGCTGCAGCTATAAAAGGTTCGCATGACCGCACGGCCATGCGCTAGTGTAAACGTGTGTGTGTTGATGTGTGAAAGTCATTCATTAATTATCCCCTCCCTTGTGTATGACTGCTTGTGTAAGGTGGATGATTGCTATCTAGTGCCCGACTTAAGCCATCAGCACGTAACACACAAAACAGCGTCTAATTGCTTTGACCGCCAGTGCGGCGCCGTGCGCTTTCACAGCGCTTTCCTGAGCCAAGCCTGGGTGGTTAGTGGCTTCTGCCAGTGCGGCACTGCACGGACTCTCGTGCATCTTTATTATTATTATTTCTGTCACTCTGACACCCCAGTTGCGGTGTCGAGCACAAGAGGTCTATATGAACTCAAATCCTGTGTCTTAGGATTGAGTTCTGAGACTCCTTGCTTGCGCTCTTGGTGCGGTACCGCGGCCCTGTGACGCAACAGGCTTCGCTTCCTTCACACAGGGTGAAGTTAACCCGTGTGTATCCATATTGTACCGCCATATAGTCCGTCATTACTTGGCAGCATGTTCCATCTCTGCACGGTGGACCCCGGGCTGCGAACGCACCTTACTCTATCTTATTATTTTCTGCTAGCCCTAACATTACACCAGCTCCAGGGTCTGGCTAGTAATGACGGACAAACAGCAATCCTTGCGGTACATCCAGCAGCAGGAGGGTAGGTTGGCATCTCTTGAGCGCACAACCTCAGCTGTGGATGTAACCACAGTTGCTGTTCAGGCTGCTAGCGTGGCTGCAGCCACCTTGTCCACTGCCACCCCTGTACCGACTCTATCTCACCTCCCACTGCCAGAAAAATGTTCTGGTGATAGTAAGTCTTGTAGGGGTTTCGTGAGTCAGTGCTCTATACATCTCGAGCTTCTGGCCTCTCGTTTCCCTACAGAGCGGGCTAAGGTAGGGTTTATTGTGTCTCTCCTGTCAGACAGGGCGTTGGAGTGGGCTACGCCGCTGTGGGAGCGTGGCGATCATGTGGTACAGAGTGCCTCGTTGTTCCTGAGCACTCTGAAACAGGTCTTTTTAGGACCTCGTGTCACCCATGATACGGCGCTCCAACTGTTGGCATTGACTCAGGGCTCGTCCTTGGTCAGCCATTTTGACGTCCACTTCCGCACCCTGGCATCTGAGCTGGAGTGGTCGGATAAGGCCCTTATTCCGATATTTTGGAGGGGGCTGGTTGACCACGTGAAGGACGCCCTGGCCACTAGGGAGATTCCAGCCACACTGGAGGAGTTAATAGCAGTGTCCACTCGTATTGACCTCCGTTTTCACGAGTGGAGGTTAGAGCGAGCCCAGTGTAGGCAGAGGTTTTGGCTGGCTCCTACCTTCGCCAAACCTTTGGAATTTCCAGTCCAGGCCCCTGAGTCACATGAGGCTATGGAAGTGTCACGAGCAGGATCTAAGTCCCAGACCGCTCGTGCACTCCAGGTTTGTCATGTTTGTCAGCAGTCAGGACATCTTGCCACCAGATGTCCCCAGCGGTCGAAGGAACGTCAGCATCTAGTGGTAGTGGGTGGAGGTACACTAGACATGGCGACGTTTGCCTCCAAATTGTCCTTTAAGGGGACAATTACAATAGGCTCATTCACTTACTCGGTAGAGCTCTGCGTGGATTCTGGGGCGGGGAGCAATTTTATGTCTTCTGCCTTCGCCCAACATCATGAAATACCCCTGGTAATTCTAGCTCAACCAGTAACTGTACGAGTGGTGAATGGGTCAACACTGCCCTCACAGATAACACACCAGACCATCCCTTTCACTCTGTCCTTGTCGCCATCCCATCAGGAGATTATATCTCTGCTCGTCATTTCTGAGGGAATTGATGAGATCCTGTTAGGGATGCCATGGCTACGGTATCCCTCTCCTCATATCGAGTGGTCCACAGGCAGAATTTTGGGATGGGGTGACTCTTGTGGGTGTAGATGTCATAGGGAGAGCGTTCAGGTTGCTACTACTGAGGTACCCGCAGATTTATCCTCTCTTCCCAAGCAATATTGGCCCTATGTGGACGTGTTCTCTAAAAGGGGCTGCGGAGACCCTTCTGCCTCACCGCCCCTATGACTGTCCTATTGACCTCTTGCCTGGTGCTGAGCCTCCCCGGGGTCGAGTCTATCCTTTGTATTTCCCAGAGACGGAGGCAATGTCACAGTATATCCGAGAGAATCTGGCAAGAGGATTCATTAGGAAGTCAGTGTCACCTGCAGGGGCTGGGTTCTTCTTCGTACAGAAGAAGAGTGGATAACTGCCTCCATACATAGACTACAGGGGTCTCAATGCCATCACCGTTAAGAATAAGTACCCACTACCCCTGATATCTGATCTTTTTGATAGGCTACAGGGAGCAAGGGTATTTACTAAATTAGATCTGCGGGGTGCTTACAACCTGATTCGCATCCGTGAGGGGGACGAATGGAAGACGGCTTTTAACACCAGGGATGGTCACTATGAATATCTGGTGATGCCCTACGGGCTCTGTAATGCCCCAGCCATTTTCCAAGACTTTGTAAATGACATCTTCCGGGATATGCTCTCCACCTCGGTCGTAGTCTATCTGGATGATATTCTCATCTACTCTCCAGATATAGACTCCCACCGGAGAGATGTTTGCAAGGTCTTCGACCTCCTGCAGGCTAACTCCATCTATGCCAAGTTGGAGAAGTGTGTATTTGAGCAGGAGTCCTTGCCTTTCCTTGGCTATATCATCTCTGCCCAGGGATTGACTAAGGATCCTGCCAAGCTACAGGCTGTGATGGACTGGCAGGAACCCCATTCTCTCAAAGCGGTGCAGCGCCTTATGGGGTTCATTAATTACTATCGCCAGTTCATTCCCCACTTCTCAACTTTGGTAGCTCCCTTGGTTGCCCTCACAAAGAAGGGGGCAAATCCCAAGTTGTGGTCGGAGGAGGTCTCCAAAGCCTTTCTCTTGATTAAGTCACACTTCGCTAGCGCTCCAATCCTGTTTCGCCCCGATGTAGATAGGCCATTTATTATGGAGGTGGATTCCTCATCCGTTGGTGCTGGAGCAGTCCTCTTCCAAAAGGATGCTCAAGGTCGGAAGCATCCTTGCTTCTTCTTTTCTAACACCTTTTCACCAGCAGAAAGGAATTATTCCATCGGGGACAGGGAGTTGCTAGCTATGAAGTTGGCTTTCTCAGAGTGGAGACATCTTCTGGAGGGAGCTCGCTTTCCCTTCCAGGTGTTCACAGATCACAAGAACTTGTTGTATTTACAGACAGCCCAGCGGCTAAATTCTCTTCAGGCTAGATGGTCCCTGTTCTTCTCCCGGTTCCATTTCACCCTCCATTTTCTTTCCGGGGAGAAGAACGTTCGTGCCGATGCTCTCTCTCGCTCTGTAGTGTCATCAGAGGAGGAGGGGCCTCGGCTTATTGTCCCTTCAGAGAGCCTGAGAATGGTGGCTCCGGTTTCGCTAGAGTCTGTGCCCCCAGGCAAGACTTTTGTTCCATCTAATTTGCTACCGGAGGTTCTCTCTTGGGCTCACTCGTCCATGGTGGGTGGACACTTTGGGACCAAGAGGACATCTGAGCTCTTGGCGAGGACATACTGGTCGCCACATATGGCTCGTGACGTTGCAGACTATGTTCAGGCGTGTGTCTCCTGCACCAAGAACAAGTCTCCTCGGCAAAGGACAGCTGGGTTGCTTTACCCCATGCAGGTGGTGGACAGGCCCTGGGAAATGGTCGGGATGGACTTTATGGTGGGCTTACCCAAGTCTCGTAGCTGCACCATTATCTGGGTGATCACTGACCATTTTTCCAAAATGGTGCACTTGGTGCCTCTTCCACGGCTACCTTCTACATGGGCTCTGGCTCCGTTGTTCATCAAACATATCTTTCGCCTACATGGTATGCCGGACAAAATTGTTAGTGACCAGGGTCCCCAGTTTGCGTCTTGATTCTGGAGAGAGCTTTGTCGTCTACTCAATACTGAGTTGAATCTCTCTTCGGCATATCATCCCGAGACGACTGGGTTGGTAGAGAGGGCCAACCAGACCCTGGTCACATATTTACAACATTTTGTTTCTGCCAGGCAGGATGACTGGGCATCCTTGCTACCGTGGGTAGAGTTTACGCTTAAAAACGCCGTAGCCGACTCCACCGGTCAGACTCCATTCCTCCTAAATTACGGCCAGCATCCGCGTGTCCCTGTGCCCGTGCTCGTGTCTTCCGCCGGCTCTAGGGTGGCAGACTAGGCTGTGGAGGCACGGGACATTTGGGACAACACTCAGGATGCCATTCGGGCCTCCAAGGAGAGAATGAGGTCCTTCGCCGATGCTCATCGGCGCCCCGCTCCGACCTTTGCTCCTGGCGACTTTGTGTGGCTCTCCGCTCGTAACATCAGGCTGCGTGTTGAGTCCACTAAGTTTTCACCTCACTACTTGGGTCCCTTCAAGGTCCTCGAACAGGTTAACCCTGTGGTCTACCGTCTGGCCCTTCCTCCATGCCTGGGTATCACCGACACCTTTCATGTGTCCCTCTTGAAGCCCGTATACATGTCCCGGTTTTCCGAGTCATCTGCCGGGACATCGGGTACGATTACAAGGTGAATGCTATTTTGGGGTGCAAGGTGGTACGTGGCAAAAAATTGTATTTGGTGGATTGGAAGGGTTATGGCCCAGAGGACAGGTCCTGGGAGCCTGCTGAACACATTCGAGCTCCACAGCTCATTGCTGCCTTCAGGCATGACGGGGTCCTGGGAGGGGGGGTAATGTTAGGTGTTGAGTTTCCGCCTCTGCACAGGGGGAATCTCAAACCATCTCCACTGCGGTCTCCCATTCTTCTCCAGCCGCAGTGGAGTCTGCTCAGCAGAGATGTCAGTCCCAGCATCTTGCCCAGTCTCACTCTGTGCATAGGGTTACTGCTTCTTTTCCAGCTTCTGCCATTGTAGCCAGTGCTGGGCAGCGGTGAGCAGACGCTTTTGGGACTAAGTCCTCCTTTTCCCCTTCTGAGCATGCCCAGGGCAAGATCTCCCATTGGAGATCGAGGGTCACATGCTCAAATACTGCAGCAAATCCCATTGGTCCTCCAGGAAGGTCCTGAAGGTGCTCAACTTCTGTGGCAGCCTCCCATTGGTCCTTCTGGGAAGGTCCTTTACATGCTGCAGCTATAAAAGGTTCCCATGACCGCACGGCCATGCGCTAGTGTAAACGTGTGTGTGTTGATGTGTGAAAGTCGTTCATTAATTATCCCCTCCCTTGTGTATGACTGCTCGCGTAAGGTGGATGATTGCTATCTAGCGCCCGACTTAGCCATCAGCACGTAACACACAAAACAGCGTCTAATTGCTGTGACCGCCAGTGCGGCGCCGTGCGCTTTCACAGCGCTTTCCTGACCCAAGCCTGGGTGGTTAGTGGCGTGCGGCACCGCACGCACTCTCGTGCATCTTTATTATTATTATTATTATTTCTGTCACTCTGACACCCCAGTTGCGGTGTCGAGTGCAAGAGGTCTATATGAACTCAAATCCTGTGTCTTAGGATTGAGTTCTGAGACTCCTTGCTTGCGCTCTTGGTGCGGTACCGCAGCCCTGTGATGCAACAGGGTTTGCTTCCTTCACACAGGGTGAAGTTAACCCATGTGTGTATCCACATTGTACCGCCATGTAGTCCGTCATTATTTGGCAGCAGGTTCCATCTCTGCACGGTGGACCCCGGGCTGCGAACGCACCTTACTCTATCTTTCTTATTATTTGGTGCGTTCCACTAGCCCTAACAGTCAGCTGCTATCAATCCCTGGTGTAAGTAATGGAGAGTTGTTTATCAGACATCCCCACTACTAGCCCAGACCTGGCGAGACCCAGCGACTCTGAAGAGCGGTGACGGTAGTAACAATACCGCTCTTCAGAGTCACCGGGTCTCGTGCTGCGCAGCGGGACCAAAACTGGCTGTAGGCAAAGTGTATGGAGCATCAGAATGAGGTTCCATAGCCTTTGGTCATCTCAATCCCTCCATTATCTATGAGATCCAGTTATGTAGGTAAAGTAGCAGCTTTTCTTGGTACTGCAGCTAAAAGCCATAAATAGGACCAAGCTGTAATGCTGGATACAGCTGTGGTTATATGTTATATAGTCGTGTTACACTCCCCTCACTTCTTGTAATCTACCAGTGTACAACGATATTATACAGTCACCATGTGACAAGTGGGCCTGTGTAAGGCTAGTTTCACATTTGTGTTTAATCCGCATCCGCAAGTGGTGGAAAAAACGCATATAAACACGTACAAACGCGGCGTTTTTTAGACGCATGCGTCTAAAAAACGCCGCGTTTATATGCGTTTTTTCCTGCGTTTGCGTTTTGGATGCGCATGATGAGAAATTTCGCAAGAGAAAAATCTAGATAACCAGACACCGCCAATGGGACTACAGAGGGCGTGTATTATGGAATTTCTTTATATAGACCCCTGAACAGCTGCAATCTTCAGATTTTGCTCCTGTATCCTGTGTCATGATGGATCTTCGCATGGAGAGCTTTTATTTCAACCTGGATTTAAGCATCAAGCTGTTTCTTGTCTGTGCTTTTGCTTGGGAGCAAGACAGAAATCGCGAAAGATGGCGAAGGAGACAAAATATTTTCCTGTTGTGCTCATGGCAATAGCTGATGCGAACTGTCGCTTCATCGCCGTGGACATTGGAGCTTTTGGCCGTACCAAAGATTCCCAGACTTTCAAGAACTCGGATATGGGCCACCGTGTGTATGGCAAAAATTTAAATTTTCCCCCGCCACAACCTCTTCCCAACACTCAAAGTCCACCGATGCCATTTGTTATGGTTGGGGATGAGGCCTTTTAGATGTGGGAAATGCAAGTGATTCCAAAAGTGTTGTGATGCAAAGTGGGGGTTTTATTTTTGCGGTGGACACCGCGTGCTTCCTGTTGCTGATGAGGCGGATAGTGCGCACTATTCCTGCAGCCCAGACTGGCAGTGTATACCGTGTGGCCCCTGCTTCATTCAGCAATTTGTGCCTACCCCTTGAGCACTATTTTGCAGCCCATACTGGTGGTATATACCGCGTGCCTCTTGCTTCATTCAGCAGATAGGGTAATGTGTCATGGACTGACACTATCTCAGTAGCTTGTGTATACCTCATGCGCACTATTTCGCAGCCCATACTGGCAGTACATTCCGCGTGGCTCCTGCTCCATCCAGCAGTTAGTGTCACTTGTGACACACCATTGTATCTCTGCGGCTTGTGCCTACCCCCGTGACCTATATGTCTTCAGGCTTTTTATTGATGCAATCTAACCTTGCTACTCGGGGCTTCTCTAAGCATACTAGTATATTAGCACACTGATGAAGGTCCAGTAACGACCGAAACATTTGTGAATACTGTATGTAAATAAAACCCCCACTTTGCATCACAACACTTTTGGAGTGTGTTAGTCACTTGCATTTTACATAAAGGCTTGGGAACCTATGACCGTGCACCTCCTCCTTTTGGCTGTGCTGAACATTTTCTATATAATTTCAGATGTGTGAAAACCTACATAAGCCATATTCCAGTCGTGACTTGAACCACACTAGAGGGCCCGAAGAACAGTAGAGTGTTCCTTTGGCATTCTAGTCTCAAAATGGCGCATTCTTTCATCAGCCATAAATCTAAAAGTGGAAACAGTCGACGAGATGGTCAAAACCTGTGTGGTTCTGCACAATTATATAATGACTAAGGAGCAACCCAACATTGAACTGGATGAACCAGTTGCACACCCAATGCCCGATTTCCAGCATCACCCGCTGCGGTCAACTGCAGCAGTTGGTCACATGCGGGACCAATTTGCTGCCTTTTTTGATTCAGATATTGGACGTGTGTCATGGCAGGACAATGTTGTGTAAATGTCCTGTTGTAATTCGATCTGTACAAGTAATTTTCTGAAATGATAATATTTCTCATTAATAAACTCTAGTTTTGGTTGTGTTGACCGTGTCTCCTATGTTTTTCCTCTACAAACCAAGGCTGTCCTAAAACTAGCGGTATTAGGTCTGTATTTAATATCAGTATTTGTAATCCAAAACCAGGAGTGGGTGTTAAAGGCAGAGGTGCTAGTTATTATGTTAATATCATAATTTACCTCTAATTTTTCCACCCCTTGTTTTGGCTTACAAATACTGATATAAAACACTGGCCACATACTGCTAGTGTTATGGCAGCCATGTTGCTTTATTGGTAAACTTGTTGAAGTCATTGCGTCCTGATTCTGTTCTGCTGTATCCATTGGACACAGACTGAAGAGACAATGACTGTCACACTAAAGAGATCTATACTCATCCAGTCAGGTGTCCTAAATAATGAATTCATGATGCACATATAACAGCCTCATGAATTCACTATTTCTGACACCTGTGCAAGGTGAGCATAGATATGCCGTGTGTGACCACCATCGTCCCTTCAATATGTGTGTAATAGATTATGTACACAGAAGAGAAAATGGAGGTTATACAAGGCAATTCTCTACTCACCAGGTCAGGTGTCCTAACTAATGAGTTTTTTGGCACCTGACCTGTTCAGTAGAGTTCTGCACTGTATTTCCGCCATTTTCTCTTCAGACTGCAACACTAGTCACAGCAGAAAGAAGAGATCATGGAGATAATACATCTATTATTTTTTGGCCCACCTCATATCTTTCTACTAAAGACACACAAAGCTGCAGTCTTTTTTTTTTATAACTACTGGAGAGATGATGTGGCCCAAAAATTAAGTGTGTGGCGAAGTTTCTTATTTGGCGCACAGTGTGTGTTGCGGCGATAGACACAATAAACCAAACATAATTGGGGCAAATAAAATTGTATTTATTTTTTAACAACCAAAAAATGTATTTAACTGCGCCGACTTGGGGTAGAGTGATGTAAACGGGGGGTGTGAAGCACTGAGGCCTGGCTAACCGTGGACGACGCAGAGGTGGCAGGAGAAGGGGCAATGAAACTAGTGGGTTCTGGAAGTTCAGGGATGGGGCTTGACACATGAGAGGCTTGAGCCGCACTGGAAGGGTGAGACAAACCTAACATTACAGACACATTGGGAGGTAAAGGGGGAGGAATACTAAGAGTCCTCTGCTTTTTTTTTTTTTCTTTTTGGGGGGGTTTGCCGGGTTCTGGGAAGCCTTGGTGGGCTTATATGGCGTGGCGTGGTGGTGGGTGAACTGTCAGGGTCCAGCTGCATTGTGTTAGAGTCCATAGTGCTCGTAGAGCGTGCAGCCATGCCAGAGTCCACAGAGCTCGTAGGGCGTGCAGCCATGCCAGAGTCCATAGTGCTCGTAGAGCGTGCAGCCATGCCAGAGTCCATAGTGCTCGTAGAGCGTGCAGCCATGCCAGAGTCCATAGTGCTCGTAGAGCGTGCAGCCATGCCAGATGTTATGACCTGGTGGTTAGGAGCACCAGGAATGACCTGATGGTTAAACTCACAGGACAAGCTCTGGGAAGTGGGAACTTTGCTGACCGCAATCCCTAATCCTATCACACACACTAGAAATAGCCGTGGAGCGTACCTAACAGGCCTAGACGCCTCGGCACAGCCTAAGAATTAGCTAGCCCTGGAGATAGAAAATAAAGCCTACCTTGCCTCAGAGAAATTTCCCCAAAGGAAAAGGCAGCCCCCCACAAATATTAACTGTAAGTTAAGATGAAAGTCGCAAACACAGAAATGAAACAGGTTTTAGCACAGGGAGGCCAAACTAACTAAATAGACAGAGGATAGGAAAGGTATCTTTGCGGTCAGCACAAAAACTACAAAAGACCACGCAGAGTGTGCAAAAAGACCCCCGCACCGACTCACGGTGCGGAGGCGCCATCCTGCATCCCAGAGCTTCCAGCTAACAAGACAAAATCATGAAAGCAAGCTGGACTAGAAAACCATGAACAGAAAATAACAAACGGCCCCTATACTGCCCCTATTGGACAAACAATCAGTAGATTTGGTTTCCAGTACCATCTCTATGCTGACGACACCCAATTATACACTTCTTCTCCTGATATCACACCGACCTTTTTAGAAAACACCAGTGATTGTCTTACCGCTGTTCTCTAACATCATGTCCTCCCTCTATCTGAAACTAAACCTGTCAAAAACTGAACTCCTCATGTTCTCTCCCTCTACTAACCTACCTTTGCCTGACATTGCCATCTCCATGTGCGGTTCCACCATTACTCCAAAGCAACATGCCCGCTGCCTTGGGGTCATCCTTGATTCTGACCTTTCATTCACCCCCCACATCCGATCACTGGCTCGCTCTTCTTACCTGCATCTCAAAAACATTTCTAGAATTCGCCCTTTTCTTACTTTCGACTCTGCAAAAACTCTTAAGGTACCTTCACACATAACGATATTGTTAACAATATCGTTGCTATTTGTGACGTAGCAACGATATCGTTAATGAAATCGTTCTGTGTGACAGCGACCAACGATCAGGCCCCTGCTGGGAGATCGTTGGTCGCTGAACAAAGTCCAGAACTTTATTTCGTCGCTGGACTCCCTGGAGACATCGCTGGATCGGCGTGTGTGACACCGATCCAGCGATGTCTTCACTGGTAACCAGGGTAAACATCGGGTAACTAAGCGCAGGGCCGCGCTTAGTAACCCGATGTTTACCCTGGTTACCATCCTAAAAGTAAAAAAAAACAAACAGTACATACTTACCTACAGCCGTCTGTCCTCCAGCGCTGCGCTCTGCTTCTCTGCACTCCTCCTGTACTGTCTGTGAGCCGGAAAGCAGAGCGGTGACGTCACCGCTCTGCTTTCCGGCTCACAGACAGTACAGGAGGAGAGCAGAGAAGCAGAGCGCAGCGCTGGAGGACAGACGGCTGTAGGTAAGTATGTACTGTTTGTTTTTTTTTACTTTTAGCATGGTATCCAGGGTAAACATCGGGTTACTAAGCGCGGCCCTGCGCTTAGTTACCCGATGTTTACCCTGGTTACCGGCATCGTTGGTCGCTGGAGAGCGGTCTGTGTGACAGCTCTCCAGCGACCAAACAGCGACGCTGCAGCGATCCGAATCGTTGTCGGTATCGCTGCAGCGTCGCTTAATGTGAAGGGGCCTTTACTGTTTCACTTATTCATTCTTGTCTGGACTATTGTAACTCTCTACTAATCGGCCTCCCTCTTACCAAACTTTCCCCGCTCCAATCTGTCCTGAATGCTGCTGCCAGGATCATATTCCTCACCAACCGTTACACCGATGCCTCTACCTTGTGCCAGTCATTACACTGGCTACCCATCCACTCCAGAATCCAGTACAAAACTACTACCCTCATCCACAAAGCACTCCATGGCTCAGCACCACCCTACATCTCCTCCCTGGTATCAGTCTACACCCTACCCGTGCCCTCCACTCCGCTAATGACCTCAGGTTAGCATCCTCAATAATCAGAACCTCCCACTCCCGTCTCCAAGACTTTACACGTGCTGCGCCGATTCTTTGGAATGCACTACCTAGGTTAATACGATTAATCCCCAATCCCCACAGTTTTAAGCGTACCCTAAAAACTCATTTGTTCAGACTGGCCTACCGCCTCAATGCATTAACCTAACGATCCCTGTGTGGCCTATTTATAAAAAAAAACAAAAAAAAACATCAGGTTCCTCGCATCATGTTCTCATTCACTTTATGCAGTTAATAACCCTCTGTGTCTGTACTGCTACATACTTAGGCAGTTAACTGGTTCATGCAGCTTTACATGAACACCCGAGCCTTACACTATGGCCGGTCCGAATAACTAAAGCAATTGTTATCATCCACCTCTCGTGTCTCCCCTTTTCCTCATAGTTTGTAAGCTTGCAAGCAGGGCCCTCATTCCTCCTGGTATCTGTTTTGAACTGTATTTCTGTTATGCTGTAATGTCTATTGTCTGTACAAGTCCCCTCTATAATTTGTAAAGGGCTGCGGAATATGTTGGCGCTATATAAATAAAAATTATTATTATTAAACGGGGACTTAGCTTCTTGCAGGAAGAGACAGGTCTCCAGAAAGATCCAAGGAGCGAACTGAACCAGCACAGGAACATTGACAGCTGGCCTGGAGTAACGATCTGAGTGGAGTTAAATAGAGCAGCCAACCAAAGGATAAACCATGTCACCTGTGTAAGGAACCTCAGAAGCAGCAGCTTCACTCACAGCCACCAGAGGGAGTCCATGGACAGAACTCGCCGAAATACCATTCACGACCACAGGAGGGAGTTCAACAACAGAATTCACAACAGTACCCCCCCCTTGAGGAGGGGTCACCGAACCCTCACCAGAGCCCCCAGGCCGATCAGGATGAGCCATATGAAAGGCACGAACTAGATCAGCAGCATGAACATCAGAGGCAAAAACCCAGGAATTATCTTCCTGACCATAACCCTTCCACTTGACCAGGTACTGGAGTTTCCGTCTCGAAACACGAGAATCCAAAATCTTCTCCACCACATACTCCAACTCCCCCTCGACCAACACCGGGGCAGGAGGATCAAAGGAGGGAACCACAGGCGCCACGTATCTCCGCAACAACGACCTATGGAACACATTATGGATGGCAAAAGAAGCTGGAAGGTCCAAACGAAATGACACAGGATTAAGAATTTCAGAAATCTAATATGGCCCAATGAAACGAGGCTTAAACTTAGGAGAGGAAACCTTCATAGGAACATGACGAGATGACAACCAAACCAAATCCCCAACACGAAGTTGGGGACCAACACAGCGCCGGCGGTTAGCGAAACATTGAGCCTTCTCCTGGGACAATGTCAAATTGTCCACCACATGAGTCCAAATCTGCTGCAACCTGTCCACCACCATATCCACACCAGGACAGTCCGAAGGCGCAACCTGCCCTGAAGAGAAACGAGGATGGAAACCAGAATTACAAAAAAAAGGAGAAACTAAAGTAGCCGAGCTGGCCCGATTATTAAGGGCGAACTCAGCCAAAGGCAAGAAGGACACCCAATCATCCTGATCAGCAGAAACAAAGCATCTCAGATATGTTTCCAAGGTCTGATTAGTTCGTTCGGTTTGGCCATTAGTCTGAGGATGGAAAGCCGAAGAAAAAGTCAAATCAATGCCCATCTTAGCACAAAAGGACCGCCAAAACCTCGAAACAAACTGGGAACCTCTGTCCGAGACGATGTTCTCTGGAATGCCATGCAAACGAACCACATGCTGGAAAAACAATGGCACCAAATCAGAGGAGGAAGGCAATTTAGACAAGGGTACCAAATGGACCATCTTAGAGAAGCGATCACAAACCACCCAAATGACCGACATCCTTTGAGAAACAGGGAGATCAGAAATAAAATCCATGGAAATATGCGTCCAGGGCCTCTTCGGGACCGGCAAGGGCAAAAGCAACCCACTGGCACGAGAACAGCAGGGCTTAGCCCGAGCACAAGTCCCACAGGACTGCACAAAAGAACGTACATCCCGTGACAAAGAAGGCCACCAAAAGGATCTAGCCACCAAATCTCTGGTACCAAAGATTCCAGGATGACAAGCCAACACCGAACAATGAACCTCAGAGATAACTCTACTAGTCCATCTATAAGGGACAAACAGTCTCTCCGCTGGACAACGGTCAGGTCTATCAGCCTGAAACTTCTGCAGCACGCGCAGCAAATCAGGGGAGATGGCAGACGAAATTACCCCCTCTTTAAGAATACCCGCCGGCTCCGGATCACCCGGAGAGTCAGGCACAAAACTCCTTGATAGGGCATCAGCCTTCACATTCTTAGATCCCGGAAGGTATGAAACCACAAAATCAAAACGGGAGAAAAAGAGCGACCATCGAGCCTGTCTAGGATTCAACCGTTTGGCAGACTCGAGATAAGTCAAATTCTTGTGATCCGTCAAGACCACCACGCGATGTTTAGCTCCTTCAAGCCAATGTCGCCACTCCTCGAATGCCCACTTCATGGCCAACAACTCTCGATTGCCAACATCATAATTGCGATCAGCAGGCGAGAATTTTCTAGAAAAGAAGGCACATGGTTTCATCACCGAGCCATCAGAACTTCTTTGCGACAAAACAGCCCCTGCTACAATCTCAGAAGCATCAACCTCAACCTGAAACGGGAGCGAAACATCTGGCTGGCACAACACAGGGGCAGAAGAAAAACGACGCTTCAACTCCTGAAAAGCCTCTACAGCCGCAGAGGACCAATTGACCACATCAGCACCTTTCTTGGTCAAATCAGTCAATGGTTTAGCAATACTAGAAAAATTAGCAATGAAGCGACGGAAAAAATTAGCAAAGCCCAGGAACTTCTGCAGGCTCTTCACAGATGTCGGCTGAGTCCAATCATAAATGGCCTGAACTTTAACAGGGTCCATCTCGATAGTAGAAGGGGAAAAAATGAAACCCAAAAATGGAACCTTCTGAACTCCAAAGAGACACTTTGACCCCTTCACAAACAAGGAATTTGCACGAAAGACCTGGAACACCATTCTGACCTGCTTCACATGAGACTCCCAATCATCCGAAAAGACCAAAATGTCATCCAAATATACGATCATGAATCTATCCAGGTACTCTCGAAAGATGTCATGCATAAAGGACTGAAACACTGATGGAGCATTAGAAAGCCCGAATGGCATAACCAGGTACTCAAAATGGCCCTCGGGCGTATTAAATGCTGTTTTCCATTCATCGCCCTGTTTAATTCGCACAAGATTATACGCCCCTCGAAGATCTATCTTGGTGAACCAACTAGCCCCCTTAATCCGAGCAAACAAATCAGACAGCAGCGGCAAAGGATACTGAAATTTGACTGAGATTTTATTAAGAAGGCGGTAATCAATACAAGGTCTCAAAGAGCCATCCTTCTTGGTCACAAAAAAGAACCCTGCTCCCAATGGTGAAGACGACGGGCGAATATGACCCTTCTCCAAGGACTCCTTTATATAACTCCGCATAGCGGCGTGTTCTGGCACCGATAAATTGAACAGTCGACCCTTGGGAAACTTACTACCAGGAATCAAATCAATAGCACAATCACAATCCCTATGAGGAGGTAGGGCACCGGATTTGGGCTCATCAAATACATCCCGGTAATCCGACAGAAACTCAGGGACTTCAGAAGGAGTAGAAGACGAAATTGACAGCAATGGAACATCACCATGTACCCCTTGACAACCCCAGCTGGACACAGACATTGATTTCCAATCCAATACTGGGTTGTGGACCTGTAGCCATGGTAACCCCAAAACGACCACATCATGCAGATTATGCAACACCAAAAAGCGAATATCCTCCTGATGTGCAGGAGCCATGCACATGGTCAAATGAGTCCAGTACTGAGGCTTATTCTTGGCCAAAGGCGTAGCATCAATTCCTCTCAATGGAATAGGATACTGCAAGGGCTCCAAGAGAAAACCACAGTGCCTGGCAAACTCCAAGTCCATCAAGTTCAGGGCAGCACCTGAATCCACAAATGCCATAACAGAATAGGACAACAGAGAGCAAATCAGAGTAACGGACAAAAGAAATTTAGACTGTACAGTACCAATGGTGGCAGACCTAGCGAACCGCTTAGTGCGCTTAGGACAATCGGAGATAGCATGAGTGGATTCACCACAGTAAAAACACAGCCCATTCCAACATCTGTGTTCTTGCCGTTCAACTCTGGTTAAAGTCCTATCACACTGCATAGGCTCAGGCCTATGCTCAGAGAATACCGCCAGATGGTGCACAGCTTTGCGCTCACGCAAGCGCCGATCGATCTGAATGGCCAAGGACATAGACTCATTCAGACCAGCAGGCGAAGGAAATCCCACCATGACATCCTTAAGGGCTTCAGAAAGACCCTTTCTGAAAATTGCCGCCAGGGCACACTCATTCCACTGAGTAAGCACAGACCACTTTCTAAACTTCTGACAGTACACCTCTGCTTCATCCTGACCCTGACACAAAGCCAGCAAGATTTTCTCTGCCTGATCCACTGAATTTGGTTCATCATAAAGCAATCCAAGCGCCAGAAAAAACGCATCAACATCACGCAATGCAGGATCTCCTGGCGCAAGGGAAAATGCCCAGTCTTGAGGGTCACCACGCAACAACGAAATAATGATTTTTACTTGTTGAACGGGGTCACCAGAGGAGCGGGGTTTCAAAGCTAGAAACAGTTTACAATTATTTTTGAAATTCAGAAACTTAGATCTATTCCCAGAAAATAAATCAGGAATAGGAATTCTACGCTCTAACATAAGATTCTGAACCACAAAATCTTGAATGTTTTGTACCCTTGCAGTGAGATGATCCACACAAGAGGACAGACCTTGAATGTCCATCTCTACACCTGTGTCCTGAACCACCCAAAGGTCTAGGGGAAAAGAAAGACAAAACACAGTGCAAAGAAAAAAAAATGGTCTCAGAGCTTCTCTTATCCCTCTATTGAGATGCATTAATACTTTGGGCCAGCTGTACTGTTATGACCTGGTGGTTAGGAGCACCAGGAATGACCTGATGGTTAAACTCACAGGACAAGCTCTGGGAAGTGGGAACTTTGCTGACCGCAATCCCTAATCCTATCACACACACTAGAAATAGCCGTGGAGCGTACCTAACAGGCCTAGACGCCTCGGCACAGCCTAAGAATTAGCTAGCCCTGGAGATAGAAAATAAAGCCTACCTTGCCTCAGAGAAATTTCCCCAAAGGAAAAGGCAGCCCCCCACAAATATTAACTGTAAGTTAAGATGAAAGTCGCAAACACAGAAATGAAACAGGTTTTAGCACAGGGAGGCCAAACTAACTAAATAGACAGAGGATAGGAAAGGTATCTTTGCGGTCAGCACAAAAACTACAAAAGACCACGCAGAGTGTGCAAAAAGACCCCCGCACCGACTCACGGTGCGAAGGCGCCACCCTGCATCCCAGAGCTTCCAGCTAACAAGACAAAATCATGAAAGCAAGCTGGACTAGAAAACCATGAACAGAAAATAACAAACGGGGACTTAGCTTCTTGCAGGAAGAGACAGGTCTCCAGAAAGATCCAGGAGCGAACTGAACCAGCACAGGAACATTGACAGCTGGCCTGGAGTAATGATCTGAGTGGAGTTAAATAGAGCAGCCAACCAAAGGATAAACCACGTCACCTGTATAAGGAACCTCAGAAGCAGCAGCTTCACTCACAGCCACCAGAGGGAGTCCATGGACAGAACTCGCCGAAGTACCATTCACGACCACAGGAGGGAGTTCAACAACAGAATTAACAACAGCCAGAGTCCATAGTGCTCGTAGAGCGTGCAGCCATGCCAGAGTCCATAGTGCTTGTAGAGCGTGCAGCCATGCCAGAGTCCATAGTGCTCGTAGAGCGTGCAGACATGCCAGAGTCCATAGTGCTCGTAGAGCGTGCAGCCATACCAGAGTCCATAGTGCTTGTAGAGCGTAAGGCCATGCCAGGGTCCTGCTGCATCGTGGTGGTGGCTGTACGGAAGGCCATGCCAGGGTCCTGCTGCATCGTGGTGGTGGCGGTACGGAAGGCCGTGCCAGGGTCCTGCTGCATCGTGGTGGTGGCGGTACGGAAGGCCATGCCAGGGTCCTGTTGCATCGTGGTGTCAGTGGAGGAGGTCCAACCAGGAGCAGCGGTTGTCATGGTGGTGGCGGTGGGTTGTCCAACTGCACTCGGCATGGTGGTGGTGCTGTAGTGGTGTCCGGCAGTGCTAGGAATTGAGGTGGCTGTGCAGTGGTATGCAGCAGAGGTCGGCATTGAGGTTAATCGTGACAGTGAAGGCACAGGTGGATATGCCGACACTGTCTGCTAAAAAATACCGACTCTGCTGCATAGCCTGCACGTAAGCAGCATTGCAGGCCTGCATGAAACTCAGCTGGAGATCAGGAGTAAGGTGTTCCGACATGCCCTGCTCAATTTGGTTAAAAAAATTATGTGCTGGCCTCTGGAGGTCGGCTTTCACTTGGTCAAGGCTTTTGCTGACCTACTGGAAACGTGCATTCAAGAGGTTATGTGAAATATCCATTCAGTCACCCAAAGCCTTGATTGCTTCGTGTAAAACCGAGCTCAAGTGCAAAAACTCGGGCATGAGTGACCTGTCTGCTGCCCGCTGCCGGGAGGAGCCCAAAAAAAAGGGGCAGTGGAAGAGGACTGCGAAAGTGGAACACCTGATGGACCAGCTCCCTGGTCTCCAGTTAGTGTGGAAGGCCCACTTGTTGCAGCGCTGCTGGATGGCTGGGACGGGTCCGTGGCTGTCGGATGAAGGACCGCTCCAGAACCTGGGCCAACAGTAGTGCTCCATGTGCTGTGAAAAAAGGAAAAAGAAAATGAATACCAAAAATAAACCAGACGCAAAATCCTGTGGAATGGAAAAATACAGATTATGGCAATACAATACAACCTAATGCACGTGATCAATACTTACGTTCTCTGGGCAAGGACCGGTCTTAAAAATGCCAGAACTCGATAGTATTTGTATCTTCTGATCCTTGCTCCTGAACCACTGGGAACACTGCTCTCTTGACGCAGGTCCTTGTTGAAGCGGTCCTTCATCGAACGCCAACGTGTTTTGACTTTGGCCACTGTTAAAAAAACAAAAACATTATGGTCAGAAAAAGGACTTTTGGCCGTGCTCACACAACTGTGTGTGATGACAGAAACTCCTGAGAGTTTCTTTCATCACACACAGTCGAGTGAGCACGGCCAAGGTCTCTGCTGCTTCACATTGCAGTGCAATACTTACAAATGCATTTCGGACCAGAGTCGGGGCGTTGTCCCAGCCATCCCACATCTCTTTGGCCACCTCATTCCATAGGCACCACATCGTGACATTGTTTGAGTGCAGTGGATCCCGGGTGTCCCACAACGGGAGTCGCTCCTGGACCAGGGAGATGAGGAGGTCATTTTCAATTAGGTCATCCTCCCGTTGTGGAACCTAAAAATTAAATAAAGTAATTAAAGTTTGGTCAATTAACATAAAGAAAAGAGAGAAAAATGTTGCTGAGAAATGGCATGAATAAAAAAGTCAACATACAAAAGGATTCCAGAAGAAAAAAGTAAAGAAATAGGAATGGAAAGAAAGGAAGATTCAAGAATATTACACTGAGGATACAGTAAACAGTCCGCCTTGTATACGTACTCGCTGCCATCTTTCCACCCGACCTTGACTCCGTTGCTCCTCATGCCCAGTCTCTGCCGCAGATGAAGAAGAGCTCTAAAAAAATGAAAAACAAAAATTGTCACATGTGTGGATGTGACAGTGAATACTTACCAATCTGAGGAGGCAAGTACTCACCTCACTCACATGTTCGACTTCCGACGGGCCCAGGACGTTGCTCCTCATCAGAAGAAGAAGAAGACATTCTGATGCATGTAGAAAGAAAGAAATGCAAGAAATTAGGACATGTAGAGACATAAAATAGAAAATAAAGGCATAGGCTAGCCGCTAGGATATACTCACATTGTTCAGAGTCTGGTTTTCCTCCAAGATGTAGCCTGTGTCTCGTCTGCTTCAGTGTCTGCTGAGTAGTGACCTGCAAATGTCCACTACCTCCCTTTATCACCTACTATGTGGGGAGGTGGCTTATCAGTGTCTAGACATATTTTTCTCTTGTGAAACGCATGCGTTCACGAGCGCAACCAAAGCACGTGCTTGTGAATGCATGCGTTCATATAGACAGCAATGCGTTTTTTTGTCGCAATCCTTGTGCAATACACCCCATACGTTTCCAGGCAGCAAATTGACGCCTCTAAAAATTACTACATGTTGCATTTCTGCGCCAAGTCGCAAACGACGAAACGACGCATGCGTCGTCAAACGCGGTAAAACGCGAACAAAAAAAAAACGCATGCATCCCTAATGTTAAATATAGGAATACACAACGCATGTGGATATATGTGGTAGAAATGCTGCGGACACAAACGCAAATGTGAAACCAGCCTAACTTCAAATGCCAGGGCTGAATTTTAGTCCCAGTCCGGCCCTGTCTATGTGTCATATTGGGAAGAACAATATATCTTCTCTGGTTCCAACCCCTTTTCCTCCCATAATGTGACCCCTGACTCCTCCCCTCCTGTGACCTCATCACAGGTCCTGTGCGCACAGAGCAGCCATATATGTGGAGTGCGGCTCTGCGGGTGGAGGTCGGTGCTGGAGGCTCCATTATTCTCTATGTGGAGTGCGGCTCTGCGGGTGGAGGTCGGTGCTGGAGGCTCCATTGTTCTCTATGTGGAATGCGGCTCTGCGGGTGGAGGTCGGTGCTGGAGGCTCCATTATTCTCTCTGTGGAGTGCGGCTCTGCGGGTGGAGGTCGGTGCTGGAGGCTCCATTATTCTCTATGTGGAGTGCGGCTCTGCGGGTGGAGGTCAGTGCTGGAGGCTCCGTTATTCTCTGTGGAGTGCAGCTCTGCGGTGGAGGTCGGTGCTGGAGGCTCCATTATTCTCTATGTGGAGTGCGGCTCTGCGGGTGGAGGTCGGTGCTGGAGGCTCCATTATTCTCTATGTGGAGTGTGGCTCTGTGGGTGGAGGTAGGTGCTGGAGGCTCCATTATCCTCTATGTGGAGTGCGGCTCTGCGGGTGGAGGTCGGTGCTGGAGGCTCCATTATTCTCTATGTGGAGTGTGGCTCTGTGGGTGGAGGTAGGTGCTGGAGGCTCCATTATCCTCTATGTGGAGTGCGGCTCTGCGGGTGGAGGTCGGTGCTGGAGGCTCCATTATTCTCTATGTGGAGTGTGGCTCTGCGGGTGGAGGTCGGTGCTGGAGGCTCCATTATTTTCTATGTGGAGTGCGGCTCTGTGGGTGGAGGTCGGTGCTGGAGGCTCCATTATTCTCTATGTGGAGTGCGGCTCTGCGGGTGGAGGTCGGTGCTGGAGGCTCCATTATTCTCTATGTGGAGTGCGGCTCTGCTGGTGGAGGCTCCATTATTCTCTATGTAGAGTGCGGCTCTGCGGGTGGAGGTTGGTGCTGGAGGCTCCATTATTCTCTATGTGGAGTGCGGCTCTGCGGGTGGAGGTCGGTGCTGGAGGCCCCATTATTCTCTATGTGGAGTGTGGCTCTGCGGGTGGAGGTCGGTGCTGGAGGCTCCATTATTCTCTATGTGGAGTGCGGCTCTGTGGGTGGAGGTCGGTGCTGGAGGCTCCATTATTCTCTATGTGGAGTGCGGCTCTGCGGGTGGAGGTCGGTGCTGGAGGCTCCATTATTCTCTATGTGGAGTGTGGCTCTGCGGGTGGAGGTCGGTGCTGGAGGCTCCATTATTCTCTATGTGGAGTGCGGCTCTGCGGGTGGAGGTCGGTGCTGGAGGCTCCATTATTCTCTATGTGGAGTGTGGCTCTGCGGGTGGAGGTCGGTGCTGGAGGCTCCATTATTCTCTATGTGGAGTGCGGCTCTGTGGGTGGAGGTCGGTGCTGGAGGCTCCATTATTCTCTATTTGGAGTGCGGCTCTGCGGGTGGAGGTCAGTGCTGGAGGCTCCATTATTCTCTATGTGGAGTGCGGCTCTGTGGGTGGAGGTCGGTGCTGGAGGCTCCATTATTCTCTATGTGGAGTGCGGCTCTGCGGGTGGAGGGATGTGGAGATTCCCCATTACTGGCGCATTAATTCTAGAAATATATTGCACAGGGGATATCGCAGCCAATTCCCTGGAAACACAGAATTAGAAATGATTCTTTCTCTGCAGTTTCTATAGGAATTAATACTTTCCTGATTCCGGAGAGTAATAGAAATACGGCAGAAAACAGAGGAAGAAAGTTCAGAGAAGAAGCTTCATAGAAAGACATTGAAGTACAGACGTCATTTACCCCTTTGGGAGAAAGTGATTCCAGCACTTTACCGAGTAAATCCCACCAGGACTGTAGCAGGTAAAGACCCCAATATCCACAGGTGTCCCTTCTAATTGGGGGGAAACTATCATCTAATAATCCTCGGACAGTTCTGACGAACACAGTAAAGTGCCCCTTTATGGAGGTGACAGAAAGTCTGTTTAGTCTCTTTAGCTTCATAGTATCAGCTCTAATCCAATGGTGAGAGAGCGATTTACCCTGAAGAGTCACAGATTGTGGGGTTGTTATAAAATGTTATATTTAGGGGGGTTTTGTGAAGGAAACGTGTGTTAGTCTAATAGTTCAGTGCCCCTCTCTTGGCCCCCACATAGTATAATGTTCCCCCAGTATCAATATCCTCCACACACATTATAATAATACAAGATGCCCCACAATCTGCCACTACCACCACCACTAGATAATACATTCTCACTTATCCTCATTCTTGATACTGTTCAGTGCATTTTTCTTGGTTCCCACACAGTATAATGTTTCCACCATCCCCAATTTTTTTCCTGTTGGTGTTTTTCATGTAATATATGGAATCCTACAAGAAAATGCTAAAAACCCATCATATCCTGAGACAAAAAAAAACCCTGTACCTCACATATCTCCTGTCTTGTTGCTCTTACCAACCATCTTTTCTAAAAGCCTCAAACTTCTGTGTGTGAATCAGACCTGAGATCTAACGTGATAGAAGATTACAGTGCGGGGAAGACGGGAAACCTTCATATAGACGGCCGGTGGTGATGGAGTCAGTGACGGACTCTGGACAAATCTGTTTCTAGAGCCATAGTAGAAGATGAAGATGTCGTCCTCATCATGAAGTAGTTATTTCTCCTGTCACGTGTAATGAATATCTCCTGCAGTATTGCTAATGCCGGTTCCAGTGTCGGTAAATGAGACGAGAATTAGCGTTATGGAAGCTGAGTCTATGAGGAACGTATTCAGCTGCCGACTCCGAGGAAGAAACTGCTTGTTGTCTGTGGCCTAAATATATAGGTTTTATTAGTAGATGGAAAGAAGGAAACTAAATAGTGTAAAATAACAAAATTACCATTGCTGCTTGGGTCCCCGCCAGTCTCTGTATTTTCTGCTCAGACCTAACGAACTTATGATTGTTACAGCCAATCAGTCGGCAAAGCAGTGACTTAACATAGCCAGTGATTGGTTGCTTGGAGGAGATGTCCTACTCAGCAATTCAACTTCTGTTCCAGCCCATACAAGACTAGGTGATAGAACTAGAGTCGAGTGAATTTGTTTAGGTTCCTACTTACTCGGCAAGCTATAGCACTAACCGAATGAGCTGCAGAGGGAACCCGGATATATGGAGCGCGCCGGTTGATCAGTGCTGCAGCTGCATGTGTCGCGGCTGTGTCACTGTCACAACACATGCATGGAGAGCGCTGCCTGTGTGTCGAGCTCTCCATGCATTTGTTGTGATAGTGACACAGCCGCGACACATGCAACTGCAGCACCGATCAACCGGCGCGCTCCATGTATCCTCTGCAGCTTATTCAGTTAGTGCTATAGCTTGCCGAATAAGCAGGGACCCGGACAAACGTGCTTGACTCTAAATACAACATCTACACGTTATATCTCCTTATGTGTTCCCTTATTATCTCCAGCAATTTGCTAATTACAGAGAATTTCTATGATGTTACATCGGCTCATCCTCTAACTCAGGTCTCTACCATATCTGATCCTTTCATAGAAGATCTTCTATATTAATATTTTTTTCTGGATAACCCATTAAGGATGGATATGGACAACGACAAGATGGCGGAGAGGATATTACACCTCACCCTAGAGATCCTCTTCCATCTTACTGGAGAGGTGAGAGATTCTGATGACGTCACATTACATCATTCTTATCTATGGGAATAACAGATGGACAGAACTGGGGAGGTGAGGACTCTGGAAATGTCTGTAGTGAGATTTATTAATGTGTCTCTCCATAACCAGGATTACACAGTAGTGAAGAAGACCTCTAGTGATCGCTGTCAGGACCCTGTGTATGAGGGATGGGGAAGACCCCTGAGCCCAATAACGGGACCTCCACCTCACCCCCTGATACATGAGGACATTAATGACCAGAAGATCCTAGAACTCATCTACAAGACGATTGAGCTGCTGACTGGAGAGGTGACACTGCTGGGAATGCTGGGACATTATACAGTAACGCTATGAAGTAATCGGGGGATGACGGTATCATTATATGTGTCAGGTTCCTATAAGGTGTCAGGATGTCGCCGTCTATTTCTCCATGGAGGAGTGGGAGTATTTAGAAGGACACAAAGATCTGTACAAGGACATCATGATGGAGGTTCCCCAGCCCCTCATATCATCAGGTAATAGACAGGACTAAATACACACGGCCTATAATTGTATGTACAGAATTAATTTAGACCATGTATGTGTTTCCTCCAGATCTATCCCATAAGAGGACAACACCAGAGAGATGTTCCCATCCTCTACTTCCACAGGACTGTAAACAAGAAGATCCCAATGTTCCTCAGGATCATCAGGTAGATGGAGAGAAGGTGTCATGAGATCTCCCCTATGATGTGTAGACAGTGGTGAAGGTCTTGTGCTCAGTCTTGTTTTATCCACCAGTATTCTATGTTTTATACTTGTGTAATGAGAACGGTGGAGATGGCAGGATTAGAGCTGATCATAGATGTGACTTCTCCATCTGTCTGTGACTTTTACAATTTTTGTCTCAGGGTGAAGATCTGACCCATATTACTACTACAGAGACATGTGTGAGGGGTGATGAGCGGTGTAAAGAGGAGATTCCTACATATGACTACCCAGGTGAGTAGTAACCACTAAATGCAGAGAAGTCAGTTTGTTCTCAGTCACCGTCTGTGGCTGCTTTCTCGGTGATGTAGTCAGGCTGTACCACAGTCACCATTTTGCCAATGGACTACAACATTCTCCTCCATCTGAAAATGTTGAAATTACTTTGTGAAATTGTGAAATCCTTTCTCAGTCGCCCATGACAGCACTACCAGAGAGGGGATCCGCCCTTCAGGGACAGGAAACCTACAGGATAAAAGGGCGGTACCTCTCCCCTGCATCAGTTTGGTTTCCTGTCCCTGACGGGGAACATTCTCGGACGGTACCTGTCATGACCGACCGGAACGAAAAGACTACCTGGTGAAGATCCGGAGCCGGCCAGTCCGGGTTCTGGCAGCGGGGAGGCCCCTGCCACGGCTGGTCCGGTATCTGAAGCCGTCACGACTTTGACCGAGGGGTCTGGAAGCGTGAGCGGGGGGAAGCGCCGCTGCCACTCCAGATAGGAGTTGGAGCGCTCCAGCACACTGCCGCAGGACGCCAGGGTTCCAAGATGGCGCCGCACCGGAAGTAGTGGAGGAACTTCCGGTTCGGGGGCAGTGAGGTGAATGACTACACCAAGATGGCGCTGCCCCGGAACCGGAATCCTTCATTTCCGGGTCAACATCTGCGTGCGCATGCGCAGTGACTGAAAAGGAAAAAAAAAAAATGGAGCGCTTCCTCCAAACAACGCAGCCACGGGGGGAGGGGATAAGCGCCATCCTTAAAAGAAGGAGCGCTTGGCGAAACCCTTGCTGCATACTGTTCCAAAAATGGAAGACAGCGATCAGCAGCTCCAGCCACCGCCACCGCAGCAGCAGCAGCGCCATCGTCCGCGCCAGAAGACAGATGGCCAGGGGAAGAAAACTTCTGCAACCAACCGGAGTTCTCGATCCAGTAGCCATTCCACACAACGGAGTAAGGATTCCAGTGTGGTAAACCTGAGGCCGGCCACGGATCATACGCCTCAGGATCCTACCCCTCCTCCAGAACCGGTACCTGTGGCTGCGTCAGATTGGTGAGTCATCTTCGTGAAAGCTCATTTTGTAATCGGGGTTCCCCTTCTCCCTTATCTTAGGCAAGGAAGAGAACGGGGAAGATGAAAAATAGGACCTGCCCCTTATGTGAGAAAACATTGCCACAGTCCTGGGAGAAGAGATTATGTGACTCCTGTATTGAGCAAGTCCTCTGTGAGGAGACCCCGAACTTCGCCTCTGAGTTACGTTCTGTAATTAAAGCGGAGGTTGAGACGGTATTTAACTCCCTTAAAGGTGAAAGAAAATCTACTAAGAAATCAGTTCCTGATAGGAATTCCGACTCTTCCAGCTCCGAGAGTAAAAACTCGGATACGCAAGATTCATCCCTCTCCTCTTCAGACAATGAAAGTGGGGGTCGTCATTGCTTCCCCCTAGATGAGGTTGACGGGCTTGTAAAAGCTGTTAGATCAACGATGGGGGTGTTGGATCCTCGTCCTGATAAAACGGTGCAGGACATTATGTTTGGCGGGCTATCCCAAAAAAAGAGTAAAGTGTTTCCCCTTAACGAAAATATTCAAACATTAATTAAAAAGGAGTGGGAGAAACCTGAAAGGAAAAATGCATCGGTTCCCTCTATTAAAAGGAAATACCCCTTTGAAGAAGAGGCTTCGGTCTCGTGGGATAAAGCCCCCAAACTAGACGTCGCGGTAGCTAAGGCCTCAAAAAAGTTTGCATTGCCATTCGAAGATATGGGTACCTTGAAAGATCCTCTTGACAAAAGAGCAGATACTTTTCTTAAAGGGGCCTGGGAGTCAGCAGGAGGATGCTTAAGGCCAACTATAGCGGCGGCCTGTACGTCACGTTCCCTAATGATATGGGTTGATAACCTAGAGAAACAACTTAGAGATGGGGTCCCTAGGAATAAAATTTTAGAGTTCATCCCTATGATTAGAGGAGCCGCGGCATTCTTGGCAGACTCATCGGCCGACTCCATCAAATTAACATCCAAATCTGCAGCTCTCTCAAATGCGGCACGTAGAACCTTATGGTTAAAGAGCTGGCCGGGGGACTTACAAACCAAACAAAAACTGTGCTCAATCCCCTGTGAAGGAAAATTTCTCTTTGGAGAGACTTTGGACGATATCCTGCAAAAAGCGGGTGATAAAAAGAAAGGGTTTCCCATCCTAGCCCCATCTTATAATAAACGGCCCTTTCGGAACAGAAAATTTTTTAGAAGGAGACCACCGAGGGAGCAAAACCGATGGGATGACGGGAGAAGAAAAGACAGAGGTTTCCTTTTTGGTAACTCCCCTCGAGATAGAAACCCCCCCCCCCCCCCCCAAGTGACGTCTTCCCCAGGGTGGGAGGGAGATTGTCTCAATTCCTCCCGGCCTGGGAGAAAATTTCAACCAGCCCTTGGATATTGAAATTAATAGGAGAAGGGCTTCGCATAGAATTTTTATCCATACCCCCACGGAATTATGTGGTAACACCGCTGAGATCATCTCCTCACCAACAAGAAGCTCTAGAACTAGAAATTGTAAAACTAGTAAACAAGTCTGTCATCCAAGAAGTCCCCCCTCCGGAGAGAGGAAAGGGTTTCTACTCTCCATTGTTCCTGGTTCCCAAACCGGACGGAACCTTCCGAACTATAATAAACTTACGGAAGTTGAATACTTATGTAAAAAATCACAGATTCAAAATGGAGTCAATAAAGTCAACGATAAAAAATCTGTTTCCCAACTGTTTTATGATAGTTCTAGATCTCAGCGACGCATATTATCACGTCCCCATCCACAAGACCTCTCAGAAATTCCTCAGACTCGCAGTAGTCATAAAAGGACAGACCAGGGAATACCAATACAGGGCTCTTCCCTTTGGCATATCAATTGCTCCCCGCATCTTCACGAAGTTGATAGCGGAGATGATGGCACATCTGAGAGAGGAAGACGTCTTGATTATTCCATATCTAGACGACTTTCTGATTGTGAGCAATTCGGCCGAACTCTGCCGTCAACAATGCGACAGAGTAATAGACATCTTAACAAAATTGGGCTGGCTGGTGAACCTCCAAAAATCAAAACTGGAACCAACCAAGGTTCAAGAATTCTTGGGTCTCACCTTGGACTCAAGTTCTCAGGTCTGTTACCTACCAGACAAGAAGAAACAAAATATAATCCACTTAGTGTCAGAAGCGCGTGCAAACCCTACCATGACACTAAGGAAGGCAATGTCATTACTGGGGTCCCTTTCTGCCTGTCTCCCAGCGGTTCAGTGGGCACAGCTCCACACAAGGACACTTCAGTGGGATATTTTAAAAAACCAAAAAATACTAGGGGGGCGGTTAGAAAGTCGAATGACTCTAAGTTTACCCACTATTCATTCCCTAGTCTGGTGGTTAGATCCCAGCAACTTATCAAAAGGGATTCCCTGGGTGATAGAGGCGTCTCAGATAGTCACCACAGACGCAAGTCCCACAGGGTGGGGGGCTCACCTGGACAAAAAAGTCGCTCAGGGGATATGGACATTTCAGGAGCTCAGATCTTCCTCAAATCAAAAAGAGCTCAGGGCAGTAAATCACGCACTACTGCACTTCCTAAACCAACTACAAGGCCATCATGTCCGAATATTCTCGGACAACAAAGTAGTAGTAGCTTACTTAAACCACCAGGGGGGAACCAGGTCTCAATCATTAATGGAAACCACCTTCGAAATTTTCAGTCTGGTACAAAACAACTTCCTGTCCCTATCAGCCCTACACATAAAGGGGGTAGAAAACCAGAAAGCGGACTTCCTAAGTCGTACCCAACTAAAGCAGGGGGAGTGGTCTCTAAATCAGGACATATTCAACAAAATTACAGATCTATGGGGAACCCCTGTAATAGACCTCTTTGCAAATATGCACAACAAGAAAGTGGAAACTTTCTGTTCCCTAGACCCAAGGGGGAAACCTCAGGCCGTGGATGCGTTCACAATACCCTGGACACAGACCCTAGCGTATGCATTTCCCCCTACTATTCTCATTCCAGCAGTTCTGAGGAAGATCAGGCAGGACAAATCCAGACTCATCTTAATAGCCCCCTTCTGGCCCAAGAGAGCCTGGTTTTCGTGGCTGAGGATGCTATCGACCACCGATCCCTGGGTGCTTCCGGATCTTCCGGACCTCCTGTCTCAGGGACCGGTGTTCCACCCTCAGTCAGAGAACCTCCATCTGACAGCGTGGCATTTGAAAGGTAACTATTGAGGGAAAGAGGGTTTTCTGACAAACTGGTGTCCACACTAATGAAAAGTAGAAAACCTGTGACCACAAAAATATACGGTAAAACATGGAAAAAGTTTCTGTCCTCCTCAGGGGTAAGGTTGCAAGATGGAGTTCCAGTGTCTCAAATACTGGAATTTCTACAAAAGGGCTTAGAATTAGGTCTTTCAGTAAGTACCTTAAAGGTACAGATAGCAGCTCTAGGAGCATTATATTGTGAGAACATAGCGGCCAATCCTTGGGTTATACGGTTCATCAGAGCAGCCGCAAGATCTAAACCTGTATCTATAAGTAGTTTACCAACCTGGGATCTGAACTTAGTTTTGTCAGCCATAACAGAATCCCCGTTTGAGCCTATAGAATCGGTACCCCTTAGGATTCTTTCACTTAAAACGGCCCTCCTAATAGCCCTGACTTCGGCCCGTAGAATAAGTGACCTCCAAGCCCTGTCTGCAAACCCTCCATTTACACAGATTCTGGATGATAAGGTTATACTAAAAACTGACCCTGCCTATCTACCTAAAGTTGCGTCTACATTCCATAGATCTCAAGAAATAATCCTTCCTTCCTTCTGTCAAAACCCTAAAAATAAGGAGGAGAAATTCCATACACTAGATGTTAAAAGGTGCCTGGTCCAATACATTAAAATCACCCAGCAGCATAGGAAGGAAGGGTCTCTTTTTATCTGCTTCCAGGGGCCCAGAAAAGGACTCAAAGCTTCTAAGGGCACTATAGCTCGATGGGTCACAGACGCAATAGCCTTGGCGTACTCATCCTCTGGGAACACCGTTCCGCAAGGACTGAAGGCACATTCTACAAGGGCTATGGCGACCTCCTGGGCCGAAAGGTCAGAGGTACCATTAGATCAGATTTGTAAGGCGGCCACCTGGTCATCACCTTCAACCTTCTTCAGACACTACCGCTTAGACCTAACCTCTTCGTCTGACCTAACCTTTGGGAGAAGGGTTCTGCAGGCTGTAGTCCCTCCCTAAACAATGATCTCTGTAATTCTCTCTGGTAGTGCTGTCATGGGCGACTGAGAAAAGTGTAGTTACTCACCGATAACGGTGTTTCTCAGAGCCCATGACAGCACCTGCTTATTCCCCCCCTCATCACGTGTGCGGTGAGCACATTATTTGTGTGAAGTGGTTTTTCCATATAGACACGGTGTTCACTTGTTAAGCATTATGATTAAATTGCATATTTTTATGTTGTTGTGACTAACCTGGAGGACCTCCGATGCTCTGTAAACAAAACTGATGCAGGGGAGAGGTACCGCCCTTTTATCCTGTAGGTTTCCTGTCCCTGAAGGGCGGATCCCCTCTCTGGTAGTGCTGTCATGGGCTCTGAGAAACACCGTTATCGGTGAGTAACTACACTTTTTCTATAGAATGTACAACCTGGAGGATCCACCTACCTCCTCGAATTAGATGAGGCTGACACTTACCTGCCTAGATCTGTAAACTTCAAAGTCAAATGACAGTGTACGTAGTGTAACAGTCACTGGTGAAGTGATGGAAGGTAGATATGTGTCACTACATATGGCGTCAGAGAGGTAAAACCAGAATAGTTTCCTCCAGCACACTACGTGTTGGGTCAGTTTACTTCAAGTTATTTTATAGGCAGATTTTATTGGACATTCATAGAGCGGGAGGGAGAATGTCCATGTATCTCCCCTGTAGTGTCCTTACAGGAAAATGTGTGATGTCCGAATCATCACTGAAACATGGCTGACATCCTCTGACACAGCCTCCCCCGCTACACTATGTAGCGGTGGCCTCCACTTCACCCACACTCCTCGCCCTGGCAATAAACCTGGTGGGGGAGTGTGTCTTCTCCTTTGTTCCAATTGTACTTTTAATCCAATCCCACCTCTACCCTCCCTTATCCTCCCTTGTTTTGAAGTCCACACTGTCCGCATCTACTCCCCCCTACAACCTCCAAATGGCCGTCATATACCGACCTCCGGGCCCGACCACTGCCTTTATTGACCAATTCTCCACCCTTCACTTTCTCTCTGCTGACATTCCCACCATCCTCATGAGTGATTTCAACATCCCCATTGACACCCACCAGTCAGCAGCCTCCAAACTCCTGTCCCTTACTTCATCCTTTGGACTTACTCAGTGGTCCTCCTCAGCCACCCACACAGACGGACACACATTAGACCTTGTCTTCACCCATTTCTGATCCCTATTTATCTTCACAACCTCCCCTCTCCCTCTATCTGACCACCATCTACTCACTTTCTCATCCCTGTCCTCCTCACCTGTCACCCATGTCCAGCAACATACGCACCCATGCAGGAACCTCGCACACCTAGACACCCACACACTCTGACTCTATCCTACCACTAGCATCCATATCCTCACTCCACGACACACCCTGCCACTGCTTTCTACCACTCTTGCATCAGCTATCGACATGGTCGCCCCTGTCATGCATAGCAGAGTGCGACGAACCAATAGACAACCCTGGCACAATAACATCACTAAAAAGCTTCGGCAAGTATCCAGAATTGCAGAACGGCATTGGAAGAAAACACATTCGCAAGACAATTTCACTTCACTCAAACACGCAACACTTGCATTCAAATCAGATCTCACCTCTTCTAAACAGACCTACTTCACAACCCTCGTATCTTCCTTATCCCACAACCCCAAACAGTTGTTCAACACTTTTATCTCCCTCCTCTGCCCACCACTGGCCCCTCCGACTTCCCTAATCGTTGCCGAGGACTTTGCCACGCACTTCAAAAATAAGATCGACCAAACAAGGCAAATCTTTGTCGTCAAACCACCACAACCCCTTTCTATACCAGACCAATGCCCAAATCTCATAACTTCCCTCTCCAAAATCACTAAAGGGGAGCTTGCTCATCTTTTCTCCAAATCACACCTCACCACTTGTGCACTTGACCCGATCCCATCCCACCTCCTCCCCATTACACTAATCCCATCTCTTCAACCTATCACTAACTTCTGGTACCTTCCCCACTGCTTTCAAACATGCCACAATCCCACCTATCCTCAAAAAGCCATCCGTTGACCCAAGCGCTATGTCCAGCTATCGCCCCATATCTTTGCTCCCATTTGCATCCAAACTCCTTGAGCAGCACGTCCATGCTGAACTTTCCTCTCACTTTGCATCTAACTCTCTCTTCGACAACCTACAATCTGGCTTCTGTCCCCTCCATTCCACTGAGACTGCCCTGACCAAAATTACTAACTACAAGCTATTCACTGCTTGCGTCGAGAAACACGTGATGGTGTCTCCGCAGCTTCTTTACATGCATCTGCATATTTCCCATAAGGGATGGGGGCAGTGTTCTGGAATCACTGCGTTGAGAAACACGTGATGGTGTCTCCGGTGCTGGATGTTTTGGTCTCCCCGAGGCCAATCATCTGTACCTTTATAGCCTTTTTACTAGGCACTGCTCCTAATAGCCAGATTCCTACTCCACACTGATGAGGGGCAAAAACCCTGAAACAGCTGTCTGTGGATGGATACCATGCTTGGCATAGGTGGCTTTCCTTCATAGGATGCTGCCCTTCCCGTGGTTGTTCCTTCCCGGGGAAAGGCCTGGCTTTTCACTGCTTGCGTCGAGAAACACGTGATGGTGTCTCCGCAGCTTCTTTACATGCATCTGCATATTTCCCATAAGGGATGGGGGCAGTGTTCTGGAATCACTGCGTTGAGAAACACGTGATGGTGTCTCCGGTGCTGGATGTTTTGGTCTCCCCGAGGCCAATCATCTGTACCTTTATAGCCTTTTTACTAGGCACTGCTCCTAATAGCCAGATTCCTACTCCACACTGATGAGGGGCAAAAACCCTGAAACAGCTGTCTGTGGATGGATACCATGCTTGGCATAGGTGGCTTTCCTTCATAGGATGCTGCCCTTCCCGTGGTTGTTCCTTCCCGGGGAAAGGCCTGGCTTTTCACTGCTTGCGTCGAGAAACACGTGATGGTGTCTCCGCAGCTTCTTTACATGCATCTGCATATTTCCCATAAGGGATGGGGGCAGTGTTCTGGAATCACTGCGTTGAGAAACACGTGATGGTGTCTCCGCGGTGCTGGATGTTTTGGTCTCCCCGAGGCCAATCATCTGTACCTTTATAACAAAATTACTAACGACTTACTTACAGCCAAAACTAACAGAAAATTCTCTATACTCCTTCTTCTAGACCTGTCCTCTGCCTTCGACACAGTTGACCACTGCCTCCTATTACAGATCCTCTCTTCCTTTGGGGTCAAAGACCTTGCCCTATCTTGGATCTCCTCATACCTTGCCAACCGCACATTTAGCGTTTCCTACTCCCATACTACCTCTTCATCTCGCCCCCTCTCTGTTGGTATCCCTCAAGGCTCTGTCCTTGGGCCCTTACTTTTCTCAATCTATACCCTCGGCCTGGGACAACCCATAAGGTCCTATGGCTTCCAGTACCACCTATATGACGATGACACTCAGATCTACCTCTCTGGCCCAGATGTCACCTCTCTGCTCTCCAGAATCCCAGAGTGTCTATCAGCCATATCCTCCTTCTTCTCCTGTCGCTTCCTCAAGCTCAATGTGGATAAATCTGAACTCATTATCTTTCCTCCATCATGCATATCTTCCCTACCTGATCTATCTATCAAAATAAATGAAATCACACTTTCCCCTGTCCCCAAAATCCGCTGGCTCGGAGTAACCCTGGACTCTGCCCTGTTCTTCAAACCGCACATCCAAGCTCTCGCCACGTCCTGTCGCCTCCAGCTCAAAAATATTTCCTGAATCTGCCCTTTCCTCAACCCACACTCTACCAAAATGCTTGTGCATGCCCTAATCATCTCTCGCCTTGACTACTGCAACATCCTCCTCTGTGGCCTACCTTCTAACACTTTGCACCCCTCCAGGCCATCCTTAACTCTGCTGCCCTACTAACTAATCTCTCTCCTCACTACACTCCTCCACTTCCCCTCTTTGTAAATCTCTGCACTGGCTCCCATTTCCTCAGCATATTCAGTTAAAACTACTAACACTGACCTACAAAGCCATCCATAACCTTTCTCCTCCGTATATTTCCAAACTAATCTCTCAATATCTTCCCTCATGTAATCTCCGGTCCTCCCAAGACCTCCTTCTCTCCTCCACACTTATTCGCTCCTCACCCAATCGCCTCCAAGACTTCTCCCGAATATCCCCCATCCTCTGGAATTCCAAACACGTCCGACTATCAACCACATTTGGATCCTTCAAAAGAAACCTGAAAACTCACCTCTTCAAAGAAGCTTACAGCCTGTAATGACCACACGGCCACCTCAACACCATTGGAGCTACTGCAACCCCCGACTTACTGTCTCCTTCTCCATAATCCTGTAGAATGTAAGCCCGCAAGGGCAGGGTCCTCTTCCCTCTGTACCAGTCCGTCATTGTTAGTCTTGTTTACTGTAAGTGATATCTGTAATTTATATGTAACCTCTTCTCATGTACAGCACCATGGAATTAATGGTGCTATATAAATTAAATAAATAATAATAATGTCAGGCTCATATGATCAGTCACATGATGGAGAGTCACATGGTCTGGCTTTAGATAGCTGAGAGTTAGGCTATGTGCACACTTTCAGGATTTCTTGCAGAAATTTCCCGTGCAAAACCGGACATTTTCTGCAAGAAATCCGCAAGCGTTTTTTTGCGCGTTTTTGATGCAATTTTTGTGCGGTTTTTTTTTTTTTGCTTTTTTTTTTTTTTTTCCCGGAGCTTCCCAATGCATTAAATAGCGGGAAAAACACAAAAAATCTGCTAAATTAATGAACATGATGCATTTTTTTTTACCAGGATGAGTCTTTTTTGTGGAAAAAAACACATCATGTGCACAAAAATTGCGGAATGCATTCTAAATGATGGGATGCATAATGTATGCGTTTTTTTTATGCATTTTAATAGCGAAAAAAAAATGCAAAACTCGTAGTTACTTAGGCTGGTTTCACACTTGCGTTTTGATCTGCAGCGTTTTTAACGCGTTGAAAACGCATGCAAAAACGCATGTAAACGCGTGTCAATGCTGCGTTTTTTTGCCGCATGCGTCTAAAAAACGCAGCGTTGGCACGCATTTACATGCCTTTTTACATGCGTTTGCGTTTTTTGTGCACATGTCCAAAAATATCAAAGGAGCCAAACAAAGATAACCTGACACCACCAATGGGAATAGAGAGGGCGTATATGATGGGCTCTCTATATATAGACCCTAGGGGTACTGAAATTTTAACAGCTTGCTACTTTTTCCTGTGTCATGATGGATCTTTGCATGGAGAGTTTTTATTTCAACCTGGATTTCAGCTTCAAGATTTTTCTGGCCTGTGCTTTTGCTTGGGAGCAATACCGAAACCGCCAAAGATGGAGAAGGAGACAACGTAGGTGTTTTTGGAGGCACCCCATAACAGAAGTGCGTGAGAGCCGTGGAGCCTATCACACGCACTATGCCGAGCTGAATGACAACCCGGAGAATTTCCAGGAGTACACGAGAATGTCGCAAGAATTGTTCCGGGATTTGCTGTCTCGTGTCCAAGGAGCCATACGGCGACAGGACACCCAGCTCCGTAGAGCGATACCACCCGAGGAACGTCTACTGGTGACATTAAGGTGCGTTCAAAATCTAAACCAATGACCGTCCCAATTTTGTTTATTCTGACATTTTTTTTTGTGTGTGTTTTTCCTCCTTTTTTTTTTTAACCACACCATAAAAAGAGTAGATTGTAATGTTGTTTTTTGTTTGTGTTTTTCTTCTAGATTTCTTGCTACAGGGGAGAGTTTATCTTCCCTCCACTTCCAATACCGGCTTGGAATATCCACCCTGTCCGGAATAGTTGTGGACACCTGTCAGGCTTTATGGAATGTACCACGTGAGGAGTTTATACCAGTACCCACCGTGGACATGTGGCGTGAAATTGCAGATAAATTTTTGAATGTGTGTGATTTCCCCAACTGTGTAGGGGCGGTGGATGGAAAGCACATCCGCATTATCAAACCTGCCCGAACCGGATCGGAGTTTTTCAACTACAAAAAATATTTTTCTGTAGTGCTCATGGCAATAGCAGATGCGGACTGTCGCTTCATCGCCGTGGACATTGGAGCTTTTGGCCGTGGCAATGATTCCCAGACTTTCAAAAGCTCGGATATGGGCCGTCGTGTGTAATGCAACAATTTTAATTTTCCCCCTCCACAGCCTCTCCCCAACACTCAAGGCCCACCGCTGCCATTTGTTATGGTTGGGGATGAGGCCTTCCAGATGTGTGAAAATCTACTGAAGCCATTTTCCAGTCGGGACTTGGACCACACTAGAAGGATCTTCAACTACAGACTGACCAGGGCCCGGAGAACAGTAGAGTGTACCTTTGGCATTCTGGTTGCTAAATGGCGCATTCTTGCAACAGCCATAAATCTAAAGTGGAAACAGTCGACGAGGTGGTCAAAGCCTGTGTGGTTCTCTACAATTATATAATGACTATGGAGCGACCCAACATTGAACTGGATGAACCAGTTGCACACCCATTACCTGATTTCCAGCATCACCCGCTGCGGTCAACTGCAGCCATTGGTCTCATGCGGGACCAATTTTGTTTCAGATATTGGACGGGTGTCATGGCAGGACAATGCTGTGTAAATGTCCTGTTGTATCTTTATCTTTACCAGTAATTTTCTACAATGAAAAAAATATTTCAAATTAATAAACTTTAGTGTTGGTTGTGTCTCCTATCTTTTTCCTCTCCAAACAAAGGTTGCCCAAAAACGGGCAGTAGATATGAATGTAATATCATTTTTTGTAATCCAAAACCAGGAGTGGGTGATAGAGGCAGAGGTCATAGTTATTATTTTAATATCATAATTGACCTCTTATTGTTGCACTCCCTATTTTGGTTTGCAAATAATGATATAAAACACTGGCCACATACTTCTAATAATGGCAACCATGTTGATTTATTGGTAAGCTTGTTGACGTCATTGCGTCAAGACTGAGACAATCACTGTCACACTATCTATACTCGTCAAGTGTCAGAAATAATGAATTCATGATAAACATATACAGGGTCATGAATTCACAATTTCTTACACCTGGGCAGGTGAGCATAGATATGTAGCGTGTGACAACCATTGTCACCTCAATTGGTGTGTAATAGATTAGGTATAAAGAAGAGAATATGGTGAATATACAAAGCAGTTATCAACTCAATAGGTCAGGTGTCCTAACTTATGAGTTTTTGGACACCTGACCTGTTCAGTAGAGGACTGAACTGGATTTACACCATTTTCTCTTCGTACTGTCACACTAGGCATATACAAAAACAGAGTATGGAAATAAATGTTATATTTTTTGGGCCACCTCATATCTCTATACTAAAGACACACATATGGCTGCAGTCTTGTATTTTTAACTACTGGAGATATGTTGTGGCCCAAAGAATACGTGTGTGGTGAAGTTTCTTGGCGCACGGTGTGTATTGCCGGCGGCGATAGACACAATAAACCAAACATAGTTGTGGCAAAATTAAACTTTTTTTATTTAGTTAACAAATTCAAAAACTTATTTTTTGGTACCGCGACGGCTTGGGGTAGAGTGATGTAAACAGGGGGTGTGAAGAACTGAAGCCTGGCTAACCGTGGACGACGCAGAGGAGGCAGGAGAAGGAGCAATGAAACTGGAAGGGTCTGGAAGTTCGGGGATGGGGCTTGACACATGAGAGGCTTGAGACGCACTGGAAGGGTGAGACAAAACTGACAATACAGACACATTGGTAGGTGATGGGGGAGTAATACTAAGAGTTTTTTTTTTTCTGAGTTTTTGTTTGGGTTTGCCTGGTAGGGGGACGTCTTGGTGGGCTCATATGCTGTAGCGTGGTGGCAGGAGAAACGTCAGGGTCCGGCTGTACTGTCTCACAGTCCATTGCGCTTGTCAATCGCTCAGCCACGCCAGAGTCCAGCTGCGTCGTAGTGGGGGGGAACATAAAGCCCTGCCAGGGTCCTGCTGCATCGTTGGGGGGGGGGGGAACATAAAGCCCTGCCAGGGTCCTGCTACATCGGGGGGGGTCCTGCCCGGAAAGCCATGCCTGGGTCCTGCTGCATGGGGGGGTCCTGCCCGGAAAGCCAGGCCTGGGTCCTGCTGCATCGGGGCGAGTCCTGCCCGGAAAGCCATGCCTGCGTCCTGCTGCATGGGGGGGTCCTGCCCAGAAAGCCATGCCTGGGTCCTGCTGCATCGGGGGGTCCTGCCCGGAAAGCCATGCCTGGGTCCTGCTACATGGGGGGGGGGGGTCCTGCCTGGAAAGCCATGCCTGGGTCCTGCTGCATGGGTGGTGTCCTGCCCGGAAAGCCATGCCTAGGTCCTGCTGCATGGGGGGGGGCCGGTCCGATACGCCATGCCTGGGTCCTGCTGCATCGGGGGGGCCAGTCCGAAAAGCCACGCCAGGGTCCTGCGGCATCGTGGTGTCAGTGGAGGAGGTCCAAGCCGAAGCAGCGGTTGTCACGGTGGTGGCGGTGGGATGTCCAACAGCACTCGTCATGGTGTTGGCGCTGTAGTGGAGTACACCTGTGGAAGGAATTGAGGTGGCCGTGCAGTGGTATGCAGCAGAGGTAGGAATGGAGGTTAATCGTGACAGTGACGGCACAGTTGGATATGCCGCCACTGTCTGCTGTAAATTGCGACTCTGCTGCATAGCCTGCATCACACTGAGCTGGAGATCAGGGCTAAGGTGTTCCGACATGCCCTGCTCAATTTGGTTGAAAAAATGATGAGCTGGCCTCTGGACTTCGGCTTTACCTTGATCAAGGCTTTTGGTGACCTCCTGGATACGGCAATTCAAGAGGTTATGAGACACATCCATTCGGTCACTTAAAGCCTTGATTGCTTCGTGTAAAACCGAGCTCAAGTGCAAAAACTCGGCCATGAGTGACCTGTCCGAAGTCCTCTGTCGCTGCCGGGATGAGCCCGCAAAAAAGGGTGCAGTGGAAGAGGATTGCGAAAGGGGAAGACCTGATGGGCCAGCTCCCTGGTCTCCAGTTAGTGTGGAAGGCCCACCTGCTGCTGCACTGCTGGATGGCTGGGACGGGTCCGTGGCTGCCAGCTGAAGGACCGCTCCAGAACCTGGGGCGACATTCGTGCTGTGTGTGCTGTGAAAAAAGGAAACAGAAAATTAATACCAAAAAATAACCAGACGCTAAATCCTGTGGAATTTGAAAATACATATTATGGCAATGCAATACAACCGGAAGCATGTGAGAAATACTTACGTTATCTGGAGAAGGACCGGTCTTAAAAATGACAGCACATGATGGTATTTGTACAGTCTGATCCTTGCTCCTGAACCACTTGCAGCATGACTCTCTTCGCGCAGGTCCTTGTTGAAGCTGTCCTTCAGCGAACGCCAACGTGTTCTTATTTTGTCCACTGTTAAATAAAAATAAAATATAATGGTCAGTAAATGGACATTTGGCCGTGCAAAGACAACTGTGTGTGATGAAAGAAACTCCGAAGAGTTTCTTTCATCACACACAGTCAAGAGAGCACGGCCAAGGTCTCTGCTGCGACACACTGCAGTGCAATACTTACCAAATGCATTACGGACCTGTGGCGGGGCATTGTCCCAGCCATCCCACAACGCTTGGGCCACCTCACTCCATAAACGGCGGAGCGTGCTGTTCATTGAATGCTGTGGATCCCGGCTGTCCCACAATGGAACTCGCTCCTGGACCAGGGTTATCAGGAAGTCGTTGTCGATACGGTCATCGTCCCGTCGTGAAACCTAAAATTAAAAGAAAATCATTAAAGTTTGCTCAATCACATAAGGAAAAGAAAGATAACAGATGATGAGAAATGACATGAATATGAAAGTCTACATACAAAAGGATTCCAGAAGAAAAATTTAAAGAAATTCAAGGGTAAAGAAAGGAAGATTCAAGAATAGTAGAATGAGGACAGTCAGCCTTGTATACATACCCGCTGCTGTCTTCCCACCGGACCTTGACTCCGCTGCTCCGGCCCTGTCTGTACCTCAGTAGAAGTGCTCTAAAAAAAGGAAAAATCAAATTGTCACGTGTCGATGCGACAGTGAATACTTACCAAGCTGACGGGGCAAAAACTCACCTCACTGACATGCTCCACTTCCGACTGACGTGGCTGAAACTCCTCACCAGATGAATCCTCCGAAGAAGACATTCTGATGCATGTAGAAAAAAAGAAATTAGGACATGTACAGTCATGGACAAAAATTTTGAGAATGAGACAAATATTAATTTTTCCAAAGTCTACTGCTTCATTTTTTCTAATGGCAATTTGCATATACTCCTGAATGTCAGAGTGATCAGCTTAACAGCAATTACTGTACTTGCAAAGTAAATATTTGCCCAGAAAATGAACTTTAACCCCCAAAACACATTTCAACATCATTGCAGTCCTGCCTTAAAAGGAGCAGCTAACATCGTTTTAGTGATTGATCCATTAACACAGGTGTGGGTGTTGATGAGGACAGGGCTGGCGATCAATCAGTCATGATTAAGTAAGAATGACATCACTGGACACTTTAAAAGGAGGCTGGTGCTTGGTATCATTGTTTCTCTTCAGTTAACCATGGTTATCTCTAAAGAAACACGTGCAGCCATCATTGCACTGCACAAAAATGGCCTAACAGGGAAGAGTATCACAGCTACAAAGATTGTACCTCAGTCAACAATATCGCATCATCAAGAACTTCAAGGAGAGAGCTTCCATTGTTGTCAAAAAGGCTCCAGGGCGCCCAAGAAAGACCAGCAAGAGCCAGGACTGTATCTTAAAACTGTTTCAGCTGCGGGATCGGACTACCAGCAGTGCCAAGCTTGCTCAGGAATGGCAGCAGGCTGGTGTGAGTGCTTCTGCACGCACTGTGAGGCGGAGACTCTTTGAGCAAGGCCTGGTTTCAAGGAGGGCAGCAAAGAAGCCACTTCTCGCCAGAAAAAACATCAGGGACCGACTGATATTCTGCAAAAGGTACAGGGAGTGGACTGCTGAAGACTGGGGCAAAGTCATTTTCTCTGATGAATCCCCTTTTCGATTGTTTGAGACATCTGGAAAACAGCTTATTCGGAGAAGAAGAGGTGAGCGCTACCACCAGTCTTGTCTCATGCCAACTGTAAAGCATCCTGAAACCATTCATGTGTGGGGTGGCTTCTCAGCCCAGGGAATCGGCTCACTCACAGTCTTGCCTAAAAATACAGCCATGAATAAAGAATGGTACCAGAATGTCCTCCAAGAGCAACTTCTCCCAACCGTCCAAGAGCAGTTTGGCACCCAACAATGCCTTTTCCAGCATGATGGAGCACCTTGCCATAAAGCAAAGGTGATAACTAAATGGCTCATGGAACAAAACATAGAGATTTTGGGTCCATGGCCTGGAAACTCCCCAGATCTTAATCCCATTGAGAACTTGTGGTCAATCATCAAGAGACGGGTGGACAAACAAAAACCAACAAATTCTTGCAAAATGCAAGCATTGATTATGCAAGAATGGACTGCTATCAGTCAGGATTTGGTCCAGAAGTTGATTGAGAGCATGCCAGGGAGAATTGCAGAGGTCTTGAAGAAGAAGGGTCAACACTGCAAATATTGACTTGCTGCATTAACTCATTCTAACTGTCAATATAACCTAATGGTACTCATAATATGATTGCAATTATATTTCTGTATGTGATATAAACATCAGACAAACACTAATAAAAACCAGAGAGAAAATATAATTTTGGTGTCATTCTCAAAAATTTTGGCCATGACAGTAGAGCAAAAAATTTGAAAATAAAGGCATTGGTTAGGATATACTCACATTGACCTGGGTCTTGTCCTCCAAAATGCGGCCTGACAGTGTCTTGTGTTCTTGAGTCTGATGAGAAGTGTCCTGAAACTTCTCCCAAGCTCCCTTTTATCACCTTGATGCTAGGGGGTGGCTTATCAGTGTCTAGACATGCTTATCTTAATTGAAATGCATGCGTTCAAAAACGCATGCAAACGCATGTACGTAAAAAACGCATGCGTTTCCATAGACTCCAATGCATTTTTTGACGCAAAAAAACGCAAACACATGCGTTTTTATGCGTCAAAAAAAGCCTCTGAAAATTACTACATGTTGCATTTCTGCAAATAAACGCATGCAGCAAAAAAACGCATGCGTCGTAAAACGCGACCAAACGCGTATAAAAAAACCGCATGCGTTTTTAATGTTAAAGATAGGGAAAAAGACGCATGCGTTTTTTTGCATTACAAACGCAGATCAAAACGCAAGTGTGAAACCAGCCTTACCGATAACGGTATTTCTCTGATCTATGAATATATGGGTGCCATCATGGGATCAGAGAAATACCGTTATCGGTAAGTAACTACGATTTTCTCTTTCCCCCATGATGGCACCATGGAGAGATTTGCATAGATTGTAACCCTTAGGGAGGGACCACTGCCTCTAGAACCCTTCGCCCAAAGGTGAGATCAGAGGAGGTCAAGTCTAAACGGTAATGTTTGAAAAATGTAGATTGGGAAGACCAAGTGGCAGCTCTACATATCTGTTGTATTGAAGCGCCAGCTCTCTCTGCCCAGGATTATGCCACTGCTCTGGTTCAATGGGCTTTTATATTCTCCGGGATGGTTGTCCCACAGGATGAGTAGGATAGGGTGATGGCGTCTCTTATCCATCTCGCTAACGTGGCTTTCGATGCTTTCTGTCCCTTCCGTGGACCCTGGAAGCAGACAAACAGAGCCCTATCCTTCCTGCACTCCCTAGTGGCTGATAGATATTGGACCAGACACCTTTTTACGTCTAGGGTATGCAATGTTTTTTCCTCCTCATTTTTGGGGCTGGGACAAAAGGAGGGCAAAGAGATCTCTTGGGTTCTATGAAATTGTGACGCGATTTTAGGGAGGTAAGCCGGGTCAGTTCTAAGAATGACTCTGTCTTCGAGTATCTGAGTAAAGGGTGGGCATGCAGACAGCGCTTGTATATCGCTAACGCGGCGGGCCGAGGTTAGCGCCACCAGGAGCGTGATTTTTAGAGATAAGATTTTTAAAGAAGCGTCTGCCAGGGGCTCAAAGGGAGGTTTGGTTAGAGCATTTAGAACAAGGTTTAGATCCCAGGGAGGAGTAGTATGGAGAGGAATAGGCCTGGACCTATTTGAGGCTCTAATGAATCTCATGATCCAACTATTTCTGGCTAGATCATGGTGGTACAAAGCTCCCAAGGCTGCTACCTGAACCTTTAGAGTTCTTGTAGCTAGACCTTTTTCCAGTTCCTTCTGCAGGAACTCAAGGATTTTCTCTATTGGGGTTTCCCTGGTTGGGTCTGCGCCGGATACTGACATAAACTTTTTCCACACTTTCCCATATATGTTGGTGGTTACAAGCTTCCTACTCTGTAATAGAGTGGATACTAGATTGGGGGAGAAGCCTTTATCGCTTAGTAGCTTCCTTTCAAAAGCCAAGCTGTCATGTGTAGATTCTTTACATTGGGGTGAAAAACTGGTCCCTGGGATAAAAGGTTCGGAGTGTCTGGTAGAACCCAAGGGTTTGATATGGACATTTTTCTTAGCCAAGAAAACCATATTCTGAGGGGCCAGAATGGAGCTTTTACTATCACTGTTGCTCCGTCCTCCCGAATCTTCCTAGGCACTAAGGGAATGAGGGATATCGGCGGGAACACGTAAGCGAGACGATAGTTCCAGGGAATTGTGAAGGCGTCTAGAGCTACTGGGCCCCCCCGGGGATCGATTGAGCAGAATGTTTTTACTTTCTGGTTTTGACTGTTCGCAAACAGGTCTATTTCTGGATGCCCCCAAACTTTTACGATCTGGTTGAATACTGATTGTTTTAGCTCCCACTCCCCTTGTTTTATGCATGTCCTGGTCAAGAAATCTGCAGTTCGGTTTTCTGAGCCTTTTATGTGGAGAGCTGTCAAGGACTTTAGATTGTGTTCTGCTATGTGGAAGATGGATTGGGTTACCTCCATTAATGCTCGAGACCTGGTGCCCCCTTGGTGGTTTAGGTATGCTACCACTACCTGGTTGTTCGAAAAGATTTTTACGTGATGGGAGTAAATGAGTTTTAGAAAGTGCGTTAGGGCCAATTTTACCGCTAACAGTTCTTTCATGTTTGAAGAGGCTAGCTCTTGATTTTGGCTCCAATTCCCCTGTGCCACTTGATCGTCTATGTGTGCTCCCCACCCCCAGGGGCTTGCATCCGTCGTTAGGATTTTTTCTGTCGGTAGTGCCCAAGGAACCCCCTTGGTTAAATTCACTGGGTCTGCCCACCATACTAGAGAGTGTATCGTGCTTGATGAGATACTTAATTGCCCGTCTAAATTTCCGCGCAGAGATATGCTTGAATCTAAAAATTCCCATTGCAGGTCCTGGGTATGACATTGTGCCCACTGCACGGCCGGGATACAGGCTGTCATGGATCCCAGCAGGGACATCACTTTTCTCATAGTGACCGGGAACATTATCATCTGTAATGCTACCTGTGTCATTTTTTGGATCTTCGTCTGAGGAAGATAGCATTTCTGCGTGATCGAGTCTAGGACTATCCCTAAGTACTCCTGTACCTGGGTTGGCACTATTCTGGATTTGGGTATGTTTAGTAGCCAACCTAGATTCATCAGTGAAGCAATGACCAACTCCAACTGTTGTTTGCAATGTTGGGATGAGGTCTCTACCACCAGGAGATCATCCAGATAGGGAACTAATAGGACATTCTGTTTCCGTATGTGGGCCATTACTTCTGACATTATTTTTGTGAACACCCGTGGTGCGATGGCTAACTCGAAGGGGAGATCCCTGAATTGGTAGTGTTTCACTTCCCCCTGGGTAGTCACTACCAGTCTGAGATATTTTTGATGGTCCCTGTGGATAGGCACATGGTAATATGCGTCTCATAAATCTAGAACAGTCATGAAACACAAGGGAAAGAGCATTTTTACGCAAGATTTTATTGTCTCCATTTTGAAATGTTGAATCTCGAGGAAACTGTTTAGTCTTTTGAGATTTATGATCCCCCTGTGCGATCCGTCCAATTTCCTGTGAAGGAAGAGGGAAGAGTAGAAGCCCATGCCTTTTTCCTGGTAGGGGACTTCTTGTAGCACTCCCTTCTGAATTAAGTTCAAAATTTCTTCCTGAAGAGCTGACTGTTCGTGTGATTGTCTCTGAGGTGTTACCATGAAGGAATTCCCGTTCAGTGTGTAATGGTGATATTGATTCCTTCTTCCCATGTGTATAACCTTACATTTATCATTGTTAAACCTCATCTGCCACCTTTCAGCCCAAGTTTCCAACTTATCCAGATCCATCTGTAGCAGAATACTATCTTCTCTTGTATTAACTGCTTTACATAGTTTTGTATCATCCGCAAATATCGATATTTTACTGTGTAAACCTTCTACCAGATCATTAATGAATATGTTGAAGAGAACAGGTCCCAATACCGACCCCTGCGGTACCCCACTGGTCACAGCGACCCAGTTAGAGACTATACCATTTATAACCACCCTCTGCTTTCTATCACTAAGCCCGTTACTAACCCATTTACACACACTTTCCCCCAGACTAAGCATTCTCATTTTGTGTACCAACCTCTTGTGCGGCACGGTATCAAACGCTTTGGAAAAATCGAGATATACCACGTCCAATGACTCACCGTGGTCCAGCCTATAGCTTACCTCTTCATAAAAACTGATTAGATTGGTTTGACAGGAGCGATTTCTCATAAACCCATGCTGATATGGCGTTAAACAGTTATTCTCATTGAGATAATCCAGAATAACATCCTTCAGAAACCCTTCAAATATTTTACCAACAATAGAGGTTAGATTTACTGGCCTATAATTTCCAGGTTCACTTTTAGAGCCCTTTTTGAATATTGGCACCACATTTGCTATGCACCAGTCCTGCAGAACAGACCCCGTCGCTATACAGTCCCTTTAAATAAGAAATAATGGTTTATCTATTACATTACTTAGTTCTCTCAGTACTCGTGGGTGTATGCCATCCGGACCCGGAGATTTATCTATTTTAATCTTATTTAGCCGGTTTCGCACCTCTTCTTGGGTTAGATTGGTGACCCTTAATATAGGGTTTTCATTGTTTCTTGGGATTTCACCTAGCATTTCATTTTCCACCGTGAATACCATGGAGAAGAAGGCGTTTAATGTGTTAGCTTTTTCCTCGTCATCTACAACCATTGTTTCCTCACTATTTTTTAAGGGGCCTACATTTTCAGTTTTTATTCTTTTACTATTGATATAGTTGAAGAACAGTTTGGGATTAGTTTTACTCTCCTTAGCAATGTGCTTCTCTGTTTCCTTTTTGGCAGCTTTAATTAGTTTTTTAGATAATGTATTTTTCTCCCTATAGTTTTTTAGAGCTTCAATTGTGCCATCCTGCTTTAGTAGTGCAAATGCTTTCTTTTTACTGTTATTTGCCTGTCTTACTTCTTTGTTTAGCCACATTGGGTTTTTCCTATTTCCAGTCCTTTTAGTCCCACAAGGTATAAACCGCTTACAGTGCCTATTTAGGATGTTCTTAAACATTTTCCATTTATTATCTGTATTCTTATTTCTGAGGATATTGTCCCAATCTACCAGATTAAGGGCATCTCTAAGCTGGTCAAACTTTGCCTTCCTAAAGTTCAGTGTTTTTGTGACTCCCTGACAAGTCCCCCTAATGAAAGACAGGTGAAACTGTACAATATTGTGGTCGCTATTTCCTAGATGCCCGACCACCTGCAGATTTGTTATTCGCAGGTGGTCGGGCATCCGGGAGGCGTGCGGAATTTCAGTTTGAGACCTTCTCGTATTATGCCTAATATCCAGGGACTGTTTGAAATTTTTTCCCAGGCTGGAAGAAAACAAGTTAATCTCCCTCCGACCCGGGGAATACCTTCATTGTGATTTATTGTCGGGGGTGGGGGGAGGTGGGGTTTGTTGAACATAAAGCCTTTGTTCTTATTCCTTTTGTCCTCCCATCCATCTTTGTTCCCTTTTGGGGGTCTCCTCCCCATGAACTTTCTGTTCCGAAAGGGAGGCCTGTAAGACTGATTGGGGAACCCAGGAAAAGATTTTTTCTTATCTCCGGCTTTGTCTAGGATATCGTCTAATGTTGACCCAAATAAGAATTCACCTTCACATGGTATTGAGCATAGTTTAGTTTTGGTTTCCCTGGCCAGCATTTTAGCCACAGGGCACGTCTTGCGGCGTTTGAGAAGGAGGCTGACCTAGCCGCCAATCTAGCTGAATCTACCGATGCGTCAGCCAAAAAAGCTGCCGCACCTTTCATCACTGACACTGACTTTTGAATTGTCTCTCTTGAGACTTTTTCTTTTAATTGGGAATCTAAGTGCTCGAGCCATACCATTAAGGCGCGGGCCATACAAGTGGCCGCAATGGCCGGTTTTAATCCACCCCCTGCCGCTTCCCAGGATCTTTTCAAGAAAGTCTCAGCTTTTTTGTCCATTGGGTCTTTTAAGGTACCCATGTCTTTGAAGGGCAGGGCGAATTTTTTAGAGGCCTTTGCTATGGCCACATCCAATTTTGGCGCCTTACTCCAAGATGAGCAGGCTGGGTCGTCGAAAGGGTATTTTCTCTTGGGAGTTAAGAGAACTTTTTTGTCCGGTTTCTTCCGTTCTCTTTTAATTAGAGAGTGAATTTTTTCATTTATTGGGAACGCTCTTCATTTCTTTTGTTCCAGACCACTGAACATTATATCCTGCACCGTTTTTTTAGGGAGTTCATCTACCAGACCCATTGTTGTTCTGACGGCTTTTACGAGAGCGTCTGTCTCTTCTATAGGGAAGCAACTGCGTCCCCCATCTGAAGATAGCGAAGAGGTCTCGGAGGCTGATGAATCACTAGAATCAGATATTTCGCTCTCTGACTCGTCCACACTGGATTCAGGGGACCTATGGCTTGATTTGTGTTTTATCTTTGAGGTCTTAATGCCTTTCAGGGCACTCTCAACCTGGCTCTTTATTGGTGACTTTAGGTTTGAGGCAAACGCCGGGGATTTTTCCTGAATTGTTTTCTCTATGCAAGTGTTGCATAGCTTTTTCTCCCACGGCTACACATTTCTTTCCCTAGAAGAAAGAATAACTCTGTATTAAACTCATGACTTTCACGTAGGTCACTCACCCCCTGTGGACAAGAGATACCATCTCGGGCCTGGGGACTATATCCACAGCTGGATTCGTCACAGGTCGCGTTGTTTTTGCATAGGTTCGGCTGCGTTGCGACCCCGAGCGTCCACTGCTGCTGCGCTGCTGAGAGGAAGTGTTTCCCTTGCGCTGATGATGTGTATGCTGGTGCCGCTGTACCTGCGCTTGCTCAGGAGATAGTTGTATAGTCTCCTGTGCATCTTGCTGCTCCTGGTCGCTCATAGTGACCTCCGCACTGTGATTAGTGCAAAGGAGATTGAATAATCCCCATTTTCCCGCCTGGAGGTGCTACCTTTATGCCTTGCGCTGCCGGCGGAAGTGGTGATCTGCGCATGCGCACTGCTCGTTCACCTAGGGGAAGGTATAAGCGGGGACACGCTCGCGCGCCTCCGTTCTGTCTGCCGGCGCCCGCTTGCACACACTCCGGCCCAGGCGGCAATGGCGCCAGCGTTTCAGCGGTCCCACGTGTTCGGCGCTTCAGCGTTCTGTTTGCGCCTGAGACCCCATGGGACGGTAGCCGCCGCTACCCCATGCAACGCTGTGCAGCGGTACAGAGGTTATCCCGGTGACCGCCGCCACCTGCCTCTTTCCTCTTTTTTTTCTCTTGGGGAAGGCAGACTTGATACTCCTTCACTGCCTCCCCCTCCCCACTCTCCCTCAGGTCCGCCGACCTCTGCGGTGGTGCTTCAGGGAAGGAAAAAAGGGGAGAAAAACTGCTCGACCCAGCCGTGACAGGGCGCCCCCTGCTTAGAACTGAACTGGATCAGCCCCTGGTATCCCACGAAGGATCTTCAGGTACGTGCTGTAGTTTCCCCGTCAGGGACAGGAAACCAACTGATGTGGGAGAGAGGTACGCCCTTTTTCACCTGTAGGTTTCCTGTCCCTGGGGGCGGACCCCTCTCTCCGTGGTGCCATCATGGGGGAAAGAGAAATTCCGCAAAGTGTGCACACAGCCTTAGTCTGGGCAGTTGAGGGCATGGAGAGGAAGACTCCAGGAGAGGGTTGGTGCACATAGTGTTTGTGTAAGGACATTGTTAACCCTGAGTAGGCTGACCCTCAACTAGTGCAAGGACTGCACAAAATGCTACCGTTTTGTTTTGCCCAAAGGCAAGAAAATTACTTGCCACTCAGTATTTGAAAAAAATGATTCCTTCTTTATTGTACATCCAGACCAAATAGATTAAATTAAACGTTTTCAGTCCATAATGGGACCTTCATCAGAATACCCTTATTGGAGAAAACTGGAAAAGAAACACTGTGTTATAATATCCCGGTTGAAGAAAGTGAATCCACAGTTAACAGGTGTGTGCTTGATGTCATGATATTATGGGAAAAAAAGGCGGCTGTATGCGGTCTGGTGACGGTAATGCCAACTGGACCTGGTGGGGCTATTCACGTAACAGCGCTACTTGAAAATGCAAAGGACTTGTGACAGTAATGACGCTGAGTGCCTCGGTATGACATATGGCAAGCCCGCCCTTCAGTAGGAACACCCAGGAGGGGGAAAGCTAATGTGACCCTGTGGGGCTGTGACGTGGTAAGAGATAAGCAGCACTCCAGTACTTGGCATGAAACTTGCAAAGATGCTTATTACCCAGGTCCGTCATGTGGCGATACCAACGGTGAGTGAGAGGGCTATGGAGGAAAGCTGCTTTCCTCCATAGCCCACCGGTGGTATCTTACATCATACCACGTATTCATAATGTCCATCACGAGTGTTGAAGGCTTGACGTATACGAATCAGGTTGTAGGCCCCTCTGAGATCTAAAATTACCAAAAAATTATCCTGAGAATTTTTATGCAATGGCACTTAAAAGCATTTATCACAACAAAATGACCAACTGTGATTAGACAGTGGATATAAACGTAGAGGACAATAAGATTCAATACAAAGATAAACTTTTATTAATAATCATTAAAATGTCGGAACAAATAAACACAGAAATACCCAGTGGGGGGCACCCAAAGTTCATGGATAGATTACTTGCTCAAATGAAGATTAATGTAAATTAAAATAAATAATTATTTAGTATAATAAGTATGCACATAAACTAAGGCATTTACTTATAAATGGAGAGGGACACAGCCAATAAGGATAATAGATGAATGTATTAACAAAGGTCTAAACCGTGTCCAAAAGAATCAAGGGACCCCAGATCCTAATCATAGGTGGCCCTGCATAGAAAGTCTAGCCAAATGTGCACCACAGAATGAAGTTATACCTGAATACCGATGGTCATAAATTGAAGTGAGTGGTCTGGTAGTTCCCCTTCGCCACGACACGTGTTTTGCCCGTAGCTTCTTCCGGGGGCGTGCAGTAGAGAAATAGGGAGAGCTTTTTAAAGGACAAAGTGGCCAATGGTAGTGCCGTATAGAAATGCCAAGTGCCGTTTATTGGTGAGGGTCTTAAAACATAGCGGCGCATGTGTCGGTCAAGCTTCTCCACCTATTGAAAGCTCTTCAGTCAATGCGCTCCCTGGACGCAAGCAATGCCAGAGCGAAGCGCTTCCGGAAGTTCGGGGAGAGTTGACGTCACACGCATGCGCACTGTTGCAAGACATCACGTAAGGAGGAAGAGAAAGAATCTCTATTAACCCGCCGGTAAGCGCAAAGGAAAAGGAGTGATGAAAAGAGATTAAATGTGATAGAATCCCAATATATTATAAGAAAAAAGGCAATTGTATGGAATAACTTTATTAATTTATTACTGAATAATCATGACAGTGCCCAATAGAAAAATAAATAAAATATTTTAATAAATAATAATAATAAATAAAAAATTAAACTAAAAATAAAGAAAGTGAGGTGACCACATTGTGTGAATTTATTCATGAAGCTCAACAGACTTAAATTTGTTATCATAGAGTGACAAATGCAGAAAAGAAGACCCATGATAATATGTGCATCGACGTTCGTGTCTCCAGTAACTATAAAGTCATGGTCTCTTGAATGTAAACACATAGCCAGATTAAATAATCTGAAAGTGACAAGTGCAAATGTAAACAATCTACACTAGAAAGAAAAATTATACAGTGTCATGTGCAGATCCTAACCATAATAGAATCACTATCAACATCACCATACACAAAAGGTAATTGACCACACTTAAGCACCCATTAACATAAAATAATAAGTCCAACCAATTCCTAAAAAAAATACAGTAATATTATAATAAAAATAAAACGATCCCTTGATTGCTTCATTATTTTTTTTTTTTTTTGGTCCATAAGGAGGAAATCCACAACCCGACGACAACTCCCACAGTCCAACATGCCGGATCCAGGGGCACACATGTAAAGAAAATGGCACTGCAGGTAAAAAATCCATTCACGACATGGCCACGCAGAAGACCCAAGGAAAAAGCCCCCAGGGTAAGTTACCTAATAAATACAAAACACAATTAGATGTACATAAAGATAGATTGAAAGTATATAAAGAGAATTTAAAAAAAAACTAAATAAAAGAATATAAGTATATATAATAAAATGGGACAACCACAATTACAACCCAAATACCCCTAAAAAGGATACCCAATTTGCACATAGGATTGAACCTGAAATTTAAAGAAACGCTGAAAAACCCAGGCTTTCATTAAGACCCCTAGGACTCCTGGTTCCCAAGCGATATATCCAACTGCTCTCCACTTGTGACAGAGTCCTGGTCATGTCACCACCACGTGAGCCTAAATCCACCTGATCAATAGCTTTGACCACAAGGCCTCTGGAGTTTCAACCATGGTGAGCTTTAAAATGTCTGGGGAGGGACTTTAAGGCTGAATCATCATCACTAGTTTTGGCCTTCTCAATGTCCCTGACATGCTCACGTGTCCTTACCTTTAATTCCCTGGTGGTCATGCCTTTCGATGTAAACGATGTAAAACGGAAAATCCCAAAGTCATGAAGGGGTTAAAAACATCCTTTTCAAGGTGGCCATCGGTTCCTACTGTTAACTTGATATCTAGAAAGTCAGTTTCCCTATCAAATTTGAACGTCCAATCTGATGTTACGATTGTTATTGTTAACCCCAAGGGTGGTTTGCACGTTAATGACCGGGTCAATTTTTACAATTCTGACCACTGTCTCTTTATGAGGTTATAACTCTGGAACCCTTCAACGGATCCTGATGATTCTGACATTGTTTTCTCATGACATATTGTACTTCATGATAGTGGTAAAATTTATTTGATATTACCTGTGTTTACTTGTGAAAAAATTGAATTTTCGCAATTTTCCAAATTTGGATTTTTATGCCCTTAAATCACAGAGATATGTCACACAAAATACTTAATAAGTAACATTTCCCACATGTCTACTTTACATCAGCACAATTTTGGAACCAAACTGTTTTTTTTTGTTAGGGAGTCATAGGGGTTAAAAGTTGACCAGCAATTTCTCATTTTTACACCATTTTTTTTTTTTTTTTAAGGGACCACATCACATTTGAAGTCATTTTGAGGGGTCTATATGATAGAAAATACCCAAGTGTGACACCATTCTAAAAACTGCACCCCTCAAGGTGCTCAAAACCACATTCAAGAAGTTTATTAACCCTTCAGGTGTTTCATAGGAATTTTTGGAATGTTTAAAAAAGAAATGAACATTTAACTTTTTGTCACAAAAGTTAATTCAGCTCAAATTTGTTTTGTTTTACCAAGGGTAACAGGAGAAATCAGACCCCAAAAGTTGTTGTACAATTTGTCCTGAGTACGCTGATACCCCATATGTGGGGGTAAACCACTGTTTGGGCGCATGGCAGAGCTCGGAAGGGAAGGAGCGCTATTTGACTTTTCAATGCAAAATTGACTGGAATTGAGATGGGCCGACATGTCGCGTTTGGAGAGCCCCTGATGTGCCTAAACATTGAAACCCCCCACAAGTGACACCATTTTGGAAAGAAGACCCCCCAAGAAACTTAACTAGATGTGTTGTGAAAACCTTGAAGTGTTTCACTACAGTTTATAACGCAGAGCCGTGAAAATTAAAAAAAAAAAAAAAATTCCCTCAAAAATTATTTTTTCGCTCCAGTTTTGTATTTTCCCAAGCGTAACAGGAGAAATTGGACCCCAAAAGTTGTTGTCCAATTTGTCCTGAGTATGCTGATACCCCATATGTGGGGGGGAACCTCCGTTTGGGTGCACGGCAGAGCTCGGAAGGGAAGGAGCGCCGTTTGGAATTCAGACTTAGATAGAATGGTCTGCAGGCGTCACGTTGCATTTGCAGAGCCCCTGATGTACCTAAACAGTAGAAACCCCCACAAGTGACCCCATGTTGGAAACTAGACCCCCCCAAGGAACTTATCTAGATGTGTTGTGAGAATTTAGCACCCAAAGTGTTTCACTACAGTTTATAACGCAGAGTCGTGAAAATAAAAATTCTTTTTTTTTTGCACAAAAATTCTTGTTTTAGCCCCCGGTTGTGTATTTTACCAAGGGTAACAGGAGAAATTGGACCCCAAAAGTTGTTGTCCTATTTGTCCTGAGTACGCTGATGCCCGATATGTTGGGGTAAACCCCTGTTTGGGTGCACAGGAGAGCTCGGAAGGGAAGAAGCACTGTTTTACTTTTTCAACGCAGAATTGGCTGAAATTGAGATCGGACACCATGTCGCGTTTGGAGAGCCCCTGATGTGCCTAAACAGAGGAAACCCCCCAATTCTAACTGAAACCCTAACCACACACCCCTAACCCTAATCCCAACCCTAACCACACCCCTAACCCTAATCCCAACCATAAATGTAATCCAAACCCTAACCTTAGCCTCAACCCTAACCTTAATGGGAAAATGGAAATAAATAAATTTTTTAAATTTTTTTTTTTTCATTTTTCTCTAACTAAGGGGGTGATGAAGGAATGTTTGGTTTACTTCTATAGCTTTTTTTTTGGCAGATTTTTATGTTTGGCAGCCGTCACTCACTAAAAGACGCTTTTCATTGCAAAAAATAGTTTTTGTGTCTCCACATTTTGAGAGCTGTAATTTTTCCATATTTTGGTTGAGTCATGTGAGGTCTTGTTTTTTGACAGACGAGTTGATGTTTTTATTGGTACCATTGGTATGTCGGGCACGTGACTTTTTTTTATCGCTTTTTATTTCGATTTTTGTGAGGTAGAATGAACAAAAACCAGCTATTCGTGAATTTCTTTTGGGGGAGGCGCTTATACTGTTCCACGTTTGGTAAAGTTGATAAAGCAGTTTTATTCTTCGGGTCAGTACGATTACAGCGATACCTCATTTATATCATTTATTTATGTTTTGGCGCTTTTATACGATAAAAACGATTTTATATAAAAAATAATAATTTTTGCATTGCTTTATTCTGAGGACTATAACTTTTTTTTTTTTTAAATTCTGTTTATTGAGTTTTTCAACATATAACAAAACAGTCATACAATAATAGTAATTTCAACAATAACTCCCTTCCTTGAAACCCACCCTTAACCCTCCCCCATAACTTTCGTGTGCACATCTTTAACAACAAAATTATGGAATTGGTGAACGACCACTTATCCGTTGTAACAAATACCATTGCGTATTTTCAAATTGGGTACGTAGTTTCTCCCTGGTTTCTAAAGGAAGCGAGGGGATAAAAAGAGACCATGTATTCAAAAAATTACTCGATAACCTGTAGGACTATAACTTTTGTATTTTTTCGTTGATGCTGTATGGCGGCTCATTTTTTTGCGGGACAAGATGTTTTCAGCGGTACCATGGTTATTTATATCCGTCTTTTTGATCGCATGTTATTCCACTTTTTGTTTGGTGGTATGATAATAAAGCGTCGGGTTTTTTTTGGTTTTTTTTACGGTGTTCACAGAAGGGGTTAACTAGTGGGAGTTTTATAGGTCGGGTTGTTACGGACGCGGCGATACTAAATGTGTACTTTTATTGTTTGTTTTTTTTTTTATTTAGATAAATGTATTTATTGGAATTTTTTTTTCTTTTGTCTAGGAATTTTTTTTTTTTGGGTCTGTCACTGCTGTGCACTGTGTCAGATCAGCGATCACACAGGCATAGCAGGGAGGCTTCCCTGCGCCTGCTCTGAGCAGGCGCTTGGAAGCCACCTCCCTGCAGAACCCGGAAGGCCCCCGCAGCCTTTTTGGATCTGGCCTGCAGGAAGGAGGAGGTAGGAGACCCTCGGGGCAACGCGATCACATCGCGTTGCTCTGAGGGCCTCAGGGAAGCATGCAGAGAGCCCCCTCCCTGTGCAATCCTTCCCTGTGCCACCGGAATGCTGGTGTGCTGTGGTTTAATGTGCCAGGAGCGGTCCGTGGCCGCTCCTGGCACATAGTGCCGGATGTCAGCTGCGATAGACACTCGGCCACGCTCCCCCCGTGAGCGCGCCTGATCGGTGATGACGTACTATCCCGTCGATGGTCATACGGGCCCATACCACCTCGAAGGGATAGTACGTCATATGTGAGAAAGGGGTTAAGCTATTTGAATCAGATTTTCTAGTCCTGCCGGGGTGCCTTCCCAGAGGAAGAGGACGTCCTCAATGTACCTCAACCAGTTGTGGACATGGTCCATCTCCTGGACGAGGTCACTATGAAAGACGTCCCTTTCCCATGCCCCCAAAAATAGGTTTGCATACGATGGGGCACAGTAGGCACCCATCGCAGTGCATTGAATTTGCAAAAATGTCTGACCTTTGAAGATGAAGGCGTTATGAGTTAACAAAAATTCCAAAAGGATCAGAATAAAATCGGAGAGAGCTATCCAGAGAGCTGGAACTAAGGAAAAGACGTACCACCTCCAGACCTTCCTCATGGCGCATGGAGGTATATAGAGATTCAACATCCGCCGTGATAACCGTATTATCCTCAAGAATTAACTGGTCCAAACTTTGAAGGGCAGATGTTGTGTCTCTTATATATGATGGCAAATTGGCAACTAATGGTTTTAAATAAATAATCCACCAAATCAGAGATCAGTTTGCATGGTCCATTTATACCTGAAACAATCGGGAGGGTCCAATGGGTTCGTGTGTATTTTCGGGATGAGATAAAAGGTGGGGAGCCTAGGATGATCATTCCTGATACGGACCTAAAGTTTTTTGGGAAATAATACCTTCAGCAAACGCTTTTTCCATTATTTAAATCAAAAGAGCCTGAAAGGAAGATAGGGGATGGAATGTAAGTTTACGGTAGCTGTTATGATCTGGTGGTTTGGTACAACATGAGACAAGCTCTGAAGGAGGTGGTATCTACTGACCGCAAACCCTGAACCTAGCAGCGCAGCTAAAAATAGCCGTGGGGGGTACCTGACGCTCCCTAGACCCCTCGGCACAGCCTAAGATCTAACTTCCCCTAAAGATGGAAACAGGAAACCTATCTTGCCTCAGAGAAAATCCCCAAAGGAAAGATAGCCCCCCACAAATATTGACGGTGAGAGGAGGGGAAAATAACATACGCAGAAATGAAATCAGATTTTAGCATAGGAGGCCAGTCTAGCTTGATAGATAGGACAGGAAAGGATACTGTGCGGTCAGTATAAAAACTACAAAACAATCCACACAGAGTTTACAAAATCTCCACACCTGACTAAAGGTGTGGAGGGTAAATCTGCTTCCCAGAGCTTCCAGCTAACAGAAAAAATCCATACTGACAAGCTGGACAAATATAGAATCCACAGAACAATAAGTCCACAACATGTGGACTGAAATGAGCAAAGCCAGAACTTATCTTTGCAGAACTGGTCAGGAAACCAGGAGAATCCAAGCAGAGATGTGAATCCAGCCAGGAAACATTGACAAGGGGCACAGGCTGAAGAAAGAGCCAGACTTAAATAGCGGACGATAAGTGGAGGCAGCTGATGACAGCTAACTCCAAGGAGCAGCCATACCACTAGAAACCACAAGAGGGAGCCCAAGAGCAGAACTCACAAAAGTGCCACTTACAACCACCGGAGGGAGCCCAAGAGCGGAATTCACAACAGGTAGCAGAGTGGATCATTTAACAACAGAACATTCGCTTGTCGTTCATACTGGTCCCTGGGCCAGATGACAAGGTTAGCACCCTTGTCAGCTGGTTTAAAAATAACGTCATTCCATTTCTTCAACTCAGTGATGGCCTGTTGTTCCTCCATTAGTAAGATTAGAGGAACCCTTTTGATCTTTAACTAGATTTTCAGTATCCTGAGACACCAATTTGGTGAAGATATCCACCGCAGGGCAGAGGCCTAAAGCCGGAAATTTCTTGGATTTGGTAAATAAATGTTGAGGAATGGTACTTGCCTGCAGAGAGATGTTTTGCTCGACCAAGGAAATCAAAATCTCCAGGGCCTCCCTTTCTTCATCAGTAGGGAAAGAATCAGGTTCCTATCTTTGAGTGTGAAACATTTTGAGGATTAGTTTTCTAGCGAAGAGGTGAATGTCTTTTACTGATGTAAACGCATCTAAATTACGTGAAGGGGAAAAGGTTAATCCACGCTGCAATACCTTGAGTTAAACAGGAGTCAAAATATGGTTTGATAGATTAACAACGTGATTTTGAACTTTATTCCTTCGTCCCCTCTGCGCCTTGTTAAACATTTCAGGGAATTTTTTCCCCCGGTCCCCACTCCTAAGGTGGAAATCACAGGACGGCTCAAAATCACTGATAGAAGCAGTACTTCCCAGACCAAATACACTAGAAGCCTCAGATTCAGCCCTTGTTCTAGGGACCTGAGTTGTTTTTGCTCGACTATTGCCATCTGTAGATTTTATTACTGTCAAAGTCAGCAACATCACTTTGATATTTGTGCAATTTATCTTGACTAACCTTATTCCCCCATCTTGTGATATCTGTTTCCAGATCTTTAGACCATTTAGTAAACTGGTCAGTGGGTAGGTCTTTAGACAAAGTTGTATAGAGTGTGTCAAGTTCATTGTCAGTCTCATGTAAAGATGAAGTATTCTTATTTATCAATATTTGTATAAATTCAAATGAACACTTAAGCTACCACTTAAATCCAAAGGTCATTGCTCCCTGCTGATTCTCCTCGATCTCTCTGCAACATTTGACACTGTGGATCACCAGCTCCTCCTCACTATGCTCCGCTCTATAGGCCTCAAGGACACAGCCCTCTCCTGGTTCTCCTCCTACCTCTCTGACCGCTCCTTCACTGTATCTTTTGCCGGCTCCTCTTCCTCTCCTCTTCCTCTTACTATCGGGGTTCCGCAGGGCTCAGTCCTAGGCCCCCTCCTCTTCTCTCTTTACACGGCCCCTATTGGAAAAACAATCAGCAGATTTGGGTTCCAATATCATCTCTATGCTGACGACACTCAATTATACACTTCTTCCCCCGACATCACCCCTACCCTAATTCAAAATACCAAGGATTGTCTGTCTGCTGTTTCTAACATCATGTCCTCCCTCTATCTGAACCTAAATCTCTCCAAAACGGAACTTCTTGTGTTTCTCCCCTCTACTAACCTCACTCTACCCAACATCGAAATTACCCTGGAGGGTTCAACCATAACTCCCAAGCAGCATGCCCGCTGTCTTGGGGTCATATTCGACACCAAACTTTCCTTTACTCCCTATATCCGATCACTCACTTGATCTTGTCACCTGCATCTTAAAAACATCTCCAGGATCTGACCTTTTCTCACCTTTGAAATTGCTAAGACTCTTACTGTCGCTCTTATTCATTCTCGTCTGGACTACTGCAACTCTCTTCTGATCGGTCTCCCTCTTACCAAACTTTCACCTCTCCAATCCATCTTGCATGCGGCAGACAGGGTCATATTTCTGTCCAGCCGCTTCACCGATGCCTCCATCTCGTGCCAGTCATTACATTGGCTACCCATTCGCTACAGTGTCCAATATAAACTCAACTCTCTCACCCTCAAAGCTCTCCACAGTTCTGCACCGAGTTATATCTCCTCTCTCATCTCCGTCTATCGCCCTTCACGTGCCTCCGTTCTACAAATTACCTAAGACTAACATCCCCCATACTCCAAACCTCGCACCTCCGTCTCCAAGACTTCTCTCATGCTGCGCCAGCTCTCTGGAATGCACTTTCCCAGACGATCAGACTGATACGTAGCCCCGACCTATTCAAGTGCGCTTTGAAACCCATCTCTTCAAACAAGCCTACCACATCAACTACTCAGTAATCTAACTTTGCCCTGTTCCCTCCTTCCAAATATTATTCTGAATCTGCACCCTACTATTCATCTGTCTCCACACCCTCCATGCACACGATAACTGCACTTGATACTTGACTATTGCACTTAAACACACGGGCTGATGACCGGATCATGCAGCTTTATATGAAAATCCCTATTTATTATAATTGCCAGACCTGAAATAACAAGCACTTTTCACCTATTGTGTCCCCCATTTCCTTGTAGAATGTAAGCTTGCGAACAGGGACCTCACTCCTAATGTCACTGTTTAAATTGTCTTAACTTGTATTGAATTTGTGTGTACATGTCCCCGCTTAATTGTAAAGTGCTGCGGAATATGTTGGTGCTATATAAATAAAAATTACCGTATATACTCGAGTATAAGCCGACCCCCCTAATTTTGCCACAAAAAACTGGGAAAACTTATTGACTCCAGTATAAGCCTAGGGTGGAAAATGCAGCAGCTACCGGTGAATTTCAAAAATAAAAATAGATGCTCCAAACCATTAGTTATGGCCCCACAGCTGTGCCATATAGTGCTCTGCACCATTCATTATTGCCCCATAGATGTACCATAGAAAGGTGTGCCATATAGTGCTCTGCACCGTTCATTATTGCCCCATAGCTGTGCCATATAGTGCTCTGCACCGTTCATTATTGCCCCATAGCTGTGCCATATAGTGCTCTGCACAGTTCATTATTGCCCCATAGCTGTGCCATATAGTGCTCTGCACCGTTCATTATTGCCCCATAGCTGTGCCATATAGTGCTCTGCACCGTTCATTATTGCCCCATAGCTGTGCCATATAGTGCTCTGCACAGTTCATTATTGCCCCATAGCTGTGCCATATAGTGCTCTGCACCATTCATTATTGCCCCATAGCTGTGCCATATAGTGCTCTGCACCGTTCATTCTTGACCCATAGCTGTGCCATATAGTGCTCTGCACCGTTCATTATTGTCCCATAGCTGTGCCATATAGTGCTCTGCACCGTTCATTCTTGCCCCATAGTGCTCTGCACCGTTCATTATTGTCCCATAGCTGTGCCATATAGTGCTCTGCACCGTTCATTCTTGCTCCATAGCTGTGCCATAGAGTGCTCTGCACCGTTCATTCTTGCCCCATAGTGCTCTGCACCGTTCATTATTGTCCCATAGCTGTGCCATATAGTGCTCTGCACCGTTCATTCTTGCCCCATAGCTGTGCCATATGGTGCTCTGCACCATTCATTATTGCCCCATAGCTGTGCCATATAGTGCTCTGCACCGTTCATTATTGTCCCATAGTTGTGCCATATAGTACTCTGCACCGTTCATTATTGCCCCATAGCTGTGCCATATAGTGCTCTGCACCGTTCATTCTTGCCCCATAGCTGTGCCATATAGTGCTCTGCACCGTTCATTCTTGCCCCATAGCTGTGCCATATAGTGCTCTGCACCGTTCATTCTTGCCCCATAGCTGTGCCATATAGTGCTCTGCACCGTTCATTATTGTCCCATAGCTGTGCCATATAGTGCTCTGCACTGTTCATTATTGCCCCATAGCTGTGCCATATAGTGCTCTGCACCGTTCATTATTGCCCCATAGCTGTGCCATATAGTGCTCTGCACCGTTCATTCTTGCCCCATAGCTGTGCCATATAGTGCTCTGCACCGTTCATTCTTGCCCCATAGCTGTGCCATATAGTGCTCTGCACCGTTCATTATTGCCCCATAGATGCTCCATATAAAGCTGTGCCATTGCTGCTGCTGCTGCAATAATAAAATAAAAAATGCCATACTCCCCTTTCTTGCTTGCAGCTCCCGGCGTCTCGTCCCAGCGTCTCTCCGCACTGACTGATCAGGCAGAGGGCGGCGCGCACACTATATGCGTCATCGCGCCCTCTGACCTGCACAGTCAGTGCGGAGAGACGCCGGGAAGACAGAGCGGCGCCCGGCGTGTGGAACGTGGACAGGTGAATATAAAATACTCACCTAGTCCCGGCGCTCCTGACGCTGCCCCTGCCTGTCACACTGTCTTCGGTGCCGCAGGTCTTCCTGTCAGCGGTCACTGGCACCACTCAGAGGAATGAATATGTAGCTCCACCCCTATGGGAGTGGAGTCCATATTCATTTCTCTAATGAGCGGTCCCACGTGACCGCTGAACAGGGGAACAGCTGCGGCACCGAAGACAGTGTGACAGGCAGGGGCAGCGTCAGGAGCGCCAGGACTAGGTGAGTATGCCTCAGCGCCCTCTCCCCCTCACCCGCCGACCCTGCCGCCCACCGTGACTCGAGTATAAGCAGAGAGGGGCACTTTCAGCCCAAAAATTTGGGCTGAAAATCTTGGCTTATACTCGAGTATATATGGTATTATTAGTTGCTGCCATCCACTTATTGATCAATTCCGGATCACCCAACTAGTACGTCAGGTAAAGTTGAATCCTGAGGCCCCTGGGAATAGTCTTTTTTTCCTGATCGTTCTCCAGAGAGGAACGGTTCCACCACCACTTTGTTTTACGCTGCAAAGCGTTTCTATATTCATGCAAGAGATCCTTGATCTCAAATGGGGCATCCTGCGAAATAACTGGTGCAAAAATGTCTGTAGCCCTTGACTGCCAGGCACTTTCCCTAGCTTTTAGATCCATATTGTGGACTATCGGTAGTAATAAAAAAAAAAAAAGAAAAACAGCAAAACCTATGAAATTACCAAAAAATTGTCCTGAGAATTTTTATGCAATGGCACTTCAAAGCAATTATCACAACAAAATGTTCAACTGTGATTAGACAGTGGACATAAACGAAGAGGACCATAAGATTCAATAGAAAGATACTTTTATTAATAATCATTAAAATGTCAGAACAAATAAACACAGAAATACCCAGTGGGGGGTGCCCAGACATACAGTCCAAAATTCAGGGATAGGTTACTTGCTCAAGTGAAGATTAACGTAAATAAAATAAATAATTATTTAGTGTAATAAGTGTGCACATAAACTAAGGCATTTACTTATAAATGGAGAGGGACACGGCCAATAAGGATAATAGATGAATGTATAAACTAAGGTCTAAACAGTTTCCAAAAGAATCAAGGGACCCCAGATCCTAATCATAGGTGGCCCTGCATAGAAAGTCTAGCCAAATGTGCACCACAGAATGAAGTTATACCTGAATTCCGATGGTCATAAATTGAAGTGAGTGGTTCGGTAGTTCCCTTTCGCTCCGATGCACGTTTTGCCCATAGCTTCTTCCTTGGGCGTGCAGTAGAAGAGTAGGGAGTGGTGATGAGTTAGTGTATTCGTTGCTCGGGTTTTCCCGAGCACACTCAGGTGGTCTCCAAGTATTTGTTAGTGTTCAGAGATTTAGTTTTCATCCGCGCAGCTGCATGATTTGAGACTATAAGCTTGTTTATATGTGGGGATTCCCTAGCAACCAGATTCCCCACATGTACTCTGCTGGCTAGCAGCTGTAAATCATGCAGTTGCGTCAACAAAAACTAAATCTCTGAACACTAACAAATACTCGGAGATCACCCAAGTGTGCTCGGGAAAACCTGAGCAATGAGTATACTCGCTCATCACTAGTAGGGAGGGCTTTTTAAAGGACAAAGTGGCCAATGGTAGTGCCGTATAGAAATGCCAAGTGCCATTTATTGGTGAGAGTCTTAAAACATAGCGGCGCATGTCTAGATTGGAGGAGATCTTGGCCCCTCGGAGACGATCAAACAGCTCTGAAATAAGCGGTAATGGATATTTTTTTTTTTACCGTGCTCTGGTTTAACCCTCGGTAATCAATACAGGGCTGAAGAGATCCGTCCTTTTTCTTAACGAAGAAGAACCCTGCCCCCGCTGGGGAAGATGATTTCCGAATAAATCCTCTAGTCAGGTTCTCCTGGATGTACTCTGACATGGCCTGGGTCTCTGCATGGGAAAAGGGGGAGAGATTCGCCCCCGAGGGGGAGTCGTACTGGGAAGCAGATCTATGGCACGGTCATACGACCTGTGTGGAGGTAGTCTCTCTGCTTCCTTTTTCCCGAAGACTTCGGAGAAGGCCCTGTAAGAAGAGGGTAAACCCGGTAGGGCAGCTGGCTGACCTGGAGGAGAAACAGGACGAATGGGAGTAATGCAGTGATCGGAACAGTAATCTCCCCAGCGCAGGATTTCTCCAGTCCTACAATTTAAAACAGGTTCATGAGTCTGGAACCAAGGCAAACCTAGAAGTAAGGGGTGAGACAAACCAGGCAAAACCTAAAAACAGATTTTTTTTCTGAATGCGTTAGACCTACCTAAAGTTCCACTGGCTCAGTCTGGAAATGCATGGGCTTGATCAGGGGTTTACCATCTAGGGACGTCACTAGCATCAGATTTGGAAGGCGCTGGACTGGAATCTGGTAACAGTCCACAACTGCTTGCTGAATGAGGTTCCCAGCGGCTCCGCAATCCAAGTGACAAAGTTCTGAGAATGTAACTGTGCCGAAGCATACGGAAACAGTCATTTGCAGACATGGAGAGAAATGATCTTTACCCTGGGAAGCCTCTCCTACCGACCCTAGGCACTGGAGTTTTCCGACCTCTCTGAACATAAGCAGTTCCGATACTCTGAACTACCACAGTAGAAATATCTCCCTTCCACGTGGCGCGCCTCCTGGCACTGCCTAGCCAAGCTCACTTGCATTGGTTCTGGAAGAGAGACTGGAAACCAAGATCCATACGATAAGGTCTCTTCTCCTGCTTGTACTCCCTGGAACGTTCTTGAAACTGAAGATCAATCCGAGTTGCTAAAGATATCAGGTCATTCAGATTTGCAGGAGAAACTCGGCCTGCCAGCTCGCCCTTTATTCTCCTGAACAAAGATTCCCAAAAGGTAGCCACCAATGCCTCGTCATTCCAGGATAACTCTGAGGAAAGGGTCCGTAAACGAACTGCATACTAAGCCACCATGAGATTCTCCTGACAAAGATGAAGAAGCGAAGAAGCTGTTGAGGAAGTACAGCTAGGCTTGTCGAAGGTCCTGCGGAACACTTCTAAGGACGACTGGAGGTTATTAACCAGATGATCCTCTCTCTCCCACTGCAGATATAACAAGGCGAGTGCCGCTCCAGCGAGGTGTGACATAATGAAGCCCCCCTTGGCCTGTTCAGAAACGAACATATGCACCAGGAGTTCAAAATGCCACGTGCATTGATTAATGAACCCTCGACATTGGGTGGGGTCGCCATTAAACAGAGGAGGAGATTCCAGATGAAGTCCTTTACCTGCCGTGCAACAGGGAACTTGGTAGCCGGTGGTCATGATGGGAGTAGCCAAGGATATCAACAAGTCCATACGTGTAGACAAGTTGCATAGATAGGTCGTGATCTTGTCCTGCTGATCTTTCAGGCGAGAAACCTCTTGGCACAACTCTGCAGCTGGAGGTGCATGGGACCCAGTGGGTTCCGTGGCCGGAGCAATCTGTAAAGAATGGAAGCGAAGGCACAGATGGTGAAGTGCACATTTGGCAGGACGACAGCAGACTAAGAGTGGGGGCTCCGCTGAGGTATGGGCGTCACAGCGGGGTAACGGAGACCACGGCGGGGACCCCGTGCGGGCACAGGTGTTACACATACTGCCAGACTGGATGGTACTGGTCACAGGCACCCTAATCTTAGTGGTTGGATCAAGCCTGCATCACCCAGAGATTCTGGTTCCAATGTCTCCTCCATTACTAGCGCTGCCTACAAAGATGCGCCTGGTGACCGAAGCAAATGTTGTTGGAGCAGATCACAGAGATGTGACACACCATCTGCAGAAGCCCTAATGTGACAAAATTTCAGAAAACCAGAGCAGTATAAGGCTATGTGCACACGTTGCTGATTTGGGTGCAGAATTCTCTGCACAAAATCTGCATCTCCTGGCAGAAAACACAGGTGCAGATTTGATGCGTTTTTCTTGCGGATTTGCTGCGGATTTCATGCGTTTTTTACCCCTGCGGATTTCTATAATGTAATGGGTGCAGAAATGCTGCAGAACTGCACAAAAGAAGTGACATGGCCCTTTTTTTAAAGCTGCTGCATTTTCAGTGCAGATTTTTCCACACTATTAGCACAGCATTTTTTTTTGCCAAATCACTTGCAGATCTGCATCGTTTCTGCGCGGAAAAAAACGCTGCAGTTCCGCAGGAAATCTGCAACATGTGCACATGGGCTTAATCTCCATACGGTGACTCCATTTTGGAAAATATAACCCTCAGAGAATGTCTATTGGAGTAGCGACTATTTTTGATTCCACATGCATTTTCCAGAAAATAGCATGCAGTGGATGCAGAAAAAAGAAAATTGCAAATGTGGTTTGGGCACACGGCAAGGCTCAGAAGCGAGGGGGAAATTTTACTTTGGGAGGGATGTTATTGGTGGTTTGGTTTATGGAATCCATGTTGCTTTTCAAGAACTTTTGAGCTTCTAATAATGTTCAAACCTCTGTTTTTCTACTGACAGATGATGGACGTGAGTGAGGACTTGTTTTTTGTGAGATGAATAGGAGTTTTTATTGCTTTTATTGTCATTTACATAATATTTCGTGAATAATTTAATGTTTCTCTATAACTTGCAATTTTTACAGATAGTTTAAATACAAATGTTAAATAACATTTAAGGATATTTTATTCAGAATTAATTTTTTTTTTTATCTTGGCAGATGACTGTACCAGGATATCAGAGAGACAGCTGACATCTTCAGTTTTTAAATCAGATGATCTTGAGATCGCACAGGATACAATTGAAGTGAATGCCATTACTGCTGATATAACATCATCCATTCACAGCAAACATCTGTCATCTGATCCTTTGAAACAGGTCCTGTCTTCTGACTTATTAGCAACTACTCAGGGTTACAAAATATGCAATAAAAAACGAAATACTCCTAAATCGAAGCCATTTTCATGTTCAGAACATGGAAACCGTTTTCCCATTGAAAAGTGTTTTCTTAGACATCAAAGAAGTCACACAGGGGAGAAGCCTTTTTCATGTTCAGAATGCGGGAAATGTTTTAATCTGAAAGGGAATCTTGTTATACACCAAAGAACCCACACAGGGGTGAAACCTTTTTCATGTTCAGAATGCGGGAAATGTTTTCATCAGAAAGGGAATCTTGTTATACACGAAAGAACCCACACAGGGGTGAAACCTTTTTCATGTTCAGAATGTGGGAAATGTTTTAATCATCAATCAAATTTTGTTAAGCACCAGGGAACCCACACAGGTGAAAAGCCATTTTCCTGTTCAGAATGTGATAAATATTTTAAACGGAAATCAGATTTGGTTAAGCACCAGAAAACCCACACAGGGGTGAAACCTTTTTCATGTTCAGAATGCGGGAAATGCTTTAATCTGAAAGGGAATCTTGTTATACACCAAAGAACCCACACAGGGGTGAAACCTTTTTCATGTTCAGAATGTGGGAAATGTTTTAATCATCAATCAAATTTTGTTAAGCACCAGAGAAATCACAAAGGGGGGAAACCTTTTTAATGTTCAGAATATGGGAAATGTTTTAAGCAGAAAGGGGATATTGCTAAGCACCAGAGAACTCACACAGGGGAGAAGCCGTTTTCCTGTTCAAAATGTGGGAAATGTTTTATCTATCAATCAAATTTTGTTAAGCACCAGAGAACCCACACAGGGGAGAAGCCTTTTTCCTGTTCAGAATGTGGGAAATATTTTAACCAGAAATGCAGTCTCGTTATACACGAAAGAACCCACACAGGGGAGAAGCCGTTTTCATGTTCTGAATGTAGCAAATGTTTTAACAATAAATCTCGTCTTGATGGGCACCACAGAACACACACAGGGAAGAAGCCTTTTTCATGTTCAGAATGTATAAAATATTTTACAAAGAAATCAGATGTAGTCAAGCACCAGAGAACTCACACAGAGGTGCAGCCTTTTTCCTGTTTGGAATGTGGAAAATGTTTGTAAATAAATCATATCTTATCTATAAATCAAATGCTTTTTTTTAATTGATAGATCGGGCGATTCTGAGCGCGGCGATACCAAATATGTGTAGATTAGATTTTTTTTTTATTGATTTATTTTGATTGGGGCGAAAGGGGGGTGATTTAAACTTTTATATATTTTTTATTTTTTTCACATTTTTTTTAACTTTTTTTTTTTACTTTTGCCATGCTTCAATAGCCTCCATGGGAGGCTAGAAGCAGGCACAGCACGATCGCCTCTGCTACATAGCAGCTATCTGCTGTTCGCTGCTATGTAGCAGAATTGCAGGTGTGCTGTGAGCGCAGACCACAGGGTGGTGCTCACAGCTACCGGCGATCAGTAACCATAGAGGTCTCAAGGACCTCTATGGTTACAATGGAGAAG